>NC_060001.1:6796929-8156315 GCF_912999745.1 Papilio machaon | reverse complement strand
AGAGGGGCGTGACACACCTCTTCTGAAAGCCCTCGACGAGCCGAACGAGGAGCTGCTTTCAGAAACAAAATCGGACCATCAGCTGCGAAGCTACAGGACGAGAAAGTGGGGACAAAATTTGACCAATTTTCAAAAAATTATAACTTGCGATCAAGATCTGTGACATATAGTTTTTATTATTTCACAAGAAAGAGCAACTCAGGACGAAGAGATTGATACCCCATTTATATTTTTCGGCTCAAAAATCACGGTGCTATTACGTTTTTAAAAAAGGACTAAATTTAGAAAAACTTTAAGTGAGTATTAGGAACACTAAGGATAGTTTAAGTGCAGTTTTTAGTGAAGAAAACCTAAAATTAGAGTGACAGAAATAACATAAGTGAAAAAACAAAGTGGAAAAGTGACGTTTTAAATAAGTTAATTTGGAAATCGAATTACGTAAAACGACAAAGTTAAAACGTAAACAAGTTGCGTCATCGCGCACCTGCACCGCTCGCACGCCGGCGTCATTACTCCCACGGCGGCGCCAACATTCCTGCGCGTGCCGGCCGGCGCCAACATTCCTTCACACGCCGGCGCCGAGACATTTTTTCCCACGGGGTAATTAGCGTGAGAACCGGCGCACCTGCTCGTGGGAAAATAAACACTTAGTTAATAGTTTATCGACTTGACGTCATAGACATTGTGTTGACGTATTGTTTTTTATCGTTTTAGTGTTTTATGTTTATTATTATTATTATTATTATTGGTATATATTGTGTTTTAAAATTAAGATAAACTGTGATATAGTTTTAAGAGTTTTGAGCCTATATAATAAGTTTTAATTGTATTATAAGTTGTAAATTTTTGGAATTTGGGTGTTTTTAGATTTAAAATTTTTACAAGTTTTTTAAATTTTTAATTTAAACTTTTAAAGAACTTTTAAGGGTTAAAATTTTTAAATTTTTCGCGAAAGCGTTTTAAATTGTATAGTTACTTTTAAAAATTTATTAATTTTACTTTTACTTATTACTTTTTACTTTTTACATTTTAACTATTATTTTTACTATTTTTACTATTTTATAATTAAGATTTTACACTGTATTTTAAAGTCAAAAATTTTAATTATTATTCTATTGTGTGGGCCGACTCTTGAAGCTAATAGCAGAAATAAACATAACTGGACAAGTCGATATTATTATATTGACCGAGCTATTGCTGGCAGTATTAATTGTAAGTTTTAGTAGTAATATTATTAATAGTTGACGGGGTTATTACCTCTAAAAACAAGTAGTACATTGAAGGGGCTGTTGCCCATTAATACCCGATTAAGTTTTAATTATAATTTATTTTGACAGGCGCCTATTGCCAAAGTTTTTAAATTAGAAATAAGTTAAGTATAAGTATATTGCTTGGGTTATTGCCCGCAATATTATTTATAAGGATATTGACAGGGTCTATTGCCCGGAATATTAGTAGTAAGTTAGACTAAGGTTCTATTGACCAATTTAATTTTAAGTTTTAAAATTTATTATTTTATATAATTGACGAGTTCCCAAACATGTTCGGGATCAGGACCCCGGTGAAGAAGAGAGACGCCCAGAACCGGAGCCCGGTAGAAGTAGAAATAGAACGAGAATCTGACTCGATAGAAATAATATTGTCACCAAACATTGACAAGGAGGCTCAGGTCCTGAGCGTCAGGAGGAGCGTTGGGGAATGGGAGTCCGGAGCGGACCCCACTTCTCAGACGTCTCCCAAGAAAGTTAGGGCTGTGCGCAAGCGTCTAGAGCCCTCACAGAAGAATCAGAAAGAGGCGGAGAGCACTAGTGACCCCTCTAAAGATGAAGAGGTAAAGTTAGGCACCAGCGATAGGTTGCGGAAAGCGAATTCTTATCATAAATCGGGAATAGCGCATATCGCAAACTCCCGCAACCTAAAAACAGAGATCAAAGAGGGGGCCACGGATGCTCTCAACGGACTGTACCGGCTTGTCAAAGAGGCTGAATCTGAAATAAAGAAATTGAAAGAAGGAAAGGATGCTGACCGAGGGGCGCAGGGGGGGACGGCGAAAAAAGGGGACCTTAGCCCTCTGATTTCGCAAACGCCCCCTCCTGCCTCTCTCGACCAGCATAGTAATAAGCAGGAAGATTTTATGAAAAAGTTAGAACAGCATAGCAAACAACTAGAGAGAAATAGTAAAGAGATGGAGGAACTCAGAGAAGCCCTTAGACAAGCCGGTGACAGAATAACACGGGGTACTTACGCAAGCGTAGCAGCAGGTTCGTCGCAGAGGCCGTCCCTGGGTGCCGGGGCCACACACTCGGTGGCGGTCTCTTCTAGCGTCGACACGGACACCGGGGACCAGGTCCTAGAAAAAATAAGAAATGTCATTAGAGCTAAGGACGAAGGGATCAGGGTAGACAGTGTTAGAAAGGCCAAGGACAGGAAAGTTATTATGGGGTGCAGCACGGAAGGTGAGTTGGAAAAGGTTAAGGATAGGCTCCGAAGTGTAGGCAGCGGTTTGCAAGTCGTAGACATTAAGAACAAAGACCCTCAAGTTAGGTTATTAAACGTACTTACCTCCATCAATGACGAAGAGATTGTAAAGGCAATTAATAGCCAAAACAAGGGCCTCTTAAAGGACCTGTCAGAAGAAGACCGGAGGATGGAGGTAAGGTACAGGAGAAGGGCCAGGAATCCGCTTACATCCCACGTAGTTATTAGAGTATCGCCAAGGATGTGGCAGCGCCTGACGCACGCAGGAGCCGTGCATGTCGATCTGCAGCGCGTCCAGGTGGTCGACCAATCCCCCCTAGTCCAGTGCTCTCGTTGTCTGGGGTACGGGCATCCAAGGAGGCTGTGCACCGAACTGACGGATGTGTGCAGTCACTGTGGAGGTCCGCATCTCAGAACCGAGTGCACTAGTTGGCAGGCTGGTGAAGCACCGTCCTGTCGGAACTGCCTTAAGGCGAAATCCGACAGGAGGGATCACAATGCGTTCAGCGACGACTGCCCGGTGAGAAGAAGGTGGGAGGCACTCGCGCGGTCCACCGTGGCGTATTGCTAAGGTGGTCCCAGGTGCCTCCGGCGCTCTTCAATCCGGGCAGCGCTGTCATCACGTCGTGCAGGCAAATTTGCAGAGATCCGGCGTCTGCACGGCAGAGTTAATCACAGAGGCAAAAGAAAGGAAACTTTCCTTTGCCTTGGTTCAGGAGCCGTATACTGGCAATACTGGGAAGATGAGGCAGCATCCAGGTACAAGGGTAGTACAATGCGCTGCAAACCGAGAGGTGGATGGCGTGGTTAAGGCAGCCATTGTACTATTCGACGACACCTTGAATATCACCCACTGCCCGGACCTCACTACTTGCAACATTGCAGTTGCAAAAGTGAGGACCGCGGCGTGGACGGTAGGCTTGGTGTCCGTCTACCTGGAGCCGAACAAGCCCATCGAACCTTACCTGGACTCGATTGGCTCTGTCGTGGAGAAATTGGATACTGCCGACGTGATACTGGGCGGCGACGTGAACGCGTGGTCCTCATGGTGGGGAAGCCGAACCACGGACAGACGGGGGGAGGAAGTTTCGGCCAAACTCGACGCGTTGGGTCTGCATGTACTTAACTGTGGGTCTGAGCCTACCTTCGACACCATCCGCGGTGGAACCCGGTTCTCCAGCTGCGTGGATATTACTGCGTGCTCGACTACAATGCTCGGTAAGGTGGTGAACTGGCGTCTCGCAGAGAATATATCCAGTTCTGATCACAGGGCAATTCTGTTCGACGTAAGACTCCGCGTATCCCCAGGCACGGACATTTGTCGCTCCACCCGGAAGTACAATACTAGAAAGGCAAATTGGGGCGAATTTCGAGAGAAACTCGCCTCAAAGTTAAGAGAAAGAAAGTTAACATCTGAGGAAGTGGAAAAAATCACCGAAAGGGATATTCTAGAGAAGGTAGTTGATAGTTATGTGGAAACCGTGGTGGAAGCCTGTAATGAAACCATGCCGGGGATACCGAGGAGGGGTAGGACAGGATTGCCCTGGTGGTCAGAAAAGCTCTCTCGCCTCAAAACGGAAGTTTTGAGAAAGAAGAGACGGATTTCCTGCGCGGCGCCGGTTCGTAGAGATTGGGTCGTGCAACAGTATATCCACGCAAAGGAAATTTACCTAACCGAGGTAAGGAAGGCTCAGACCCAGAGCTGGAAGGACTTCTGCGGTCGTCAGGAGCGTGAAACTATGTGGGATGGAATTTACAGGGTGATAGGCCGTACCGCTGTGAGGCACGAGGACGTCCCCCTCGTTAAGGATGGAAACGTCCTTAGCGGGGTGGAATCGGCCAGGGCCTTAGCTGAAGCTTTCTATCCCGAAGACAGGCACGGGGATGACAATGCGGACCACGCTGAAATGAGAAGAGTGGCAATCACGGTGAACGCGGCGTCACATGATGAAACATGTGACCCCCCATTCAAGATGCACGAACTCATGCGGTCCGTGTCGAGCTTCAGCCCAAAGAAGGCGCCTGGTCCCGACGGCCTCACCGCGGATATTTGTCTTGCGGCCATCACCCTGGATCCAGCGGTATTCCTGTCGATTGCAAACCGTTGCCTGGCCTTGGCGTGCTTCCCCAGGAGATGGAAGGAGGCAGTGGTTGCAGTGCTGAGGAAACCCAATAAGGAGAACTACACACAGACTAAAGCTTTTCGCCCGATCGGACTCTTGCCCATCATGGGGAAGGTCGTGGAGAAAATGCTGGTGAGGCGGGTCCAATGGCATTCTGCACCTAGTATTAGCCGGCACCAATACGGCTTTATGCCGCAGCGAAGTACCGAGGACTCCCTCTATGACATGGTACAGCACATACGGGCGGAAGTCGCAAGACGGAAACTCGTTGTGCTGATATCACTGGACATAGAGGGAGCCTTCGATAACGCCTGGTGGCCGGCAATCAGGTGTAGATTGGCCGAAACTCGGTGTCCTGTAAACCTGCGTCGCCTTCTAGACCACTATTTAAGTGATCGGAAGGTGCACGTTAGGTATGCGGGAGCCGAGTGGACCCGGGAGCCCACGAAAGGATGTGTGCAGGGATCCATTGGGGGACCGACGCTCTGGAATCTACTGCTGAATCCGCTCCTGGTGGAGCTTCAGGAGATGGGCGTTCGCTGCCAGGCTTTTGCTGACGATGTGGTCCTGATGTTCTCGGGGGAGGGAGCCGATGATCTGCATGGCGTGGCCAATGGTGCTCTCGAGCATGTTCGGAAGTGGGGTGTTCGTAATAAACTCAACTTCGCGCCACATAAGACCACGGCAATGGTGATAACCAAAAAGATGAAGTACGACACTCCACGACTGAGCATGGGCGGGAGACCCATTGAGCTCGCCAGGCAGATCAAAATCCTGGGGTTGACAATTGACGATAGACTTAGTTTTAAGACGCACATTGAAAATGTTACCAGAAAAGCGCAAACACTCTATCGCCAGTTGTCAACTGCAGCGAAGATTACGTGGGGGTTGAACCCCGAGGTGATCAGGACCATATACGTTGCGGTAGCGGAACCCATCATCCTGTACGCGGCTAGCGTGTGGGCGCCGGCGGTGGGAAGGAAGGGCATTCGACAATTGTTAGGACAGGTGCAGCGCGGGTTTGCGCAGAAGATCGCGAAAAGTTATAGAACAGCCTCTCTGCACTCGGCCCTAATACTTGCTGGGTTGCTTCCTCTGGACCTTCGGGTCCAAGAAGCGGCCCTCCTTTATGAGGTAAAGAAGGGTCACACCCACCAAGTATTGGGAGACCTTGTGCTCGAGAGGCCGGTAAAGTTCGAAAACTCTGCGCACCCCGCGCTGCTGGAAGGGCTACAGTTCAACTGCCTGGCGGACGGTGACGAAGCAGCCCAGCGAGCTGCCGTCGAGGTAAATATTTACACCGACGGCAGCAAAATTGACGGCAAAGTCGGCGCGGCGGTATCTGTGTGGGATAACGTCGCGGAGATCTCTTGCCGGAAATTAAAGTTGGGAAGCTTCTGCACCGTATACCAGGCGGAACTGCTTGCCCTAAGTGAGGCCGTGCAGCAAGTGGTGAAAAGTAAGAAAGGTAGCTTTGGTATTTATTCCGACTCAAGATCCGCGTTAGAGACGCTAAGCAGCGGCGTTTCACTCCATCCCCTCGCGGATGGAATAAGAGAGAGTATGGAAGTAGTGAAAGCGCAAGGGAAAGTAGTGAAAGTATTTTGGGTGAAGGCACACGCGGGGATGGAGGGAAACGAACGCGCGGATTTCCTAGCGAAAGCGGCAGCAGTCGGAATGAAGACCAAGGCTAACTATGAAAGATGCCCTGTTTCATATGTCAAGCGACAGATTCGTCTGGACACGCTTGACAAATGGAACAGGCGCTATATGGATGGAGACACGGCTTCCACCACGAAGCTCTTCTTTCCCGACGCCGTGGCGGCCTACCCTGCACTTCGGAGGATAGAGTTGGACCCCGTGCTGGTTCAAGTTTTGACTGGGCATGGGGGGTTCTCCGAATACCTGCACAGGTTTAAGTGCAAGGAGGACCCCTCCTGCATTTGTGATCCAGCACGGGGTGAATCCGTGCTGCACATACTCACGGAGTGTCCAGTTTTTGCAACAAGAAGATTAGAACTAGAAATTAAACTGAAAGAGAAAATAAATATAGAGAACTTAAAAAATTTAATAAGCTTTAAAAATTATAGCGGACACTTCGTCGAGTACTGTAGGTCCTTGGCCAAAATTGTAATAAATAGGAATAAGGTTTAGTTTTTCTATGTATTGATTTATGAATTTGATTTTAAACTTGTATTTTAATATTGTATTTTAATTTTGATTTTATTTATTATTTGAATTATTTATTGTTTTAACGTAGAATAAGAATTTGTGATATTAGACGTAAGTTAAATTGTAATTTTGGATTTTTAAATAATTTTTAATAAAGAAATAAAAAACGCTGTCGACAAGGTCCCTGACCCAAAAACATGTCAGGGGAACGAGAGGGCGGCATAGCGCCGCCCAAAAAAAAAAAAAAAAAAAAAAAAAAAAAAAAAAAAAAAAAAAAAAAAAAAAACTAACCTAACCTAACCTAACCTAACCTAACCTAACCTAACCTAACCTAACCTAACCTAACCTAACCTAACCTAACCTAACCTAACCTAACCTAACCTAACCTAACCTAACCTAACCTAACCTAACCTAACCTAACCTAACCTAACCTAACCTAACCTAACCTAACCTAACCTAACCTAACCTAACCTAACCTAACCTAACCTAACCTAACCTAACCTAACCTAACCTAACCTAACCTAACCTAACCTAACCTAACCTAACCTAACCTAACCTAACCTAACCTAACCTAACCTAACCTAACCTAACCTAACCTAACCTAACCTAACCTAACCTAACCTAACCTAACCTAACCATTTTTTTTTTGTAACGAGGGAAAATACACTTCCGTACCCCTGCGCCGGGCAGTGCAATGGCGCAGGGAGTGTGGGACTCGCCTACAGTCGTTCAGCCATACCCACTAAAAACCCTCATGCCCACCTTGCCGCAATGACCCGAGCTTTGTACCAGCTGAGCCATAACCAAAGCTCGGGCCGTGCGTCTGACGCCGAAGCGCCTCTCCCTAAGTGGTGAGAGCCAGAGAGGTAGGATCTTTTTTGTCCTACTACCCCAGCCCCCACCGGCGGGGCCAACCGGTCCCGCCCTCTTCCCTACTCTACGTGCCGCAGAGGGGGCTGGAAAACCAGTACCCCCCCTCGGCCTCTCCATCACACATCCATACATCTCCTCATACTGGCCATGAGGGCCGCAGGGGGCAGGATAAACCAGTACCCACCCACAGCCCCCACGACCTCACCCCACATCCGGCCACGAGGGCTGTAAGATGGGCAGGATAAACCAGTACCCACCCACACCCCCCGCGGCCCCACCACGTCGCATCTGCCGGTGCGACCCCGGTTGGGCATGGTCAGGGCGGAGTCACTGCTGTGACCCACCACTGACGGCCCTCTCCAGGTGGGTCGGTCATGTGCAACACCCAACACGATGACCGACCCTAGAGTTTGGTTCGCGGGGCCGAAGCCCTACCCCAGCCGAAGCCGGGGCGTTCCCCTATCCACCACCCGGGGACGCGCCACGTCGGAGTACTCCTCTCCGCCCACTCGGACAACCGAGCAGGTCCGTGGAACCTAACCTAACCTAACCTAACCTAACCTAACCTAACCTAACCTAACCTAACCTAACCTAACCTAACCTAACCTAACCTAACCTAACCTAACCTTTTTTTTTTTTTTTTTTTTTTTTATACAAGGAGGAATGCTTAATGCATACTCCGTGCCTCGGGGAAGACACGCGAGTTATGTGAGATTCTCTCCCCGAATGGGAGCATACCCACTAAACCTCCTTGTTCCCTCATGGCCATACTGTGGGGCGCCACGGGATCGCGTGAGCTTGCCACCGCGACGCCCCACTGACCGCCCCGGGAGGGGCCCTCTCTGCGCCCTTAGGCGCTCCTCAAGACGACACCGTGCAATGCAGGTTCGGAATCCCCGCCTCCCCCGCTGGTGCCGCCAGGGTTTATAGAGACCCACCTCTTGGCCCCCGTCTTGATCAAGACAGGGGCCCGCGGTCCCGGTGATGGCCACCGGGATTACGCGATGGGACGCAGGATCACACGCCATCGCATAACAGCTCTGCAAGCAGAGTGCTACCGAGGTCGTGCTCCCACGTCCCGACCGACGGCCGCGACCCTAGTGGGCCGCGCCACCCACCACACTCAAGGCTCACCCTCACCTTTCGCTGCCCTGAAAAGGGCAGTTACTCAGCTCGGGTTCGCCGCCCTCTCATGTACGGACCCACAAGTGGGCCCGCACCCTAACCTACCTTAACTAACTTAACCTAGCCTACTCTAAACTAACCCTAAAAGGCGCTCGCCTTGCGGCGAGACGCCGCCCTCTCTTGTACGGACCCACAAGTGGGCCCGCACCCTAACCTAACTTACATAACTAATTAATCTAATAGACGCTCGCCTTACGGCGAGCGCCGCCCTCTTTTCTGCGGGCTCACAAGGGGCCCGCAGCCTAACCTAATGTGCGGGCTCGCATGGGGCCCGCCTAACCTAACTTAACCTAATAGACGCTCGCCTTGTGGCGAGCGCCGCCCTCTTTTCTGCGGGCCCACAAGGGACCCGCAGCCTAACCTACTTAACCTACTTAACCTAGCTTACCCTAGCTAACCTACCAGTGTTTGGTTCGCGGGGCCGAAGCCCTACCCCGGCAGAAGGCCGGGGCGTTCCCCTATCCACCACCCGGGGACGCGCCACGTCGGAGTTCACCTCTCCGCCCACTCGGACAACCGAGCAGGTCCGTGGAACCTAACCTAACCTAACCTAACCTAACCTTTTTTTTTTTTTTTTTTTTTTTTTTTTTATAGTCTGGAAATGCATTTACGCACCCCCTACGCCGGGCTGTGCAATGGCGTAGGGGAGTGTGGGACTCGCCGGCCGCAGAAGATAAAGACAAGGCGACCGGAATACCCACTAAAACCAGACTGCCCTCTCACGCGTTACGGCGGGGCCACGGGAAACGCGTTAGCTTACTTCCGTGACCCCGCCTGCGTTTGGCCGCTACGGGCCCTCAAAATTTAAGGCGTGGGGAGAAGGGCAGAAGCGGCGAATTGCCGCCTCCTTCTCCCCACTCTTCTCTGCCGGAGCGGGGGCGCTAGGGGGTCCCCTTCGCGCTCCCGCTCTCTCTCCTCCTTCTGCGACATGACCAGTTCGCAGAAGGAGGAGACCGCGTTCCAAGACCTCTCACTTCCCAACATGGCGCGCACGACGCCGGGAAGTGAGAGGTCGCCGCCAATCGCCGCCACCAAGGTGCGGCGCTCTTCTCTCCAGGCGCAGCACACTTCGAGTGTGTGCTGCGCCGTGTCCTCGCTGGCGCCGCACCCGTGGCAGCGCATCGTCACCTCCCGTCTGATCCGACACAGGTACCGTCCAAAGCAACCATGCCCGGACAGCACCTGTGTCAGACGGAAGGTGAGGGAGCCGTGGCTCCTCCCACACCATTCCGGGAGCAGTGGGCGTATGGCCTCTATAGTGCGCACGCCATATTTGGCGTGCGCTAGGCTTCTCGCCCACCGCTCCACGGTCGTCACTCTCCTCGCCTCCCGGGCGCGGGAGACCTCCTCTGGGGCCGGGGCTTCGCCCCGGGCTCTTTGTCTGGCCCGCGCCCAGTAGGCTTCGGCCAGCACTCCCGCCTCGATTTCCCACGGAGGGGTGCCGGCCAAAACGCAGGCCGCCGCGTGGCCTACCGTTCGGTAGGCCCGGCACGCACGCGCCGCAACAATGCGTTGCGGCCTGCGGAGGAGGGCCCTGTTCGGTGCATTTAGGGCGCGAGCCCATATCGGTGCACCGTACAGGGCCATACTTTTGACGACCGTGGTGTACAGCATCCTCGCATGTACACCCGGACCGCTGAGGTTAGGGAGGAGCCTCGCCAGGGCTGAGGCCGCGCCCACAAGCCGGGGGGTCAGCGCTCGGAAGTGGTCACCGAAGCGCCAACCCCCGTCGAGGACGAGACCCAAATATTTTATCCGGGCCTTGACCCCGACTTCCTCTCCGTTGACCCGGAGGGTGGCCCCCGCAGGTACCCTCCACCGAGGCCCTTTAAAACAGAGGGCCTCGGTCTTACTGAGGGCCACTCGGAGGCCTAATGCCTCAATCCTCCGGGTCAACAATGTGGCTCCGGCCTCAGCCCTTCTCACCAATCGGCTCCAGGTGGTGTCCCGGACGGCTACCAGCGTGTCATCTGCGTAGCAGATGACCGCCATCCGGGACAGCACCTCTCCGCGGATGGCCCAGTCATACCCGATGTTCCATAGCAGGGGCCCTAGCACGGACCCCTGTGGAACACCGGAGGCCATCCGCCTCTCCTCTCGACCGGTTCTCCCCATGTAGGACACTACCCGCCCTTGCAGGTAGTGTCCCACGACTCTCCGCAGGTAGAGGGGCACTCCGTGATATCGGAGCGCCTCCTCTATTACCGCAAAGGGGAGGGAGCCGAAGGCGTTGGCGATGTCTAATGACACCGCCATGGCTCCCTGCCCCTTTTGGGCCGCTTCGTCGGTGAACTTCTTCAGGGCGGCCAGGGCGTCCAAGGTGGATCGTCCTGACCGGAACCCGAATTGGTTCACCGAAAGCTGCGGCCCGTCCCTCTCTAGATGCTGGATGATCCGGGCAGCTATAACTCGCTCTAGTAACTTCCCGGCCTCATCCAGCATCACTAGTGGGCGGTATCCCGACGGAGAGTCCGCGGGGCGGCCTTCTTTCCTGATGAGAACCAGCCGCCCCTCCTTCCACACCTCAGGGAAGTGCCCCGCTGCCAGGCAGTCCTCGAAGAGGCAGCGTAGGCGGTCCCCGAGGTGCTTCAGCGCGATGGGGAGAACCTTCCCCGGGACCCCATCCGGTCCCGGGGCCTTCCGCGGGCCTTGGAGCCGGCGGGCCGCCCCTATCATTTCCTCCTCGGTTATCGGAGGAGGATTAGGGACGGCGGCGTCGTCCTCGTCGTCATCCCTCTGCTGCGACATGCGCGGTGGCTCGAATGGGGGGCTGTCTGGAAATAGCCCCTCTACCACCGCGCTGAGGACGGCCGGCTCCATGGCCTCCGTGGGGGGCGCCGTTTTGAATTTGGCCCGTACCATCCGGTACGGGCGCCCCCACGGGTCCGCGTCTAGGGCCGCCAAGAATTCCGAATATGCAGCATCCTTGGCGGCCCCTATGGCGGCTTGGAGCGCCTTTTTGGCCGAACGTGTTTCGGCCTGGAGGCGCTCCAGCTCGCCCGGCTCCCGGTGCCGACGTCTTCGGCACCGGGATAGAGCACGGCGAGCGGCGTTGCTGGTGGCACGCAGGGCCGCGAGGTCCCGCGACCACCAGTACACCCCTTCTCGGGGCGCGAGGCGTCGAGCCCTAGGCATTGCCGTGTCACAAACAGCCGTCAAGTCCCGACGGAACCTGGCAGCCCTTTCTCCGACCCCCAAGGATTGAGGGGGGTCGGAGGCCCACGCGGAGACAATTGCGGCCTCTTCTGCCAGGTCTCCATCGAGACGTGACAGCTGCCACCCAGGGAAGACGCCTCTGCCGCCCGCCGTGCGGGTTTGACGCCCAGGGGGCGCTGTGGAGACCCTGAACCTGATGTACAGGTGATCTGATAGGGTCTCCACATCCTCCAGGACGCGCCAACACGAGATGCGCGCGCCGATACTGGGGGTGGCGAACGTCACGTCGACGACTGAGCCACCCCGGGCGCGCACACATGTGAAGGCGCTGCCCCGGTTCTCCGGGACCAGGCCAATAGTGAGGGCCCAATCCCGAAGATGCGCCCCCTTGACGTCGGTGATGGGGGATCCCCAAGCCGCGCACTTAGCATTGAGGTCCCCCATCACGATGACCTGGGCTGGCAATGCCCTCCGCACCACCAGCTCCAGGCCATCCAGGAACCTCTCAAATTGTGAGAGGCTCCTGTTCGGGGAGAAGTAGACTCCGATGAGCACTACTTCTCCCCAGTTTGCCGCCACGTAACCCGCGCCCCTCTCTCTGAGAGAGAGGTATTGCGGGCCCGTTGGCGGCGCCACCATTCCGACCGAGCCCTCCGTGTCCCCGACCCAATGAGGCTGGGAAGGGATGAGGTAGGGCTCGGCCACGACAGCAACGGCAATTTTCCACTCCGCCAGGGCCTGCATTAGCAGGTCCTGTGCGCGGGCGGAGTGGTTGGCGTTGGTCTGCAGGAACTCCGTATGCAGGTGTCTGGGCATTTATGACACCTGCATACGTTCCTCTTCGGGCTGTTGTTGCGGCCCGGGCGGCGGCTGCGCTCTTGGCGCAGGGGGAGGGCCGGTGGAGCGGGCCTTCCCCCTCATGGTGGGGGGGGTGCATTTAGCTCCCCCCATGACGTGGGCGTGCGGGCAGCCTGTCCTTTTGCACACGGCGCAGTGGACAGGCGCCTCGCACGCAGCCCTCTTGTGGCCCTCTTGGCCACATCGGAAGCAGAGGCGACCATCCTCCGCTTCCGACGGGCATAGGGCCCGGGTGTGGCCCAGCTGCATGCACTTAAAACAGCGCAGCGGCCGGGCCCTTACCGCGGTGACGGTGGCCATACTCCACCCTATGGCCACCTTTCCTATCTGAGCGACGGCTTTTGCCGCCGCTGCCGGACATCTCACTAGGGTGGACCCCCCACCCCAGAAGCTGGGCCTGATTAGGCCCACTTTGACGGCCTCGGGGTGGCAGCCTCCGATTGTAGCCAGTTTGGCTGCCACCTCCTCGCACGTTATCGTCTCGTCCAAACCCGAGACCCGAAGGTCTGCGAGCTTGGACGGACGCGCGATGTCCGCCCAGCCGCCAATGACGCGTGTCAATTCGGCGGCCAGGCGGTCGGCCGTCTCTTCTGGGGTGCTCCCCCCCACCTCCATCAGCTTGGAGCCGGTCATGCTGGTACGCACCTTGACCGTCTCCAAGCCGAGGTCTCTAAGGCAGATCGCCGCCTTGGCCTTGGCCAATACATCTGTATATTTGGCCTCGGCGACCTGACCTTCCGCTGTCGTGATCGTGGCCCCCGGTTTGAGGGTGACGGTGATAGCCGCCGTCTTGGGGGCCACGATCTTCACTGCTTTGGGGGGGGGGGCAACCCGCTGCGCTCTTACAGGCTGAGCCTGTGCAGCGGGTGGGGCCCTAGCCGGAGCCTTCTTCTTTTTGGCGGCCTTTCGGCCGACCACTTTGGCCCATGGTGTTTCCTCGCCCCCGGGTGTTTGGGGGGCGGGTTTGGTGGCTCCGGCTTTGGCCTTTGTGGCCGTCTCTGCGCTCCCTCCTCCGCCAGCAGGTGGAGGGGGGGGAGGGGCGGCCGGTCCGGCCTTGTTGATCTTCCGCTTCGGTTTCTGTGCTGGACCGGCTTTGGCCACAGGGGCCTGGGCCGGTCGTACCTCCACGGTTTTAGTGGCACTAGCCACTAAGTTGGGCCGGGCCACAGGGCGCGGCGGCGGCGGGTGGTTCTTGTCCGCCTGGAGAGGCGGTCTGACCACCGGCTCAGGGGGGAGGCGCGTTTCCAGGTCTCCTAGGCGGGCATTGACCATCCCGCCTACGGACTCTAGAAGGTCGCGCCTCATCTCCTCGAGGGCGCCCCTGAGCACGGTTTCCACGCTCTCCTCCCGGGCCGGAGGAGTCTCCCTCGGAGTCGCGGCCGCTTTCCTCTGCGACTCCGAGTACGCTTCCTTGAACGCTTTTAACTCCGCGCGGATGAGTTCGACTTCTCTCGCCAGTCTGGCGTTCTCCGCGCGGAGTCTGCGTTGTTCCTCCTGGGGGGTGATTGAGCGGAGCTCCTCCACCGCCTCAATCACCCCCTTTGTGGCCCGGTTTATCTGGCCTAGTACAGTGCCCTTAATATTTCCGCTTTTTTTAACCTCCCCCTGAATGGCGGCCACATTCAGGAGGGCTTTAGCGGCAAGGGCCTCGATAGTGGCCGCCTCCGGCTGGGAGCACCTCGGCTCCGATGGGTCCCTGGGCGGGAGGCAAGGAGGACGGTAGGGGGGGGGGTTCGAGCCGCCTGCTCCACTCTCCCTCTCCTCCGCCATCTGTGCTCTTGCCTCCTGCAGATAGGTAGCGTGCACCCCTGGTCGTCTAGGACGGCCTCTCGCCGCCGTCGAGACTTTCACGGCAACCGGAGTCGCCGCCTCATCACCTTTGAGTGCCCTCTTTTTCGGCATTTTGGCCGCAAATCGGAGGGCAATCTTCGGGGCCGAAGAGACAGTCTTCTTCCCCTCCTCTACGTCCTTAACACCCTCGACGGTGCTATCCGAGTCAGAGGAAGAGAGTCCGGATATCCCGGACATCCCAGAAATCTCGGACACCGATTGGAATTCGGCGTCGCTCGACTCATCTTCCTCTGCTCGGTCTTTCCCTATCTTTTCTCCTCCTCTCTTCGTCCACTCTTTCCCTTCTTTCCTGATCGACAAATCCGATTCGCTTGCTGTGGTCAGTTCCGTTTTGCGTGCAGTGGTCGTGTGGCATCCTTTGGCCCCCCCAGAATACGAGGGCCGGCCAGAGGTCAGAGTGACCTCTGGGAGGGATTCTCCGCTGGCGTAGCCAGCGGTACCCTCCTGGGGTAATACTGTTTTGGAGTCTGCCATGGTCATTGTTGGTCCGGCGTTGTCGGACACCGGAAGCCGCCTTTGTTGAGCAGGGTGAGGTCCCCCAGTCATGACGCGCGGCCTTGGAGGCCGCCATACTCCGACCGAAGTCCGCTGCCTTTTAACGTGATGCCGCACGCCCTCGTCGATGTTCCGCAGGCCTGCCCGGTATGGGTGGCCCTGTCCGGTGTAGCCCTACGGAACATCCACCTCCTCCTCAGGGTAATTTTTTATAGAGGTTTTCTTCCTCGCGGCCCCACGCTCAGTGCGCAGAGCCCCCGTTTCCGCTCAGTGCGGACTTACGGTTTACTTGGCGTCCACCGATCATAAAGACCAGTGGGCGCCAAGTGTGGTGTTGCCACCAGGGTAATTTTTTATAGAGGTTTTCTTCCTCGCGGCCCCACGCTCAGTGCGCAGAGCCCCCGTTTCCGCTGGGTGCGGATTTACGGGTTTTGGTGTTTGGTTCGCGGGGCGAAAAAAGCCCTACCGCAGCAATATGCCGGGGCGTTCCCCTATCCACCACCCGGGGACGCGCCACGTCGGAGTTCACCTCTCCGCCCACTCGGACAACCGAGCAGGTCCGTGGAACCTAACCTAACCTAACCTAACCTAACCTAACCTAACCTAACCTAACCTAACCTAACCTAACCTAACCTAACCTAACCTAACCTAACCTAACCTAACCTAACCTAACCTAACCTAACCTAACCTAACCTAACCTAACCTAACCTAACCTAACCTAACCTAACCTAACCTAACCTAACCTAACCTAACCTAACCTTTTTTTTTTTTTTTTTTTTGTAACGAGGGAAAATACACTTCCGTACCCCTGCGCCGGGCAGTGCAATGGCGCAGGGAGTGTGGGACTCGCCTACAGTCGTTCAGCCATACCCACTAAAAACCCTCATGCCCACCTTAACGCAATGACCCGAGCTTTGTATCAGCTGAGCCATAACCAAAGCTCGGGCCGCGCGTCTGACGCCGAAGCGCCTCTCCCTAAGTGGTGAAAGCCAGAGAGGCAGGATCTTTTATGTCCTACTACCCCAGCCCCCACCGGCGGAACCAATCGGCCCGCCCTCTACCCTACTCTACGTGCCGCAGAGGGGACTGGAAAACCAGTATCCCCCCTCGGCCTCTCCATCACGCATCCATCCGTCTCCTCATACTGGCCATGAGGGCCGCAGGGGGCATGGTAAACCAGTGCCCACCCACAGCCCCCACGACCTCACCCCACATCCGGCCACGAGGGCTGTAAGATGGGCAGGATAAACCAGTACCCACCCACACCCCCCGCGGCCCCACCACGTCGCATCTGCCGGTGCGACCCCGGTTGGGCATGGTCAGGGCGGAGTCACTGCTGTGACCCACCACTGACGGCCCTCTCCAGGTGGGTCGGTCATGTGCAACACCCAACACGATGACCGACCCTAGAGTTTGGTTCGCGGGGCCGAAGCCCTACCCCAGCCGAAGCCGGGGCGTTCCCCTATCCACCACCCGGGGACGCGCCACGTCGGAGTACTCCTCTCCGCCCACTCGGACAACCGAGCAGGTCCGTGGAACCTAACCTAACCTAACCTAACCTAACCTAACCTAACCTAACCTAACCTAACCTAACCTAACCTAACCTAACCTAACCTAACCTAACCTTTTTTTTTTTTTTTTTTTTTTTTTTTTTTTATAGTCAGGAAATGCGTTTACGCACGCCTACGCCGGGCTGTGCAATGGCGTAGGGAGTGTGGGACTCGCCGGCCACAGAAGGTGACCGGAATACCCACTAAAACCTGACTGCCCTCTAACGCATTATGGCGGGCGCCACGGGAACGCTTTAGCTTTCTTCCGTGGCCCCGCCTGCGTTATCGCCCTGAAGGGGCCTCCCTCTCACGCATGGTTTGTGGGGAGAAGTACGGCGGCGAAACCCCGCCTCCTTCTCCCCACTCTCCTGCGTCTGAGCGGGGGCGCGAGGGGATTATCCTCGCGCTCTCGCTCCCTTTCCTCCTTCTGCGAAATTACAATTTCGCAGAAGGAGGAAACCGCCTCCCATGACCCCTCACTGCCCAGCATGGCGCAAATTACGCCTGGGAGTGAGAGGTCATCACCGATCGCCGCTACCAGAGTGCGGCGCTCTTCGGACCACGCTGTACATACCTGAAGGGTGTGTTGCGCGGTGTCCTCATCAGCGCCGCACTCGTGGCACGACGTCGTCTCCTCTCTTCTTATACGGCACAGGTACCGCCCGAAGCACCCGTGTCCTGTCAGCACCTGTGAAAGTTTGTAATTCAATGCGCCGTGGCGCCTCCCACACCAGTCCGAGAGCCGTGAGCGTATGGCCTCTATGGTGCGGGCGCCGTATTTGGCGTCCGCTAGGCCAGCAGCCCACAGCTCTATGGTCATTCGCTTTCTCTCCGCCCGGGACCGGGCGAGCTCCTCTGGAGCCGGGGCTTCGCCCCGAGCTCTCTGCTCGGCCCGCTCCCGGTACGCTTCGGCCAGCACACCCGCTTCTATCTCCCACGGGGGAGTGCCGGCCAAAGCGCAGGCCGCTGCGTGGCTCACCGTGCGGTAGGCCATGCATGCGCGCACCGCAACGATGCGCTGCGGCCTGCGGAGGAGGGCCCTGTTTGGCGCGTCCAGGGCTTCTGCCCATATCGGCGCGCCGTACAGGGCCATACTGCGAATGACCATGGCGTACAAGCGTCTGACCTGTACGCCCGGACCTCTCAAGTTCGGGAGGAGCCTGGCGAGGGCAGAAGCCGCGCCGACGAGTCGGGGGGTTAGCGTCCGGAAGTGATCTCCGAAACGCCAACCCCCATCGAGGATAAGGCCAAGATATTTGATCCGGGCCTTAACCTCGACCTCGTCCCCGTTGATCCGGAGGGTCGCTCCTGCGGGCACTCTCCACCTCGGCCCTTTGAAGCAGAGGGCCTCGGTTTTGTGGAGTGCCACGCGGAGTCCGAGCGCCTCGATCCTCCGGACCAACAGGGTGGCCCCGGCTTCCGCCCTCCTCTTAACTTTTCTCCAGGTGGTGTCCCGGACGGCTATCATCGTGTCATCTGCGTAGCAAATGACAGCCATCCGGGGCAGC
The DNA here is from genome assembly GCF_912999745.1 of Papilio machaon. Lineage (NCBI taxonomy): Eukaryota > Metazoa > Arthropoda > Insecta > Lepidoptera > Papilionidae > Papilio > Papilio machaon. The sequence continues at coordinate 8,138,066 of NC_060001.1, read as the reverse complement.
ACCTCCCCGCGGATGGCCCAATCAAAGCCGATGTTCCACAGCAGGGGTCCTAGGACGGACCCCTGAGGAACACCGGAGGCCATCCGCCGCTCCTCTCTTCCCTCCCTCCCCATGTAGGACACTACCCGCTCTCGCAGGTAGTGTCCCACAATCCTCCGGAGATAGAGGGGCAGTTCGTGAAACCGAAGTGCCTCCTCTATTACTCCGAAGGGGAGGGAGCCGAAGGCGTTGGCGATGTCAAGTGACACCGCCACCGCCCCCTGTCCCCTCTCGGCCGCATCCTTCGAGAACCTTTTCAGGGCGGTCAGGGCGTCCAGGGTGGATCGCCCGGACCGGAACCCGAACTGGTTCTCGGAGAGCTGCGGCCCTTCCGTCTCCAGATGCTGGATGATTCGGGAAGCCAATACTCTTTCGAGTAACTTCCCAGCCTCATCCAGCATCACGAGCGGCCGGTGACCAGAAGGAGAGTCGACGGGGTGACCCTCCTTCCTCAGCAACACCAGCCGCCCTTCCTTCCACACCCCGGGGAAACGCCCCTCCGCCAGACAGTCGTTAAACAGTCTGCGGAGGCGTTCCCCGAGGTGTTCCAGCGCAATGTGCAGGACCTTTCCAGGCACTCCGTCTGGCCCCGGGGCCTTGCGGGTCCCCCTGAGCCGGCCCGCCGCCCTGGCCATTTCCTCCTTCGTTATCGGGGGTGGGGCGAGGGCGGCGGACCGGTTCAGTGGTTCGTCGTCGTCCGCCGGCATGTCTCTTGTCATGCGCGGTGGTACAAAAGAAGGGCTATCCGGGAACAGCCCTTCGACCACCGCGCTAAGGACCGCCGGCTCCATCGTTTCCGTGGGGGGCGCCACCTTCAGCTTCGCCCGCACCATGCGGTATGGGCGCCCCCACGGGTCTGCGTCTAAGGTCGCCAAGAACTCCGCATAGGCAGAGTCCTTGGCGGCCTTGATCGCGCTGGAGAACGCCTTCTTTGCCGAGCTCAGCTCGGCGTGAAGGCGTTCTAGCTCCTCCTCTGTTCGGTTCCGCCGTCTGCGGCACCGGGTGAATGCACGTCGGGCTGCGTTACTGGCGGAGCGCAGGGCGGCTAGGTCCTGCGTCCACCAGTACACGCCTTCCCGGGGCGCGAAGCCACGTCGCGCCCTGGGCATTCCGGCGTTGCAGACGGCGGTCAGATCTCGACGAAATCTCGCCGCCCTCTCGTCGACCCCCACCGTTTGGGGGGGTTCCTCCGCCCATGCCCGGACGATGGCGGCTTCTTCCGCCAGGTCAGGGTCGAGGCGTGAGAGCTGCCACTTTGGGAAGCCCTCAACGCCTCGTCGTCCTGCCGCTGCCGTCCGGGCCTGTGACCCCTGGGGCGCGGTGGAGACCCTGAACCGGATGTACAAATGATCGGACAGGGTCTCCACCTCCTCGAGGACACGCCAACACGATATGCGTGCACCGATGCCGGGGGTCGCGAACGTGACGTCCACGACTGATCCCCCTTGTCGGCGCACGCACGTGTTGGCGTTGCCTTGGTTCTCCGGAACTAAGCCGATCATGACGGCCCAGTCCCGGAGAAGCGCCCCTTTCAGGTCAGTGATGGAGGACCCCCACGCTGCGCACTTAGCGTTGAGGTCCCCCATCACGATGACCTGGGCCGGTGATGCTCGCTGCACAACCGGCTCCAGGCCATCCAGGAACCTCTCGAATTGTCGGAGGTTCCTGTTTGGGGAGAAGTAGACTCCTATGAGTACTACTTCTCCCCAGTTCACCGCCACGTAGCCCGCTCCTCGCTCCCTGAGGGAGAGGGGTCGCGGGCTCGAAGGCGGCGCCACAATGGCGACTGATCCCTCTGTGTCCCCGAACCAACTGGGTTGGGGGGGGACAAAGTAGGGTTCAGCCACGACCGCAACAGCAATTCTCCACTCTGCCAGGCACTGCATGAGCAAGTCCTGTGCCCTGGCAGAGTGGTTGGTGTTCGTCTGTAGTAGGTCGAAATGCAGGTGTCTTGGCATTAAGATACCTGCATTTCTTCCTCCTCAGCCATACGGCTGCCGTGCGGTTGGGGCTGAGTGCGAGGCACTCTGCTCGACGACGGGGCTTTGCCCTTCACCGACGGGGGTGTGCACTTGGCACCCCCCATCACATGTGAGTGTGGGCGCCCCGTCGTTGCACACACGGTGCATTTGCAGGGGGCCTCGCACTCTGCCGACTTGTGTCCTTCACTGCCGCAGCGGAAGCAGAGACGCCCGTTCTCTGTCTCCGCTGGGCATAGAGCGCGAGTGTGGCCCAGCATCATGCATTTATAGCAACGCAATGGCTGGGCCTCCACTGCTTTGACGGTGGCCATCGTCCATCCGATGGCCACTCGTCCCGCCTTCACGACTGCCTTAGCGGCAGTCGCTGGGCACTTGACCAGGGCGGAGCCTCCGCCCCAGAAACTCGGCCTGATATTGCCTACTTTCATGGAGGTGGGGGGACACCCGCCGACCGATGCCAGTTGGGCCGCCACTTCCTCAGTGGTCACCGTGTCATCCAGACCGGTGATCCTGAGGACGGCCATTTTGGTTGGGCGGGTGATGTCCGCCCAGCTGCCTACTGCCTCCACCAGGGCGGCGGCAAGGCGGTCAGCAGTTTCCTCGGGGGAGGTCCCCCCGACCTCCATCAGTTTGGAGCCGGTCATGCTCGTTCGGATCTTGACCGACTCCAAACCGAATTCCCTCAGGGATATCGAGGACCTGGCCTTTGCCAGGACCTCGGTGTACTTCGCGTCAGTCGTGGCCCCTTCCGCATTGGTCATGGTGGCCCCTTTCTTGAGGGTCACCACTATGGCCGCGGTTTTTGGGGCCACGATTTTAACGGCCTTTGGTGGGGCCGGGGCGATCTGCCGGGTTGTTCCGGCTGAGGGGGGGGAATAAGCAGCGACAGCGGCATTTCCCCTCTTCTTCCGCCGGACAACCTCGGACCAGGAGTTGCCCACAGTCCCCGACTGGGCTTCCCCCTCTCCACTTGTTCCAGCGGTTGGGGGGGGAGGGGTCGCGTCTGCCTGTCCTGCCCCCTGTTTTCCCTTGGAGGGAGGAGGTGGCGGGGGGGCAGTCGGCCGCTTTGCAGCGCCCTTCTTCGGTGCCTTCTTTACCGCCCTAGGTGTGGGCGCCGGGGATGGCTGGGCTTCCCCATCCACCTCCATGGCGCCCTCCACGATCCCCGACCGGGACTTGTGACGGGGCGGCGGCGGCTGCCGTTGGTCGGCACGCAGGGGGGGCCTCATGACGGGCTCCGGAGGAAGGCGCATCTCCAGGTCTTGTAGGCGGGCATTGATCATCCCGCCTACCGACTGCAGGAGTTGCCCCTTCATTTCCTCCATAGCATATCTTAGCACCTCCTCAAAGTTGGGCTGCTGTGGCCCTGTGGCCTCTTTCGGGGCTGCAGCGGACTTCCGCTGCGACTCCACGTACGCCTGCTTGAAGGCACGCAGCTCGTTGCGGACAATATCCAGTTCCCTTGAAAGGCGAGCATTGTCCGCGCGGAGCCTGCGCTGCTCTTCATCTGGCGTTATATCGCGGAGGCCCTCAACCGCTTCAACAACGCATTTAGTGGCCCGGTTAATTTGGCCCCACACGGTACCCTTTAGGTGGCTACTCTTCTTGATTTCTTCCTTTATTTTCTCCACGCTTTTGAGAGCCTCCTCGGCGAGGGCCTCGACCGTGCCCCTGGATAGGGCGTCGGGGGTCCCGTCGTCAGAGGCTTTTGCTGAAGCCACTGCGGGGCTCGTCTTCCTCCCGGATGGACGGTAAGTTGGGTCGGGGTCCTCCCCCTCACTATCCCCCCCATCAGCTACGTAGTCTTTAGCTTCCTTGAGGAAGCTGTAAACCCCTACCGGGCGCCTAACGCGGCCCCTCGTCGAAGAGGAGGCCACTTTATGCGCCACGGCCGGGGCGTCCTCATCTGCGGATGTAGCGGCCAACGGCCGTTTATGGGTCGTTCCCGTTCGGTACTTTAATGTCAAGCCCGCTGACCGCGGCTTACCTCCCTTGTTTGGCCTTGCGGCGTCCTCGCTGCACGCGGCGCCCGCGGCTCCCAGCCGGCGCCCGGAGGCGCCCTCGTCCTCTGAGCACGTGTAGTCCGACATGGAGGTGTCCTCCCCCATGTCGTAAGTCACTTTGCTATTGTTGTTCATAGCGTTTGCAGACTATTCATAAGTTCTACAACACTAAAAACAAACTTAATCACTAATAAAACTAAACTAATTTGGTCTCTGTCCACCCTTAAAACTATACCGGTCGATTTGTCTCGCTGAGACGCATCTCCCGGTATATCACACGTCGAAATCGGAACACTTTTTGGAATTTGTCGTAAAAGTGCCACGCCCAAAACGACCGTTACAACACTTAAACACTAAAAACTTAACTAATTTGGTCTCTATCCACACTAAAAACTATATCGGTCGATTTGTCTCACTGAGACGCATCTCCCGATATATCACACGTCGAGATCGAAGCACTTTTAGACTTTGACGAAAAAGTGCCACGCCCGAAATAACCGTTAAAACACTAAAACACTAAAAACTTAACTATTTTGGTCTCTGCCCACTATGTATTATATATCACTAGATGCGTCTCGCCGAGGCGCATCTCCCGATGTATAACACTGGTATATCACCTCACTTTTTACCACATTTATCGAATTTTAAATGCGGAGCGACACGGAAGCGATGCACACGGTACGGCAACCGGCGCGCGATTAACCTAACCTAACCTAACCTAACCTAACCTAACCTACCTACCTACCTACCTACCTACCTACCTACCTACCTACCTACCTACCTACCTACCTACCTACCTACCTACCTACCTACCTACCTACCTACCTACCTACCTACCTACCTACCTACCTACCTACCTACCTACCTACCTACCTACCTACCTACCTACCTACCTACCTACCTACCTACCTACCTACCTACCTACCTACCTACCTACCTACCTACCTACCTACCTACCTACCTACCTACCTACCTACCTACCTACCTACCTACCTACCTACCTACCTACCTACCTACCTACCTACCTACCTACCTACCTACCTACCTACCTACCTACCTACCTACCTACCTACCTACCTACCTACCTACCTACCTACCTACCTACCTACCTACCTACCTACCTACCTACCTACCTACCTACCTACCTACCTACCTACCTACCTACCTACCTACCTACCTACCTACCTACCTACCTACCTACCTACCTACCTACCTACCTACCTACCTACCTACCTACCTACCTACCTACCTACCTACCTACCTACCTACCTACCTACCTACCTACCTACCTACCTACCTACCTACCTACCTACCTACCTACCTACCTACCTACCTACCTACCTACCTACCTACCTACCTACCTACCTACCTACCTACCTACCTACCTACCTACCTACCTACCTACCTACCTACCTACCTACCTACCTACCTACCTACCTACCTACCTACCTACCTACCTACCTACCTACCTACCTACCTACCTACCTACCTACCTACCTACCTACCTACCTACCTACCTACCTACCTACCTACCTACCTACCTACCTACCTACCTACCTACCTACCTACCTACCTACCTACCTACCTACCTACCTACCTACCTACCTACCTACCTACCTACCTACCTACCTACCTACCTACCTACCTACCTACCTACCTACCTACCTACCTACCTACCTACCTACCTACCTACCTACCTACCTACCTACCTACCTACCTACCTACCTACCTACCTACCTACCTACCTACCTACCTACCTACCTACCTACCTACCTACCTACCTACCTACCTACCTACCTACCTACCTACCTACCTACCTACCTACCTACCTACCTACCTACCTACCTACCTACCTACCTACCTACCTACCTACCTACCTACCTACCTACCTACCTACCTACCTACCTACCTACCTACCTACCTACCTACCTACCTACCTACCTACCTACCTACCTACCTACCTACCTACCTACCTACCTACCTACCTACCTACCTACCTACCTACCTACCTACCTACCTACCTACCTACCTACCTACCTACCTACCGCAGTCGCGTGCCAGACGCCGTCGCGAACGCATCGCTCCCGCGCGGCTCCGCAGTAAAAATAACTCGAAGTGGGAAAAAGTTCTCAAATATTGAAGTGTTATATATCGTTAGATTCGCCTCAGTGTCACGAACAAAATGGTGCAAAAATCTTTGTAAAATACAATCTGTGTGAAAAGTTATAGTGGAAAAATTGTAAATCTTTTCAGTGCAAAACTTCAAATTGAAACGCCTCGAAAACAAGATCGAGAACATATCTGTTTTAAATTATAATTCGGAGCACCGATATGAAACCTTGCTTCTAGTGAACAATCTAGATTTTTGCCGATAGAAAATAAATTTCTACAAAATTTTCCATCTTCACACACGTATAAATTAATAAACCGAATGTTGTGAGTGACTTGTTATATATCGTGAACAAAATAACAATAGTAAAACTAGTGTATATAATAGACTCAAATAGCAACATAACAAAAACAAAATTTTCATAATATGAAAAAACTTCTCGGTCTACTGGTTAATATTATAAAACCACAGATAACAAGGACGACAACTACTTCGCCAGCTGATTCTAACACCGTTTGAATCATCAAAATCGGACATTTAGTTCCGAAGATATCAAGAGAAGAAAATTGTGTTGCGTAATTACAAATCAAAATTGACTTATTTATTTATTGACATTTTTCAAATATAGTAATTTTGTATAATGAAGATCGCTCTAAAAATACCATCTAGTGTAAAAGACATTACATTAGTGTAAAGGATATTTAATTCCGAAGATATTTAGAGAAGAAAATTGTGTTGCGTAATTACAAAGCAAAATTGACTTTTTAATTTATTGACATTTTTCCAATATAGCGATTTCATATAATAAAAATTGCTCAAAAAATGCCATCTAGTGATAATGTATGTAAATATTATTTAGTTATATATATATTTAATAGTGATGCAAAATTAATTCTCTAATATACAATGCCTATCAACAATACACCACCCCCTCCTCTCCCTGCTGGAGTGGACGACGTTGTTGACATTACAAGTTTTGTGGACACTTTAAATAAACTCAGTGAGTGTATATCCTTGGCAATCTCGGAAGGGAAATCGGTCACGGCCAGTAACAAAAAACTCATTACGTCCGCCGCCGACGAAATAAAACGTTGCGGAAACAAACTCGCAGGCATGCCCCAACACTCTCTTCAGCCACCTAACTACGGGGGTTTAAATGACATCAAGGAAGATATTGTGGCTTGTGTGCGCGAAGAAATTAACAAGCTGAGAAATACTGCCACACACCGCACAACCTATGCCCAGGCCCTTAACACACCGCGCCGTGCACCACCTTCAGGGTCAGCAACACCGATCCTTCCTACAAGCAAGCCGGCACTTATAATCAGTACTGTACAACCCTCCAAAACACGTCAGGAAGTCGTGACAGCATTCAAAAAACAGGCATCATTTAAACAGCATAGTTATGCCCCAGCATGTATACGCGCGATTTCCAACAACAAATTAAGAGTAGAGTTCAACTCTGTAACCCAACGCGACGACACATTGAGGCGCCTGGAGGGGTGCGCAGAGGTGAAAGCGGAGCCGGCTCGATGCCTGAAACCAATGTGCATCCTGAAGGGTATATCCGTTGACACCCCCTCACACGAGCTAGTCGAAATTATTAAAAATCAAAATGAGGAAGTTGCCGCTCTTATCAGCAGCGAGGACGACCTTAAACTCCGATTTAAAAGGAATAACCGCAACCCCAACTTATACAATGCGGTTCTTTTAGCTCACCCCAGAGTGTGGCGCCAAATCCTCACCTGCGGCCGCCTCTGTGTAGACCATCAGCGGGTGCACGCTCAAGATTTCTCACCTTTCCTTCAATGCTATAAGTGCTTACAATTTGGACATACCAAGGCTAGGTGCCCCTCAGAGGAAAGCCCTTGTACCTACTGCGCCGAGACCGGTCACCCCATAGACTCCTGCTCCACCGGTATAAAGAAGGGAGCCCCCACCTGCTACAATTGTAAGGCCCATAACGCAAAATTTAATTCTAATAATGACACTAAACACAAGGCCACAGACTCACGATGTCCAATATTACGTTCTATGAAAGCCAAAATAACTTCACGTATCGACTATGGTTCCAGTTAGAAACATAAAAATTATACAGTGTAACTTAGACAGATCTCGCAACAGCACACACGAATTCCTTGTGTACTTTATGGCTAGTAATCACCAAATCGCGCTTATCTCTGAACCATACCTAGGTACTGGCAGGGAAGTCCAACCTATACGCGGTTTAAACATCTTCCAGTTTCCAGGTTCTAGCAACAACAATGTCAAGGCCTGCATATTTACCAAACCACTGTTAGGCGATGTAATGGGTGATAGCGAACACTCATCTCCCAACTTGAGCGTTGTCCATATATGCCTGGGACATCGTAGTGTTTACTTCGCCTCGGTCTACGTTGAACCTGATAACGATCAATATAACACACTAGAGCGTTTAGATGACTTTCTCAAGGCCAAGGACAAATCACATCGTATAGTAGGGGGGGACTTTAATGGTTGGCACTCCACCTGGGGAAGTGCACGGACAAATGCTAGGGGTCACGAAATTATTGAGATAGCCAACGGAAATGACATGGTTGTCTGCAATCGGGGAAAAACACCAACCTTTGAAACAGTGACACATGATAGATATCGCTCATCTATTATTGACCTTACCCTCTCCTCAGCCTCTATTTATGACCACATTCTTGGCTGGCAAGTCCCTCCTCCCAACACAATGCAATAGACTTTTCACTTGATTTATGTAACAGAACCGTTGGAACTACCAACAATTCTTCATTCTTATTCAACAGCAGTAAAGCTAACTGGCCCCTATTTAAAGACTCCATTCACCTCCGCATGACCAACACTGACATCCTGGATCGCGACATCTCGGCTCTTAGTTCTGAACAGTTAGAGTCACTTATTGATGATGTCACTAACATTATACGCTCTGCTTGTACTGACTCCATGTCTGTCAAGGGAAAAGGCCAGGGTAAAACAAAGCCCCCATGGTGGTCACCGTCCTTAGAGGAGCAGAAAAGATCCATTATACAACTACACCACCAGATCCATCGAGCTAAATCCCTAAATCAACCCATCGCAGACTTGGCGGCTCAACAACAACTTCTTAAGTACCAGTATTCACGAAATCTGCGCTCCGAAAGTACTAAAAACTTCAGAGAATTTTGCCAACTCCAGAACAAAGAGAACGTATGGTCTCTCACTAATCGTCTTCTTAAGGACACCGCTCCGCGTCGCCCCCCCACCACACTTAAAATAGGCAACACCTTCACTAAGGATGCTCACGAGACTGCGACGGCATTACTGCATCACTTCTACCCAGATGATGGCCCAGACACAGAACCCTCCCACCACAATCTCCGTTCTCACGAAAAAGACAGCCCCAATACCCCTGACGACATCCCATTTTCCAAGGAGGAAATGCTTGAGTATCTAAAACAGATGGACCCCAAAAAAGCACCAGGACTAGACGGACTGACTGCTGACATCTGCTACCAATTCGCGTCTGACTATCCCCAACTCATCACGGATATTTTTAATAAATGCCTCGAAGCTCGACATTTCCCTAGGCAGTGGAAGGAGGCTTACGTCAAAATCGTCCCCAAACATGGTAAACCAGACAACACCCAACTAACTTCATTCAGACCTATCGGGCTCCTCCCTGTTTTCGGAAAACTTCTTGAAAAATTATTCATCAAACGAGTCACATACATAGCTTACAAAAATGATAAACTCAACACGAGACAATTCGGATTTAAAGAGCAGACCAACACAATATCAGCCATACACAGCGCATTGGATATAATTAAAACTGCCAAATCAGAGAAACGTCTTGTAATAGCGGTCTCTCTAGATATTAAAGCAGCGTTTGACAATGCCTGGTGGCCGGCACTCTTTCATCGTCTCAGATTACTTAACTGCCCTAGAAACATTTTTGAACTCATCCAAAGTTACACACAGAATCGTAAAGTCACTATGGAGCATGCTGGAGCACGAGTCACCAAAAGCATGACCAAGGGATGCGTCCAAGGCTCAACCTGTGGACCCATCCTTTGGAATATAATCCTAGATGAACTTCTCGATCTACCCCTCCCCCCAGGATGTCATATACAGGCGTTTGCTGATGACGTCTTCCTCACGATTACCGCAAAAAACGTCGAAGAGATAGAACACCATACAAACAGCGCCTTAGACACAATAGTTAAATGGGGAAGGAGCGTTAAACTGGAGTTCGGCCCATCTAAAACTAAAGTAATTTCATTCACACCCAGATGTAAAAGAGCCATTATTAAAATAGACAATCACAACCTCATTTTTGATAAAGAAATTAAATATTTAGGCTTAATAATAGACGAGAATTTGACGTTTACCAGCCATGTGCATTTCATTATAAATAAAGCGAGTCGAATTTTCAATAAACTTTGCCTTTACACAAGACCCACTTGGGGCGCACATCCAGAGAACATCAGGACCATCCACAATCAAGTAATAACACCTATAATCACTTACGCGGCGGGTATTTGGGTCAAGTAATAACACCTATAATCACTTACGCGGCGGGTATTTGGGGACACATTGCCCATAAACTATATATAAAAAATGACCTACAGAGATTACAACGAGGCTTTGCAATTAAAGCGATCAAGGCATTCCGCACTGTCTCCACAACCGCAGCGCTAGCGCTCGCTCAGTTCACTCCTTTTGACCTAAAAATTTTAGAACAACATGCTATAGAAACCACCCGACTCACAGGTGCATCCCCCATCATACCCAACAATATCCCCTTAGAACGTCCTACCCCACCAGGCAAGCTTCTTCACCCTGCACTCAGAATAAATACTGAAATCAGTAAACTAAGCAACCAGGAGGAAATCGTCCAAATTTGCCCCCCACACGCCTGTCAAATTTACACTGACGGCAGCAAACAAGAGGACGGGGCGGTAGGTGCAGCATTTGTATGCTGGGACCCACATACCAATAGATCCACACCCAAAAAATACAAACTCCACCACACTTGCACAGTTTTCCAAGCAGAGCTTTTTGCCATCGCAGAAGCATGCAACTGGGCACGCAATAAAAAATTCATAAGCACATATATCTTTTCCGACTCTCTCTCATCCATACAGGCCATTCACAATAGGAGTAACACCCATCCACTAGTCACTAAAATTCATTACATTATACACTCACACAGAGATATAGGGGAAATCAAAATTTTATGGGTCAAAAGCCACATTGGTATAACTGGCAACGAGACCGCAGACTCCTTAGCCAACTCAGCAGCCACATTACATAGAAGCCCCGATTATGCCTACTTCCCCCTTTCACACATCAAGCAACAAATACGTCTTCGTCATCGTCAGTCTTGGGAGAGGAGATACCAGAGCGCGCCTCAAGGGAGTCACACACGTTCTTTGCTCCCCACTTTAGACAGCGTTGACAATCTATGGTCTGCTGCTAAGACATCTTTTCAATTCACGCAGTATCTCACAGGGCACGGCTTTCACAAGTCATACCTCTACAGATTCAAAATCGCAGATAACGAAGCGTGCCCCTGTGATGATACCACTGCACAAACTTTTGATCACTTAATTAAGGACTGCCCACGCTTCCAAAATTATAGATTAGACCACAAGCTCCTTTGTAGGTGCCTCAAGGTGTCTCCATACTCCCTGCCCGAACTCCTGTCTAAGAAATCTGCCCTTGATTCTTTCACTAAATTCATCACATATATAGTTGACCATTTAAAAGCATTCAACAATCCCAACCCTTAAGACTCAAATTGACCCTTCTTGTTCATTACATTTACACATATGTCATATCCATTTATATGTTTTATTTTGTTGTATAAAATTTTTCTATAATAGTCTAGCTTTAGGTTTAATTTTAAGTTAGTCTTTATTATGAGCACTGTGTCCAGGCAGCAGTCAGACAATAGTATCAAATCGCTAAGGAAGACTGCTGTCTGGACCACGCGAACAATGTTTTATATAATTTAATGTGTAAGACCATGTATAAAATTTTGTGGAACATGACAATATACTCCCACCCGGGAGGGTGTACTCTCGGGTGGAAAATCAAAAAAAAAAAAAAAAAAAAAAAAAAAACCTACCTACCTACCTACCTACCTACCTACCTACCTACCTACCTACCTACCTACCTACCTACCTACCTACCTACCTACCTACCTACCTACCTACCTACCTACCTACCTACCTACCTACCTACCTACCTACCTACCTACCTACCTACCTACCTACCTACCTACCTACCTACCTACCTACCTACCTACCTACCTACCTACCTACCTACCTACCTACCTACCTACCTACCTACCTACCTACCTACCTACCTACCTACCTACCTACCTACCTACCTACCTACCTACCTACCTACCTACCTACCTACCTACCTACCTACCTACCTACCTACCTACCTACCTACCTACCTACCTACCTACCTACCTACCTACCTACCTACCTACCTACCTACCTACCTACCTACCTACCTACCTACCTACCTACCTACCTACCTACCTACCTACCTACCTACCTACCTACCTACCTACCTACCTACCTACCTACCTACCTACCTACCTACCTACCTACCTACCTACCTACCTACCTACCTACCTACCTACCTACCTACCTACCTACCTACCTACCTACCTACCTACCTACCTACCTACCTACCTACCTACCTACCTACCTACCTACCTACCTACCTACCTACCTACCTACCTACCTACCTACCTACCTACCTACCTACCTACCTACCTACCTACCTACCTACCTACCTACCTACCTACCTACCTACCTACCTACCTACCTACCTACCTACCTACCTACCTACCTACCCTACCTACCTACCTACCTACCTACCTACCTACCTACCTACCTACCTACCTACCTACCTACCTACCTACCTACCTACCTACCTACCTACCTACCTACCTACCTACCTACCTACCTACCTACCTACCTACCTACCTACCTACCTACCTACCTACCTACCTACCTACCTACCTACCTACCTACCTACCTACCTACCTACCTACCTACCTACCTACCTACCTACCTACCTACCTACCTACCTACCTACCTACCTACCTACCTACCTACCTACCTACCTACCTACCTACCTACCTACCACCTACCTACCTACCTACCTACCTACCTACCTACCTACCTACCTACCTACCTACCTACCTACCTACCTACCTACCTACCTACCTACCTACCTACCTACCTACCTACCTACCTACCTACCTACCTACCTACCTACCTACCTACCTACCTACCTACCTACCTACCTACCTACCTACCTACCTACCTACCTACCTACCTACCTACCTACCTACCTACCTACCTACCTACCTACCTACCTACCTACCTACCTACCTACCTACCTACCTACCTACCTACCTACCTACCTACCTACCTACCTACCTACCTACCTACCTACCTACCTACCTACCTACCTACCTACCTACCTACCTACCTACCTACCTACCTACCTACCTACCTACCTACCTACCTACCTACCTACCTACCTACCTACCTACCTACCTACCTACCTACCTACCTACCTACCTACCTACCTACCTACCTACCTACCTACCTACCTACCTACCTACCTACCTACCTACCTACCTACCTACCTACCTACCTACCTACCTACCTACCTACCTACCTACCTACCTACCTACCTACCTACCTACCTACCTACCTACCTACCTACCTACCTACCTACCTACCCTACCTACCTACCTACCTACCTACCTACCTACCTACCTACCTACCTACCTACCTACCTACCTACCTACCTACCTACCTACCTACCTACCTACCTACCTACCTACCTACCTACCTACCTACCTACCTACCCCACGCGAACAATGTTATATAATTTAATGTGTAAGATCATGTATAAAATTTTGTGGAACATGACAATATACTCCCACCCGGGAGGGTGTACTCTCGGGTGGAAAATCAAAAAAAAAAAAAAAAAAAAAAAAAAAAAAAAAAAAAAAAAAAAAAACCTACCTACCTACCTACCTACCTACCTACCTACCTACCTACCTACCTACCTACCTACCTACCTACCTACCTACCTACCTACCTACCTACCTACCTACCTACCTACCTACCTACCTACCTACCTACCTACCTACCTACCTACCTACCTACCTACCTACCTACCTACCTACCTACCTACCTACCTACCTACCTACCTACCTACCTACCTACCTACCTACCTACCTACCTACCTACCTACCTACCTACCTACCTACCTACCTACCTACCTACCTACCTACCTACCTACCTACCTACCTACCTACCTACCTACCTACCTACCTACCTACCTACCTACCTACCTACCTACCTACCTACCTACCTACCTACCTACCTACCTACCTACCTACCTACCTACCTACCTACCTACCTACCTACCTACCTACCTACCTACCTACCTACCTACCTACCTACCTACCTACCTACCTACCTACCTACCTACCTACCTACCTACCTACCTACCTACCTACCTACCTACCTACCTACCTACCTACCTACCTACCTACCTACCTACCTACCTACCTACCTACCTACCTACCTACCTACCTACCTACCTACCTACCTACCTACCTACCTACCTACCTACCTACCTACCTACCTACCTACCTACCTACCTACCTACCTACCTACCTACCTACCTACCTACCTACCTACCTACCTACCTACCTACCTACCTACCTACCTACCTACCTACCTACCTACCTACCTACCTACCTACCTACCTACCTACCTACCTACCTACCTACCTACCTACCTACCTACCTACCTACCTACCTACCTACCTACCTACCTACCTACCTACCTACCTACCTACCTACCTACCTACCTACCTACCTACCTACCTACCTACCTACCTACCTACCTACCTACCTACCTACCTACCTACCTACCTACCTACCTACCTACCTACCTACCTACCTACCTACCTACCTACCTACCTACCTACCTACCTACCTACCTACCTACCTACCTACCTACCTACCTACCTACCTACCTACCTACCTACCTACCTACCTACCTACCTACCTACCTACCTACCTACCTACCTACCTACCTACCTACCTACCTACCTACCTACCTACCTACCTACCTACCTACCTACCTACCTACCTACCTACCTACCTACCTACCTACCTACCTACCTACCTACCTACCTACCTACCTACCTACCTACCTACCTACCTACCTACCTACCTACCTACCTACCTACCTACCTACCTACCTACCTACCTACCTACCTACCTACCTACCTACCTACCTACCTACCTACCTACCTACCTACCTACCTACCTACCTACCTACCTACCTACCTACCTACCTACCTACCTACCTACCTACCTACCTACCTACCTACCTACCTACCTACCTACCTACCTACCTACCTACCTACCTACCTACCTACCTACCTACCTACCTACCTACCTACCTACCTACCTACCTACCTACCTACCTACCTACCTACCTACCTACCTACCTACCTACCTACCTACCTACCTACCTACCTACCTACCTACCTACCTACCTACCTACCTACCTACCTACCTACCTACCTACCTACCTACCTACCTACCTACCTACCTACCTACCTACCTACCTTTACAATATAGAAAATTACCGCACAACGGCAGAGTCGCACGAACGTAAAAGCTACGGCGGCTGTCCAAATAAGTAGGACTTAAACTTATCAGCTGACGACTTTTCCCTTGACTTACAGCTTACAGCTAGCTGATTATTTTAACAATTCTCTGATAAATTATCATCAAGTTTCCGTTGGTCATAGATGCTGCTGCGTTACACCATTCAAGGTACCAGCTGACAAACTTTCCACTGAGATTTTTGAGATTTTTGAGATTAGTTGAGAGATCATTTTTTTTTTTATTTTTTTTTTCATGTTCAAGGAGCCAGCTGACGTATAATCGACCGTGTTATGGTCAGCTGGCTATGTTTTTCTTTCAAAATACCAGATAAACTATACACTGAAAAAATTTGAAATGAGGAAATGACAGAAGAAAAAAAAAAAAAAAAAAAAAAAAAAAAAAAAAAAAAAAATTTTTTTTCCCTCCATGCGTGGGAGGCTGCCACTGCCCACCCCCACCCACGGAGTCGCAGCTGACGGTCGCGAGTATTCATAGTATAAGTCCCTTATGCATTTTAAGAACTTTCGAATTGGAGGGACTTGGTTCATAAAATGTGGCTCCCGGACTATGAGTCTTGAGTGTTGTTCAACAGTGTTTTTTATTTACAAAGTGGATCTTAATAGTGCAATGCTAACAGCGGCTCTGACTGAATTGACGAGACAAGCTTATAAGTCAACAATTGGTTTACATTGTTTTTGGCCTTTCCACAATCGGACGTTCACTATATACGTCATTCCTATAAGCTACATAAAACACTAATTTTAGTCCTGTTTTCCTTCCCACCCTTTTCTTCTTAGGAAAGGTTGGGAAGAGTTGGTAGATTTGGCGGAAAAGGGGACGCAAAGGTAGACGTATAGGGAAAATGTACTCTTTCCTCCTCCTCGTTCCCTTTCGTTGATTAAAGTTAGGCAACGTATGTGCTATTGTGGATGTCTATGGGCAGCGGTGGATTCGCTATTTCCACGAATTCAGGTGGACGTTTGCTACCTTTTGATATATAATTAACAACAGAGGTAACTTATTATAATCTCAAACTCTAACAACTATTCCTTGAATTCTAAACCTCGATTGTTTTTAAGTTTTTCTGATAGATAAAGAAGCGGAGTTAGACGTGGATCATAGTTTAACAAACGCTCACCACACTAACTAACTATCACACCCCGGCCTCGGGCGCCTGATGTGACATCAATGCGTATTTTTTATCGTATTATATAAACAAGTTATCACAAATTAATGATTTCGTTACGGCGTATTTAGTTATCATAATTGTACTTATCTAAATCTCTCGTCGTTTCTGTACAAAGATATCGCGCCAACAGCGAGCGCGGCGACAGCGGCCGTGAGCGACTCGCAAGCAAATTATATTATATTATTACAGCAGTAATCACGATAAGTCCTGTTTATACATCTTCAATACTACATTTTGATATGATTAATTACGTGTAAAGGAAATAAAATATACTATAAGATTGCAAAATAACATGTTAATTGAAAATAAAAAAAATCTCTCTAGTTGAGTAACTTTAGGTAGACTTTTTTAACCGTGAGAAAATTCTTTACGCATACACTCTTGCGGAGATGAGGCTGGTTAAGTCAAGCTTTCACCGAGAACCCATAACCTACTCCTGCCTTGTACCGTTGTTTTAAATAATTCTCAGTCCGCACTCCCATCATTAGATCCCAGCCAGCACAAGAGATAACCCCCACCTCCAACAAAGGTAGTGACGTCGATATGTTCGGGTTATTGTCGTCCTGGCCCCACTCATGGGGGTCGCAAGAGCCTCGTAGACTCTCCTTAACAGAACAGAAGGTAGACCCACTATTACTTTAAGTTTAACAACAAAATCCTTTAATTTATATACTGTTATTTTATTGTGGTTTAGTAAGCAGAGTTTGTGACACTGGCCGTGGATTTCTGTGACCAAAATCCCCGCTTAAAACATAGTCATTTCTGTTTTGTGAAAGATAAACACAAGGTCCAGTGCGATTAGTAGACGGTACGTGGGGACCAGGAAGAATTCTTAACTAAGTAATTTAAAGTTATTGAGCATAGCTACGTCACCAATGCTAAATACGAGGAGATGTTCCATCTCACTGTACTATTGTACCATAAAACTTTACTGCAATGTAATTTGTATTGATACATGGGGTCATTATCTTTGTATTTGCAGATATGTTATTGTGTAAAAGTAAGGCGATTTTTTTTAAATTGTTTTTTACATTAATAAGATATCTCAAATTCCAAAAATTCTCCGCACATTTTCAGTATTAACTGAACAGTCGAACTGTACAGTTAAAGCTGAAGGCGAGTATAGGATTGCAATATAAACTATTTAAATGTAAGCAGTAAATGTGTAGTTCTGTCAGTATCGTGTAGATATGTAGAGTTAGCAGAGAGCTACATATTGTAGATAGTGCTCGCAGGCAAGTCGTCGAGATGGCGCCGATAGCGTGATAACAATGTTGATAATTAATGCGGAGTACTGTGTTGTGTTTGAACACGGATAAGTCTCAGCCATTTAAATAACACGTTAAGTAAACTGTATACACATTGTTTGCGCCGCCATTGCCGGATGCGACTCACCGCAAGTTACAATACTGCGGCCCGAAGTCGACATTTAAATAACGCCATAAAAATATTTAAATGAAACACCATGAAAAAAATTATAACAATTTATTTGTATTCTGTTCAATTTATTAAGCAAAAAGCACGAGTATCGTAACATTCATTACTTACGCTATGTAACTCATTTTTGGGATAACATAATTTGAACAAAATCATCATTACGAAATAAGTACAACAAATATATATTGAAATAAAAAATATATAAATTACATTATCACGATTTATTGCGAACTACAACAGCCCCCCCCCCCTCACCCCCCTCCGGCGTTAAGACGGTCAAATATTCTAATTATAAAACAAACATTTTGGTTAACATTTGAGACAGTGAGAGGACGCGCGACATCCCCCCCCCTCCCTACCTCCCCTCCTCACACACACACACTGCTACGAGCGCTTACGACTTCTTCCTGCAAATTAAAAATATTACACATTTAACTTAATATTAATTGAAGGCTGCATTAATTGAGGTCGCCCCCGCGCTGCTATTTATATCTATGTCAGCTGTAATCCTTTCATTTATAAAAATAAAACTTTGCGCACAATGTTTTTTGGGGACTTTTTTCATCTATATCTAAAATGTATTATTTTTTTTTTTGCATCAACAAGGGAAGGATAACTATTGAATGGTCATGTTGTATGTATGTATGTATAGGTATGTTGTCGCACTCACTGGTCGTGGTTGTCGGTGTCGGAGTCGTCGAGGTCGGGCTTGGTGCGGCGCTTCTCGTACACGAGGATGATGGTGCAGAGAACGAACACCTCGAAGCAGATGCCGAGGAAGGGCCAGAGCGCGGCGTACATGTCCTTGACGTACAGCGTGGTGGCGGCGCGGTGCGGGGCGCCGGCGCCGGCGCCCGGCAGCGGCGCCGCGCACGTGTAGCGCCCCGCGTCCGAGCGCCGCACCGTCTCCACCACCAGCTCGCCGTCCTCGGCGCCCTGCTCGCTGCGCCGCAGCGTGACGCGGTCGCCCAGCGCCAGGCGCACCTCCACGCCCTCGCCCTCCTCCTCCGTCGAGTTGCTGACCGTCCACACGACGCGCGGGTACGGCTTGCCCACCACCTGGCGACACACAACGCTCGCGTCACTGTGGGCGCCGCGCTCGCCGCGCTCGCCGCACGCATCGCCGAGCGAGCCTCACCTTGCACTGCAGCTTCAGCTTCTGGCCCTCGACGACGTTGGAGTTGGGCGGCAGCTTGGCGAAGGTGCGGCCGCGCAAGGTCCAGCGCTGCGGGGGCGGGTCGGTGCGGCCGCTGAGCGCGCACGTGTAGTTGCCGAAGTCGTCCTCGGCGCTGTGCGGCACCACCAGCTCGGCGCCGCCGCGCTCCAGCTGGTAGCGCCCCTTCAGGTCCGACACCTGCTCGATGTTCGTGTCGTTCTTGGTCCTGCGATATTCAACACATTCAAAAAAACTAGCTCGATAAAGAGATAAATGACGTAAGTATGACATGTCATCATCATAATCAACAGACTTTATCTGCCCACAGCTGGGCAAAGGCCTTTCCCGATGCCTTCCGGGTATGACATGCGGTTTGTATATTATGCGCTTACTTTAGGTTTGCTTAAGCATACATAATATATTGTCGACAACATATTACAATTTATTTCTATTAAATCTACACAGGAGAGGGCGATGAATCGAACCCCCGCACTAGTGTGAGCTATCTTTTTTCATCTGATTAGCTGCAACAGAGGCAGACGGGGTACGTACCACACATAGGGCAGGCCGTCCGGGTTGGCCAACGCGCAGTTCAGGGTGATGTTTGAGCGCACGTCGAACAGCGTCTCCTTCGCCTCCGACTCCTCGCCTGCGGAACGGTTTTATTTGAGCAACTCGACTCCCATCGTATAAGATTAGCGTTTGAAATTCTTTGTCGCGTGAAAATTTGTGTATAAAATATGTGATCGCAGGCGATGGTGCCGCGCCGGTGACGACGATTACTGAGGGTTATCGAATCACAACACGAATCGAATTAAACAAGCGAGAAAATTAGGCATCGGTTAGAAAGGCTCGCGAGCGCGCAGCGGCACCACCGCGACGAGCCGCGGCGCCGGCCCCGGGGCCACGGGGAGGCCGCGGAGAGACCGGGGGGCGGCGCGGCGGGAAGCGCTCGGCCTGCGCGGCGAGCGGCGACGACGACAGACGCAGGCCTCTAACTACGGAACGAAACGATCTACACGATCTAACTACGACGCCGTCGCGAGCAAGCGAGCAGCGGGACAGCTCTAGCGGCGGCGGTACCGGCGGCTGCTGGGCCCGCGCCGGCCTCGTCGGGCGGCGGCAGCACGACGACGCGCACCCGGGGCCCGCGGCGGCCGTCCGCGCTGCACGTGTACAGGCCGGCGTGGTGCGCGCGCGCGACGGGCGCGTGCAGGCGCGTCGCCAGCCGGCCGTCGGCCGCGGGGGCCTCGGGCGCGGGCTGCAGGTCGGCGGGCAGCGGCGCTCCCTCCAGCCGCCACTGCGCGGGCTGCTCGGGTCGCAGCCGGCACTCCAGCTCGAGCGGCGCGCCCGCGGTCACACTCACGCGCGGCTCCTCCTCCACCACGCCCGCGCCCTCTCCCACGCCTGCGCACAGCTCACACAACACCACACGCTCCACCGACACTCTACACTACACCTGCCACTTGCCTATCCTCTTTACCTCAAATGTTTCATCTCATTTAACTTTTAACTCTAGTTACATTCAATAAAGCGAAACATAATTTATTAGTGAATTAAAGTAGAAGCAACTTATTACATAATTTCTTTGACTAAGGATGTATAAAAATAACACAAATCCCTATTTTGTTCAACAAAGAGTAAATATGAGCAGTTGACTGGTGATGGAAATTCAATGTAGCCCCACACAGAGGCATACATTGACAATCAGAGAAATAAGATACACAAACAATGTCATTATCTCATCAATTTATTTTTACTTTTCACCTGACTGACAAGACAGCAATATTTTTGTGTATATTGTTGTGTTTTTGTGTATGAGGATTTGATGTATGTAAGTTCTTTTGTAAGAAGGGAGCCTAAACAACTGCACCAATTTAGTTATTCAGAGGTGTTATTTGATTTGTCTTTTTCTCTAGTGTTATAGGAATACTATACATTGTCACAAAACATGGGAGATGTTGGGCCTAAAATTCTAAATAAGTGATAAATGAGTTTGAATCCCATTTGCCACAGCCTTTTTTTTCATCACTGAATCATTTTTTTTTAATTTTTCTAGTATATTCTAATTTGTATTGTATATTCAAATAATTTGTATCCATAATATTCTCAGTCAGTTGATGTTAAGGTTTTTTAAATCAACTATCACTTGTTAGTTTATCAATACTTTGCATTTAATTGCATCACTAATTGTATTCTAGACTAGAGAACAGTACTAGAGAAATGACAAAATGTCATTGCAAAATGATAAAAAAAGTCATTGTGTCTGTGGCTTGAATTTACTGTTAGGATCTATTCACACAGACAAGGGTTTAAAAGCTCAAAAGTTTCTGAATAATGTCTTCTTTATTTTCATGGCTGCAGATATGTTGCCTGCCTTTAATGGACAGAAGAGGGGATGCACAGCGCAAAGGAGATATTTCACCTTCATACCATCCCCTTCCTCCCATAGGAAATATTTTGTGGGCAATTACAATGTAATATTGCAATAGCTGTTATTTAAGATTGATAGTTGACAGTAACCAAATGAAACATCACATTACTATTTCAAACTAATAGAAAAACTAGTTAATCATACATTAAATAAGAAAAGACAGATAAAGATAATGGCAGCAAAAAGAGAAAGAAATCCAGTGACTTCTTTGTATCCTTATGTTGAATTCAACTAGTTGACTGAAAGATGGTCCAGCAGTTGGAATATTGAAGGGTGATAAATTGCAGATTCAAATAGTTTGTGTAATGATCCCCATCCCTAGCACAATTCCAGTGTACTTGAGCAAGCAACATGCACGCTAGGCATATTATTTCACTTATTAATATTAAATACTAACTATAAAGTCAGCGTCCAAAACATATGAGGTGGAATGATCTCATACTTTTAAATTTTTACTTAATTTTTTTTTTCTTGGATGAAAAATTAACTTCAGAAATTAAAGCTTTTTTATTTACAGCATGTAAACCTGGTCTTTAAAACTTGCTCAATTTGTGTCAGTGTTAAAGTTGTTTTCTATAGTTTATTGAGCGCTCTAATCCATTTGATTTTTTTTTAATTTCCTTTGTTAGAGGACAAAGGTTCTATAGTGAGACATTGGGCTCATCCATATAAATTGTTAACAGATCACAATGTTTAAATAAAGACAATCTGGTTGCCAATTCTATAGTATAATGAGAAAACAGCATCACTTATAGATTACGTACAAACGGAATCAAACAAACAAATTACAAAATATACAAAGAACAGAAAGAAAATGTTGTATGACAACACTACAAATAATAAATATTACAGATGTACAAAAATTAATGACTAATAACAAACAATAAATTAATAAGTACAACCAATTAGAGTAGCTAATTAATACCCTGTGCTTTTACAAATAATCAATGTTTCAATTAAAATCGATTGTGCTGTGCGACTGCAGACAGTATGACATCACCCAATTTAACTGGGGCGGAGAATGAGGCAAAGACCTCGATAAATAGGTCAATCCGTAATCAACATTAATCTTTTAATCCACGTATTTATGAAATATCTAGTAAAATAAGATTATTAAATATAAATAAAAAAGGACTTACTTTGAGCATTTGCTGGCAGCGCACTAGCTAAAAATAGATAAGCCAGTGCCAATGGCAACCACAATGATGAACGAGGCATAGCTGCCCCTACTTCACAGCCAAACGCTTTGAACAAAACTGAAAAATAAATACCCACGTCGTATAGAAAACAGAGGCCTTAAATTTTAAATCGTAAGTTAATTTTAGGAAAAAGTGTTCCTTACTTAAATGGAACCAACCACACAAGATGGCGCTCAAGAACTGAACCAAAGAGCACGTTACTACTAGTTGGCTAGACGACTGAGACTGACAGACAAAGAGTATACAAAATAAATGCTGGCAGCACTGACCTCATAAATATGGAGATTTTCTTGCACTGAATCTAGTCTGTTAGTTGTTATATTAGTTAAAATTTTCAGATTTATTTAGAATCTTCGGTTTTTCTTTAGATTCGTTTTTTTTTTCCTAAGGTATTTTCAAATAATTTAAGAATTTTACCGTTTTGCTTTTTCTTAAAATGTAGGATATTTTCCTTAAGAATAACGGACTTCATATAGAAGTAAAAAATTTATTAGCGAAGTACAAATGCCTTTGGGAAGGCATTGATAACCATTGTAATGGTCAGCTATCAGCGTCTATCACTAAAGAATACAATCAAAAAAAAATAGGCCATTAGGCTACAAGTCAACAAACCTTATTTGTAGCTATGAAAGCAGAAAATTCATCTTCATACATTATACGTGATTAAAAGTAAAAAATAGTAAGAGAAATAGATTCAATGCAAGATAATCTCCATATTATTTATAAAAAGATTTCTTAAAGGGGGTTTTGTTGAAAACATTGTTAGCGATACATCCCATCTCTACTTTAGTTTACTAAATCCCAAAATCAAATAGTCACAAAAAAAAAAAAAAAAAAAAAAAAAAAAAAAAAAAAAAAAAAAAAAAAAAAAAAAAATGTGAGCCGTCATGGGACGCCTGGCAGATGTGAAACATCGTGTGTGTTTTATACAAGTAATATGCATAAAAGATAATATTATTAAATATATATATATATGTATACCTCAGTATAGCGTGGCGACCCGTCGCCACGGCAAGCGTCGCCACGCCAACAATTCGGTTTACAAGTGAGCCTATGGATGTTTCACATCAAAAAATTACTTATAGCCAGTCCGTATTTAGAGGTCAGTGTTGTTTGACTATATAATTACTAGTTGTAACCCGCGACTTTGTCCGCGCAAAATTAAATAAAAGCTTAATAAGTAGCCTATGTGGTATTCCACACCATGTTCTATATATATACATGTTCTACATCTGTGCCAAATTTCATCAAGATCCGTTGAGCCGTTCCGGACGTATCTTCTGACAAACATCGAAATCACGATTATTTCACAGATAATAAATAAAAAACTTCGAGATTTCTACAGATAATACATATAAAAATTCGCGATTTTTTACAGCTAATAAATATATTTGCATACAGATAACAATAACGTGCAACAACGTGCATAGCAATAACGTGTTGGTTTTATCCCTTTAGGAAAAAGAATTCAAACAGGTTACTTTAATTACATTTTTGGATTTTGTATTCATATTTTCGCAATACAACTTTAAACTAAAAACGATTTCCATTTTAACACAATTTTTATAATAAAATCAACTTTGTGAAAAAAAAATAACGGAATAAATGGTTGCGCTTTTTTATAGTGAAATAATTATTCTTTGAACCGATTCTTTATTACATAACATATTTTTTCATGTAAATTGGCCCCTATAAACCTGGTTAATATCGCAATTTTGGATAAGTTCTAATAATATACTTCAAGCCTCTCGGTATCTCGCAATCAACTGAAGCGTAACCACGAATTTTTTGTGCAGTAAAACCCTTTGCTGTTCGGCAATTAACCGACAGCGCAACGAAGCGTATTTTTATCGCGCAAATAATTTACGCTAGGCAATTCAAGAGCGCGAGGAAGTGTATTAAAAGCTTTTGATTCGTGCGAACTTAAAAACGAATTGTCAACAGCTATCAACTTCCGCCATGAGCCCATGAGTACCAAAATGACGAAAATTAAATAGGCACAAAATACTACGGCCTTTAGCCTGCCCAGTGAACCAGAGATCTTGTAGCTTTTCCAATGTAAACTATCAATGTCATATTGACAACGTCATATTATGGCCAATGAAAGAACTCCTTGGCAACTGCCATTGCTTGGGTATTAGTATGTTGACATTTTCATATACACCAAACTTAAACTTAGGGTGGATTTGACAAATCCGCCCACGGTATAGTTTTTGTCCATTTCAGGCAAGAACATATTGATTGTATCTCTTATAGAAATTAATTAAAATTAAAAGACTAATTACGAATAAAAACACCTTTTTTGAGCACATTGTTTCATAAGAAACAGGAGTAGATCGCGTGCCAATCATCTGTATGTGACACTGACAAACATATGACCTTATCTCACAATAAAATAAAAGTATAAAACGGTTTAACAATCAATTTATTGATTTTATAACATTATGAGGACAGATGTTAGTTTATTAATTTCATTTGATATTTAATATTGCACATATTTCATATTGGTTTAACTAACATAATGAGATTAATAAATTATAAACAAATAATAATACTCAACAAAGTCCGCGGGACACTTTCAGTTCTGTCGTTTGTACAAATATAAAACTCACATAAAATAAAGAAAAAATACAGACAAATTGATAACCTCCTCCTTTTTTAAATCGGCTAAAACAACACTGAACAGTACTTTTTTAAATTTTGTTATTACTTCTCTGTTTATTTTGGAGAAGTGCTTTGGAGTATTTGCAAGAAGTGGAGAAGTGTTTATTCTCAAGGGCGATCAGAGCTGCACAAACGCACGTCAACTACTACAAATTCACTTCCGGCTATTTTTTTTTTCCTATTATTTGCTAAAAACCATCTGTATTTTATAATAAAAATATATATATGTAGTATATAATTATTATAATTTACTTCATAATTATTTAAAAATCGAAAAACTTGAATATTTAACAACCATAAAAAAATCTAGACGTGAGACAAAAATCTAGTAACAGAAATAGATTCAGGGAACTAAAATCTCAGTATCGATGAAGAGATTTCTTAGCAGAGGATTTTGTGGCCGACCCGTGTTATTACATAGCCATTTTTCTAAGTAAAGTTTCGAGCGCCATCTGACGACAGATTCACAATAACACTTCGACTAAACAACTAGACTAATTTTTATATATAATTAATATTAAATGGCGATAAATTCAAAACTGGTAATAAATATATAAACGACAGAAGTTGAAAGGTGAAGTACATATGAGTGTGTACACGTCGCCGGCGCCTGCGCAGTGACACATGCGCTCCACAACGTGTGCGCTTCACTTCAACTCACACACCCCCTTACTTATTGTAACGTAATGCAAACTTTCTCATACAGATCTGCCGCAGACGACTGCTAGGGAAATCATTTGAATTCTAAACGAGTCATCGTCCATAAGATAAATGAGGCAGGACCGCGGGCTGGCGGCGCGCTCCGGAATGTCATTGCCGCAATGGAACCGCTTCGTGAAACACCTCTACGCCCAAATCTGAAAATGTAACAACATAAACACAGGGCTCTTCCCGTTGGCCTCTAGCGACAGAGGGGGGAACACGAGAACACGAGAGCATACCCTGAGCGTGGAGTCCCAGGAGGCGGTGGCGAGCGCGGTGCCGTCGGGCGCGAGCTGGACGCAGGAGACGCGGTGCTCGTGGCCGCAGAGGACGCAGACGCGGGCGGCGCGGAGCGCGTCCCAGGCGCAGGCGGTGTAGTCGCTGTAGCCGGCGAACAGCAGGCGGCCGCTCACCGACCACGCCACGGAGTTGACGCCGAAGATGACGTTGTCCTTGGCGTAGCGCGCCACCTCGCGGTCCGCGCGCAGGTCGAACAGCCGGCAGCAGGAGTCGTCGCTGCCGGTGGCCAGCGAGTCGCCGGCGGGGTGGAAGCGCACGCCGGTCACGTCGGAGTCGTGCGCGTCGAAGGCCTGCACGGCGGCGCCGCTGCGCATGTCCCACACGAGCGCGGCGCGGTCGCAGCCGCCCGACACGAACGTGTCGCCCATCTCGGAGGCGGCCAGGTCCAGGCAGGTGACGTCGGCCGCGTGCGCCTGGAAGCTCTGCAGCAGCTGCCCCGACTCCACGTCCCACAGCGCGCAGGCTCCCTCGCCTCCCGCCGTCAGCAGCTGCCGGTCCGAGTGCGCGAACCTGCAGCACGACATGTACGACGTGTGCGTGGCCACCGTGCGCTTGCGCAGCGCCGCCCCGCCCGCGCCCCCACCCCCGGCACCCTCCTCCTCCGGGCCCAGCGGGAACACCGTCACCTTGTTGTCCAGGCCCCTGACAACATTCACATGTACTATATATTTAATTTCCAGATACGATTTACATTAATGGAAACATTTTTCTTTTCATTTCACTTCTGACATGACACAAGCTACATTATTTAATAAACCTACAAACAATATTAGATATAGATATTTTGTCATCATTGGTCTAGTATGAGTTTGTTACTGCATGTGTGTCATGTTTGTGTGTCAGTGTATGAGTGGTGGCGGGCCGGCTCACCCAGCGGCCACCATGTTGCCGGAGGGGGCGTAGGCGCAGGCCATCACCCACGTACTCGGCATCGAGATTGTCTGCTCCTTGGTCGCGGTGAACGCGTCCCATACGATGATCTTACCATCCTGGAAACATAAATATATTTACATGACTCTTAGTAATGCAAATATGACTAATTAATAAGAGAGGGGGTATATTCTAAGATATTACGATAATTTAGATTTTGAAGCATGTATGAAACTGCCACTCCTTTAGGTTAGTTTTTGGGTTAAAACGGGGCATCATTTCAGTGTTCCTGATTAGATATTCAGATTATAATATATATTTTATTAATTAGTTTTAACCTACTCATAAATATAAACGTGATAATGTCTTATAAATAATGAATCATTGACACGTAAGGTTATTGTAAACCGACTATACAGACAACCTATTTATTTTTTGAATATAAAGAAGTATGTATTATAAGGGAAAAAGTATGGAGTGTGACGGGACAACAGTATGCGGGAGTGTGACGGGAGAATGGATGTAGTGCTTTGAGGAATTACCTGAGAAGAGGAGACAATATGGCGTTTGTCAGGCGACCAGTCTGCACAAAGCACCTTGGATTGGTGACCCTTCAGCACACGCCGCAGCTTCAGGTTGGGGAAGGTAACAGGCTCCAGACGCTCCGCCACACACGACACTAAGCACCAAGAACAAACCTCACCCCAAATGTCTACATGCAAATATATAGCTAACAATTTAAAAGTAATTAATATTATTGCATATTCTAATCTAATCTACAGAATATAAGGAACAAATCATAATTTTTCTTTAAACCACACAACACATTTGTAGTCAGTTTACACAAAGCAAACAAATGTATGCAATATAATGCACAAAACATATTTTATTTTGTTCAAATTATTGCACAGATTGTGATAAAACTTTTGTGTTGTATTCTACAGGCACCTGACTCAGTTCATGTCCTACAGTAGGAAAAAAAAAGGGGTTTTAAATTTTCTGTGGAACTTTTTTCTTGCGTCAACATTTTGAAAAAGCAATTGCCACATAAAGTAACACATAAGTCCTAGTTGATAACATCAAGTGAACATGCAAAATGCTAAAAATAAATAACAGTATTAATTTGAAATGTATTAGTTTGTATAGAGATAAATAAAATTGAAGTGTCTGCATGTTATATCAAAATAAAAATGTTATATTACAACATATTGAATTTAGCTAGTTAATAAAAAATATACTTGGTAAATATAACAACCGATTAATTTGAAACTGAAAAATTTACATGTCACATCGTTAAGCTTTTGTCGCTCCTCCTCTAATTTTTGTTTCAACGCCTCTGCCTCACGAAGTAGTGATTCCAGGGTATCTTCGGGCGTCGGTGCGACTGCGGTGTCCGCTGCCATGGCGCTGGCGCTCTGCAGCTTATATCTAACTACGATTCACAACATTTTTACTGAGTTCTAGCGCAAACTTCTTTGGTATAACTTAAAGCCAGATTGATAATTTCATATGCATGTCACATAATTTAATTAACTCAACTCTTTAAACTTGTTGGAAATACTGAAACTCATACAACATTAATCTGAATACAACAATTAGATAGAATTCATGAAACATGAAATGAAGGAATCGATATCTTCGACACGACACCATATATTAGTATTTTATCTATGCTTGTGACATTTTGTTTGTAGTTTTGTCAAAGAGCAGAGCTATAAAACTACACTGTCCGTGTCGCCCTACGCAACAAAGAGCACATAGGGCACAAACGAACATAAGTATAGAAATTGTACAATTATTTTCTTATACTTTTCAGATTTAGAATAAACATATATTTATACTGTAGACCGAGAAAGGTACCTGAATAGGTGGTCATAAATCAAACTTAATTATCACAACTCACTAGTGCCCCCTTTGTCGACGTCAAAAAATGGCACAAGATCCTCTTAGAATCGCTGTCGAGACATTTTTTTTCCTTTACACTCTGTGCTTAATCATTTTATACATTTAAGTAGGTTAAATATATATTCTGATAGCACTATGTATATTGAGATAGCAGCGCCTCTCACCGGTTCAACATTTTGTTTCCATTCAAACGGTCCTTCGAGCCGGATATGAACCGGCGCTGGTCCGGAACTGGCACGCGACCTTCGGCGACGGCAGAGTACCTGCAGCCGTCATTGTAAGGAACGGGAACACGTCGGCGGAGGCCGCTACATACACTTGTATGATGTATGCATACGTGTCATTTAGTGTCCAAATATGTAACTTATCTCAGGAGGACCAACAGCTTTACAAAATAAAACTTAACACTTCATATTCAGTCTTTTTATTTATAAATACAAAATACCACTTATATGAAAAGACAACATCACAATACATGCTCAAAGACACGGATACTTAAATAAATCGCTTATAGTCAGTCAATATAATGTTCCTTTGGAAAATTTTCATAGGAATACTTTAAGTACACCAGTCATTGATAAATTGTATTAAATGATTTAGATCATCTTACAATCTGACATGTGAATTTTTCTATTTTATGATTGACGTAATAGATGTGTGGGAAATAATCCAAATTTTCCGATATTTTCAATGTATTTTATTATAAAATGTTTATACATCTAAACTGAATGCAGATGCAATGCATGTTATGTCAACAACTGTGTCAATGCGGAGTCAAATTACATTTTATTATCATTATATATATTGATTTCGAATGAAAAAAGTATCCTCTAAACTCTAAATCGATGAACAGCGGGCGGAATTAAAATTACACTGACAAAATAACCTTACAAACAACCCGAGAACATCCTCCTCCGGTGCGGCGCGCGGTCAGCTGAGGATCCACAGCATGTTGAGTCCTGCGGGGCCGAGCGGCGTGCGGGCGAGGGCGGGCGGCGAGCGGCGCGCGGTCAGCTGAGGATCCACAGCATGTTGAGTCCTGCGGGGCCGAGCGGCGTGCGGGCGAGGGCGGGCGGCGAGCGGCGCGCGGTCAGCTGAGGATCCACAGCATGTTGAGTCCTGCGGGGCCGAGCGGCGTGCGGGCGAGGGCGGGCGGCGAGCGGCGCGCGGTCAGCTGAGGATCCACAGCATGTTGAGTCCTGCGGGGCCGAGCGGCGTGCGGGCGAGGGCGGGCGGCGAGCGGCGCGCGGTCAGCTGAGGATCCACAGCATGTTGAGTCCTGCGGGGCCGAGCGGCGTGCGGGCGAGGGCGGGCGGCGAGCGGCGCGCGGTCAGCTGAGGATCCACAGCATGTTGAGTCCTGCGGGGCCGAGCGGCGTGCGGGCGAGGGCGGGCGGCGAGCGGCGCGCGGTCAGCTGAGGATCCACAGCATGTTGAGTCCTGCGGGGCCGAGCGGCGTGCGGGCGAGGGCGGGCGGCGAGCGGCGCGCGGTCAGCTGAGGATCCACAGCATGTTGAGTCCTGCGGGGCCGAGCGGCGTGCGGGCGAGGGCGGGCGGCGAGCGGCGCGCGGCGGCGGCCAGCAGCAGCAGCAGCGCGTGCAGCAGGTTGTTGCGGCCGCGCGCGCCCGCCAGCGCCCCGCCCACGCGCACCGCCCACTGCGGCGGCCGCTCCCGCACTCGCTCCAGCCGCGGCTCCTCCGCCCCGCCCCCAGCCCCGCCCCCAGCACCGCCCCCGCCACTGTACAGGTACTGCGAGCTGAAGGGCCGCGGGTTCCCGCTCTGCAGCATCTGTGATCAAGAAATACAATAAATAGTACTCGAAGAACTTCTCGATGAGGATCTTCCGAGACTCGACACAGTAGTTTCTAAGGAATGAGATCATCATTTTCTAATAAAAGCTAAGAAGAATTCACAACAAAAAAACTGGTATCGACAAAAGATATTACGGACGGTTTGTCAACTTGAAAAATGTCTCTAATCGTTAACATACTCGTATATCTATAAGATAATAAAAGTTTTTTCAAAATATCTTGTTTTCTGAGCTTTTGAGTAAAAAAATTTGCGATATTCGTCGCTTACGAAACTCAATCTTCCATATGGATCGAGGGAGCATTTGAGTCCATGATGTGAACGTCCTCACCTGCCCGTCCAGATACGTGGCGAAGAGATGCAGGATGATCTCGCTGTCTGTGGGCTGTCCGGCGTGCCAGTCGGCCCCGCCCGCCTCGCCGCGGTACTCGCTGAGGCAGGGCGCGCGCGCCAGCTCCCGCAGCCGCCGCACCACGTAGCGCTGGTCCGCGAACGGCTCCAGGTACGGCAGCAGCGCGCCCAGCGCCGGCGCCGCGCCCGCCAGCGCCCGCAGCCGCTCCCCGCTCACCCGCCCCAGCCGCGCCTCGCCCCCCGCCAGCCGCGCCAGCGCCGCGTCCGCCGCCGCCATCGCGCCCACCACCCGCTCCAGGATCGTGATGTGGATCCACTGCGCAAACCACACACACGTCTCGGCGCCCGCGTCAACACCGCCCCCCCATCGCGCCCACCACGCGCTCCAGGATCGTGATGTGGATCCACTGCGCAAACCACACACACGTCTCGGCGCCCGCGTCAACACCGCCCCCCCCCCTTCTACCATTACCAGTCGCAGGTTCAAGTTCCACTGAGTAAGCTTGTGCGGGTCGATGTCTAGCTGCCAGCACACAGACGGGGAGCCCTCCGGCGACCCCTCCTCCAGCTTGCCGCCCTCTGCGCAAAGGAGACCGCATTAGTGGCAAGAGAGCCGCTGAGGGCCTCGAGGGCGTCGAGTCGCGCCTACGTACCCGAGTCCAGCGCCGACAGGTGGTAGGCGGGGGGCGGGGCGGCGCGCGGGGCGCACGCACTCGCCGCGCCCACAGCGCCCTCGGCGCCCTCCCCCGGCGCGCCCTGCAGCCCCTCGTACTCCCTGCGAGCACGGCTCCACATGTAACGCTCATGCCCAAAGTTCAGTACGACCATTAAATATCACCGGTAGAATCGTCAACACGTATAAAAATAATTAGGCGACGAACACGTCACCTATCGAAATTAATCGTCGCGTTCGCACGTATTGAAATGTCATTATAGATTATAGCTTACATAATGTATGTTCACTGCTAAATTATTATTTTAAATAAGTATTTGGTTTTTTTTATTGCATTGTGTCTTTTAAAGTGGAAAATAACATTAATATTATTAATGTTATTTTCCACTTTAAAACATTAGTTTAATTTTTATGCAACAAACATAAAATTACTTCCTCTGAAAAGTTAAAACAAACTTGATATAGTCTGCGAGCGAGCGGCGGTCGGCGATGAAGCGGTCGCGGAGCGCGCCGCGCGGCGAGCGGGGCGGCGAGCGTGGCGGGGAGCGGGGCGGCGAGGCGGGCGGCGGCGAGGGCGGAGGGTCGCGCGGCGAGCGCCAGCGCCGTGGCGATAGCGACAGCGACAGCTCACAGTCGGCGGAGGCGGAGTCGGGGGCGGGGGCGGAGATGGGAGCGCTCTCGCCCTCCGACAGCACCAGAGAAGAGTCTGTACAAGATAGAGTACAATGTGTATTAGTGAAGTAGAACAGAGGTGTTGGTGTCGGTTTCCTCATTGACAATATCAGTATAGATCAGAGATTCCCAAAGGGATCAACCCATTTGGGCTCGTCCAAAATAGTTTGAGTATCTCTGGTATAGATGGGATCATGTCCGAGGCCGAGGCCAGCACAGTACCTAGGTCGGCTGGGGAGAGGCCGAGCAGACGCAGCTGGCGGCGCGAGAGGCGAGCGGGTGGCGCGGAGGGCGCGGGGCGCGGCAGCAGACGCAGCGCGTGCCGCAGTGCTCCCGCACACGCTGCGCCCGCCGCCGCCAGCTGCGCGTAGCGCGCCAGCGAGCCCGAGCACGGCCCCGACCATGTCCTGCGAATTATACAAATTGTGCAACAAAAATTACACGGCTGATTATTATTTACATAATAACCAACCAATGGATTGAGTGAAGGGTTAAAAAGGGAGTGTGTTATCAACATCATCAACTAATGCAAAAGCGACAATTATGTAGTGGCGGCCATCTTGGATCCATCCATAGAACTCTGTAAAACTTGTATAAACAAGCCCTTTGATTTGTTAATCTGGTTGGGGTGATTGTACTTTTACCTGAACATTTTGTAATAGTGGCCACCTTATATTTAACAGTGGTAGATTCCAGCAATGGCCCAATAGGCCCAATGGCCTCGCACAATACCACAACACAGAAGACAGGCATAAAGTGGAATCAAATCTGCATTTCATCTGATGAGTTTAGACCCCCCCTCCCTTCTCAAACTTTTCTTATAAGGAAAGGATGGGAAGGAAAGTGGATTTGATGGGAGGTGGAGATACATATGAAGGGGATATTACTGTGTGTTTCCTCCTTCGTAAAGTTAGGCAATGCATCTGCAATTGCGGACATCCATGGGCAGTGGTCACTTTGCTATTTAGGCACAATCATGTAGCTGCTCGCTTATTTGTCACCTTATGATATAAAAATTTGCAATGACACTGAATATAAAAAATGCACTGTCATCATGCCTAAAGCTGTGTAAAAAATTGAAAAATCTATCAACTGGAAGTAGGGTTAATTCCAGTAAAAATATTTTTCTCAAACAGATTTTGAAATTGAAAACTCATCGTAACAATGACAATGACAAAACTGATAACTAAGCAGATTTTCTCTCCACCATCATTTTTATCTAATGAAATTTTGATTAGTTTCACAGTTGAAATGAAAGTTCTCAGTTCTGTCTACAAACATCGGCTCTAACTGATCTGTTCGATTATTCAGTTAAAACTGAATTTATGTAGGGGACTTAAGATACACCTAAATAAACTTCAGAGTGACAAAAGCATTCCTAAGTACGTTGGAACTAGGTTAGGTTATATGTACATTACATACTTACAAATCAAAAGTAAATACAAGAAACACTGTCATATTCACAAAGAACCACTTGATAGAAGTAGCTCTTTTCTTTTTTGCATAATTCAGTTCGATTGTTCGCTGCACTAAATTAGAATTTGGGCTAAAGCACCTGCAACAAAAGAGTTTAAATTAATTTACAAAACGACACAAACGAATAAGTTATAAATTATTCAACACCCTTCATATATATTTACATTTCAATGTGCTAAGAGCTTCTTTTATTAGCTACTAAAAATAATATTCTCTTATTTTACTACATATAAAGCGTATTTCGCGCGTTCCGGCTTTCAGTCTCCGCTTCGCTTGATAATCAAATAGTGGTGTGTGGTGTGCAAGGTGTGCAAAGAGTATGTAACTAACTATATACTTCTACTTCGTGTCACTGTTGCCACCTCCGGTAGTTCAAAATGTGCTGAAAGAGTGAAAGAGCTATTAAAATATATCAAAATATTCTGTGTTCTTTCTAAGTTCGACATCTATGCCAAATTTCATCGCCATTCGTTGAGCCGTTCCGGAGATACGTTTAATTAAACAAGAACCCATCCATTCAACCATCTTAACATTCGCATTTATAACATTCGTAAGATTTCTCAAAAGAGGTTTTGTTGCAAAGCAATGGGCTCGACAAGTTGTA
Organism: Papilio machaon; assembly: GCF_912999745.1. Classification (NCBI taxonomy): domain Eukaryota; kingdom Metazoa; phylum Arthropoda; class Insecta; order Lepidoptera; family Papilionidae; genus Papilio; species Papilio machaon. The sequence goes on along the minus strand of NC_060001.1, from coordinate 8,102,777 downwards.
GCCTCTCCATATATTTCTGGATAGCTGAGCTGACAGTAAAAGATTTTTGTAATAATATAAATGGCAACAATCGAATGATTGTCACGTTTGGTTCGTTTAGTTCAATTATATTTATCCACCATACTACCTAAACTTTTTAAAATTTGAAAAGGCGTGATCGTTTCATTATTATTCTACTTCGTTTGGGGTTTTTATTTAGTAGTATATTTCCATTTATTATGAGTCCCCCATTACACGTAGAGATAGTTCAACAGAGACACAGTAGTCTTAAAAAAAACGACCTAATAGAAATGGTGCATACTTTTCTGGCAAATTTCACTAATTTGAGACCTGGGACAACGTTGACGAATAGTAACTTGGAGGAAGATGTGAAACTTCTGGAGCATGTTCAATCTATAACATTTTGTGATGCAGATCATGACTGTGACGTTGTTACCAGCGAAACGGATCTAATATTCCATGTTTATAAATTGGACTCTTTTGGAGCTGAAACCGACTCTCTTAGCGAAAATTCTCCCGGCGAGGAAGTTGCCGTTGCAGATGTATGGACTCTGCCAACTGAAGAGTTTTATGGCTTGTGGGAAAGCCTCATATATGATTCGAAACTAAAGGAAAATTTATTGAGGTTTGTGGAGACATCTTTTCAATTTAGTGATCGAGGCGTCGATCATAACATCGTTGGATGGAACCGAGTAGTGCTATTGCACGGGCCCCCGGGAACGGGTAAAACCAGTTTGTGTCGTGCGCTCGCCCAGAAAGTAGCGATTCGTCTCGCTCACAAGTTTTCTAGAGCGCGCTTGCTCGAAATTAATGCGCACGGTTTATTTTCGAAATGGTTCTCAGAGAGCGGGAAACTGGTTGCTAAACTATTTGAGCGTATACGTGAAATTATCGAGGACCCCCGGGCGCTAACCTGCGTGCTAATAGATGAAGTAGAATCGTTGGCGCACGCGCGACGCGCAGCGCTGGCTGGCCTAGAGCCGTCCGACTCCATTCGGGCGGTTAATGCGATCTTGACTCAATTAGATAGATTAAAACGACATCCAAATGTCTTGATTTTGACTACATCAAATTTGACAGGAGCTATAGATGTAGCATTTGTGGATCGGGCGGACATCAAGCGACTAGTGGGGCCGCCGTCGCAGCGAGCCACGTACGAGATATTACGCGGTTGTTGCGAGGAGCTCATGGCGCGCGGCCTTATAGCACCTAGTGAGCAAATGTTTTCACTTCAGATGCTTGAGGCGGGAGGTTTTACAGAGACGGATGGATCAATTACTAGTCTCTGTCTTCATAACATAGCACAAGAAGCTGCGGCTTTAAACATATCGGCAAGAGCCTTACGTCGTTTACCTTTCCTCGCTCTAGCACTGCATGTAAAACCGTCAAGCTCAATGTCTTTGTCAATGTTTTTGGAGGGACTGCGGGAAGCTCTCTCACAACACATCCGTGACTTGACTGACTTTCACAATGATGTAGAGAATTCAATCCAATAATCACACTTGAACTCTAATTTAATATATGAATGTCAGGTTTTTGTAGGTTATTGTTTTAGCTATTGTAAGTACAGTATCAAGTAATTTTGTGATATGTTAATTTCTTGTAAATGTGTAAGATTTGACAACAAAGTCCCACTTGTTTTGTATAAACTGCCTCTGCTGTTACATTACACTATGTGAAAAAATAAAACCATTTTTAAACACAACATTTTTTAATAAACCAGTGCAACTATTGGAATAATTTGATTATTTCCCACATACCTATTTATCTAAGCGTAAAAATATAAACATAGCAACTTCATTAACAACATTTTAATAAGGTCCTCTTACTCCACATTTTCTGATGGAGATGGTCATCCATCACCAAATATTTGAAAGGAAAAGTTTGTGTTTGATTAGCTTAAAATATTTTAAATATATACAGTACAGTACATATAAAGTACAAGAGACATTGGTATTGTAGTTTGTTTGTCAGAAAATAGTCTCACCGAGAAGTAGAAAATAACACAAACAAAAAAGTAAGACATGACAATATGACTTCTCACTTTTATCCACCGAGCCAAATTAATTAGTAGAATGATGTTATTTTATATAATAAAAAAATACTGTTGTCAAAGAAATTATTTAGATCAATATGTTTTTTCATAATCTCGACAACTCTAAACCCGTAGTAAACCGAGGCGACGTGTGTCGCTCGGACACAGCCAAGTGACAAACCCAATAATTTATCTAAGACATAAACCCTACGTCAATTCCCACTATTGTTTTACGCTAGAGGGCGAAGAGGTGCAGGTCCACGCCCCAGCCGAAGGGCGCGGTCCAGGGCGGCAGGCGCTCCAGCAGCTGCTGATGCTCCTCCGACAGCGCGTCCTCGCCGAACATGCTGTGACCCGCCACCGACAGCTGCGCCACCTGCCCCCCCGCCTCCCCCTCCACCTCCCCCTCCACCTCCTCGTGCTGCAAATACAAAACATTATGTTTTGTAAAGTGGCAGTAAGGTGGCAACGGAGAAAGCAGACTTTGTAATGTGTAAGTTACCTGTATGTGCAGCTCGAGGTGCATGTTTGCGGGCGCACGCGCGTGGTGCACGCTCAGGAAGTAGGTGCGGCGGCGGCCCCAGCGCGGGCCCTCCAGCGGCCGCGCCAGCACCGAGCTCCACCTCAGCAGCGCGCCCTCCGCCGGCGCCACCACCACCACCACGTGCTGCGGCCCTGCTCGAGACGATCTGACTAACGACTGCTGAAGGATGCCACTGCCGATGCATACTTAAGAGTCGGTCGTCACTCGGCTGTCTTTGCGACTTCTATTCACAGCGAGAGTTCTCAAATGAAAAGAATAAGACTTAAGTCGGACGCGGGTAAACGAGAGGTCGCCTAAAATGATGTATAATAAGCGGGGATAATGCGGTTCACGCAAACGACGCGCCAGTCGCGGAGTTGCGGAGATATAATAGAGGTAGTACTACTAATGAGACGAAACAGACAAGACGGTCGCACCTCGTATGTGGAGGTGCAGCGCCGCGGTGGTGTCGTTGAGGCGCCGGCGGTGCGCGGCCACCTGCAGACGCGTGCGCGGCGACGAGCGCGCCGGCAGCGAGTGTCCGCGCGCGATCAGCCGCCGCACCGGCAGGTAGTAGGGCGCGCCGCAGTACACCCAGCGCGAGCACTCCTCCTCGCCCGCCGCCCCGCCCGCCGCCCCGCCCGCCCGCGCGCTCTCCACGCCCTCCACTGCCGGCGCGACATCCGCACACGTACATACATACGTACATAGTGGACAATCGTGGCCATGGAGGAGAAGGTAGCGTACCGTATCCGACGAGCGAGTGCGGCGTGTTGGCGTCTATCTCCGGTATCCAGAAGAAGTTGTCGACGGAGGGAGGAGCGCGCGCGTGGTCCGTGCGCCGCGTGTGGAACAACAGCACGCGCTGCGGCCGCTCGCCGCTGTATGCAGCGCGCGCGCCGCCGCTCGCCGCCAGCGCCGCGCTCGCCGCCACCACGCACGCCGCGCCCCACGCCTGCACACGTCACACACGTCACACGCACGCCGCGCCCCACGCCTGCACACGTCACACACGTCACACGCACGCCGCGCCCCACGCCTGCACACGTCACACACGTCACACGCACGCCGCGCCCCACGCCTGCACACGTCACACACGTCACACGCACGACTGCACACATCGCGTACGTCACACGCGTCACTGATGTGAAGCGAGCGAACAGTTGGCTTTTTCCTTCTGCCGCTGCGCTTATCACCTCTCCTGCTCTATACTTCTCTCGTTTGTTTCCTTCTGGCATAAAGAATGCGCGTTAGGCACCAGTTTATTGAGATCCGGCGCCGCGACCGCCAGCGGCAGCGCCCAGCTCAGCGTGCTCAGCGTCAGCAGCGCCACCAGCAGCGCCATCAGCACCTGCCGACCACCGGTAAATAAGTAAATATGTTGTAAACAAATTATTTATTCGTTTGTAACGTGCGGTTCTATCTCACGTCAGTGGGGACCGGAGGAGTGCCGGCGCGACCCATTATCGGCACGAACATGTTGAGCGAGGCCAGCGCCAGGTAGGCGGTGTGCGCCGCCGGCAGCGCCGCGCCCAGCGCCCACAGCACCGCGCGTCGCCCGTCCGCCGCCCGCACCGCGCTCGCGCCCACGTCCGCCGCCGCGCCGCACGCCACCTGCGCCCAGCCGCCCGTCAGCGCGACCCCACCTCGCCTCGCCCTCGCCCACCCCCGCCCCGCGCCCACACGCACCCACAGGAACGGCACGAAGCCGGAGCGCAGACCGCGCGCCGCGCACGCCGCCAGCGCGACACCGCCCCACAAGCACACCGCCTCGCCGCAAGCGCGCGCGCGCCACCAGCCGCGCACCGCCGCGCCCCGCGCGCCCACCGCCCGCGCCCACGTCCAGCGCGCCGTGGCCCAGCAGCCGCACACCGCTGCGCACAGAGTACACAGCTCAGCGGCTGACGCACGCGGCGCCTCATCCCGCCCCTCGCACCCTCGCACCTGGCAGCGCGTACAGCGGGACCAGCAGCCACGGGCGAGAGTAGAAGGCGAGGCGCGCTCCGAGCGCGTGCAGCAGTGCGCCCACGGCCGCGCTGGCGCCCAGCCCGCCCGCCAGCCCCGCGCCCACGGCCGCGCCCGCGCCGCACACCACGCGCGCCCACTCGCCTCGCTTCATATACACTGTAACGTGGAATGGTCACTCCAATGTTACGGTCGCAACATGTGACGTGGAGAGGCGGGCGGGAGACGTACGCTGGGCCCGGGCGTGCGCGGCGGTGAGATGCAGACGCAGCAGCAGCAGCGCCAGCGCGCCGGCGGCGGCCAGCAGCGCGGCGGGCGCGCGCACCGCCACCGCGGCCACGCCCAGCACGTCGAAGAACACGGGCGCCGCGGCCCCGCGCTCGGGCTCGCGCTCCAGCTCGGGCCGCGCCAGCAGACCTGCGACATGTCCGCACACGCAACATGTCTCTCTCCTTCCTGAGGTTGTATACACGGTATGTGAGGATCGAGGGGAGGGAAACATAAGACCTTGCAGCAGCGCCAGCACGTTGTCGCCGGTGCGCTGCAGCGCGGCGAGGGGCACGCGCGCCGCCGTGTCCAGCCACGTGTGGTACACGTAGCCGTTGCTGCTCCACGCCAGGTCCATGCCTGCAACACAAGCTCCGAGTTCGATGCCGGCGGCCTGATCGTACCTAGTCTTTTCTCCCTTCCCACCTTTTGATGGAGGAGGGAAAATATTCTGTTTCAGTGTCGATTAAAGGTAGATAACGCGCATCTGTCATTGCGGACGTCTTTGGACAGTGATCGCTTCGCCATTTCGGCGAATTCAGGTGGCCGTTTGCTCGTTTGCCACCTCATAATATAAAAGAAAACGGTAACTAGTCACTGACTGGGTACTCGTAGAGTTGTTTTATTATAATAAATCAAGAGTAGGGAGTTTCCTCGACGTCTCCGCGTGAGCTTCCGTCCGTTATGGTATCAGAGAATACGAGGACGGCCACTCACCCGAAAGACCGCCGAAGTCGCGGAAGATGCGGAAGTCGGTGTCTGCGGGGATGAGGCCGCTCTGGAACAGCTCTTGCGCCAGCGAGGAAGCGAAGGGATGCGGCACCGCGCCGGCGTACACCTGCAGGTTATATGTCGGCACTGTGTAACACTTTCCGCCCGTCCGGCTCACCGGAGGCACGGCCGAGCCGCCCTCTCCGCCCTCGTCCTCACCTCCAGCATCCAAGGGTCGTGTGGGCCCGCCTGGAACAGCACCTCGCGCCCACCCGCGCCGCACGCCTCGATGTTCACGAAGGCGCGCACGTCCCGCGCCCACCTGCCGCCGCGACACTCTTATTTTTATAGTATAAGGTACAGACTGTCATTGATCGGCTCTTTATTCCGATGGACGACATCATAATAGACCTGGCCTATTGCCGAGTAATTCGACACAAAATTCAAAACACCCGGACCATATTATGTGTGTTCCCGGAACCAAATTAAAAGTTAAACGGTTGCTAAGGTAGTTCCTAAAGCGGATTAAGGCCCTTCGTACACATCATAATAGAACAATGCCATAGAGGTTCGCACAAAGCTTGCGTCGCCGACATTTCTATCTATCATCTTCAAAACTAGTCGCTTGCAACCCGTTTGTCAAGACAGCGAACTGTCATAGCTGCGATTTTCAAGAAGTCGGTGTATGTAAATGTATACAGTCGACATGTAGTCGCTGTTCCTGCATCGACCGAATACACCGCGAGCGTCGACCATTCCTTACAATATTAGTTTCGACGACTTACGTAGCCTCGTGTACGAAGGGCATTAGAGTTAAAGGGCAATTAAAATTTTTTATAGATTATTTATTTTATGAGTTAGAACATTGTGACTCAATAGTGGGGTGGTGCGATAGACTAAGTACTTGTGAGTGGTGATGAAGGCGTGCGAGGCCTGCAGGATGTTCTCCTCGGCGCCGTTGAGCAGCAGCACGAGGTCGTGGCGCAGCGGACGCGGCGCCGCCAGCAGCGCCCGCAGCGCCTCCAGCGCCACCGCGCACCCCGCGCCGTCGTCACTCGCGCCTGCCGCAAGCATCGCCCATCGGTCTCATTGTTCTCGTCTCACCTCTCTCGGCCACTCATCACATTCTACTCACCGGGACTGCCGGGCACGGTGTCGTAGTGACAGTTGATGAGCAGGGCGGTGCGAGTGGGGCGGGCGGTGCGGCGCGCGCTCGACGTCTCCCCGCCGCGGCCGCGTGCGCGCGCCACCACACTCTGCACGTCGCGGTACACGTTGTTCATTCCTGCGCACGACACAACGCGCCTCCTGCACTCTACCTTCCAATTGTGTGACTGCAGACATTAGCGTATTTGACACTTCAAAATACACATGCTGTAAAGTGTGAATTACACTATTGCTGGAACATTATAGCAGTTGTCGCGCGAGTCGCTTGCGCAAAACGCAGTTTTAGATGCGGTGGTGGGCGTAGCGGGATGCGGGACGAGGTCGGAACGCAGCGCGCCGATGACTCTTTGCAGCGCATTTTAGGAGCGTACCTGCATGGCAGGTGTATCCAAAACATTAATAGGGATGCTTCAATCCACAGAAGTTGAGTAAGGTTCTGTGTTGCGTCCACTGTTGTGAAACATACGAAACTGTTCTGCGAGTCGACCTATGTATCGTCTGATATGAGAGCACTCAAATGACTGTTAAATGAATTTTGATTCTCTTCTAATTGTGTAAATTTCATGTATGGTTAGTAAGTTTAAACGGGAGGCAGGTACGCGGGGCTGGTGCGGGGCGAGTGCGGGGCGTGTGCGGGGCGCGCGCGCGCTCGTGCCGCACTAATCACCAGGTCAATGTCGACAATGAGGTCAATTCACACAACATCACAAAACCTTGAAATCGGCGTTAATTTAATGAATAATAGATTTTAACTGAAAGTAATGGATATATTACATATAGTCAGTCTATATAGTCAGTATATATAGTACAGTCAAAACCTTTATGGCGACATCGTTTAGAACAACATACCGGTTAAATTGACCAAAATCAAAGGTCCTGGCTGAATGTTATATACATATCTTTCCTATTAATACCTGTCACCGGTTGTTACAACTATCGGTTTTTACGACTCAATATGAGTAGTCCCTTCGATGTCGTTATAACAGATTTTGACTGTATATTATTTTTTCTTAAACATGCTTTGTACTTATCAATAAGGCTTACCTACTGACGGCTTTATAGGTTAACTTATAGTAGAGCTGAATAAAATTTGTGAATTTCCTTAAAAATATAATTTCTAAGGAGTACTTTTAATTAAACACGTATAATTTCATTACAAATGTTTTAATTTTGTAACATGTACGGTTTTTTATATTTAACTTAAACATGCACACATAACAGCTAACTTATCCGACATTCACAATTATAATGGTATGAAAACCTAATTATGAAACTTGTTTAAAAATACTTTAATTACAAAATATAGTATAATATTTTGTATGCACAAGAAATTTTTGTGTATCAAATGAAATGTTTGTAATTCTGTGACAAAATATTATGTTAAAACAAAACTTTAGACGTATTGAAAAATGCCTACAAATTATGCTCAATCAATTTTAACTAATATTATAAATGCATATGTTTGGATGGATGTTTGTAAGTAGGTATCTCCAGAACGGCTGCATGGATCTCGCTAAAATTTAGTATAGATATAGAACATAGTTTGGAGGAAAACATATGCTATTATTTGTTTTTTTTTCGTGCGGATAGAATCGTGGGCGAAATCTATATTTAATAAGGACCTCGAGCACCGCTCAACTTACATATTTTGTTACCTGTAGATTTCTTTTTATTATTTTTAGGAGTTCGCTTCACGTCGTCATCGAAACAAATGGAATAAACAAAGGTTGTGCTGACCGTCGAGGAAGGTGAGGGGGAAGGCGCCGCTGGCCGAGTGCACGTCGATCTCGAGGGAGTTGTGCGGCGAGGCGTGCGCGGCCACCTGGCGCAGCGCCTGCACCGCCCACCGCACCGCCAGCACCTCGTTCTCGTAGCTGCCGGCCACCTGCGCACACCGCACACCGCACAGCGCGTCACCTCACACCGCTCCCCACTTACACACCTCATGTGCCGCACCTCACGCTCCGGCCGCGTTCCTTACCCGGGCTCCGATAGCGGTGAGGTTGACGAGGTGGGCGTGCGCCCTGTACCCGTCGAAGGCGTCGGCATCGGGCGATGCACGGCGCGGCGCGGGCAGGCGACGCTCCGCCGCCGCAGCCAGCAACAGCAACAGCGCCGTGCTCGCCGCCGCGCCCACAGCCCAGCGCGCCGACACCGCGCCGCGCAGCGCCTTCTCCGAACCCGACGCCCCATCCTCCTGCCGAACAAACCTTATCTAACAATGCATCTATGTTGTACTTTTGCCTGCTGTTTCGTTATAGTTACCTGTAGCTTACGAAACTTATAGACTTGACGATATTCTTGCAGACGAGATGTAATTCAACCAAAGAGGTTTGACTAGTTATAGAGTGGACTTTACAACCACTTTCCTTCAAATCATAATTACTCATAATTCATAATCACATAGTACATCATATCTGTCACAATTGTACATCTTTTTGAGGTTTTTAATGACTTATGTATTGATATAATTAAATGTGGATAAGTGAGAAAACTCTATATGTGTGACTCATTATCTGGTCCCGATGGATCTCCTCCATAAGACAAGAAACTTGGATAAGAGAAACCTCTATAAACAAGTAAAACATTGCAGTCCTTTGGTCTCCCTAACCACATTATATATAAGATAGAATCAAGATACATTTTTATTGTTGGTGTATTTTTGAATATTTTAGCCATAATCATTTTGTTCATATTATATTTAATGTTAAGATGTTTCTTCCAAGTATCATTGGCGACAAGCAGGTGGCCTGCCGTAAATAATTAAGCCAAAACTTTAAGGTTTAAAACGTAGTGTGCAGTGTCTCATGTGAGTGAGATAAAGCCAGAAAGACGATACAAGATAGAATCACTATACTAGATAGATTCACATTTGTTCCTGGCGTTTACAAACTTATATGATAGAATTTTTGCTTTACCTAAGACACTGCAATGTATATATATTAATATCCAAATGTATTTGTGCATGGAAATAAACTATCAGTTACATGCCTTACCACTTATTGAATTGTATTTGTCAAAATAAATATAGATATAATTATAGGAAGCTGACCCCGAAATAATGGGAACTGAAAGACAGTCAGTAAAAAATATTGTCTCAAAACTCTTACCATTATTTGAGAAATCATAACTGAAATAGTGATGAGACACTTATATTACGAATTTTTGCACTGCACCATAGCTGTTGAAAAAGATACATGAATTTGTAATTATTGTTTTACTTCCTTATTGTTAGGCAAAAGAAAAAACACACAAATGTTCTTACATTCCGCATAAGATCTATTTATTTATATTTTCAGATTTAAAACTTTTAATGCATAGAATTATAAACCTCACTGAAATGCTACATTTTCATTGTTATACAACCATTATCTTAATTTTTTACAACGGTTATGTCGCCGATAACTCAATGAAAACTGCTGATAAACCTAAGGAATAAATAACAACAGACCGATGCGGACAACACGAATTAACCAACTGCTGACAGCTGACAGGACAGTGACTGACTGACAGCTGATAAATTGACAGAGGACAGAGGAGCCTATCAGTTATAGACGTTATAGATCTGTTTCTGTTTCGCGGTTTCGAGTGATTAGATCACCGTATTTGGTTCTCCATTCATTATACGTAAGCGTGAGCCACTGAAAAACCCGGATACGCACAAAGAACTACAAATCGTGTCATTTTAAGGAATTTTAATTTTTTTTAAGGAAAAGGCTCTTATTAGCGTAGCAAACGAGGGAATTCTCACTTAAAACTAAAATGTTTTGGGAAAATAATTATTTACGTAACTTGAAAAATGTTTAATATTATAATACATATTCTGAAGCTTTCTACCCTTCATATAATTTAGTAACTTATACCATTAGTATAATTTTTATTTAGTTAGGTTAGGAGGGAGGAGGAGGATGAAATTTGCTAATTGCGATGAAGCGAAATACCGCAGAATACCTGTAGCCTGTAGCCAAGTAGGAAAAAAAAACAGGTGTGGTGATTATTCTGAAAATACCAAATAGGTTTATTGATTTCTAACTACAATAAAATTTTAATATAAAAAACCGCCTAAGTGCGAGTCGGGCTCGCGCATCAAGTGTTCTGGACACACCTTCAGTTACTTTTCGTTTCGTCCAATTTTGTCTGTGCTATAAGACGTTGCTTCGTATCAAATTTCGAGATTCTGAGTTCACGGAAAGTATCCTGTAGGTTTTGATACTAATCTATATAAATGGGCTGGCTGTAGTATTTTGTGCATATTCGATTTTCGCCATTTTGGAGCTGATGGTAGCGGTGGTGTGGATTCCAACTCGAATAAACTGTAACGTAACGTTAAACCGGGACGGTGCCTAAGCTGTCATTTTCAAGCAATTGCCTATACATTTTTAGTCGTCATATTGACTTTGACATAATTCAATATGTCAAATCTCATCATAATCTATTTTATAACCTGAGTAACGCGTTGCATTATTCTTGTTTTGTATTTGTATTATTTTGTCACAATTTCATCGTTACTTTAATTGGTTATATTCTAATCCGTTTTTATTAAATTCATTGACGTGAATTATAATGACGACAATTATTTGATTAATCGACATTTTGCTTTTCACGTACTTTATAATAAAACGTAAATATGTCTAGTTGGGTCGGTTATGCCGTGTCCGTAAATTGCGGCGAGCCTCTTGGCTGTTACCAGGGAACAATTGTGGAAACTGATGGCAGTACAATAACACTAACAAAGGCCTTTAGAAACGGTTTTCCCTATCCAAAGTCTAAGGTTACACTTAAGTAAGACCATTATTTCTACTTATTCATAATGACTTTGTGGTAACTAATAGCAATTACCATAACTAAGTAACGTAATGATTTTCCAGTGCCGTTGACATAAAGGAGTTAAAGATCATAGAAGAGTCACATAGTGCACCTGCTGAACAAACACACAGCACAGTCTCAGTCACTAAGAGTAATAAGAAGGGACAGAGGGCTACTGTTTGTGAGAATTTGCAGGCTAATCCATCAAATTTAGTTAATATTGGTAAATTTTTGATTAAATTTTTTTTACATGTGAACACCTGTTGCAATGACATCAATTAACACAACATATCACTTAAATGTTATTCAGAGTTTCCACTTTATTTACCTTACAATGTATATAACTTTTATCAGTGTTGTTTACAACCACCACCAAAAAGCTCATCTTAACAATTTATTTAAACATATGCTTACATTTAATCTTACAAAATATTAAGCAGTCAAATGAAAGTGATAATATTTAGTGACAATAAAAAGATGTAGTAAAATATAGTTATAGCCATTAATGTTGGTTTCAATACTGTCTATATCACAATGTAAATGCATGCTGTTTAAGTTGTCATTGTAAAACATATACATAAAGTTTTATTTAAAAAACTCATACATTATAATCATAATATTTTTTCCTCTTTTGTTAATAGGAATATGTATCTCAAACAACATTATATAAAAATATATATAAAAATCAGTGTTGGTTAAACAGACTACTGAATATGACTGCCGCCTATAATTTTATTATGCTGGCATTACTGGCATGCTTGGCATTCTTCACTAAATAATCAAATACACTATTTGTGTGCTCAGTAAGTAATTCGTCAGCGAACAATGTGAGCGCGGTGCAGACAGGCGCGGGTCGCGGCCCCCCGCCCGGCCCCCCGCCCGGCCCCCCGCCCGGCCCCTGCCGCAGCAAACCCATTGATATACAAGGACCTAGAAGCAATAAGAATATTAGTCATTCAGGTGAACATCTTGTTGCATAAACCTATCAATGCGGGTGTTTACCGTTCCTTTGCAAACATCATGCTGGTACAGATGTGTTTAAGGCAACATGCACGGACCCCTCGCTGCAGGTTATAGTCAACATTGTGCTACAATTATACACACACGTTAACTTCACAATTTGAAATTATGATCAATATTTTGGCTACTTTAACAGGTCTATTGTTATTTTCATGTGTAAAATATGGAGTGTGTAAGATGTGTGGGTGGCTCAGTGGTTATGCACTTGTAATCTGCAGGTCCTGGGTTTGGATCCCGCCAAGTACCATAGTGTTTTTCGATTTTCGATGTACACATGTACTTACGTCGTATCTGATGATCTTACGTTGAAGTAAAACGTGATGCAACTTGCACATATCTGCGAAGAAATTTAAAGTCATGTGTGAAGTCAACCTACCTGACCCAGTTCAGTCTGGTTTTATATGGCCTAGACACTCCTAACTTAAGGCAGGCTTCGAGCTCCTCAGTGGGACGTATTGTGAGCTGATGATGATGAGATGTGTGGGCGCGGTGGGCGCGGCGTGCGCAGGCGGGTACGCGGCGGCGGGCTCGGTGGGCGCCGGGGGTGGGGCGAGCAGGGGACGGGGCGGGGCGCAGGAGAAGGCGCGGCGCCGCAACGAGGCCTGCTTCGGCGACGACGCCGAGTCCGCGATGCACGACGACTTCGACTTCGAAGGCAACTTGGCGCTCTTCGACAAACAGGTAACCAACCGCCCCGCGGACCGAGTTTCGTTAACACATTTGAGACTCGGCCGGAGAGCGAGACGTGAATCGGAGGAACCGTGTGCAGGCTCTTTGGGAGCAGATGCGCAGCGCGGCGCGGCCCGACGTGGTGCGCGCGGCGGACGAGGCGGGCGCGCGGCTGCGGCACGACGAGAACGTGCTGGCGGGGCCGGGCACGGGCGCGGGTATGGAGGTGCCGGAGGAGCTGCGCGCGTGCGAGTACCGCACGGAGGCGGGCGCGGCGGTGCCGGGCGTGTCGGACGAGGCGCGACGCCGGCTGTGGGCGGGGCTGCGCGGCTGGGCGGGCGGGGCCGGGGAGGCGGCGGGCGTGCTGCTGGCGCGCGCGGCGGCGGACGTGGCGCTGCAGCTGGTGGGGGGCGGGCGGCGCCTGGACTGGCGCAACGCGCACCAGGCGCCGGTGTGCGTGGCGGTGGCGGGGCCGCACCGCACGGGCGCGGCGGCGGTGCTGGCGGCGCGGCTGCTCGCCTCGCACGGCGCGCGCGCCTACGTCTTGCTCGCCGGTAACTCGCCGCTTTTAATATGGAATATATTTATGTACATAGGTAATTTCTTGAAAATAAGTAAGTCCATTTCGCTATCTTTCATAGTTTTATATATCGACGGCGATCTCCTTCTTTGTCTCGTTGATTTCGACAGTCATCTACGAGGAGCCACACGCGGACTCTTGCATCGCCGTAACGTCTATCTACAGGATGAGCTTTTAAAATTTTTGTAGTGTTCGTTCGGTAATTGTAATTAATGTGTTTTTTAATATTTTGAGAATAAGAGTGTCAGTAGTGGTAACGACGTGACGCAGGCGAGTGCGGTCAGGGCGGGCGGGACGGGCAGGGCGGGCGGGGCGCGGTGGCGCGCGAGGTGGCGGCGCTGGGGGCGGGGTGCGTGCGGCGCGCGGGAGACTTGCCGCGCCCCGACCTGGTGCTGCTGGCGCTGCACGACCCCGAGCAGGCGGCAGACCACGCCCATCCCCGCTATCAGTAAGTGCGCCCTCCTCACCATTCGGCTACAAATGCCATGTGAAATGGGTGACAACGTTTCGATGTGCGCGTGCAGGGAGGCGCTGACGTGGGCGCAGGGCGCGCGGGGCGCGGCGCTGGCGCTGGAGCCGCCGGGCTGCGGGTGGGCGGGGCTGAGCGCGCGCGCGGCGGTGCAGGGCGTGCTGCCGGGGGCGGTGCCCGCGGCGCTGGGGCGGCTGCACCTGGCGGACGTGGCGCCGCCGCCCGCCCTCTTCCGCGACCTCGGCATCCAGTACCGCACGCCCTTCGCCGGCGGCGCGCTGCTGCCGCTGCACCCCGCCGACTAGCCGCCGCCCACACGCGCCCACACGCGCCCACACGCGCCCACCTCACACACACGACTCATTTCGGCCGGGGTTGTATGTAAGCTAAATATGAATGTACAAAATAGATTTCGGTATATTTAGAACTTTGATCGTTGGTAAGGAAGAGAAAGAGCTAAGAAATGTGACACGTTGTGGTAAGACTGAGTGCGACGTGTGCGTGTGGCGCGGTGTTGGAGGTGACGAGTTCGTCTCTCACCTTCTTAATATACGTCGCTTTTTCCATTCATCTTCTTAGTATTCCGGTAATAAGCCATCTCACTTTCGTCCGTTTCACCTTTCTAAGCTATTTTAAATGATTTCATCATTATAAATATGTATATAATATAATAATACTTCAAGAAATTGTTCACGACTCGACTATGGAGATGTATTCCGGCGCTGCGCAGCTTCTTCATAGTTGAATTATTATAAATGTTATTGAATGAATTTTTAAGTAATACATTGTTTTTAATCAGTGCGAATAAATGACGTGCGAAAAGCGAATTTATCATTTTCTTAAGTTCCTATTATCATATTCCCCGGCTCGATCATTACACAAGTAGACAGTATTGTGCAGCGAGCGGCTCACTCTGGCGTTGTGAGTGCGCCTCCGCCCTCCTCCGCCCTCCTCCGCCCGCCTCCGCCCGCCTCCGCCCTCCTCCGCCCGCCTCCACCCTCCTCCGCCCTCCTCCGCCTGCCTCCGCCCCACTGGGCGAGGGCAAAGCTGCAGTGTGTGTGTGTGTGATCTGTCAGCTCGAGGTGATACAGCTACGGACTTTGATCATTCGGCAAAGGACATTAGGAACATAGTAATCATAGGCAATTGCAAGGAGATCAATAAAAGCCGTCGTAAAAAGATCCATTGATTTATTTCCTTAATAAAAATACGTGAACCCTTAAAGCGAACACAACACATACATACTCGAGGCGGACTCTGACCATCAATGGTTATCATTCCTACTAACTTGTGGCGCTCTGTGGACTCTACTTGTTCAGGGTCGAGCCACAGTTAGAGGGATGACAATATGTTTTTAAAGTGAAGATGTGTTCGCGGTCGCGAGACGCACTCGGCGTGTGTCAGCTCCGCGGTACAACATTCCCGCTCTCTACTTGCCCGCCCGACGTTATATGTCTCAAGTGACTCATAAAAATACTTGCATCTAAAATACAAACAACATCAAAAATTGAAGTTGGACATTCACAATATACACATACACGTACACTGTTGTCTACACGTCACCACCTCCTTCACCTCCTCACCTCCTCACCTCCTCCACATCACTCCACTCCCCACGACTGAATACAATAATTGTAACGAGTGCGTCACGTGATCATGTTTTTTATTATACATAAATATAACTATAAAAATATCAAAGTGTCATATAAAAGTGGGCATGGCGTCGGAGATGGAGCGAACCTTACAAAAATATACAAAAGTGAGCTAAAATCTCTGGAGAGGTATATACAGGGGAGGGGACACGTGACTCGGAACTGCACTCACTGGACACTGAATAACTTATTATCATAAAAAAGTGACTTGAAGCGGTTGATTTGTAAATACAAAGGTCCGTCTGTTGCTGCGCGTCATTTGTGCTTAGAAGGATATGTGTGTGGGCGCGGCCGGCCTAGGCGTCCTTGTCGCGCTCGATACCGTTGCGCATGCGGGCGATGGGCGCGGTGGGCGCGGTGGGCGCGGCGGGCAGGAGGGCGCGCGCGGCGTCTCGCAGACGATGCAGCTCGAGCTGGATGCGCTCGGTGACGACGCGGCGCGTCTCCTCCTCGGAGGCGTTGGCGGTCTGCAAACTGGACACAACACACAACACACTTGTAGCGCATTTTATGTAACACGAACTCTCTATTCGCCATCAAAATGAGTCGCTGATCGAAAACTTCGTGGTGAATGTTGGACTTCTATGTCTACAGTTTGTTCAATTTATGTTTAGCGATTGTTAAGAAATTTAACTTTATTTCAGTTATTGAACAAAAAGCGATTTTAAAAACGTTTGTAATAAAATAATACAGGTAACATAAATAACATTGTTGGTAAAAATAATTTTGAACTAATACAGGTTACTCTAACTGATGTTATAAGTACGAATGTTTGGATTTTAATTTCACGTTATTTGGAATAATAGGAGAGTGCCGTTGTGTGGAGTGGCATAGTGGGAGAGTGCGGTTGTGTGGAGTGAGCATAGTGGGAGAGTGCGGTTGTGTGGAGTGGCATAGTGGGAGAGTGCGGTTGTGTGGAGTGAGCATAGTGGGAGAGTGCGGTTGTGTGGAGTGGCATAGTGGGAGAGTGCGGTTGTGTGGAGTGGCATAGTGGAAGAGTGCGGTAGTGGTGGATGGTGGTAGTGGTGGATGGTGGTAGTGGTGGATGGTGGTAGTGGGAGAGTGCGGTAGTGGTGGATGGTGGTAGTGGTGGATGGTGGTAGTGGCGGGCACCTGTGCAGCAGCGGCGCGAGCGCAATGGGCTCGCCGACGCAGAGCTGCAGGCGCTTGCGCAGACGCAGCCGGTAGGGCTCCACGTTGGGCAGCACGCGGTCGAGGCCCTCGTGCCACACGGGCAGCACGAGCGGCGTGCGGCCGCGCGCCCAGCTCTCCGCCACCAGCCGCCCCACGCCCCACTTGAACCTGCTCATGTGCACGCACGGGGAGCCGTCTGTTAGCATTGGGTTGTTAGCCGAGCACGCGACACCCGGGCCCGCTGGACTCACCTGATGTTCTCTTTGTCGACGTTGACGCGACCCTCGGGGAAGATGTGCACCCACTCGCCCTGCGCCAGTCGCTCCACGCAGAAGTCCATCGCGGGCTGCAACGCGACGTCGGCTCGACGTTAGGGACGAAGGAACGTCAGAAGAGACAGAGAGAGGAGAGAGGAGAGACCGAGAGACGGACAGTACCTGGTGCACTCCGGCGCCGCGCACCACGGGCACGCACTTGCCCAGCGCGAAGAAGCAGGCGTGCAGCGCGTTCGTGAAGCAGATGTCGTGCGCCGCCAGCGCCCAGCGCATGCGCGCGCGGCTCAGCAGCGTGCGCGCCTCCAGCACGCCTGCGCCGCACACACACAAAATTACTATTGCAGGATAGCAGATGTATTACATGGTCATTCTTAACTGACGGATCAAAAACATTGTGGAGTTAAATGACCTTAATAGTTTTCGCTTTAATCCAATATATTCCGAGATTTTCAATAGGTCTAAATTTATTTAATTTTTTGTATCAGTTTTTTTGACTAAATTTTGCCCGTGCGTCCGGAATAACTTGATTACAGAAACTACGTGTATTTTTTTCCTCAATATATCATGCGGATCATCCATTAAGAATCACCTGTATACACTGCGCGGGCAACATGTCGACCACCAAACCCGACACGGAAAAATTAAAACTACACACAGAACATGTTCATTGCGAGAAAGTGCATTCATTGCAGACTATGGGCCAAAGTGCTGCGTCTTAGTTTCACATATCGCCCCATCCGAGCTCATGACAATTTGATATTTATCACGTACTTTCAAAACAAAATATGTCTGTTAAACTATCTCTATTTGTTGGATTATCAAAAAATGTAACTAATTTGGTGATAGTTTATGAGGAAGAGACGAAAGGTTTTGTTTGTAAACGTATTGCGATGGAGGATGTCTCACCCCAGAGGCCGGGGTCGTCGAAGCACGAGTGGTGGTTGGAGACGGTGAGCAGGGGCACGCCGGGCGGGCGGCGCACGGCGCGGGCCAGCGCCTCGCGGTTGTGCACCGTCGTCTTGTTCAGGAACTCTGCGGACAATCTTATTTACAACTCTATTGCTCAAAAGAGACAATTTCATTTGTTTAAGATTTAGGCCCATTATGTGTGTAAACAAATATATATTAATGTTTTCCTTATAATCTCTAGATTACGGTGATCATCTAATTTTACCACCTTTTAGCGGAATATACTGAGAATTGCACTAAATTGTTATTCAATTTAAAGTTATCAGAAAAGTCTCTGTTAAATATAATTAGACCATAGACAAAAAAAAAAACAGTTAAAAAGAATGTAAAGTCACTAAAAGTTGTGCTAGTTATTGTACAAACAAATGAGAATGTTCAATGAGTCTAGTGAGATAGAAAACTAGCAAGCCTTGGAAATCTTATTAATATTACTAATATTATAAATGCAAATGTTTAGATGGAAGGATGTTTGTTTGAAGGTATCTCCAGAATGGCTCAACGATCTTGATGAAATTTGGCGTTTTTTTTAATTTGCAGGCAAATGCTAGTAAAAGATAAAAGTGTATTTATTTTGTATTCTGTTCATAACACCACCTCATTGTATTTTGTTTATCAAAATATTTCTTAATCAGTAGTGATATGAAATCGTAACAAATAAGGAATATAGATATTGGCTAGTTTTGCACCAACATACAATTATCATTTAATTAGTGAAACATTGTCATTTCAAAACAAATGTATTGCTCAATATAAATTATCTATATATATAAAAGAAAGTCGTGTTAGTTACACTATTTATAACTCAAGAACGGCTGAATCGATTTGACTGAAAATTGGTGGGCAGGTAGCTTAGAACCAGGAAACGGACATAGGATAATTTTTACCCCGTTTTCTATTTTTTATTCCGCGCGGAGGGAGTCGCGGGTAAAAGCTAGTTTGTAAAATATAAATGAAGTGTTTCACACAATTTGATGCAACATTGAAGTTAATTTTAGAAATGTAATTTAGCATATGTGATACAAATGTATTCCAGCATAATGGAACATTTTCCCAAATGCGGGGAAATGCAATGGATGAAAATTCAAAGAAGAAATACACTATAACATTTGTTAGAATGTTATAATTATTGTTATCTTACTTCTTACTAATATCATAAATGTGAATGTTTAGATGGATGGATGGATGTTTCTTTGAAGGTATCTATTGAATGGCTCAATTGATCTTGATGAAATTAGGCACAGATATAGAACATAATCTGGAAGAACACATAGGCTAGTTATTAAGTTTTTATTTTTTAATTCCACGCGGACAGAGTCACGGGTCATAGCTAGTTTATTTATATATTAATTAAAAGAAAAATATTTTTAACAGACGTTATATTGAGTTTTGTACTTGTTATATTTAGCATCTCATTTTCATTTATTTTCTTATTCTCTATTTAATATATTTTATGAAAATTAAAAAAAAAATTCAGTTTTTGTTATAAAATTATTAATTTATGTTTTAGAGGTGATGATTTATAATAACTTACACTTTTTTAAAATTTACAAAATAAAAAATCTTTTATATAATTTATGTTTTATGTAAAACTAACAATATAAATGACAATATTCAGGAAATTTTTACAAAAAAGGTCCCCAGTGGACTTTGCTGTGAGTAAGTTATCTATTGGTTATAACATTATATCTGTTGCCCAATTTATTAGCCCAAATTATATAAAATGGTGATATCACTATCTTTGACTATCTTATACTATCTCTGTGTGCGGCAGTGTACCCGCTGCCGAGGCAATCATGACCAAACACTTGTTGGAGAGCTTCAAGGCACTTTTGTCACCCTTATAAATTCATTGTGTATAAAGCTAAGGTTGAAATTATTAATATTTTATAATTACATATTGTACTTTACAAATTATTGGTGACTGAAATCTTTACTATTTCATGCAAATGCATTTAATCTTAATTCTAAGGCACTTCTTACAGTCCAACAAACTTCATATTTAGTCAGCTATATGTCTATTGTCTATATGTGTATTAAAAAGATTATATTTTTTTAATAAAATAATTTATTAAGTAACCTCTCTGGCAGTGTGCAAACTGTCTATCAAAGAAGTATAATAAAACTTCACTCAACAAAAGAGAACCAAAAGAATGACATTTTAAGATTTATTATATTTTCAATAAAAGTTTAATTAGATAAAATCTGATTATTATTCTTCTAAGAACAGGATGACATAAACATTACATTGTCTTAAATATAAATGTTCATGATGCAAATGTTATGTAAACATAGGAAAAATTAAGACAATATAGTTTAATTATTTTATCACATAAAACTAATAGGTTGTTAGAAAATATGTTAAAAATTGTGTCCGAATAGTGATTCTGATTCATGATGCTACGCTTATGAAAGCATACTTGTAACACGCGAAAGTACTAATTACCTAATATTTGTTACAAAATGACAGTGTACCAGCCCAATATCTTTAGGATAGTTTTACCAATATATTGAGTAGTTTTGTCGGCTTACCAATAATAATTTTACTAAATAATCCAACGACCGCTACCGTGATGGAGCTAGCACACGTCCACAGGCGGCCCGGGTTGCGCAGCCTCGGGATGATCCACCCGATGTCGTAGCCCATGCTGCGTGCAGAC
This sequence comes from Papilio machaon, assembly GCF_912999745.1. NCBI lineage: Eukaryota > Metazoa > Arthropoda > Insecta > Lepidoptera > Papilionidae > Papilio > Papilio machaon. Next base: position 8,081,878 of record NC_060001.1, on the reverse strand, counting down.
GCGGCTCTCCGCCGACCGCCGTCGTTGACCTCTGCTCGGCACCGCTCGCTTCCACTACATTAACATGCTTCCTCTCATCAAACTCATAAAATCCAACACCTCTTCGACACCCACCAATAAGCACTTGTGCCACTTCGATATGATATGAAATCAAATGACATTGCTGTATCTGACATTGATTAATTAATGTGAAAAAGACATAACACTGTGTAGCCATCTACCAACCATTCGCTTTTCCGTTTGAACTATGGATGGATAAACATAAATATTTCATAAAATTGATAATACCTCTCTTTATTTTTGTTACACTATGTACTAACGATTTTCAAAGCTATTAAAAGTGTTATATGGAAATGTAACTGCAAAACCAATTTGAATTGCAACACCAAAAATGTTTAAAAAAGGACGTTAGATGTCGCTGTAAACTGTAGACGAATGTTTTTCAAAGTGTGGTGCGAAGCCTTTTTTGGGTGCGAATCATGTTCAACCTGTGTAACTACAAAAACAAAACCGCCATAGACTGTATGCCAAATCTGACATGATACTTGAACACTTTTGTATCGAGCCTGACGTCAAGATATTGATGAAAATTAAATAGAGACCAATTTCATACTTCCCATTAATTATATCAGCGGTTTGATTTGACAAAATGTGATTTTTATTAAAGTATTACAAATAAAATAGTGTTTGATTATTCTAGGCCCTAGCCTATTTCCGAATGGAGAGGAGTTCCGAATAATACTTCTCCTTCCCAAAAGGGTACCGTAGCCAAAGAAATTTGAGAACCGCTGCTGTATACTAATGCGAAGACTACTCCGAGAGCTAATTTTGATACTTTTTTTGATATAACTAGTTGTTCCCGTGAGGCTGCATCCGCATAAAATTCCGTTATTCTTGTTATAATAAAATAAAGTTTTTACATGTAGCAACATGGAAAAACTTTTTTTTTATAAGAGAAGGGGGCAAACGAGCTGCGGAAACACCGAGGTGATCCTTGAATATCCGCAACACCAGAGGAACTGTAGTTTGGAGATGCCTTCTAACAAACATCTATACATCAATCAAATAATTCTAATTGTTTTTGGGAATTCAATTACAAAAATTGTCAACGAGAAAAATAAGAAAAGCGATGCGGAAGAAAAAAGCAAACGTCATCAACATAATATTATTTATTTATTTATTCATTAAGGTGGTAGACTTACAGCTAGTTAGTAACAATAATAGATATGTTGTCATTAAAGTACAGCCATTTATAAATAAGTCTACGTTTATAAAGTTGGTTTAAATAGCTAATTTGTCAGTCAACCAATATATATTTGCTTTAATATTGAAAATTCTTCAATTTACGTACACTAAACTATTGAAAATAAACGAAAAGAAATGAAGAAATCGTTTATTCGGGGCACTTTAATTTATCGGAAGCCAGGCGATAATCGACATCAATTAGGTGACACGTATCGTTATCACAGGTTAATACAGGCCAGCAACAGTTTTAACCGACGCCGTAATCGTCTGCGAACACGTTGAACTCGTAGACGAGGTCGTTGTGGTGGCGGTCGTCGTACTCCTGCTGCCGCGGCGCATGCACCAGGAACTGCCGCCGTTGGGGCAGCAGCACCGGCAGCGGCCGGAGCGCCCTGGTGAGGGCTGCGGAAGCCGGACGGTGCGAGGCCGGCGGGCAGGCCGCCGCCAGGGCCGCCACAGTCGCGCACACTACTGGCAAAGTTACGCGCATCCCGCCGCCGTAGTCGGGAGCCGACACTCAAAACGGAATGGCTCGCGTCGCCGCTCTGCCATGTTTATATACGGCTTGGTCGCATGCCGTTGTACTGTCCGCAGAGCAAAACAGATTTAGCGCAGTTTCCTCCTCGCGCCATATGCGTCGTACTTATCCATAAACATTTCGAGGAATCGCTAGGCTTAGGATTTTTCCGCATGTAATTATTAATGTAACAGCGGTCACTGTGAATGCCTGTCGCGAAAACGGGTGGTAGAGATATACGCCCGACATACACGGACCCCTTAGAGCAGTCGATATCGACAACTTTAAGCAGTGGGCGTTGGCGATCAACAGTCGACGTTCGCCTAAAAATGCTGCCATAGGCTGACCATTTTTTTATAGAAATGCAATATTAGGTGGTGCAATGTGCGCTCTTACTATCGCCCGCCGCCCGCCAATGCCAATGTATTCGTTGGGAAAGACCCAGCGGCGGCGGCCGGAGTCGCGCGGCGTTGTCGTACTTCACTTTGCGAATAGTAATTATTCACTATTTCGTAATTTACAAGCGATGTCACATCACATCGTTTGTGTATTTTCCCTGAGACTCGACCGGACAGTGAGAACTGAGGTGCACAGGTAAGCTTGCACTCATTGACTAACTCAATTTAATTTTAGTTTGCAACACGGGTATTGCTTACAGGAAAGGTATCTCGTTTAAGGTCGCGTATCTCGACATAGAGTGCGGGTGCAGGCCGCGCCGCGCCGCGCCGCGGTGACGCGCTGGGAAATCCTCAAGCGCCGATTGTACACACGAGTAGGTCAAGCAGTTGAGTGACTTCCTCGCCCATTGCCCCGCGCATCGGTTTCATGTTAAATTATTGCAGCGGTCATATTGTGCGATACCCACTATACTGTCTAGTGTACGTCATAAACTCCAAATCGGGGAGGTTACTTGACAAGCGGGCTTCTAAAGCAGGAGTGCAATTATCTCTTTTACATGATGTCTTTAGTAAAGAAAACGATTGTAGTGAAAGTTACAATAACATTTATTAAGGAACAAAATCACAAAGCCATCGGTCGTCAGTGGTGAGAGGCAGTGCGCGCTACCCCGAGGGTGGGGGGCTAAACTGCCTCCTTGCAAAACTGTACAACCGTAACACCAATACCAAAAAAAAAAAACTAGGTAATTAATTACACGTAGATTTACAATAGATCCATGGCGCGGTAATAGTAGCACTAGTAAAAATTAGGTCTTACCAGCTATGCGACCGCTTAACATTATACATATTATCTAGTAGAATATGACAGCAGTCGGTGGGACGGTGGTAGGTCGGCGCGTCGGTGGTAGGCGCTATCGCTCGGCGGCTTCCATGATAAGCTCAGCCATTAGCTGCTCCATGGTGGGCGCGATGCCTCGCTGCTGGCAGCTAGCCTTGAAGCACTCGGCGATGCGCAGGATGCGCCAACAATGGTCAGGCTCGGTGTCGTGTTGCACCTCGCACGCGTGGATCATGTCCACCATTTGCTGCGACAGCACCTCGCCTGCGCACACAAACTACTACAAAACTACTGCCACTGCTGGCTTCGTACTGCGCCTTGCACACGTGGATTATTTCCACCATCTGCATCTGCAACAGCGCCTTGCCTGCACTACTAAACTACTAAACCCACAATTAAACAACTAATACTGTCTCACAATGTACATAACTCACACGCATCGCCTCCAGGCCCAGGTATACAGGCAACGAGCAGCGGGCAGCGGGCGGCGGGCAGCAGGCTTGCCTACATTCTGCTACGACCACAAAGCAAACCAAGCAGACGGTGACCGGAAGTAGCTTTTATAGATTATGTACAAACAAACGCAATCTTACTAATACTATAAATGCGAATGTTTAGATGGATGTTTGTTTGAAGGTATCTCCGGAACGGCTCAACTGATATTGATGAAATTTGATACATTTGTAGAACATTTTCTGGAAGAACACACAGGCTAGTTATTATGCTTATTTTTAATTCCGCGCGGACGGAGTCGCGGGCGACAGCTAATTAGTTACATAAAGCGGTACTTACATACCTTCGAAAAACATAACGCTCTTGTAAGTAGAAGTATCAACGTACCGTTAGGGAAGGACTTGATGAAGCGGTCGGTGTTCTCGCGATGCATGCGGTGCGAGTCGGTCAGCAGGTCGAAGTATCTGCTCATGCACTGGATAGCACAGCCCACCGCGCGCTCCTCGAACCTGAAGTCCTCGCTCCAGAAGTGGAAGAACTCCTCCATCTTGTCCTCCGTCAGCTGGCTCTGCGCTCGACACCAATACACTGTTTACCTGACTACTCTGTCTTAGTTACTCCTGCTTGGTACAAACTACACGTTCGTTATGACCCAAGTAAGTAAGACAACTTGATTTTATGTACTTTTAGAAATTTTAGTCGCAATTGTTGCCAAAATCAGTTTTGTGTGTTTGTCATAATAAATGGTTTTCTTTCTTTCTACACAATATCTACCAATATTAAAATTTGTTAGCATCACCACAAGCTCATAATATTAGCTTTGCCTGCACATATGTACATAGCTACTCGAAGACACAGAGACACGTAAATAGATACAATGCCTACTCATTTATGTAAAAGGATATCACAAAACGAACATCAATCCAACCAAAAACCTCTTCATAAAGAGGAACCCTTATATGGAAGAACGAAAAAAATATTACATATAAAAAGAAAGAAATCCATTTATGATCACAAACTCACACAACTGAATAACTTAATAATTGAGTCCAATATTTTTAGAAGTTAACTTATTTCTGGAAATCGGTAAAATTTAATCCAGTAAGGCCTTTAAAAATGACTGGTTATCTTACTTCTTCCCTGCAGTGCTGCAGCGCCTCGCCAAAGCCGAGGGTTACGTCCTTCATGATATCGGAGGTGGCAAGTACGCCCGGAGCCGCCGCCAATACTGTCAGCGCTGTCAGCGCCGTCAAACACCGCATGCTGTTGCACTCCCAGTCACGGTCGCAGTCTGCCGCAGCGCCGACCACGGCGCGCTATGTACCCGCGCTGCCGCCTAACCCCGCTCGTCCCCGCATGCCGGCACCGCCCTAATGACCGCTTGCAACACGCTAATATCGGCATCAGTCCGGGATGTGACCGCCACCATTGTTTTACTGCGATAACCTATTATTTTGTCTTCTGTTTAATTATGGTCTGTTTGTTCAGTTATTTCCAACTAGCTGCTAGCCGCGTGACTCTGGTCGCGAGCAAATGTATAGCAGACGCGGCCGCGCCAATGGTAGGCATTACGTAGTTTATAACGCGATAAGCCACTCACGGCTAAAATGTTCAAAGCTTGTATGTATGTATTCTTGTGAAGGAACGGCCGCTGGCTCTTCATAACTTCATGATCATGAGGTAGAATGTAGTATCGCGTGTAAATGTGTTTGCGGTGGACACAGCACGGTGACTATGATAAATGTTAATTACACAGATATATTGAGCAGTCGTAGAGCGGAGGCAAAACAAACATGTCACGATATGTAATTATTGTTATTACTAATCCTGAATAACAGATGATTTTAATTTATTTTCTGAAAATCAATAAACAGAACCAAAAACGATTCAGGAATTTAAAATAATAGTTGTAGATGTTATCAGTAGATACAAAATGAAAACGCCTGGTCAAAGGAAACAATATGGTGGCCTGTCTCATTAGATGGTTGATGAGAACACGCGGAGTGATTGGTGAACGAATGTGAACTGATTTGGATGAATTTAGTTATAAATGTGTTCAATGCTGGTAAAAACATGTTTTGTGCTGTGTTCACACTGTACAAAAAAGTCCTCAATTGTGGCAATATTCTAATTTATAAACAACTAGCTGTCGCCCGCGAGTCCGTCCGCGCGCAGTTAAGGTTAAGGTTATATGACACGTTCGTAGATTTACCATAGCAGCGCCATCTATTGATTACTTACTCAACCCAGTCGAAAGGTATCGACATCTGTTAGAATCATTTGGAGTTAACAGATAATTGTGACTGTCAAATAATAACAGACAAATAATTAGCAATAAATTAAAATTGCGACTATAATTTGAGATTTAAGCTATCCTATCTCTCAAGTTGGATCGAACTGCACATGGTGTGCGAATTTTATTACAATCGGTTAAGTGGTTTAGGAGTCCATTGAGGACAAATATTGTGACACGAGATTTATATATATTAAAGATTTGATACGTGTACTTTTTTTTGCGGCTTAGATTTGGAATTCTACACTAAGGAGCTCCCTCAGTGGTCACTTAATGTCTTTGAGTGTGTAAGCTTATTAATTTACGACGATACCTTTGCATTATCTCGCTTTGCTGTCGATAAGAAACACAATTGAACCAAACAGAAGATTTACTTATTTTTAACGATTTAGATGGAAAATTTATCATTAAAGGGCATATTAAGTGATCACATAGTGACTTAGTACAGCAGATAGACCATGAAGTATGCGCCATATGAAGTTTCAGCAATTAATTTAAGAATTATGCCTGGTTTACATTATGCCAGTAGCGTTCAACATCAGCGCTGGTATAATGTAAACACTAACTGGAGCCAGTGCGCCAAAACCGTCCATGCCTACTGTACCTACTAGCATTTTGTAAACCAGCCATTAAGGGTGCAGAAAGACATATCTTCCGTGTTTCATTTTCATTAGAACTTTGTTTTAGGTAGGAGAACAGTAAACTTTTGTTGCCATTAGTCTTTATTAGTTTAAGTTATTTGGTTTATAAAATCTTTTAATGTTTCATTAACTTTTGTATATCTTCGATACGCTGTCTACATACTGTATACAATTAGCCGCATTAAATGTCTTCAGTGGCAGTAACTTACAATAAAGTAACAAACATTTCCTAAGTAAAAACAATATAAGTGTACTTATTTATATCTGTATACAGATACAGATATAAATAAGTTGAATTATTCGACATAAAAATACTTGAATACCTCTTAATATCAATTGTGAGATAGGTTTTCTCGCCTAAAATAACATTAGTACAATAAAACAATAATTACGTGAGAATACTATTGATTGGAGTTAAACCAACATTTCTACCACTTTCTTTTTTAAAGGCGCAAATGCAAGCGACAGTTGCGGGCCAGGATAGCGGCGCGGTCTGAAGCGTACCACTACAGTAACTTTACTTCGGAAACCATTATTCTATTTTTATTACGAAATTTTGAGTGTATGCCTAAAAACTTACATTTTTATAAAACTATTGTGGGTTCTGTAAGTTATGTAAATACAAATTGCAAATTACATACATATTTATCACTTACTGAAATGTACGTAAGGATCCTCGAGACGTGAATCCTAAAAAGTCCTAATACAAGTTCCCAAACATATGTAGGTTTTTCGCCTTTTTTCGGCGAAATCCGTTTTATCAAAAAATTACTTTACACTGAGTTGTAGATCATAAAATTAAAAATTAAGAATCTAACCGAAAGCTTAATCTATGACCAAACCTAGAGACATAATAATAATAGTAATTGTGGAAAATATTTATAATTGGTAAAGAACTAAAATAACAATATTATGAAGCAGAAGGGCAAGCGCACGGCGAGGCGGCGCCGTGGGAGCCTCCGGTAGGTTTTCTTTTTGTCCGTGAGCTTTTTAGCGCAAAAAGCTCTGCGGCGTCGCAGCGCAGTGACTGGCGCTGGCGCAGTGCGCGCGCGCCTTTCGACCGCGCGGTCGTATGTAATGCCCGCGCGCCGCCCGCCGTGCCTTGCCCGCCGCCCGCCGCCCGCCGCCCGCCGCCCAGTGCAGTGTCGTGCAGTGCAGTGCTGTGACAGTGCCCATGGCTACATCCCAGTGATTGGCAAGCGGGAGATAACTCATAGTGCGTCGACCGTCGCCGGCCGCCGGTTCGACGCCCGCCGCCGCTCGTACCATCACACCGCGCCGCCGACGGTTCAACGGTAACTATCGATTAAGTGCACACAATTATTACGTATCGGAAATATATAGCGAGTAGTCTGTGCAAGTTTTGATGAGAGTCGCGATGCCCGACGTGAACCGGATTCCCAATTTCGATATTATAATGTCGTTAAACTTCAAACATCGCAGTGCTCGCGGTCTCGGTATCGCCCGAGCACGCTCGCGAACGTGTCGCGCGAAGCGGGCGATAGCTTCGACATGCCTTCACGTGCGAATCGAATTAATGATATAAATATCGTGAATCGTTGTAGAAACGACGAGCTATTGGTAGCAGAGAATAGACGACCAGTCAGAGCATAGGGTTGCCAACTTTCAATAAACGTAGAGGCTAACAGGTCGATCCCGAAAAGGTCTTAGTAACATTATGGAGCAGAGCAGGAGCGCATTGCGGTTTTTTATTAATCAGCTGCTACTTAAAAGAGTGGGCAGCTTTGATAAGCACTTGAAGTTTGGTTAGTGATATCGAGAGACCAAACAGGGTATTAAAAGTCCGAACGAAGTGACGGTACGACGACTCACGCGCTTGCCACTCTTCATCCTATCACTTTACATCTCATACTACCCGATAACTCGTAGCTCGCGACTCGCAGCTCGAAACAGTAGTAATAACCATACAATAGTTCCAAGGTATGTCACAGGCGACGAGCGGCTACATTATGATAGTTACATCGTCCTGCTTATCGTGCTATGTCCCGTGCTCCTGCTCATGTTGTTCGCGTGAGTCTCACTGGCATTGACCATCGGTCTCTGTCTGTGAAGGCGGCGAGCGGGAGCGTCACGCCTTTCCCGCCGCCAGACCTGGGGAATCGGACGCCTTCAGCTCTTGCTCCTCCTGCTCGACCGCGCTACTCTTTCCGATGTTCTCAGCCTCCCTAATGGTGTCTGGAAGCCGGGTGCCAGCCGTTTCCGGCATCAGCAACGTGAGGGCGCCCGATGCGAGCGACGTCACCCCGAAAATCAGAGCCGGCAGGCCGGACCAGTATGTCATCTGCAATGAACAAAAAGCCTGATAAAACTTATGCAACTCGCCTAAATGTTAGTCAGTGGGTAAGCTGCACTCTAATGTGCAACCTTCCTGTATGAAAAAAGTAGAAACTGCTCTCGTGAGATGGTCGTACACTTAAGTGACATAATGCAATGTGAGCTCACGAGGAGAGGCATCTGTGGCGCTAGCAACGCGCCCAGGCGGCCGGCGGCGGCGCACAGCGCGTGCAGTGAGTTGCGCGTGTATGTGGGGAACAGCTCCGAGGTGTAGGTGTACACGATGTTGTAGGAGAACGTGGCCAGCGTCTCGAACGCCATGAACAGCGCCAGCCCCGCCCACGCGTACCCCACGCCCGCGCCTTCTCCTCCGCTACCTCCTGCGACATAAGCACCTCTTTGAACCGACATTGATATAACTACTAAGTATCAGTAACTTGGGTTTTTCTTTTCCTTGATTTTTGTGGGCCCCGAAGTCTAGGCGACGGTTCAGGAGTTTTAGAAAGTTGTGGATGTAGATGAACCGATGTTCATTTTTTAAAGACCGAAAATCCGATGTTCCTTTTTGGTATAATATATTATTATATTATTTGGTATACGTCGTCGCTGAAATAGTCAGAAAGTTCAACTATCTTAAAAATGACATTCGTTTATTAAAAGTTTCAAAGATTCTTGCCGTACTGTGTGATACTGCTACATATGAATGTCGTATACGCACCGCTTAGAAGAAAGGAGTGCAATATACAGAATACGCCGCCGAGGGTGAAGGAGAGGAGCAATGGCAGACGGCGGCGGCAGCGGGCGAGTGCCAGCCAGCACAGTAGGTTGGCCGGCACGTCCATGAGCATCAGCAAAGCGAAATTGAGGTACTTGTCGCCGGCGATTAGCACCGAGCTGATCATCATTCCGTAGTTGATGAGCGTTATGGTGAACCACCACGCTGTGCACACTGCAAACCTCTGCAACATTATCTTTGACCTGAACGTTTTCAGCAGAAGCCGTCTGTCGCTCGTCTGCGGCGCCGTGACCTCGTCGTCGTATTCCAATTTATTCAGAAGCGCGTCGTCTACCTCCACGTTGTTTCTTCTGGCAATTTTTTGTATTAACTTGATCGCCTCTTCCCGCTTTCCCTTGCTGAATAACCATCGTATGCTTTCGTCCAGAAAGAAGGAGTAGGTGAGTATGAGAAGCGTAGGGGCATAGAGAAGACGAAGAAATGTGCGCCAGTAGGGCACTGCGCGCGCCACGAACGGCAACACCACCAGCCCGCCCGTGTAGCAGTTCAGCAGGATCATCTGGTACAACACCGCGCGTTTCTTCTCTACCATTTCTATACCTGAAAATGAGCGGACGTTTTGGTACCTAATAGTGATAAGACTTTAGATAAATCAAGCACACGAGTTGCTTGTACAAGTACAATACATAAGAACCGATCAGCTTTTGTGGGCATCTTCGCTATGCGGCCACCAAATGCTGATACAATATTCCACCGCCTATTACATATACATATTAATTCTTAATCATTAATAACTAAATTGTTTCTCTTCGGCTTTTTGAATACTCTCAAAGTTCTAAAATAATCTTGTTTTTAAAATCAACGTAGACAAAAAAATAGCAACTAACTCAACATGAAGATGGGCGAGAACGCATCCCCGAGGGCGGCTTCGAGCCCCTCCAGTGCGACGTATGGCCAGAAGGAGGTCGCCCAGCTCTTAGCCAGGCCCAGTGCAGCGCCCACGCCGCCCGCGCCCACGGCCGCCGCCTTGCGCCCGAACCTGCGTCACACGGCCTCCCTTAACTCCCTAACGCGCGCTTAGCCAATGGTGCCTACAGGTTGGTCCGTGCGCCAGTAGAAATCAATGACTTGTCTAAACTGGCCACTTGTATAGACTTGCCAAACGTATAGATATAGTAACACTTGTATTAATTGGCCTTCACTCGGCAAGCCTCGGCCAACGTCTATAGCCGGCATAAAAGACAAAGAATGTGTATAATTAAAATAATCAAAACGGAAACCGCAGCGAGCACTGACTGCAAATTTTAAGATTTTGCTCTGATTAATTTGTTTAGCTCCATTCGCTTATTCCTATAAAGTGCATGAATAGAATGTTGTGGCCATTGCAAGCTGTCCACGCGGACCTGTCGGAGATCTGCCCCTGCAGCAACAGGCCGAGCATGTTTCCGAGCATGTGCGCCGTGCCCACTAGCGGCGGTTTCCACTCCTCGCACGCCAACGAGAACTGTCAACAAACTTCACGTTAGTACTTGCCGCGACAATGGGGCGCTTTTTTGTGCCCAAGCATTGCGCAATAAATTCATGAATCTGAACGACAACGAATGTTAACAAATATCAATGTCAATATCGCGATTGATCTCTTTTGGGAATATTTATTACCTTTATTATTATTATTACATAAATAACGCTACTTTTATTCACATCCTTTTTAAATTAGACGTGTATCGAACAGAATATGTAAAATACTTTTAGATAAGGTCCCATCCTTATCAAAAGTATTAATATATTTAAATTAACTCATTAAATAAGCTTTTTAATTTTTAAATCACTCAAGGTACATCCAAAGTCGATGATAGTCACTATCTGGCACACAATTAAGATACAAATTTAGTTCTCGACGTGCTGTGTGCTGACTACTGGCCACTGACTGCCAATGCTTGTACCGGCTCACAGTTACATTCTATGATTGCTAGTCCACTCACTCCCTGCGTGCGTGTGCGTCGCGATCGCGAGCAGACCAACAAGCCGTTATCACCCTGTCCGCAGTTTATACGTTACATTGTATGTTTGGATTTGAAATGAAACTTCTTCAGATAGCTTATCTTCGTGTAATTAAAATTTTACAAATTTTTGTAATGACCAAACAACGTTAAGAATGGTAGTCGTTAAGTGTTAAGAATGGTAGTTAAGTATTAGAAGTAGTGGCGCCCCGTAGTGGTCTTAATGCATCAACATCGTTGCGCGCCGGCGAATAGGATGTCCGTATATGATCTCTGAAGTTAGTCACGAGTGATGCGTAGACATGCCCCCCGCCTTGGAGCAAATGCCTCCAACGATGATGAAAGAAGAAGAATGAGAAGTTATGATTCATACTCCTCCTTAAAAAGTGGACATATCCTGGGGTACGATCTTTGTATCACTCCGTTAGCTGTTCGAATGTCAGCTATGCGTGCCAGTCCATCCTTTCCAGGGAAAGTGCGTATGACTCGTCCAAGGCGCCATTTGAGTGGTGGCGCATTTTCATCTTTGATGAGTACCAAAGTGTTGGGTACTATGGTGTCGGTGTTGTTCTGCCATTTAGTCCTAGTCTGGAGCTCCGCAATGTACTCCTGCGACCAGCGTTTCCAGAAGTTCTGTCGTAGTTGCTCGATGCGCTCGTATCGGACCAGGCGTGAAGTGTTTGCAGCTGTGAGATCTTCGCTTGCAGGTGCAACGAGCGGTCGGCCAATCAGGAAATGGGCTGGTGTGAGAGGAAGTAGGTCGTTTGGGTCTGAAGACATGGGATACATGGGTCTGGAGTTTAGGATGGCTTCAATTTGTGTTAATAATGTAGAAAATTCCTCATAAATAAGGTTTACATTCCCTACACGTCGAAGATGGTATTTGACCGACTTGACCCCTGCCTCCCATAAACCACCAAAGTGTGGTGAATATGGAGGAATAAAACTAAACTTAATGTTTTCATTTGAAGCGAAATTTAAAATATCTTTTTCACATGAAGTTAAAAAATTTGAAAATTCCTTTGATGCGCCTACAAATGTTTTTCCGTTATCTGAGAAGATCTGCGCAGGTTTACCACGACGAGATAAGAACCTTTTTAAAGCCATTAAGTACGCCTCAGAGCTAAGACTCGTAACTAACTCTAAGTGCACTGCCCGAGTTGTGAAACATATAAATAGACAAATATAGCATTTTTCGAGTTTCGAACCTCTTCCCTTGCGATTCAATATGACCATAGGTCCTGCGTAATCCACACCGCAACGTATGGAAATGGATACCCCGGCTCTAATCTTTCGATTGGTAAGTTACCCATTTTTATTGATAAGGCCTTTCCTCTCTGACGAGTACATGTAACGCACTTATGCACTGTCTGCTTGGCTAAGTCACGACCCTTGAGTGGCCACCAATTATCTCTTACAGTAGCCAAAAGCAACTGAGGACCAGCATGGAGTAGACGTTTATGTTCAAATTCAAATAACAAGCGAGTAAATGTGTATTTAGAACATAACAATATCGGATGTTTTTTATTATAAGAAAATGTTTCCGAGTTCACTAATCTACCTCCTACTCTAATAATGCGATCGGAATCTAGAAATGGATTAAGACTAGATATGTTTCTCATAGACTTAATTTCTAAGTTGTTATCTAGCGCATTGATAATATCCGGAAACGACATCTGTTGTGTTTTGCGAACCAAAACTAAAGTTGCTTTATTTAATTCATCAGACGTGAGCGGACCGAAGTTACGCTGTGACTCATCACTAAGGCGCGAATTATGAATGAATCGTAACAAATAAGCTGCGGCACGTCTCATTCGACTAAAATTAGAAAAACGTTCAAAATTAAAAATACTAGTCTCACTTGATTGTGTAAATAATGAATTAATATTTGATTTTATTTCTGGTAAATTTTGTAAATCAATAATTTCGTTGTTATTGCAAGTAAAATTTGATTTATTATCAGTTAAAAATGCTGGCCCGTGCCACCAAATATCCGAATGTTGGAGTATATCAAGCGTGACTCCACGTGATAAAAGGTCAGCCGGGTTGTCTTTACCAGCAACATGTAACCACGGCAATTCACCAGTCAACTCATTAATCTGTACTACTCTGTTTTGAACGAACGGTTTTAATAAATTAGGTGAAATTTTAATCCAATTTATGACAATAGTTGAGTCAGACCAAAAATATACATTGTCAAATGTTAATCTTAATGACTTACTTATTTTTTGGTATAATTTGGCGCCAATTAAAGCGCCGCATAACTCAAGTCGCGGGATAGTAACTGGTTTAATTGGTGCTACCTTACTCTTCGCACAAAGCAGTCTTACTGTCACCGGTATATTGTCGCTATACGTGCTAATGTATGCGCATGCACCGTATGCATCTTGTGACGCATCCGTGAATATATGTAAATCTGTGTATGTTACATCTAATCCTCTTACATGGCGAGGAATTTTTATATTTTGTAAATATTGAAGCGTATGAATAAAACGTTGCCATATTAACAGAATATTGTTAGGTACAGGCTCATCCCAACTTAATTTACAAAGCCACAATTTTTGTAAAAGTATTTTTGCGATTATAATTGAAGGTGCTAACAATCCTAAAGGATCGTAAACCTGAGAAATAACAGATAAAATAACGCGCTTAGTGACATGAGTCACGTTATTTTCGATCTTTGTAGTGAAATATAATAAATCTAAATTATTTTGCCAACCAATACCTAAAGTTTTAGTTAAACAATTCTCACCTAACAATAGTTCTTTTGTTTGCTCTGTGTCTGAATTTTCTGAATTAAACATCCATTTTCTCAAATGAAAGCAACCTGATTTTAAAACGTCCCTAACTTTGGTACAAATGTCTAATAAAACTTGTTTGTTATCATGTCCTGTTATCAAATCGTCTACAAAAAAATCTTCATCTATTATCTGCTTTATTACGTCATCGTTGCACTCGGACGCCATCTGTTTTATGCATCGAATGCTTAGATAAGGAGCGGACGCGGTACCGTACGTCACGGTATTAAGTTGGTATACACCGAGATCGTCCGATTTATTTTCACGCCACAGAATTAATTGTAGATTTCTTTGATCGGGTTGAATATTAATTTGTCGATACATTTTTTCGACATCAGCGCATGCAACAAATCTAAATTGACGAAAACGTAATAATATTGAGAAAACGTCATTGTGTAAACTAGGACCAATAAACTGGATGTCATTAAGCGATTTTCCCGATGTGGATTTTGCGCTTCCATCGAAAACCACCCTAAGTTTAGTGGTACTACTGTGCTCTCGTAAAACACCGTGATGCGGTAGGAAATAATATGGCGACGAATACTGAGAGACTCGACTCATGTGTCCTAAACTTAAATATTCATTCATAAAATCGCAATATAATTTTTTGTATTCAGGCGAGCACCTATCTAATTTTCGTTCTAATGCGAGAAATCTATTTAATGCGAGTGCATAAGTATCACCCAGTGTGTCACTAGGCTCCGCTACTGGAATGCGCACAAAAAACCGTCCCGTACTGTCGCGATATGTACTTTGCACGAACAGTGTTTCGCATAAGGATTCGTCTTTTGTGTATTTATGTTGTGGAACTATTTCTTCCAATTCCCAGAATTGCCTAAGTTGTTTTTCTAGTCCCTGCGAATAATTACATTGAACTCGATTAATGCGTGAAGTTTTTACATGTAACAACGAACCAGAAATTAGCCAACCCAACTTAGTGTTCTGCAGATATGGACCACTACTTAGTCTAATTAAGCCGTCGTTTAATAATTCCCAGAATTTATCCGCTCCGATTAGTATTTCAATTTCTGACGGCGAATAAAAATCGGGATCCGCTAACTGTATATTGTCAGGGATATTTATGAGTGATTTTGAACCTAAAGATGGCAATTTAGCTGTGATCTTAGACAAAACTAGACAATTAAGGCGCGTATTATATTGGGAAGTCTTAGATCTCAAGTTGATTTCACATGACTGTGTGGAATTAGTCACAGAGTTACCTACTCCGGACACTTGAACAGAGGACTGTATTAAATTAAGATTAAGTTTTTTACATAAAGGCTCTGCAATAAAGCAATGTTGACTACCATTATCTAATAAAGCGCGTGTAGTGTGGAAACGATTATTCTTATCTGCAACCTCCACTAAAGCTGTGGATAGCAGTACGGTCTCTAATAATGAATGAGTTGTACTTTGATGCGTTGTGTGTGAAGTAGAATGTAACGTTGTTGTGTTTGTGGATTTATAACTAGTTGCGTCCCGTGGCGTTGCTCGCGAATCATGCACAACAGTTGCCGATGTTTGCGCACAGTCATTAGAGTCGTGAATTAAACTGTTGTGTTTCTTATTGCATAACCTACAAGGACCGAACCAACATTCATTAATCGAATGGTTCGCGCGTAAACAATTACGACACAATTTATTTTCATCAATGAATTTTATTCTATCCTTTATAGATAAATTCAAAAATGAATCACACGAATATAACGGGTGATTAGCGTGACACATAATGCAATTACGAGAACGTTTAGACTTAACACTATTATTATAATTATGTTGTTTATTTTGTGTCGATACTAAGCTGTGTGATTTTTTCGCACTACCGTCAGATGTATTTATCGATTTACTGTGTGCTAAATTAATAGTTTCCAATACGTCAGCCCTATATTTAAGAAAAGTAATCAAATCATTGAGCGATAACCGATTGGTAGGTGGGGTTTGGCTATGAATAATTGTACTCTTATGTGTCTCCCATTCTCTCTCGGTTGATGGATCAAGTTTAGATGTCATTAAATAAATTATTAAAGTGTCCCAATACTCGGTTGGTTCACCGAGGTTTTTAAGGGAACGCATATTTTTAAGTACGTTATCTATTAATTTTCTAATGTGAGCAGATGATTCTTTATTGAGTGACGTAATAGAAAACAAAGCCTTTACGTGGTTTTGCACGAGTAAACGATTGTTATTATATCTATTTTCCAATAACTCCCATGCTACGTTGTAGTTCTCAGACGAGAGTGCCAATGATTTAATTACCAATAATGCACTACCAGAGAGAGATGACCGTAGATAGTGGAATTTTTGAACGTTGTCTATTTCTGTAGAATTGTGGATAAGAGAAAGATAAGTATCGCGGTACTCCAACCACTGATCATATGACCCGTCAAAGGAAGGTAATGAGATAATGGGTAATTTTACATTAGTAGAAACTTTGGGCACATTTTGAACACTATTTGAATTTATAAGGCATTTAGATTTAGCAACGTAAGCGTAATACTGGCTTTCAAAAGATTCCCTCTCAAGTGACTCTTTTTCCATCAGACTTTCTGGAGTTTTTAAGTCGATTTCATCCTGAATGTCTGAATATTGCTGCAACAAGGACTCGGCCTTTTGCAAACGAGTTTCTAATTCCATCGCAACTAATTCACTGAACGACCTTTCTACAGAATCTACATATTTTATGAATAGTGTTAATTTACCCCGAACAATTCCCCTTTTTTTGTTTAATTCTTTAACGATATCATCGCTATTCTTAGCCATTATGAGTTTATGGAAGACAGAGGCAAATACTTACAACGTACTTTAACATATATTGAGGGTAACCGCTAATAATGCGACTTATTATCAACTAAATTTCTTTACGATTTAATGATCACACACATATTATTAACACAAATGAAGCACTGAATACAAGGAAATATGAAGGATTAGAAAGAATGACTGACCTGACCGTTTGATGCAAGGCCTGGTGATGATGATGATGATGCTGGTATCGAGCGTCCGATTTATGCTGGTCGCGACGATTCCTTTTGATGCATCCGGCGATGAAGGTCCAAATTTATGTTTGAATTTGAAATGAAACTTCTTCAGATAGCTTATCTTCGTGTAATTAAAATTTTACAAATTTTTGTAATGACCAAACAACGTTAAGAATGGTAGTCGTTAAGTGTTAAGAATGGTAGTTAAGTATTAGAAGTAGTGGCGCCCCGTAGTGGTCTTAATGCATCAACATCGTTGCGCGCCGGCGAATAGGATGTCCGTATATGATCTCTGAAGTTAGTCACGAGTGATGCGTAGACATTGTATGCCTGCTCAATATATATTTATTTACAATTCAAAATAACTATAAATATTAGACAGTAGTTATGTGGCGGATAAATTAATTTTACAGTTACATAATAAAAAGGTTCGGAAAAAAAGAGAAGAAAACTATTATAAACAATACAAAAACTGAGGCATCTATCGAATGATCAGAGTAGTTATTAAAGACGTTAAAGAGGAATGAGGGCGATAAATCTTCGAATCGATAGTCGCGAGATCTCAAAAAGAACGAGCTAGGCTGAACAAGTGCGACGTGCGGGTGACGGGTCTCGAAGAATTTAGCTAACTCAAAAGTGTAGACAATTGTTACCTCTGCGACGAAGCTGTGCGGGTTGTCGTAGATGAAGCGTGTGCAGGCGTGGTCGCGGCCCGTGCTTGGATGTGCGCAGCGGCACTGGCGTTCAGGGACCGCGTGCAATGCGCTCGTTCCGTTGCGCCATGGCTCCGCTGGCGCCGCGCACTCCTCCGCGGCGCATCTGCACCAATTTTATGTCAGACCAAATGTTTTGCGAGTTTCTCAATCAGATTATAGTTATCTAGGTCTTACGATGAACCCTATCTGTAAGCGCTCGTCTTTTCAAATGTCGAAAGGCAGACTTTGGCAGTTTTCTGTTAAATGTATATCATTTTACTTTGCTCTACTCACACCCACATGCACACGCAATTGTGACTTCGTAATCGTGCATGGAGCGTCGGTGGCTCAGGGGTTAAGCACTTGACTTGCAATCTGCAGGTCCTTGGTTCGAATCCCGCCATGTACCAATGTGTTTTTCGATTTTCGATTAACATATGTACATTTATCCGACGTACTTACTGTGAAGGAAAACATCGTGATGCAACCTGCACATATTTGAAAAGAAATTCAATGATATGTGTGAAGTCAACCAACCCGCACTTGTTGACTATGGCCTAGTCACTCCTAAATTGGGGTGACTAGGCCATAGTCGTAGGACGTATAGTGAGCTGATGGTGCTGAATCGTCCATTTAGTAAGTCTAGTAGCATTTATATTTGTACTACTCACGACCTGTATCTAGTTTTGCATTTCTTAAGTATTTTTGTAGTATAATGTATTACAAAATTAAGTCTTGGTGGAACCGTGAAGTGCAATACAATACAATACAATACAATACGGTGGACGGGTTACGGCTTTAACGAAGATCAAACTAAACGTCTAGAATGTCGAATGTCGCAGTTTGCCCGATGTTGATAAATATTAAGCGGTCACTTAGTTAGGGTGATTTCACTATTACTAGGTACATACATACATAAATACATACACACATACACTTGTTACACTTGTTAACCGTAGCCGTAGATTTATCGTAGGAACGAAACGAAATAAACATTACGATGTGATACATTGTAAAAGAAATTTACAGTAAAATTGGTCACGATTGAGTACGATAAGATATTATAAAGTAACAACTATTTTACAATATGTTTTTAATTCAAGAACTTCTTTTAGAAATTAATATTTTATTTAATATTTTGAAATGTATTGTACCATGTTGTTATATTAGTAAAAATTGAGCTTCAAGATTTTAACAAGGTACAATGTATGTATGAAACTGTAAAAATATCAGCTTCGGTAAATCCTAACAGAAACTAACTAGTTACAGTAAAAGTCTGAATAGTTATGTGATCTTGGTTTATCTGGAGTAATTATTCACCACCATTCATTTGGTATAACTCGAGATTTAGTTAATTCAAATAGGTACCCCTACCTATAGCCGACTTCCTCGACGGCGAACACGTAGTTGACATTATAGACGGCGTTGGTGGCGTAGACGAGCGCCAGCAGGCTCAGCGTGAGGAGCTGATGCGGGCCGCACGAGCCCAGCCGCGCCAGTGCTGCGTCCACCTGCGGCCCGCCCGCGCTAGCGTCGCCCGCGCCGCTCATATCGTTGCGCCCTGTGGAGTACCGGTGCAGACTGTCACGAGCAGTCACGAGGCAGCGAGTCTCGGATAATGCTTCTTTTTGTTTCAAATAAAGCTCAAGATAAAAAATATCGCGAATGTCAGTATTATTTTATTTCTTTATTTGTAATTACATTCAAAAACATTGATAAATTCTACTTGTTAATTGCATAATTTAATTAGGTAGGTAGTGAAATATCTTACTAATGATATAAATGCGAAAGTTTGGATGGATGGAAGGATGAAAGAATGGTTGGTAGAAGGTGTCTCCAGAACGGCTCAACGGATCTCGATGAAATTTGACACAGACATAGTACGTAGTGTGGAAGAACACATAAGCTACTTATTATGTTTTTAAAATTCCGCGCAGACGGTTATATATTATTTACGTACGATTTGTATTAAAATGACAGTAAATAACATTAAGCTAATATTAAAATAAATACAAGCCTTAAATCAGTAGACCCGGACTATGGTGCGGCAGAAGAGGTTGTGCGTGGCGGGCTGCCGTGTGTGGCCGGGCCCGCGCGCCGCCGCTCCCTTCTTATCTGATAACAAACCGCAAGCAACGCGGCCTACCTCACCGCGTATAAAGAAAAACTGTTTAAATAAATTGTTGTGCGCTGAAAACATAATGTGTTGCTGCGACCGTTTGCACAGCAGTGTGTGTGTCCCGCCATCGGCAAGTCGTCCGCGCGTCGTCCGCGCGTCGTCCGCGCGTCATATGCGCCGTCTTACTTCCACACTCCACTTAACTGTGATGTTAAATTATTAAATTTATATGTACAATCATCACAATGAATATACACATTAATATTTATTTGTCAATATCATTTATTATTCAATGATATCGCAAGTAGATCGTTTTTTTTCTACTAAAGTAGGAATGTTTTTACTATATTTCTGCCTAAGTACCTAAGTTACGTAACAATTATTTTCTGTAAAACCCCTTTAAGGCTCAATAACGCCTTGATCCATGTGCTGGAACAATGAAGTCACGGTGGTCGGTGGTGTTAAGTGGAAGTAATTTCCTTTTTCGTCTGATGAGTGTGCGTACCGGAAGCCTAATTCAACCAGAATTATGCCTTCGACTCTTTTTCTTCTTTATTTAAACGTAAATAAATTCTTATTTTTTAAAAAGATCGGCTTTCAACCGTATTATATTATACCGATTGAACATATAACATGTATTGAAAATAATAAATATGTATATAGTAAAATAAATAATGAGCTTGCAACATTGTAATATGTATAAAACCAACACTTCACATTTAATCTATATGCATTGTAGTTACAATTTTGGCGGTTACAATGTGAACGATGCGCCAGGTGATAAGACACCTCGCCCCGTTCTTCAGACAGCCTTCAGACAGACGTGAGTGACGCAATCTGAGCGATATTTGTGTGTTTGTTTGTTTGTTTCTACAAACATAGTACCTACGCGCACTCAACAAACAATATTGAGTTCTATGTACGCAACTGACAAGTATAAATATTTTAAGTTTTCTAATGTTATTACAATCCCTTTGTTTTTTACAAGGGAGTAAAAGTGACGGAAAACATCTGGGTGGTGCCGACTGATTGATCGCCAGTTGGTTACAAGAGTAGAATTGCCTTGCACTGTGCACTTGGCAACGAACCTAAACTCGATCCTCTTACAAAAACAGCAATAGACTTAAGACTAAAGCTCTAAATCAAATAGTAGTTACAAGCTCAAGATAGAACAACACATGATGTTACGTGTCCCAGAAGATAAGTGTACTCGTTTATATCGTTAATTATGTCTATTATTGTTGTCGTAGTGAAGATCACTTGCAGAGAAAGCAATGCCGTGTGCGTTTGTAATAAATGGAACATTGTGACATACAGGGAACTACAGGTCAAATAGTTTGCTCATCACTTCAATGACGGTCTCGAGTCCGTCCACTTACAGCAGTGATATCACTGAGAGAGGCCAGTAGGTGGCCGAAACCTTGTTAATGTGTATGTGAGCGCATTTGCGTGTGCGTGATGTTTTATAACGATTATCTGTTTCTTAACATTGATATCTGAGACCAAAATCTCTGTATAAAATATATCGACATCCCTGTCGTTATCTTTGACAAAACAGAGATAACAATATGTTTTAAACGGGAATTTCGGTCTGAGAAACCCACGATTAGTAGATAATTAGTCTTGACCACTATCCCGTCTGATGCTATTGTGTTCACCCTACTATTGAAGACACCCAGGTTATACTAGGGCGGAGATGTAAAACGGCCGGCGGTTTGCGTTTAGTGCGCTTTTCATTGTGAAATGAGTAAAAATAATTATTTTTGTTGCAGGTGGCGTGCCGTAGCGGCAGGCGCAGAATAATGCCGACCAGCGACAAAGTAGTGTGCCCCCATGTCAACCATGCCTCAGCATTCTTGAACGTTAATGCGCCGAAACGTGTAGACGCTCTCCACACGCCTGACGCCAGCATACGAGAACCGCCGCCGTCGTAAGATATGATCATTATCGGGGATCATTTTATCCTGGCAGAGTGAGGCCTGATCGACACCTCTGTTGTAATAAGTAACGGGTCCGAGAGGTTCCGTGAGGCCGCGTGAGAGTTCTGTGCGGGCGTCGCTTTCGGCACCTCAGCACTTCTGCCTCATTATTACCATACATTTAAATTAAAAGTTAAATTAAAATATTTAAATTGTTCGCAAAATATGTAGACACGATAGTGAATAATAATAATTAAGGGACTTTACACTTGTCAAAATAAACGAACTGAAAGTGTTTACTTAGATGACAATAACTTATACTTACCATTTACCCCTTTTATTGCCGTTGTTCTGAAAATTGATGAGTTTGTACCTATCGCCTATCGATCGTTGTTTTCTATCAATTTCTCCTAACATTCGTCTTCGAAATCATCTTATTGAATGTTATAATGATTGTACCACAAAACAAATACACAAAGAAAATAAAACACTCTCTCGTCTCATTCTGTAAAATGACGCGGACGTCAATTATTTCCGATGAGACTTCGATTCGAGCTTTTGAATGTCCTCACGTCACGCCATAACGACCTCTAAAGCCTTGTCTGCAAAGGTTATAATATCGAGAAGAGATGTCGAGGATTTAAAAGACGAAAATTAATTGATATTTTGTTGTCGGGCGCCGCGACTAATGGCCAGCTATCGCCACACAAACAAGCACCATTGTCACGATAAACGACTCAAACGCTCGCATTAAATTCTCGCTACCGGAGTACGAAATGAAGTTGTGGTACATTTGGGAACATTTAGTAAGGAGGTTTCACAGCTACCACCGGCCCGCCGTACTCCGACAGCACTCGCTGCGGCTGCGGGCGGCGAGGAGAGACGTCTACACTCGAAGCGACGGTAAATATAATTACTTTCGAGTCCCCCAAAGTTTTCTTAAATTACAGTTTGCGTGGTCGCGAATAAAGCGTTCAACGAAAATCAATGTGTAAAACGCAATGACCGGGTGGAATAAACTATAACACGAATATCATAGTGTAATGAAAAATGTTCATCGAGACTAGTGAAGTGTTCAAAGTGCAAAACGAAGTGGAAGTGCTCGCCGGCTGGTGACAGTGTACAGCGAGTGTGCCAGCGGGTACGCCAGCGCCGCGGCGGGATGAAGCGCAGTAAGTCTTACACGTGGCTGTCGGGCCTGCTGCGTCCGCGCGACCCGCCACGCGACACCCCGCGCGACCCCCAGCATGACCCGCCGCCGGCCGAGGAGTGGGGTGCGGCGGCCTGGGTGCACGCCGACGCCACTCAGCCTGTCAGGTATGTCATTGCATCTTCTTATACGATTGCGTATTTATAGCGACGATGTTGTATAGCGTCTTTGAGCTATCAGGAGATTATAATTCAATGACTAGTTATTACTGAACTACAAACAATACGTACTTTTTCTGGCTACACTACGATTACATGTAGCAGCATCAGCTTTCTCTCGAGCTTTAGCAACAAGATATAAAATTGATAATACAAACTTGTTAATACAACTTTTAATATAAAGCATTTTTACAATTTTCAACATTATTCACAATCACTATGGCAGCCAGGAGGGTGTTTGCGACATACTAAAAGTTTCACAAACAAAAATAGGTTTTAAATGTTCGTTAGAAGTAAAGTTATAAAAGAATGTTTGTGAGCGCCCGCTCACCGGTCACCGGCGACCCATTCGTTTCACTTGTATCACGTTTCACTATGTAGAATACCGACTGGAGCGAACTGAATCCAATTTAACTGCCAATGGCCGATATCAATATTTCAAGATCTCGAATCATTTTTACTTATCCGCGGTATTTTGCTATACATTTGGTTCAAATTCGACTGATCTAAAGATCGTAGTAGCTATGGTTTAGAGAACAATCGAATAATTTCTATACTTCGGATCAATCTCAAGGATTGAACATTGATTTTAACCCAAAAACTAATGAGTTTTTTATTGGAAGTAAATTCTTTTATTGTTTCTTATAACTCTTAATTTTTAAACCGCTTAAATTCAAAAACAATTTATATCTAGGTTCTATATTACTATCTTTCATGATAAAGTTCATTTTAATTGTTTATTCCGACAGAGCAGACTCTGTTTTTTTCGCAGGCACGGTCGCGTCACACACAAAATAAACACTCGCCCTGAAGATGGACCCCGACCGGCCCGAAACTAGTTTGTGTCGTCAACGGACGATCATACGTGAGTTAAGCCGTTAGAAATTTATTTATTATATTGTGTCCCGAAAATTTAAACAATTAAAGAGCAGAATTCATAATTACTTGAATAATGAACCACCTAATTTAGTCAAACCAGTTTATATACGAAAAAGATGCGACGGCGACGCGACATAATTAATAATTATACGGATAAAGAAATAAAACAACAATTCGTGGCGATCCAAGAAACCACGAACACAAAACCGTCCGTACCCGCTCTCGCTTCGTGCGAGCTATGGCGCAGTATCCCTGCTTCATGCGACCGTGCAGTCGACATGCAGATGACATTGTCAGCAGCGACACAACATGAGTATCGTCATCTAATTTTTAGCGATATTGACTTTCGATTAGGCAGCCAACAAACAACAGTCTTTCGACATAGTTTGTTTGATGAGGTATGAACATAGCCTTAAAGCCTTTTAGCTTTTAAACCATAGCTAAAACCCTTGTAGATATTTATTTCCGAAAGAACTTTTATATCTTACATAGTGGCGATACTTATAGAAGATTCTCACCAGACAGCGGTCGGTTCGCTAGCACACAATTCTATAAAACATATTTATAAGCTTCACATATGGTTTTGAAAAGTAATTTCGCCGACAGAGCCGCGCTCAGGCCAGGTACCGTCGCCCGACTGGCGATGGAACTATATCGGCCATAAAAACACGTGTCGTGACATCTGACGTGTCAGCACAGCACCGCAGAGTTGTCTCCTGCAGTCTGTGTCGTGGAGCTTGCTGCGTGCAGCCGCCATACGTCATACCACAGTACCGGCTGCCTAGGCTGCAGTACAAGTACGAAGGACAAATATTAGGCACATAATGTATATCGTATTTTTTATAACCAATAACAATTCCCTCTCATGGTTATCATTGGCTTAGGGAGCTGTAAGTAAGAAATTGTAAAACATACAGGCATCATAAATTATAATATTGCCATAGCATTGTAAATTAAAAACTATTATCCTTAATATAATATATGTTAAAGGATTGAAAAGTCTGATAGATATCTGATATTATTAGAACAGTGTTCATAAATATTCTATGTAATTTGAGAAATTCGTACCAAATATCGTGGCGGAGAAGTGAATTTTCTATAATGTTGTGGTCATTGTGCGGCCGCCTCAATTAGAACAACATCAAATCTTGTAATAAGTGGTTATGGCGTGGCTGGTGATGCTTATAATCAATAGCTAAATTGGTTTAGGAGTTGCGCTGCACATTACATCGGAAATCAAATTGTGTGACCACTGAACCGCACCGTACCGTACTATTTGCCGACAGGTGCGCCGTCCCCGTGAGCCCGTGACCCGTCGTTTACACCGCACGCAGCTCTCACACTCGGACCTGTCTCGAGAAATAAAGCTCCTGGTTCTGTTTCACTGCGGTCAGACGAGTAATTGAAAACATATTTATTGTGCGCTCGCCGCAAAGACGCAGAGCTCCAGACCGTAGATGGAGGCAGCGGAGATGAGCTGGGCGGCGGCGGTCAGGTGCTATATTGGTTACTGGCGATTACACTGTTCTTATTGGTTTGATACATTGTGGTTTACGAGGTAGGTTACAATTGAAATGAAAATCAACGGACTAACAAAGATCTAACTTTTGCAACAATAATAGATGAATCATTTTTCTAAATATAAATTACTAGCTATCGACAGCGACTCCGCCGTACTTGATAAGCAGCCTATGTGTTCTTAAAGACTATGTTCTACATTTGTGCCGAGTTTCATCAACATCCGTTGAGCCGCTCCGGTTGATACCTTTAAACAAACATCCATCCATCCAATCATTCGCATTTATAATATAAGTAAGATTAGATTACATAGCTTGTTGGAGTTTGTTGTTTGTTGGGTCATAAAACATATCTTCAATCCATACTCCGTCGCTACAGCTGAGTGTGTGTACGAGTGACATCATAGTGCACACTTTAATAAAGCATATGACTATTAAATATAAACCAATATTTAGGTACCCAAGTAAAGTGAACGTGTTAACTGAGCCACGGCCTCTAAACATATGCATTGAATTGCGAAACATTTCGTGCGACATGTTGAAACATCTAGCTGGAAGAAGCTAGATTTTATTTAGATTTCGTTATAATACTAATATAATATAGTTCTGTTCAACAGGCGCTTCATTTCGTGGATTTAAAAGATTCATAAAACGTTTTAGATCATAGTCTTTGAATACACACATTACTCGCGCCCTCTCTTCCCGTACCACTTACATACGACATAAGCTCCCAATGTCTTACGATAATCGTTAAAGTATTTTAGCTATTAAAACCTTTCAATTAAGGTTCAATATCCCTCGTCGCAACGTAATCATCTTTTCCGAGGGATGACATTATTCAAATAAATGTATTCTAGCAGTTTGATTCTTTAATATCAGATTCCCGAATCTCGAGCTAAATTCGCACTCACACGAACCACTTATAGTTGTTGACTCGATTCTTGGGTGGTTGGTTGTTTTCTCGCTCTTTACTACGACAAAAATTCGACTGAATCACAAACTTGCCATTAATAATCTTACTAATCATACTAATATTATAAATGCGAATGTTTAGATGGATGGATGTTTGTTTGAAGATATCTCCAGAACGGCCTAACGGATCTCGATGAAATTTGGCGTAGATGTAGAGCATAGTCTGGAAGAACACAAAGGCTACTTATCAAGTTTTTTTTTAATTCCGCGCGGACAGAGTCGCGGGCGACAAATAGTAAATAAACACAATAATACACAGTCGTATACAGATCGTATTGTAATACAAGTACACTAATAAATCCATACTTGAATTTTCAGATCTACTGGTATTTTAAATAGGCTAACGTATTATGGTTGGTGTGAGTTGGGTCTGATAGTCGTAAATTTGTGGTGTGCGGCGAACAATGTGAGGAGTCCATTACCGCGCTATAAAATGGGCTTTATTCAAGAGAAGTGACTCCTCTTTATTTGAAAAAATAAGCTTTTTTATTGCTGGTTTTGTTGGCTTTGGCTTCTCTTGTACTGTAGGCGACTGTATAAGGTTGCTCGTAGCGTATATATGTTTAAGTTATTTAAAACTGTAAATTAAATGCATATGTTACAAAGAGATACGAATAGAAACCAATTGAGTTAGCGCTCCCGCCGGTAGTGTTAGTATGCGGAGGTGATGGACTAGACAAGATATAAATATTTTCGTTATGACGAAGCGAGACGTAATGAATCACTCATCGAATATCCACGAAAGTTTTTATAAATCTTGTTTTAACCAGATACTAGTTTTTTGTGAGACGTAATTACTATAAGTACAACATTAAATCACCGTTTTAAATATCAGATTCAGATTGATGAGTGTATTATGCTAAGAAAAAGTTCCTATAAATCTGAACTGTCGAATATTTTACAAGAAAGTGCTGACGTAAGCTCTTTAACACGGAATTGAACTGAGAGCGAGCGAGTTAGGCATGAGTGATGGCGCGGGGTCTACGCGGATGGCGCGGGGGGCGCGGGGGGCGCGGGGGGCGGGAGGTTCTGGATAAACGAGATTTCTTTTAAACTGGGATTAGGGGTAGAGCAGAGTAGCGAGGGGCCTTTAACTTTTGTGAAAAATACCTTAATGGAAGCGCTATTTTTCCGTGAACATATAAATGGACAAAGTTTTATTGATGTCCTCTACTCTGTGAGATTTTTAACTTTTAATTTGAAATGCCGCTAACGCTCTCCCTTTATTAATTTACTAGTTTTAAGCAGAATATGCTGCCCGCAGTAACTTTTAAAATACATACCTACTATTTCTGCGTTAGAGAGAGCCGATACAAATTAAACATTTAACGTTGACAAATATAAATAAGCTATTTAGCTTGTTTATTTGCTAAAATGTTAATTGCAATTTGGAATAAACTTATATACCTAATCACACATGAATCAGTCAAGTATTTCGGTTAACTCTTCGTCGACTCCGTGGCGCAACGGTAGCGCGTCTGACTCCAGATCAGAAGGTTGCGTGTTCAAATCACGTCGGGGTCAAACTTTTTCTGTTTATTTTTCTTGAATTCAATTTTAATCACTTTTGTAAACTAGTGGTCGCGCAATGATCGAAATGCGGCAATATACCTTTGTACATTTCTTATTTTTATTTTTTTCTTATTTTCTCCAGGTTTACTTCAAAAATTTTACCAAAAACGAATTTGTACAGGAAGATAATGTTTTTATCACGTTTGTAAGTTTTTATGTAGAGGCATCGTATTTCACTTTACTACTATTATATTGAATAAGTTATCATCACAAATGAAGTAAACAATATTTATTTAACTAACTCACCCTACTCTTTACTCTAACTTTTTAAGATATAAAAATGTTTTACTTATTGTATTATTAAAGCCCATCAATAAAATATCAGATGACGTCTAAAAGATAATAATAAAATACAATGGCCTTGTATTCGGCCTTCTACTTAGTAAAGTAGGAACAGTTTTTATGCGAAATAAATTTAACTTGATCGTTAAGCGAATAGCAAATTACGCCAAAAGTAATTAGAATAGCGGACACGTACCGAGATGTACGTGGATCACGGATTTTGATGTCTCTTTACTGATTCTTACACTCGATAGACATTAAACATCAATAGCTACCTTTGCTTTCGAAATTTAAATGACGCGATCTACGATTTCATTTGGTACAACTGTAATAACAGGGAAATAAATAACCTTAGGCGGTGTGAGTGGGGACGCGCCGTTAAGGAGTGACGGTGAACCCTCGACCACCATTACATTACACAGCCACTCGAACCTCACTCGAGCCTCACTCGAGGCGCAGCTGGCTGTAGTCGCTTTCCGCTCCTATGTTTACATACAAGATACTTCTTGGCTCCTCACTCGCTACAATAGTTATCGTTACGTGTACCATTCTAAATGTAACATGGTTCTATGACAGTGGACCAGGCCGAAGTGACTAGCGTTTTCACACTGGACTGAGATTGTTGCCCGATGCCTGGTGCCCGGTGCCCGGTGCCCGGCGTCTAAGGCTGGTGAGGTAGTTTCTATATATACATAAGTTTTGTCCTTAGAGATATCATAATGGCATTTTATATTTACTTCTACAAATCATTGATCCACCTTGATACTAATATGACGTGTAAATATATTGTTATTGTAGACTTTATGATGTTTGATGACATACAGTCATACACACAACTGAACTGATCTGAACAATATACAAAAACAAAAAATCAAACTATCTCACAAGTAGGTACCTATATTTTGTAGAGATTTGAGTGCCGGTGGAGCGTGAAATGAGCCAAGCCCCCCAGCCCCGCGCCCCCCATCCCCGCGCCCCACGCCCCACGCCCCGTGCCTCTCGCAAGTTGCGGCCGCGCAGACCCGCTCTTTATTGATGATCAGATTCAATAGCTGCGGTCTGAGAACTTTTAACAATAAAGTTAATATTACCATAATTTTAATTTTGATTTCCGGTTGACGTATGTACGAGTATATTACGAATTACGAACATATTGATTGGCGAAACGACCACTTTCAGTGTACAAACAGTGACCAAAGTTTTTTGATTTGAGGCGTAATAAAATAATGTTTAATTGTTTATTGTCGTCGCCACATCGAATTTAACACATTGTACTTCAACCGTTGCACTTTTTGTACATGTCTGTCCTTATACGAGCGGCAGAGAACGAGCGATGGCTCGCGTGCAAATCTGCATTGTAGATGTACTCCGAAATAGGCGCGTCCGCGGAGCAACAGGTAACCTTGCCTCGGACAATTATCTGATTCCGACGAATTGTATAAGTCCAGCTCGGGCAGGGGCCGGGGCCCGTTTTGCGGCAAAAACTCGCCCCGCGCCGTCCGCCCCCCCCCCGCCCCCCGCCCCCATGCCCCGGCCTCGCGGTGGCCGCAATGAGTTAGTTAATTGCAGTACATATTATGTGTAATCGTGCTTTTATACCTGAAGTGCAGGATGATGTTTTTCGAAGAAATGTTGTGCTAGTTTTTAATGATTGTTTTGGATATGATTCGATAAGATTCATATTAAATCAATGAACGACCGGTTTATATTATTCCAGTCTAGCGATCAAAATTAGCGCTGGATTACCTACTACTATGGGTTCCAGTGTGAGATAAGATTTGCCCGTTGTTATGTTAATAGGGTATAATTGTTTGTGTTTTTAATGTACAAAAAATTAATGACTAATACGACTTTTTGTTGAAAATTCTAATAAAATGAGTTATTGAAATAGGTTTACTACGTATCATAGAGATGTTTTAGAGCGCCTAACATGCATGTTAAAGCAATGCGTGAAGACAATTATTATTAGTGCGTGTGGTGTCGGTGTTGGCGAGTGGCAGTGGTTCAGCCAGGGCCGGCTGTGGCGGCGCGACGCGGCGGTAACAGACAACAATACAGCAGCGGCATGCCACACTGAACTCCACTGCTCTGCAATTAGTGATCACGTGCAACATTCGCTTCGGAGTAAAGCTTTAATTTCCTTAAAGCTTTAGTAAACCTTATGTCAATTATGTTAAGTACCAAATTTGCTCAAACAACGACATGTTCTGTAGACGGCGCCGAGTTTATCACAGCAGGGCGCTGTAGTTGTAGTTTAGTTTTCGCTTCCTGCTCTGGTCACGCGGTTATTTTGCAATAATTATAGTAACCATACGCTGCTGCTCCACAGCGACGTGGGAATTATGTCGGGCCGGGATCTTTGCTAAAATCTTAAGTTTATTTGCAAATATTTAAATCTAAAACCTACATAGAGCTCGGGTTTCCAAAGAAAATAATTAAAAACTGGCACAACTGAATTTTTCTTAGAAATCGATAAAGGTAGATTAAAGATCGATGTCCCTTTAATTAATTGTTTAATAAAAAGACAAATGGACGCTGTCAACAAAGCTGCAGCAGTCCCGCCGCGGGGCGGGTGAAGGCGCGGGCCGCGGCCATCCCGCTGCGAACACATTCCATGAGCTTGTCACAAGTTTTATGTTTAGTGTGGGAGGGCGCCACTGCAGAGACACTTTGAAGTTTTTATTGATAACGACAGGTGTCGTGAGACGCCGGGCGCGGCCACTTGTCTTTCTTAAGCTATTAAACTTTCCAGTCATCAACTTTCTTTATAGGTACTTCGACTGCAGTTGAATGAACTTAAGTTGCAATTATGAATTTATTTCAGCAAGTAGAGATTAATTAGCACACACTTATTAGTTATATTTCGCAATTTCTTAAAATAAATTAAAAGTACATTTACTTAGATATTAAGGTTTAATGTAACTATGTGTGTTTACAATGTTTAAAAAGGTAAATAACACAATTCGTGGACATGGATCTGTCATTCATTGTAGCGGTCAAGAGACTCTTTCATCTAAAATTATGTTTCGAACAGAACCGAGGCACTCCAAGGCCTTGTTATTTACGTCATCAAATCATAATTGAAGCGAAAGACAATTATTGTAACATTCATATTATGTCGTTCAACAACTTTCAACTTGTTTTGATTACATATTAAATATAATATCAACAAACGTAATGTTTGTGCGTGACCATTTGTTATTCCGCGCAGCGCGCACGCGCATGTCGCAGTAACGAGCAAAAAATGACGTATACAGGTGAGTTGTGAGCGGGGAGACCGCCTGCCCACCCCATTAGCGCTGCGCGGCGCTGTTGTACAGCCTCGTATGGTGCGCGTCAAACATCGCACCATCGGCTATGCTAGCTCGACTGCAATCACGCCACAAACATCAACTAAACAAACTTGTTGTCTCACTTCGTCACCCACGTTCGGACAAGGTAAAGTATTTTATATTCTTCTGCTAACTCTCTTAATGTGGATAAAGTCACATGGTTTTATATATGTAGTGTTTGTGGAATTGGTTCAGGTTAAAGTGGCTGCAGTAAACACATAAACACGCTACCTGTCAACAGAACTTTATAAAAACTAATGTTATTAATTTTCATAATAAAAAGAAAAAAGTTATGTAACTATTATATATTTCATATAATAATGAAACCAAGAAAGTTGGCCATCGTCCAGTCCTGGTTCCTGTGTACTGTTTAATGTATTAATACTACTAGTATTTTCTCATTTCGGCCATGGTTGGTTTCTGAGACAAATATCTCTGTATAAAACATATCAGCATGCCCTGACATTATCTGTGACAAAACAGACACGGATATTTATAATGGGGATTTAGGTCTCAGAAATCCACGATGAGTATACTATGTATACTAGCAGTTTTATATTGCTTTAGAGTGGTATTTATGATTAATCTAAGTTTGATTTCATTTAATTAATAATTGAAATAAGTATATCATCGGACTACGGCTGCCACGCCACGCCCCGCGTCCCGCGCTCGAGCGCAGCAGCCGGCTCAGTTATCATAACACGTCCTCTCTCGATTCAAGCCCAGTTTTTGTTGCCATCGCCGTTGAAAGCTGCTTAACTCACTGATAAACCGTTTACGTTCAATTAGACGTTGAATGATCAATATATATGCTCAGGAAAGGCAATATACTTAGTCCAATTACTGTAATAATTTATATAAAGTGTTCTTTTTGTAAGTTTATATTGTGGCAAATAGATACAATACCATATATCATCAGTATTCCATCACAACTTGATTTTGATTAATTTAGAGTAGTGGAAGAAATAATAACATGAAGTAAAACAGTAAATTTAGATTCAATCAGTGCCGCCAGCGCCACTACAGCACTGCTACAAACGTCATAACTTTTGAGGTCGACCATTACATAAATATGATAGACATGCAGTTAAGATGAGTGCGGTTCTGGGAAGTTGTGCGATGCGGGTTTGCGGCGGTCACCGGGCGGCGGCGGTCACCAGGCGGTGGGCACCGGACGGCTGGCGGAGGCAGGGGCCTCGCACTCCGACGTAATTGCCAGTAATTGATACAGCCGTCAGCCGGGGCTGGCCGGTCACGACGCTCCACGCATGCAAACCGCTCCGACACACTAAATATATGGTGTGGACCTGTATTATCTCCCAAAATAATCTCTTATTCTCAGTAAATTTAACTTTCACAGCTTAGGAATTAATAACGAATTGGAATCGATCGGTTAATCGATCATTTTGGAAGAAAAGGTAATGTAATAACGGCAGAGACAATAAGAAATCGTGAAAAATATAGAAGTGTAATGAGTGTAGGTGATTTTAATTATGATTCATCGAAGGTTTATGTAGCAATAGCGTCAACATTGAATTTTATGACATCAGATACAAACTCTCGTAAATTCAATCTCATACACCATTACAAGCTGATTACAAACTATTAAAAAGAAAAATAGTAGCGGGTAGCAGCAGGTGGATCAGCAACCTTGTCTTTAGGCTCATACATTATGCATAATCTAGATTTTAGTGCTTTATTATTTGATGGCAGATTTCACCAAGTTCTCCCTCACTGTATATAGAAGTTCTTAAAAAAATAATATCTTTTTTGAACCTTTTGCTCACTGTTGTAAATTTCTCAGCATTATTGCCGCCCTTGGAGACTGGATTTAGTTTTGTTAGATCTTAGGCAATAGATTTAATCTTTCTTCGATAGCTGAAGTATTTTATTGATATACCTTTTTAAGAAACTTTTTCGAGTTGTGTGCGTCTGAAGATGTCCAAGTTTTCTCGTTTGATCATCACTGGTGAATTTTGTACGTCGTTATCAAACTTTTGAAAGAGATGTAAATCTTTACGATCCCCGTCCCATCTTTTTGTAAAGCTCTTAATATCCTCGTGTTAATATTTGTGGTAAATCTCTTCACATTATATAGTTACAAGTTATCTGGCGCTGATAGTTTATCTCTGCGACGGCGTTGCCCTCTGCGGCGCACTCGGAATGTCTTACTTAAGGGAGCAATTAATTTTATGTTTTAATTTGTTTTATCTTTTAATCAAACTCACCAATGTCTCGGCGGCGTGTGAAAGTTTTTAATTTTGATTTTTAAATTGTATCGGTACTGCTGATGTCGAGCTGCGACATTTCTACGACAACTGCTGCGTTACGTTGTGTCTTGCTGTGTTATCTTGCCTATAAGTCCGTGGGTATAGGATACGCATAGTTTGCGCACCTGACCAGTCAGTTCCCTGTAACCGGAATGCCCTCGCGTGCCCGCCCCGCCCCTCCCTCACCGTACCTCAAGCCCTGCACCGCGTGCAGAGCGTTCGTATTGCTTTTATCTCAGTTCGGAATTTCTCTCGTCTAATAACATAATTGGGTATTGCGAATCGAGCCGCGCTATTAGTGGGAATTGGGTCTAAGAATATATCTCGGCCGGTGCGGCATTAATCAGCTACAATATATTCGCAAGCAATTAATTGCCAGATAAGCTGCAGAGAGTGTGGCGGCGGCGGCGGCGTCGGCGGCGTCCGGATGAGCATCACATCTTTCAATATTATTACATTTTTATTTCTTATTGGCTTTATTTATTTACATTTATTTTTAATATTATTGAGAGACTGAGGGAACGAGAGCGGGGTGGCGGCGTACTGTGTCTCTCTGCCATGCTGCGGGGAATTAGGACATAAGGTAAACATACCTCCAATTTAAGAATAACAAATAGATTACTATGCGATGTACCTCATTTGCACTCTTCGTAATGAAATATGAGAAAGTTCATGTTATTACGAGGTGCGGGTTGCGGGGTGCGGGGTGCGGGGCCGGGAGGCGGTGACACACGCTGAGCTCGTAACGGTGTTTCAAGTCCGGGCGGCGCTCCCGGAGCGGGCGTCCTTTACGGCGCTTTCTTTATGTCTTATGGGGACTTTATGGTGTGCGCAGGCAGATTTAGTGTGCCATATCGCCGCTGCGGACGCGGACCGACGCGAGGGTGCCACTCCCGCAGGCTACTGAGCATGTACTGACGTCATAAACGACAAGTGTGACGTTTTTATTCCTTAAGGTTTCTGCTTGCGTTCTGTTGAGATTCTTGTTTATTCGATGTGGCAATAAATTTGAAAGGTCAGTAGTTTCGGAATTTTCTGTTTACGCGTGTACTGTAGGGTTTCCTGCTTGTTATTTCGGATTTTATAAACATTATATTTTTCTCTGTGCCTTTAATCAAATTACGCTTTCACTCGCACTTTAACAAGGGTTAATATTATCTATGGTTACAAATTCATTATTTGGCGATCTCTCTGCTCTGTAAGGTTTTGAAATCGAACAAGAAATTCCAATTAGTACCGTAAAATGTCAACATCGATCGCACGGTATATTTCCTCGGCAACTTGCGAGACATAAATTCTCTTACAACTGCTTAGATTTCGTGGCAGGTATTCACAAACCGACACTATTATGTTTATTGCTATGAGATGTTGATTTAATTAATATATTCATCAATTAGCGGTGAGCGCCATCTGGCGATGAGTGCGTGAGTGCGCGCTCGGAGCTCGTTATTAACATCATGATAAAGTTCGCCATAAAATCAAAACGCGTATCTATACTTTTATGCTCGAGGCATGAATACCAAAGCAGCTTCACATAAACACCGCGATGTGGCAGCTTTATTCGCTTAATGTATAATTAATGTGATGCTTATTTTACAACATCGTCGAGATAATCTTGGCAAGGCAACATTGCTCAGCTATGTATTATAATTTTTCTAAAAATTTGTCACTGAATTAGTTTGTTTTGACCACACAAGTGGCTAATGCTACTGTAGAGACGAAACAAAAATAAAATCTGTATTAATTCTTAGTTGTTTTTTAGTTGCGTTGCTCCAAGTTGTACATTTTTCAATGACCAGAATCAAGTTTAAGTCACTTTTACGAGCATAAATTTCTCTTAAGATTTTTTTTATTGCATCGGAAGTCTTCGCCAGTTCAACAAAATGTGCTTTATTTAATTCTTATTCTGTTCACCTGCACAGCAGCGGCATGGTAATTCGACACCTGTTGGTGCGGTAGGATAGGAATGCCTCGGTACGCGGCGCCGAGCCGAGCCGAGCCGAGCGGCGCTGTGCGGTTGTCATACACAATACATACATGCACGATACCCACTACGTCACTATCATTATATGTTAGTATGGAGATGTAGCGTGTCGGCTGCCAGCACGTCGCAGCAGCTCCGGTACGCAAATTACGCAATGAACCTTGCCAAGGTTCTACATATTATATCACATAAGACGTACGTTGTATTATTGAACATTAATAAATAAATTAAATATATTCTCTGTTTTTTCTTTTAAATTCATATTTATTATTACACACTTTACATACATTTATCTTGTTCTCACTTTTGTCATTGAAAAACATTTTTATCAATTCAAAAATGTTTAAGTTAATTTTTAACTTGTAGTGCATAAACTTGTTTGATGTTAATACTGTGTTTATTTAAAAGAAAAACTCAAAATATCCGTACGATAAAGGTCATACAGCTAGGTACTGACGTCGCTTTAGAGTAGTTAGATATGTGGTCGCAAATAAAACCTTCTCACATACAACGAAACAAGTTGTATTATAAATGTCTAACAACCTGGAACAACTACATTCACGACCTCGTCGCTTGGTGTCCCTCACTTACACTCGGGTGCACAAGAGTCCCCGAACCAGAGTCCAGAGGATCAACTTACCTTGCTCCTACTTAACTACACCTTTATTATCTACATACATGGAGTAAAATGTACTGTGCTTTTATATAAGAAATTCTAGCTATTCTATACAATTTACCTATATCTTATTTAGTAAACACTTTAAATGCTCATTAATAACTACCAAATGAAATGGTGTTAACCATTAACATTGAGACAGTCTGTGAATGAAATCCTTAATGACATTTGGTAACGAGCGAGAGTCGAGATTCAAAGAATCAAAGTGACACATTCCTTGGGCCTTTTTGATATAATCCTTTATCTGTCACGGACATTAGGGACCTTGTCAGTTACGCCATCCCAGCCTCAAAAGGGTCCCGGCGGCGCGGCGGCCGGGCGAAGCGAGCATCGGTGCGGACAATTATATATTTGACAAGGTGTACACGATCTATCAGATGAAGACGATCATACATCCCCGTTTGTGTGTGTGTGAGTGTGTCTCAGTTATAATAAGTAATGTGATGTGTTCGTGCGTGTAACATTAAGCATATGCGTGTCATAAAAAAATTACCGACCAAGGGAAATCCGACACTAAGTGATGCGTTGATTAGAGATTAATCATTTGACAAATGTTTAATTGATAGGACATTGTACTATTTTGTAAGTCAAATATTTGTGAAAATATTGAACTATTAAAACTTATAATATTTTTTCATTTTCGTCATCGACGTAACATTTAGCCATCACTGTATTGTTATGGTAATAAAATAAATCAATAAATTCATCAATTGATTGCTTTCTAACCAAATCATTTTAATTTACATATCAATAGTATTGTTTAAATTCGAATAAATCTTTCATAATTTCCTTTTACATGTGAAATATGTGATTCTACCAAACTTTTGCATCAATTGTAACAGTTCCCGCAAGCCCCGGGCCCCGGGCCCCGGGCACAGAGCGGGTCTAACAAATGCGCGGTGTATCGGAGCGCGTCATCGTGAGAAATGCCTCCGACCGACGCGACGCGGAGCGGAATATCTCCAATCGCCTCGATCATATCATATCACATAAACTCACCTCACTAGGAACACCATTTACATGGGAATGAAAGACGTGAAGTCAATGTTGAATAAATATTTTGAAATAACCACATTTACTATAAGAAAAGTATGAATACAGTTCAAGTCTTTTAAAACTCACTTTAAT
Organism: Papilio machaon; assembly: GCF_912999745.1. Classification (NCBI taxonomy): domain Eukaryota; kingdom Metazoa; phylum Arthropoda; class Insecta; order Lepidoptera; family Papilionidae; genus Papilio; species Papilio machaon. The sequence continues at coordinate 8,043,973 of NC_060001.1, read as the reverse complement.
TGCCAATATGCTACTGGATAAGATTATTAAATAATAATAAAACTAATATAAACCTCATATTATTTTTCTAAAATTGTATCTTTTTCGCAATTTTTGTAATAATGTTGTTTAAATTGAATTTTTATTTAACCACAAATATACCCTAGTAGTTTTAATTCTGGGTTACCACCATCACAAAGAAGATGAGCGATCAAGTTCGAAGTAATTCATGTTGTCGTCTGAAGAGAGTGCGTGCTGGAGGTCAATAAATGTATTATTTGCATCCGTACGGGACATGTCCAAGTGCGTGGACACCATCGCGCTTAACACAATCTACGTGTCTGTATGTCCCCCTGCCCTTCTGCAACACTGTTGCTTGTCTCTTACTGTATATCTACGAATGTGTTGCTCGCTCCAATTTTATACTGAATTTATGTATTTGGACGTTTTACGAACAAGTTATGTTGATGTCATTAAAATAATTAAAGTAAAACGAAATTAGAGATAAGACACACCAAAAATGTTATGCTTAGGACTTAAAAGTTCAGGTAAAAATTGTAGCAGAAGGATGAAAAATCTTTCTTCTTTATTACCTGGGTTACGCTTATTTTATTATGTAAATTATTGAGTGATGTAAATTTTCTGTTAAACTATAAACGTAAATGGCAGAAAAATCATGTTACAATTTTGTAATACGATAAAGATAAGTGGAGGTGACTCGTTCCCTAAAATATTCACACGGATGCTATTATATCAGTGTTTGAAAACATGCGGTCGGCCAAAACCAGCCTTTGCCAATTTATTGCCTTAACTAAATGAGTTTAATGATTATCATTAATTTCTCATTAATTACTAGCTCGTAAAATTCTTGTATAGATACCGATGGTCATTAGTTAATTGCACGATTTTAATTTAAATATAAATGAGAATAAGTCAATGGCCACACACGACACGACTCGCCTCCGACACGCACTTAGCTCCTAGACACGTTGTGCAGTTCATTTGTAAACGTCCTTTTGTTATTTCTCAACATTTCACGTAAAAAACCTACATATTCAAGATGAAAAAAGAAAAATTTGTAGGTGTTAATTAAAGGATATAATTCAATAAGGATTTCAATGTGCCACCGCTTATTTCTCAGCAGTAAATCAATCTTTTATTACAAAAGAATAGCTGTCACCCGAGACTCCGCCCGCGCGGAATTAAAAAAAACGTAATAATTAGCCTATACGTTCTTCCAGGCTATGTTCTATATCTATACCAAATTCCATCAAGATCCGTTGAGCCGTCCCGCAGATACCTTCAAACAAACATCCATCCATCTAAACATTCCCATTTATAATATAAGTAAGACTAAAAAGCAAACTAGACATAAGTAGAAAAGCGTTTTTTTCTTTCTTTAATTTTGTTATATTGGTGACACTGACCAAGACATTGTCTCGTATACCTACTCCTACTATGCACAAAGTGAAAGTTGATATCCGTGTTGTAAATATTCATACAAAATTACAAAATTAATCAACCTCATGTCTTCAATCAGAGCATGCTGAAAGGTACATTTTATTCCTTAGAGCTACATCTCCCCCATTCACCACTTGAGACCGAGCAATAGATAGGAGGTATATATTTTAATTACGTAAAGGTGTTGAGCATTATCGAGGCCCTTGCGCTGTCACGACAACCGCCGGCCGCTTGAGTGTTGTCTGCGCACACAAAACATTCTCACGCACGCATCTTAACGTTAACTCAATAAAATATGTAAGTTGTCTCCACACTTAGTTAGCATAATGGTCAACATATCGGACACATCTGCATAATGAGCCCGCGACTTGCGCTTAATTTTATATTTATCTACTGTTCTCGGGTTCCATTTTGACAAATACTATTAAATATTAGAACTTTATAGTGTTATTTAAAATGTAAATATATTCAGCAAGGAAATAAGAAACAGCAAATTAGTTATTTAAATCTTACTTTTCAAAATACTATTAGGATTCTAACAGTCGATACTCACATTACATTTCGTTACACGTTTTCAAAGACAGAAAGCGAGACAACGAGCAGAGGTTGTGAGGAACTTTATTATTTATTATTATAATTAACCAAAGCTCGATACATGAAAGTTTACGTCCGAGGCTCTATAAAAGATACGACCGTTTACTAATGCATATGGCTTTTTAAATCGGCCGTAAAATTTGGAGGCCGGCGGTAAAGGCTGCCACACACGGGCGACCGAATTCCCTCTAAGAAGTCCCATACATTAAGTTAATTTAGAATAATTATATAAGTATTTGCATGAGTGAACCGCGTCGTGTGGCGAGGTCATCACTGGAATGTAACGACTGCTGATAACGTGAAATTTATCTCTGAATCATGATGTTTTAAAACCTTATGTCTACTCTTAAATTGAGAGGAATAAATTGAAATTTAAAATGTTTCCTTACCTTAAGTAAGTTAGACACACAATTGTCAGTTATCTATACGTGAGTTGTTTTAAATAAAACAGTTACATTTTTATTAGAAACATTTATTTCTATTAGATAAATACATACTAACGAGCAGGACGCATTAGGAGGGGGGTGGAGGGGGGGGGAGTGTTGTAACTGATACCGTAATGCACCGGGCGACAGGGGATATAACAAATTAATAGGAACATGGGATTCATGGGACCTCGAATACAAAAACCACAAAACATTGTCTCCTGGTCTCGTAATTTTGGAGTTATACTCTAGATTAAACGCCCTTTACACTTTAATTTATTTGAAACCTTCAGAATGAGAGCCGAACAACAAACACCTCATCCATTGTGGTATTTAACATAAATTTTTAATATAAATTATTTAATTATGATAATTAAATATGTCTTTTGGTTTTATGCCTCTTTCTATGTTAATTCTAAATTGAATATCCAAAATATTAAATAAATGTTAAATTTAAATTCAAATTATAAAATCGATAGTCATGTTACAATATTTAAAGAAATAGTATTGAAGGGAGTTCTTTTACAGGTTTTAACTTTGTAATTTAAATATGAAGATAACAGACATTTACACAAGATTATATTTATGATACAAAACAGTTTTCAAGGAACAATTTTTTAGACATTTTAGATTTACATAGGATAGGATTTAGTTGGAGGTTGTACTCGTAGTTGAAAGATCAATTACAAACAACTGTTAATGTAGTGACACTTGCAAATGTGTATTATTGATACATTTTTACACTTGTATTACTTTTAGTAAGTGAAGTCGGAGCATTATACTAAAGCAGTATTTAAAATTCATCTATCTTTATGAGTAACTAGCGTTTACCCACGACTCTGCCCGCGCGGAATTAAAAAAACTTGACATGTAGCCTACGTGTTCTTCCAGACTATGTTCTACATCTGTGCCAAATTACATCAAGAACCGTTGAGCCGCTCCGGAGATACCTTCAAACATACATACATCCATCTAAACTATCGCATTTATAATATTAGTAAGATAGTGTTATTGTGGCCGAGTGACGTACAGACAGCGCCGTAGGTCCGTGGGGGCAGGGGGGTGCGGGGGCGCACAGAACAGGCTCGTAAAATATTTTACGAGGTCCCGATTGGCCTCTGGTAATGGGTTAATAATTTTATAACCTTTTCAACGTTAGTGCGTGTAATATTGAAGAAATCTGTTGAAAACTTGTTACGTTTTGTCCGCTAGGTAACATGAAAGCGATAATAATGAAATTTTATGGAAATGTTGGATATAATTTACGGCGAGCGTGCTAACAATGTGAATCTGTCGACGTTCTTTTGCATGTCTTCCCTTTTGTTGTCTGCGTGACAGGACACTAATGTTTTCGCGGACATTTTACTACACGGATATGTATGTAGATAGGTTATTTGGTTAATAGGTTTGGTAGGTTAGGTAGGTTATAGGATAGTTGAGAAAATTCTAAGATTTCGAGTTCTTTTAACGTGAAAAGCAATACGCTAATTTGACGGAGTGTTTTTGCGTCAAGACTCATTTATCTTAATGTTAATTTCCGACCCCCTTTCGTCCGTCAGTCTGTCAGTCTGTCGGCACGGAATGTAATTTTAACAACTACTAGAATTGCTAAAAATTTTGTATTTCTAAGATATATTTTGAGGTCTTATTAAGAGAATGTAAGAGTAATCTATTGTTGACCAGTAACACACCAGTCAACGCTTGATTATACACAATTTACCTTTCCAGTAGACGTGCTTATATGAGTTGGAACTTTTAAAGGGTCCAGTTGGAATGTTGAATGATGTTTTTGTGAAGCAATAAAATAATGTGAATTTAAAACTCATTTGAGATTATTAATATTCTCGTGTGCGGGTGTAGAATGACATTTCCGCGTTGAGAGCACACGTGATACGGTTGCCAAGTGCCGGCGTTGCGTCGACCCAAAGCGTTGCTATGACGACGGCATTGCACAATATACGGTCTCAAAAGTAAGACACAATTTAATAAAGTATGTTGTCTAGCTGTAAGGAGTTGTATTCAGAGCTTCTTTGCTATGTACACTTGACCTCACAACTACGTTCGATATCAAGTGCTAATTCAACATTATCCTATTAATAACACATTTGATTAAGGAATAAGTGGAAAGTTAATTATTCTCTCGATATATGAATTTAGTACTTGAAGCTTTGTAACAAAGGTATAGCAGGAAAGAGTGTTCATTAAGTCTGCAGGTGGGCCAGCGGTTAACTTGTACAAAGTTCGGCCGCCGCCAATTTGTGCAGCCTTGGAGTTCCGCAAACAGATTCGAGACAAGATATTTTTGTTAATTAGCCCTTTGTGGCATTTTTTACCACATCACTTTGCCAAGTTTGGTGATAACTTGACCGCTTTTTTAACAATGTGGTCCATTAAAAAATTACATTATATCACGCAAAATAAGAAAAATTTGACTTCACCGCCATCTTTAAAAGTGAATTTAAGTAGCATTTCATTAATTCAACACAAAAATAAATCACTAAAGTCATATAGAATATACTTCTTGACGGAAACAGTTTTATCTAAAAAGCGAATTTATTACATCTGCTGACTGGTGACTGCCTCCGCCCGGCAGCACTCCGCCGCCGCGAGCTGACTCGACAACGCCTTTTGCTTGTTGCCTCTATATCTCCCCTTCAGTATTACTTTTCATTTGCTTTTAAAACGTACCTCTCGGCGACATCATTTCGTAAAACTTCTATATAATATCATTGACAACATTTCCATTAAACAGAGCGGTTATCAGTTTGTAGACAATAGTATCTTCAATCATCTGAAAGTGGTTTCTTTTATATTTAAATTTGATAGGATTTTAATGCGATTCCAATAATTTCCCCCAATTTATCTCCAAGATGGCGGGCAAGTGACGCGAGGCCAGGTCAAAACAAAGGACTGGCAAGATGGCGCAGCACGTGACCCTGCTACCAATGTGACAGCGCCTCGGCTGTAGTGATGTGACCTAACACTGATTATCATTTTACAACACTATTAGTGCTTGTCATTGAAATGTGGATTTAATGTTATGTTGTTTAAATTGCCTTGTCCTAAATTATCAATAATCTTTTTGTAAACAGAGTATTTATTGTTGCGTAGTAATATTTATTATTTACACATCTGACTTGTTCCCTAATTATACACAATATTATAATTATATAAATTTAAAAAATTAATTTCGTTATCAAACCGAAGATAATTTTATACTGATATATATCTCGTAAACATCGAATTTAATTATTATGCTCTTTTAATAATATTTTTATATTTTTTCAGAAAATCTTACTAAGTAGATCAGATAGAGTGGCAGTGGTAGTGGCAATGGCACATCACTGGCTCTATCTCATAGTATAGATAAAGACTCGATATTGAGGGATTAAGTGCCGCGGGGTTCGGCGATGTCTTTCCAAAGCCAGGTTTTAAAGAGGGGCCCAGAGTTGCAATCTGTTAAACAGATATCCGGATCTTCAATTCAATAGTATTCCGTCCTCGAGGTGCCGCGCCCTAATGATATATTTTCTCAGAAAACACGCGGAAGTCCGTGTAATCACTGTTATTTAAAATATAATTGGTGACATTAAATAACCTACATTACAATTAAATTAACTACAAACTTTTATTTTAACCGTTTTTGAAGAAATAATAGAGGTAATCAAAGTGGAATCCATCGAAATTCTGTTATTCGACCGACCCATTAAAAATTCAATAACAGACTTTATTATTTACTGTGAAGTAGTTGATTGGCGATTTTATTATCCGTGATTTCACTTGTAAGTACAAAAAGGCAATAAAAAGATAATAACATCTGGTAGTTATCAATATTAATCGTTCAAACTGAATGAAATACTGTCTTAAAGGCATTGTGATTCATCTTTACTAAAATGCCCATAAAATCTTATGATAAATTTATAGGTGAGGTTAGTTTAAAGCCATAAAAATATACAGAAAATTAATTTAATGAAGGCAGATATTATTGAGGTTGTACGATGACGTGGTGTTTTATTTTGCAATTGTGAAACGCCGGACAAAATGAGACTTGTTGAGAGGTCCCGTTCGTACACACTGCGCGCGGTATTGTTGCTCAAACCGGTTCCACAGTAACGCTAATTGACGTGCGACAGATAAACTCTATTATTTGTATAATAACCTATCAACATCCAGACGTAGCTCAAAGTGAATCAAAGGCGTGTTACATAAGATACACTTTCCTCTGGCAAACGTCCGCAGAATTCGCTCGAGCTTTCGACTCCGTGCACCTTAAAGGAAAGCGAGTGAGCACGAAACAAAAAGCTACGGAACATTGATCTGTTGTCAGATTGAAATAAAACTCATTTTATTGAGTGATCGTTGTGCTCTTGTCACGTTTTATATCATTAAAAACTGAAACCCGTTATGGATACGCAAGGGACAAAGCGTGGACCGCTTTTTATACGATGCGTATCTTTCTCCTTAAGTAATAAAGTTAAGATTACATTGGGATGGGAAAAGCACTTGTTACATATTGTTGTTTGAGTCGGGACGCAGAAGTCCGGAATGCCCGGTGCCGGAGAGAACCTGTCTCTTGACTGTGAAATGCAAGCCGACTCGGCTTCGGGAATTCACGTATGGAAAGAGTGACAACGATAGATCAAGCTTTTTTATCTCGTTTTAAAAAGGTTACACATAGATATTTAATCTCAGCATTGTTTTATATTATCCAAGCCATCTAAATAGATCCGAAAATTTGACATTTGTATCTTTTTTATTGACTACAATATTCAATTTCAAACATATATTTTTATGCATCTTTGTAGTGCGTCCTGGCAAGAGAAAGTTTTAGGTCTCGTACGCAGAGCTGGGCATTAACTCGTTAATCCGTTAATCGTTAATTAACGAAGTTAACTTTTTGCTTAACGGATTAACTTTTAAGTTAACTTCAAAAAGTGTTAACGCTTTTGTTAACTTCCGTTAAACTCAACTTCCGTTAATAAAAGTCCGTTAATCGTTAAATTAGAAAATTGGAGACGTGCTGTCATTTTGTTTAAATTACACGCCACGCCACGCTCGTATGTTCAGCTATGTTGGGCGACTGTCGGCGATTCGAATGGTGAACGAACGAGTTGATAATTTATATATGTGAAGTTTGCGTGCAAGTGTGATGCATCAGAGCGTCCGGGAAAGACGTGACCAACAGGACAAAATCAATAGAAGGTTCGAAATAGCATATTTCATTACGAGTATATAAAAGCACGAGTATGTAATAGCCCACATTCAGAACGCTCTTCGTCCCTGCAATACGCCACTTTTTGAGCAACTGTATTAAAACACTTTTTTACTCGTACTTTTTTTTAGCTTTTCCAAACTCCTGCGTTCTCTTTCCCAACTGTCAAAATAATGTCTGTTAAAAAGAAAAACCAACCACGATTTTTTTACAAAAAAAATCATTGAAGTTTTTACGATTCATGCAAATATTTCTAAAAAGAAGCTCCTAATTTGTTACAATATCAGATTTAATGATTTGATTCAATGAATTAGGTTAGTTTTCATTTTATTTCATCTCATTAAATTTCATTTTCATTTCATACGAATAAAAATAATCTACTGAAGACTTGGTTGTTTGGGCATAGTTCCCTTTGTCTACCCAGAATGGGTGAACAAAAAAAAATCTCTGTTGGTATTCTTTTACGGTTGGCGCCATTTTCCAAACATTTTAGTTAGTTGAGTTTATTGTGTTTTTATTATTCTATTAAATTGCTTCATTTTTTCGCAACTGTATCAAAAATAGTTGTTTAGTACATGTGCGAAACTATCATTACAACTTGTTCCAACTGTCAACCCTCACCTTCGGCTGCGCCTCGGCTCGGGTAGACATTTGTCGGAACTCTTTGCAATAACAGGCTTTCCGCACTCGTAATGAAATATATTATAATGCATTCATACTTGTCTCTAATACTAATGTGTAATTTTAAACAAGTGTCGCCACAATAAGTGTGAAATTAGTATGTATAATTGTATTATGTAGTAGGTATGGTTAACTGTTAACGATTAACTTTAACTTGCGTTAAATTTCTGAGATTTTAACGCTTTAACGATTAACGAAGTTAATTTTTTAATTAACGAATTAACGATTAACGAAGTTAACTTTTCGATTAACTGTGCCCACCTGTGCTCGTACGCAGTGGCGTTATCCGTGTTCCCTCACCGATACATTACAGCTTCGGGACACACGTTGTGATCACGTTAAGCATACATTTAAGAAATACACCTATTCGCTAAATTAATTAAACAAAACAGCGAGCGGCCAGAACAAAGCCCCGAGCTCCCCAGGGATCACTTGGTACCATTATTAATTTAGCAGACATACCCACTGCGTTAAGGCAACCTTACATCATGCGGTCAGAATTTTTGTTTCATGCTAAAGTCGTCCTTATCTTATAGTACTTAGCTGAACTTTGGTTTTATTATTCCGTGATCGTTGGAAGGTGGTAACGACCGTCTGGGCTGGAAGGAAGGTATTTAGTTGACCCCTGCGAGTGTTTTTTTAATGTATAACGAGCGTCGCGGGCAGTTCCGATAGGCCGCTATGATATACTGCACCGGCTATCTGAACCCCCGAACGATGAATGCTTTTGTGTGCCGCTTTGATGTTACCAGAACATTATGGTAAAATTTACTTGTTAGATAAAGATTAATACATTACGATAACGTGCGTAATGTCGGATTAAATAATAATTTAGGAACCACTCTCACTTATTTTGGTAAAAAAATCGAAAGCGATAGCTGATAATTTATTAGTCTACAAAATTAAAAATATCTTTGTATTCAAAAAGCACAGAAGTGAGCTTCGCTAAGACTAGACAAGACTATCTTGTCTTCTAATAGATAACGAAAAGGGACTTACAATGAAAATTGAGATTTTTGTATTCCATTTTGCCAAATAGGAGTTCTTTCGTAGTTGAACCAATTGAAACAAAACAAGTTGCAATATAAATGAGTATTTTGGGCAGGATCACGTTCTGTTGCGGTGTCCGTGACCTGCGGGAATTAATCAGGCGGCTGGCGGCTCGTGCTGCGGCTGATTTATTGCCGTCAGCACCAACATGCTCGCTGCACCACCACTGTGTCTCTGTTACTCAATTAATTAAAGTAACAAATTGTGACTAGATTCCACAGGAAGCAAGGCAAGATAGACTGACTGTATTGTATTTATAAGTCAACGCAGTATTCACTATAATAAATATCACAGAAGTCGACCAAAATCTTTTTTATTCAAAAAAGAAGGAAATAAGCTAAAAATATGAGCGCAGCAGAAGAAATGATACTGCTACTGTTGTAAGCGATGCTCCTATCTTGTATTACTCGTATATATGAGCAAATAATATAAGCCACCCAGGAGTTAAGAGCCGACAGTAAAATGTTTAAAAACCACTTGTAGATGCGTATTATATGTACTTTGGAATAAAGTTGTAAGATAACACCGTGTCTGTAGGTAACGGACAGATCATGTAAATTTAATCTAAAAAGCAGCAATAATAGCTTATCAAGTGAACGTAACTCAGATACATACAACAGCTTCTCGACACAAATGAAGTGGTAATGTAGTATTATGTTAGTTGACGGCGACTTTCTAATTTGCATTTCCGTTTCGTTGTATTGTCGGCTGATGGTGGATTTGATTAAGCCATTATCAGCCGCCTGCCTGCCGGGGTATCGCCCTCTCCCCGCTACACACCCCTCGCCCCCCCTCGCCCCCCGCACACCTCCACTTGTTTAGAATAAGAAAGCCATCAACACGATATTGGCTCGTTGCGATCGGGAACAATAAATGTGCTGCCAAGTGACTGTAGGAAATGTAAGGAATTTTTAGTAAATGACTCTAAAAGTTTTGAAAATAATTAAATTGTTTTCATTACTTTTTCATTAATAAGACTTTGCCTTGGTCGTTTACTGGCTAGATAGGTAGGAATATTATCAAAGTTCTGTGAAGTTCGTAGCTAAGTAGCAAGACTTCTTAGTACATAGTGAGCGACGCGGCAATTGAGATTGTGCTGAATGAATGGCGCCCGGCGACCCCCTGCTGACCCCTGCCGACACCCTGTAGCTTGCGGTAGCTCGGACTGTTCAGGTGTGCGATAAGCGGATATGTTTAACGGACACACTTAACTCAATGACACAATATTAATCTACTTATAATGATTGTCACGTCTCTGTATATGCTCAAGTTCCTATTTCTATATTCTGCTATCAAAATGTATTATCAAATCAAAAACAAACTATGTAAGTGTTTAATATCGAATGTCATCAAAAGATCTTAGCGTCCCTGGCGTGGAAAGCATTCACCATTTATTTTTCATTGACATTTTCGATTACAAATCCGAGGCTACCCCCCCCCCCCCCTTACATTTCTGCTCAGATTTAAAAACGTTTTAAAGCTAAACAAGAAACGTTCGTTAACCTCAAATTGCTACGTTTTCCCGAATTTCCCTATAAATTCGATGGAATGGGAAACACTTCGATAATGGTCGTCTAAATCCGGTAAAGCCTCCTCCCCCGTCCTCGTCCCCGACCCCGCGCCGCGCCGCCCAGATTGCCTTCGGTTTAAACGGCCGTATTTCTCATTCAGTACAACCGCACTTTCAAATGACTCCCTTTAACGGAATAGCACTTCACATCAAGGTATAAGTGTTACAATCCCTTGGCCACTTTGTATACGAGGTGGTCGCGAGAACGCGGCCGGATACTCACATTAGACAAACTGAATCGTTTCCCTTTACATTACAACATTTAAATAAGATAAAAATTATGAGAAAAGTGATTATGGTAATATTATTAAGACTTGTACGAACATTTTAATATAAATGATTTTTAACTATGTTTCACGTTGACAATGATGGACCCTTTTAAGTTAACTAAGTTTATATTTCTACTTTATCTAGCAAAGTACTTTAGTAACACCTGCTATTATTATGTTCTGTTGACCTCCCCACTGCCCCAGGACAACGGCAAGGCAGCGTGGAACTGTGTTATTTGCCGTGTGACTGTGACCAGACAGAGTGGCGCCGCCCGACTACACTTTGTTCATAAGAACAATAAATGTCTTGTGAAGCGACTTGTATCCGAGTTTTTGTAGTATGTAAATGTAAATTGACTAAAATAATATACAAGAAACAGTTTAAACCAACTTAAGCTTTCGTAATCTGCAGGCGTATCAATGCGTTATAAAACTACTGTTCTAAATTAGGTATTCAATCGGAGCTCGCGTCAGTAATAGGTTACCGCGCTAGCGCCGCTGGAGGCTCGCTACTGCACGGAGTACGTAATGGCTCTGTAAACCAACTCCAGTCTAACGCGCCATAGTCTAGTCAAATACAGCTGACTATTAACAAATGTTTGTTGTAACTTTTTAACTAACTTTAATTATTAAATTTATTCATTCATTAAATCTTGTGTGGTTAAAACCTTTGAGAGTTTTAGGTTAATATGTGTTCAACCACTAACTTCCTTAACGGCACTTTTCAGACTTATTTAGAATTTAAAGGGTTAATGATTTGCGAAAGTTGTTAATGAAAAATCATGATATTATTATAACTAACACTATAATGTAATAAGTACCATCACTCTGTGACGCCGCGACACAAAGCCTCCAGCTTACCTTATTTATGATTCATAAATTCGCAGCTGACTACATCACTTGATGATACCTATATAGATACGGTTATACTAATTTAACAGTTTCAGTTCGCGGAGTTTAATTATAAATAAAACACGCAATTTCTATGAGATTTAGCTATTGATGTGTTCGTAACACAAAGGATCCTATAAAATCAATTGATATTACTTGAGTGGTGAATTAGAGACTTAAAGCTAGTCAGCAGTAAATGAAGGGCAGGCGAATTGATTGTAGTTCAGTAGCGATGGTATCGGCGGAGCGGCGGAGCGGCGGAGCGGCGACACACATGCGGCTACATATCTGAATAGAACCTCCATTTATGCAGACCCCTGCGCTATTTACTACGGACCTGTGCAGCTCTATGGCTCTGTAACTCTGTGGCTGTACGTGTCAGATGAGGTTCGGATAAGCGGCGTATATAAGTTACGGACAGACAAGAGTGTGCCCTTCAATGAAAATAAATTAAGTATGGATATTAGTATACAGAGGAATGTATTCTATTGAAATATAATGTAGTGTTTGTTACTATTTGTGTCAGGACCTCATCTACTACATGTCAATCGTAATATGAATGACATATACCGGTTTATTAGAGACAGACAGTAGCGGTCCGTCTAAGTTATAATTATGTACATTGTATTTTTCTCAACACAAATATATTCTTAGGAAATTGTGCAAAAAGAATTAAGATCAGAAATGACTTATAATTTGTATGCAAATCAAGTTGATTTTGTTTGTGCAATTTGTTATGTGAGACTTGAGTCGCGTGTCAACGTTATCGAGGCAATAAATCTGAACGGTAGCAAATTGTTTGAGGCCGGCACCTAGCAGCGTGACCGCCTAGACTGCGGCTCGCCGCGCCGTCGCGCCGGACATAGCGCGCTATCTCCGCACACATCTACGATACCCATCTCAGCAGGACGATCGCGAATACTGCTGACTCGCGAAACATTTCTTCGGTAGTACTTTTTCTATGGTCATTAAGATGTTGTAAAACCGAAAATTTCATGTTATGCTTTTATTCCATAATTTGAATTATCTCAAATTTTCGACAATGCTACAAGAATCGACCAGGCTGGACACCTTCGCGCTGAATTCCCTTCAAAGGCGGCAATTCAATTATAACGTGGTCTCGGATCAACATCGATAAGGCGATAAAGAGAGCAGCGCCGGACTCTAATCCCGATACAAAACGTTCACGAGCGTCGCCGTCCGGGCCAAGCCGCTGCGTCCGGCAGACGAAGAGCGGGCGCGGCCTGCGATCGGATTAACATACATTTGCGTTCATTAAAAGCTCTCAGCGGATTAATAAATTCGCAGGCGATAACTGCGAGGACAGCTTGATTAATGTTCAATTTATTCTCGATTACGGAGCACTTAGTGCTGTCCGGGCGCAGAGCACTACACGTGAGTCCGGGTCTTATCTCGGTCTACATGTCGTGTGGAGGACCGTAGAGCCTCGGCTACTGATTGTAGTAAAACCTAAAATAAGCTGAGGGCAACAATAACTCGTTTAATGAATTCTCAGACCTTTACTCGATACATTTGTGCTAAGATTGAAGCTAAGTTATGAACCCACACATTTTTGTTATGTGTAGCTATTAGTACGAGTATTGTTATAAGAGACTCAACTAACGCCAACATTTTAGTGAGTCGCACGCCGAGCTGTAATGACATTACATTACCACTGCGTGCCTTATCGGCGCTACTTGCTCCACCGGCAGCGCGTGCTGGGCGGCGGCGGCCGACAGCCTGTCATCTGCCATGTCATGCTATTGATAACGTATCGCTTATTAAAAACCATTTATTGTAAATTATAAATGATAAATTCGTTAGTATGTTTAGAAGTACATAATATAACGTCACTATCAAGTTATCATTATAGTGGTCACAAGTTTCTAGTAAACAAGCGTAATTTGATAAGAACCAGCTTAAAAACTTTAAATTAAGATGGTTTACGTTGATGATAGCTTTTTTTTACTCAAAAGATCTATTTCGACTTTAACTAGCCTAGTTTGAAATACTTTACGAGATACAGGTAAATTTCTTTTCGTTCACATCTACCTCTGGGGAGTTCGCCTTTCCCTCCCAAGCAGATGTGAAGATATGTAAATGACGGTCGACAGTGATGTATCTCAACACAGCGCAATGTTTACAACTCGGCAGCTGCGCGCTGACGCTGGGCGGGCACAGAGCACAGGGCGCCGGGTAGCGGCAGTCGGGCGCCACACGCCGCGCTATCCGCCCGCCCCACGCCTGCGTTCAAGTCGCCGCCCTACAGCACAAGTTACGTCGCGAAACAGTTACGTCACTTAACTACGACGCGCTTTTAGTTCGCGAAAATTAGTGTGACAATAATGGATCTTGATAAATTTGTGATGAATGTATTGATATAGTGTGATGAAAATGATACAATGATGTCATAAATTGTTCTCCAGTATTAAAGGTAAATATTAAGTTAAACAAAGTTTTTTCGCAGTTGTAGAGTTATGTTTTATCTTACTACTTATTAAAATTATTAATGCGAAAGATTAGATGGATGGATGTTTTTAAAAAGATTATCACTGGAACCGCTAAACGGATCTTGATGAAATTTGGTACAGATGTAGAACATAGTCTGGAAGAACACGTAGGATACTTAGTAAGTTATTTAATTCCGTGCGGACGGAGTCGCAGGCAATAGCTATTGTGATTATAAAATCTCAATAAATATATATCAGAAGACTTCGTATGCATAAATAGCTTAACTAAAAGAGTAGTGACGTCATTGATATTAAAAAAAAAATTAGTTAAAACATCAAATACTTTTCAAAACAACTCTAGTCACCAGGTTAGTTAAATTCCATTGTGTTGTTTTATAAAAACTTTCAAGTAATAAATATAAATTGTAGGTTTAACAGTTCGCGTGCTGATTGTAAAAACACAGCCAGTGAAAAATGTTTCACTGTTCATTAATAAATTAGTAAGCGCATGATATTGCGAGGAATTTATAAATAAGTTGCATTTGTGAAACATCTGCTTGTTGAGTGCACGCGAGACTTTGCTGTTCCTTGTGTTTCTTAAAGGGCAAATCGGACCTTTACTATATTAATATAACCTTGACTTTTTTTAAATAGGTTTCATTAAATTAATGGAGGCTTTTTGCATACACATATTAGTGATAATTCTATACCAAGATATTCAAATGTCAAATTATTCAGACTGCATTTAATCTTTTAGATAAAACTGTTGAAACTATTTTAAGTTGGATTGCACGAAAAGCATTTAATTAAAAATTATACTTGTAACGTTTCTGTATAGATAGTAAATAATTCTATTTTATAATTTTTTTACATGCTTAATATTAAAAGTAAATATAGGTAATGTTAACAACTTCCGGGAATAACTAAACAAAGTTAACAAACTGTAACAAAGTTCGCGTTCGCGTATCCTGTGAGGAATGTAAAATCAGTTCTGTGTTTATCGTAAAGTTGTGTTTTGAACTGAGGCACATCCGCCGCTTCCGCTCAGACGCGTGACTCGTTTACACTGCACACGCTGCACATGCTGCAAACGTTGCACACGTTGCACACGCTGCAAACGTTGCACACGCTGCAAGTAACAAGTATCATCCTCGCCACCATTTAGTGCGAACACAATAAATAGTGGAGCCAAATATAGCGGCGCTGCTGCAAACGTGATAAACAAAAGTGCATTCAATCTGTCCCCGCCGTGCTGCCATCTGTCTTGTTGCTTACTCGCTCGAATTTTTTAGTAACGTTTTTATATCTATTTTACTTAATACCTTGTTTGTTAAGTAAGAAAGTTAAAAATTTTAAAACGGCACCGTTTTGAATGTATAAATGTTAAAATATAGTGGGTCACGTAAGATTTTTTCTAACTGTTCCTAAGCAAAATACGCGCTTTTAAAATTGTATTTTTGGAACGAAGTTCCTTATCGCGCGTTGTGAAAGGGGGCTAGACGGAAAAAATTCTTACGAAAAGTTGTCACGACACTTTTTGCTATATCACCATGGCAACGACGTGACAATATATAACGAAAATTCATAGAAATAAAATGTATTTCTTGTGAAGACTTAAGTTTTTTATTCATAGAATAAACATTGGTTCCTTCATTAATTAATTGAAAGGAACTTCGTTCCATCCGGGTGTCCCTTGACACCTCTCAAGTTTTTTTAATCTATATATCATAAATCATAATCTATTTTTAATTTGGCATTTGTTCAGAAAAAAATGTCTGAAACGCTGAATTAAACATTTAGCGTTAAACACTTTTGACTTTAAAAGAGTAAGGTAGTGTACGGTCGAGTGCAATGTGACTATAAACGCGCCTCCGGCATGAGGCGGGTAACACACGTGGCCCCAGTTACTGCCGTTCTGACGCCCGCGTCCTGACGAACTGCAAGACCGGATATACGTACATCACAGCGCTGGTTACACCCTCTGTTTGTGTTTCGACTGCAATTGAAGCTGCGGCCGCGCCGAGCTAACCTACACGGACTTGCGCCTTGTTTATCTAACTTAGTTCGCTTTCATGTGCTACACCACTACACTCGACACGTCACTATGAGTTCGATGCCACTGTTTGTGTTTTTTATAGCGACCACTTCTTCATGTGATATTTCATTACAAATCCCAATAAGGGGATTGTAACATGGAAGGTATTTTGTTTGTTCTACCACTTCATCCGTATTCGATTGTGATGTAAGCGGCCATCGTGAGTTGAACCGGTTTGGTAAAGTATTGTAAATGGTCACAGTAACATGTTCAGAGGCGACACATAAGCTGCGTGTAAACGTCTTATTTTAGAACTGTTTTATTGAATTGTCTAAGTGTTAATAGAATACTACTTTATTTCCACAAACGTATTGAGTTTGTGTCACAAATAACAAACAAAATTGGAATTGGTTTCTTCCAATTAGAATAGTTTTTCTACTAAGTTTATTAGCTTTAAAAACCTTTAAAGCTTTTTGACTATTTCTTTCTTATTTAAAGTTGAAGTTTCTGCTATTATTTGTTTTGTAAAAAATACATAAACAAAGCGAATATTTGACATGCATATCACGGGTGACACATGAACTTTAGTCATTTTAAAGTTTTTTCCCAAACTTCAGTTTTGATTCCTATTCGTATTTGTCAGAGAAAATTATAAAGTAGTACGTACACTGGCATGTGTGAGTTTACAATTTTATCATAAGATACGCTACGTAGCGTCAAATTACAATGCCGTAAGCTTTTAACAAAAGGCCAAGAAACTGTTAATGTAAACGAATTTTCTCGGAAATTTCTTTTACCTGGAGCCATTGAAGCGGTTCCTTCATCATGATAGGGCGCATTCCCGGGAAAAGCTATTCGGGAGGCACACATCTGTATGCAAAGAGCCCGCGGCCCGGTGTGGCGGGCCGGCGGGCTGGCGGGCTGGCGGGCTGGCGGGCTGGCGGCGGGTACACGATATTCTATTAAGATAAAGCCCCTTCCCGCCTTTTATTATCGTCTCGTTCGCCATATTTTCGTCATTCCCATGAATCTGTCACCGTGAGATATGACGTTCAAAGATCTATGCTGTATAGACGTGACCTATTTTTTTTTTAAACTTATAATTTGAACAAACTACTTTAAAAAACATGGTAGTTACGTAAGTATTACCTACTATACAAAAAGCGTAAAAAATATCATACTAATATTATAAATGCGAATGTTTGGATGTATGGATGTTTCTTAGAAGATATCTGCAGAACAGAAATTTCGCATAGATGTAGAACATAGTCTAGTAAAATGATTTTGGGGACGGAGTCGCGGGCGACAGCCACTAAATAAAAAAACACGAATACATTTAATATGTGTATGCGATAAAACCTCATATCTTTGAATTAATTGCCCACAATTATTATTAATTCCAACATAAGTAAATAATTAATTTGAAAATGTTATGCACTTACATATGTACGGTTTAAGATAAAATTAATTGAAGCAAAATAAATTATAATTAAAAGAAATAAACTCAAAAATTGTCACTCCTGTACATTTATATATCTTCAACAAAAACATGTCACTTCGCTACGCGAAAGATTGACGCCGCAAGTATGAATATTATTTGCAGTGATTTGTCATAAATTGAAAAAGCTGTTGCGGGGATTGCCGCTGCTGAGAGGGCACTTCCTAGTTCCCGCACAGTTTGTGTTTGTTACGAGTAAACAGATATTTTACTCACATTTTTAGTACATATTTATGTTTAGACAACTTTCAGGCTGTAACTTTCATTTTCCGTTGCAGGTAAGCTACAAAGCTGCTATATCGTAGCGCTATCAACGTGCTACTCACTGCTGACATGTGACAGCTTCAAGGTTTGCTAATTAAGTTTATAAATTATTTTATTAAAAATAACGCAATATTAAAATGAGAAGTGGAAATCATTTATTGTTATTTATGTGTTTACATGTCAATTATATAATTAAATATTATCAAATGGAATATCTTTCATCCTTTTAAATCTTACGAAAAGTATCGATAAGCAATATCTATAGTGACGGTGAAATTTAAACATTTTATAGTGGGGTCCATTGGAATTTATCACACACCAGCTCCTACACAGTATGATATAAACATAAGGAGCGGTGTGTGCGCGCCCTTACCCGCTGCGGCGCATGCACTCTGTCCGCCCGCCCTTGATTAATTATTGATTGCTAAAGCATTATAATGCATCGCACACATCGCGGTGATCCGCTCGCACTCAAGAGCCGTACACAGAGAATGGCAACATTGATTGCTTACTTGATATTTTTCTGTAAAACATTAATTACAACATAATTGAGTACAATGCATTTGTTTTTGTTATTTTGATGATGATCGATTATTATTTAATTTTATTGCGGATAATGCATAAAACGAGGGAACGTGGGGAGGAAAAGCTCCAAAAGCGCAGTGACAATCGACACTGCAAGCATCCCGCCGCAACAGCCACCTCCCCTACGCAAGGTCAACCCCCGCCCTGCGCCCCCGCCTTGTACCCTCTGCCCGGCGCCCTGCGTACTACGGCGGATGAATGAAAGCGTGCGAGGGGCGCCACGCACGGGGTGCCCCTATTGTACACCGACTGACCAGTCTTGATTTGTTTACATTTTAAATTATAATGGAATTGCCATAGATATTAGGCCTAGGAATTATAAAACGCTAACATGGAGCTTTTAAATCTAAATACATACAACTAAGTACAAAAATACTGCTAGAACAGAAATAGCCAAGAACCTTGACTAAGAATTCAGTCGCTTACATTCGCAGAAAGACGAGAGAAATAATCCAATGTTTCTTAAATGAGTTGCCAACTTTTCTATCACTATAATACAAAAGTCATGATTAAATATTTCATATTTAAATGTCAATTGTTTCGCAAATACAGAAACACGTTTTTGTGTCTGAGAGGGTCGACAGGCGAGTATCAAGACAATTAGTCCACTTTACGAGTAGTATACTGTAGCGCGGGTGCACGCGGGCCGGTCGCCGGTACAATGTTAGTTCGCAACGTGCCCGCCGCCGCCGCGCCACCTCGCGCCATTCGCTTACCAAATTATAAACTTTACTCTAAAACAAAGTTATTTTGTGAACTACGTTAATATTACCGTGTGACAGCAATGTGCTCTCGTCCTTATCAGTTGTGCAAGTGACAGTTGTGACACATCGGATGTCAATAATGACACGCGATGTTAGGGTGGTGTCATAATAAATTATGATTATTTTAATCCTTTCAATGAAATATATTAAAGATTCTATTTTCTTAAGCTTATTTTTATAAAGTTAACGAATTAATTTTCTTTTGATATAAATAGCGATAATGTTTGATGATCTTTCATAAAATTTATTACAAACCGCCAAAGATTTAGATATAGTTGCTATATAAAGTTAATTTTATTGTATAAATAAAAATTATTACAAATAGTTAGACTAAATCAATTGCATGAGATAAAGAAGTGGTGCTGTAGATGCACAAAGTTAGTGTTTACAAACAGGCATGCATCGATTTCACATAAACCGCCAGCCGCCAGCCGCCAGCCGCCGCGCCGGCCGCCGCCCGCTCGTACCGTGCTGGCGGGAGCGGAAGCGGCAGCGGGCGCGGGAATCGTTCCTTAGTCAAGCTGATTGTTGAACTATACTTACATCTATGTTGCACAATATTCATACAATTTCTTATTACAAAAACAAAACGACTACCGTAATAATATTCAACAACGTTGGTACCCCGTAGGCCGTGTCTTATCAGCTCTTTACTAAGGCCGCAGCCTTACCACCCTCAGGCGCACACAAACACGTAGAGGCGCATCGTACGTACGATGCGAACGCGCGAGTGTGTGTCGGGCTTTACGATGAGTCACGCGGCAAAGCGCGGGACACTGTAATATACAGCCTGATGTAGTTTGATTGTTACAAATATATCCTGATTATTTATTTATAAATATCTAATGAATATCTATTTTCATTCATTCAATATTTGACTTAGACAGTGATATGTAAAATGAACAATATTTGTTTGTATTGTTCAATTATAAGTCAAACAAAATATTTAAAATCTGTCAGCAAATGCCAGCCTGTATTTTATCTAAACTTTTATCTTGTAGAATAAGCGATTTTCAAAGTGTTGTTTACAACATCCTGTAGATGTTGTAAAGGCGCGATCAATGAATCGCATGATTAGGCAACATGTACATACATCGAGAAATAATTGAATTTATTGCTCACGCTCATAATTTCGAACTTCGTGTTTATTAGCTTCGTTATTTCATTTTACTTATGGATCAGGAGTTGTGCGAACAACTTGTAATAATAATTTTAAAGTACATTTTTTGTGTTATTATTTTTTAGATTTAAAATCTTATTTTCAATTCAAAGTATGTATGGAAGTATGTAGGTAGTTATTTTCAATTTGCATCTATTAATTTAGTTTAATTATTACAATAACCTAATGTTTGTGTGACACAGACGAGCTAAATGGCTTTAATTAACATCGCAAGTTCGCAAGTCGTCAGTCTGTTGGTCGCGACATTTAGTCGCGTTGACCATTGGCACCAATTGGGCGGACTAATTTCATGCGCCTGCGCGCTGTTGGAATCTTATTGTCAATTGCATGCGATACGGAAAATATTAATGGTACACATTTGATAGTCAGTTATTTTGTTGTTTACGCCTTTAGACATTTTTCGCATTAGTTTTGAACCTTTACAAATACGTTATATTCGTAGTAACAAATTAAAAGAGCGAGAGAATTATGCAAATGCTCACATTTTTAATTTGATCAGTAGGAAACGTTCCCCGATTCGTTGGGGAGAGTCGGCGCCCCTCCTCACTGTCGCAATGTGAATTAAATCCTAATTTATCGATGGCAGGGTTTAGTTTTGTATTTTTCAGTGTCTGAGCTGGATTTACATTGTACGAAAAGGCGCTCTAATGAAGAGCGCCGCGAAAATACTCGCCGGAGGCAGCTAAACTTAATTAAAACCGTTGTTGTTTTTTATTCTACCTTTTTACAGTCTCTCCTGCAAGTGGTCAATTAATTTACATCCAATGGATTAGTTACAAATTGTAACGCAGGTTAAAGCTCTAGATATTTATATAAAATTCAATCAAACTAGGAAACAGTCTTACACATTATACTTATGTTACTCATGCAACATTTTACCGACCACAGCACAAGAAGTATTATTACCCATGCTTTAGCAGCGTACATGCATAACACTAGAGCTCCGGTTTTCGGCGACACTCAGCGTGGAAGTAGCTTGCAAGTGTTTCCATCGATTGTACTTAGCATCCATTAACGCTAAAATTTCAGTTTCAAAATGTTCCCAAAAACTTTGAATTGCATACAGACAGTATTGTAAGTGTTGCGTACTTCAAGTTCACACATACAAATTTCTTAAAAGAAGTCGTAATAATTAGCTGTACTTTTTCTAGTATGTACTTTGCTTCAAATCCAGTACAATGTAATAAGTAAGGGTTTAATAAAGAGTACGCGACCATCCCAGTTCATTGCAAAATAACCAATTGTTTGTAATGTATATGTAAGTTTGTTGTCAAGTTATGTTCGTGATGATAATCTGTAACAATATATTGTAGCGGTGATAGATAACTGAGCGGACGCGGACCCCGCCCCGTCATTACACTACTAGCCCCCGCGCCCTCAAACGCGATCCATTTCGATAAGTGGTAGGAGTGAGCTCTCTTACAACGAATTCCAGATCAATAATAACTAATAATGAGAAATTTACAATAAAAAAAACATAAAATACCTATTGTTTAGAAACATCTTTTTCAAGTTGATGTTAAAACATAGTTTCTAAAATATATTATCTAAAGCAAACTTGTTATAAATGTATTTGATAATGTTAGACTTGAAATACTTGGTTTACTCGTAGGTACATCGTCTGAAGTATTTTCTCATTCATCCGCAATTAATATTAAAGCTCACTCAAAGTCAACCAGACCGGACGCATCCGGACAGAATAAATATATTTTGCTGCTGCACAATGCTCCTGTTACTTTGCTCCCACGGCGTAGAGAAAATGTTTTTAGAATTGTTGATTGCGGTATGATATCGTATTGCTATTAGGTTCCATTAATGTATTAGAGGTTTACTGAATTCTTCTTTTTTCGGAGAATACTATCGGTATAATGAACTAGAAAATATTTAATTAATAAACGCTGTAGGCTCCAGCGGGTAATGGGCCATTACGTGTATTGTCGTGAACCGGGAGCGGCGTGTGGTGAGCAACTTGGGGCAGGGAGAGTGCAGGGACTCACCGCGGCGCGGCGCAGTTAACTCGGCAGTATATCTCTCGCGAATCGCAAGGGCCGCAGATTTATTGCCGTCGCCGACTCAACCTGCGCCCCCCGCCATTGTCGACGTCCTCACAATAAACTATACATTTATCTCGCTCGCTTATCAAACTATAAAGCGGGACGGAATGCGAATAAACCCTAGAATCCTGTTTGTGAACCTCTTGTACGTACTCTTACCTAGAGGGTGTGTTTGAGTGTTAATAACGCTATTTTGAGGAGGGTGTTTGTTGCATTTCTTAGGATTGTTAGTTTACAATTTTAGCTGTGCGGGCAAAATATGCTTTGAGCCTTTGGAATAGGGAATATTATGATAAATGCAACGGAGCGCATAGGTAGTTTGTGGAGCGTCAGCTGCTCGCCCGCCACGGTTTCATACCCCCGCTCGGGCTCCGCGCCGCTCAGACAGATGTTATCAATCATTGTTCGTAAATTTAATAAGACTTGTTAGACGGAAACTTGAAGGATGATATCGTTGAGTGGACGAGAAAATTGTGAGATTTGATTTATTGTTACCAAATGATCTATTTAATTGGACAAAAAGGTTTCCACTCGGCGTTAGCTTCACCCGTTACTCAATCTAATATGTTCTTTCATAAATGTTATAAAAGAAATTCAGTTTTCGTGACCTCTGTAACCTCTGTTTGGCTTCTACGTTCTGATGCGCCGCTGAAACGGATTATAATACGGTTTTCACCGGGTGAATGAAGATATAATGTATGATAACTAAAGTTTAGTATAAATGAATAAATCAGCAGCGTATTTTTGAACCCCTTAAATATTCTTTTTAGCTTACGTAAGCTAAACCGTTAGAGTTGAAAAAAATGATGTGTGAGAGAATTATATTTGTCTCTAGTATAAGTTCTATCCTGTTCTATCCTAAAATGTTTGGACTACCAATAACTAGAATGCGAACAGATTAGTGAAATAATTCGTTTCTAAGATCAATTGTGTGATAATTATTTGAGTGAAGTGTTAAGTGAGAAATAACGGTGAAGGTGCTAGTGCTTGCTGTGTGCTACGTGCTGGGTGAACATGGCTGAGCACTGGTCGTGGCTGACGGGCGACGGCGCCGGCGGGGGTGACGCGCAGGCGGGGGAGTACACCTACAGCCCGCCCTCACGCCCCAGCCGCCCGCCGCACCGCCCGCTCGTCAAGCTGGCCACCAGTGCGCACCTGCACACAATCGCCAGGTACGACGACATAGCGATCATTGAATGAACCATGCAGGACATGTTGTGTCGGTATTTTAAATTATGTAGCTCAGTAGAAGTCTATCCAAAAATGTTTTATTAAGGGCTTTATATTCTATATAGAAGTATAACGAAATAACTGAGACTAAAAAGTTGTGCTACGCGTCAGAGTGCGCTCTACGTGTACTGCTCGAGCGCGGCCTCCACCATGGCGAGGTTGGGCGCGATGCCCTCGCGCTGGGCGGTGCTCCGGAAGCACAGGGAGACGTTCACGATGCGTTCGCAGTCGTCGTCCACAGTGTCGTGCTGCTGCTCGCATTCGTGAATCATATCCACCATCTTCTTCGACAACAAATCACCTGAAAATAACATTAATTATGTTATAAAGTACTCATCGAGCGTTCACCAAGTGACGTGACTCACTAAAGCTAGGGAGACACGTCTTTAAAGTTATGTTTTGTATTTAAATGAAGCAGTTTCACTTGAAATAAATTACAACGATATGTCCGGGACAAATGGTACAGTTGTTTTTTGCTGACCGTTTGGGAAGCTGCGTATGTAGTCGTCCATGTTGAGGCGGTGCAGACGCACGTCGTGCTGCAACAGCGACAACTTGTGCGACATGCAGATGAGGGCGCAGCCGAACTCGCGTGGCACCGTCGCCTTCCCGAAGTCCTCACTCCAGTAGTGCGCGAACGCCGCCATCATGTCCGTCGTCAGCCCCGACTGCATAGGATACAATATTACAAATCCTAACCAAACTTAAAGAGAAGTAAGATGCTTTCTTGTTTTAAACAAAATATTTTTGTACTCGTTGAGTTGTAAAATTTGTTTTCTTTATGAATACTCCACCACTGTTAAATATTACCTCCTCTCGGCATTCCTCTAACGTCTGTCCGAAGTGCGCGGTGACGTGGCTCATGATCTCTGCCGTGGCGGCGGCGGGCGCAGCTGCCAGCGCCAGACCTACCAGCACACAGCTCAGACACCAGCGCACCAAACCCATATCCATAGTGGCACTTCCATCGTCCGGGTCACAGTTATATATATGCAAGAAAATCGCTTTATTACGGCCTCATTAGGAATGTAAATTATACATTTTTGTCATCATGAGCATAAAGGAATAGCAATTTATTATACACCTTGGGTTCTGCGCCATAACATCTAGTAATCGCTGTTTTCCCAATGGATCGAACAGCGTATTAACTGCCCAGTACTGTCAACTCACGCTGTATTTATTTCTTCAAAGGCTGCTATTAGAGTTGTTTACAAAGCACTGCGTCTTCGCTGTAAAATATATATTAGGGAAATTATCATCTGTTTGTGTGTGCAATATCTATCTTGTACATCACTGCTCAAGTCCGTGTGGGTTCCTTGTAAACCAATGACTTGACTACAGATGATGGAGCACACCAGCAATATGAGGCGGATATTATATAGAAATCAGAGTAGTCGAAATCATAGAACATGTACAATTTGCTATCTGCGGTCTCAATAAATCTAATCAGTCAGCTTATAACCCGAAAAAACAAAGAACTGCTCATTTTATATGAGATGCTAGGAAAGAAGAATTGGAAGTTGGATCTGTGAACACCTAGCCTAGTGTAAGGTTCTATTTGCGATCATTGCTACATGTTTTGCGCGCGTTGACACAAGATCTCCGTGGAATGCGAGGCACTTGCCCGACTGGTGACTGACCACCCACGACAAACGTCCCCGCGTGCGCCAACATTTCTACAACAAGAATAAAAACTATTCTATGTTTCTCGTTATCAACTTTTATGTACCATGTCCGCAATGTTATCACTTCATTAACTCACGTTGTTTTTGCACATTTTACGTAAAGAACAACGTTGCTTCTATGATTCAAACAACAACAACATGTTGTTATACTTATTGGCAACAAGACCATTTACAAGTTCCAATTTCTTGCATTTCATTATCATATAAATCTAATCCTTTAACTCAGAGTTCCGTATACAATACTAGCTGTCGCCCGCTACTCCGTCCGCGCGCAGTTAAAAAATAAAATGAAAAATAGATGTTGGCCGATTCTCAGACCTATTGAATATGCTCACAAAATTTCATGAGAATCGGTCAAGCCGTTTCGGAGGAGTACAGTGACGAAAACTGTGACACGAGAATTTTATATATTAGATATTACAAGTTGTTGTCATAATGTTTTTACCAAGTCCGCGTTGATGTCGTGTGTGTGAGTATTCCTGTCACGATTCCCATTCCGTGGTCCATTGGCTGCGGAGTGCGGAATCACTTTCCCATAGCCCTAGTCGGGAGTCTCGCAGTGACGGATGGCCAGCACGTGAAGGCTGTCGCCTGGAACACACGGCAATTGCTTTTTACTGAACCGTAATTGTGTAGCAATGTGTATTATACTAGATTGTTCCTTGATTTGGTGAACTCAAATCTATGATTTTTCACTTTTAATAAAATAAATGCAGCTTAAAGAATAAATTCAATACATTATACCATACCTATTATATTTGTGTACCATATTTGTACATCGAGTTTGGTACGCCAATGTTATATTTTTTTTTCTTCAAACTGTTTTGGAAAGTGACGATTTGAAAAAAATATAGTTTTTACTAATTATATATGTACGTGATATGAATGATTGTTGGTGAGCTCGGCCCCCAGTCCACGGCAGGTGTAGTGGCCATTAGTTTCTTTCGCGGGCAGATAGTATTTCCATCTATCATGGCGGCGGAGAGTGATCCCTCACGCACCGAGCATCTCGTTTGGCGCTGCCGTAGATTTAGAACAATTTATTATTAAATAATTATATTAAATATGATTTGATATAATATTTACGTATTACAAATAATTTTAGTAAAATTTACTTCTTTTTTTATTTTATTTTGACACCAAAGGCAATATAAAATTGGACAGATGTATTTTATTTTCGTTAAATTTCACGAAAGTTCTCCATTTTTATTTATTTTATTAGCACTTTTCTATCATTGTACATATGGGTACCTATATAAAAACATTGTTTTAGGGGAAGTAAACAATGCGTAAAATTATAATTCCGCAGTATCGAGGTCGTTCAAAGTAAGTGTTCGATATCGTTACATGTGGAGTTGCGAGCGGCGGCACGGCGCGGCGCGTCGGTGTGCACCTGCACATCCTATTATCTCTAAACAATAAAACCGAACGCGACACACATGCCGCCCGCGACTTTGTTTGGTGGAATATATAAAAATTTCCATATAAAAGAGGTCGCGATTTCTTTGGTAATATTTATGTCTCCCCCGACGCCCGACGCCCGGCGCCCGACGCCCGACGCCCCGCGCTCTACGTGTACTGAATGTCAGCCAGGCGCCGTGCATGGCGCGATCGCTCATTGTCCGCCGCCCCTACCTTTCTTTATGGCATATGCCATGTCTGAGATTTACATTATCTATGTTATTATTGGGATTCTGCAATGTTATGTGTGTACTTTACAATGATTTAAAGTAACAGGCAATGAACGTAGGGGGCAAAATATATGTAGGTGTCCCACGTCGAAATCACATAAAGACAAAGTACGTTAAATAATTATTTGTACATACATTTAAATTTATACAAACAGAAAGTTAAAAAAAAAACCATTTTTAATTAAATACCTTTTATCATTGCCGGCGCCTGCAACAAAGCAAGAGCAAAGCCGAGTAATTATAAATTTTTTTAGCGTATTATAATTTCAAGATTTACCTTTTTTGTCTCCAAAAAGATTTAGTCTAGAGCCTGTTTTGTAAAATAACCGGAATAATGGACATGATATACCGGAAATGTTCTGCGAGAAAAAAAATCATGTGTCAGCATTAATATTTAATGATTTCTTCGTAGGTGCGTCAACTTCATCCATCAGCTTGTCAGCGCTGCAGCAACGCGCCAACTTGTATTTGCTGTTTTCTTTTCCCACTTCACCTTCAATATCGTTTTCTGTTAGGGCTACTACCTTTCTTTAAACGTAGATCCGAACACTGGTAGTTAAAAAACAACTACAAGTGTTCGGGTACGTACTTACTTGACTCCTTGACTTGTGACATTTCACGTTACTTACTCTCACAATAATGTACACGAAGCCGGTGACGTCGGGCCAAATTCAAAGAGGTGGCAACCCTATTTCTTATGCCAACAACCATTAGTTTGTGTAACTTTTCGTATAAAACAAAAGAAAACAAACTCAAAGAATATATCTATAGAGTGCAAATTAATCGCGCAGATTCTAGTCATGTCATAATAATAAATGTAATAAATTGTTTTTGTGTATTTGCAATTCAGAATAGTAAGTAGTTGTTATATAAATAAATAATAAAATTGAACTTAAAACGACTGCTCTAACATTACGAACGAATTCACATGAAAACGTGAAAATGTTTATTGTATTTAACACATGGTAGTAAAGTTGTAATCAAGCGTAAGTTATTTGGTGTTGAAAATATTATACATTTAACAGCTACGTTATATAGGAGCGTCAGTGGTTCAGTTTTAAGCTCATGTTTGACCGGACCGTAATCTACAAGGTCCGGGTTCGTTCGGTACCAACCCGCACTCGGTCAGCGTGTTTGACAATGGCCCAGTCATCCCTAAATTGGGTAGGCTCTGGGCCCCTCAGTGGGGACATGTAATGAGCTGACGACGTTAAATAGGAGTGTATATATTTTTAAATCAATAAATAAAAAAGAACAAGTCTCAACTTACACAATCCAGTGTGGTCTTACAACTCGTAAGACTGCAGCATACTCGTATTATGTTACATGATTAAAAAAATTATAAAATAACCACATCGTCTTGTCTTTGTGACTGATTTAACATCACTACGTGTACAGTTGATATTTTTCTTATTAATTACCACTACATGTTAGGAAACAAATAATTCGCACTCATCTCTCTTTCCTGACAAGTTAATTGACTAAGCAAGTGTCGGTTGGTGCCTCACTCACAATTACAACCCAGTAATTGACAACTTGCTACTGCTATAAAATGAAGCACCCAGAGAAATAAATTAGTTTTTTCTTAAATATTAAGTGAAGTTAAACATGGACAAAAAGATAATATTTGTAGTCATAGTATGTATGCTTACATGTAAAACTGTTTATTCTTCTCAAGAAATCATACAAACTATGTCAATAAATTACATGAAAGGTCTGGACACGTGTAAAAGTGAGGTAAAATTGCCAAATAATTCATATTGAAATAAAATTATATTGTCTGTAGAACATTTTTATTTACGTGGTACGATTTTTTTTAGTTGAATCTCCCCGACGTTGTCGATATAGAATTCGCTCAGTTTTGGCGCGAGGACTACATAATAAATAACAGGCTTACGGGGTGCGCCATCGTGTGCCTTTCTTCAAAGCTGGACCTGCTGGAACCAGACGGCAGTCTGCACCATGGAAACGCCGCTAATTTCGCAAAGAAACACGGCGCCGGTGAGATACTAGTTACTGTTGGGGCTTGGTTTTTCGCAAATACACGACTACCGCATCTCTTTTACCTATAATTTTAATCTAGTAGCTTATTGCTAATCTTGTCGCAGTCCTAATCAATGTCTTGACAGTTACGGATACTCCTTGTATCGGCTTTCAGTTTAAGAGGCCTTTTCAGTTTAATATATCTTAGGGAAATTTGTTTTGTAAACAGACGAGGCAATGGCACAGCAACTGATCGACATACTACATCAGTGTGAGCAGCAGTACCCGGACAAGATGGACGCCTGTCTGCACGCGCTAAAAGTCTGCAATTGTTTCAAAACACAAATACACAAACTAAACTGGGCCCCGGACGTAGAGCTCATTGTGGGGGAAGTGCTCGCGGAAATTTAATACTTTGGTTCAGTATCATGTAATGTTAGCAGTTTTAAATTAAACATATTTGTAATAATTTAAGAACGTGCAGATGTAGTTTTAGTATTTTAGTATTACGTGTTTGCGATTATCTCGCACTTTATCTTAATTTAACGGCCCGGCCCGCTCCTCGGACGTTGAGAGATCGCTACAACGACATAAAGCGATGTTTGTATTAATCTACTGATATCGTTTGTTATTTATTTTAATTGGTTGTGGCAGTTATTTTCATTTTAACATATTAATAATTAAAATAAAGTGCATCAAAGTGCTTCTGAGTTCCTAGTTGTTTGTTTCCTAAAATCTTCATGTTAAGTTCCTACATAAGACAGTAGGAAATTGAAGTCTTTAATGTACGCAACGTGCAAAATAAGTCGAAGCTATGATTAGCAAAAATTGCTGTTAATGCATTTGCGGCTGCAGCGCCATCTGTCGGTGGTATTGACCGCGTCTCGCTTCTTCATAAAAATGCATTAAGATGATTTGTTCACTAATACAATAATGAATATGCAGTGTTCACTTTACACTTAATACTTACACTTTATATTTTAGCTCTTGACTTGTACAAAAAAGTTATAACAATGGTTAAACTTTCATATAATTTTCGCGCACTTAATACAAAGTTATTTGCACAGTAATTGGCACAGAAATATTTCAAGTTTTGTTAAGTGAACCTTTGCAATAAATTACCAAAACGACACTTACTGCCATTTGTATGCAAAAGTAGGCATTAAAAAAGTGGCACTTACAGTACAGTCGCGCACACAATTTGTTTGTGTTGCATGGCGATTAGTGCACTCGGAAACAAACGAATGCTGTTTACAAAACAAATTGATACAAAGTGAGTGTCTACTTTGAATGTAACGCCGCCATTAGCTCGGGGTAGGCTCCACAGACATGGTGTTGTTGGCCACTTTATTGGTTGTATTGGTCATGCTGATCACACATCTTGCCGCGTTCGAACCTCCGCGGACGGTTGTCAACGACATTAGTTCCAAAATGGGTGATATCATGGTACAGTGCAGTAGAGAGGTAAATGATTAATTTTTAAATTGTAAACTTGCCAAGGGAATACTTGAAATTACCTTCAATAGATATACCAATACAACTTAATGTTACGACGCGACGTGGGAAACGTTGTTAATTAAGGCCGCTTATAAAAGTGAAACTGTTATTCGAGGTAAAGAGAAAATTGACAAGGTAAATTAAATTGCCTCCATAGAAATTCACTGTCACTGCCTTCATGTAGATTGTAGACTCTCGTAGTTCTAGGAAGTGTAGGTACTTTATAATTTAAAAATGTTAAAGTGTAGTGGAAGTTCTATTCCTATTTTAACTTTAAGCTGAGAAATACAGAAGAAACATGTTGCGAGATCGAAAAAAAAAACGGATATAATTTTATCCCAGATGTATCCAAAGTATCACGTGGATCCTGACATGGACAGCTTCTGGGACCCGGATTACAAAGTGGAGGATGAGCGGCTGGGCTGCTTGGCCGTGTGTGGCATGCGCCGGCTCAAGTTGACACACAGCGACGGCCGCATCAACGTCGCTAACGTGCGGCGCTTTCTCACCGCAAACGACGCCGGTTCGTTGCTTTTCTGAACGTAACGCACGTGATTAGCTTCAGCGTGGTTCTATTATATGCATAATTCGACGTAGTAAATAGCAAGGTGTCTATAGACCCGAACACTCGATGGCAGCTGGAGCAGATGTTCGTGAAATGCCACGAGGACAGCGGGTTTGCGCAACGCACGTGCAGCGCCGGCCTGACCGCGCTACGCTGCTACCGCACCACCATCGAGCAGTTCGGCTGGGCGCCTGGCAGCTACTGACTGTTGATAATCACTTCTGTCTTATCAAATACATCATGTCTGTAACAATTAGCGGTCTTATTGTCAACGCCTACTTTAGTCTACTAGAACTGTTAATCTATACCCGAAATCTATAACTCTGTCATTATAATATTTACTCCGTGCCCCTTAACTAACAAACCCCTTTATTTACATTTAACTATCTGTCGTCGGCGACTTCCTCTGCACAGAATTAAAAAAAGCTTAATAAGTAGCCTATATGTTCTTCCACACTCTATAATCTACATCTGTTCCAAATTTCATCGAGATCCATGCAGCCGTTCTGGAGATATCTTCTAACAAGCATCCATCCATCCCAACATTCGCATTTATAACATTAGTATGATTCTTTAAGATTTGGATTTCGTATAAAATTATTTCACTTTAAATGTCTTAAATTATTAATTAAAATTTCATCTCCCATTGTTGTTATATTCAATATCAATATTAAGACGAAAAAAGAAGTATTCTTTTGAGAAACACAACAACACATGAAATGATAAGCTGATACCAATTTAGAAAATGCAGTTTATTAATATAAAGATGCAAATAAAACGGAACAAATTCGAAAGTCAATAAAGACGAGATATAATTATTGCGATCGTCTGTGTGCATTGCAAACAAATTGTGTCCGGTACGAAGCCAATCGTGTTCATTCGTCGCGCTGACGCCGGCCATTTGTGAGCTGCGGGGACGAGTAATTAGTTTTAGCATTACGAGAGCTGCTGTAAACTCGACTCACTGCAAATGGGTGTGGTGGTGCGGACGGCGCTACTGCTGCTGGTGGTGGCGGCCGCAGCAGATGACGCCCCCAGCTCTATTATCAATGAGATCAGCAAGCAGTTCGGCAGCATGATGCTCTACTGCGTGCAGTTGGTACGGTACATTCACTGTTGTACTCTTTTGTTACCGTTCGAGAAGGTTGAGAGTTGCGGGTTGTGGTTGCAGCTATACCCGCAGACGGGCTACTTTCGCGACGTGCTGGACTTCTGGAACCGTGACTTGAACATCACGGGGCACACATACCTGGGCTGCCTGGCTGCCTGCAGCTTGTTCAAGCTGCAGCTGCGAAACCGCGACGGCTCCCTCAATGAAACTAACATTATGAACTTCCTCCGCCAGAACGGCGCCGGTATTTATATAGCATTATACATGTTGCTCATTCTTTGTCTTTGTCATTCAGGAAAAAAATTAAAGCTTACGACACCTACTCTGCTTATTATGAATTTTTACAATACATTTTATTTTCTCGTCACATCCAATAGATACAAAAACCGACTTCTTACATTTATTCATTTTCATTCAACAACAAAAATAGTTTAAAGTTATCAGGGGTCAGGTATCATAAGCGCCGCTAATTGGTTCACATTATCATTGTGGTGACGGTGGTGCAGTCGAGAATGACGCGGCGGTGCTGCTGGAGGTGTTCAAGACGTGCCAGAACGTCTCCAGCTCCGAGCGCAAGGCGTGCGCCGCGGGTCTTAAGACTATGATTTGCTTCCGATCACAAATATACCGCCTCAACTGGACGCCGCAGTTCTACAGGGGCCCCTTTGAAAATGTATTGAATGGAAAATAATAAATCACGATTGAATCTTCTGCCTACCTTCTGTTCATATTAAAGATTAAATTTAGAAAATCCTAGTGACCGTCAAGGCATGACCCAGTGTACTGTGAGAACTTAAAAATACATTGATCTAAAACATGAGAACTTTGTCATTTAGGACAGCTCGCTGAGTTGAGCATTACGCGAAACAGGATTAAGAAATAAAAATTTAAATTACCGATATGTACTGCGATATTCTAATGACAACTCTGACGTTTATGGCTATTGATGCAAATATTGAGGTAATTTTAACCGGATAATATCAACTGAAATCAACGAACATCGGTGGCTTTAACGGATTAAGCACTTGACTTGCAATCGTCAGGTCCTGGGTTCGAATCCCGCCATGTACCAATGTGTTTTACGATTTTCGATTTACATATGTACATTTATCCGACGTTCTTACGGTGAAAGAAAACATCGTGATGCCAACTGCCAAAGCTGGGCATTAACTCGTTAATCCGTTAATCGTTAATTAACGAAGTTAACATTTTGCTTAACGGATTAACTTTTAAGTTAACTTCAAAAAGTGTTAACGCTTTGTTAACTTCCGTTAATTAAGTCCGTTAATAGTTACATTAGAAACTTCTATACGTGCTGTCATTTTGTTTAAATTACGCGCCACGCCACGCTCGTAAGTTCAACTATGTTGGGCGACTGTCGGCTACTCAAATGGTGAACGAACGAGTTGATAATTGATATATGTGAAGTTCGCGTCCAAGTGTGATGCATCAGAGCGCCCGGGAAGGACGTGACCAACAGGACAAAATCAAAAGAAGGTTCGAAATATTATATTTCATTACGAGTATATAAAAGCACGAGTATGTAAGACGACCACGAAGCTTTTAGAAAAAAAAATCATTTAAGTTTATTTGATTCATGAAAATATTTCTAAAAAGAAGCTCTTAATTTGTTATAATATCAGATTTAATGTTTTGATTCAATGAATTAGTTTAGGTTTAATTTTATTTCATCTCATTAAATTTCATTTTTATTTCATATCAATAAAAATAATCTACTGAAGACTTGGCTGTTTGGGCATAGTTCCCTTTGCCTACCCAGAATGGGTGAAGAAAACAAAAAAAATCTCTGTTTATATTCCTTTACGGTTGGCGCCATTTTCCAAACATTTTAGTTAGTTGAGTTTATTGTGTTTTTATTATTCTATTAAATTGCTTCATTTTTTGCATCTGTATTAAAAATAGTTGTTTAGTACAAGTGCGGAACCGTCATTATGAAATATGCTATACTGCATTCATACTTGTCTCTAATACTAATGTGTTATAGAATGTATAGTCAAATTACTATTTTAAACAAGTGTCGCCACAAAAGTATGAAATTAGTATGTATAATTTTGGTGTGGTTAACTGTTAACGATTAACTTTAACTTGCGTTAAATTTTTGAGAATTTAGCGCTTTAACGATTAACGAAGTTAATTTTTTAATTAACGATTAACGAAGTTAACTTTTCGATTAACGATTAACGAAGTTAACTTTTCGATTAACTGTGCCCACCTGTGCAAACTGCACATATTTGAAAAGAATCAACCCGCACTGGGCCAGCGCGGTTGACTATGGCCTAGTCACCCCTTATTTGGGGAGGCTGCGAGCCCCTCAGTGGGGACGTATAGTGAGCTGATGAAAAAAAAATATCAACTTACCTACACGTTTGCACAAAGAATTTCAAATCTATTTCAATTATAATTTTAATTAGTAAGAGCCGTACACAATCATGAGTCAACAGTACAACAGCACCTTTAGTACCGCTATCTATAGTTACAGTACATAGTACTATCAGCGCGGGACGGCAATCACGGCACAGGGCCGGGGCCGTGCCGCAGCTAATTGAAGTTTGATGTCCTGATAGCCCGTAGCCCGCAGTCCGCGCAGGATAGCCGCCAATTGTTCTCGAAGATTTACGGCCGGCCACAGCGCAACAGTTACCTAACATTACTTTGCCATTGCAAGGTCTAGAATGTCGGCTTTTATGATAGCTTTTATTTAGGAGCATGGTATGAGAACAATGCGTGACGAAAAAGTTACAATCTATTTGTATGCTTCGACAATATAAATTCACGGGTGTTATAGTCGAAATTATGTTAATCATTATGTAGATATCAACAGTCTTTTATTCACAGATAAAGACAAATGACCTATTTCATTTCAGGTAAAATTTTTGAATAGTTTAAACTTTGAATAAGCCTTTAGATTCACATTCGACAGACGGACAACCTATTTTATATCAACACAGCTTTTGTTTTATCTTGGTTTGGATACTTGATATATTTTAAAACCTCTTTGGTCAGAGGTAATAGGGAGGGCAGTCGTGAGATGTCCCTCCCGCGCTGCAGCAGCTGCGCGATGTCTTATTGTTTACCCCTGTCTTGTCCTGTCACGTATCCCGAATCCCCGCACCCCGCGCCGTGCGTGCTTTGAATACTCATCTCCGTGTTGCTACGTGTCTTGTCTCAAATACCGAGCGATACACACAAACAGGTGCTTCGTACATTACGCTTTCCCTTTATTAGAAACTGGTTACATAATAGTTTGGCCAATAATTTCGTTGGTTTGTTTTCCGATATCGTATCTGATAGCATGGGATTCACGATTTTCCATAATAAAAATTGTCATTAAAACTATGGTTAGTAAGTAACTCATGAATATTATTGAACAGCAAGTTGTTGTTGATGATCGGAAGTGCTGACAGCAAAGCGCATGTTAATTGCTGTAATGTCGTGAATTAGTCTTCGTCTTCTGTCGTCAGTCTTCACTGGTTGCGGTGAGCATTGCTCTGTCTCTGAGCGCCAATTAGCCGCGACTAACGCTTGATTAATTACTTAATTACAGTCGCAATCCGCTGTAATTAGATCTGCACGAAGCTGAGATAAGCCTGCAGTACGACTGGAGTGTCTGAGACGTTCTCAGCGGTTAAAATGAATGAGAGCAAATTATGTTTAATTCCACAATTCTGCAATTGTTAATTTATTTATGGACATAGAGATTGTCATTGAATTCATATATTCATAAGCTTAGCTTGTTTTTGTCTCTCGGTAATTGTAGTCGTTGTTAGTCTATCTTAGAGGTATGCGGTATAGTGAGCTTAAACATTTCTAAAATAACTAAACTACTGCAATCTACGTGTGCATTTTGCCTTTAAACAACTGCTTCAATGTTTTATTAAAAAAAAGAAAAGAAATTCCATCACACCTTTATTAAAAATCCATTTCACTCTACTTTGCACCCCCATTATAACTTAATGAAACTAACAAAATACCAATAATTAATATAGACTAGGAACTAGCTGACGAGGTTTGAGGGAGAATTGTAACATCTAAATCAATCAGAGTCCAGGGTCCAGTTTTACGTGATCAGTTGATGATCGTTGAGTGTTCTCCTAGATTTCAGTCATGATCTCCTCGAGCAGCACCTCCATGGAGGGCGCCCAGTTGAGCTGATGTATCTTGGTGCGGAAGCACTTGCTGATCTCCAGCACGCGCAGGCATTCGTCGCTTTCCGCCTCGTTGCTGCGCTCGCAGTCGTGGATAATCGACACCAGTTGCTTCGCTATATCCTCATCTAGTATATAAAAGTAAAACAACAGTAATAAGTAGAACACTAAACTTTCTTTTTTTTTTTTTTTTTTTTTTTTTATATTTAAAAAGTTAGCGCTTGACCACGATCTCACCCGATGAGGTGAAGATGTGGTCTAAAGATGGTACGCGCTAGCTTTGTAGATGCCTATTCACTCTACTCTTGAAGGCCCCCACATCGTACTTGGACGGAAAAACTGACGCCGGCAACTTATTCCAATCCTTAGCAGTACGCACAAGGAACGATGATTCAAACTTTTTCTGCCTAATATTTCTTTAGAAATAAAAACAAACCTGAGTTAACGTCATAAAATTCTGAGACCCCGATCCCAGTACATTTTGCTTCGTATTTTTATTTACGAAACTACTTTAAGCAAACCTCACCGATCCGAATTGATAAAAATAAAATACAAAAACATGACAACCAACAGCAATTGACCGACGCGACGTCCGTCCCGTGTCCTATCTCGTATCTCGGCAACCCTTTTCCCTTCACAAATATTCCCCGGGACGCAATGTTTAGGCAAATACACAAATTGGCTCCGATCACGACAATCTGCATACTGCAAACGGCTGCATAGTTGTTTCAAATGACCTCAGCACTGAACTGTCGTTTAGGAAAATACCAATTTCTACTGCGGATTGTAAAATTAAATGTCGTATCATCATAATGAGAAATAAGCATGAACTTACCAGCTCCGTGTTTGATGGCAAACTCTCTGGCGTTGTCATGGTGCATCTTGAAGTCCTCGGTGATCAGGTTTAGCTTAACGACGATGCAGGTTATTGCGCATCCCAGCTCGCGGTTCACCAGCTCGTACTCTTCGCGCCAGAAGTTCATGAAGTCTTGCAATATGTGGTCGCCAAGGTTCATCTGCAACACAAGTTACGAGCAGTCATTACCAAACTTATGTCTAACTGACTTGATATTAAATAATGTTTTAAAGTCACCTCTTTTCTACAAACATCCATGGCCTTCATGAACCCTACGGTGAGCTGTTTCATGACCTGCTGCGAAGCGCTGGCTGCGGGCGGGCGCAACGCCGCGCACAGCACGCACACCGCCACCAGTCGCCATCTTGGATTCAGTATTGTGTTCGACGCTGCCATCTTATCCTCGTCTCTCAACTATTGTCGTGTATCACAGCGCTCACATTTTTATGGTGAATCTTGTCTTGTAATTAAAATTTGTAACTGTGAAGTCACTGATATCAATTTGTATAAGGGGTTCTGCTTTGCTCTTCGTAAATTTATTGGATTTTAATATTTATAATCTTACTAACCTTACTAATATTATAAATGCGATGTTTGTATGGATGGATCGATGGATGGATGGAAGTTTGTTTGAAGGTATCTCCAGAATGACTCAACGGATCTTGATGAAATATGGCACAGATGTAGAAAATAGTCTCGAAGAACATATAGACGACTTTTTATGTTTTTTTTAATTCCGCGCCGATGGGTCCGATGGCGACAGCTAGTAACACATAAAGTGCGTAGTTGAAACATGTAATGATGTTTGTGTTTCTTCGCTTTTAAATACCGAAGTTACTGATTATATACTGATAGTGTAAAATGTTTTTATCAGACAACATACAGATCTCTAAATAAGTAAGAAATAGCTTGTTCGAAAGATGAATTGACGCTTACAATTACGGGGTGGGCAGCGGATGTGGTAATTAATAAAAGAGGTGTGTATGAGCAAAGCGGCCATCACCTAGACCCCCCGCCCTCACCCCCCTCCCCCGGCGCCGTTCCCCGCCACTGATCACCGAACACCAATTACACACCTAGTTATACTTGTTGTACGATTTAATTGATAATCTTCCCAAGGGACCATCTTGTAGTTGCTCATTATATTTTTAATTCCCTTTGATAGATCCTTGTAATTATTTCTTTCTGTTTCTTTAGCCTAAACAGTGACTCAGGCTTGGAAGCATAAGTTTTCAAGCCAAACTTTAATTCATCTAATCTTCAATACACATTTTACGCTAACGTTATAATTATGTACTAACTACAGAATGATATTACATAGAGCGGACATCATGAACTAGACTTTTCTGCAAAACGCATGAACAGTTGTCAAGTTTGAGATGTTATAAATCATTTCACAATATTGTAATTAGGTCCAAGCTATTGTTAAACAAAATACATAAATGTATCATTAATATACAAGCCAATGATCACCATCGATGTATTTCAGAAAGTATGCTTTACGTCCGCTCTGTAACTTATAACATTTTAATCTTTAAATCTATAGATATGCCAGTCAATTTGGTAGGATGGAATCTCATATAAAAAGCGGACAATCCGCTGACCTCGTCTCCTCTTATCTATAGACATATTAAAATTCATCGTTCTGTTGTAAATTATAATGGCTGCAATATGCGGGCCCATTGTGTGCACGTCCGCGAGTCAGACGCGCAGGCATGTGCTATGGTTGACAGTACCTTTCCAAACAATTAGGACATATATATTTAAATAAAAATGTAATCGTGAGTTTGTTGGCTTTTTAATAGCTTTTAATCTTATACAATCAAGTACTTAGAAGCGAGCGTATCACCTTCTCAAAGGCCGGCAACGCATTTGCAATCCCTCTGGTATTGCAGATGTCCACGGGCGTCGATGAACACTGCTCCCGTGTTCCCGCTGCTCGTTTGCCCCCTTCTCTTATAAAAAAAATAATTAAATCAAAGTATCTGAAATATACCACAGACGTACCACACATACTGCCAACAGAAGCGTTTAAGTGCATCGTAAAACAATAGTAAAAGTTGACAGAAACACTACGAAATAGTTACATTATCCAATATAATTTAATACGTGGTCACCCTACAGCAGAGTCCTGAATGTAAAGCGCCCATACGAACGCAAGGCGACCTTCGCCTTTGGCTCGACGTTGGCTCTGCGTCCCCGGAGAATTAAAAGTAAATAAATAATTCATCATGACAACCGCTCCGCCATGCCATGCGGGAGTTCGCAGGAATTTTGTATTAGTTGGCGCACTTTTTTTCAAATAGTTTTAGAATATAAAGTCTTTCTATATCTATCTTCTGTAAAAGCTCTTTCTCTAAATTAATAACAACTACTGTGAACTGTAATATGAAACATGTCGAGAGTTATCTTTCGTTTGTATAATTTATGTCGTTTTACAATCGCATGTAACAAATGTGCCGTAATTGCCTGAACTTTGTATGTAACACCCTCGACTTAAAATCCTCGGGAGCATATCAAAGAAGCACTTCGTCAAAGTTTGGAGCTAATTACCGCCATTGGAGCAACACGACAATGTGTTTAGAGAGGCATTAAGTCAAATAGATAAACATGACGCCGCAGCGGAGTGCGCGTTGCCACTTCTACACACGACACGGGCACGAGACTTATGCGGGAAAGTACTATCATATAAATGAGGATAAAACTGATAAATTTCAAAAGTATAATGAAACAATACTTTATCATCAGCACCAGAAGTTTTACACTTACATTTATAATTTTCAATTTTAACTTTGAATAGACGTGTTTATTATACGTATCTTCAGTTAGGATTCATAAACAATGACGTGAAGGGACGGAGTGACAATGCGAACACATCTCTTGGCACGCACGCTACGGGATCAGCGGACGGATCGCGCGTCCCGCCGCGGCACGGTATGAGCGGTGCCTAGCGTGACGGCGGCGGGGATGAAGCGGGATAGAGCGGGATTACTCTTCATTAAACACGCCGCCGCTACATTTGTCTCCACAAATCCTGCTCACAATGTCCCGGGAGCGACGTTCATACAAACTTACAAGATTATCTACTGATTGATACATTGGTAAC
This sequence comes from Papilio machaon, assembly GCF_912999745.1. Taxonomy (NCBI): domain Eukaryota; kingdom Metazoa; phylum Arthropoda; class Insecta; order Lepidoptera; family Papilionidae; genus Papilio; species Papilio machaon. Next base: position 8,003,121 of record NC_060001.1, on the reverse strand, counting down.
ATAATTAAGACTATACACAAAAACATGTTGATAAATTGTTTTCAAGATATAATAAAAAAGAATTTGTTATTTCAAATTGTATTGCATTAGAATAAACGGATAACTAACTATTTGTCTGTTTCTATAGTTTTTTATAAACCTTAAACCGTACGATATCTCACAAATCTACTAGTTCATTAAAAATAATGCATTTAAATATTTCTATTCAGGTCGAAAGCATAATGGACATTGACGTTACAAATGTTATTGTGCAGTAAATTAAATACGTATAAAAGTGGCAATGCGTCGGTCTGGTCTGTTCTGGGCGAGATCCGCGACGTTGATGCCTCGTAAATCACTCAGCAATAAATCTGCAGCGCGGCGGCTTCGCGTTGGAGCTCGTCCAAGCTTGCACGGTTTCCATTGCCCGGAGTCCTGTGCCCTGTGCCCACCTCGACCTGCCCGCATTTTCATTTCATTTGGTTGAAGAATTTATGGATACTATGGACTTTTTTAATTATTTACGTGAAGCCCCAATAGCACAGTGAAATTTTGTAGTGCAATTAATTTTACTCACGTACTTCTATCTAATTGTATTATTGTGTTCTATCTGCAAATAGGTTCTTTAAAAATATGACAGGATACTTATCCCGTTGGAGCAGTTGTCAAACAAATGTTACAACATAATATCTTGTGTCATTACAGTCAAATGAGAGGGACACATTACTTTTTGCTGGATCCAGACAGCTAGTCTGAGAAGCTGTCATTATAAGTTTATATTTATACTAAACAAGTCATTACTACGTTGGTGGTAATGTTAGTAATAATAGGTATTCTTTTTACACTACATGGTTTAACAGCGAACGTTTATTTAAGTCATATTCCGTAGTATGTACAATCACAAGAAAGATTATAGAGTATTAGAGAATCAAGTATGCATGTGTGAAAAGAGAGAACATTATTAGAATGTTAAAGCTAAAGTATACAAGTACCAGTAAATTATTTAAATATATACTAGATGTGTGTTACTGTAATTGTTTCTTAGCTTTTACATAAATTTTACTATGGTATATTATATTAATATAATTATTTATTTATTTCAGGTAATATAACAAACTGGGATGAATTCTGTAAGTGTTGATAATAAGTCACAGATAAAGAATCACAAAATCAATTCTTATTAAATTTACTAACTAGAAATATTTCAAATGACGACTAAAAAGCAGTAGGCGGATATATATGTACCTATAGTAAGGAAGGCAATAATCATTTACAAATCTCATTTACGTTTGAATGGTGTAAGACGTGCGTTTTATTCGCAAGTCGGCCGTTACGGACTATCGACAGACGTCGTTTGCGCAAATCACAAGGATTATTTGAGGAGTGTAAGCTCACGGCCCATAGCCCAAGGCTCACCTGCGTGTCTTGCTTCCTCGGCCGGGTTTTGGGGTGTTTGGACAACAGCTGGCGATTACGATCTCCTCTCCACCCGCTGCGATTTGTTTAACTGACCCTTAAGATAGCTATAGTGTTAAGAACATTATAGAAATGACGATGTCGTGGTTTTTTTTTCAGTGAAAACATTACTTTATTTCTGACTTGTTTGTTTTAAGCCGTTGTGGTGACAATACCAATTAGAGTTAATTTAAGTAGAAAAGTTATCAAACTCGTAACCTAGTCGTAGGAAAATCACAAAATTAGCTAATTGTTTGAATGTCATTAAATCGAGAACCAATGTTTTTGGGGTACTAAATTATTTTAAACTCATGGTCATAATTGACTGTGATATAATAACATCACCATTATTACAAGGATTCAAAATTCGATACTCCTTCTATAACATTTATAGCTCTGCAAGACAAGAAAACATGTATAGCTTGTGTCGCTAAGACGTCGCTTATCTCAAGTCCTCGGGGGTGCTCCGGGCGCGCTCGGACCCCGGGGCTTAGCGCAATATCCCGGGATTTAACTGCAGGGACACGGGGTCCCGGGTCTGATGACTACGATCATTTGATGAGAGCTTTTCAACCGTTATGCTGTTTTAGCTAAGATTCAGAGGCAATCAAGATTTAATTTTGATCTTATGCCATAATATGAATTTTTGTTTTTTTTTTTTTGATGTCAGACAGTCTTATTGTTTGTAACATATGAGTATATTGTTATAATTTAACATTATATTTGTAACGCTGCAATATTTTCACTAAATCCGTTGGTCTCTGCCGTTAAAGTCAATAGATGTAGGTGTGCCGGGGTATCGGGTACCGGGGTAGTGGTGTAACGAGGTAGCGGGGTAGTGGACAGCGACGGCAACGTACCCTATAACTCATAGGACGTCGTAATTAAGCTCGCAGCCGCGCGGCAACCGGCAACTGCAATGAATCACGCCTTATCGGCAACTTTGTTATTTATTAATGGCGCTCTGTAGGGTGACAAACTATCGCGTAGCAAAATCCGGACAAGTTTTCTTTTCATATAGCTTCCAAAGCAGAGCTAATAATGTTACAATTATTCTATGTGGTTATAACGTATGGTTATGAAAGTAATACTAAAAACGACGTAAATAGAACATTTTCTTCCTCTAAACCATTCAAAATTACTATTTGGTTAAATATACAAGAACTTGTATTTCTGTTTGTTTATTTTTTGTTTCAAGTTTCGTATAAGAAACATTTTGTTTTCTATTTTCACACATATTTCCAAAATTTTTGATGAATGGTTGCGCGTTCCGTATTTTTTTCGTCTATATGTGGTCTTACTATTCATTAATACCAGCTGCATGAAATGAACAGCAAACATATTCTAGATATTATGATTATCAATACATTAATAAATTGCTAAGTACTCAGAGTATAAGTAGATGCGCTCATTGGAATCATGCAGCGCGAGATTCCTTGCTGCGATGAGGCGGGGCATGGCATACCTATAGGTACAGGTACATTGCTGTAAACTCAGAGTAGGTCAAATTATATAAAAAATAATATTGTAAATAACCTGATCTAAGGTTCTTTTAATGGTGTTTGGTTTCTTTCTGTCTACATATAGGTCTACCTACCTACATATGTACCTATAATTGAATGTACATTTTTGATCACATATTTTTGATTTTTTTTGTTTTGAACATTGAAAAACTTTGTTTAGTGCACTTTGTTTGCAATATAACACTTGTCACGTTATTTTTTCAATTACTCAGTATTTTTGAAAGCGTGCCATCTATACGTAACAATAGACAAGAAAAAAAAATCAATAGTAGATCCGCTTTTCGACACAAGATGGCGCTGTACTTACATAGCATAATCTAAACGAATAAAAAATTAGACAATAATAAAACCAGTGCAATATGGAAGATAAAGTTATAAAGAAAAGCTTACTAAAAAAATAAAAAAAAAAAGCAAGGCAAATACGTACATAAATAAACTTTGAAATTTTATTTAATATTATTTATAGATAACATACATTTAATCTTCTAGAGTGAAATATTCCTATAAATGTCTCCGAATATGAAGTTCTTCTGTTGTACAAAATAACAACAGTATTGCAGTATAACAACTTTATGGTCAGATAAGAGGGCGGCCGGAAATTAACTGACCGTATGTTTATGCTTTATGGAGCAGAGCTAGTTTGTAGCGTTGGGCTACGATTGTCCGGGATTCGATCTTAATGGGAGCCGAGACTTGGACAGAGGATTTGTAGCGAGAGTTTCCTATTGCAAGTGCCCAGACAATAAATCTCAACATTATCTACATTGGTAATGCTGACTGAAAGATTCCTATCTCTTATCAACGAAAATTAGTTTCTGATTCAATTTGTGACACAATTAAATAAATTTGTACTAAGCAATATATAAATACAATAATTAGCGTGTGATTACAAGAGTATCAGTATCAATCATTAACTTTTCATCCGCAACAGACAAGGCCGTACACTACGCGAGAAAATCAGGAATTATCCGACGTCCGGATTTAAATTACTTTAATATATATAAGTGAGGAAATCGTTATGTAAGTGCGATCACTACGGTGAAAAACCGCGTCCTGCCTTGCACAATCAGCTCACCTTCGCCGCAGGACGCGTCCGATGGAGCGTGCAAACTGCACACTGCAAACCAGTGCAGCATTCCGCGGCACAGCAGTGCAACTGTGAATAGTACATACTGTTGCAGTGTACGCACTATATTGTTTTATTTTTATTAACAATCTGTGTACAATGATGGTACAACTTATTTTGAGGTTAGGAATTTTTAATGATTTTATTTTGTGCGTTGTGGTGTGTTTTATTTGTGTGAATGGGTACAATTAAGTACATTAATGAATATTTTATGTTTTTTGATTTCGTTTGTATTTTAAAAATAAAGTACATAATGTTCTGTTTGTGGTCGGGAATAAAATACTGAATCTATTGATGTTTATGGGATCTGATTGTGGTTAGATTGTGTGACGATTCCTTGATAGTGTAACGGTTTGGTTATCGATTGACGAAATTTGATGTGTGAAGGCTAGGGCTGCTGGCGCTGGTTTTCGAGGCGCGCGGTGCGGCGGCCGGCCTGCTCAGCAAGGCTACGCGCTCCAAGGCGGATGACAACAGCCTGAGGAACAGCGTGTTCGACTTCATCATAGTGGGCGGCGGCACAGCCGGCTGTGTGCTCGCCAACAGGCTCTCCGCCGTACCTGACTGGAAGGTCGATATACTAAATGAGATTTTTAACGAAAACTTCTCGTTTACTTCAGAACATCAGATTTTTTGGATTAAAAAAGAAAAACTTCCACTTATAATTTCTATAACATTTATTTTACAAACGCTTGCACTCAGGTGTTACTGTTGGAGGCTGGCGATGATGAGAACATAGATTACGACATACCCGGCGTGCCCACACGGGACTACCGGCCCATTGTGTGGAACTACCGCACGGAGCGCAACGGATACTCGTGCCTGTCACGGCCCGGTGGCGCCTGCGAGGTGCGCACCGGCAAGGTGCTAGGCGGCTCCAGCGTCACCAACGATATGAAGTACACGCGCGGCCATCGGCGCGACTATGACGCCTGGCACAGCGCCGGCCACGTCGCCTCCCTCGACTGGCAGTTCGACAATTTACTCGAGCACTTCAAGTCTTTTGAAGACAATGGTACGATGTGGAGATAATTTCACAACACTACGATCACGACTCTTATGTAGAAAATACATAAATCAATTCGATAGCTACTTACAATGTAAAGCACAACTTTAAAAGTAACATTTGGTTGCACTAAAACAAGTCGGTAAAGCTAAAATACATTCTCTTAACCAAACATAAAAACTTAACAAACCTTTCTTAATTATACCGCTTGCGACTCAGTTCCAGGAGAAATAACTAAACTTGTTTTATTTAAGGCGACTACGACGTATTAATGAATTCCTTGTACCATTCCCGCGGCGGCGACGTACGCGTACAGAGGTTCAAGCACGCCGATCGGTTCGTGGAAATGTTCTCCAACGCTTTTGCCGAAATGGGCCTGCGCACCATGGACATAAACACGAACATAGCGGAAGCCACCGTGGTCAACCAATTCACAATATACAATAACACCAGGCTGAGCACTAACAGCGCCTTTCTTAAACCAGTGCGGCACAGGAAGAATTTGGTAGTAATGACTGGCGTGACCGTTACTAGAATTGTCATAAACAAGCAAGAAAAGAACGTCGAGGGCGTCATTTATGAAAGCGAGAAGGGAAAAGAACATCCCGCTTACGCCAAGCGCGAAGTAATACTTGCAGGGGGCGCTATCAATAATGTGCGACTCTTACATCTATCTGGTATCGGTCCCAAGCCCGAACTAAAGAAACACAACATAACAGTTATACAAGATCTCCCCGTGGGAGCATTCTATCAGGACCAAGTAACCACCGGAGGGCTCGCTTTTGCCCTAAATGATGTTCCTCCAGTAGACGAAAACACTATCATTAATGACTTCAAGACATGGTTCCACTCTCGCAGCGGGCCACTTGCGTCGCGAGGCATAAACCAGCTGTCGGCATTCTTACAACTATATGAGAACAACAACAACGCACCCGACGTCGAAATATCATTCGAAGGTAACTTTGTAAGAAGTGACAAATTCCTGCTCACTAATATCAGTGTTCATACAGCGGAGGAATTCTCAATGCCGTTACCTTATTACAACCTAATATCTATTTACCCCGTTTTACTGAAACCCAAAAGTAAAGGTAAAGTAATGTTGAATAAAAGAAATCCCAAATATGGAAGGCCAATCATTCAAGCCAACTTTTTAAAGGAATCTGAAGACTTGGACACTCTGATCGACAGCATAGACATTGCTCTACAACTGCTAGATACGAGGGAGTTAAAAAAAGCCGACATTAAATTTGCTCCTATAGATTTGTTCCCGTGCGATAAATTACGGAACAGAGATCAGTGGAACTGTATAGCGAGGCATTATACTAAGGCTATGAGCAATCCTATCGGTACCTGTCGTATGGGGGACAACAGTACAGACTCGGTCGTCGACTATCATCTAAAGATGCACGGTATTGAAGGCTTACGAATTATCGACGCATCCGTGATGCCGACTCATGTCCGTGGCGGTATCTACATACCGACGATCATGATTGCCGAGAAAGGAGCTAAGCTAATAAAGAGAGATTGGAGAGAGAACAAAGGACAATATAATAGCAGAAGATGACATCCACATTTTATTGTTAAGTTAGTAAATAAAAGTAATATTTAATACCAAGTAGTTTTTATTAAATCACTAGCCTTTTCAGCTATCATTATAATAGGTGCCGCCGTTGATCCTCGGGTTATTTTCGGTATAACCGAGCCATCGACTATTCTCAAATTCGCTATGCCGTATACTTTCAGGTTATTATCGACTACCGACTCGGGGTCCTTCGAGGAGCCCATTTTACAAGTCCCGACATAGTTATGTAATGGACTTGAAAAATGTCTTATTATGCACGCCCAAAAATCTTCAGACACTTTTTCATAATTTTTGCATTCATTGTTTAATATCGGTAGAGGATCGAACTCGAAGGAGGCCGTTTTGAATACTTCCGTGTCGAAAAGTTTAACAATTTCATGTATTCCTTCTAATAATTTTTTCTCGTCTGATTGCTCTTTTAAAAAATTCGGGTAAATTAAGGGTTTGCCAAAAACGGGATCCGTCGCATTGAGAACGATTTGTCCTCGGCTTTTCGGTGTTAGAAGGGAGACACAAATATCAATTCTGTCGTAATACATGTTAGAGTCATGTCCACGGAATCTAACTTCAATGTCTGGTGTGCCGATTATATCGGATAAGGAGGTTTCTAAAAACGCCACTACCTGAAAATTAGCCGACAGAGGGCCCGTGCCTTTAGCATAATATGATGATATATCTTTGAGTTTTTCCGAAAATCTAGATGTGGTGGCCGTTTTAGTGAGCTTAATGACGGGTAGACACACGGACAGATGATCATGAAAGTTTCCCCCGACTGGCAAGTCGTTGTACACCTTAATATTTAAATATTCCAAATAGTCCTTGGGCCCGATACCCGACTGCATCAAAAGCTTCGGCGTGTTTATCGCGCCGGCGCATAAGATGATTTCCTTTTTCGCTTTTACTCTCGTTTTTGTACCATTCTTAATATAATCTACACCTATGGCTCGAACGGATCCTCGAGTGTCCTTAAATAAAACACGGGTGACGAGTGCCTCCGTCTCGATGTCGATGTTGGAGCGCAGCTTGCGGATGGGGTCGATGAAGGCCGTGTACGAACTGACTCTTTCGCCGAAGTACGACATGGTCTGTATCCGCATGAAGCCCAACTGGTTGCGGCCGTTGATATCGGTGTAGTTGTAGCCGAGCTCGTTGAAGGCGCTCAGAAGGACGTCGACGTTGTCGTCGACGTACGGATATCTACCGACGTCCAGGGGGCCTTGCGTCGAATGAAAGAATCTATTTTTGGCAATATCTTTGTCGTAGTTGCCCTCGGAGTACTTAAAGTAGGGCAGTAGCTGGCTGAAGCTCCAGCCCTCGTTGCCACTGAGCATCCACTCATCGTAATCTGCGGGACTACCACGCATGTACGCCATGTCGTTGATGGCTGAGGTGCCGCCCAGCACGCGCCCCTGCACCACCTCGCACCCCAACTCGTGTCGATTCTGACAAAATCTGAAATGAGATATTCTTTCATTAATATATAATATTTTTCTGCAATAGGTTTTTCATATATTATGTAATAGATTTAAATATTTTAAAAGGGCGCCGCTGGAAGGAAATATCTTTTAAAATTGAAGTATCTAGCGGTCAGTCACAATGCTGTCAATAAATAAATGCCCGAACGCCCGGAGTTTACGATATTTTTCGCGCGAATGTATGTTTATCCGTTCCATTGTCACCTCTTGTGTACTGTTTAACTGATAATTAACTGTAAAATCTCATATGATTCATATTTTATAGTAACTATGGTTTGCAACTTTTTAACTTTTTACTGCCAAGCAAATGAGATAGTAAATGTAATAATTGGAAGCTTACCCTTTCTTTGGTCTCATTGCATATTGCCAGTCCACTGAGGACCCTTTGAACTCACTGGTCAGCCCCGGAATGAGCGCCATTTTAGGTTCCTCCGGTCCGGCATCCACAACCAGAACCTTCATTAAAATTATAATTTAAACATTTGGACAAATGGAAAATATTCTGCAATTATTATTTAAAGACTTAAGATAGAGCATAGATTTCAGAGAAGACTATGGAAGTGGAAAAAAACATATTTCTTGGACCTCGCATGCAAAAGGAATAATGATGCTCAATATTTTTTTCTTTACTTTCGGTAATGAAGTGCACCAAGTACTCACTCTCCATTTCCTATTCTCGGAGAGGCGACTGGCGACGACGCAGCCCGCCGTGCCACCGCCCACCACCACAAAGTCGTACTCCAACTCCCGGTCGCTCAGCACCACGTCCGGGCCCTCCTCGTAGCTCTTGCCGCTTTCCTCTAAAAACTTGTGTTTAGCGAAGGCTCTGTATTTGTGGTCGCTGGTGGCTAGCGGGGCCGGAGGCTGGGGCGCGGGGCGACCAGGCGGCCCTTGGGGTGCGGCAGGTGGTAGATTGCTCCTGCCAAAGTAGTCTGGCTCCGGGCCGATGTAGCCGTATAGCGTGTGCACGAGCGAGATCAGCAGGATCGCCGTGGGCGCGCATTCTATCCTGCCGTCACATATCTTGCACAGGTCATCGGTTATATTACCAGCTGAGCTCATGGCATTTTTTAATATCTACTCCGATCTCGCGATATTAAAATTCTTTCATTGATAACACTGCGAATTCTTCATCTTAATTGCGTGCGGTCCACTGTAACGTATTCCTGGACCTGGATAACACAGAGCTGGGTCCGCGTTACACTGTGTCTGTGCCGAAGCGAGAGAATAGCGAGTGGTAGCGAGATGGCGGCGGGGCGCGCGTGCGGTTCAGACTGGCGGGGCTCTACCGCGCGTTCGGCGCCCACTCTCATGTTATCGTACACACATCCAAGAAAACAAAGTGTACACGTTTGTTGTTATTGTTTATTCTACTGTTCATTGTCTGAGATTCCAGAGGTTACCTGTCATGTCGCCTCCAATAGAAATTTGTGTTGATTAGATATACTCTTTGTATCTGCACTTCGAATGTCTATGTGTGATTTCGGAGTTAATGTAAACAATATGCGATGCCATTCCATCCATTGTTTTCTACACAGCAATTATAGTATGACTGTTATTAGATAAGGACCTTCACTGGATCCTATTCATGCCATATTCCAATAACTTGCTTCAAAGGCTATCGCTCAAGGCCTTGTTCAATAATTGTAACCAACTTGGTGGGAACCGCCGGCGCGCTTCATCAGAGTATTGCTGAGCTGTGCGGTGCGTATTGCACATTAATGATATTTTTTAATTCCCAACGAATCCTCAAAGCTAAAACTACCCAATATAAATTAAATTTTGAAATAGCATAAACTTAAGTTAAGATCGTTCCTTAAAAATTATAGTATATTTTTGCTAATTAACGAACATTAAAGTCTATCTATCTACCTATTTTTCAAATAATAATACATATAAAGACACAACAAAGCAATGACGTAAACAGAGTTGTCGCACGAGTGCAGTTCTTCGTGTTTTCTGAGATCCGAAGCACTTCGAACTCAGAACTCGCGCGGTTCCATGTAGATGTAGGGTATAATGTTACAGTTCGCGGATCCGCAACGCAGTATACCGTGAAAACTGTTTTTATCACGGTTTTCTTACTGTCCTACGATTTCTATCTATTAATCTGTACCAGGTTTTCTGCATTAAATTTTTTACAATCTTGAAGAATTGAATGAAATTGATCTGTCAGCAGCTGATACGTTCATGCTTTTTTATTTTTTGAACTATCTTTAAATTCTTAAAATAGAATCGCATTGAATTATCATCAGTATAGTCTGAACTGTAAGGGATATATTGCCCTCGCGTCTCGTGTTTCCATTGATTACGAAAATAGTTATTACTATACTATATAAGTGGTACCAACAATCACAAAACTAATTTTTCTCTAAATTGTTACCAAATTGCCTGTGAGTGCGCTGACGTGTCTGAGACAATACTCCTAATATAGAGGTATTGCGTTTTTATAAACAATAGTAAATATCCGTGGGATAATAATAGGACTGACCATTATTTTCTTACAGTGAGCAATTGAAATAAATTTAAAATGACCTAAAGAAAGTTAATTGTATAAGTGTGATCTAATGGCTTGAACACCCACGAATATACACAATATAGTATTGCATTGTTTAGGTTCCTGATACATCTCGCATAGACACTGAAAACAGTTTAATTAGTAGCCGTCAAATTACAAAAGAAAAGTTTCGGAGAAGACATCTAGAAGACAAGCAATACTACGCCACAACAATCAGATTTTACATAGTACGAGTATGTAAGCTTATGGTTGTTGGGGATCTTTCAAATTTAACACAAATTGTAAATTTAAAGTAATATTCGAAAGTGTAACTTGTAAGCATTTAATATTCCCCATTTCAAACGTCCATTCGCTGTTCCAAAAGCAATAAAACAATTCGAGATAATATCCCCATTATTTGAATGGAGAATTAGCCGCAGGCAGCCGACAGCGCCCTCCCGCTACCACCGTGTGCGAGTTTCGCACATTAAATGAGTAATACGTTTTAACAGCATTTAATTATCATTGCCTACCAATTCTAGACAATGAAAACGACCGATACGGAATTACCGAAAATCCCTCCGGGCCAAATGAAAGGGATTATTAACGGAAATATGGAAAACCATCCCATAACTTTTAATTCAATGAGGCAGACTGGTGTTTGTTAAAGCGCCACCTGTGATCGGAAAGCTAAACTACAAATGTGATAGTTTTCCAATTGACCAACGAGAGGGCGCTGCATTGTAAAAAGTTATGGGCGGCTCTTATGTAAATGAACTTGAATTCATAATTATTTCAATTATGAGATACGAAGTTTCAACTCATTTTCCTACATATCTATTAACATGAATAACTGTTAGACTAAAGTATTGGTAAAACTCAATTTTTAAGTTAAGTGTGATCCAATATTTTTGATGAACATTACTTACATCACATAAATATCTTGTTTAAAAGTTAAATGACTAAGAGTGTTCATAGTCAATTATTTCTAATTTGAATGTATAATTGTGGCTAATTACCCGGGCACTTGATTAGGTAAGAGCTAGACTTGTCAGGTAATGGTTTACTGCATCGGGCTTTTCTATGCAGGATTCCTGCGCAATCTGCAGCCGCGCCTGTGCATTTTTTATTACGTTTAACATTACTTTATAATAATTAATAACTTCTGCAGAATAACGTAACTAAATAGAAACGATTACATATGAATTTTCAAACACACGCTTAAATTATACAAACTTTATTTATAGTTCAAATTGTATTTTGTATTTTAATAAGAAATTAGATCGAATGGTTCTAGTTGTAATCTACTAGTGAGAAGAGAGAAGTTAGTTATGCGTCGCATAGCAAATTTTGATAAAAAAGTGAGTGATTATTTTACATTTTTATTGATTAAATTGATTAATTCCAATTGCATACAAAAATGCATCAGCATTAATTACTCAAGATGGTAATGTAAGCTTTACTCAAGCTTACTTAAAAATATTTATTATTATTAGTATATTATTTCGTATTACTGCCGCAGCGTGGCGCTGGCGCTCGGGTAACACCCACTGCGCTCACAATTAAGGAAATAAATTATCCAACTGCGACCAGGGCTGCAAATGCTACAACGCACTACATTGTCTGATCTTTATCAAACGTAATGACGTCTTTTTTTATTAATAAATCGTATAGTTACGATAACGATACGAAAAACGTAATTGTAAATATACTAAAACTTGCATACGTTTTTCATCCAGTATTTGAAAGCTTTTTACAATTGTTATCTCATCTTAAGTTTGTGTTATAAATAGTAACAAAGCGTGGACAACCCTGCGCTGCGTAGCTATTAAGTCACGCGTGCCGGACAGGTCTAGAAATGTCCACGACTAGGTCCGGAGCGCTCGAGCCTGCGGGGGTCCACCGCCGGCATGAAAAACTCAAAGAATTGTCGCGAGACTGATTTGTTTGGATAAAAACGAGCCCCGCGGCCTCTGATGTACTGCGCTCTGCTGCAACAGCATCGAGATATTCGAAATTTGTCGTTATGTGCTTAATGGTAATTTACGACTCAAGTTTTTTTACTTAAATAGCGTCGTAAGCGTTTTATCTGTATAAATACGTCGTAAGTCCGGTTTACATGACAGCAATTATTCAAGAGACAGATATGATATACATTAATAGTATTAAAACTAACATTACAATTTTCCTTTGTCATTTTTTCGTTCTGAATACGATCAGTCTCAGAATGGCATTCAAAAATAAGCGACATCTGTTGTCGAATATCCAATTAAAATTCACAATTCATAAATTTTTGTTGCTGACATCCAAAAACAAGTTTAAAGTATTCGTTTTCTATTCTGTAATCAGCTTTGCCCAAACCTGCGGTCGTCACCGGCGGCGCCGGCGGCCCCGGCGGCATCGGCTGTATAAATCAACATCAACATAGATAGTAATTGCTCCTAATTCTAGGGGCGCGCTGTCCCGCGGCGTGCGTGTTACTAAATCGGAGCTCGACAGGTAGGAGCGGCATCAGACGTGGAATTTCGACTTCCATACACAACCGGTCATCGTTTGTGTCGAATGTGAGAACCCAAATTATAATTTCCAAACATTTTACAGATTCCTTTCAAACCAAACTGCCAATCTACATGAGCAGAGATCAGCTCAGCAATAAATAACGCGCGACAGTTCTTTGATTGTAGCGAGCGTCATTCATCTTATATGAAAGCCAGTAAAATGAACATAGCGGCACATAAAGGGTCATCTGGATCTAATATTAAAAGTAAATTGAATTCCTCTGACAACATGCGAGCAGCGGTTAAACCACGGCCACGTACGTTCGTGTTCAATGTGATATATGTAGCGGCTTTGTCACTACGACAAAGTTAATGTTATTATAATGTAGTATTAAAATCCTATTTCACGACGCGATGGCCATCATCTGACTAAATGTACGACGAGAGAATTATCTCTGATTTTCCGGTATAGTTCCATTAAATGTTCTAGAAGGTGAGAATGTGAGCGCTCGAATAACTGCTCACTAACATGTAAGCAAATCATACGACAGTTGTAACATCAGACTTTAACAAGAACACTTTATATGTCTTATCCTTTTCCCACAGACCATCGCGTTAATAAATTTAGAGTCATGCATAATATGTTGTATTTGTACAAAACCAAAAGATACAGAAGCGCATTGCGTGTTGCGGGAACACGCAGGCGTGCGCCGATAGCATCGCCGCGGGATCGAACCCGCGACCGTCTAATTAGCCTACCTCTCGCCTGCCCGCTGCCGGTGCCCGATGCCCGACTGCTACGATCGCTTAATTTGGTTATCTAAACTGCAAGTTTGCTGCTTGTGTTAATTGCGTTTCAGTGAAAAAGTCGCAAGGGATCGTGCTAGTGAGATGTCGCATCGGTATCACAGATCGTGACGCTTTGACAAGGGATAATGCATTAAAGACTAATTTGGTTTCGTGATGAAACAGGTTTCAAACTCTGATAACAATAATATAGTAACTAAGTAAAATGTTTTAAAATGGCTTTAATTAAGACACCGCTAGAGGTGCACGCAAACAAACACGACAACAAGACTAAATGTCTAATAGTAAAATATCAAAAGATAAACCCGTGAGAATTTACTGAATAGGAATTTTCTTGCCAAACGGTGAATAAATTGCACATATGGTTAACTATACAATTTATTGGCTATTTAGTAAGATGGGAGATATTTCTATAAGTCATAAGAATACCATCACATAAAGTATGCTGTTTAAGAACAGAATAGGTCAAGAAAACTAGCATCTTCTTTGCTTACATACATATTCTTTAGTATGCGGCTACACTGACCTTTATATCATTAGTTCTTTGAAATATGTATTAGTATTAAATAAAAGTATTTATTTAAAAAACTAAACATTAATCTTTTGTAAAGTGAGATTATCAAGGATTTATGAGATGTTATGCACCCCGGTAGAGTTGCAGCACGAGCCTCATCGGATGACAGATCGGCAATGGAGTTGTGTAGTTGGAAAGTGCTATTGAATTGCTAATCCCAGGCGCTAGATCACGCGACAACACTCGCGCCTTTTACTGCGACAAAAATTAACTGTTTTATTATGCTTAAAAGAACGTGCAAGTTATAAGATGTAGCGGAAATCTGCTTATTAAAAAATTGACCTTGATATAACTTATTATTCTTTGTCTAGTAAATACAAACTGTTTAAATCAGTATTCATTGTATGAGGCTAAAACATAAACAATAATTATATCCGTAAAATTATTCGGGTGACTTTTCTATTCTCTAAATATCAAAATCGCTCAAAGCTTTTGCCTTTAGTATCGCTGTATAAAATGGCTACTTTTTACATCAACGGTCACTTTAAGAATTATTTAACAGTAGATTTTCATGGCGACTTTTACTGGCTTGATGTTGATGAATGCTTCATTGTCACGACTGCGTGCGGCGTGCACTGCTGCACCCGGCCGTGTTGACTTACGCTTTGCTACTCTGAACATGTCTGCATTGATCTATGCGTTGCCTATTGCGTAACTTGCAGCTCTAAATATTTATATAGCATTAGATAAAGTATATTTGTGTGACAAGATACTACGTAGTTCAATGAAATATATGTACTCAAGTATTACGGTAAAATTAGACTAAATTTCTCTGTGGTTGCAAAAACCGTTGCAAGCTCATGTGTGACTTATGTGCCATTGCACACGTAAGCTGTAATACATAGGTGACAGGCTCGTACATAATGCTATGTAGTACATATAACAGTTTCAAGCCCAAAGGAGGTTAATTCTTGCGTAGATTCGCAACGGCCACATTCGTGTCAATGCTTTATGGATGTTTCCGGAAAATTATATTCCACATCTTATTTCTTACTAATAATATAAATATGTATGTTTGGATAGATGGATATTTCTTAGAAGGTATCTCCAGGCACAATTTGGTACCGATGTAGAAAATAGTCTGGAAGAAAACATAGGCTACTAATTAAGTTTTTTAGAATTGCGCGCGGACAAAGTCGCGGGTGACAGCTAGTAGCATATAAATAAAATCACACGATATTCAAGTTGCACTTAAAAACCTTCGTCAAATTCTCTTCAAATCTGTCAACAACAAATAAGAATTCCAACTTTTTATAACAGTTTGAAATAAAATGTTTTCGTTAAATATATTTTACGATAGCGCATTGACCTTTTGAAGCTCATTTTAAATTTAAATGATTCCAATAGCTGGCTTCAATAAACCATTTTGTATAAGCTAACGCCGTCGACGCCGCTTTCTTTTTTAAATTACCCTCAATTTAGGTGATTAGTTATAAAATGGCGGTCGTAAGTTAAGTTCTCAATAGTCGATACGTTTAAATATTAATAATAGAATTTTATCTGCGACGTAAACCGCACACAGAATCATGTAATACATATCTTAACAGATCAATGGACTATTCGTTTGATAATCTCATACATTTACTTTTATGAATTTCTGTAGTCGCCCCTCTGTCCCTCTGTACCTCACACAAACATCGTTATGAATTCTAATCAGCAGACAACTTTTCCGGCAGGCGCTCGATGTTGAAATATGCTAAGAATGTCCTTTTTATTATATTTCTCCTCGATGAATAGTTCGACCTCTATAATGATAAAAAATATAAAAGTATATTTATACTCTTACAGGTTTGTCTTTGGTAAATAAAATATGACCTATTTTGTAACTTTTTTTGTTTGTCATAATGTATCCTCTTATCTATACGTTGTATGCTTTATTTTAACATGTTTTTATTAACTTTAAATAAAAAAATAAATAAATAGAATTTGTAATGTGAACCAAATCTGTTATGCATTTGGCTTTTGGGCAGATTAGATTTTATCAACTTGTAATAGAGTTTTCTTTCGTTTGTTCATATAAGAGGAATTCAAAACATAATTGCTTCCTGACATGAGGTCAGATATGTACTTGGTAAAGGCGGTGCCCGACTTGTGTGGTGTGTGGTGAGCGGGTGAGCGGGTGAGCGGGTGAGCGGGTGAGCGGGTGAGCGGGTGAGCGGGTGAGCGGGTGAGCGGGTGAGCGGGTGAGCGGGTGAGCGGGTGAGCGGGTGAGCGGGTGAGCGGGTGAGCGGGTGAGCGGGTGAGCGGGTGAGCGGGTGAGCGGGTGAGCGGGTGAGCGGGTGAGCGGGTGAGCGGGTGAGCGGGTGAGCGGGTGAGCGGGTGAGCGGGTGAGCGGGTGAGCGGGTGAGCGGGTGAGCGGGTGAGCGGGTGAGCGGGTGAGCGGGTGAGCGGGTGAGCGGGTGAGCGGGTGAGCGAGTGAGTGAATGATGCGCTGTAGTATAGCAGTAGTTTTATCAATTTGTAGACTTCGAAATAAATAACGTCCAATCAATAGTTTATACATAATTTATTTGGACATATTAGAAAGAGAAAGTTTAAGATGTGACGCTACATATTCAATTCCCATGTTCATATGACAAACATTTGTAAATATATTTTGCGAACAAGAATTTATTTAAATATTCAATTTATAAACAAAATGAAATATTTGTTGATATTTAAATATTAAATCTTTAAGTGAATAAGTGGATTTACACAGGCATATAGCGCCTCCTGCGTCAAAATACAATGTACATAGTTAACAATACTTATGAGATATTTTTTTTGTTTCAGGTAACATAAAGTTCACTAACTGAAGTTAATTGCTGCAGAGTACTAAATAGGTACTTATGTATTGTAAAACTATAGTCATGTGAGTGCATGTTGTCCGGAGAGACGATGCTGGTTCAGCCCGTATACGTCCGCACACCGCAAGCCGCAGCGTAAAGCATTACCTATTGTCTGTGGGAACAATGAGTCGCTTCATTTGCGATCGCGACCTGCTTACTGGGACAATATTATTATTACCAGTACCCGCAACCTGCAACTTGCGATACGATAAACAAAACGACTAAGAATTACATCTGTTTATCTCATGATCGGTTGTAGATCTGTTCTTGGTTCTCATTTGGCAATTATAAGTTTGGGTTGAAACATTATTCCTTGCCTCCACTCTAACGTTTGGTTAACATCCTAAATATGTATCATATCATAACTGTTTATAAAGATCTCAATCAATTCACTTTACATAAAGTACCTAAGTAAATCATTATACATATCTAATGTTCTCGATGTATAAAATAGCAAATGAAGAAAATACGACGTAAAAGGTAAAGAGCAATATTATCAATCCTCATGTCATAAATCTGAACAGTTGTAACGTAACTGTTAGTGACGTGGCACAGAAATATCTTATATGACGGGAAAAATTATATTGAAAAGCTTTCCTCAGAGATTGCCATCACTCAGTGTACCATCTGACGCAGACGAGCATCTGTCGACAGGCCAATACAACCACGTCTGACTAACAAAACTAAACCTTAATACCTATGGTGTAAGGATTAAATTTCAAATAAACTTTTTCATTATCTTTTCACGTCAGAGAAAGATTTGATATCATGAGGCAGGAATGCAATATTAACTTTATAACATTCGACATAAAGTGCTGTTTAGCTTCTCAACAGCAATTTCAATTTTAAAACGCGTGCGGATATCGCCCCTACTACGAGTCGTGTAAACTCGATCATTTAAAAATAACATAATATTAAAACATGTGTATAATGTTATACTTTGTTTTTTATTTATTGTTAATATGGATATAAACCAAGATTCTGGAGCTATAATATTTATCATATCTTATTTCATAGCTATAAAGTTAAAACACAGCACACACAAGTTGCGTCAACAAAAACTGGTAGTTTTAGTGATGAGAATCTAGTATAACAAGTACTTGTCCTTATTGATGTAGAGATCACGATACATATTTTTTGTATCTGAGTGTACAATTCTTAGTAATTGCAAACTTACTAAGATAACTTTATTTGTTCTGACGAAACATTTAGATAATGCCACTTTATTCTAAACCAACTTTTAAATTCGTCTTTTTAATGATTTTCTCTATCTGATAGTAAAGTTGTGTAATATGTATGTAACTGTAACAATTTCGATCGAGAAGCAGTGGTAGGAGCTGAGTGCGGTCAGGTTGGCCGGCGCGGGCGTGTAGTCATTACGATGATTGCGAGGTAGCAAATGATAGCCGGCCACTTCGAATGCCCCGGCGGGGGCGCGGGCGCGGCGCGGACCTATCTACAACGTTACGTTGATAAAACTTTGTTTTACTTCATTCCATCGAATATGTCTTTGTAATTTAAACAATTTGCAATATGGTTTGTCCGTAAATTTTAAGCTACGTACAATAAAGGAAATATTAAATAAGCTGTCCCCAGAACTGCTATTTGTATTTGAAATAGATTTGATAAAAATATATCTATTTGTTATCCCATTTTTTAAAACTTTCTTGCGTTTTTTTAACGTAAAAAGTAACGTAGTGGAACCGTGTCTTTATTAGCAAACTTGGGATAAAAAGTGCGAACATTGACTTGCTCACTGTGACGTCAATAATTCAAAGCATTGTCATGCATCTTGACCAGTGAGCACTTGACGTAAAAAGGAACCGTAATTGCTCTAAAAACCATTCAAAAATCTTATCTTCAAAAGTACAAAATTGTGTGGCTTTACGATTTTCTAAATTGGACACACACAAATATGATTGTCTCTTTCTTTCCTACGATTCTTCTATAATTTATTCAGTAATATATTCAAATTAAATCGATCAATCTTTCATTAAAATCGTGTCTGTCGCTGCTACTATGTATAATCTATGAGACATAATTAAACAAGCCAATTAGTAATGCCTGTCTCCGCAACACAGAGCATATCTTGGGACAGATCGATTTGTTTCGTCCTCTCTCCGGCTGCCGATATCATGACGGGCGACGCTCTACATAGATAGCGCAGCACACTTCTGACTTGCCTACACAATCTGCACGACTACAAGACTGTGTATATATTATTAACTACTTTTACATTTAAAGCCACTGTCAATTAACGGTCTTCGATAGACGTAAACAAAGACAGGAACGCATAAACGAAAACTTATAGCTTACAAACCTTGTTTCTCCGGCTTAAACGTTTGCTTCGTAATATAATTGATTTGGAACGCGTTGAAGTCTATTATAGGCAACTCATAAACAATGTCTTGGGTATGCTGAAGTCAACTGTAAAAATGATGAAATGTCGCAATAATATTAAAAGCTGTGTTGACTACACATTAGACTTAACTTTGCGAAACATAAATATGAATCACCGGTAGTAAAATCCTCAAAAAACCGCTTCGGAAAAATCTAGCAGCGAATCAACGCAGGACTAAAGGGTTGTTCTTCGTCTCTGTCTAGAGCTCTACAATTGCTATTTCTGTCTCTAGCGGTGCGCGCGATGGCGGCGGGCGGGCTTCGTGCGGCCGCCAGTTGCGCGCGCGCAGCGGCCGCGACCACTGTTGTCAGTACAGTTGTGTTTAAATTTGGCGCATTTAGTTCGCGTAGTGTTCGCACGGGCTCTATGTTATTGTTGTGAGTCCCGGCACCACGCTCCGCCTGTGCACGGTGTCCGACACGGTGGCGCATGTGCTTAGAAAGTGAAACAACAAAGGATTACAGTGCACATTGTTGGAAACAAAAAGTAACGTGGGAACGCTTTCTATAGTACGCAAATTAATATGGTTTTGTTTGGTAGAGTGTGTACTGTCGTTTGGTGTATTGTATCATGATTGTGGTGTGCATGAAACATCAGCGATAACTATCTAATTTCTAATCTACTATAACCATCAATATTAGACGAGATTAAAACCTTTCTTATCAAATATCCCCGGTTAGGTATAAATCGCTTCGAGTAGAAAACAGTTAAGAGTTAGAATTTCCCAACGCTTTTCTACTTGTTCAAACAAATTTACAGTACAATAGAATACTGCAGGTAGAGCTCCATGGTATCAATAAACTTACTGAAATACAATTCATATTTAAAGGAAACCAATCATAAACAACTGTATTCTTGTTGTTATTTTGTGTTAGTTATTAGGAAATATCTTCATTTTGGCATTTGGAATTTTTAACGTATCTTTTTAAATCCGTTAATAAACCGAAATGAAAACGGTCATAAAACGGCTGAGTGTTGCTGTTACTGAACGATAATGTCAGCCTTTGCCTCGACCAGCACCTGCTGAACAGTTTTTACCGAGCGACGTGTAATAATTAACATTTATAGCCCGCGGCGCGGCGCTGCAGCGACCGAGGGTCACTCCGGCTTGTAACGTCCAAATAGACCATTTTTATACATAGCTTGTGTATAATCTGTTGTAATACTCATGACTACCAATAATGCCTTTTTTGTGAGGTCTGTATCTCTTACTACACTTACAAAATTATATTATTCTCCACTGTATAAGGAAGCATTCGTATATCTGTTTGGGTGAGGTTAGTGAAGACACTATAGTGCACGATTCATGTACAAGCTCTAACAGAACTTTCTCGAATGCAATAAGCAAATCATACCCCGCGACCTTAAAATAGATCTACAGTATTTAATACTTGAGTACTTGTTCTAGAAAACACAGTGACTAATGTCGATATTTTCCCGTTTATTCGCTCTCATTTACCTGATTCATAAAAATGATTAAAACGTTGTAATATATTAGATACTACGCCATTTTAAAAATGTTGTATATTTTCCTGAATGTTCGTATGTTATTTTTATAGCAGAAAAAAAACTTGCAATATTAATGTTAAGTGTGACTGCAAACTAGAGTAAATTTGAATACTTAGATGTCGTTTTCCCGTTAAAGTTATGAGAGTTAATCTCATCAAATCTCACAAACATAAAAGGTCTGCATTCCATTTGTGACCATAAAAAAAACTTTTATAAATTATTAATTTTTAATCTGCGCTATCTGTATTAATTACTGAACATATTTAATACACGTTTTCAACTTAATATAAACATCTATAGAAACGTGTCCATTTGCTATTTTGCAAAAAAAAAACTTTACATCGTTTACTTGTCTTCTTTATAACGTTGACTTCTTATAAACCTGATTCTTATGTTTTACTAACAATTATAAAAATGAATTCATTACAGTGGAGAGGGTGCGACGAGTATGATTTTTTCTATTTGCACGTCAAACTGGACTCAAACTTCAAAGGAATGTTAATATTTTATCTTTAAAAGAGACTCTTTAAGATTCTTAATAACGACATATAAATACAATTTGATCAGCTGACTATTGCAGTTAAAGAAAACATTTTGAATAACCTATAAGTAGTATAAATATTTCTAAATGTGTTCATTAAAAAAATGTTACATTTACTGTATCAATTTTGCTCTACAGCTCTAGTGAAATGTCATCTAGTAAAGATTATCATAATTGTTGCACATGTTTTTGTATTTATATAAAAAGTTCGTTAGGACTTAATAATGTATAGAGTTGTCAATGTAATAAAGTCATTAAATAATTATTTCTTTGACCTTACAGCTAACTAAGTACTAGGTTTTATAGTCCGTTACATAAATTAAACTCGTGGCAGCATTTGTGTTATAGTTCATTTACTCACTGCTCTTGTCTTAACTTTGTTAAGTTGAAATATCATGACTTGAAATGAGGTACGAAAATATCAGATATTCTTCACTATTATTTATTTTAATATTATACTTTCCGTAATCAAAGAATTTTATTAAAATGTAATTACACTCCGTTAAATGTTCTGAATGTAAAATAATTACAACTTTGGAATATTTTAAAAGCGCTGTGTTAAAAGTTATCGTAACCGTTTATATTTCTAATGAATGTTTCGTTCATTTGATTTTACGTTAATACATTTCACGGTACAGTATTTTATCTAAAATTCATTAATTTAGTGCTGCATTTAATCTTTGATTCTAAATCTTATCCTCGTATCCGTACGCTCCTTTGGAGATCACGAGTCACGGGCCTCCCATCAGTTGCACTTGAGTATGGCCACCGAGGGTGTTTCAGTGAGTCAAGTCTCACATGACCCTGTCTTTCCCCCAGAAGGCAGGGTATATTTTTATGATTTCCCCCCGAAAAAAAAATTGTAATACGCAATACATAAATTTACTTTAAAAAATACTTCACTTTAAATAAAGAAATAAAGTTTTTGAAATTCCAAAGTGAGTTCGGATTAAGTCGTGTGAGATTGCAAAAGCGATAGGGAAGGGATGATATCGATAGGACGTTAATATCGCGGTCGAGACTGCGGCGCGAGGAATAGACTGCGGCGCGAGGAATAGACTGCGGCGCGAGGAATAGACTGCGGCGCGAGGAATAGACTGCGGCGCGGCTATCGATATCGATGTTCGACGTCGATAATTTACGGACGCTTCAGCAAGAATAATTGAAAGCTATGGCTTGTAATGTATTTTATAGAGCATTTTGTAACTATTTTTTTTGAATAATTTTAACTCGAATGCAATATCAAAAGATTTTTGTAAGTTTGTCAATTCACACCCAAACCAATTGGTTTAAAGTAAATCTTAAAAAACAGTAGAAGCAAATTAAGACAGTATATTGTTTGAACGTAAATCCGATTGTTACAGTGTTTAGATACGGTGAATAGAATGCGCGCGGCAAACAGCGATGCCTCAAGTTCCATGAATACTGCTGCGCCTGCGCATGAGAAATATGTGGCGTTGTTCACATCGAGCGGATGTCACACATTGCCACTGTTTACTGATACATCATATACTTATACAATAGAATTTACAAGAAATAAATAGAACAATTAGTTAATTTATTGCTGTTGTTTTATACTTTGTTTTCAAGATTGAAGAGGTCCTTTATATTCATATCTTTGATATACAGTAAGTGTAGGATAAATCTTCAAACAGCCTACTTAAATAGGTTTAAGTGACCAATATATGTGTATATATATATATGTATTAAGCAGGAACAAACAATGTAGCGCAGGGATAATATTAATTAAAAAAAAAAGATAACTAAAACCTGTGCAGAAAAGAGTACGGACCAAGCGTCTGTAGATGTGATTTTATAAAATAAAAAAAAATAAAAAAGTGACCAATATGATATTCTTATCACGAGGTCGAGATAGTGAATCGGTAACACGCCGAGGCGTACCGACTTCTGAATAAAACTTTCCTAGGACTGACGCATTAATCACGATTATTTCCAGTGAAGACAGGCTACAATATTTGTTTTTTGTATATATATTTTAAGTAAGATTTAGTACAACTTTTATCGAAGCCCGTCTATTGCATTATATGTGTACCAAATGATAAGGTGGCGCGTTGATGTCTTCTTTATTTGCAAAAGAAGACTGAAAAGCAATACATTGCTAAACAATTCCACGATCTCACACTATCGCCTCGGACTTTATCTCTCATACATTATAATAAAATAAAAAAAAACATCTCAAAAATGATAGTCAAGTTACATGCTATGCTTTAATGACTTGTCGGTAGTTCGCAGTGCACTGTATGTCTGAGCTATAAACTAGTTACCAGGGCAGTTAGAATACACCAGTCAGGACTGCAGGTATTGTTAAGATCGCGTGGGCGTTAAATGAAACTTAACGGTCTCGCTCTCGCCGTCGCCAGTAAATTCTCATTATATTACAGCTGACGTCCGCCGCCGCTGAAATATTTCGCATTGTATTTACTTTGAATACATGTTCGAGTATTTTAAAACTAAATATTACATGCAAATGTTACACTGCTATATTTTTAGCTGGTGAGAACAGTCTGTGGTAGGAAATTTCATAACCTTGAACCGTTAGCGGGTGAAGAACAAGATGGACGTGTGCAGAATTGTGATCATTTCCATTTTAAAAAATAACTACACGGGTGCGTTGTCATGTAGAGAAACAATGTAAGTAACGCTACATGGATAAATTTATTTGAACATTTTAAACTATTTTAATATCGATTGAAAAGAAACAATTATAAAACACTAGCTGTTGCCCGCGACTTCTTTTGCACGGAATTAAAAAAATAATAATTAGTAGCATGTGTATTCTTATAGACTGTGTTCTACATCTATGCCAAATTTCAGCTAGATCCATGCAGTCGTTTTGGAGATACCTTCTAACAAACATCAATCCATCCATACATACAACAAACATTCGCATTTATATTAGTAAGATATACGATTAGTTTGAACTTAAATACCGATGTATTTTGCATGTTATGTAAATTGGTACTTGTTTTTACGTTGGTAAAGAAATGAAAGGACTTGCTGTACCTTAGTTTTGTTACGTACATGTCTCTTAAAACGCAAAAAGTAATTGCCTGCACTTAAAATTATCTTTTAAATATAAAATTTACATAAAAACGGCCGAAGAACTGTAAAGAGACGCGCGGTCGTGTGTTCGCGAATATTATGGGACTATTAAAGTTTGTACAACGAAGTACTTGAAAAATGTTGTTGGTATCATAAAGGTAATTATATAAATTACAAGAGAAATAGAATCAGTTTTCTTAAATGAATTTAAATTAGGTATTATTTTACGGACAAACCTAAGTTCCTTGTTTTTGCTGCAAACTTCTTATATAAGAAGTTGTTTATATTCATAGCTATGTATTTAAATAGTTTATTTAGACGCTATTAACATTCAAAATATATTAATTTGCATTGATTATATATAATTATGTAAATGAGGGCACCGTCATCTATTTGAGTCTAATTTGCCTTTTAACCTGGTTACACTGCCGTAGTAGAACCTTAGAAATCTTTATATAAAATATGACATTATCAGATGTTAAGAAAGTTGAAAGACATAAATCATAATCAGATAGTACATAAATCTCAACAAATAAGTAAACTAACGTAGCAAAGCAAATTAAAACTGTAAAATTGGCTTAGATATAGAGCATAAATGTTGGTATGTTTAAAGTTGTGTTTTAAATTGATGAATTTAAACCGTTGCAAGTTACATAAAAGCAATCAAATCTATATTTGTATGTATATCTGTACACTTAAAAGGGAATGAGCACACATACCTAATCATATTAGGGGTGAGAGGAATTTTATGGAGTGGATTAATTAAAAATAATTCTTAAATATTAACATTTAAAATCAAAGAATGTTTTTATACTGTTTTTATGTTTCAAATGATTACACACCCTTTAACCTACCTCATTTTTTCGAAAAAAAAAAATAGATTACGTTTTACAGTTGAATATCGTCTTTTATGTAGTTTAAAAGTATGTCACGTAGCATTGGAAACTAAACAAATATATATAAGGATATCGTCACTTGCAACGTGTAGTGAAACCATTATTTAAGGTTATTGAGACTTCAACTTGACGTCTGAAGACGTAGAATAATTCATTAACAGCGGGATAAGGTCCATTTAAACTGTATCGTTGTATTGCTTTAACACATGACAAAAATAGACAACACAGTTAATTACAAAGTTGATAAAAAGTGGTCTTTAAACGAAACCAATTCTAAGTACAAGTTGTGGAAAACCTATTTATCAGATTGGCCAATGTGATTGGAATATTTTGAAGTGACCATATTTAATGTAGCGTAGTTATTGCTAGTGGGAGTTGAAGTTAAATAACACCAAATAAAGAATTTGTAAACTTATCAAAAAGTTTGTTACGATATTATATTCGTTTACTATTTAACGTTATTTTTTTATTGTTATTAATTATTCGTATAATTTGAATGTAAACGCATATATTTTGCGAGCAATATGGACGAGCGGTGAGTAATATTCTTTGAGGCGACAAGTTGTGCAGTCGGCACTGGGGACCTGTCGTCCCGTTATTTACAAATCATCTTCCAAGCTCCCCCTTCCCCCCCTCCACATAGCCTCACCTCTATCGTCGGTTGCAGCACTGCACTCACTATCGCTATTCAATATTCCCTGTTTTATTACTATGTAACTTATTTGACATGGGTTTACGTTAAGTACGTGAAGTTACTTCTAACATTATTTTGTACACACTTTAAGTGTTTTGGAGCAAACATACTTAAAAAAAAAATCTTTACGACCTCGAAATATAGAGATCGGAAGTGTTACGGATTTCCGATTGACAAAACTAATAATTTCTTATTAATAGAAATAATAATTTGTTATTTAAACTAAGTTTACTAAGCTAAATGGTGATTACTTGTAAAGCTACCAGGACTGCAAATATCTTTATGTTATTCATATTGACGCGTTGTAAATAAGTTCAGGCCGACGACGCGATGACGTCCCGCGCAAACGGAGGCAGTCAGAGCTCGTTTAAAACTGACAGTCGGTTATGATTTGTGAAATATATTTGATGTAGTAATTTATTTTAATTTACGTCTTATATAGTAAATTTTCAAACTCTTCTAAACTTTAGAATTATTAATAAAATGAAAGTGTATGATTAGTTATACGAGTAACAGAAGAGCAATGTTAGTTAAAAAAACACTAAAAACATAAACAATTGTCGACCGATTGACATCTCCAAAGCGGACAGTATTATTATAAATACATATTACAAAAATAAACATAATATATCTTCTTTATTTCTTGATCATTAAGTATGATGTTAGTCCACCTCATGCAGTGCAACTGTCAGTTGCGTGTTTTTATGCGCTGGTCGATGTTTGTGAGGCAAAGGCAACCTTCATACAGCCACAGCACACCACGCCTGTAATTATTATAATTCTATCCCGGGGCGTTTAAACGTCTTGTGTTTATGTGTATTGCTTGATGGCTCTTATTACAATAGTGTTAGAGGTGAAAGTCGCATGTGATGACTATGAGTTGAATTCACCGGTTAATTGGGTCAACTATATGTGTATCACTGGAAGGCAAATTACACTATTACATACATAAATATCAGTAATAATATTTTCAGCGAACCAAAAGATCAAAAATAATAGATATGAATACTTAATTTGGTTTTCTAAAATCATCAGACTTCGTCGGCACTATTATTTAGGCTCATTTCCGCAGTCAATCCACAAAAATGCCACAAGGCACTTTTGGGTCTGACCTAATTTGTAATTTTTTTTGCAATCCACGAAAAAGCTTAATGACTTGTAAAAAACACAATGGATAGCATATCAAAAATCAGAGAGTGCCACTTTACCACCCCCGCGACCCGCTATACCCCTGCGCAACATTCTACATCCCGCGGCTACCACTCCCGATCTATTTTTTTTTTCGATAATTGATTTTTAATGGCCACACTCAACGGACAAGTTACGTGACGCGCGCACGTCGCTCTACAATCGAATTATAGATATTAAATAATGGACTATAAATAGAGCCTCTACCCAGAGTTGCTCGCTGTCCATGCTCTGTTAGAGTCACGTAGGGACGCAGCAGCCCTGCGAGATTGTGATCTGCAATTACAACTTCCATCTAATACGATAATCTTAGGATGCTCTATCGATAACCGACGTGTAATAAGATGCTAATGATATGATACATGTTGTTACATATTTTTAGTCCATACTTTATTATAAAAGTCTTCGCTACATCGCTTTCGTATGAATGCGATGTATTATAAACTAGCTGTCGACCGTGACTCCATCCGCGCGTAATTAAATCTTAATTGGTAACAAATTTCATCGAAATGCGTTGAGCCGTTCTGAAAATACCTTCTAACAAACAACCATTCATCAATTTTAACTTTAGCATTTATAATATTAGTAAGGTTAGTAAGATTAGTAAGATATGGTATATTACAGTATTTATTCAATAGGTACAGTAACATTGAGTTGTTTGATCTAGATAATGTATGTATGTATCATGAGGTACGTAACTGACACAATTTATATCTAAATATGACCACCTACACATGAATATTTTAACCATTTATTTGGGCCATTATCTAGACGTCCCCGATTATCTACATCAAGGAAACATTTTTGACCGTCGCAGCACTTAAGCCTCAATCAATACAACAGTTTTATTAATGTGCCAACATTTATAAACTTTAATGTTACACAATCGCACTGCACTAAAGGTTACATTAAACGTTTGAACGGATTGCCTCATGTTGATCGATGTTAAGAGATCGTATAAAAACAAAATTAATTAATGTTTAGTAACAGAAAGGAATCCCCTTTCCTTTGTTAAGATAAAGACATGCATCTTTATTGTTGATGTTAGTTTTTTCTGTACTGTCCATGAATGGGATGCTATGAACCCATAAATTCATTATGAAACTGATATGGTTTTTCTTAGTTTCAATAAAAATTTATCTAAAATCAGTTTATCCCAATAAAAGATATTTTAAAAACAATTAGCTTTTAAAAGCTTTCATTGGAAATAAAAAACCAAAACCGTGTCTCTCCAAAGGCAAAAGCATTTAACCAAAATTTTCTCAGTAGCAGACGCGCTCAAACATGTCGCATAAATTAACTTAACAACAGGTCCTGATGCGACGACAAACTCACAGCTCTATGTTTATCTCTGTCTAGTCAAGGAAATTATTCGAGCGAGAGTAGGACAGTGTTTATGCAAACGAGAGGAGCGGTTCGCATGCCGCTGGGCAGGCTCCGCAGACGCATAGTGGGTCAATAATACGCATTATAAATATATTAACGGTATGCTAATACTATTTGCTATTTGATTTTGTATGTATGTACATTTTTCATATGTTCAAATGTACATTGTCATTGTACAAATGTACATTGTCAACGTACAAATTTAACCTGACAATGTAAAATTGACTGATTGAACATGTTCACAATGTGTAAGATGTGCCTTTGGTAGTTTTTTGTAATCGATTTCTTTCACTCGTTTTAGCATCTAAAGTGATAAAATTCTTGTTTGTATGTAACAGATTATGAAGTTATTTTTAAATTATAGCTAGTAATGTATATTAAATTAAAAAATAACTTTATTATGTAAAAAATACTCGCCTATGTGTTCTTCCAGAGTATGTTCTACATCTATGCCAAATTTCATTAAGATCCGTTTAGCCGTTTCGAAGATATCTTCAAAAATAAAACAACCATCCATCCATCCGAACATTTGCATTTATAACATTAGAAAGATTAAATCTTCTTCTTCATATCAGATGTTTTTATGAAAAATGAAATACCAGTCTTAAGATAAACCTACATTTAAGAACAGTAACAGTAACTATAAGAGAGGGTCAAATATTTTAAAATCTTGTCCACATTTTCTTACCAAAATAAATCTATAACAATAAACTAAATCCTAATTAACATAAATGGTCAACTTAGCACGTATTTATGGTTATCACTTAACAACTTAACTAACGTGTCTATGGCTTTTTCATTTTCATAAAAAAAACCCTCATTAAGTGAAATGTTACAAGCAAAATATGTTAGACCACCTGTTAGACCAAGTAGCTTTAATGTCTTTGTCGCTATGTTGAAAACTCTAAACTAAGAATTAACATGGATATAAAGATTGGTTAACTATTTAAATTCTTTCTCAAAGTAAGGTGTGACACTCAGTTATTTGAAAAAAAAAAGAGTTTAAAGAGTACTGTACTTATGTAATAGATAAAAATCGAATAATTTTAAGGCTATCAACTGCTAAGAATATAAATTTTAATACGCTATTCACTGTAAAGCTTGTAATGAACAGTTAAATATAAGTAAAATGAGTAAAAAGCACAAGTTAACGACGGCGCGGCTGCCGGCTGTCGGACGGCGGTGGCAAAATTATACATAATAACCTTCCAGCAGCGATATGTAACAAAAGCCGGGATAGATAATGATCTAGTCTTACGATTTATGACCCCGTTCTAATATAGATATAGTTAAACTCCTAGCTAGCTCACAAAGTTATGGACGTTTAAGTATATTGCGTAATAGATATGTAACACTATCAAATGCACCAAACGACCATGCACCATTACTTACAATCTGTAAATAACAGTGTGTTATTTTCTCGTAATTTAGCAAAAAAATCCGTCAAAATGTCAACTACGAAAATGGCAACGAGACAAGTGAAATCTTCCAACTCAGCGAATATATTAATGTGCAAACAGTGGTGGAAAGTGTGCTGGATGTACGGCGACCAGGAGAAATATTACAGGCAACTCTACGGCAAGAGGAAACTGAACACTATCAACTCTGAGTTCCTAAACTTTGACAAAATGGACTCAAAGAGATCCGGCGCTCAGATTACTGAACTAACAGACGAATTCTTCGACAGCAATTACGGTTCACAAATAGACCCTGCGCCGGACGAAAGTAACGCAGAAACGAAAGCGTGGTTCGGTGTCGAATCGGAACCAATCTACGGTTTCGAATCGACGTGGCAAAAAGACCAAAGAAGACAACCGATTCGACAAAGCTTCGACGATCTAAATAATATTCTTGATGAAAATCTTAACACAGACGCTATAAAAACGATGTTACAGAACGGACTACCTCAAGAACCTAAAACGGAGCTGTTGGATTCCAAAGAACTAGTTCATCGGAACGGCGAAGTACTCGGAAAGACGTCGAAAACAGTTTGTAAAACTAAAAAAGGTGCAATAGTTACGGAAGAAACTGAAATATGTACGGATGGAAAGACCACTGCTAATTTAAGGTTTCAACGGTCGTCAGTGAAAACGGGTCCTAATAAAGTGAAGGAAGTGCTGCAGCCGGTGAAAGAGAACACAGTGCTAGACGAGTGTCCGCGGAGGAAGTGTGTGGGCGACAGGCTGACAACCACCACCAGGACATTGGTCACCGTCTCACAGACATCTACGACCTCTTGCAACGAGTGAGTAGTTTAGAATATTTACTTCTTTACCATTGCATTACATAATAACTTACTTCTGGTTTGTTTTTACATTAAATATTATAATAAGTAGCACATTATCTATTAGTATCAATTCTTCTACTGCTGAAACAAAAACACTATAATCTGGAAGAAATTCCGAGCTATTCTATAAAAGTGGTCAATCCAGTAATTTAACATATTTTGTTTTCCTTTATTGGATTATATCTCATAACAATCTATGCTTATTTCGCATTCCCTCACAACTTCAATATAGTGTTGTTTTCGCGCACGCCTAACGCTCGTCATTTCCTCAATTTGTTTGGAATTGCTCAGTAGTCGGCAGATGGCGGCCCATTGTCTGCTCTGGTTCCCGCCAACGTCTCTGCCCGTTCTTGCTTTGTAATGATGTTACTCGGAATACCACGTCGCCGCGCCGCGCCGCTGCGGTTTTACATTCTTATCTAAATTATACGCTACAGCGAAACTAAGTAACGTAGTTAATTTAAGTGTAATCAATTACCGTTGAAAGTATATTGATCAAAATTTAATTTTTTTAAACTTTTCACGAAATAATATTTTAAATGAATCTGGACAAAAATATTACTCTAAAACAATTGCATGACAGAAGTAGGTATCATACTCGTATAAACGACTTCAAACTAAGTTTTTTGTTTCACAAAATAAGTTTAATTTTAAAAAACCTGCAGCTGCCGTGATTAATTAAGGGTTGTATTGAAAATATTAAAGGAAGAAAGATCTTTCGATAAAAAACATGAATTTTTTGAGTATGTATGGTATTGCTCAAATCATTTTAATTAGCACCTTAAGAAGCGATCGAACGATAACAGCGAAGTTGAAATATAGCCGTAATTAGGATTAGAGAAGGATTTACTTTTTGGAGTTTTTTGTTTAACCTTTGTATTAAATCTCCATTTACTTTTGACATGGATTAAAAATAAAGTACGAAAATGTTTCTCATCGTCTCACCTTACCATTTTAACTGTATCGCAAACAATTTGTTGCAATGGATTATACGGATACATTTTCGGTTACTTATCAGAGATAATTAGCAAAGCCGCCGCAACACTGATTGCAATTCCCGAAGACACATACAAATTGAGATTCTCTTTACATTAATTTAATTAATAAAGGGTGTTTATCTTTTTAATCGGCATTTCTTAAGCGAAAGACATTTATAATTTGTAAATTTTGGGAACACTTAACTTGTACACATATCTTAAGTAAGTTTTGTGCCATTTAAAGTGATAAAATATTTTATTAAAAATAAACCATACATCTCTATATACAGCTATATAAAATATCGAAATAAAATAAAATGATTTAAAAATTTATTCACAAGTAGGTACTTTACTTCATTTTAAGTTTTGCGGAACCTTTACCGCGGAACGTCGTAAACATATGGCTTCTTAGCGACCTCTATCGTAACAATCTGGCGCGCACCGCCAGCCGTCTGCCGTGAGAACATCCGCACTCACTTCCGATTGTAAAACATAGGCAATTGTGTAGTACAATAAATTCTCTTTACAGTTTATTGACAGAGTCACTTAATAAACTTATTGTACAATTTAAAATCTATTTTCATAAAGTGTAAATTACTAAACTTACCTTTTTCTACCGATCAATTCTAGTTGCTAAATGTGTAATTTTTTACGCCATAAAATTTATACTACTCTTAGTAACACAGATTATCTCGCCTATCGAGTTCACTTTGTAGTGTCATGGAACGTATTAAAAAGCTCAATTTAGTATCCGATACGATATAGTAGGATTGTGACTTTATTTCAGAATTGATACACGTACAATCATTAGAGATTACTAAATGCCAATTAAATGTCAAGGTGCGACGTATCGCAAACCGTTAGCATAATTAGTCACGTAACTCGTTAATGTAAACCAATGACTAACTCATCGCTGGTTTATGAAGCTAAAATCCCTGTATAAAACATATCGTAAACCCTATCACTATATTTAACTAAACTCAGATAACAATAATCATGTTTTATACGGGGATTTTGGTCTCGGAAAGCCACGATCACTGTTTTAGTGTTTTATATGATTTGAATGACAAGTTTTGTACTTTTTCAAGCTTTTTTAGTTGAATTTGATTAGATTCTTATGATCTCGGAAAAATAAATGAAAAATATTAAACAGTTATTTTAACAAACAATTCAAAATGTTTATATGAAAAATTTAGTGATGTTATTTTGTTAAGAAATGGAAATTGCTAATAGAAATCTAAATACAACAAAAAGTTTGTTAATCTCATATGACCACTACAAGGTACAGTGGCAGTAACATGCGTGGTAGCTGGTTGGCAGACTTTCTCTTGTGAAGGGCTGTTGAAAAACAAAGTAAACACTTACCTCTCCACTATAACCACGTCAATAAAGTTGTCATAATGTACATATTTAAAATAACGGTCAGAACTTGTTCAATTTACCCTTTGAATGGAATAGCATACAATACTTTATTAAAGGTAAGGAACAATAATATTGTTACAGACAAAACCGTTTATAGCGACATTGTTTAGAACAACATACCGGTTAAATTGACCAAAATCAAAGGTCCTGGCTGAATGTTATTACATATCTTTCCTATTAATACCTGTCACCGGTTGTTACAACTATCGGTTTTTACGACTCAATATGAGTAGTCCCTTCGATGTCGTTATAACAGATTTTGACTGTATTATATATGTATGTCATATAATAATTTTTGTCGTCTTGTGTCAGTAAATAATGTACTAAACTCTTCTTTTAATCAAGTCTTAGTATTACGTAGATATAATAACTTAATTTTCGATATTAAAAACAATTTTACATGTGTAGTTATGATAGGGAGAGAGTTACAAACTTATGTTGAACATTACCATTATGACAAGGCGACGTCCCGCAGTCCTTGCAGTACGTCCATAGAATACCTAATGTAAACGTGTCACAATCTGCTAATTTGTTGTATTAATAAATTTTAAATAGCTTTTGACGCTGTTCAGTTTATAAAATACGTTTAAGCATTCCTAAACTAACAATTGCTCGATGGCAACCATTTAATTCGACTAGAGTATTTTCTTCTAGATGTACATATGTGCTAAAGATGAATCGTAAAATATGTAGGTACTTAATGTGTTTAAATGGAAGTCCTTTCAATGTAATAAAATAAAATAAATCCATTTTAATAGAATAATAAAAAAGTGCTGGCGGACAATTTTATTGTAAATTAATATAATAATATTCATTATGATATAGCGCTCTATCTGGCATAAATTGGCGCGCGCTCTTGTCATACATAAATTGTGAACAAGAATTAACTTGCAGCGCATAGTGATGTACCACGGTACATTCAATGTCGATAAAAATTCTTATTCTTAAAAAAAAAATATTTTGTATTTATAACGAGTTAATAATTAACTAGTTATAATTGCTTCAGAAACATTCCTTAAAAAAATAACTTTTAATTTGTATTAATTTAATTTAAAATTGTTATTAAACTTGCAATTTGAAAAAATCGATTTGATGTGAAATTTTTCAGCAGCCATAATAAACCAAAGAAAGTTGCAACATCACTAAATTCATGAACGTAGCGTGCCTAGGAAATTGTAGACTCGCCACACGATAGTAACACCCATCCAAATGGTTAATGGATAACCAAGAGATGAACATAATTACACCGCGCAACCGCACCTCGACCGCACGCCAACCGCATCCCGACCACGCCGCGACCGCGCAAAATGATACAATTGCGCTGTGCTGAGTCTCTCACAGCCGGGCTTGAAATATTATCTACAGTGCAAATTAGTGCCCTACCTCTTGTATAGTTTATGATTTTCTTAAATACTAGTGTTGATTTGTAACGCGGCACTTAAACTAGCCTATGCAATTACTGCGAAGTGCGAAAAGTTCCGAGCTTTGTTAATTTATAACTTCAAAGTATTGACATTTTTATGATACTGAAGCTCCAAAACGATTCCATAAAGAAAAATTCAAAAGTATTATAAAACTGACATGTGACAATCACGAGATATACCGAGAGTTATTGTCAGTTCTATGAATTTTTGAAGTTCGTTCTGGAATCGCTTCGGAGCGAATGCACGTCTACGGAGGCTATTCCTCAATTCTACTTAGCTTTGTCATCTCTTCTCAGGTTTCCAGAAATCAAAACGTTTAAAAATAATAAAAACATTCAGTCAGCAAGCAAACTATACTCACCATTAATCGCGTTTCTCGGGAATCGGTTGTATAATACATATTTGTTCACGCGGCTCGCTTCGCATTCGTCACTCTCTTTCATATGATCACCCTGTGACGTGAAAGCGGGACGGTAGAATGTTTAGTCTCCCGGTAGCCGTTAGCAGTGAGCATGCGATGTTTGCTGAGCGCTCGACGCGTTGGCTTTACTAATTTACTGAGGAAAAGCAGGTGGTATTTAGGGTGTGGTCCTACTTGCGACTCAAAAATTAGGTGTAAATTTTTTAGTTCTTGAAACTATGTAAAGATATTAATGTTCTTGACACAGATAGAATTTCTAACAAGCATTAATACATTATCAACTCTATTTCATTAGTAACATTCCAATTTTTTTAAAAACATATAGGTACTGAAACAAATAAAATAACTGTTAAGTAAACTGTTTCTATCTTTACGTACTAAAGATTAAATATTCTAACGCCATTTTGTAATCCATCCTCCAGCAGTACGACCCAACCTCTTGTTTCGTGCCCTGTTAAGCATGCTAACGCAGTAGCGCAGTGGTTGAAGAGCAATGCATATTGATACTGTAACCAGTGTTACCAGTCAGTCCAAACCGTCTTAACGCCGGAATATCAAATCACTATTATCATTATGTAGTTTTCGATTGACGTCAGAATAAAAACTGGTTTTACTAAGATTACCCTTATCACTAATAAAAGTATAGTTTGAATCATTCTGGAATAAAAAGTAAAATAAAAGTGTGACTAAACTATGCGTTATAATCACATACAAAAAATGCTTCTGAATTAAATTCCTAAAACTGGCAAAGATAAGAATTAGGCCAACAAAGGTTCTTCGATCTTGCAGTTTAGAGAATCTGTTCTAATATAAAAGCGTAAAACCGACTCGTTGAAATAGTGATTTGAACCGAACCAGCAGCCGTGAACACCGACACTGTTTACATTGTACACGGTGGCGGTGGCGCCGGGAAATATGTAACTGGTGGCGAGTGCGCCGACAGCTGACCAGGACTAACATTGCACGTTACGTGCTAATGAACCGCATGTACAACTCTGAACATGCACGTGCATTGGGATACGTTGGCAGAACTAATTCGAACATAACTTGGAACAAAACTGGCGAGTTTAGTTTACCATGCTTTTTAAATGGTCTGTTAGTTATTCTAACACGATGTATGCCACCTACTTACCTATTCGAGAAACTTTGTGGTTGAATATTTTTCAACAGAATACACGCACTTTAACAGGCGAGTCGTTTAATCCGAGTTATTTATATCTAAGACAGAATAATACTAAGGCATAATACAACCAATTAAAAATACCTTTACAAGAAGCTCAGTGGACTATCGTAAAAATGATAAAAAACAAACCGTATCACCGGTGACACTCGCGGGCGCAAGTAAATCCATACGCACAGACAGACGCGCCGTGTAAGGTATCCGACAAGTAGGCGATAATTAGCGGCCACATTCCCGGCCCAGTTGCACTAAGTACACTTCGGTGTATCGCAACGCTTGCACAACGCATGTGGCCTTACAACATAAATTAATTGCAGTCCTCTATCAATTACTGAGGCGACATTATTTGTTGTCAATTCGGAGCGATACGATATCGCAGGATGTAAATCAAGGTAAGCGCTACGAGTGGGAGGATTGTCTACATTTGCCGATTTAGTGCAACACGCTGTGTGTTTGAAGTCCTCATATTTATTACAGTGATTGTAGCACCAAAGTGCCAAAAGATTGCTTGAAAACCAAATTCGTTGGTGGCGCCCTCTGTCTCCATTTAACCGGACACGAACAAAATCTTGGTTTTTATTATATAGATTTTTTATTAAGTAAAACTATTTATCGCTGTTTTATTACAACGTTTATAGTGAAACGACTTCGACAATCAGATAAGCTAAATGTGTATTCGCAGTCGTATGAATATGCTTCTTTTACGAGCGCACGCAAATGCTTGCGGCGAAGAGTCGCTTGAATAGAATGATAAAGGCCTTTGGCGCTCAGTCGGAGTCCAGTGAAACTACACTAATTATTGTGCGGAGATATCGGCTCAATGCGCCGGTAAATCAATGGACTCTTATCAGCGTTATGTTGGCTCTAATTGACGTTTTTATGCCGCGTCGGCGGCATGTAGGCGGCGCTATTATAGCCCATTGAAATTATATGACAAACGGAGTGCCCTGCCCCGGTTTAAAATCTCGTTTCACGTGAAATACATTGAGTTAACACGGACTTATTCTTGCAATGCAGTTGCAATGCGCAGGCGCATGTATCACTTAATTCAATCCCTCCATTCTCTGCCCGTCACTGACGTCGAACACGGCTTTTTAGCATGCTGTTGCGGCAGGTTACAGTGCTTTGATTTATCTATCAACGTTCTTTTACAAAACAAAAATATGGCTTCTGGTATTCTATGACTTCACAAATAAATTGTAATTGACATAAGCAATAAAAAGCCTTCAGATAGATTGCCAACCTCCGTACTATCCAACTGCGAGAAAATACAAAAGAAATGTATTATTTTTTCAGGTTGCTTAGAAACAAGATAAACCAGGAGCTGGTTTTTACTCTTACGTAACGTAAACTAGATAATACCGTGATACTGAAACTGGTTTCCACAATTTCGACATAACGTTAAATGTTTTTCATTTGTTTTAAATTCTACGAACGATTGAAGCTTCAATACCGACGTTATCTATGACTACTGACTGACACACGCTTAAAGCTTGCTTACTTTTCTCAACGCAGAGTAAAGACCTAATCCCAGTATATATGTTACGTTGAGAATTTCGCCGCTATGTTTTATACTGCTATAAAAATAATAGATCGTTATCTAAGCATAGTTAAGTCAATATCAATCAACGTCAACACAAGTAATGGAAACGCTGAATTTAAATAACATATTAAAGTTCAATCAAAAAACAATTTGTTCCGAAATCTTGACAGTTCCAATCAAACAGAAGAATTATCACACATCTATCAAATACAATAAGAAATTATTCAATAAACTTTAATACGTCTTAAGCTGTGTACCGCTGGCAATTTGATTTTATGTGTTGCCTGTCATAAAATTAAAAAGGAAGTCTTCAATAATTCCGAGGAATGAAGTCATTAAAAACAAGTTGTTGCGGTCGCCGCTGGGATTACGACAGGACTGCCCAAATTGTTTATAGCCACGGTGACTGCCGGTACCGCTGATGTATGTTCGAATACGTCTGCATTTAATATCGTATTAGTAAAGGTACAAGTAAGTGGTTTAAAGTTTCCTTCTACGTGTGATTTCTGTTGATCTGTTTGAATCCAGTGTGTAGAAATTGAAGCATAAAATATCAACTGATGGGGCTCATATTTCAAGGGATGACTCAGGGAAAACCAAGTGTGGGACTAAGAAGAATATTTGACCTAAAAACCAACACCGGTTGTTCCGAAAGAGCACTCTTCCACTCGTTCGAGTAAAGACTATTTACTGTGTCAGACTTTCGAACGAAGATGGATAGGAGAGGATAAGGATAGATAAAACAATAATGTATATATCTGTAATATTAGGTCCTTACATATGAAATTGGCGTTTTGTATGGGAGGAACAAAAAGTCGAATATTTTTTAATATAATATATTTAATTAATCAAAGTATGAACCATTATTTTCTATGCACTTTTGCCATCTCATAGGTAGTTCATTGATCCCTTTTCTAAAAAAACCAGTCGGACGGGAATCAATAAAATCTTTGAAGGCGATTTGGACTGCCCCATCGGAGTTGAATTTTTTCCCTTGCAAGAAGTTATCCAAATTTCGAAAAAAATGGTAATCTGTTGGAGCAAGGTCCGGGGAGTACGGAGGATGTCTTAGACTTTCCAATTGAAGCTCTTCTAATTTAGTAGCCGTCTGTTGCGCAGTGTGTGGTTTAGCGTTGTCGTGAAGCAGCAGTGGCGTGGAGCGATTGACCAGCCTAGGTTGTTTAGCCGCTAGCTTTTCCATCATGGTTTGCAATTGCTGACAATAGACATCAGCCGTAATAGTCTGGCCAGATTTGAGAAAACTGTAATGAACAATACCGGCACTAGTCCACCAAACGCTTACAAGTAACTTTTTTGGGGTTAATTTTCGCTTGGGGCAGGATTTGGCTGGCTGGCCAGGATCCAACCATTGCGCTGAGCGCTTCCGATTATCGTAAAGAACCCATTTTTCATCACAGGTAATGATTCGGTTTAAAATACCTTCATTATTGTGCCAGTTTAGTAAT
Source organism: Papilio machaon (assembly GCF_912999745.1). Lineage (NCBI taxonomy): Eukaryota > Metazoa > Arthropoda > Insecta > Lepidoptera > Papilionidae > Papilio > Papilio machaon. Next base: position 7,963,373 of record NC_060001.1, on the reverse strand, counting down.
GTAACGCAACAGTCGACGCGCGTTTGCCGGTTTGCTTCAGTCAATTCGCGAGGTACCCACCTTTCAAGCTTTTTAATCTTCCCAATTTGCTTCAAGTGAATTAAAACAGTTTTATCACTAACATCGCAGCCTGCAGCTAACTCGGACGTGGTTTGCGATGAATCTGCTTCCACAATAGCCTTCAACTCTTCATTATCAACTTGAGTCTCAGGCCGTCCACGGAGCTTGTTCTGCAGATCGAAATTTCCAGAACGAAAACGTTGGAACCAAAAACGAACTGTGTTTTCTTTTGCAACACGACCGCCATACACATCATTCACCCTTCGAGTCGTTTCCGCAGCTCTAGTGCCACGGCGGAACTCGTACTCGTAAATAATGCGATATTTTAAGTTTTCCATTTTGTAAAATGAGTGACGCAAACAGAAAAAAACAGAAGAAAAAAAACAAATGAATGACGGTCATCGAACCACAAATACATGAGTCTATAGCTGTACAAATTTGAATTTGGAATTCCTTACCAAAGAGGAGAAATTCGTGATTAAAGTGGCCAGTACGAAAAACGCCAATTTCATATGTAAGGACCTAATACAAGAACATAATTTTTAAGAAATTTTTCCAAATTTTAACGGCATTAATATAAACATATTATTCTCGTATGTATACTATAATTTAAAAAAAAAACAAGCGTCGCCCTTTCTGTTAGTTTTATCTCTTAATAAAAATATCTTCAAACGTTTTAACTTGTGCGAGAGGTTTTTATAACGTAATTACAAGCGTACTTTTTGTAACAAAACTTTATTATATTTCCGGATGACATAAAGTCAGCTACATAAAAGTTCTCAGTAGAATGATTGCGTCGACTTAAAGCGTATAAATGTTGTTCGACATTTCTTTGACATCCATTACGTTCGCACTTAGAGCACAGATTAAACAAAATTACTGCAACTCTAGGAAACTATTATTGTACTTTAAATTATATTCGCTTTCTGCAGTAATCATCTTTTAGAATGTAAGAAAACACGCCCATTTCAGTCGCGTATTCTCGCTAAGACCCATTACTTTTAGCGAGAATACGATGAAATCAGAGTTCTTTGACGTTGCTATGTAACCTACTGTTGATTAGTAGCTTATTTTAGTACTTTACATTGTCCATTTTGTTGCATTTTCATTTGGTTTGAAAATTAAAGGAAGATATTCCACTAGGAGCCTAAGAATCCGGAATCTCCTAAATAACATCTCGGTACGTCTCTAGCACACGGAAATCTTGGAAAAATTCAAATACACATATCTAAACTTTTCTTCTCTGTACTAATGTCCGTAAGTACAACAATAGTATTGTATAAATTGTAACAAAGCTGCGTTGGTGTGATGGCGAAGGCGCGGGGGCGTGTCGGTCACGGTCGAGCCGCACCGCAAGGTCGTCACGTCACATCTAAAACCTCTATTTTCTGTACATCATTTAGCTACTGCAATCTACTCCCACGTAATAATGGTTTCGTACATTATGGTGTAGTCGTTGATATGTAACATATGGGAAAAATATGCTAACCAATCGTTATATTGTTCTACGAGCGTGAGGTGGTAAAAGTAGGTCCAAACAAGATGAATTGCCTTACCTCGAACCTCGTTAGTACACGATCGTAACACAATTTTTTGATTACAAAATATTAATCATAATGTTGTAAATGTAAGGGTCGAAGCTCGAAGCGAGGCTGATTGATGAGCCGGTGTCAGGCCAGCAGCGATGGCGGCGACACTGTCGCACTGCACTAGTTTTTTGTCCATCGGCAAATTATTCAAGGACAAGCTGAGAGAAATTGCCCATTTAAAAATTTATCGTAAATTCAGTTTAATATTCTATCTCGAGATGAATACCATACATGAAAATGGTAGTCAATTTAATCAGTTTATTTGCAACAAAAAGATTTATAATATATCTTTACATCTGTAATTACATCTGTAATTCACTAATCTTTTAGAAAGCCGCGAAGATATTTTATACTTGCTCTTACTTTTTATACGTCTTATATATTAGGCAGTAATCCAAACTAAATTGATTGCCTATAAAATTAAAAATGCCCCACTCATTAAAGTTGGAACATATAGTATAATTACCTCGTGTCGTGTCGTGTCGTGGAATGTAAACAAACCTAACAAGTGACCGACAAGCGACTTGAATTAGTCCAGATATTAGATACGGTCTCGTTTTAAATTATCCGACAGGAAGTTATTAGTTATGAATCAAATTGAAAAGTAATTCATGTAGCGCTCGGAGTATTGATTGCCTCTGACGTCATTATCATAATGAGTTTGCTTACAACGATATTGCAACTGATTTTTATTAATTACTAGCTTTTACCCCCGACTCCGTCCGCGCGGAATAAAAAATAGAAAACGGGGTAAAAATTATCCTATGTCCGTTTCCTGGTTCTAAGCTACCTGCCCACCAATTTTCAGTTAAATCGATTCAGCCGTTCTTGAGTTATAAATAGTGTAACTAACACGACTTTCTTTTATATATATAGATTAATAATATAGTTAATTTTGAATAAAAGTTTTAAGTTTTCTATCTATTAAATATGCAATTGGTAAGTGTTGTAAAAATTGCCGGTCGGTCGGCTTGCTTTTAGGTTTATATCGGATTTAATCTCAAGTTTCTGAAAAATTATAGATTACAGATTGTATCCTGAAGATTAAATTTACGTATAATCATTTAAATATGTCAATTTAATAATTAAAAGAACATCAAAAGAGATTGTGAACGCTCAAATGTTTGTGAAAAGAGTTTAAATTGAGATTAGAAAAAAGAAGCTTCAACACAGCTTATATTTTTAATATTAATTTGAATTTAATGAATTTTCTTTCTCAAAATCTTTCAACGTCTCTGTGTGTAAATTATTATTTCTCCTACAGCTAGTGTTAAGGCAGTCTTTAAAATGCGAGTAATTCCCCGCAGAGGCACGTCTATGTCGGGAGCTAGGTCTTAATCGCCGTAAAAGTCGCAGTCGCGGTGTCGGTCGCAGTCGCAGGGCTGCCTCGAGTAGAAGTTGATTGGCGCATTGACCCATTTTGCTATTTACAAAATGTCAGGGACGGCACAAACAAACAAATTAAAATAACAAATTTTAAATGCAATATCTAATTAAGGAAATAATTTTAAAGCCACGAGCTACGAGGCATCCAATCTTTACGCTCTTTTTATGCTTTGCCACTTTTTATTTATCTTTATTGTTCTGCCGCGAGCACATCGTTTTGTTTGCGGCCAGCACAGCGCAGCGCCTTATCGCCGACAGATTATGCCTGCTTCTAGATTAACTTTATTTCTTTCTTTTTATTATTACGATATTTTTAAACGGCGATGTCAGACAGATATCGAGTGGCCAGACTCAATTTATCTGCCGCACTAAAGTCTGCAATATCTTAAATCGTGGATCAAACATTTGTATTTTAATTAGTTTTATAATTTCATTGGGGTTTATCATCGTCTTTTTGTTTTAACGACTGTTCATTGCAAAATTAATGTCTTTGTTTTTTGTTCAACTATTTTATTTTTCGTATGTAAGTTTACAGAATGTGTAGGTAGGTCGTAAACTAAGTTAAGGTGGATATCCTAGCTGTATTTTATTCAGAAGCATCCATTGTAGATGTTATCAAATAATCTCTGGTCCCATTTGTTACAAAAAGCTTAGAATCCGAGATCATTTCGTAGCGTGAAAGATAAAAGCGTAACATTTAGTTGACGTCCGCGAGACGTCTCAATTAGAGCCTAAGAACCGACAGCCGACACGACAGACGGCTGGGACCATAACTCCCTGATGATAACTGCAGATAAAGTCACTTTGTGTCACTATACACACATTCTGACACAACTAATGAACTGTGAACATTTTACTGACAAAATGAAACAAACGACTGACGTTAACATTTCAAAATTGGAACAAATGTATTCTATTTTCAATCAAACAAAAAAGTGTTTTGTTTTTTACAAATCCCTAACATTTATTTTGGGTCTTGTCGTTCTGATTGGTGCAGTATCCCATGCCACATTTAAGTCTTTGGTTAACAAATGTCAGTGATTGTAATCGCTGCTTACCCAGATTAAAAAACCTGAGTCATAATTATTGTACTCATATTAAATAGCTATATCATTTGACGTGACCTTTCCAACAACATTTAGCACAATACACCATAAGCTATGAATGGAAAACAAAAAGAATCGCAAACAATAAAACATGAAGCTTCCCGCTATGGCTATCAGATGGCGCTGGCGCGCCTAACAGAGATGTTGCTCAACGGCCGCCGCCCTGGCATCATTGAGCGTTGTCTATCGGACAAACGCCTGAACATCGTTTTAATGGGCGGAGTCACACTCACTACTTCAGTATCCACACTTTCGGACATTAATCATGGAATAAATATCAAGATTTAATATACTGGTCTGGTTAATATACATATCTATCACTTGTTTAATCGTTTGTGTCGGATTATTTATTTTAAAAATTATTAAAACAACTATTTATTATAAGAAGTTACAACATGGCGGTCCCAAGAAAGATGTACTTTAGATAACCTGATGTGCCTGTCATCGGCTTGTGGCCGTGTCCGGCGCAATCCGCGCGGTGAGCCGCCGCTCAACTGCTAAATGTGATTTGAATATTGCTTGTAATCCGCACAACTTGACACATCGGACACGATGAGCTCTGTATCACCGATCACGAGTCGTGAGTTAGTATCTTTATTTAAAACTGAAAAGGTATTATATATACACACATCGTGTTTTATATTGATTATGTCTGTAATTCATTTTGTTTTTGTTGTGTGAGTAATGTATAATAAATATTTTCTCTTGTTCTTATCCTTTGCAAAATAAACTTGAGGTATCGGACCAATGTAAAACCTGTAAATTTGTAAATTCATTTACATGTGAATATTTAAGTTTTAAACCTGAAAAATACAAGATAATTTGGAGACCTTCCCCTTTTTTTACATCAACATAACGTACAAATGACGCAAAATGAGTAAAAAAAGAGAGAATTTTGATTTCAAGCAACGAAAACCTGATACCCTGAGAGAGATAAAGTTTCGGCACATTGTGCATTAACGAGGTTGGCAGAACAGAAATTTTTATGTTATACGAAAATGAACTTTATTTTTATCTTTATTTGAGGTGACAGTTGTTTGTCAGGTCAATTGTGGAAGGACAAAAAAGCTGCAAAGCCACCGGTATTCATGTTTTCGATGGCTGAGGTAGAGATAATGTCCTTTTTATATATCGGTTATTAGCGACAATGCGGGTTCTGAGACCAAACCTCCAACCCGCCGACAGCAGAGTGAAGATGTCCCGCGATACACCCGCATAATGACAACAGTTCTATACAATGTAGTCGGTATACTCGTACGTTATCCTGATTCATTTGGTTTATTTGTGGTCGAAAAATTACCACCACTAGATTGCATCTATTTCCCAGGGTTCTGTAGATGGTTCCATGTCTCAGCTGAGGCATCGTAGGGGTCACCACATTAGCATATGTGACCGCTGCCTGCATTAATACAGTACAAATTATTGCGCACTGATGTTGTAACTAGTGTTGTACTTATGTATATCGATAAATTTTAAAGACGTGAAAAAGACCCTTAAAAATCGAATATTTTTGGTTTTTCAATTGACATCGTATAAAAAAGCAATAAAGAAATATTTTCCTTATAATTATAATGCTCTAAATAAAAACTAAATATTTTACTAAAAATGGTCTACCTGAAACTTCGAGGTTCCTTACCTTTTAAGTAGTAATTTCTTTTTACTTGGGTCGTAAATTGAAAAATTTTAATTGCAAATTTTCTATTCATTCCATTCCATTGTTTTGTTTACGCGCAGCGAAAGCGGCGCTGTCACTCAAACGTACCACAGCTAAGAATGGTACAAGATGCATTGCATAACATAAGAGAGTTATCGACAAGCCGATAGCATCACTAGCAAAGCGCGGCTGACGCGTCGCTTTCCGCGAACACACAGCCAATTTGCATTTCAAATATCAACTGCCTCACACTCGGTCCACACGCAGCATTTTTGCGCTTTTAAATATCTCAGAACGCGTTCTGTTCTAAGTGAAATGTGAATATCTTCGGTTTTTTTTTATACTTTGAACATACCCTTTCAATCGTGTAGCTGCCAAGAAATTACGACCATTAGTCATTAAAATTATTAAAGATTCCATTATATTTTATACGTAAAAGGAAAATAAACAGTTGTCGACCTCCCACGACGAACTCAACCCCAGTCGTTAATAAGCAATCGTTTCGATGTCATTTTTTGCTGTTGCCGCGCTCCTCGCAATCGTATTTATTCTGTCGACTTCAATTCGGAACTAATAAAAATTCGAAATAATTATAACTGTGCTTTAATTAAGCGGCATTACAATTAAATAGAGTGTGACGGTCTTTTATTATTTACAAAAGAGTTGTCCGCCGACAACGGTCCGGTCGGGACGATTTCGACTCGCGTTTTTATTGAAATCGATTTTATTTATTACGACGGCGAGATCTCGATTGTGCCAGTCCATTAAGTGAGTCGATAAAGCTCGCGGTCGGTATAAAATATTCGATTATCATTAAATAACATCATTCGTTTTGTTCGGTGGCGAACAGCGGCGGGCCGGCGCGGCGGTGCCCGCGAGCCGAGCGCCGCGTGTAAAGTGCGCGTGCGTTGCCTTTTTCTCTTATTGGCATTCTGTCGGCTCGATTGAAACCTTAAACACTTTTTATGAAAATTAATTTAAAATGACATATTGAAGAAGGGCTATATTAATACTCATAAGCTCATAACTGACGGGCCCACATGTTATCAGACGTAGACCTATTTATAATTACAATACAAATACCAGTTTAGCCATTTCATTCGTATACTGGCCACTGGTCACATTAACCCCGGTTATTTGCATCTCTTCCGGAGGAAAGCGACGTTGCCACACGATGCCACTTTTCCTCACTTTCCCTTGCGGTCGTCTCGATTACATCTTGAAGTAATTTCAAACACACAAGTAACAAAGTTACACATATCGGTTTGGTGTTAACTGACTTAAATCTCGAAGAGTTGATAGAATCGCCCACAAAAATAAGTCAGTTGCAAGGTACTTTTGAAGTTTTTTACATGAGAATTTTGTAATTGTTGTTTAAAAATTAAGATCATCTCTAACGTAATGAAAGGGAACTTTGTTCACATAGTAATTAGTTTAATAATCCACTGACAAGGCTCCATTTCTCGCTTCCCAGCCCATGCGTACTACATGGCTATTTCACATCGTAAAGTACAAATACACGAGTTATATGTAGAAGTTTCTGTGAAACAAATGTTTTGAACATAACATAAATCATCAAACTACTTCATTAACAATGCATGTTGTCTGTAGTAGTTCATTTCTCACAATATAACAGCATAACATAAAAAAGCTGCCTTGTTATTACGTAGTTAGTAAATAAATCGTGGTTATACGAGTAGTACTCGTTCACGTAGTTACTCGTTTATTAAGACCATGGTAACAGTACTGGATACTTACGACACAAGAAACCTTATTTGGAAAAAAGGAAAAGTCTCTTAACTACTACTATATAGCATGAGATATTTAATGCTCATGTGATGAAGATCGGTTCCTTATTAACACATGACTGTTATCACTAACAGTTATGAGAGAGGAAGAGGAGGGAATAACTCTGCACCATTAAAATATTTACCAATTAAGATAATTGCGAGCTTCACGACTGTCATGGCGGCGGTTTCTTAGAATCGCTTCATGGATCTGCACGACGCGACGTATTAAATAATTTTAATCCATTAATTGTACTGAAGTTAAAAACAATTTATCAGTTTTTCTTGACAAAAGAGTCTAAGGTAGAAAGTAAGCGATTAAAAAAAGGTATAATGATTTTTTTTTTATCTTGAGCACATCGTGGTTACAACAAAAATATTACATTAAGATACAATGACATAAATTGCATAAATAATGTCTGGTAGTGTCGCGAGGAAGTCGCGTAAATCAAGGCAGGTGTCAGACAGGTTATATAGCCTTAAGCTACGGGGGAACAGCGGGGGACCGCAGAGGGGGGGGGAGCAATCAGAAGATTATCATTTTTGACTACAATCATCATAAAATACATCGACGAGCGCCCGCGGGACAACGACAAACAGGTATCATTAACATTGTAAGCATTTCGAAACTATAATAAACTATTAAAAATCTTACAATTTATCTGACAGTTAAAAAATGTTTAAAAACAAGATTTGTTCCATTATAAAAATACAACGTTTTATAGTAGTGCAGCAAAACTAATTTCCTGTAATGGTTGTCGTCTAATTAATAATACTAATGGACTATTAACTTAAAAAAATAATGTTTAATCTCAGAAGTATAATGAATATTAGAACCGTCACTGAGTTTTTCATCGACAGTTAGAAGAATTACAGATACAGATATCAGATGTGTGAAGGAAGTTAAAATTAGTGTCTATACTTCACTATTTATCACCAACGGAGTATAAACAATTTAACTTGTTACTAACTTATTTGGCATAATGCGAGAGGCAACGAGCACATCGTCGCCTTTATGGTAAATTCAACTGTATTTTATTGCCATTCATACCCGTCGATTGTAATTCGAGCCCTTGTCTCTAAATTTGGAGATGAAATCACTTTGTCTTAGTAAAAAGGCGTAAAAATTCGTAACCCAAATATGGTCAAATTTAAAGCATAATATAACCAAACGATTTAAACTCAGACTTTTGAGATAAAAATTTTGATTTAACTTTATCAAGAAACCATTTTTGACACCGTTCCGTCACAGTAAAATGTTCACTTGGATTTTATAAATTAAATTGATTAAAGATGTCTCCTAAACTAATCGACTCTGACATCAGTTCGAATAATAAATTGCCGCCATAAATAACGGTCGCCATAATTCAAAATGGCGATTCAATATGTCCGCTGCATAACGCTGTTATGTAACAACTTTACATTGGTCACTGGTGCTGCATGATTGATTATTTTGATCAGAGCATTATACCATTTTAAATTCTTCTAGCAATAAGTTTTTTCATATGTAAATTAGCCTATACCTATAATATTTATTTTATCAGAATCAGCTCCAAGAATCAGAACTTGTTTAGAGCCTTACCGTAGTAAAATGGACGAGGTCTAGTTGTGATTACCATCCAAATTGCACTGCGATTTCTCTGGTCTTCTTAAATCAATCGACTCTCTATACCTACAATGTAGACGAGATAACAACCTTTTTTAGCTTTTTACTAGCTACCGTAAAAACAATATATTGTAAGAAAAAAATCTTCTTAACATTTTTATAGTGAACATTTTATAAAGTTAAATTATGGCTATATCAATAGCAAATATTTATGGCGTCTGTTATTTTCTCACCACACAATGTCGATGATCTAAGAAATTGTTGTCAACTTTCATTCATATCTCTGTATCCAAATATACACTTTAAATTAACTGTGTTAAAAACTAGAATGCTATAAAATCAACCCACACTTCATGGTTCAAGATAGACTGGTCATTTTGTTACAATTGTAGTTCAGAAGCCGTAAACAAGCTTGTAACCAGTTTAATCTGTAATTTATGGATCATTTTCCCGATCGAATATTGTCTTGAAATAGACGCAAATAACGGCAAATAGCCAGTTATAGCCGGACTATATGGAGGTTGCACAGAGCTAAACAATACACAGAACACAGAAGTACCAGTATAAACAGAAATCTTGTTTGCTATTACTTTTGCTTTGCTTATTAATAAAAACTTCTTTCTTCACTTTAATTATAACCAACCAGTTGTTTATTTTTTAATTATCTTGAATGAACGATTTTATTTGTTGCTTTCTATCTTTAATACTGGTGTTTAAGAAGTACGCTGGGAACTTTGGTTAAATTTATATACTAACACAGTAGCAAGGCACGCGCGGCGCGTAGACAGCATCCACGTTGCACACAGACTATCAAGGAAAGTATCTCGGAACAAGAATTTAGAAATCTCTTGATAAATCCTGCTTTATGTGCATATTTACCGTCAGATTCTACATAATACATAAATAACACAAAGTTATATTTATTACTAACTGTATTTAATTTAACAGCAAAATTATTTAAAAGGAAATTGTACAATCAAAAGTTAAACCTGTACCATAATGTACATAAATATTATATAATATAACTCCATATCCTCGTAAACGCAATCATTATATACTCGTATAATATAACTATAGTGACCATATAAGTTCTACTATAACGGTCTCATCGTATAAATCAGTCGGCATCACTTAAAGATTGTATTCTACGGCCACATTTTTTCTTTTATTAGCCGGCATAATAAATCGCTAAACGCCTGGACGGGGTGAAAAATGCACAACCTCTTTCGTAACGAGCTATCGTTTTAAATACACATCGTTATACAAATATTTTGAAGCTGGTTTAACTTTCTTTAAATGTATTTTAATCAAATTAGCTGGTTCTTTCCCAAATTTTAAAATATAAAGTAACAAATCTCTGATCATATATCGGCCATAGAAATATTACTTTACAATATCCAAGGACCGATAGTAGTGGCTAGAAGTGTACCAACTATTACAATGTATGTTATAATTAAATAAACAGTTATTCATGAGGAAGATTCCCGTTCTACTTGAACGATTGAGTAATATAATAATTAGTGTACTAACATACATAACAAGCATTGCTACTTAATAATAACAACATAAATTTTAATCAAACCATATCTATAAAGTAATTTATGAAGGCAACTATACACCGGAAGAGGAGCGACTGAAATGAACTGAGGGCAAAACAATAGCCGTTCACGCTCGACTTTACATTCGGTATCAGAACTGTTTCATGGTTGAACAGAAGCCATAGGGCCAGGGCAGAGACAGTGATTGGAACACACAGCGTGAGATGAACTGTAGAAGGAATTATTTAACTAGATGTTCATCGATTAGAAACCACATCGTCTACTTCCGATAGTTAATTGTCAACCAATAGAATCGATTGTCGTTTGTCATCGTCTAAATAATTGAGAAAGATAATAGGGATGGATAAGTTCTTCGTGTTATTTCATACAATTGTTCGGTACCTAGAAGATTATAAACATGACTTTTACTATTAAAGATCTCTTAAATTACTCCTGGCTTACAAAATTAAACTATGACAATAATTTGTTATCTATCACCACTTATTTGGAACACATTGGTATGCGATGCACTTCATAAGTTTATGCACATGTTATTAAAGTATCTTTATTTAGCACTTATAGCCTATTTAATAAACTTATTCCTCTTAATTTGAACTATTTTACATCACATATTATGCTCTTGTACACTACATTATAAATTACCATGTCTTCAACAATGGAAAAAATTTACTACTTAATTGTTGACATCAACTTTAACCTGTTAAATAACCGTTATAACGCGATAACGGAATAATAATTAATTACTTTTTTTTATAATAGCAGCTTTGTTCTGTCCGCATTGTTGAAGAGCGCTTCTCTTTACGTCCCTAAAATAATTGCCTGCGTTGTAAGTTGTATGGTCAGATATATATAATACTTTATTGAACTATATAACATTTATCATGTAATGAAATTGATTTTCTTTGACCTTACTTGAACTTCTTTTTGACTTTGAAACAGCATTTACAAGTGTTTTTTTTTTGTTATTTTAAACACATTAAGAATGCTACAATTTTTTTTCTGTAAAATTATTTTTTGGTCTCAACAATTTTAACTCAGAATAAAAATAAAAACACTAAGAACACAGATGTGATTGCACTCAAACAGTTGTTACAAATACGTGTTACATTTATATTGTTCTTACTACAAAACATTCAGCCGCTATAAGCAGTTTACGTACACCATTATTTAACGCGGTTATGTCGAATATTGAGGTTATATAAAAAATGTTAAAATTGTACCGCAAGAGAACCATAAGCCATGCGGCGGTGGCAAGTATGCGGGGCACATTCGGCCCCGGCTCAACGGTGGTGAGTATGCGAGGCACATTCGGCCCCCGACGCGACGTGGGAATGCCCGGTTCACCGCCCGTGAGCGTCATACTGAACGCTCGACACTCGTTTGTTTACATTGTGTATGTTTTCCTTCCATCGTTAAGCAAATAATAAAACACGAGATGAATTAAAAAAAAAATATCCTCTCACTTAAGTTACGTATTTTTTTTTCAATATTCTAAGAATCTTGACCTAGACATAACAAGCGGCGTTGTCAAAATAAAAACTAAATGTAAAATCAAATATTTATATCTTACTAATACTATAAATACGAATGTACAGATGTATAGATGGATGGATGTTTGATGGTATCTCCAGAACAGCTCAACGGATTTCGATGAAATTTGGCATAAATATAGAACATAATCTAGAATCTCTAGAAGAGCATATTGGCCACTTATAACGTTTGATTTTTTTTAATTCTGCGCGGACGGAGTCGCGGGTGACAACTAGTTAATAAGATTATTAAGCGTTGGTTAATACAAAATATCTTTCATTCCTATTCTACTGTCGAGCTAAGGACCTAATTAAACCAACAATAAATAAATTGTATCCAATATTAATCTAACATGTTTTGTATTCAATTAATGTATAATAATAAATTATACCAGTTACCCGTTAACTGTTATAATGGCTGGATAGACGAGTTTCTAAGGAATAACATGTTCCGTAGTAAAAACGTAAAAAAACATAATTACATGCTTAGTTATACATTGTTATAATTGTTGGTTATAATTTGTCTTGCGCTACAGTTGAGAACGAGCGCAATATAATTTTAATTGTAATCATTGCGATCAACCAGTGGCATTTCTTTGCCTCCGCCGGTCTTTGTACAACGCCGACTGATGTCGATTGTCGATCGCTTATCGATCTGATCCCGATAGATGGGGCTCCAGCGCCCGACAGCTGATAATGGTTGCTTTATTGTAATTCATTTTATGAACCATATTTTCTGTAAAACATCTTACTTATGACAGTAGCAACTGTGGTTTTAACTTTGCTGTTTTAATATTCAAGTCTTTATATTTTATTTCTTGTCAAAAGAAAACCTTAAAATGTCAATTTTACTGTTAACTTTTCGATCTAGCTGGGTTTTATAATAATTTACGTCTGCATGTAGCGACCAGAGCGTGGAGTAAAGCTAGTTTTTAGATAAATCCCTGAAATTACACACGATTGGTGTTGAATTATAATTAGCACATAACTTGGCTCGCTACAAACCTGCAGACGAGGTAAGAGAGGGTGCGGGAGGCCGATTGCGCCCGCGCATCCTAATTGCCCTCCGACTATGAGATCGCTATCATGTGCTTGATGTCGGAGGCAGAGGTACAAATATAAAAGTGTTTTTTTTATAATCACTTGACTTACAGCGACTATTTTTTAGCCGACTTCAAAAAGAAGGAGGTTATTTAACAAATAAATTCTGTAGTAAATGACTTTTGTATAATCACTGCGATCCTGTAAAAAAAACATAAAAAATTGATATGTCATTACAAATGTTTGATTCATTTTGAGTATTTTTTTTTCTTAAAATGTAAACGCGGATTGTTAAGGCAACAATTGTTGTCGCTACGTGTTTTGTTTCAAGGAAAGTACTTGAAGTGACGCCATGTCCATCTCCTGACAACATTCCACAATAATCACAACAACGATTATGATAAAATGCATTCAAGAACGCTTGCGATTTCTAATCAATCGGTCAATTAATTTTACAGCTCCAGCATTTAAAGTGCCAGCATTTAATTGCTTAGAAAACTTGTAGTGACTCGTTTTGCGCGACTTTCCACCCAGCTTATGTTGTGTAACACGTTCGGGAATTAATTACTTTGTTGTTGACAACACATTATTGCTACAGAATAAATTAACCGGTCTTCTTCGCGCCAGCAGCATTGCAAAAAATTACCTTCGTCAAAGTTTACATTTAATGCGACGGATTAATTAATTGTTGTCATATGAGTAACAACTTCTATGTAATTTCGAACAGCTTAGCCATATATATACAAAGTATCTAATTGTACAATTGTCTCTCAAAAAATAAAAAAGTATCAGCAAATGTCGCCAAGATTGTGGAAGTCCACATTTGTATATACAAAATAGAAATTAAACAAAAACACAATCGGCATAATTCCTTTAAAAGACAACATCAATCTCGGACAATCATAAATCATGAGCTAACAACTAAATCATTTGGAGCAGATAAATCAAACGGTGCAGCGGCGACCTGACCGCCAACCCCCGCCCGCCGACTGACACGTCACGATCCCGACCCGACTACAGCCTATTGATGGACCGACACCGACTCGAGCTGATTCTTTATTCAGATAACACCTGCTTCCTTAACATATGATGTCACATCGTGTTTCTTTTCTTAGGAATTTGCAAAACAAAGTTAATCTTCGCAACACACTCTTAAACAGTTTCTGTTTGTTTTCAGACCCGTATGCCGCAACTGCGTGGTATCGCCGACGGGCTCGTCCCCGCCGCCGCTGCACGAGCAGGCGGCTTCGCCCCCGCCGCCCGCGCCGCCCTCTCCGCGCGCCTCGCCACCCGCGCCCACCACACACCCAGCGCTGCCCTCGCCGCAGCCCAGCCACAGCGGCTCCTCCGCGCCAAGCCAATGCAACTCGCCCCATCCCTACTCCTATCCTAACTTCCGGCGCAGTCAGCCGCCGCCAGGGCAGGCATTCCCTGAGTACAACCTGCTGCATAGCCACAGCGTGTCCCAGCTGCACCAACCCGGCCAGAGTTACCGGTCGCCGCAGTCCCCGCAGTCCGCCATGTCGCTCTCCCCGCACCCCGCCCCTCAGGGCAAGCTGCGCGGTCTGCTGGAGCACGCCGAGCGACTCATGAAGCCCGGGGACCCCCACCGCCACTCGCAAAGCGATGACGACTCCGGATGTGCCCTAGAGGAATACACCTGGGTCCCGCCTGGACTGCGACCTGAGCAGGTGAGAAATACAGTTTTAACAATTGAAGAGTAGGGCAAACGAGGTCTAGGTTTTAGCATTCACATTTAAATCATACGATGTATTTGTCTCCTGATAAATCGTTAGGATTGCGCAATCATATAAATTACAGATATAAATAAAGTTTTCAATGTTCGATATTCCGATCACGATCTAAAAGCTAGACGGTCACAGTTAGTTCGTCCGAAAATGTGTTATTCAAACCACAAAATGTCCAAGCTATTGCGGAATAACTAATGTTTCTCTGCGGCATGCCTCCTTCTCGTTATAAAGACTAAAATCCCGTGGCACTTCAATCGAAACTACAGCTATTGTGGAGAAATTGCAATAGACGTTTGAGACGGCTCCAGAGGACTTCTTCAGCCTTTTGTTTCCACAACAAAGCTATTGTTTAAAGAGTATACTTATTTTCGACGTTTGTTCGCGGTCGTAGCGAACTATACTCGAGCTCCGTCAGTCATTTTCAAGCAACGTTTTGAACAGTTCCCTCTTTATTAATATTCACAACAAAACATACTTTTGCTGTCGACAGGTTCTCGATGATTGCTTCATTTATACTTCGCACCACAAAACGACAAAATTAAACGAGCAAAAATAACTTTTACAAAATAATTACAGTTATTTTATTACTATAAAACTTATAAGCGGATATTTATAATGCTTTTGTTGCACTTTCGTGTCTAATTTTGTCATCTCTAAACATTTAAATAAATGACACGTGATTATTATAACTTCGACACACATATTGCTTTCGAACGATTAGCGATCATTTTACCTTTGCCCGTCTCCATCTAAATGTGATTTGTGCGTCCAACTGGTATCCGTCATTATTTATACATTAACTATTATTTATATTGTTGCGTTGCACAGAACTTGCTGAGAAGTAAATGATGTCTGGAATTAGGTAACAAATGATTGGATCATTTCTTGTCCTAATTCCAGTTTTTGTGATTACAGCCATTGCAATTATATACATTTTAACATGAAGAAATATTTTGGGTTTTTGCCTAACAGATTTCGTATTAAATACCCTACAGTGCTCACAAATTAGGCACGGTGATGAAGCCCGCAAACTTCACTAGGAACTAAACAAACATTTAAACCTTTTGCGTTCCGAGTTTTTGAGACGACCGTAAAGTTTAATGCTTTGAATACCAAATTAGATCGAGGTATTTATAATTACTACAAAAATAAAGTAATAAGAAGCTCGAATCGGGAAGCAACGGAGCAAAAAATTAGAATGGGCCCCGGGGGCGCTCCTTGAGGCACTCCCTCCAAGACTACACTTGAGGTTACGGAGCCGTGCTTACGCAAATGGCCGACAAATTAACTCGCGTTTTGATGTCGCTCCATATTCTTTAGGGTAAAATATAATGGATTCCATTTCTTTTTGACATCAACGTAAACATTTCGTATTGTACAATATTTATTTGTCTATGCAGATAAGATTCGAATTTTTTTCGCTAGATGTATAATTGGCACCTTTTATTTTGGGAATAAAACAGAATGAGTGTTTTGTTATGTTGTTAATTCTGAAAAGATTGTAACATAGTTGGATAATAATAAATTTAAGAATAATGAGAACATTCCGAAAAGTGGACTTGGTTTACAACAGAGTTAAAAGCTGTCAAATCACGAAATCCGTATCTGAACCGAGACGACCGTTAGTTAAATAAACGGTAAGTCGCGCTCAGTTACACAATTATGACAGAGAAGATTTGAATTTCTATTATAGTTACTTCACTTCCTAGATTCGAAATATGCTCGTTTTATTGACACTTTAATTTAGTACTTCTGTCGGCAACATTAGTTCATTTTGATTGCTGGTCATTGTTGACATTGGATGTTAGAAAAATGACATCACGTTACTCAAATCTTACTAATATTATAAATGCGAATGTTTAGATGGATGGATGGATGTTTGATGGTATCTCCGGAACGGCTCAAGGGATCTTGATGAAATTTCGCACAGATGTAGAACATAGTCGGGAAGGGAGTCGCGGGCGACAGCTAGTTAGTATATAAATTTGATATCATGAATTTTTTTTTTCTCATCAAACAATATGCTTTTTCTCGTTCCGATAATATATGGAAATCATTTTTCATTTACTTCGCTTGTAATATTTATAATAGTTAAAAAAGGAAAATCTCCATCATGGCAAATGTAATACGTTTGGAATACGTCACATTATGTTATTGAATGACCATCGAAGTCTTAAACGCTACCATAGACGGTTGCGATGAGCCAGGTAAGGTAAAATGCAATCACACGTCTCTCCCTTGGCTACTGGCAATAAATACGCGTGCCCACTTACTATCCAAGTCGGAATGCAAACTGCTGTAATGCTAGTTTCACACAAGGACAGCTCAGTGTGACAGAACAGTACTGCTACTCTCCTGCGTGTGCAAACAATAATTGCAGTACTGTTCCGTCCTGCTGTACCGCCCTCGTGGAAAGCTAGCATAACTCAGGTTACATCTCGAGTCCGGACACGTAGGGTTTTCATTAGCTCGCGCCGTGTCGTTATTACGAACTGACATTATTTGGTGCGAGGATTATCATAAAACATTGATATTAATAACATTTCATTTACGCGGCTTACTTTTATATTCTTTTGGGAGATATTATTACAACCTTCTTTTGTTGCTCCTTAATTAAAACTAGTTTTAGTGTCTTTTTGGAACATATGAAATATTCAAAAAATAACTTTGGGTACTGAAACATTTAGCGATACGTAATTAGTATTCAAGCTGTTGATATCCATTGAAAATTGAGAGCAAATTATTTTCTTAGAAATTGTTTTCACGAATGGCAAAATAAAGGTAAAACTAAACAAAGAAAGAATTTTAAATATAAATCCAAATCGCTTATTATCCTATGGTAAAATATTTAAAAGCACACAAATAGAAACTGTTTCGACTTCAGGTTACGTGCTTTTCAATTTTAAAGTACATTCCTGTGGGGCCAAGGGTTAGTATCGGGTGACAGATGAACTGCTCAGTTTGTACTGACTACCGTTAATAGATGCGGCTGTTTAAGATGCCGCGGCACGTCCTACTTTGACAGGCTTCACTCAAATATTTACAAGATTAGAACAAGACAACGCAGGCAGGCATATTTACATATGAAAGTAACAATTAACAATTATAATTCCATCGAGGCGAAATAATTGTATTGACAGATAGATTCCAGTTTATCAATTCATGCGGACAAAACAACGACTTACGAGTAATATGGCCCAATATGTAACCAAATGTTGAATTGCCATTTAATTATATAGTATCTAGTGTTACAACTTTACGACTGCGACCAAATTGATGACAGTTTTAATGTATACGTGATTAGGTACTTAGATTTTATCTACGCTTGCAATATTTTTTAAATATTATTAACATAATATTTTTATTATTTTTCTTCTGTGAGTTTTACTGAACCGTTTATTTTGAGATGTACAATCTCTTGAGAATTGCCAGCTTTGTTGTGTATTTAAGTTGTTGTGACGTGTGTTGCAGGTGCATCTGTACTTCTCAGCGCTGCCGGAGGACAAGGTTCCGTACGTGAACAGCGTGGGCGAGCGCCACCGCCTCAAGCAGCTGCTGCAGCAACTGCCGCCACAGGACAACGAGGTCTGCACACTGCACCCTGCATATTGCACCCTACACACTACACTCAGCAACCTGTATTGCATTATCTGTTCCGTTAAGCTACAGTTACTCGTGGCTACTCATGATGTTGGCTAACAGTCGCCAGTTAATATCTCTCACTCTCATAACCGAATAACTTATATCATGTTAGAAAATGGCTAGCAAAATGTTTACAAGTTTGTTATTACGACTTCAGGTGCGATACTGCCACGCGCTGTCGGATGAGGAGCGCAAGGAGCTGCGGCTGTTCAGTGCGCAGCGCAAGCGAGAAGCTCTGGGCCGCGGACAGGCGCGCCAGCTGCACGCGCCCGCGCCTTGCGAGAGGGTGAGTTTTGCATCATACGAACAAATTGTTGTACTGCTAAGCTTACTTGACTATTTATCCTAAGTTCCCATAGAAAGGTAGATGGCGTCTACAAGGCGAGCGACACCATTTCAATCTATCTTGGACCTACGCGTTTAATATACTGAAGTGTACCTACTGAGATTAAAGAAAACTGTAATCTTGAATTTCTTATTTCTCTTGGTTTGTAAAGTACAAAATACGCTAAACTGAATCGTGATACCAACTGGTATAAGAAAACCTCCGCCCATACAATTTGTCGGCCAGGTCCGGGGCGCTTTAGAGCTGCATTGCGGGTTTCCTTCGGGCTTCCGACCGCGATGACAGCACCACGATTTATGTTTTAGATACGTAGGCTTTCAGTAAATAGCGACAAATTTCCTTATTGCCTATTTACATATTTTAAAGGAACTTACGGAATTTCACGTGCCATAAGTAAACACGTCTAATAATAAGGAACTTTTCCCTTGAGAGATTTTTCGCATGCAAACATTATGTTATCAAGTTCAATCGTTCGAATTTAGAAGTTATTTACATTTGATTTTTTAACTACTGCTTATTTCTTAGAATTATACACTTTGTATTCTTTACTACATTATTAGTAAATTTATTTTGTATTACACTAACCGAAATCCGCTTTCACTTTTCCCTAAATACGTTCCCCAGTGACGCAACATTTTAATTCCACGGGACATAAATCATATGACGCCCTCTCGTGACAACAAGCGGCAACTGATAGACTGTGATGGTTTGTTTTGTACCACTTTAAAATTGTCCTTATTAACTTATCGTATTTTTATTTTATAATGAAATGCATCAATACGAATGTTATTATTCATCATCATCATCATCATCAGCTCACTATACGTCCCCACCGAGGGGCTCGGAGCCTACCCCAAGTTAGAGGTGACTAGGCCATAGTCAACCACGCTGGCCAAGTGCGGGTTGGTTGACTTCACACATATCATTGAATTTCTTCTCAGATATGTGCAGGTTGCATCACGATGTTTTCCTTCACCGTAAGAACGTCGGATAAATGTACATATGTAAATCGAAAATCGAAAAACACATTGGTACATGGCGGGAATCGAACCCAGGACCTGCAGATTGCAAGTCAAGTGCTTAACCCCTGAGCCACCGACGCTCGTTATTATTAGATTAATATAATAAATTTGAAAATTGTACATAACATCAATTAAATGTAAAAAAATTATCAATTAACTAAATGAAACTGAGAACAAAGATATTTGTAGAGACTATTACAATTTGACGACGTATAATAAAAGAAGATTAATTTAATAAATACATGAAACAATCAAAATTCATTAACGTAATTAAAAACTTGATTGCCTTTATCCCCCAAACATAGTCAAACTCTTCGGTAAGAGTTACACAGAGGGCGCTCGCTCCGTCGCCGCCATTGCTAATTTCTCCATTTCTTTTAATTGACAAACTTTCTTGCAATTTTTACGACGAATTTTTACTGATCTCAGCTAATAACATTTTACTGAAGTAACAAAGTTTGCCTTTGATATTATTACTTTTGACTTTTAACTGTAATTTTGCTTCATGAATATTAATTACGTAATTACGTTGATGAAATAAAAAAAGGGAAAAGAAAATTAAGAATGAAAAAATATTAAGTGATAAAACTCAACTCGTTCAAGGGTTTTTTTTCGAGAGTGACTATTAACTCAATGTTACTTATATACCTGGATATTTATGTGATTTGTTTTAAATATGTATTTTAGCATTATTTCTTGTTAATTATTTAACAGAGCATCGAAGCATCTATGAGTAAGAACTTGTGCTTAAGTTAGTCTTACTACTTTAACTTTCTCTTCGTGGTTTTCATAGTACATTAAATATTACAATCATGACAGCGACATCTAGCGTCAAAGGGCAATAAATGCAATCAAATCAAGGTTCGCGGAAAATTAGTTTGTTCTCCTTGAAGAAACAATGACGGTGTTGTAAAGAAACTTATGATAATTTTGAGTTTGTTCCCCTTCTCTCAGCCCTCAGTTTAAGACTAATTAGTGCTTAATGTACTGTAACTGAAACTGAACCTCCCCACGCTTTACATCTGCGGTTTATATTACTTGATTTTCTTTAATTACATTTTTTCTTTACTGTTCTTTTTTTGTTATGATTTAATTGTATTGCTAGAAGATTAAATTGTAATTTTAAGTATTTTTACGACGTAAGTAATGTGATAAAATGTAGGTATGGTTAATGTCGGTACAGTGTTACAGCAGGCGCGCTACTTGTATGTTTACGATTACAGAGCTCGCTAATGGATTAACTGAGCTGCTTATTGTACGTGTATTTTTATTGTATTGTTTATATTTCAAATTATAACGAGATATAAAACAGTAACACAACGATACATCTTACTACTTACAACCTTACTAATATCATAAATGCGATTAGATGTATGGATGGGTATTTGTTACAAGGTATCTCAGGAACGGCTCAACGGATGTTGATGAAATTAGACACAGATGTAGAATATAGTCTGGAAGACATATAAGCTACTTACTTATTATGTTTTTTTTAAATTCCGCGCGTACGGACTCGCGGATGACAGCTAGTATTTTAATATTATTCATCAAATTGGTATATATGTATTAAAACGTTAAATTGAATATGTAATGACGATTTCAGATTTAGAGACTATTATTACGTCTGAATAAACAGCTGTAACACAACATTTATTATCGTTTTTTTCTTTATCTTTGAAGAAAACAGAGCTAACAATATATATTAAGATGTTTGAAGTAATCCACAGTTATACTGTCGCTCATCATTATGCAAGAACAATGGAAACGCACAAAGCAAAAATCAAACGTAACTCCTCATTGTTGCGTGTGTTTGTAGTCTATCCCTTGTGTTGAGGAGGCATGAATTTCAAAGGAGTATTTAGAAACTGTGCGGATTGCAATCATTGTACGAAAAGAAGCCTTAGGTAGTCTGTATTCTCTTATATCCTAAAATGTCATTACAATAGAAAAAATAGAATGGCTATTTTTGAATATAACTTTCTCTTAGATACAGAGGAAATCCAATTATATTTGTACACGACTTTACACCTTTCTGAACACTCCATGTTATACAATTAAAGGCCTCTCGACGTGTGGTCGGCGGGCATTAGACAAGCACGTTGAACGCCTGAGCAACAGATAATGGGGTGAAGTTCTCAAGTCGGTGTAGTGCTTGCTGGCTTTGAAACCAGTTTTACTTTAACGTGATAAAAAAAAATCCAAAGTAGTTTTTTGTCGAATTCCACACAATCGTAAATAAGAGAATCCATTTCTCCGTAATAATATCCTATGATGTTGTTCATAAAAATATTTAAAAGTGGTCCACCAAAATAATAATTATACATACATAAAACATAGGCTTTTTTTCATCTCGCTATTATTACAAGGGAAACGCGCCGTATCTTTTATTGTTATGAAAATCTTTATGGATATTAACGTTTTCCAGAAATGAGAGAAACTCTCGTAAACACAATCTTTCCCTACTTTCGGTGAAGATAAATCGCACAACTTGTAGCGCCCTCTCATGTGCCGCGTCTGATTTATGGCTTTGAGTAATGACTACATGTTGGCAACAGATGGCGCTGCCGAGTTGTTTATTGCGCACGCAGATTTATTGTCGAGGGGATTCGCAACTCGCAAGCAGCTGTTTCCATAGCGAAGTTTTTGCTATCAATGAATTATTAAAACTCACAGATTTAACTGTGTAGCACAAGTTCATTAATGTACCTAGATAAATATATCTAACCATATGCCGTACTACCTTTGATTAATAAAATCCGAAATATCTAGATGCCATTCATTTTGCAAACATCTACATTCTTTATTGAACGCTTTACCGCCATTGATATGAGTCAGTCTCTCACTCAGTCATTTTTAAAATTTTTGTTTCCTTATTAAAAGTAGCAAATACTTTTTTAAACGCAACGAGTTGTCTTTTTTGCTGCCTGATATTTTTTTAGTCAATGATTGCATTTAAAATAATATAAGTGGTTCGTTACGGTTACAAATATATTTTTTGATTCTTAGTGTAATTTTAAATTCTGCGCCATCTGTTGGAAATTAACACATCTCGTTAAAAATTACTATTGAGTTGTTTCTACGGGTTGGCACGAGATGTCGCTACCCTTTCTATTTCTCACCTAGATGGCGTTTGAAGCGAACTTTGGGTTTCTTATTTAGATGGCGTTTGAAGCACTTAAAGTATTTAAAGTTTATGTAATATCAACTAGATGTCGTCACCAGCAACTTTATCTAAATATGAACCAAAGAAAGTTTATGTATTCATTATTATTTTACATCGGCTATAAAAGCGTGAGCTAAAGCCTTTCCTCGAAGGTGTGAAAATGATTTTTGTTCTTCGTAGAGGTATATTTTTTCTTAATACTGAAGTTTAGGCGTGGGAACTGGGCAGCTGGGCAGGTAGCATCCATTCATCGCATTATGTGGGATAGAGGCGGACAGACAGAGAGACAGAGCACTCGTTTTGTATCTACAGTCATTGTGGCAGCGTGTACGTGCTCCGTGCCTTACGGAGGTCGCTGAGCGACGTGGCGTTTGTTTGTTTTCCTTCATGCGACTTATTTTGCCCTTTTGTTTTATTGTTTACTATTGTTGCTATTGTTCGATATGACTTACAAGTTTACAAATAATGATTAAACAAATATGTAAACAAAAATCAGTTTTCTAGTAAAAAGATTTTTTATTTATAAAATTACTTTTGTAAATAAAATCACTGCGATAAATCAATACAAATAAGTAAAACATACGTGAACGTATAATGTACTTCATCAAGGGCCCCAATACCTTTGTAATTTGTTACAGTTATATATCAATATTAATTTACCTTTAATTAATTCAAACAATATGATAACAATTCGTGTCATTAGGACATTGTAATTTTCAAGTGTCACGGCGGCGGCGATTACAGAGACAGTTGCGCGTTTTGAGGCACGTCTGCAATGGCGATGGCCAACACGCGGATATTAAATTGAATTGCAAAAAAATTAATTAAACTGAATTAGTACCATTGACAAATATTATGCAAAAAACTTTCGAGTGACCTTATTTCAGTTCAGATTCATAATTATTATTATTTTACAAGATTATAGTATTATGACTTCTTGGGATACCGACGGAATTCAATGTAGCCTATATTTTTAACTAGTTATAGACCTATATTATCGTAATTTATTTATTTATAAGTGCAGTTTTGTTACGATTCTAGTAGTAAGTAGGTCGTGTTAGGAGGCAGGAGCGGTTCATTCATCACTGTAGCATGAATGAAGCCGCTATATTTAGCGTTCCGGGAACACGCGCATAAAGAAAGGAATTCCTTTTGAGTTTTACACCTTCCCCTCCCCCACCCTTCCCAGCAACCCGAGCGGTGCGGTTCTACGTCACGTCACGTACGTAAATTTAATTAAATAACGAAATTTAATATAAATCAATCAATTGTCTTATGTTTAAGTTAGTTAAGTAATTGTACAATTATAAAATACACCGTCACGTCTTTGTCTAAGTTATGAATCTATTCCAGGACGAAAAGGTCAGTATTTACTGAAACATTCACAACACTATTAAATACTGAACATTAAAGTAACGGATACAAACTGATGAAATTGGGTTTAGTGTTGAATGATGTTGAATGGTAAAACATCATTGTATAAAATCGCGCACTGTCACGGGCTGCAATGTACCTGAGCGACGTCGTTCTGAAGCCTACCACTCTCTTGTCTTAATTACAACATCAACAATACGAGTAAGTATGCTGTCACCTGGGTACGACCTACTATGGGAATTATGAAGTATAATTCTGTTAATGTGGATGATAATTAGCCTCGATCTACTTTCATTATAATTTCATAGTTTTAGGTACTTTAAAAGGCTCTGTACTAGATTTTGGAATCTGTGCAAAATTGTGACGAATTTTGATTTGATATTATCTGAAGTATATTTATTTTGGAAACTTAATGGTAAATACAGTTATTGCATAAATATTATATATGAAAACGCACTGGAAAAACTTGATTCAAATATCAGTTCCCTTATTTCAAAATAATAACAGCTGATTGCAAGTTGTCACCGGGTCGCGATGTACACGTGCGCGACATGTGCAATGTGCAGTGTATACAACTACACACAAAAAACGTGCACGTTCATTGCAGTGGCAATTATTGAATTAGCGGAAAGTCGGAGGTGGGGGGGACCTGAGGGGAAAACGTGGAGAAGAGAGGGAGACTTTTTGTCAACCTAAAAACTATGATATTCAAATACAGCTGGTGATTTTATATTTTTTTATAAATCCCACCTGTCCTATAACTCAACTTTATTTTTTTTATTAGAATTCCATCATTAATTTCAGATCATATATCTACATGTCACAGTTTCGTAAAAGAACAATGGCAAGATTTTCATTTAGATTTGAAATAAGTGAAATAACAAAAATTACGTGTAAGCAGAGTCTGTCACTAAAGAGAACACAATTCTGAACAAGTGAATATTTCGTAAGTAAAAATCTTTAAGTAACGAGTAATTTTCAGAACTCTTTATCGTGCACTTAAAATATAACATTTTCAGCGCAACATCATTTTCTTTAAAGTTATTTACCTAATTATTGTCATAATATTTAATTTAATGAGGGAATTAAAGTAATCTGAAAGTATTTGGTAAGCCATCGCGTTACCTCGTAGCGGCGCGGCGCTCACATCTCTGCCGCGGATCAAAGGCGCCGCCAGCAGGGGCCAAATTGGGCAAACTTAATGGGTTCGGCGCGGGAATTCTGCCCTCGTGCTATTTTTGTTTTTGCAACATTATTATGTATAGTTTACTTTGAAGTAGACCGATTATTTTTATAATCCTTATTGAAAAGTGCATTCAAAAATATCTTAATACATTTTTTAAAGCAAATTATCTCTTAAGGCTTCTAAGTATGAAGAAATAGGAACAGAAAGTGATTGAAACTTTAATTTTAACACAAACTAAAATTTGTTTTCAACCAAACGTCTGTTTTTTTTTTTTACTTTCGTGCGTCGATAGCACAGGCTTTTGACGTTGTTCTTTTTATTCGACTGATATTTTTTTGAGGGTCATAAAATTTAGGAAGTTGTGTGGAAGCGTTGCTTTATTGTTGTATATCGCTCGTCTTTAATTTTATTGTTATCTAATAACAAAATAAACCGGCGGCAGTCGCGAACTGCGCCGCGACAGATGGCCTGCGTCTGCGCAGCGGCGCACAGGGCTGTGCCAACCCGCCGGCCTGTACCTACACACGCTTATTATATTTAAAGTGATTCTACTAGAACTTAAAGATATTAAGATTTTGAATCATAAGTTTTTATATCCTGACCACATGTACTCACCAAGTCGTACCGCAATCGCAGTCTCGTGTTGACTATTTTCGATCTGCAAATGCTACGTCTGTGGGCAGCGGTCTTCGAATTCAGGTGGCCGTAAGCTAGTTTGCCACCTTATGCTATAAAAAAGGCAGCAAAATTATGTAAGATACCTCGGATTGCCATTTAATCACTAAGCAAATTATTACGCGTTCGTGCAACTTGTTACAGGCAATTTGATTGTGTTACAAATATGCAATATTTTGACAACCCTGGTGTACGCGAGCGCCTCTGGAACACGTATTTAACCTCAAAATGAGCAGTTTTTGTGATAAGTTTTTATTTAACTTACTGCCGTCTACTAATATTATGCTTATGTTACAGTTTTTTTCGCTTCTTATCTGCGCTTAGGGTGTCTGATGGATAAAAAAAGTTTTTTTAAACTCCGGCATGTGTCGCGGGCGCGTGCGCCGCGAACACATTGCGTATGATTTTTTTTGCATCCGATTCGAAATTTAAATATGTCGGGGGGCATATGCGCGCCCCCAGATCTGCTGTGGTTTTTTGTTGTTTTCTTTTAAACGCACCGCGGCCGCAGCTTTTGTTTGATGACTAGGAAAAAAGTAATAAACGTATATGTCGATAGCTATAAAGGTTGGTAAGCGAATGTTTGGGTCAACTATTAATAAAATAATGAAATTATAAAGCAATAGAGATAGCAGTTGTTATACTTTTTGGCTTTTTCTACACTCTAATAATTGTACTAAATTAGGTTCTACATTGAAAATTTACTGGTTTACATTGCAATTCTTTCACAAGACCTAAAGAAAATTTGATGTTTACAACATTTTAATATAAAAAAAATTTAAAACACCGGATATTATAAATCTAGAATCGAAAGCATTTATTAATATTTATAAGAATGGAGCATAAAACTGTCGAAGTGTTGTATAATAAAATGTTGTTCATTAACAAAGTTGTGCGACTAGACCGGCGTTGACGTACATGGCGATTGTGCACATAAATATTTTATTAGCCGTTTTATGAGCGCGTATCGCCAATAAAGAGCAATCAAGGAGAGGTAAATCACCAAATAGACGTCGTTCAGTCGCCGGAGACGCGACATGACGTGCGGGACGCCTACTGCAGGTCGACGACCTAGGTTATAACTATGGGGTGGACATATGATTAGAAGAATTAACCCTTACTAACACATTGATCCTCCTCTTCCTTGGAGATATGTTGGGTGTTACTTTGGTGCCGCGTATCTTCTTGTGGTCGTGTCACCGGGCGAGCAGACCGTACGTGCCAGTAATCCCGGCTCTACGAATGTTCACATCAATTTCCATTTCCAGTTCCAGTTAACATAGTTCGTTGAACAAATGAGGATTTTTTTTGAGGAATACAAATTGATCCGAGAATCTCATCTTATAATGTATCAATATTTCATGATAGCCAAGTAATGTTGATTTGCTAACGACATTGCGTAAGCAATAAATATGTTGTTTTGGCAAAAACTCGGCGTGGCCATTACACTGTCTAGCCTCCCAACCCCCCGCTCCCACTCCGATAATTTGTCGGAAAACATGAATACTCTGTGATGTTAGGGAAGCGAGGATGTCTGATATACTATCGATATACTTGGTCTTAGTAAACCAATTTATAACTTCTCATTTCCTTACATGTCATATTTGCTTTACGCAATTTTAATACCTTTTTTCCCTTTCTTGATACATTATTTCCTCATTCAGTATTTAAATATTTTAATTCACAAATAATGAAATAAGAGCTATGAAAAACAATAAAATAGTTAAAATTAATCTTCGCGAAAATATAACGTTAAATTGAATAATAAGAAATATTAATATTTGAAAAATCTGTCGAATTTCGTAACATCCCTATAGGATTTGTGTGTAAAAGTCGACGACATTTTGTCCTTGGATGTTTCCCAAAAACCCGGAGTCAAGCACCGCCGTCGAGGAGCCTTCAGCCAGCCTCGCCCTGTGCCAATAAGCTTTATGTACAAATCTTTGTATTGTGTAATGTCTTCTAATCATCTCTGAATATACATATATAAGAATCGTATATCTATACCAGATAAATCCTTTAAAATAATTTACTATGCATGTATGTATGTGTGTGAAGAAGAGTGTAGAGTAAGAGAGGCGCTGGCGCCGCGGCCGGTTCCGGTGCAGGCCGGCGCGGCGGTCACGGCGCTGCGACGCTCGATTTCGGTAAACTAATATTAAATCGCACTTAGCGCTAAATATATCCGCAGACAGCTAAATACAGCACGCAGGGTTATCCTGCAATATACGAAATACTAACACATTGTTGAAAGTTAGGCCCTTCGTACACAACTAAAGTAAGGCGTCGAAACTAATATCATATCATAATCATACAGATTGCATCGCGAGAATTACGTTGCGCTTGCTCCGTACACAAAACTTTGAATCGTCGAAGCGCGTCGTCTATTGAGTCAGTTTTGACATAGCGACTACATGTCACTGTATAGATTTGTTCCGCCATCTTGAAAATCACAGCGACTTTTGTCACGGCGATCTTGATATTGTTTATGCGAAGACCTTAACAGACAACATGACTAATGACACTACTCAACAAACACAACGATCAATAGCATTGGAAATACTATAAATGAATTTGGTGTTTACAATTTCAAAGTTCCACATGCGTCAGCAGATAATACAGAACTGTAAAACTTCGTGACTTTTTAATCATCAATATTCAATATGGTATTACTTGTCTTCAAAAATTTAGTTACATAACATTTGATGTACCTATCGATATTAGCTTACTTATCGTTTTTCGCCAATATTCTGCCAGTATGAGTGTTGCAGAATTGATCAACTCTCGTCAGAGCGAGTCGATCTATCGCTGTTGCGACGGCGGCGGAGCACTTATTGTCTCAGCGGACGATTGTGTGATAAATCCCTCCACACGTCGGACTGCGCGGACAACGACATGACAGCGACAGCGGCAACACTGCTCACTGGTGTTGCTGCTGTGTTCTTAACACCACATTACACCTGTCCTACTTGCCTTTGCATTGTCTGTAACCATCCACAAAATGGGGATGGCGATTGATAAAAAAAAAATGTCAAAATACATGTTCCTACTAATAGTTTCCAGTTATTTTTTTTTACTTTGTAATGACCAAGAACATAATGTTCCTTTTTTAAAGTTTATACTCGCTGCAAAGTGTAAACTAGTTAAACTAGATGCATGTATTAATTGTGTGAACATACATTGTACGTATAATAATTTCCTGCTTTGTCAACTGCAAATTATTAATATTTTATTTAAATGTCACGACAAATTGCCTGCGCTCGCAAAAAATCATTTAGCGTTCGCCCCCACCGTCTCCTGGCGACCTCATCACGAAATGACGGCCGATAGAGATCTGTTCGCACCATTAAAGAGAAATTAATTTATCGTTTTGTCTCTGATTGTGCGACAGCTGACTGCGACACGGAAACTATTGTACACACATCAAGATCTGAAAGTGACGAATAATTACTTAGTGTTAGAACTTTTTGCAAGAAGCTTTTTAGAATAATTGAAAAGCTCTCGCGTACTCAATGCCATGTTTATCCTCATTAAAAACACTATTGAACATTGCTAGCTGTTTAATGTAATTTAATTATTTTTATTAAAAATGGTAAATTGCTATGGATTAATTTACCTCGATTCTCTCGATGACGTGTAAATCTATATATATAAAAGAAAGTTGTGTTAGGTACACTATTTATAACTCAAGAACGGCTGAATCGATTTGACTGAAAATTGGTGGGCACGTAGCTTAGAAGCAGGAAACGGACATAGGATAATTTTTACCCCGTTTTCTATTTTTTATTCCGCGCGGACGAAGTCGCGGGTAAAAGCTAGTTAATAACACTTGAAAAAATACGTATATCTTCAACCGTAATTTTAAAGCAAGTCAATAAAACTCTTGGCCACATTTTTTTCTGCAGTCATTATTGCTTTTGTAGCTCATAGTTTTGTAAGAAACGGCGATCAGTCGCATGTGCTACCACTCTTTACTACCCCTCAATACAATGATCAGCATCCATAGTCAGCTGTTGCACTTAGCGCCTCTCTAGGTGACATTTCCCGGGGCACTGTGCCCAAACGGAGCAGCAGGGAGTTGAACGTGCCGGCTTTTTAGCGGCGGCATGTTTGTGATTGCAAATAAACTGCGCGCGCGCCGCCGGCCCCCAACAGACTGCGAGGAGCACAGACCAATGTCAACATAGAGACAGTGGAATATATTCAAATTTTATAATAGTGAAGTTTTTAGTGTTTTATATCCAAGCCTACATATAATTAACGCTAGAGCTTTAAAAAAAGAAAAAAAATAATTTTACAATTTGCTCAGATAATTATCGACGCTCTAATTAGGGGCCAGTTTTACCCACACACATTAATTAAAATTTGTGAGATACTCGTTGTAAGAAAACGTCTACCATTAGTCGACAAAACTTTGGAAAATTATGAAATCTTATACAATTCCTGGCTCTGTAGATTCTCTACTCTGTGCTATGTGTTGGAATCAAAGTGAGCAAGCGACGGGATGCGCAGACGACGTCTGGATGTCCCCCCCTGTGCGCCCCGCGTCCGCGCCCGCGCCCGCGGCGTGTGGCGCCTCCCGCGGCTATTTGCATACGAGACGCATAGCTGAATTAAATCGCATTCATCAATGATTTGATACATAATTAAATTATGTTACAAAACAATAATAACATGTTTAAGCACTGATTTTACACTATAGGTATTTGCCACCACATTCGCATTTTCTATGTGTATCCCTGTATGTTAACCTATGCAAGTTTGAAACATAATAAATGGACTTTTAGTTCCTCTTGTTATAGTTCTAATCCACGCATCTCTTCCGCATTGTCTACTCGTCTGTAGTAGTCTAAATGTACAAACGTTCTTGACGACTTAAAGTTAGAAAATCGTCTCATTAGATTGATTTGCGTACAACAGTAAGCATTCATGTCTATACCCAACAGAGGCAGGCAGAGGTTTAATGAATACCTGGCGAAGGTTACATCAGGTATACATACAGGTTCTTCGGTAACAAGTGCTCTTTATTGTGTCTTTATTTATCCACCTGGCTAATATAAATTGTGTTTCAAGTTCGTTACAAATATGTAATGCATGTAATGTGTAAATCCGGAATACGAGTCAGTCAGAGGTCGGGACGTCGACCCGGCGTTGCGCAACCGACTGACCTCCAACATTTGAGTGCCCGCCGCTCGGCATCCGTAGGCACCGACAAGCCTCCGCTTTCTTTTCGCGCAGCATCACAGCCGCCCGCGCCTACGCACCCGCCATGCCGCTGCGCCGTCGCACCGCAGCAAGCATGCTGTGCCTTAAGTTAAAGGATATAGCGGATTAGTCAAATTTTACAAGTATACAGTAAAGGAGCACTAAGTGACTCAACCGTTTTAACTCTGAATACATACCTAAAGATGATCAAACGATCATTCTTCGTTCTGTCTACGTCATAATCCTTTTCCTACCAATGTGACATTAAAGAGCGTATGTGACGTAAAACCTGCTACAGCCCATGACTTGCAGCACGTATGTGCAGTTATTTATATGCAGACGTACAAAATAAGGTCATATAGTTCTTTTAGGAAATTGTGAACTGCTAGAAATATGCATGTGGGCGGACTCATCCATAGGTTGAATCCATTCTGAAGTAGAAATGTTAAATGCACTACGCCATTGATTCTTACGGACCATAAACTTCTTTTTAAAGGTTTCGTCTTTGATCGGCATATATCACGCGTTTTTATTATTTATTTATTTATTTACAATACAATAATAACCTAAAATAGAACTATGTCTCACAAAATTATATAAAATAATTTGACTGTGGGATCAAAAAATTTAATTTAAATTTAAATTGATATAAAAAAAAATCATTTGTTCATTTACATTAAATTTTTTGTTTGTCTGTATGTATTTCCGGCTCGATTGATTTTGACGGGACTTGAACGGGAGGGTCTAATGCACTCAGCCATATTATAGGTTACTTCTATTTAAATTCTTCACCAAAAAGTCACGAATCCTATTTCTGCGATGACACAGAGAACATAACTTAAATTACATGGTAAATTATCTTCATCTTTTTTTTCGTCATTAATGGAACATAGTAAGTTTTTAATGTCGAACATGTATAGTCTGTAAACACGCCGTCTGGTGTAAGTGGCGTGCTTAGCGTGACACCGAGCCACCAGCTCGCAGCACGGAGGTGACCTCTTCGACGGCGACGTTACATAAAATAAAAACTTTATGATCACAGTAACTTAAATTTTATCGCGCATGCTTTCATTTCAAACTATTCGGTTTATTAAATCGTTTGGGGCAAAGAAAATTATAGGTTATGTTTTTTTCAGTTCTTTATCTTTTAACTACTACATAAAGCCTTTAAATATAAGTTTAACAAGATAAGTATTTGTAGCTTTCAACGAATGCCAGTTTTTTTTTTATTCGTGTTCTTTTGACTATCTCACTCACCTGTCTCTCACCTCACAATGGAGATCTTAGTTGAATTGTGTGAACGTGTTACTGCACGATAAAAAAGTAGTAAAATCAGGAACACTTAAATTTGAGACGCAGTGAGTGTGAGGGCTCGTGTCAGATCAGATTTGTATGCTAGAGAGACGTCGAACCAGTGCTGTGTTATCGCCGCGTCGCATCCGCCGCTAGCGCTACACCGCTTTGATGACACCCATAGCACATGGCTCATTACGTGAATTGCACTTACATTTAGCAATTAAACTTTATATCTCAACAAATCTCTCTAATTGATTTCCAAATATATTTTCTGTTATGTGATATAGACAGTTGAAATATTAATATACAAGAAAAAAATAAATATGTTTTTTTTTATTTCATCAAAGGCTATGATAGGATGTTTAAGGCCAAAAGATAAATAATTATTTACAGAAAGAACAATAAACATGCTTTAATGACTTAATCGTGTGAATAAATAAAAATATTTATATTTATTTACTTGTCTTCAACATGGAAACGATTACGTGTATTTATTTATTTACATCTGATGTATATTTATTTTTTATTTAAAATGTCTTATTTATTATTTGAAAAAGGTTGATAGAACAGTTAATAGTTCTGATGCACATATAAGCAATCATGTAATATACTCATATAAAATATGACGTAATATTATTAGATCGGTTCACAATATAATGCAAACTGACCGTACCCGGTGCTCTTCATCTGTCAACAGGCACTCGAGCCACTGAACTAACGGGGCATAAAAGCAATTACAAATAACATCCTCTATAAATAACCATATTAATGGTTCACCGATGTTTTTCCACCAGCGTGGGTCAGTGCAAAAAACGCGAACTTATGCGTCTCCAAATCGCCCGGCGACATCTGGTGTATGATCCGAGAAATACGCATATGTCTTTTTTCCGAATGACTTGCTGAGATCACTCGCAATTTTATCAAACAAAATTATATCCTAATCTTTATAGAATAAAGATGAAATTTCAATAAAAGAACTTTAAGTAAGTTTACCTAGTCGGTCAAAGTAAATGTGTCCTAGGACTGCGATTTTAAGGTTGATATTCGAGTGTAGTGTTATAAGGAGATTTTTTTCGGAAGTAGCATAATTCATATGGTAAGCAGTGTCAGGTTACGCAGCAGATGGCCGCGCCTCATTCTGCGCACGCGCCGCCGCTGCCGCTGCTACGAATTTCAAGCTACATTTCGCTGTAATGTTTTTTGTTGCTCTAGGTTATGGTGCCTAAAGTTGTTTCTTAATATCACCACTAATTTAGATAGGTCATTGGGGTTGCAATCCAAGTGCGTATTCTTAACGTTGTCCTTCACAACAATCATTCCTTGTTCTATATCTTATTGGCATATGTTTTTCGCTAACAATCGCGTACTACTGCAAGCATTCGTTGAAATCTTTTACAAGTAAACAGTAATATGTGTACACCAAGTATGGCTAATTGGATTCCTATTGTAATAAAAATATTAAGAACGATAGATAGACGAACTTGAATATTATAGCGCAGTAGCCACACTTACCAACGATTTAAATAGGACTTCAATAGATTTTCCCATTCAATGTCACTAATATTAATAGAAACAATAGTGATAACGGTGAATGATAGTATTGCAACGGTGGATGATGTTGACCTGTTATAGTGTATTGCTGTACTACACACTACCAGGTCTGGGCGGGCAACGGGCAGAGAGCAGTGGGCATAACGCACAATCCTCAACTTGTCGCCACTCAGTACCTGCCGGCACAGCTGCGTGCACAGCTGGCGCGCGCTCACCTGGCCGGCCGCGACCACCGCGAGCCCCCCGCAACCCCCAACCACCCCTCAATTGTGTGGCATCCGTCAAATGAGCGGTGACACCAATCAATAATCATTTTAATTAGCTAAAACAAACAAATTATAGCAGAAAAAATGTTCATTCACAATGCAGTTGTTGATGTGGTTCAAGATGCCATGTTTAGATAAATGAAACGCACTTAATAGTAGAGGCCTACCCGGCAGAGATTATCAGTTCTATCGCCTTTCTTTACAATCTCATTAAATTGATCGGTATTTTCTGGGCGTGAATTTTCCATTGATCACAATAAAAACACTTATGTAATGATTATAAAAACAATAAATTATACCTTAATTTAGAATCTAATTCAGCTGCAGGCGATCGTTCAACAAGCACGTGGGATATCAAAACAAGATCGAATGCAGACACTATAATGATGGCGTCAGACGTGCATTCTGCACGCACTATAACATTTGTTGCAATTTGCAAACATTTGCGTGCGCGCATCTCTTACATAAGTCATGATTTAGAATAACTGCAGCCTGAGGCGATGTTTGTGAATACTACAGATACTAGGGAGATCGAAATTACAGATTTTTTAATCTTGCTGCTAGTGGTGTTTTAACGTTGATTAAAAGTTCCTAATGCACAGAACTTTTTCATACCGATCGCTAGTTAATTACATAACTAAAGGCACATATGATAGTGTTTCTATGATATGTGCCTTTATTAATAATATTCCTTGTCTACTGAATCAAGATAATAGTAGATTATTATCCTTATCATGTAAGTCTTCCATCTCGACTGGTTCGCACAATTACCGTCTCAGAACGCACGCGCCGCGCCGCTCTTTATATCGAAGGGCGAACTTTTTTCTTTTTTCCCTTCGCATTCAATACTGGCTGGTTGATGGCTGCACGCGAAACCTTATTTAATGTACTACATTGAAATCTCGCACGAAATGTTGTTTATATTTAAAAACTTGTAAATATCAAAGTATTTGATAAACATTTTCGTTTAAAGTAAATTATATGTGTGATTTCAACGATTGATAAAATATAAATGGTGTATTTATTACAATACTTGTTATCGTCCGCGACAATGTCCGCGTGAAATTAAAAAAAAAGTAAAAAGTAGCCTATGTGTTTTCCCAGGCTATGTTCTACATCTGTGCCAAATTTCATCAAGATCCATTGAGCCGTTCCGGAGATACCTTCAAACAAACATCCATACATCTAAACATTCGCATTTATAATATTAGTAAGATTATTAAGTGATAACAAGTTAAAACATGCAATACTAAAACATGTTCCTAAATAAAAATTAATAATGTACGAACACAATTTACCATTGGTACAAACTTCCAAAATATATTTTATTATATGTAATTGAATTTGTTAGCAAGTTTTCAGGATTGTAATTTAGATTTTTAATTTATACGTTTTTAATGTTAAAGATATAATTACGATATATGGACAACAAATACATACGTGATCATGCGTAGATTCGTGATCACTTTGTGAAAATAAGAACGAAGAGAATTACGTAATTCGTAAAGTTTTTCAGTAACAAGGGTCGACCGCAGCGGACCTACTTAAACGCAATTAACGGCGGCCGCTCTAATTTTCCAGCCGTTAGGGGTCGCGATTTCTTGCCAGTAAAAAAAAAATTAAGAAGTCAATGCCCTCCGCAACATCTGGCGAGCGCGCGCGCCGGCCGCCGCTACGGAAAAAAGTTTTTTGTCTGCTCACCCCCTAGCAACTGATTACCAAATCCATCCTTACTGTAAACACCAATGCTATGGTTTATAACGGGTTTCTATAATCGTAATATGAAGTTTTATCCACAAACATTTTGCTCTAGCAGTTGAAAACTATTGTTTTCACTGGAGGTTATGACATTTTCACATATGGTTTATAGTTAATTTATTTAAAAAAATAAAAAATAAAATAAGATAACATTTAATCCTTTACACCATATTTCAAGTATAAATTAATTTAATTAATTAGAAATTTACTTAAGCCTCCTTTTCCGACGAAAGACACTAAGATCAGATATCTTTTTTTCATTTTGAACTGTGTGCTAACTTTTTGAAGTAGGTGTGTATTATGTTTGCATCAGTCGGGGAGTTTCGGAGCGTGCGGCGCGCACCTTGTCTCCTATCGTTTGTTTAATCATATCCAAAGGGAGCTTACGACTAAATATAATTCAATAGACACCCTCTTCCTGCCAAATATGTTCGCTGCACTTACAACGATACGCTGCGCCACAACTTATTCTTATTGGGGAACCTTAAAGATCACTTTGGAACGGGACCACTGAATGTATAGAGGTTTGTGTGGGCAGGTGTGCCACAGGGGTCGCGTCTGGGGCCGCATTTATTTTAGATTCACAATCTTCAGCCACGTGGCCTGGGGTGTCGCTCGCAGAAAAACCATCGCAGCTTTCGGCTTCCGTATGGTACAAATATAAACAGAATTATATCGCCATAATGTTTTTCCGGTTTTGTGAGTTTGTATTGACGACTGAGTGGAGCTCTTAAGTGGTCTCGTGCCAATTATACTTCCCGTCGGCTTCAACTACTGCTGCACAAAGGCCGGTCTATATTATGCTCCAATAACATTGGTCATCGAAGCTAGGAGTTATGCCCGTTTACACTGTATAAAAACAAATAATTTTTGAATTCCTTTTACATTTTTAGATACTATACGTGTTTGGATAATATTATTTGTTCGTATTTTTTCTATAAGTTAGTTAAAATTGTTTCTTATTTCTGCCGGAATACGAAAGTAATAATTTTTAGATTTCAATTAATAGTAAAATGTACTTAAATGGAAACATTTCAAACATATTTCCATTGTAGATTACGATCAAATAATTTGAAGGAAAAAGGTCGCTCGCGTGCTTGATAATGCTACTAAATAAAAGGCTGCTGTGAAATATGTAGCTTTTACTTTTAAATGTAACGATCAAAGAGATGTTGAAGTTATAGTTTTGCCTATTTGGGTCAGTTGTATTAATAAAATGACATTCAAAGACCAGAAAGCCGAACATAAAAAATATAAAAATATTTTATATCTAAGCTTGATATAAAATGTAAACACGTTATTTTTTTGATCAAAAGAAAAGCGAAAATAAGTCCAGAGTTTATTTATCTTTTATACGTTTAATAAGAATGATAGAAAATGCATTTGCATGCATTTAACACTATAGAGGTATCCCTCGCTGTGTCACGTGCGTTCTGAACCAATCCTACACAGATGTAACTGTTTGCGCGCTGACTGTTAATGCACTTTTTGTGCAGAGACCATAAGCCTGCCACCTTGTACTGCATCTGAACTCTGTACCACCTTATACTTTTACATGAAACAAAAATAGAGCTTTGACAGCTTTAAAATAAGGAATAGAATAGCTTGAGACTGTTGGATCAATATCGTTTGCTGATAACAGTTGTGTATTCGATCGGTGTTTGCACCTTTCGTCTATCATTTGAATTGAAGCGCCATCTGGTGGCTTACGGTATCTTAGGTTACCATTATACTCTTTGTTAATGTGTTTTTTCTTTTCAGGTAAGTTCCTTTACGAATCCTGAGCGGTGTATACCGCAATAACTGTGAGTAACTGTATACATACGTACATACAAAGTTTTTGTTGTTGTGTGTGCATCCTTATTAAATGTGGTATATACCTCGATAAACCTTTTACTTTCACATTCCCGCGGTCTAACTTAAATCAATCTTATATCTTCATCTTCATATAGACATTTGTTTTCCCGCCGTAATTAAACAATTAACTTCTAAGATGCGGAACTAAACGTGACAATAATTATACATAGAACGTCTCATTGTTGACACTGGGTAATGGTTTGTGCGAAGTCGGAGGGCCGAGGCTGACCGGCGGGGGCCAGGGGCGAGCGAGGCGTGACCTGAGGGCAGGTGCCGCAATCAGCGCGCCAGCTCGCCCGTGAAATGGACAAGGAAGGCCACAGGCTCTTGAACCTGATAGTAATACAAGAAACATAGTTAAAATTGTCTATACTTGTAAAGTACAAGATAGTAATAAATCTGAATTATTTAATCTAGCATTGGTAAGAGATAGAAAGAATGGGATCGGAAAAATATTTCTCGAAGAAGTTTATTTTATATCAAATAAGCTGTAAAGTAAAAATTGGTATAAATACACTCTAAAAACATACTTTATATTTATAAACTTAAAACTGTCTGCCTATTGTATTGTTTACATCTCTCACCGTTAGTTTCTGAGACCAGAATATCTGTATAAAACATATCTACATCCCTGTCATTATCTTTGACAACAGAGATAACAATATATTTTAAACGAGAAGTTTGGTCTCAGAAACCCCACGATTAATTATTATTTGTTTTCAATTAATGTTCCTCGAATGTTTCAATCAAACTCATTACATTTATTTAGATTAAATAGAAAATTTCTTCGTTGTCAAGGGGGGAGTCGGGGATCAACTGAGGGAGTACGCTAAGTAGGGGGGCAATTTGTCGACGACCTAGAACCAATCTGCCGAGATCGCGTCGCCTACAAATTGCCTTCATTTAGGCAATTCTCGGTAGGCACAAATTATTTGTCGGTAAGGGTTTCTGTGATATATTAAAGGTCGTTGATTTGTTGTTAGTTACTTTATATTTTCATATCAATTACCTTCGAAACTTCCGTTGGCAAGAAGTCGCCTCCGTAGCTAAAGTCACGTTCTATAATCACCATCAACAGAGTTCTACGTAATATACTAGGAAATCTCGTCTTCTACGTGCTCGTAGGAAGTTAAAGTTTTGATAAACATAATAAATCTAGCAATCCAACAAAGTGTTACTTTTTTATAAAGATCTCTTTTCGTCGGTCCATCGAAATCTATCTATATATATATATATAAAAGAAAGTCGTGTTAGTCACACTATTTATAACTCAAGAACGGCTGAATCGATTTGACTGAAAATTGGTGGGTAGGTAGCTTAGAACCAGGAAACGGACATAGGATAATTTTTACCCCGTTTTCTATTTTTTATTCCGCGCGGACGGAGTCGCGGGTAAAAGCTAGTATAATATATAGCTTACTATTTCGTGGTGTGCATGAAGTGCAGAGAATTCCTTCGATTGAACACAAATTGTCGGCCGCGAGCTTTATCGCTACACGAAAACCTTAATTGGCTTTGAGCTCACAAAAAGTATTGGCGTGTCGGCTTCATGAGAGTCATTAAATATATTTAGTTAGGGCTTTACCATTCTTTTTGAAATAGAAAACCTAATTTTATATAGCCGGTCGCCCGCGACTTCGTCAGCGTAGAATTAGAAAAATTATATGCCCGGGTGCATCAGATACCTATCCTACCAAGTCTCGTCAAAGTGGGACCAGCCGTTCCGAAGATTACCCGGAACAAAGGCGGCCTTACGGACAGACATACAGACATCATGAAAATGTTTTTATCTGTAGATATTTATTTCGTAGATTCAACTGCAATACGACACTTAATTTTTGATCGAATTACATATGTTTTATTTTATCTTTTGAGTTCTTATTAGCAATTATCTCAAACTGTTCTGATGATTTGGTCTTCCTTTTCGTAGCCTCTACTGTTCTATGTACGGACCAAAACTAGTTCATTATAAAATATAACCATGTTCTTCTATAGATTTAACTAGGTACATACACGGAATTTCCCGATAAACTTCATACATATAATAATTCGGTATACAATACGATTTATAAATTGAATAAGCTTCGGTATCAAGGTCGGGCGATGTAAACAGAGCGATTACCTCCTCCGTAGCGGGCAAGGGGTGGGCGGAGGAAGGGGAGGCGAGTGTAATTTGCGAGATCACGGCATCCCCGCAAATTGCAGGGAATAGTTAAATCAACAGTAATATGAAGAGTTCATTCAAATGTAATCGGCTCTTTTTTGCGTTATTATTGAAAACACGGCTTATTTGAGACGAGATAAAATAACCAATTGGTTGCTTGCAAAAATGTACATTATAGTTCTCAATTTGGCAAAAAAGTTTTGTATGTACATTGATTGAATTATCTTTAAGCTCAAAAAAATAATGAAAACAGTCTCCCTCTTTTCTATTGTATTCAAGTATTAAAATTTAATGTAACTTGTAAAAAAACATCTTAAAGATAACCTCCGTCTTTGATGTTAATAAAACCTTTATCAAAACAAATACATATCGACTAAGATTTTTTATACGACCAACATAATACTGCTATTGTTTAACAAACATTTGCTTTAGATTTGAAACGAATAGAGAGTTTGGCGGCAGTACGAGATAAAGTTGTCCGTCGCTAAGGAATGATTCACACGTTAAATGGGTCAATTCATTATCTCGGACCCGATCTGATAACGGATCGTTATATATTATTTTTATTTGTATTTTTGTTTGTTTTATCCGATGGCGTTACATTCCAATCTGACCACGGAGTAAGAAACAACTCTGCTCAAATACTGTGCCCAACACGACTGTCTACATTCCTCGGTAAAGTACAAAATGGTCTATCCATTTGAGAACTTCCTTCTTTTTAATGTCGATATTAAAATAGTTTTTATTTTAATCAATAATTTAAATATAAAGATAATTTCACAATTACATATTAATATGTTTTGTTTGATTACTGTTTGTTTTATAATTTTCGATAAATCTTGACTTTATGATTATTTTTTCCCTGAGTTTAAAATTAAATACTACTACTTATATTAAGGACAAAGTCACAGTTTAAGTTATGAAGTACCACATCCAATAGATTCAATATCCCCGAAAAGACCTGTTCCCGGAATAAAGTACAGTGGTTGTCGCTTAGCGGCGGCCGCGGGCGGGAACAAAAAAACTGCGCCAGCCTGACGTCGTGGTGTCGTGCTGTATGTGGCACTGTGGGCGAGCGTACCTCTACTGCACTACTGTTGACGTATGTTTAAGCTAAATTATATTTGAAACACTTTATAATTTTTTAATTGTGGATAGATTCATTAGGTATGTCAAACCTTTTATTGCACACTGAAATTAGACATCGCTAGAACTAGCGCCGCCGGACGAAGACTTTTGACACTTCATGACTATTTAACATTATTCTGCGTATGCTTGCCGAACTGAGAACTCGACAAATAAACAACAAAATATTTGAACTGGAAGCATTTTTATTGGTGATACATATATAAGAATAAAACATATTCTTTTAACCACGTAGACGTCCATAAAATCAGTCAGCGGCGGTCAATGTGTTAAAACACGTATTTAAATAAATAGTATAATTTAAAATAACCCTGACAATTGTCACTTCTTCACAATTTGTTATCTGTGTCGGAATACCTCGGGGCGCCACCTTCCCTTATCTGCCGTCGTTACCCTGGTGGGCCAGTGGTCAGCACCGCACCATTCCACCACCGGCAAAGGTCCAGCTTTATATGCGTTTAGTCCCTCGATAAATGCTGCGATATCGCTAATTGAGACCTTTATTTGTGCCTGCGAATCTCAATATAAACATTAACGTCGCCTAATCTAAAATGTGTCAAACTTTTAGTTACTGCTCTTAGCACTGATAAGTGTATGATGGCGTAGAACTGTGTTTTAGATGTCACTCAGTAATAAATAGAACCAATTAAGATCAGTTTAATGGAAGTTTCTTGGTGGCAAAATAAATTTGAAAAATTATTATATATCTGCTTTAAGTTTTAAAAACTGATTGCAGATAAACCTTAGAACAAAAGTCACTAAGTAGAGAATTAGTCGACAATCACTCTTTTATAAACTCTCTCTCAATTTAATGTACAATTTATTAAGTTACAATATAAACTATAAGAAAAGGATATTATAGACTTCCTCTTTACTATTATTGCTCGTTATTGAAATGTTTTTGCAGCCAAAATACGAAATATAACGTACGAGGCGCTGACAATGCCCCGAGAGACAATCATCCTCACAGACAGACAGACGGATAATGGTACATTGTTACAAATATTAATACAAAATGACGATGTTATTGTGACGCACAATTTATGTTTCA
Source organism: Papilio machaon (assembly GCF_912999745.1). NCBI lineage: Eukaryota > Metazoa > Arthropoda > Insecta > Lepidoptera > Papilionidae > Papilio > Papilio machaon. Next base: position 7,920,603 of record NC_060001.1, on the reverse strand, counting down.
AATGCGACTTGAATGTTTTATTTAATACCATTATAAATTTATTTATTAAACGATGAGAATAAATTATTCTGTGCATCTGAATAGAGAAATAACTGAATCGTTATAACTTTGATTTGTTAAATGAGTTCTGAGATACATTGCATTTGTTTAAAAGCGTTTAAAACTCTAAGGATATTGTCATAACTTCTGTAGGTGAATATTATTTATTGCAAATTTAAATTCATCTTCTTTTACCAGAGAAACATTTGATATTATCAGTCAATAGAATTGATAACATCTAAATCTAAAATTACTATGGAGATAGAACGTTAAAAAAACGAGTTCCATACTTACTCAACAGTTTACCCGAGGACATAAGACGTGAGCCTACACTTGCTAAATTTAAATGCTTATTAAAAAAACACTTGTTAAATACATTGTAACCATTTACATAATTTAATTGTATCAATAATGTAATTTAGTAACTTATAGCTATGTTTATGTAAAGCGAGTAACCTGCAGTCAAACTGCGTAAGCAGTTTTGCGGGGCATGTAATAATTGAAAGTGTAACTGTGTAAGTGTAACTTTTCCAAAATAAATAAATAAAATAACTATAAATTTAATTCATGTTCATTCCACGAGTGCTACATTGAATCAATATTCTTACCACCAATGGTATAAAACTTGTACAGATGTGACCATAATGGACACATCTCTAGTACATCACAGCGCATCATCCGTTGTCGTCATCGTAGCGGACATGACGCTGACATGAGTTTCCGTTTGCAACCGCCGCGGCGCCACCGACACCAAAGGACTGACGCATCAGCCCCTTGTCCTACACAACATAACTAGAAACACTATAGTGTTTTTTCCAGATATAAACAACATCAGACCTAAAAATTGGTGACGGCTTCGGATAATTTGTACCTAAATTCTTTTCTAAATGTGTTCAATATTCTATTGAACAACAGTTTACGATAAATAAAATTAAATAATATAATAATTAAAATCAATGTGTTCTCTTATTCATTTACAAGAACGCGAACAAAGTTCTACTAATTCATAAATTTTAAAAGTAGATATCTGCCCCCTATTTGTAATATAAATTCAAATCAGCTGTTCCTCTTGATATTGCAGAGGCCACAAAACAGTGATATCCCTATCACTGACACCTGTTTGTCACATTTATACACGATAAGTGATAAGAAGTAAAAAAAGCAACAATGGGGTGCCTTTACAAGGCAATATTGTTGACTTGACGATTACGTCGGGGCAGCTTGCCGCGTGCGCTTTGATAAGCTTTATCGAACTTAGTTTCTGAGGGTAGTTTGAGATTAACATTGCACCTGTTTGTCTTCAAGTCCCTGTTTTTCAACGCTATATTTTGTTTCTATGGAATGTAAGAGTCTGTTACATACATACTTGGAAATTCTTGTCTCCTTTATCATATTCGAAATATATAGACGTGGTATGACGCAATTCTATTTTGTGTAGTATCCAACCAAAAATATGAAAGGCGTTCACCTAGACTAGACAGTAACTTAAGAAGCTCTGTAGTTAATAAATTTTTAGTCTGAAAATCCGGGTATGTATCCGGGTCAGTGGCGTGATGTTTGCGACATTATAAACTTCACGGCACTTAGAGCTCGGGGTGTCCGCCGCTGTTATCCTCACTATCATTTATTTTGTATTCTATGATTTCAATCGATTTCTATGTTAACAAATGACATTTTTAGGGGTATACACTATTGTTAAAATCAGATTTAAACAATAGTTTCGGCAAGAGGCTTTTGGGAAATTATGCTCTATTTAATGAAAACAACGTTAATGCTAAGTGCTAAGCATCGAATGTTAAATATGAAAAACTTAGCTATAGAACTGATGTCAAGAAATAAATAAAGCTCATAAAGAATAAAGTAAAATAACAAAGCAGTAATAACAAGACGCATGCTTTAATAATAAACAAAATCTCAAACGAGGCTCCATAACCGAACCGAATGTACAAAACAAAAACATCTCGAGATTGGTTTTTGTCCAAAAACGGTTGTTATCACATCAAACTTCCCACGTTCGGCCGACTGACTATACTTATTTCGCCTAAATAAATAGTGCGGGCATGATCTTATGACGCCTTGGATAATACTTAACGGTTTATAAATTAGTGTGGTCCGAGACGTCGCCCGGCTCCCCGGGGGGCCGCATACCTCGCCCGAATGCCTTGCCTTTGTACCCAGTCTTATTACTGCATTTACACCTCTGCCACTGAGACTACGACAGGCGTTTGAGTCAGCCAGTGCAGCTCCGCCATTGTGTATGTCGATGATCGGAAACTAACGATATCCGGTTTAGATGTGTTATTGTTACATCGCATTTGCAGAAAGTGCTCGCTTCAATACATTTATTGCCAAATAAACATTTCTTTATTTAGCTTTCATTTCTTTTATATGAATGTCGAAACTTGAAGGAGGATTTGCTTGTACAATAAGTTTGTTAGTAAAATTATTGCAAATATGATGTAGTCGTCGTGGAAGTACTATTTGTGCCTTTAAATATTAGAATTATAAATGTTACTTTATATAAAAAATAATTACTGCAACAAATTGAAAACTTCAGTAAAACTTTGTAATGGAAACAAAATTAGAAACTACAACAAATAACATGGCCCTAAACCTATTGACGTACCGCGATGACACATTGACAGTACTACAATTCAAATATCAAATCAAATGTAGCATATCGAAATTTATAATATTATCCAATTAAAAGAAACGCCACAATCTACATTACTGATCCCTTCGCGGCATTAACTCGAGTCGGGACATAATTACACACAATACAGGCCATTGTGATGTATCGACCGTTCATGTCTCATTTCACGTGCACAACGCAGTTCCTGACAAACAAGCGTGATTGATGCCCAGCGGTGGGCACAAAGGACCCATTGACAGCGCTCGTTGGCCTACTACCCCGCCACACCCCGCACGACAATTATCCCTTCACGTGTCCCTTGGGTAAGCATTTCGTCCACCCGAATCAAACCCAAAAAAACTTTGCTACAAACTTTAGGACCAACAATTAACAAATATATTTAAACATACTTTTATTTGACTTCACCGAACACTAAATAAAATATCATACGCAAAAAATAAACAGTTCAAACTACAAAGACGACAACGCAGCACTTAGTTTTTATGGTAGCGGAAAGAAGCTGGAGGCGGAGTCGTGAAGGCCGAAGCGCTTGGCGCAGCTCTGCTGGTGGAGCTTGCAGCAGTAGGCTCGCGTGAAGCGCTGCCCGCAGTAGCGGCACTTGTACAGCTCGCTGCCCCGGACGTACTCAGAATTCAGCACGTGCTGGCACACGCCGCAATTCCTTGTTAACATAACAAAAACATTATGAGAAAATTATGTTCCAATAGGAAAAGTTACTATTCTTATTGGAAATAAGAAGTATGGTAACAGGGGAATAACATTATATTAAAGTAATCTAACCTCGCGAAACCCAAGTCGTGACTTTTAATATGATCATTTAAAACTGATGCCTTGTTAAACGCAGCTCCACATATGTCGCAGACAAACTGCAGTTCCCCTTTTTCTAAATAGTTTGAGCTTTGAAAAAAGGGTAAGTAGGAGTAGTAGTCGATACTGGGCACATTGGAAATTAGCTGTTTGATTGTCTCTGCAGACACTCTCAGTAGAGAGACCACGCCTAGCGGGTCCGTGTTAGTTCCTTTTTCTAACATTGGTACATTGTCTTTGTTTGAATTAATAGAATTTTCTTTATTCGTTGTAGTTTCCTGGGTGTTCTTTACTCGAATTGTGAAAGGTCTGTTAACTTCTACAGATCTATTAAAGGTAGCCACTGTGGCCATTAATCCTATAGATGAAGTTCGCTTCACAGTTTGCTTATTAATTTTGGCACTACTCTTACTACCATTAATGTTACTTCTGATTTTATTTCTAAATTTGGCCATGTCGAAACGTGACTCAGGTTTAGCTGATCTAGAGCATACTATTGATACGTCCGTATTCACACAGGCATCTTGTTTTTGTTCTACATTTACTGTATTCTTTTTTAAATTAAGTAACACATGATTTGAATTTTCTTTATCTTCATTAATAGTTTCTACTTTTCTGTTAATTTTGTAAGATTTCTGAGCTTGAATTTCTTCAATAAGTAAATTAACGGTTTTTACTAAATCGTCAATTTTAGTTTCGACTTTTAAAGAAGTATTTGTTAAACTTTTCTTTTTTACTTTATCTAATCTTTCAACTGGCCCACTTAGAGTTCTTTGTTGCGAAATGCTGCGGTTTACACTTGTATCTCTTTCGCGAGGCTTTGAATCTGTTTTTGACAGGGAATATTTTGGAAAATACTTTTTCTCATATGGAACTCTGATCGTCGGGTACAATGTTATGTTTTCTCCATTCACTTTCTTTAATGTCATCGAATTCATGGAGTCGATAAAATTGGTTTGTCCCTCATCTCTATGTAAATTGATGGGGTTGGTACATGAAGATCTAGGAAAGCAAAAACCATTATTATGGTAAGTATTCTGTCGCTTGATTTCTTTTATGTAACCGATCGTGTTTTCACTTTTCACATATCTGTCGTCCTTCATCGTGCAGCTGAGATCAGTGGATGGTTTCAACAGGAGCTTACGATTGTGACCCTCCTCGATAATGCTCTCCTCTGACTTCAACAATTTTTTATATGAATCTTTTGCTAGAGATATGACGTTTCGTTTATGTTTATCTTGCAATATATTGATTATTTGTTTTAAATCACTTTGTTCTCTTTCATTTTTTAATGCTGTCATAAGTTTTACTATCACTTTGTCCAGTCTTCTGTTGTATTTTATTATTTTAGATACAAATATTTCTGTATCAATATGATCGGTCATTTTGCAATTAGATTGAGTATCATCTGTAAAGTTAGGAATAAAATAAATTATTATAACATACTTATTAAGCTATTTTGTTGTGTTACGGGTCATTAATTAAATTAACTTATTAAGTACATATTTATCTAATAAGTTCTAGTTACACTTACTTTTGTTTATATTAATATCATTTAGTTGTAAATCTCGTTGTAGTTTTCGTATATTGTCGCTAGATATGATGCCATTCTTCACACTGTGCCGGGATATGAACTCGTCAACACTGTCCTGGTATTCCGAACAAGCAGCATTGGCGATTATACTGCGGCATCTGCTGCGAATATCGCTGTTAGACTTGTACATAAAATAATGTTCCAAATCTTCGAAGTTATGTCTCATCTTTTTTTCGTTTTCCCTTGCTTTGTTTCTTACAATTACGTTAAATTTTACCGATGTATCGGACACTAAAAATTTGACTAAGACAATGACTGACATTGACAGCTACGCATCACTTCGTTCAGTCGCGTTCCGTTGACTTCGTTCTTTGGTATTTCAAAGTTCAATATTTTATATATGAAAAAAATATACGTATCAAGGAGTTAAGAACCTTAGTACGATCACTCTTTATTGAATATGTTGGGGCAATTTCTGATAAAGTAATAAAAATAATATTGGATTCAGTATAAAGAAAATATTTTTATAATTTCAGAACGACATAACTGGCTTTTTAGCAAATTTCTATAGGAAAAATACAATTATGTCGTTACATTATTTCTTCTTAATCGTGCTACTATAACAAATTAAATGAAACGTTTAAATGTTATTTAGAGGAACCCTAACAATTTACAATGAGACCACCCAAAGCAGACATAAATTGTTCTACAGGTCTCAGCGCACATTGCAGCCAAAAAGATCGCCCTTTGTACTGACGTCATCAGAGCCTCAGCGCATTAGAATTTTGATTGAACCTTTATATACAAGTTCCATTTATAGGCTAATAGTTGAAATATTTATTCGATCCTTGATACGAAAATTATTTTAATTGCTTTGATCGATTATTGATTTCGGCCTGTCTATTTAATTCCTACTAGAAAAAAAAATGTCATTCGAAAAACGTATCAATGGCGATAAGCAAAACAAATTACTAGACTGATATAAAAAAGGTAAGCGAGAGGCGTCATTACACCAGCTATTTAGATAATAGATCGTCACAAAAGTCGAACCACACGGTTTTTTATTTAATTTTCAAAGTTATGTTTGCATTTTTATTAGTTTTTTGAGTGGCACGCCCGCGGCAAGCGTCCCGCCGCTCGTTCGCAGCTTGTTACAGCTTATGTTAATCGATTCATAGAATATTCATTGACAAAACCACCCTTATACTTTGTCATATATTGACTACATTAATTTTTTTTTTTCTTACTCAAGCCATGTCACTCCGTTGTCGCCTTGTCACTACACACACTTTAATTTTTAAAGAACAACCTAAATAAATTATATATTATGTTATTGTACAAGTGTGTTTGGTAAAAAATTAAATAGAAAACATTGGTAGACATACTTTTTAAATTGTACTGAATATATACAAAGAAGATTTCTTGTCTTCAATTCAAATGTTTTCAGTTAATAAGCAGTTAGTTGTTTGTGAACAACCGCAATAACAAATTCAAACTTCCAAACGATTTCCCCTCGACTACATTTCAAAAGTAATTCAATTACCCCACTAGAAGCACAAAAGTCTTGTAAACAACTCCAAATGAGAGGATAAAGGACGCCCTTCAAAGGGTCACCTTATAAAGTAAATGCCCCAGAAACTTACCCTCGAGTTACCCCCGTACTCAATTAAAGTAAAATTTCTATTTCTTGCTAACGAATCAACCGATTTGTTCGATTTACATTGCGGTGGCAGAATGTGCGATGTAGTCATAATTCAAAGAGTAAAATTCAATGGATTTCCTACTTAAGTGATTATCTTTTCTTTAAAAGTTGGTAGAGAGTCTAGCCAGACATAGTCGTTACGCCAAGGTGAAAGCCAGGGAATGGCGCGGGACAGGAGGGAGACGTTGCCATGGAGACACCTCCCGCGTAACAACTGCTCATCATCTTAGTATTGAAAACGAAACGATAATTGACTTATTGAAGTTGTATACGTTTATTGAATATACATATAGAAAACTGATTATACGAATTTTAAGAAATAACTTCAATTTAGTGTATCTCATTAACATAGTAGATGTAGGTTTGCCAAGTCATGTTTTTGAAGCTTTAATATGCACTAACTAGTTAGGTGTGAATTAGAAGACAGTGTAGGTGTAATTCACAGGATTGTATTTCGTTAAAAATAAATCCAAAAAGATAAATATGATGTGGAGAGCTTTCATAATTGTATTTGTAGTCACGTTATACAGAAAGACGCGACTATGTCATTGTGGCGACATAATAGCCCTCCGCACTGACGCGATTGTGTCTCTACTCGAGGAATGTTTTTTTTTTTATTCGACTTGATCTTATTATTCATAGGTAAGCATTATTGTATCAAAGCAAGATGTAGGGTTCTGTGTGCAGTGATAGTTTTTTTTTTTTCAAAATTGATTACAGTAATAATATGAATGCTCTTATAACTTTAGTTTGTGATACAAAAATATCTAAAAATGTTTGATATATTGGGTCTATGATACATTGACTCGTGCCTCCCTTATTGACCAATTTTTTTTTTACTATGCACAAACCAGATAACTGCTAATATAAAGAAATATGTGTAGAATGGTACTATTTATTTTAACAATAACACTGAAATTTGATATTTCTTCTTTTAGTTGGTAGAAATTGTTAAGAGTGGTTCAGTTTAAAGTACATACAGAACCCGTCTCTTGTTGATACAGACCGTTTTTAAGAGATTTTTTTCATATGAAAACTTTATGTGAGGAATGCAATGTCGCGGAGATTACGTCGGCGGTAAAAAGTCGATGGATGTGAGTTGTATGGCGGCTATTGTCACTGCCATTGTTGGCGGGCCGAAAGAGGCTGCCCATTGAGCACTACTTCGATACAACCTAACTTACGAGAAGTATCGTAAATATTTGACATTATTGTTTAAATTTGCAGATAAATCTTATGAAGTAATAGGCAAGGAATTTTATTTGTTCGTGCTTACAGTTGAAGTTAATAAATGTTCATACTCGCGAGCCTTGTATCGTCACCTTCGTATTGTAAATATAGTCACTTTATAATCTCACCAGGCTAAAATCATAATCAGACAACTCATATATTACAAGCACACGACTTACTGAGCACGGTAATGTAACTTAAAGTAGGGATAGTGTGTGTCAACAGCACCGCGGTGTCTTGACAATTCGTATGATAATTGAAACAAAAGGAAAAACCTTGCGACGTCGCAAACAAAGCTATCGAGCGTCGATAAGATAATGTTAACGGAGCCTCGGAGCAAACTCCCACGGTGCGGCCGGTCAGGCAGGCGAGTAGCCGAGTAGGCGAGCAAGCGGGCAGAGGGCAGGCGGGCGGCGGACGCGCTCCCTGCACCACTTGTTTGAACTCTGATTGCTGTAATGGTCCGCGCATACTTGTGTAATGTATACTGCTCGTACAAGTCACAGCTATGGAGTAGACCAACATACAGTTGATTCATACTCAAGCAGTTACATTAAGATCCCATTCACAACAAATAACTTTACCATAGATAGTGAGTTGGTGTTGTCAAAACTTGCAACAACAGAAGTGAGACAAAGCACGTGGTCACAACAAATGAATACATCCAAAAGTAGTCAAGGCCACAACAAACCTGCATTCTTCGTCTAAAAGAAATAATAAATCCTTTTCAAATAAAACGCAGGTCGGGAACACGAGCTACGTTTTAGGCGGCGGAATTAAATCGGTTCGGTATGTCGAAATTTTAATGGATTTTGTGAGCGCCCCGCCCCCTGCGACCGCCGCGTCGCCACTGACCCCTCGCTCACCTCGGAGATTTTTATTATTTTCAAACTGATCACAAAGAAATATTTGTAGCATCAAATTTTATCGAGAAAAACAAAGATACAGAAGAATAAAAAGATTAGTTTAAATGAGATTGATAGCTCTGTTCTAAATTGCCAGAACAGAACCTGAACTAAGCCTACCGTCAGAAACGTATGTCAATCCAGAACGTCACTCATTCCACATTCACAGCTTCAATACTTATTTATATTTAAGTTGTTAGTATAGTTTTTATAAAGCTATTGTAAGCATCGAAAAAAGAAAGGTTCCACTATCCAATTTATTTTTCTATTAAAACTAACTAAAATAAATCAACTCTAAACCAATCAATTAGTAAACGTCGTAAAGTCCAATTGGATTAAATTCCAGCTTAACAAAAACTGAGAGACAACAAAAAAGTGGGCTGGAGAAACCGAAAGCTCGGACTGGCCACTTTTAATTACAGCAGGCGTATTGTTTGACTGCGTTACATTAAAAAAACATTAACAAAAAATAGTTAAAGGATAGTATGAAGATGTCCGAGATCAAAGCGAGATCGATCCGATTTGGGATATCAGATAGTCGAGTGTGGAAGATATTGGCTGTTTAAATAAATAGCCACTCACGCTTTTGTTTAATGGTATCAAATAAAAACAAAGGGAAACCATGCGCTAGTATATCTCACAGGATTCTTTCGCAATGACGCTAAAGTACGACATTAGTTGCTAGTAAAAAAAACGCAATTTGACATTGACTCGTAGTCGATGGCTGATATAATTACTGAGTCTTATAATGGTCTCAACTTTTAGTTTAAATTGGACCTTACTAACTAATTAAAAGAATAATCAATGAGATTATATAATTATGAACCTGTAATTGTTTAGTTAAAAGTCTAAATTAACCTAATCGCCCACAGACATACATCAACCTAGCTGTCAAAATATTTCCATTAGAGCTTAATACGAAACAATGTTTTATGAGGTAATTAAGCGGGAAAATTATATAAAATGTTTTAGAACGTAATTAAAGCGAGCATTTCACACGCGGCCGATGGCGCTGTCAAGAGCGTTTAATGTATTAAACTAAGTTGTTATCGAACGATCTGTTCCGCCTCCTCAGTGCCTAAATGTTACATTTCAAATACAGTACGCTACAATATTTTACATTACACGGTAAAATTCGCCTATATTTTCCTAGTGTATTTCAAATAATAGAGCTAGCAAAATAAATAATTGTACCAAAATATATAGCGAAAACTGGCCATAGAAAAGAGTTAAACGAGTGCACGTTGCCATCATTGCATCGATTTATACACCCTAGTCATTTAAAATAGCAATTGGTCTATAAAATTAGCTCGCAGCAAGCTTTACTATTTTAATTTTTTCACTATAACTTTCGGATTTTTACATTCATTATAGAGAAGTGTTCTTCCATATTGCAAAAATAACAACATGAGACAGTAACATATAGAACAGTAAGTACATGACTTTACAATGATAGTGTGTGATAGCCCTAATGCAAGTGTCAGTTGCAGCGTGTCATATCAGAGGCCACACTTTGGACCTCACGTTTTTTCCCTTACATTTGTTGTAGAGCAGAGATTTCACGGTGGCGTGGTTCCCACACGCGCGGCGCCGGGTTCGATACCGACTACTTTTTTGCCACACGTTCAGTAGTGGTCTCTCATAGTCAAAAATAAGTTAAAAGATTTCTTATTAACAATTAAATAAACAATATCAATAACACATTTCGATCTAATTGTTTGATATCATTATCGTTTTATTTTTCACATATAATTAAGGGCAGTGGAACTGTTAAACCCTGCCCGAGTAAACCCACTCATGTACATACGTCACAAATGAGTGTTTCCCATTTAGAAATATCATGCAATTAGGGTCAATTTATTTAAACACAATCAAATAAGTAAAACAAATCTTGACGTTGATTAGATTTGATTTGATCTTTTTTAATGTTAATACTTCTGTAGTTAGTTCTTTATTACATAAACTCATCCAGTTTACTCATACAACTTGATTGATTTGTAAGTGACGATTACGTGACTGATTCGCTTTGCCCTCTATTATGACATGTTCCCAGAATATCTTCCAGTGCGCAGTACAATGCCGCGTTTGAATGCCAATACGCTTGTAGCAAAGGGTCTGGAGCGGCAATGTATTTGTAGAGCTTAGTGGCGCCGACAAAGCGTCAACTTTCCGGGGGGCCTCGCAGGTATCGCGGGAAATAAAATAAGACGAGAGGCGCGGGGTCGTGGCGTGGGGGGAGGCGTTGGGGATCTACGGAGGCTGCGCGGGGCGGCGGGGGTGCGCCGCTGTGGGAATGCCTGCGCTACGCCTGGTCGCAAGAAATGTATGAATAAAATAAGGGATATTGCGTTCCGTTCCACAATAATCCTAAATTAACATGTCTTCATCATATATGAATATTAATTGTCATAGCAGTAGCGACCGCGAAATTTCGGACGCGCTTGTTAAATGTCACTCGTCTTCCTGCGGCTATGAACTCGTAAAGAATTTTCGACAGCCTCTTGTGCGGTCTGGTTGCTATGCCGCGCACGTCGCAGCCGCCGCAAGCCGACACAAAACCGATCGCATGATATACCTCACTATCATTACTGCTATTGTCCAGCTTCGAACACATGGGTTGCTCCTGCTGTTGAATAAGGACATTAGCAATGACCTCAAGGACATTCTTATATCCAACATCATATTTATCATCTTTTGATGTCGATATTTTACCACTTTGGCATATTGTAATTACCTTCTGTTATATACTTTATTTGTTGTTCCAACCATCGGACTGTCCACCTAAAGCAAATGGTCGTTGTTACCCTGGCGCTCATATTGGAGTGAGATTTGTCGACTTCTGTGTGGAGTGTGTAGCATGAGGCGGGTGTCGGCTTCCACGGCCGCTTGTTTGCGCTGCCTCCCCCGCCCCTCCCGCCTCGTAATTAACACGTAGTCCTCCGACACAACATCAACGTCCACAAACACTGCGCGTGGAAACGGTATCCGAGGAATTTACAACGCTTAACATCGTTGTCTTATTACGTCGCGTCAGGAACTGATGGCACGGAATGTCTTATGTCTAATATTTTAATAATTTCGCAAACGTTACAACTTAATTTCGACCCAATATTAAGTACTAAATAATCCCCTATCTTTGGGACTGCGGACCACACAACCGACTAGTATTTGAAAAATGACTACATTTATCTCAATCATCTGCAAAAAACCTCATCAAGTGTAAAACAGTACCTGTGATCTGCTAATTTTGATAAAAAACTGCGGCTTAGATCAAGTCATCAGTGAGGACCCACCCCGAGCTCATTTGGAAAACACATTTGACTTGAAAGATACCGACTGAGGTCCTGTTCGATGATCTATTATTATTTCAGTTTTGTTACGAACAAAATTAAAGTGAAATAACACTTATGCGGTTTTGATAAGACATAATACAAAGTGCTGAAAATGTTAATGCGTTACAAATCGGCGCCAAATTAGACGCGGCGCAGAACAAATATTTCGGTAAGATAATTACAAGGTGCGACGCTGATTTGCGGAGAACTGACCGACAAACATTTGGGCAAACATTTGACGTGGTCTAATAGTTGGTAATTGTTGACCACCCGGTCAGCTAAATAAAAACACGTCTACATAGTTTGTGGTTGTTGTTAAAGTGATATTTGTTGTGTTATTTCACTGAGTAAGATACAAGAACATGATCCCTAAGAATTGAAAATTATTGAGGACATGGAAAATAAGAAATAAATAATTTTCTGATTAGGTATGCGGTGGCAGGAATTAAAGTCTCGTATATCCGCAATCGTGGTGGATTTGCCGCGTCATAATGAAGCTTAGGTCCCGGCAAATCGTGGCATTAAAAGGTTTATTTATGAAATCCAGCAAATAGGCCTACGGCGTTACTTAATCGACTTAGCGTTGGGTTAAGTGGATTTCATAAGACTTCTGATTAAAGGTCTCAAAGTATCGCAGCTGGATAACGCTGCTTTTATAAACACTACTTTTCTTAAGCTATTAAAATTTAATCTAAGCAAAATTTTATGACTTTTCTGTGCCACCTAAGCTTTATCACACCGCGACACATTAACTTCGTGGCTTTATAAGTATGTATTCATAAACGATATGTTAATTAGGCTAACGGAACCTTTGACTTCATCTATTTGGGAAGCATCAGCACCTCGACTACCGGGCAGTGCGTAGTCGTTACTCTGTACGTCACCGCCTCGCCGCCGCGGCGGCCGCAGTCACTGTAATGAATTAAAATAGACCATCAACCTACGGTAACATCCCGTGTCGTCACGTCCTGTGTCCGGCCAGCTGAGCGCCGGCAGCTCGTCGCCCGCTCGTCCCCTGTCGTCGCCCGCTCGTCCCCTGTCGTCGCCACCTCGTCCCCCGTACGTCTGGCACGTACGCAATGTCAGTGAAAGTCAAACACCGGCGCGGCGCGTATTCTTTGCCGGTCTCAATGGATATGATGCGGCTTCAAACAGATCGCAATCTACATCCGATTAGCGGAATTACAATTATACCAAACTAAACAATCACCCTTCTAAATTATTACATACAAAATGTTTATCAGTAATTGATTGATTTTGAAGTTTCAATCGTCGATAGTAAAATATCAAACTTTGGTACAGATTTCTTCTAATGTTTCAGACTAGAAGCATATCAATAGATAAACATCATTTTATTGTTTGTAGATATTTGACTATCAAGTTTAAAGTATCAAGTTTAAAGTATCATCTATTTAAATCTAGATCTAGATTTAAATAAATCCCATTGTATAAACATAATCTTACTAATATTATACATGTGAATGTTTAGATTAATGGATGGATGGATAGATGGATGGATTAACATTTATTTGAAGGTATCTCCGGAACGACTCAACGGATCTCTGTAAGAACACATAGGCTACTTATAAAGTTTTTTTTACAGCGCGCGAACATAATAGCGGGCAAAAGCTAGTATACTATAAAAGCAACGACCTCCAGAATAATTTCTAACATCTATATAATCATAGACACAACAAGTTTAAAGCCAGATATAACAGAGCTGAAGGCTGAAGGCTACAATAAACTATAATGTGTGTATTGATTTTAACAATGGTCTACATCTAAATAGGAGTCGCACAAGTCATAACACTATGGTATTCGAAACGATAATTTAGAAATAAAACAATCTATTCCGATATAATTAATTCATGTTACGTAATCTTGTACCTACATGTTTTGAAGTCTCTTAGTACAAAGAGAACAACGTAGTTTTTAATTTAATTAAGTATTTTTTTTTTATTTTTGATATCAACACTCATCGTTATATAAAACCTCATGCAAACCAGAAACACTGTTATTACGTAGTTACATATTATGTAACTTATAAATCACAGAACATAACAGCATCTGTATATAACTTGTACCATGTCAGAGTTCCCATGAGTCACGGTGTAACGTCTGGCCGCGCAGACGTCAGCTATGTGGAAGTGCGTCTGCCTCGTACTACCCGAGTATCCGCAGAAGTCGTGCGCCGCATCTCAATGCCCCTCGCAACACCTCGCTACACCTCTCCGCGCCATGAATTGTAACAGATATGGTTAGCCCAAGGTTTTGATAATATCGATATGTGATTACGATCTCTTTATGAACAACTTCCGTTGTATCAGAGCAAACGGTTTTAAATTAATGATAAGTAATTGCGAGTTTGAAAGAGTTAAGTCATTGAAAAAAAGTTATATTATAAGTAGGCAAACGAGCGAGCGACCGCTGCTCATGGACATCCTCAATTGCAGATGCGTAACCTACCTCTAATCCACGGAGGACGTCGCACAGAAAGAGAATGTCTCCTTTCTATTCATCTCCTTCTCCTTCAAAACCACTCCCCCTGCTCATGCCTTCCTTATAAGAATCGAGTGGGGAGGGAAAGAGGCCTAAAATTCAGCCTCTGACACCACACACGAATTGCGGAGTGGCTTCCACTTCACACTTGTTTTCTGTGTGGTCGTGGTATTACCCTGGGTGAGTTGGTCTATACTGGTGATCTTTGTGGTGTGGTATTGATGACGTCTTCCACTGTTAGCTTGTTCGCATAGTATTTAAATAGGCTATAAACATCTCTTTTTAGCACTGCGTTATAGATCAGTTTAAATTGAATTATGATGAAGCATTTGTAATTATTTCTACCACTTACTCATCTACTACATAACATGGCTACAATCAAATAAGTATAATTATTATATCAAATCACATTGTTCTTTACAAGTATAATAGTTATATCCCACACACGTCTGACAATACTGTGACCTTCATCCAAGTAAATCTATTTGACGGATGAGCATTGTGCATTGGGGGAGGCGATTGTTAAATAATGTGTGTCGTATCTCAAAACAATCGGAATAAGTAAACATGGCGGATAGCTTCAAGGTTGACTGCGATCTGAAGGTAAAGTAGCCGCGAAACAACAAGCATTTCAATATGATTATCGTTAAAGTATGCAATTTTAGTTTGTGTTTCTTACGGTGAAAGAAAACATCGTGATGCAACCTGCACATATCTGAGAAGAAATTCAAAGATATGTGTGAAGTCAACCCGCACTGGGCCAGCGTGGTTGACTATGGCCTAGTCACCCCTAAGTTTGAGTAGGCTCCGAGCCCCTCAGTGGGGTCGTATCACATCAGTGAGCTGATGATGATGATGATGTAATTTTAGAAACAAATAACGTACTATAACGGTGATCAAGATTTACATTTTTGGTCTTCATATAAATTATACCATTTTTACCTACAATTTTATACAAATACAATAAAAAAAAGAATACACAATAAGCCTTTAAATGTGTATAGTGTGTACTCTTCATCGTATTATTTTTAATTAATCTTCAATATAAATGGAAACTGTGTCGAAGATATTTTTCAAGCGAATTCAGTTACGCGGTCGTTGAACCCGACACCCGTCAGCGCAGCGCCACTATGGCTCCCAGCAAACTCCCCGACTTGGCACAGATCCAAAACTTTTCTATGGGATTGTGCCATTTTAATATATCTTCTATGAGATAAGACTTCTCTATTCATAATTTATTTCGCACATAAAAGTAACTTGTGAGTTATACGAAAGTATCTCCTACTGAAGAAATTACATGTAACTTCAAACGTTTGATACAAATTTGTTATATTTTTTACGGAACTTCTGAAAGTTGTCGTGTCTGTAGATTTATATTATCTATATATATAAAAGAAAGTTGTGTTAGTAACACCATTTATAACTCAAGAACGGCTGAATCGATTTGACTGAAAATTGGTGGGCAGGTAGCTTAGGACCAGGAAAAGGACATAGGACATAATTTTTACCCCGTTTTCTATTTTTTTTCCGCACGGACGGAGTCGCGGGTAAAAGCTTGTCTATATATATAAAAGAAAGTTGTGTTAGTTACACCATTTATAACTCAAGAACGGCTGAATCGATTTGACTGAAAATTGGTGGGCAGGTAGCTTAGGACCAGGAAAAGGACATAGGACATAATTTTTACCCCGTTTTCTATTTTTTTTCCGCGCGGACGGAGTCGCGGGTAAAAGCTAGTCTATATATGTAAAAGAAAGTTGTGTTAGTTACACCATTTATAACTCAAGAACGGCTGAATCGATTTGACTGAAAATTGGTGGGCAGGTAGCTTAGAACCAGGAATAGGACATAGGATAATTTTTACCCCGTTTTCTTTTTTTTATTTTTTTTTTTATTCCGCGCGGACGGAGTCGCGGGTAAAAGCTAGTCTATATACAGTCAAAATCTGTTATAACGACATCGAAGGGACTACTCATATTGAGTCGTAAAAACCGATAGTTGTAACAACCGGTGACAGGTATTAATAGGAAAGATATGTAATAACATTCAGCCAGGACCTTTGATTTTGGTCAATTTAACCGGTATGTTGTTCTAAACGATGTCGCTATAAACGGTTTTGACTGTATATAAAAGAAAGTCGTGTTAGTTACACTATTTATAACTGAAGAACGGCTGAATCGATTTGACTGAAAATTGGTGGGCAGGTAGCTTAGAACCAGGAAACGGACATAGGATAATTTTTACCCCGTTTTCTATTTATTATTCCGCGCGGACGG
Organism: Papilio machaon; assembly: GCF_912999745.1. Taxonomy (NCBI): domain Eukaryota; kingdom Metazoa; phylum Arthropoda; class Insecta; order Lepidoptera; family Papilionidae; genus Papilio; species Papilio machaon. The sequence continues at coordinate 7,903,626 of NC_060001.1, read as the reverse complement.
AGTCGCGGGTATAAGCTAGTTGTTAATAAAGTCAATATATTAATAATAAATATTTTTTCATTAGTTATTAACTGTGTAGTTATAAACAACTAATATTGTACGTTTTACGACAATCAATATTATAAATATTTGTGACTAGGTTTCACCTGCGAATCGATCCGCGCAGAATAAAAAAGAAACATAATTAGTAGCCTATGTGTTCTTTCAGGTTGGCCGAAACTCGTTAAGAAGTTCAGGAGATATCTTCTAACAAACACCCATCATTCCATTCCATCTAAACATACGAAATTATAATATTAGTATTAAATTTATCTTAATTTAAAGGCAGCACCTCTAACTTAACCTTTTATACTTATCAAATCTTATATATAAAATTCTCGTGTCACAATGTTAGTTACCATACTCCTCCGAAACGACTTGACCGATTTTTATAGAAATTTATTTATATGCACATTCAGTAGGTCTGAGAATCGGCTACTATCTACTTTTCATACCCCTATTAAGTTTTTTTTAACTGCACACGAACGTGGTCGCGGGTGCCAGCTAGTATAAGTATATAATTTAAACTTAACTTGATCATATATTCGAGATAAATAGAATATTTTGATACTTATAATACGTTAGATTATTTCCTTCATCTGATGAAATAGGTTCATCACAACTATAGTATAATAGAACAGATATACATGTGTGTGCGTCGGCGCACTTACAAAACGTTTCAATTATAACGGTCTCAATTTACAAAAGTACACTTAATTAGGACGTTAAAATACTTTTTATATATTTAATTATATTTTAGCACTTCCGAATGTTTGATGAATGATTGCAACAAAGACTTCATTATAACTTGATTACCCTCATCTGCACTTAACGGCCATGAGATTAAATTTATTTTACTGAAAAATATATTTTTATTCTCTTAACGTTAAGTTTTTATTGTTAAATTGATACGAATGTACAGATTTAATAACTTTTCATAAGATTTTTAAACGAAACTTTCATTTTATAACGATTTGAGGAATCACAAGTTGGCACATTGGAAACAATTCGAGTATCATTTCTTTTAAAACTTTTTTACTTTTTTTTTACTTTAAAACTGTTTCATACTTTAGTTTTATTCTACTAATATTCTAACTTACAAATTCGCGATACCCAAATAGAAACCAAATATAAGTCGACATGCGTGTTATCCAGTTTACCTGACATTGTATGGAGGTTAATTTTTTATCAGGTATCATTTCGCGAGGTAGTCCGTGGCCGTAAGGTAAGCACGTACCGCCATTCCTGGAAGGATTCTTTTTGCCTTGCACACGACCACGAAATAATCATTATGACAACCTATGTCCTACGTGAATGGTATTACATAGCGTCAGTGCAGTTTATGCTACAACGAAAGTTCGCTGTAAAAGATATGCGGATGTTGGGAAAATCTGCGCGAGTAGTGCGTGGTCGAGCAACGAGCGAGATATCGCAAGGTCGTTCCGTATATTATCTTTGCTTTGTCTCAATACAAGTAATATTAGCTCGGAATTGACCGCAGTAAATAATTAAATGCTCGGAATCTCTGCGTGATCGCATCAGAAATGATGTGATCCGCAGCAGAACCAAAGTAACCGACATTGCCCGAAGAATTGTAAACCTTAAGTGGCGATGGGCCGGCCATATTGCCCGCAGAACGGACGGCCGATGGGGCCGCTATGTACTGGAATGGCGGCCACGTACAGGTCGACGGAGCGTGGGCAGGCCTCCCGCAAGATGGATCGATGATCTGGTCAAGGTTGCGGGAGTATCATGGATGCGGGTTGCATAGGACCGATCATCGTGGCGATCTTTGCGGGAGGCCTATGCCCAGCAGTGGGCGTTACGAGGCTGAATGGATGTATGGAATGGAGTAATTAAAATTCTTGTGATTTTCCTTGTAGATAATTATCAATATATTTGATAGTTTATTTAGAAATAAAACTTAAACTAAGATGTGTTAGTCAGTCATCAACAAACACTGAACTACTGTTAAAATAGTAAATAAACTCGTGTTATGAATTGATTGTCATCAACAACAACAACAACAACATCGTCTAAACTCCGCCAAACAAAAGACAATCAGATGATTGTCCGCCGCAGATGAAAACTATAATGAATATAGTCCAGAGGAGCGGCGTGACCTTTCTTATCCAATAACACTCGGTGACAATACGTGCCGCATGGAGGCGTGAGGTAGCGGGAGGGAGGTTGCGAGCCGTCACCACGCAGGCACGCAGACAAAGCGTCGTGTTTGGCTTAGGCCGGGCCGCTGAATCACGCATTTCTATACGCATGACGGAAAAACTAGAGTACTAGTGCAACGTTACGACAGACCCGATCACCGTAGTACTTGCAAAACAGTTTCTATCTCGATATTGTAATGACTATCGTAAGGTTGACTGAGTAACAACATGTTTAGAATATCACAAACATAAGAAGGTAGATTGTTGTAATAAATGGATAGAAAGAGGTGATTCATATTATTTTCCCCCTTAATGAAAGAAAATCTGCACAATCAGCGATTCTATCTAGGAACTTACCACTCAATACTATTAGGACATTGGTGACACAGAAGCGAAACCGCTTCTGGATATAGACTAGTTCTCATCTTATGTATTTGTCTTCAATAAGGGTCTTATTTTTCAGAATGTTTTGTATATTCAGGTTAAGCGTAACTTCGTGTTTTCTAATAAAACGCATTGTACATGTAACTAGTCAATTTAACATGGTTTTTACGTATGTGCAGTGCGAGGAGACGATGTCTGCGGGCGACATGTGCGTGACAGCGGCGCGCGCTGGACCGGCAGCACGCTGGCACCCCGGCTGCTTCGTCTGCACATCCTGCCAGGAGCTACTCGTCGACCTAGTCTACTTCTGGAGAGACGGCCGCCTCTACTGCGGCCGTCACCACGCTGAAACGCTCAAGCCGAGGTGTTCGGCATGCGACGAGGTAACTAACTAATATTTTATTTTCATCTAGGTAAGATTAAGTACATCAATATATTTGTTTTTGAAGTAATGTAGCTAGATGACATTTCGCAATAGTTGTGTTGATGTTTGCTGAAGTTAAAAGTTAACTTCCAAAATCTATTTTACGTCCATTGTTTTCTTCATCAAACAAGCAAGCAGTACACTTGCGTTGCTATGCAACTAAACAACTCGAGTATGAAGTTGGCGCATGTCAAGACATCATTTCCTTGCATTACGATCCATAATAAAAATACGTTGCATAATAGGAAGTGAAATTAAGCAGAGGTCGTTGCCCTCGCCAGTTGCTGGGTAATAAATCAAGCAGTCTTATCGAGGCCAGTTTGAGGGTTCGGAGGGCAGGGAGGCTTCGCGGGTGAACCCCGTCGCCCTCCAATCGACGACACAATTACCTCGATAGTGTTGAAATTAAACGGTCCCCTTTATGATCCCTTAATGTATTTAAACATATGGATATAAATTGCGTTTAAATGTAAAATAAAATAGATAGATAATATAAAACACTTGTTTGTTATTTTGTATTAAAATTTAATTAATTAATAAAAAAGTTTACCTACTCTATAGCGGCTCTATGCTATCTTAATGTGTTAAATGTATTTAATACAACAGTATAACATATAAATCCAGTTTAAATAAAGGCATTTGTTTTACACAACGAAGTGCTTTAAAAACATTTTATAACTCAAAATGCAAAATACATTAATTTGCTATTTTATCGCAAAATATTATCCAAAACGTTCGTTGCGACGGACGAGGTAATTGGCAGCACTGGGCCAATATCCGGCCGCGACCGGAACTGATACTATCTGACCCCCGCCCCAACCCCCGACGTAGGGGGCGATTGAGAGATTGCACCGCGCCTGTCATGACGCAAAGTGTTCTTGAATAGCCCTCATTATGCTAATCTTCCTGTTTTTGCGGCTGGCGTTGTTGCATTATGTATTGTTAAACATTTACAAGTAAGTTAAGAATTGCTACACTTAAATTGTACATAAAAAATGTCTAATGTTTATTTTATAAAAGAATACGCCGCCTCTATGCTCGACAATATACAATGAAATACATCCTCCGATATCTTCATTTTATGTGTGTATTTATCCTGGGAACTAGCTGAAGCTCATCTTATTAAGGTATCGTGTGAGATTCACGGTGTCCGAGGGGTTCGGGAGCGGCGCGACGCTTCGCATGTCGATACATTGATAAGCTCCAAATCTTTACGTCCGTCCGTCACGCGACCGCCGCTCGTTAACTTTTCTAATGCACCCTTCTTACATTTATCGACTTGTAATCATAACTCAGATATACATGTCTGTGTGAAATCTGCCTGCTTTAACGACAAGAAATTCTCCAACTTAATCTATATATATAAAAGAAAGTCGTTTTAGTTACACTATTTATAACTCAAGAACGGCTGAATCGATTTGACTGAAAATTGGTGGGCTTAGAACCAGGAAACGGACATAGGATAATTTTTACCCCGTTTTCTATTTTTTATTCCGCGCGGACGGAGTCGCGGGTAAAAGCTAGTTTTGTATAAAAAGGTGTGAAAAAAACCTTGAACGCTTTGACTTTTAGAACCTTAAGAAATATAATATGAAACCTTATCTTTCTAAACGGTTATTATCTGGATTAGTCAGTTGGCGAGTGGTAGCGACCTCTAGCGAGCAAGGCCGATGCAGCGGAAATGCAGTTACTGCAGCCTGCAGCGCACCTACGATGCAGTAGGGATATACAAATGTGCAATGCAGATCCGTACAATTAAGTAAACCCACAAAAAATTATAGTTTCTATAATTCTCTATAAGTTTGTTAAAATTATTTTACTGCATTGTTTTAACATCAAACAGATAGTAAATTCAAGTCCTATCAAGTGTGACCATTTCAAACAGCACGAAATTCTCTAGTTCAGTGCAGTTCTATTCAACAAAGGTTTGTTCGTAGTGCAGACACCGGCTGCAGCAATTACCTCGACGACTGACGAGGTCATATCGCTTTGTCTGCAATTATCTACCATTATCGTTCTATTTCTTAATTCAAATACGAACATCAAATAAAAACTAAACTGTCTCGATATATTATACACATTTTTAACTAAAAGGGCAATTCTTCATACGATTTCCCTTCTTGCTGGAATTATCCGTGTTGAACTACTTGGACTTCATAAGTAACATAGGAGTGTTAGTCCTAACCCTATATTTCTAACGAGGACAGCAATCTAATCCTAGCCTTGTATGAACAAAAACAAATGATTGTGTTACATGTAAAACATGTTACGCAAATGAAAACCCCAGTAAAGCTGGAATCACAACACAAGTGTGAGTCAGGCAAAGGGCTGCGGCTGATACAGACACGTGCTAATGTTTTGACTGCGCTACGTAACTTACAGTATTGACATTGTAACATCATCACAGACTTATGAAGTACGTAAACTTTTATAAAAGGCATGAGTTATATAAAACAAAATGTACAGTAATTTCAGTATCAAAGGCAAATAAAATGAATGCGTTTGTTTGCGTATTTTTGTATGTAACTTAAATAATAACCTACAAAAACTGAAATGAAACATTTCTCAAATTATCTATTTTTAATTACCATTTGTTTAACTGAAACTTCTAATTTCCTTGTTCTTAATTTCAAAACGTTTTCATGATAATGTTTCGAAAGGCGTCGTCGTGTCGGCCCGATGACCGCGCGACCCGCCTGTCTCCACGCCTAAAATTTTATTATCTATTGTATTTCATTTTTATTATGTGCCACTCACTTTAATAATCTACAAAACAGTTAAAAACATAATTATTTTTTATATATATTTTATATTACTAAAACGTTTTGTGATTTCTAGCCTTTAATCTGATATTTGCTTATACATATAAATAGCATTACATTTCTTGAAACACTTCGTTTGTTTCTGAAATTAAAATCTCTGTATAAAACATATCTACATCCCTGTCATTGTCTTTGACAAAACATAGATAACAATATGTTTTTAACGGGGAATTTGATTTTAGAAATCCAAGAACAAACTAAAGAATATGTGAAACAAATTCTTTTAAAACTAATTTTATTAACTTTACTTGCACTTACTGCATCGATGAAATATTAAATTAAACAACTGAATACAATAAATGTGTTCTAGGATAAGCAAATATTTTTTATCTGTTAACAATGTCGCGGCCTAGTTTCCCGCGCAAAGGTCACTGACATGTACATAGGTACTAGGGTGCACAACTTTATCTGTCAGCAACAACGGCTTGGGAGTGCAGCCTATCTGCCAAGCATCTAGGTGGTATTGTCTTCAGTCGGTCTAGATTGCAAGACGAATGCAAAGCCGCTGCAATGCTCCCATAATGTTTGTTGATTTCTTAATACTGCAGGCTCATTAAACAGTATTCCTACAACAAATAATTACGCATCACGGAGACATAAACTGGCACTTTAACTGATTCATACTCAGGAAGATAAAGTCTTTATGACATTGTCAAAACATGTGAGTTTAAAAGTATGATGCTTCGACCGATTAGGCGAATTACAATAATTTGTCGTTTATTAGTCTATGATTAATTTGTATGGCATCTTCCCTCAGACGGCCATTCCTCCCCTCGCAGTATTTAACGACGCGGAGGTACCGTTTCAAAATATTAATAATGAGCATGTTGTCCGCTAATGAACGAAACTCGTGTGGGAACTTTTCTCGTGCATTGTCCGCGCGGTGGCGGCGGCAGGCGGTGGCGGCGGCGGCGGCGGGCGCTATCGCCAGCGATACAATTATGTTCTTTATCGTGATAATTAATTACACGTAACCGAGGATTGTGCAATCCAAAGCCGGCCACGTGTATCCTCAACTTTATCCGATAACTTACACTCGTTATACCACACCGGCTTGTTACCAAAGTAATTCAAGTTACTTTGAAGTGATGATATGGTGGTAAAGCCAAAGTCCATTGCCGGGCAGTCTGTATTAACTAGGTCTTAGAGGAATTGTCATGTGTACAGGCCTGTTTAAGACGTGAGAGCTAACTTGTTTGTCTGGGGGACGCGTAAAAATAAGAAGCGAAAAAAAGCGAAAATAATCGATCTAACATATGTTAACAATTAGCACAAACACAATGTTTAACATTTCTAGCCACTATCCGAGACTGCGCGGTTTCCGAATCAATTATCACTCGAATATGTCTAATATAAACATGTATAAATATATAATCGAAAAGCATTTCTCGCTTTTAGCACCATTTTACTATTGCGAAATGTTGCCATTCACGATAGTATAGGACTGTCACAGCTACTACAGCTACAGCTACTGCCCACAAATATTTTTTTGACTGTTTTATGTTAAAGTCCATTGGTCAATTTTGTAGATTTCTTCTTTCTCTTCTTTCCAATACTGTATTGCTGTGATTAACCTTCAAAGTGAAATAGCTACAAAATACAAAATTGTAAAACTTTAAACCAATACAATATTTTGCATGTTCAGATCTAACGACAACGACGAATGCGACATTTTTTAGTGACATATTAAGTAATGTGTGTTGTTGCACAGATAATACTGGCGGACGAGTGCACGGAGGCGGAAGGGCGCGCGTGGCACATGAAGCACTTCGCGTGCGCCGAGTGCGCGCGCCAGCTGGGCGGGCAGCGGTACATCATGCGCGAGGCGCGCCCCTACTGCCTGCCCTGCTTCGACGGCCGCTTCGCCGAGTACTGCGATGCATGCGGCGAGCCCGTCGGCGTCGACCAGGGCCAGATGTCGCACGAGGGTCAGCACTGGCACGCCACCGAGCGCTGCTTCGCCTGCCACACGTGCCGCGCCAGCCTCCTCGGTCGGCCCTTCCTGCCGCGCCGCGGCGCCATTTACTGCTCCATCGCATGTTCGCGCGGAGAGCCGCCCACGCCCTCCGACTCCTCGGGGCCTGGCCCGCGACCACCGCGCGTCCCGCGCCCCCGCCGTGCGCCTTCACCGTCGCTCCGCTCACCAAACTCGCCGCGCGCCTCCCCGCAGCGGGAAACCTCACCACCGCCCGACGCGGACTCGGAGCCGAGTGCGTCGCTTGCACCGGACTCGCCCGCGCCGCAGCCACCGCCACCACCCCACGCCTGTCTCAGCCTCGACCGGGCGCTGGCAGACCTCAGGCTGGAGCAATCGATCACCGAACAGAACCAAATACAACCGACGCCGACCTCGGAGGAGAACGAGGAGCGGGCGGATTGGCGGCCACCGCCTCCAGTGGAGGCTCAGGCGCTGGTGGCGCAGGGTCACGCCTCCTCCATGCCAGAGCTGACAGGCGGCGAGAGACGGCGGGCGCGCGGGGGGCGCACTGTGCGCTTCTGCGGCGATGACAACCGCGCCTTCGAGCCGGACGAACCGGCACGCCGAGAGCGGGCGCGCGAGGAGGATGCGAGCAGCTACTGCAGCACATGCTCGTCATCCTCGTCTTCGACGGAGTCGTACAGCCTTCCGACGCGGCGCGCTTACGGCGGCGTACGCATCTCCTACGTGCCCAACGACGCAGTAGCGTGCGCGCGCCGCGAGCGCCGCCGCAAAAGCGCTGGACAAGACAAGAACTGTATCATCTCGTGATAGCGGCTCCCCTCAGCCCCTCAGCTCCTAGTGACGTTAACCTCCGACCGAAAGACTGACTTTTTGATAGTTTTTTTTAGCACATAACGCCATAGTAATCTAATTAATATTGTAGAAAAATCGTCTTCCTCATAAAAGATAATACTCAATATGTTGCTCAAAGTCGAAATATTAAAATAGTAACGTCCTTAAACAGACGGTCTTGCACATCCACGCCGCTGTTCTTCTTCGTGCTTGCTCCGCGTCATGTGACATTGCACATGAACGCATATGAATGTGTTTATAATACTTTAATTAACAAGCTTTATTTATTTTACAATTATTTTGAATTACCTGTACAATATTTTGTCTTGGTGGGACATACCAATATTGTAGCATTATATTTGTACAAATTGCCTTGGTAGTTCGAATGGGTGCAATGGACTTGATTATTGAGATTCAGGTACATAAACACAGAACCAAAAAATGATAATTGATAAAATCGGAAACATGTTGAAAACAAAAGAAGTCAAAATCGCAAACTGTTTTTCTGAAGCTCCTGAATGTAAATTAACTGTACTTTATGTAAATGAAATGAAGTCTGGCAACTATAAAAATAAAATTATAAGTAATAAAATTAATACAGCAGCTCAAATATAAAATAATGACGGTGATTTTTTTTTAGCATTATGAAAACGTTCATAGGGAATTTTGGTTAGCGTGGAAGTAATTAAGATTGAGCATAGTCGCATGTTATTTACATTTTATTGTAAAACGCTCGACCGAAACGCCCGAAATACTAAATGCGCGATTATAATCAACCATTAGCCCCATTCCTTGACACAAGTAGGCACGGAACAAATGCTTCCCTTACACTCACGCTATATTGTTTGTCTTAAAACTCTCCTACTATTTGTCGGCATTCGGAAAGAAGAAATTACATTTTAAACATTTTTACGTTTAGATGAATTTAAGATATGAAAATGTGTACATTTGAATAGACTACATTTTTATAGACAAAGAGACACAAATTGAAAGTAATTTTTGAGTTGTTCTGTAATAAAAAAATATATATGTTAAACCTTTTTATGTTATATCTTTGTCTATAAAATCAATTGGTTTACTTATTAATTGACTACGAGCGAAAACAACTTGTTTTACTTCATACGTTTACTTTTCGCTGCATCATCATATCTTGTTTATAAAACGCCATTCTTATTTATTACATATCTCTGCCACTAAGTGTATAACTTGACTAGTTAATAAAGAAATTTAAAAAAAACAAGTACAAATGTATTATTGTATACTGAAGATGTGTTCAGATATTGTAAATAACTACCTATATATGTTACAACTCTGAAGTTGCCTTACTAAGTACAATAAGTATCTCCTTGTATTCTATAAGGGCCGAGCATTGCCAATTCGTTAGTTACATAGAAAAATACCTATAATAAAGCATTTATAAAGTAAATTTGTACATAAATATGTTAGGGTTTCGTAAGCATAACTTGCCATTAAGCACATTAAAACAATCAGTAGGTATCCAAAGCCGTTACACTTGTTTATAAAGTATTATTGTTTGTATTTTAATAAAGAAAATAAGAGAGATGAGAAGATTTTTTAATCCAAGTTTTACTGCGGTGGAATTTCACGGTTATTTTGCCGAGATTGTCCGTTGGTAGTAGTTTGTGCGCTCTACATCTGAGCAAAGTCCATGCGCTCAATGGTGACCTTCACATCTCTGAACTATTGCAGTTACTGCAACAAAGAAATACATTGTTTCCTACATTTTAAAAAGGACAAAATAAGTCGTGTTCAACTCATGTCGTCGTTAAAAATTAATCGGGTTGTTTTATATGAAAATGCTTTAAAAACTTTTAAAAAATTTACAATATAAATAGGTATATTAAACCTCCTTTCCACTACGGAACCCAAGAACATTATCTTATTCAAATTATAAAGTAATAAAGATAAAAAATCAAACATCTCAAGTACATGTAAAAAAATCGCGTGCTTGGTCTATTTACGTGGAATCTATTATTTTGAAACATACTATTACTTCTTTACGATGAAGCTTTCTTGCCCGAGTAAGGCAGCAAGCCAGAGATTGTCCAAAAACATATATTTATAACGAACGTATTCATTAAGGTTTGTACAAAATGAATGTAATTGCGACAAAAGTCGTATTGTTTCGTAAGTTATTTTGTAATAACGAGAGAATAAAATGTTTTTGAATGAAAATGTTTTTGATTTTTATCGCTCCTCAACCTAAATATATCTATTTTAATAACGAGTATTTACAATCAACTGAAATGATTATGTTTATGATGCTTTGAGAAAAAGCATGGAAGAAAATATAACAGTTATTCTTAACCAAAACCTAAAGCCCACATCAATTTAAACTAAAGTGTCACGACTTACGGGAAAATATTGGTCGCTTCGTTGTCCAGAGAGAAATTTTGGTATGTCCAGGAATGCATTAAATATATGAAGCTACTAAAGCGATTGGCTATGTTCTCTGTTGTACGCAACTATCAGGTGTTGTAATGCACTACATCTGAATACTGCAGTTTATCAACATGTGTGCGATACAGCCACAAGCACCGATCTCCTACTGTGTGGGAAAACATCGCGCAATGCAGTTTTCTATGGTAATATAAATGACTGTTGGACTTTCTCTTCGACTATGTCTTATTGTGGTAAGTACAGATAAAGGGAAAACTATTTAAAAACCGATGCTGCAACAGTTTGCGTGTCATTTTAGGAGACCAATGATCAATTTACACTATCGAAATACTTGTATTTATACATGTCTACTCTTTCATACACTTTGACAGACCAGAGACATTTTTTGTTGCCGGAGGCCTTACCTTTATTCCTACCCTGTTATAAGTATAAGATGGAAGGGGAATGGGGGTTTGATGGAAGAGGGATCGCATATTAAGGGAGACTATTATCTTTCTGTGCGTTCCCTCCTCCGTTATTTAAAGCTAGCAAATGCATCTACAATTGCGGATGTCTATGGGCTGCGGTCGAGTCGTTATTTCGGCGAATTCAGGTGGCCGTCTGCTTGTTTTTTTATTATTTAAAAAAAAAAATCCGATTAATAAGTAAAAAAATTTAACTCGGCTGAAAAAGTATCTCTAAAACACTTCGGAGAATAACATAAATCATATGACACCTGATTCTAGCGACGAGGTTAAAAGCATTTCTCATTAAAATTCGGAGTTTGAAACATTTTTGAAAACATAACAAGATTATCGTGACCGAGGTTTCCGATTCAAATCGTGAAATACAGCTTTCACTAATAGTTTGACTCATTTACAACGAAAATTTCACAAACAAATGAAGACATGAGCTTTCTGTCTACACCATACATCACTTTTACCATACAATATCAGAAAATAACAGGAGTTCTAAGAAATATATTTTTTAGTATATCATGTTTACATAAAACAACAGATATATGAGATGATAGAGTTAGGTTTAAGTGATATACTTTGAAAGTAAAATCTTTTACTTTGTGAATTTTTAATAGCTAAAATCACTTTGAACTTGTTTCACTATTACTAAGTACGACAAAGATAGTATTCTAGACATTAATGGCAGTATTCTGGAGAGATTTTCTATTACCATTCAAATGACTTGCATATTTCTTCCCCTAATAACGTCAAAAATTAAAGCTACTTATAAATACCAGCAATAAAATAAGTATGTAATTATGTAACTTCAACCCTCAACACCCTTTCAAAATACCAGATAATAATTAGTAGTGACAAATATATCTACACTCTAAATTAAATCCACACATAACCCTTTTAAGTATTTGACCTTGAAAAACGATAGGGAGATACATTAATTCGAAAATAACCAACCCTTAGGGTTGGAATCGTTCACAAAAGCTGGTTCAACTTAATCACAAGTGTCACGCGAACCCATTAAGTCATTATGGATATTAACAGTGATTAATTACCGAGGGTAGTCAACCCCTGCGTGAAAGGGTTGAAGTGGCACTTTGATACAGCGTGCAAAGACAATCCAGGCGAGAAAGTTTAAAAAATAAATTATGGAAAATAAAAAAAAATGTTTTCAAGATAAACATTTTTATTGCATTGCAAAAAAAATGTTTTATCTACAAAATTAGTCATAACTAGCAGTCGTCTGCGACTTCGTCAACGCAGAATTTAAAAAAAAAACAACTTATGTCGGAGTGCATCAACTATCTTCCCGTCCGTCAAAATCGATCCAGCCTGAGCGGGTATTTTTCCCACCATTGTTAATTATAAATTAACATATGTATGTTTTAAATTAATAACATTACTAACGAGATATTAAGCGACAATATCCGAGTGGTTGTTGTGAGGGCTGTGCCCCCGTTCCCCGCTACCTGCTGCCCCCGGGCCTGTGGAGCGTGAAGTGCGTACAGGTGCGGTTACGCTGCGCGCGCGCACCTGATCGCTGCAATCTCGCTTATTGATTTTGTAACCAGCGATTACCTGCCACGGACAACCTGACGCGTAGATAATTTATACTACCCTTTGTAATTAACATTGATAGGTTTTTATATCCCCCGCTATAATGATAAACTGTATTAACGCTGGAATACTTAATTAAAAAACGTTGTCAATTATCATATTGGCGTATGGCTTATATTTTCTGCTTATTTTAGGTGTGAGTTCAAGTTTTTAGTAGTTATCAATCTTTGTAGTATTTATATCAATTGTTAATTACAAAAAAATGAGAGTAGGATTTCGTATTTTACTTGATTTTAATGTATGTTATGCAACAAGTTTACGTAAGTATTAATAAAAATATTTTTTTTATCCTGAGGGTTTGAAGTACGTTAAGATAGTGTCGGAAGGTATCACGGTTACCGGGTGGTCGGAATAGTAGCTGCGACTCTGCGAAATACATTGCATAAGCCCCTGTAACCTCTATACTGTGTCTCACTGTGAGGTCATACTACACGCAAAGTTATAAAACTCTCACTACACCTAGAAGCATTTTTGCTGGTTTCTTGTTAACTTTTGGTTTATCAAAAATAAATCTAATGAATTAAGTTACTTAAAGAATTAAGTGAGTTCCTGAGACCAATATACCCGTTTAAAACATATGGTTTAAGATACAGTGATGACGATATTGTTTTATTCAGAATTTCGGTCTCACAACGCAATGGTTAAAGTAGAGTTCTGAAATACATTATCTGTAGTACATATATCAGACGTTACATACTATGTTGTAACTATACTTCAATGAATCACCAGGAGAGCATTGTGTAACATTGTTTATCTAGATTGCACAATATTAATCGTAATTTTACAGTAACATTGTCAATATCACAGTGATATCGCATAACCTACTATGATCTAGATCAGCGATTAACAAAGGGGTCGATATCGAACTTAAAGCATTGCTAATTCTCACTCCGTCTTCTTCTATTCACCAAAGTTAGAATGAAAAATAATAATAATAAAAAAATTGATCTTAAAAGTAGATAATTTGGCCATGGGGGTCTGTGGAAACGGTTCATTTTGGAAAAGGAGGTCACTTATCCAAAATAGTTTGGGTATCCCTGATCTAGATGGTCTTAGTAGACCTACAACTTAAAGACATATTTAGAGCATGTGACATTCATTTAACATTTCCATATCACCCAAGATCAGCCACTTTAAAGAAAGGTGATGAACTTTACTCGCTGACTAAGCTACATACGTTCATTTTTTTATTAGGGGAAACGCAACGTACTTATCAGTACTTAATTGGTTTTATTTTTTCTTTGATGGTGGCAACCAACACGCGGTTCACCTGATAAATATATATCTTTAGATAATATACTACTAATTGACTTAAATTAACTTATCTCGTTGAATTATAAATAAAATATTTTTTTTATTACGGAAAGCTACAGATTATAAAAGCTAAACGTTGGAGATAAAACAAATGATGTAATAAAGCGGACATTGACAGCCTGTCTACCTTAATTTGTAACCACGCGTTACGTTACACAACAACAATATTGATAAATAGAATTAGACCAAATCTTTTGATTTTTTTCTCTTTAATGTCTACTTTATATATGTATTTATATGTCTATACATTTATATGTTATTTTTTTTAAGTTTCATAATTTGCGAACTCCTTCAATTTTTTTGTGAGACCTAATATGTATTACTAGGAGATTTAGGTTTATCCATTAATTACGGGACATACTGTATAACTAATTAATGTTTCAGTTACTCACGCTCATATTACTAAGATGGGAAATTTTTAATTAACCTTTTATTAGCTAAATGTGTATTGTCACTTTTGTTAGTGCGTTAAAAAGAAATAACTTATACGAGTAGTATAGCAATAATTTATCCTACTCTAAATTCTATTAGCACGGGCTACCATTTCAACTTTCATCATCATCAGCTCACTATGAGTCCCCATTAAGGGGCTCGGAGCCTACCCTAAGTTAGGGGTGACTAGGCCATAGTCAACCACGCAGGACCAGTGCGTGTTGAATTCACACATATCTTTGAATTTTTTAAAGATATGCGCAGCGTAACAACGTCAGAATAAGAACCCAGGACCTTGAGATTTCAAGTTAAGTGTTTAACCTCTGAGCCACCGACGCTCATTTCAACTGTACAGCAATCGAAATAATAATCATTGTTATTATTTCAGATTAAAAGCGATAAAACTGGTAAAGCTTGTTTTATTCGATGTGTTAGATGGCGTGAGTACAAGAAAACTGTATGTACTTATTTTATAGGAAAAACAAATTGTTGATGAAAATTGTATACATTTGAGTCTGACGTCGCCTGATTCCATGCAATGAAAGGTAAAAGAAATAATGAGGTCTACTACAAATTAAGATCTAAATAAAATATCTAGATATGTACACGCAATTTTGACCCATTTGCGTTTTATATTATAATATTCTTACGAGGAATAAGAAAGTATTTAGTAAGTCTAAGTTAGAATTAGAAGCAAAATAACTCTAGCAAAGTGCATTCGATTTATGAAATTTAATGATAGTTCATTATAACTAAGGTAGAGAACCATAATTTGGCTCAATAGAGCGTGTAAAGACTGTGTAAGATATTAATTACGAAAATCTATAGCGTGGTAAGACTCCATACAATATTATTACGTTAAAAATGTTTATTGTTATGGCGCATGAAAACAAATAAATTTGGTTTTTTACTGACACACTAAACTAAATCTAAGAGTTAATAATCAACAACATTACATTTAAACATACAGACAAAAGAAAGGTTAAGGTCAAAATAAGGTTCTGTGTGCCAAAAACCTTACACATTTACACAGCTTCTCTTTTCTCTTTTTTACGAAACGCCTGTGGAAAAAAAAATTCTGTTGAATAAAATTTGGAATAGTTTAGTTAAGTTTTTCCAGTTCCAGGTTAAAGAATAAAACCTATTTCATCCATGATCAAACAATCTACAATAGATGCATACACAATGGCAATACAAGACTTATTCAATTGCAATAAAGTATAATTTCGTTTGGTTTCGTTTCATTTATTTCCGTGTAAAGAATGACCACAATGTCTCGTGTTACTCGAGCCAAGGGTCGTTCGTGTATCGATTTTAGAGTAAGCGTAGTAACGTGCAATCAAACTCACATTGATATTTCTTAACAAGGAAATGTTTAAAGTCGTATCGCTGTAATTAAAATAACAAACTCCAAAGAGTCATTCAACCTTCTTTTGATTCGTAATTAAAATAAAGGTGAATGACTGAATGACATAATTCTTGATTCATGACGAGGATTGTCTTTATGAAAATTGTATCCAAATTCGCGGGAAATGTAAATATTTGCAAGAAATGTTACAATATTTATGAATCATTTCATTGACTAACATAAAATGTTCCAACCGGAATTTTTATTGTATAATACTCATTTTCACACTGTTTTGAAAGAAAGATAATGATCATAGCATTAATGGCTTAGCTCTTAGTTATTTTACTGTGAACTTTTATGAAAACTGTAACGTTTGTTTGTATGACAACAGATAAACATGTAATCAAAAACATGTAATCCATATTCTCACATTATCCTGGTGCGGTATTTACGCGGTCAGTCTGTGAGTCACAAGGCCGCGCATTCCGATGCATTTTCACTGATGATAAAAAAAATAATTAGTCACTTTTGAATACAGTTCATTCATAATCGATTTAGAATTAAAGGTAAACTTTTATAAAACGAATTGGCGAAGGAAGTAAAATTTGGTGGTCGCAAACTCTTGTTATTGAATTATTTAAATAACCAAATATAAAATGTATTCAATAATAAAGTGTTCAATATATTTTGACTAAGTTTTAATTCATTTCCATATAGATCGTTTGAATCGGGGAATTTTGAAAACAAAGTTCTTAGACAGCGATAATAATCTGCTTTATTGAAAGAACAAGTACTTATAACTTCCAAGAACTACATGGATATCAAAGTAACACTAAAGTGATCCGCTGTTGGCCACCGGCGCAGGAGGTGCAAAGTGGCCGGTTCCTGCATCACGTCTGATGAGGAAGTGCCAGCAATCAGGCTGTCACCGAGTCGACAGGTACGTCTGACTCATAGCCTGTCATTGAATCACAGGACATCTCGCACATCTTGCTAAGTGATCGCGTCCGCCACGTGCCTCCGTCTCATCACGTTTGCACGACAAACAATGTTATACGTGAGGTTTATTAAGACATTTATCTAAGTCATCCTTAAGCGTATATCATCTGTCTTTTCCTTACTCATCTCTTCTCCTTCATCACATCTCTCTTTCAAGTAAATCGACAAGCATTTTTTAAGAGGACAGTAACTGATAACGGCAGTGATCACCTATGGAGAGATAATTGTTAGTTTGCTTGCTCTTTCCTGGTTCCGATAATGCCTAGATAAATTAACCTCAAACAAGCAAACTGTCGCCTTTGGCTACGCTCGCGCGAAATTATAAAAAAAAACTGAATTAGTATTAGTAATATTAGTAAGAAGTAAGATATCATATTTATATACGTGGATTTACAAACTATATCACTACAAAACAATGCGGATGTATGAAAGGGCGTGACTCGGAAACGGATTTGAGGTTATACATGAATCTGCTTTTCGCGAAATTCAGTTACTTCATCAGTATTTAGTATTTACGTAAGTAGAAGTACTAAGAAGTTTAAGAAACCCCGGCAGTGAGTAACTGATAACGGTCACTACGTCATTAACAGGTTAAACTAATACTTGTAATTATTTTGTCATATGTATTACAGGAAGAACAGCAACCTATTATGACGAGATCGGGACCGGGGATTATAGCTCGGTTCGTTTATGAGTCGATGTGAAACTTTTTCATAAAATCTTATCCTAAAACAGTTTTATTCAGTTGGTAAGTGTCCGAGCTATATTAAAAACAATGTTATTTATTTATTACTCCGCCATATGACATCCCAAGCTTATTAAACTGAATTTTCCGAACCATCTATTTCCAGAACTTTGAGTAATTCTTCCATTGTAATTTGAATTTTTAACAAAAGCTATTTTTGTGTTTGAAAATTATCTCTAACAGATGTCTGGTAGATTTATTAGTTTATAACAAACAGATGTTAGTCAGGTATACAATAGGAAGGTGAAAATCCTACAACTGAAGTAAGCCGCTAAAACAAATTTGTTTTCAATACAGATAATAAATAGTTAATGCCGACCAGATGTAACTCGCAGTATTATTTTAACAGGTAATATTAAATTGTATTAAAATACAATAACCATTCTTGATTATTGTTTTTATTTAATGGTTTACAAAATATTACCAAGAAGTAGTTTATATTTATTTTAAATACAACTTTACATATTTTGTAATACGAGAATCAACAAATAAACTAATAAAGATATGAATCATATACCTCTTATGCAAAGCTTGAAAGTGAAAACATTGTATTTTTTCTCTCGTTTTAACTAAGTACAGTATTTAATAAAAAAAATGAAGGAGAAAATATTTCGGAACGAACAACGTTGATTTTAAGTTCACACAGATCCTATGCGTAATAAAAAATGGTAATTAAAGGTAACAAAAGTGCGGACACGGAAAGACACAAGGCCGGACAGGTTTTATGAATGGCGTCTTTATTGTGGCTACAGGTTACACAGCGGACACAACACGGTTGTAAAGTTTCCGAGAAACTTTGAATAAACGTACACAGATAATGCAAAAACTTTACGACTATTCTAAATACTATTGTCATTGCTCATCAATGAATCCTTTGCCCGCCCTGGCGTGCGAAAGCGGCTGTCAAAACGAGAATTACTATTTTTTTAATTTGTCACCTGCCGCTTGGCATGGAGCCAATCGCATGAAACCCATTGTTCTATTTTATTTTCGGCGTGTGAACTTGCTTTTTAAATAAAGATGTACACTATTATTTCGACACGTAGAAGCTGTTTGCGAAATTGATGGTCTGTGTGCACGGTTCACGCTCAATTTACCTTCATTATTTGTAAATGTTAATAAATGTTTCAGACAAGCTATTCCCAAGGATAGATTTTTACACGTTGTAACCATAGCGACAACTCTTTTAAACATTACAGGCCGAATCATGGATTAAAACAAATGATAGGAACAATAGATAGGAATAAAGATGTTTGGTATAAAGTTCTTAATATTGTTTGATAAATTTCCCATTAGATTATTAGCGTGAAGTAATTTCTTTAGAAGTTTTAGGAAATGGGCGTTAAATATCATCAATAACATACAGACGCTATAGCTCAAGTATTTATTGATTTCATTAAATTACTCGCCTACGTTAGTCCAAACTTAACGTCATATGAATTTTAATAAATACAAAAATGGGTAAAGACAATATAGAGACTGAATTTCTTAAAATACAGAACTAGTTCTTAATAATGTTACGTCTTGTACTTGTAGACTAGACATAAACCCTTTTTTTTAATATGAACAATGTGGTTAAATGGGAACGGTGTTTTCGAATCTTTTGATATCCAAATTAAAATAAAAATTTAAGATTTAGCGAGTGCCGCATACCCTTATATAATAAAAATCTTAACCCATATTTTTCCAAATAAAATTTGCACTAAGCGTCACCCTTTGTTACGTAATAACGAAACTGCGACAATAAAAGATTCGTTTTCAGATTTCAATTATCTAAGGAACTCTTAATATTTGAACTTAAGACAAATCGGATGAAGAAATAATAGCGACCCTGCGGGCAATTTAGTCCGCTAGTTGAGGGTCCACTTGACCTAGATAACAGACACTAAATAGGTGGGACTTGTCTAGACCATGGCGCTAGTGGGATGCTCGACCACTACGCGAACCACAATAACTATTCTTAGTGAAACTATTACTATTATTATAAGTCTTCCAGAATGATTTAGTGCCTTATCAGAACGTTACAAAGTAGCACCCGTAATTGTTGAGTGACGAATTATGTATCCCATTTCTTTGGTAGAAAAGGAGTTTGACATCTGCCAAAGAGGTGGCATGCTGCCCACCATAACCTTTGCCTATTTTAATTAAGTAGAAGATAGGCGAAAAATATAGAAGAGAATCGCGCGGGAAATCGAAAAGTGTTAACAACGAGATGTAGTAGATATTAAAGTTTGATTGAAATGTTAATAATGTATATATGTAAATAGTTTTATAATAAATGATTTTAACATAAAGCATTTTTGGCTGCCATGCTGATGTTATCACTTTATACAGAAGTAATAAATAATTTTTTGTGAATACCAAAAAAATGTAATAAAGAGTTAACGAGAAATAAAAATAACCAACAGCAAACCATTAATGTCGTTACACAATAAACAGGTCAACTGTGAAACAAGAAAGTCTTAATTCATTTTATTCCCGATGATAAACATTTTACGGGCGGTATGTAGAGCAAGTTCCGGACATAATTTCTAAACGATTACATCTTTTGTGGAGAAAATCTTTTTGAGAAAATAGTTAAGCTCTGACATACAGGATTTCCATGATAAAGTTTGTTGGAGTAGGTACAGTTGTGGTCTGGGGAAAACAAATCTTTTTAGCTATCTGTAAGTAAAATTATCCGTAGAGCTGAGAGATGCGGACGTCCGAGTTCGAGCGGCGCCTGGTCACCGTCACCGCACGGATGTAGGGAACTGCCGCACCTACGCCTTCCCGTTTGCGGTGACGTCACCAACACATTATGCTACACCTCTAATATTATTATAATCTTGTGAAATTACAAACATGTTTCGATTGTTTTTTGTAGTACGCGCGGCCGATTATTGACGGAATTGTCTACAAACATGACATTCGTCAGTTGTATTAGTTTTAGCTGTGTAGCTTTTAATTTTGATTAGATCCCGTAGAAAAAATTACGGTCAATTTAAATCAGTCCGAAACAAGTTTAGTACACAGTTCTTGTGTAGGTACCATATATTTGGACATAGAGTCTTGTAGAATTAATTACATTCGTTTAAAGTCTCAGTTCAATCAATCTGTATTTCTAAACGTATTTTAAGTGCGATAATACTATATCTATGACACACAAACACGAGCCTGATCTAAGCGTAAAGATGTAGGTATAGTCTAGTTGTCACGTCAAAGGATGTCATTATGTTTCCCTAATTTTCTCGTGCCAAAAACTTGAGCACGCGTGAATCATTGTACGGCGGCGGCGCGGCGTAGGTAAATCGCCGGCATCCTGCTTACAGCAATTGCTATGACTCGGTGGCGCGAGCGCGAGTCGCTTCCCGAGCGATCTGACGCGCGGCGCCTATCGTTCGCCGCCGGCCGGACAACATGGCGATACTGCGTTCGGATATTGGATAATCAAAATGACAAATTGGCCGTTTAGTTATTTGATGTTGAGATGCTGTTTGCAAATATTTGGGGTCTTTGCCTTATCGTTTTTGTTACGAAAAGTATTAAAAGAGGTGCTTAAATTAAAACTGACCAAACTTTAAATCAGAACTTTTTAGAAAAACTCAGTCTTGAGAAAATTATGCTTTGCTGCTACAGCGTGACGTATTTAAATAATTATTAAATTAATATTTACGTCAAAAGAGCTTTGCGAAACAGATTGCGGTCAATAAAGACGAGCATCATTGTTATTGTTGCCTATTCTACTTTCATTTCCTAGTAAAGAGTCTTTAGCGGTTTTATTTATTTATTTATTTATTTATTAACTCTTATTGCTAATACAAAATATACAGAAAAATTACTAAATACTAATTTACATCGCAAGGGCGGCCTTATCGCTATAAGCGATCTCTTCCAGGCAACCCTGTGGGACAGGAGAGACTAACATAAATAGCGGGGTGTATCATAAATATAAAAAAAAAGGTCAAAAATAAATAAATAAGAGCAAGAACTATGTATAATTAAACTAGTTAAATACGAATATACTAAACAGATTATACAACTTACATAATATATAATAGATTTAGCGAGTGGCTTTATTCAGGAGATGGCTATGTAGCTGAGATTTGAATATAGCTAGGGACTTTGACTCACGAACATCACGAGGCAGCTCATTCCACAAGTACGCACCTTTCACTGTGAACGAATTCAGATAATAACCCGACCTAGTAAATGGCACATCAAGTACATTACCATACCCAGAGCGTAGAACACGGCAAAGGTCAACACTACGATAATGAAAACACTCCTTCAAATAGGGGGGAGAGCGAGGATCAAATAGGACTTTGTACAGGAGGACAAGAACATGCTCGTCTCGACGGAGCCTGATAGGAAGCCAACCGAGCCTCTGACGATATTCGGAGACGTGGTCATATTTACGCAGTCCAAAGGCGAACCTGACGCAAACATTTTGTAACCTTTCTAATTTGTTAAGAAGTTCTTCGCTGAGATCGGTAAGGCAAACGTCTGCATAGTCCAGAATAGGGAGAAGTAGGGATTGCGCAAGTTCAACTTTAGTCTTAACAGGCAGAAGGTTTTTCCAACGGTTAAGTGACCTTACCGCAGCAAAAATCTTGCGACTAACTTCTGAAATGTGCTGAGTCCAATTAAGTGTTGAATCTATATAAACACCAAGGTTCTTGACTGCATCACTCCATGGTAGTGTTACATTGTCATAAATGATTTTGGGAACAGTGTCATAATTGGGCCTATTAACCTGCTTCGATCCACCGATAACTATAACTTGAGACTTATTAGGGTTTACCGTTAGACCTTGACATTGACTCCAACGAAGGACAGTGGCCAGATCTTTATTGATTACGGAAACAGCTGTATTAAGGTCATCAGCAGGAGCGTGGGTATAAATTTGGAGATCGTCCGCATACAGGTGGTAGGAACAGGAGAGGAGGGGAGTAAGGAAATTGATGAAAATAGAAAACAGAAGAGGGGAAAGAACTCCGCCCTGTGGCACACCAGCAGAAATGTCACAGAAGCTTGATACACGATCATCAGCCCGTATGCATTGTTGCCTCCCAGAAAGATAATTGCGAAACCATTCAACTGCAGGAACAGAGACGTGAAGCGCGCTTAACATTGCACTAAGGATGTCATAGTCTACAGTATTGAAGGCATTACTAAAATCAAGTAAGGCTAAGACAGTAAGTTTCTGATTGGACATAGCCAGGCGAATATCATCGGTGACCTTGGTTAGCGCGGTAAGGGTACTATAGCCGGAGCGAAAGCCAGATTGGAAAGGACTGAGCAAGCTATTGTAGTTAATAAATATACTTAGCTGTTGATAGACGAGACGCTCTAGGACTTTAGATAAGAAAGGAAGGATGGAAATAGGTCGAAAGTGAGTAGGTAAAGTAGGACATTGCACTTTGGGAATTGGGATTACTGCGGCTTTACGCCAACAGTTCGGAAATGTGCTGGAGCTGAGCGAGTAGTTGAAAATATGGCAGAGAACAGGGAGTACAACTGCTGAACTAAGAGTGACCATTCTCCGACTAATGCCATCAACACCCTCAGCATTAGACTTGATGTCAGTTATACTTTTCTCAACTTCTTGCAGAGAAACAGTTTTAAAAACAAAGGAAGGATACGGGGGATCGTATGACGGAGGGGGTAAGAGAGCATTAATAGACTGTTGTTTTACTGAGCTTGGGATGGAGCAAACAGAAGTGAAGTGAACATTGAGGGCATCAAGGTCAAGATTCGGAGAAAGGGGAGATTTGCATTTACCAATACCAAGAGAGTTAAGAAACGACCAAACCTTAGCGGGATCACCATTACTAACAGCAGAGTGAATGTGTCGACGCTGTGCATCTCTACATAATCTGCTGCATCTGTTTCGTAGCTCTTTATATTTATTGCGGTTCAGATCAGTAGGGTTATTTCTATATTTAACTTTAGCTGCGTTTCTTTTGGTCATATAGCTTTTAATGTCATCAGTCAGCCAAGGCGCGGGCAGGTGTTTCAGCCTAATTGGACGAGGAGGTGCGTGTAAGTCAAACACTTGCAATAACAGAGTGTTAAAGACTTCCATCTTTTCGTCCAAAGTGGGAGCACAATAAACCGCATTCCAGTCAGTAGCATAGAGATCTGCCAAAAGCTTATCCGTATCTATAGAATTGAAGTTCCGCTGAAGAGTTATACGGGGCTTGGGTTTAGGACAACGTATTTTGTAAGAGAGGAAGATAAGGTCATGGTAGGAGAAAGCTTCGGCGTTAAATTGTCCATGGGCACATACATGATCAGGCGAGGATACAATAATAAGATCTAACAGGGAGGGTGCACAGTTAGGAGAGAAATGCGTTGGACCAAGGGGAAGGATATTAAGATTTAAGGATTTTGCTACGGAATAGAGTTTCGAGGCACGGGTCCGATGTAGTTTGTCATTGTTTACTAGACAGGTTTTACTGAGAAGCTGAACTGTTTAGTTAATAATTACTATCCTAAGCCCTGTTTATCGACGGCTAGGTTAGACTTTACAATTTTTTTTATTAAATATTTAACTATATGTTAATTAAAATCTGTGACAAAATGTTGTTTTGTCACAAATCCATAAAAGTAAGGCTCATTGAGACGCTACGATGCCGAATTAGTGGCAGTGAACCTAAAACATGGCGGTACTTGGCGGATGATGTACGCTACGTCATCTAGTCTCAATAAAAAGTCCGGTGCGAGGCAGTGACGTTAGCGCGCCTTATACGGCCCTGCGCACCCACGCGCCTCCGTCGCCCTCCGCACCCTTTGGCCGCCCACCGCTGGCCAAGCTGTCCTTATCAGCCCTTCTCCCTAAAGGACTCCTCTCGAGACATGACTCCTCTGGTCAAGGCATGATTTCGTTGAGTTTTTAAGAAAATCATAAAATAGTACATAGGTCATAAATGTGATGAAAATAGCTTAATAAGAATTACAGTCTGACCTAGTTGCGACACAAAGTGAAAACAGTCGTTTCTTTGTTGTGAAGTCTGGTCTTCGAACTCAGTCTCTGGTAATCGTGACCCGCGTAGCCCCGCAAGACAAATGTGGTGGACGTGCGTAGCCACTGTAATACAGTTATTCAAGTGTTACTTGAATTTTTCGTCAATTTTGTTGGCTATATAACTGATTATGTTGCTAGTTATAGGATGCACAAAAAAGTAAAACAACTCGTGACATTGCGGAAAACCTACAGAAATATTTTTTATAACACCAACAACAAGCCAACACTGAGCCAGCGTGGTTGACTATGGCCTAGTCAACCCTAACTTGGGGTGGGCTCTGATAGTGAGCTGATGATGATGATGAACAACAATTTAATTTTAAAAAATCTTTACCATGACATTGATAGTGTTGAATTTAGTCGTAGATGTTAAGTGTTTCAATATACATGGAGATTGGGGCGCCCTCATAATAGAATTTTTTATGTTGATAAGGCTTTAATATACGACAATGTTTTAGCTTTTATAGGAATCATCGAAAAGCCAGCGTAAAAGTTATGTAATTAAATACAATCGTATAGTACTCAATGTAGGCTTTCGCGCTGGAGAAATGAGTCAGACGGGCACAATGAGCGAGCCGCGACAGCTTCGCTCCCTGTCACTTCTTAACATTGTCTAATTGGCCGCATCTCGTCGGCACATCGGCGGAGATTTCGCACCGATAGCCATATCATAGATTGCATTATTGAGTCAATTAAAGTTAAAAAGCGTATGTATAAATGGATCCATCACATTTTAAAATTATAATATTTTAGGTTAATCGGCTAATATTTTAGGTTATTTATTTCATTAGGAATGGGAATCCCGCTCAGAATCTATTGCGATGTTCTCAAGCCCCTTTCCTTGTATATGTATTCAAAACAACCCCTAATAACGTTAGTATTCCTCGTACGTATATCAAATCAATGAAGATGACAAAGAATTTAATCATTCACATTACTTGTAATGTACATAAGTGTTAAATGACAGAAACAGATTATATTGTGGCAACGATATAAATTGTGTGTTGTAAACGCAAGCGCCGGGTCCCTTCCGGCAGTTTCGCGGCGAAGAATGGACTTCCCACGATGCGGCACCGCCTCGCCTCGTCTGCGTCGCGCTGCGAGCCGAATGCGAGCCGAGAGAGACAGCCATCTTCGGGCCCGTTGTTTTCTAGTGAAATTATTTTCGACTCGTTACTGTCACGCCATTAGATATCGGCTCACGGCTGCGACTATAATTCACTGTGTCTAACCTTAAATGAACTTGGAAATTGACAGCTCTTCGATGCCGTGTAATTCGCAATTGTAAAAAAATTACAACTAATTTGATATGACCGTTAAAATAACACTAAAGCGATAACTTGAATATTAGTTTTGAATTAAATTCTATAACACAGAATTTCACGGCATGTTCACATTTTTAAAAATTCTGATGCGCTTGAGTATTTATTTTTTAAATTCGTACACCGGAAATAATCTTTCTGTCGAATGGAAACATTATTTCTGATTTCGAATACTAGAAGAATAATTACAAAACGCCCACAATAACATTATTTTGGTTCTCTGAACATAATTGTGATTAAATTTATCGTCGACTCGATTTGTCTTACAGACTTTTTCAATGAAAAATTATTTGATAGTAATTTTTCAATCCCACACCACGACGCGACGGGCTGATAACATGCGAAACTCACAAGTAATTAGTTCTGCTTTGTTATATAGATGTGAGCTTTGATCGTCTACGGTCTAAAATAAAAATAGAGGACCTAAACTAACTATAAACTGATAACTTTTTACAAACATGTCGTTAACAGTAACATGTTCTTAAAAAATCTAAACAACGTGTATAAACAAAATGGCGGCATGTTTATTTTTTTAAAGGCATCGGTAACATGGTATTCAGCCAATCAAAGTTTCAAATAACTAGTACGTTATAGCCGATGATGGGCACTTGATCAAACAATGGCGTGATAAAAGGCAGGTGACACGTGCGTTCTCCAGTAGTTTTTTAGCCCACCCCGGAGTGTAACAGGTTTAAGAGCTTGATCGTTGAAGTGGATTGTAGAATATTTTGCAACCTGTCCAGATGTGACACATCGAAAAAATGTATCCATCCAGTTGACGTCCTCTCAGAGACACGAAGTCTTTTTATATTTAATTTGTATAGTTCCACATAGAAAATTACAATTACTAACTACGTCCAGTTTGTTGCAATTTTAATCAAATACAATCTTGTATGTTCCAAATAATGAAAATTTGTCAGCTAACACACGCGTACAGGTGTTTGTGCAATAAAACTTCTAGTCTAGAATCGTAACAGATATAAATATAGTTGTATAACGTGACATCATCAACATTTAAATATAAATTGTAAACTAGTATTTTGAAATTGATACGTATACGGAATTCTGAACATGATAAGCATAGATCTTTACTTGTACGACTTAATGTCATAAATTCATAACTGATAGTTTTAGTGGTAAGGTTCACATGAATAAAAGTCAGATATTACAAAGCAAAAAAGCGGGAGAGATGTGCCGCGAAGCGCAAAATGGAAACTTGTAATATCTACCTACTCGGTCACGCCGTCATTGCTTTTGTTTTTAGTACGTATTTTTGGAGTTAAAATATTTCACTTATGCGTCCGACGCTGACACCAAATCGGACACAGTTGATGTCAGCTTCGATTTTGTTGACGATATTCAAAACAGTATCGCAATAAGTATTAGAAATTAATAATATTATTTAAAACGATAACATATTTCTTCAAATATGAAAACACTAAAATTAAAACTAAACGTAGTTCCACTTTATTTTTGGTGATACAATTTTTATAACACGTTTGTTAGTAAAAACTTTATTAATCTTTGAGAGGAGCGTGTCGTTTTTGCAGCGCACGTGCCGCCATCTGGCGCAAGGAGGCGGTCGGGCGGAAGGCGGGCTTCGAGCCGCGCGCACGAGCAGAGGGTCAGGCTCTGCTCAGATGAGCGCGATCAGGTGCACTTGATCGAATCACCACATGCATCTCACCCTGACACACAGACCAATCGATAAAGTTTGCCTAAAAGTTTGATCGTTTACCTTACTGATAGTTTTAGGTTTAGGACGAGGAAGCGTCTATAGATTCTTCCTTTTTTCTTAATTTAGATGGAAATTCAGGAATAAATACTTGTTAATTTAAAACGAAGTTTAAGAAAGCTTTATTTCATTTAGGTAAGAATAGTCAGTATTATTCATATTTTAAGATACTTAAAAATTACTATTATTTATAGCACAAAGATTAACGATAAAATATATGAACTTGATCACTGACGTTCACAACATTCTTATAATGCGAAGAAACTCCGATTCAAGGCAACTGAGATTCTCCGATGCATTACAAAGCTTGCATTACGCAATATAATATTATTTCAAGTGACTAAGATAGGTTTGTAAAACAAAACGGTTAGACATAATAGTATATATAGATAGGATTCAAACTTGAAGCTCGAAAACCTCAGCCCTAATTAAGATTAATTCGACACTTCAATAGGAAATAAGTACAGTGGGCCTAGTACGAACAATTGTAACAATAAATAGCCTTTGTCACAAATATTCGTGCTAGGCACACAATAGACTTTTCGGAATGTGCGCTTATAATTTTATGCTTAAACAAGATCACTTTAATGTCACAATTGCTGCTATTGCTAACAAAGTTTGTGAAAACTAACGTCTCAAAATTCTCAATCATAATGTTTTTGAAAAGTAGCAGGAAGATTTTCGCGCGGCAATATAATGACAAAGTGGGCCGGGCACGTAGGCATGTTAATTGGACGCAATGACCACTGCCCGATGACCATAAAGGATCCAGCGTGGGCCGAGCGACGCTCCGTCTAACCTACAACCAAGACTCAGACCCGCGAACTTCCATTAAGGACCGCATTTACGCCAGTCTTTCTATAGAGCCTGGGCGGCGCGGGAGGTCTTTGTAAGCTGGCCGCGGGGGCCTCGGATGCCGCTGGATGTCTCCAACTGTCTCGTTTCGCCTCGGCTTGATGTGTTCATTCACAGCAGTTTTGATTGTGAACGTCAGCTTGATTTAAATAGCGTGTGCAATGATCATTCCGACCTAAAATGTTAGCAAGCGACAAACTATAAATCCGCAAAGAATTCAGAACCTGTGTCATCTTCCGCGATGAATATTTATTCATGCGTCTTATAAATCTTTTGCGTGGCATATATTATGTCTAGATTTACTAACTTATTTCACAGTCGTTCATTCATGTTTTGTATTATATCGTTTATTTAAATTCTCTAACTATACTTACCTAGTCATAAATTGTTATTGATACTATAATAAATTATGAAATAATTCAATATGAATAATAATATGTATATTTTGATAATAGTATTCCAGCCTTGATAACATTTGAAAGTAAATTTTTAAAGAATTCGTGTTAAAACTATTATAATCGAAATAGTGATTTCGGAAAGGAAGAACTTTCACAACAAAGTAATACTTGTACGCATTGTTATGAACACATCCTTCGTTAATCGTGAAGCCGACATCCTGCCTTATTTCTGTTAAATGGGTGAGTTTGATGAGTATTGAACTTCGAAAAGGGCCCGTAATCTAGTTCGGCGCGGTGTCTATTTCTGTCGGCGTGCATCCATCGGGAGCCGGCAGCAGTGTGATGCGCGGCTATTCCGGGCGAGGCAGGTTTTCGGGGAATGTCAACAAACCAACGGCTACTCATTCAATGAACTCTATGCGACGTCGGTGGCTCGGCGCGCTGGCTCGGTGGCGGACCGGTCGGTCGATGGCGTCGGGTACCTATTCATAAAAATATGTGCTCCCGGAGGCTCAATGGACAATTGCTCTTGTCTCGCGCGACCTTTCTTTCTACCTCTTTTATAGTTTGTACTGTACAATTGATCGCGTATTATTTCTTAATCCTTTTTTGAAAAACTGAATAAATAATAATAAAAGGGGCCAGATCAAATTTCTTTTAAGTCATAATTAAATTTGAGTTGTTTAAGTAAATAAATGTGAGCAAATTTTAATGGCAGGTGTGTAACAATATGTGCTAGTGAAAAATTACATGCGAGCGTGGGCCACGTCAGGCTGGTCTCTAGCATGTGTGTACTCAGCTACGGTTCATTATAATATTTAACACAATATAGTTATATGGTGCAATGTTGCCACATTCAGTCCACTAACCAATATTTAGGTATATTTCGCCTAGTATCATAAAATTAGGTCAAGATCATATCAATTAACGTATTGCTACTATTTGTAGTATTCTGGTTTGTTAACAACTGTTCTGTAATATCATACAAACAGTTCATGAATGCTTCAATTTTACTAACTCTATCAATAATCAATAAAGTCGTGTTTTTGTATTCTGATATAACTCATATGGAAACTTGTTGAATGAAAAACATTGAATAAGGATTTAGTTTCATATAATTTTCTTTTAACAAATGATCAATAGAAAACTGTATAATTAACAATGTAGCGTCTTAACAGATACTTCAAAATTATTAGTGATGTAGGTAATATTTTACATATACTTTGGAATGTTCATACAAACAGAAATAGACAACAGGGGCTGCCCTCACATAGCTAGCGGAGCCTGAGCTGCCAGCTGGCCCGCTGGGGGAAAACTGAACAGATTTTGATGTTGCAGGTTAACATAGAACCTCCCCAAAGGGCCAGCTCACAGAGCAGGCGAACATCACACAACATTGACTTTACTATTTTTTTTGTCTCCCATTGCAGTGTAAGCCATAGAGAAACAAGTTGATTAACAAAACTCTTATTGATATTAAATGTTTACAAAACAAAATTCACAAAGCATAAGGCCAAAGCAATGTTTTATAGATCAAGTGAAAGCAATAGGAGCTAGTTTAGATCATATTTTAGCAGACAAATCAGTACTCAATGGCTCACACTGCTCGGGGAATAATTTTATACACCATCCAATGTTTTACGATTTTTACAAGACGAGATTCAAAATGAGATAACAACAGGGAATATAATATGCGAGGCGGTGCTTAGCAAGTTTTAAAATGCAACCGTTACTTGTTATTAGGCAACTTGGATGCTATTGATACTCAAGTTTTTTTTTTAACTAAATAAAGCAGTCAATAAATAAACGTTTTATAAATATCTAATAAATACCTACACTGGCTATATTTACAAGAAGCCTTCCACGTTCCGGCCACATTCAGCCTTCAAACAAATATAATACAGCCTTATCCCACTGGGATATCTGGTATAAATTAAAAGTAAAGCTGCCGGCTTAACATCCGTATTACAAAATAATACTGACACCAGTAAATACTCTATCGCGAGATGGAATGTGCGAGCGCGCCGCGGCGACGCCATAGGAACTCTGCTACTCGCTGCCTCACAAACTTCCAAATTCATCACAATTATATTCAACATAGAACAAAAAGTACTAATAAATACAGTAAACATTGATTTACAAGTATCTATGCAGCGGCACAGGCACTAGCATATCTAGGCCTGGTGCACACTTCCCCGCCACACAAATCCTCACATGCCATTACTCTCCAAGTAACCTTTCCACAGCCACCAATCATTTACATAGAACATTTTGCACATCAAAAGATTTTTCTGTAGAGAGTAATGACAATGCAAAGCTTTGCTTCAAGACTTCCCCTTAAAACATTTGCTACATCAAAACAGTAACATGCAGGTCTGCAATGGAACACTCCGCACCCACGGAACAACACTTTCCCGGAGAGAACAATTTACATAGTCTTATTTTCAACATGAACCTAACAATTACACAGGTGTTACAACAAACCAATATATATTATTCCCTCCGAGAAGCTTTACCTCCCATATTGCACAATAAGGGAGCAACGACAACACAACAAAACATTTCTACTTGAAGCGAGTAGCATTAGGTACATTTTCACAGATGAAGGACACATCCAATACACTGAACATAAACAAGGTACAGAGTACATTCACATGGGGAGAGACTGAAATTTACATCCACACAACGCAACCCGACGGCTTGGATCTCTATATACACAAGAAATTCCTTCCAAATAAATTATAAGCTTCGTAAAATAATTATCACATAAATTTTTCTTATCTTCGTTCTCTCCACATAACTTAACACATACACTATCTATATGTACACGAGTGTCCGAGGCGGAGGCGAGGCGCAGGCCGGCACTAGTGTGCCGCACAAAGCTGCACACGACCTCGCGGTGCCGCCACCGCTACCAGCTGCACAGGCGGCGGCCCGCGCTCCTCGCCAAAGGGCGGCGCCTTCGCGCGCCGGTGCAGCCGTACCCACGCGCCGAAGCAGACTAGAATCGCGAGGAACACCGCCACGGTCACCCCGCCGGCGATCGACGCCGTCTCCATCAGCATCTGCCGACTCGTCAGCACGTACGAGTCGTCCAAGTCTTTGAACTCGCAGCGCTGGCCCACGAAGCCGCTCCGGCACTCGCAGTTGTAGATAGGGCTGTCGGAGATGACGACGGTGAAGCATGAGCCCCCGTTCAGGCAGTAGTACTCCGAGTAGTCGGGCTCGCATTTGAAGATGGGGAAGGTGACGTTGACGCGCGGCTGGGGCTGCGGCTGCGGCGGCGGGCGCTGCGGGCGCGCGGGCCGCGCCGGCCGCTTGGAGATGGACGAGGAGCACGCGCCCGCCAGCGCCCACGCCGCCGACACCACGGCCCACCACACTACCAACGACTGCATTGTGCGCACGAGCGCTGTCTCTGTGCCTGTCCCTGTCCCGACGCCCGGCGCTCTCGGTACGTGCACGATTTTGACATTGGACGGTGACTTATAAGAAATCCGAGAGGCGATGACATGACCGCTTTCGAATTTCGAATTCGAACCCTTCGCTCGCATCCGCGTCGGCGATCCGCCCAGACATGTTTCCTGTGTCAACTTTTTTTACGTCGACGATCACTCGTTCATGACGGAGGCGCGGTTTCTATGAGCGCCAGAGATATCGCATCGATTCCTCCACAGACATGTCGAAAGTGAACACTCGATGAAGATCGGACACTTAGTTTACTTGTTTGTGATTGATCACGGAGCACATATACACAATGTCCCGTTCGAAACGAAAACACAAAATGGTGCTGAGCGTATCGGACTCGCACTGCCTTCACCGTTGTCTATGCGCGACTGACGGAAAACGTAAAGCGTCGCGTCTGCTGCATCTGCCATCTGCCGACGAGAATGAATGCGGTGAACTCGCTATCGTACACTGGTGTGCGAGACCCGTTTCTACATAATAGAATACCAATACATGCGTAATTTACGCGAGTGTGAGTAAACTTTTTTTTATTTACTGTATGGACAAAGAGACGACAAAAAAGCCTTAGGATTTGGAATGGTATTATAGTCAGCCTTAAGTCCAACTCTCTTTCTATGCAATTTTCAATATAACTGTGATATATTTAACCATAAAAAGTTATATAAAGTATACTTCATAAAGTTCTTCGGCTACTTTTGGCAATAATTTGTAGTACCTAAATATCTTATAATTTTTGTCACGATTCGATGTTTATACAAGTTTTGAAAAAAAAAAAATTATTGACGTTTTTTAAACACGCCGTTCCTCCCAAAAAGGTTTTTATTTCAGTTAACAAGCCAGGAAAAATATGTAGACCATCATCGTTATTAATAACCTGCCCACAGGTAGGCATTCCACAATAAATATATGTTAAAGATATGCATATTTTTTGTAATTTATCCTTCATTTAGAAATATAAAGTTAGCATTAAATAAAAATACATGTACCTAATCAATGTTGTGCCGTTAATAACATTAAACGATTGAATATTTTATATTTCACTTAAGGTGAATGGTTAATTTTTTTTTATTTAGTATCTTTCATGTTACTTATTTTTAAATATATTAAAGAAATGTTTTGGTATAACCTGTATTGCTGTTCTGGTGTAGTCAATGTAGAATCTGTATTATGCATTGTCAATTTTAATTAAATTCTTCGAATTGTCAATGTCAAATTGAAATTGTCAAACACAATAATATCCCCATAAACTGCAATAAATAAATACAACTAATTGTAACTAAAATAATCAACTTTTTTTGTAGATAATGTACTTCAACCATTAGTATATTATAATAATGTCAGAATCATCTAAATCGAAGTCCTTAAATTTGAATCCATCACCGACGTTACAATGTAAGAATCTTCATGAATATCTGCAAAGCAGAACTCCACAATTTCTAGAAACTCTATACAATTATCCTACGATATGTCTGGCTGTGTACCGGTTTGTACATTTTGAAATTATTTTAATTATTGTTACGACATTTAATAAGAATATTAATTTAATAATTAACGTACAATTTAACGAACAACTTTTTATAGAGAACTACCAGAATTGGCACGGCATTTTGTGATTCGGTTACTATTTGTGGAACAGCCAGTTCCGCAAGCTGTGGTTGCATCATGGGTCTCACAGACACATGCTAAGTAAGTTTATCATTTCAGTCATAGTTTTGAAGTTCATGAGGAACCAAAGAACATTTAAAGTGTATATATCACCATCATTAACATATACATTTTATTTTGATTAACTTCAATTAGACTGCTTAATGTCCAATATGAGTAGGACATGAGCAGTAAATCCTTCTTTATTTTATTTCAGGGAGCAAAGTAAAGCATGTGAAGCATTGTCCGAACTATCGGTGTGGCAGGAGGCACCTATACCCGGAGGCTTGCCTGGGTGGATACTTGCTCAATCCTTCAAAAAGAACCTCAAGGTTGCTTTATTAGGGGGGTAAGATGTCTATACAGTTTTGTTTCTGACAATCTGCCTTTTTGAAATAAGTAAAAGGTTATAATGTAAGCCTTTGCTTAATATTGAAAAAAATATATGAAAATCAATTGGTTTTTGAAAAAGAAAATGATATATTTAATACAATTTAATCAGTATAAACCCACCGTAATACACAATTGTCATAGTGGTCGCCCATGGAGCATGTCATCATCGCTGGAGCCCGACAGCAAGGCACGGGATGTGGCTTTCCTGGACTCATATGCACTGGAGCGT
This sequence comes from Papilio machaon, assembly GCF_912999745.1. Lineage (NCBI taxonomy): Eukaryota > Metazoa > Arthropoda > Insecta > Lepidoptera > Papilionidae > Papilio > Papilio machaon. The sequence continues at coordinate 7,868,638 of NC_060001.1, read as the reverse complement.
TGGGAGTGTGTGCTCCACTACATGGTGGGCAGCACACAGACTGAAGGCATCAGTGCTGATGCTGTGAGGATACTGCTGCATGCTGGATTGATGACCAGGTATACATTACATCAGTTATGACTTGCTAAGAGAAAAGCATTGAACTAGTGCTAGCTGTAAATCTTGAGTCCAAGTCATGTAAAAGAATGAATGTTGAAATTTTAAATTCCACCAGAGTAAAATTTTCTTAAGAATACTTAACTAAATACAACTTTAATTGTAACAGAGATGCAGAAGACGGGTCTGCGGTTATAACAAGAGCCGGGTTCCAGTTCCTATTGTTAAGCACACCTAAACAGGTGATATTTCATTTTCTAATTTTGGTGTATAATATTATATAATTACTAGCTGTCGCCCGCGACTCCGTCCGCGAAAAATTTCACGAGAATTTGTCAATCCGTTTCAGAGGAGTTTAACCACAAACAATTAGATTTTCTATGGTTAAGTTTTTTTTTACTTAATTTAAAAGTCAATTGTAAGTCTTACATGGAGATGTTTGTGTATGTGTCCAGGTGTGGCTGTTCCTGCAGCATTACCTGCATACAGCAGAGAAGAGGAGCCTCAGCGCTGCAGAGTGCCTCGCCTTCCTCTACCAGCTCAGCTTCAGCACGCTCGGCAAGGTGACACACATACATTGACAACTGCTAATTTGTTTTGATTAAGTAATGTATGTTTATATTTATGTTTGTTAGGACTACAGCACCGAGGGCATGAGCAATAACATGCTGGTGTTCCTGCAGCACCTTCGTGAATTTGGCCTCGTCTATCAGAGGAAGGTCAGACCTTGTTTAATACTATATCCTACATTACACCGAAAATTTTAAATAATTTATGTAATACTAGCGACCCGCCCCGGCTTCGCACGGGTGCAATGCAAAATATACCTACTACAGAATGTCCTTATACACAACGTTCACAGCGTTCACATTAGAAACCTTTAAATTTATCAGTGTTTCTCTACTATATTATGCATTTATTATACATACAAACCTTCCTTAAGAATCACTCTATCTATTAAAAAAAAACCGCGTCAAAATCCGTTGCGTAGTTTTAAAGATCTAAGCATACATACGGACATACAGCGAAAGCGACTTTGTTTTATACTATGTATTGATTCAAACATCAACTATAACATTTTGGCAGTTTTTTTAATTCATGGGTTCATTATTAAATAATTTTCTGACATTTAAGTTTGTAAATTCAGAGGAAAGCGGGTCGATTCTACCCGACGCGGCTGGCTCTGAACATTACTTGTGTGCGCGAGGGGTCCGGGCCGCCCCCCGCACCCGCCGCGCCCGTCGCACCCGGCGCGCCCCCCGCACCCCCCGCACCCGGCGCCCGCGGGTACATCGTGGTCGAGACCAACTACCGCGTGTACGCGTACACACAGACCAGCCTGCAAGTGGCACTGCTCGGACTGTTCACTGAACTGCTCTACAGGTCTCACACACATACATAATGATTCTTTGTTCTGTTTTTATTTTTTCAAAAAGAATGGCAATGTTCTACTCGTAAAATATAAGGTTTGAAGTGGAATCATGTGTACCAGGTTCCCAAACCTGGTGGTGGGTGTGGTGACGCGAGAGTCCGTGCGGCAGGCGCTGCGCGGCGGCATCACCGCTGACCAGATCATACATTACCTCGAGCAGCACGCGCACCCACAGGTACACACGCCCCCCAACCAACCCCACACCCTAACCGTACACACCCCCCACTACACGTGTTACGATGGTCCACAGATGCTGAAGTCTGAGACTGGCGGCATCCGCAGCACCTCACTGCTGCCGCCCACCGTAGTGGACCAGATCAGGCTGTGGCAGGCTGAGCGCAACCGCTTCTCCTACACCGAGGGAGTCGTCTACAACCAGTTCCTCTCACAGGTACGTTACCACCCCCCGATTCCTCCGCTGCAGAGGGGAGGGGACTTGATACACGTGTGTGTGTGTGTGTGTGTGTCTGTGTGCAGGCGGACTTCGCGCTGGTGCGGGACTACGCGCGTGCGCAGGGCGTGCTGACGTGGCAGAGCGAGCGCACGTGTGTGTATGTATGTGTGTGTGTGTGTCTGTGTGCAGGCGGACTTCGCGCTGGTGCGGGACTACGCGCGTGCGCAGGGCGTGCTGACGTGGCAGAGCGAGCGCACGTGTGTGTATGTATGTGTGTGTGTGTGTCTGTGTGCAGGCGGACTTCGCGCTGGTGCGGGACTACGCGCGTGCGCAGGGCGTGCTGACGTGGCAGAGCGAGCGCACGTGTGTGTATGTATGTGTGTGTGTGTGTCTGTGTGCAGGCGGACTTCGCGCTGGTGCGGGACTACGCGCGTGCGCAGGGCGTGCTGACGTGGCAGAGCGAGCGCACGTGTGTGTATGTATGTGTGTGTGTGTGTCTGTGTGCAGGCGGACTTCGCGCTGGTGCGGGACTACGCGCGTGCGCAGGGCGTGCTGACGTGGCAGAGCGAGCGCACGTGTGTGTATGTATGTGTGTGTGTGTGTCTGTGTGCAGGCGGACTTCGCGCTGGTGCGGGACTACGCGCGTGCGCAGGGCGTGCTGACGTGGCAGAGCGAGCGCACGTGTGTGTATGTATGTGTGTGTGTGTGTCTGTGTGCAGGCGGACTTCGCGCTGGTGCGGGACTACGCGCGTGCGCAGGGCGTGCTGACGTGGCAGAGCGAGCGCACGTGTGTGTATGTATGTGTGTGTGTGTGTGTGTGCAGGCGGACTTCGCGCTGGTGCGGGACTACGCGCGTGCGCAGGGCGTGCTGACGTGGCAGAGCGAGCGCACGTGTGTGTATGTATGTGTGTGTGTGTGTATGTGTGCAGGCGGACTTCGCGCTGGTGCGGGACTACGCGCGTGCGCAGGGCGTGCTGACGTGGCAGAGCGAGCGCACGTGTGTGTATGTATGTGTGTGTGTGTGTGTGTGTGCAGGCGGACTTCGCGCTGGTGCGGGACTACGCGCGTGCGCAGGGCGTGCTGACGTGGCAGAGCGAGCGCACGTGTGTGTATGTATGTGTGTGTGTGTGTGTGTGTGCAGGCGGACTTCGCGCTGGTGCGGGACTACGCGCGTGCGCAGGGCGTGCTGACGTGGCAGAGCGAGCGCACGTGTGTGTATGTATGTGTGTGTGTGTGTCTGTGTGCAGGCGGACTTCGCGCTGGTGCGGGACTACGCGCGTGCGCAGGGCGTGCTGACGTGGCAGAGCGAGCGCACGTGTGTGTATGTATGTGTGTGTGTGTGTGTGTGTGCAGGCGGACTTCGCGCTGGTGCGGGACTACGCGCGTGCGCAGGGCGTGCTGACGTGGCAGAGCGAGCGCACGTGTGTGTATGTATGTGTGTGTGTGTGTCTGTGTGCAGGCGGACTTCGCGCTGGTGCGGGACTACGCGCGTGCGCAGGGCGTGCTGACGTGGCAGAGCGAGCGCACGTGTGTGTATGTATGTGTGTGTGTGTGTGTGTGTGCAGGCGGACTTCGCGCTGGTGCGGGACTACGCGCGTGCGCAGGGCGTGCTGACGTGGCAGAGCGAGCGCACGTGTGTGTATGTATGTGTGTGTGTGTGTCTGTGTGCAGGCGGACTTCGCGCTGGTGCGGGACTACGCGCGTGCGCAGGGCGTGCTGACGTGGCAGAGCGAGCGCACGTGTGTGTATGTATGTGTGTGTGTGTGTATGTGTGCAGGCGGACTTCGCGCTGGTGCGGGACTACGCGCGTGCGCAGGGCGTGCTGACGTGGCAGAGCGAGCGCACGTGTGTGTATGTATGTGTGTGTGTGTGTCTGTGTGCAGGCGGACTTCGCGCTGGTGCGGGACTACGCGCGTGCGCAGGGCGTGCTGACGTGGCAGAGCGAGCGCACGTGTGTGTATGTATGTGTGTGTGTGTCTGTGTGCAGGCGGACTTCGCGCTGGTGCGGGAGTACGCGCGTGCGCAGGGCGTGCTGACGTGGCAGAGCGAGCGCACGTGTGTGTATGTATGTGTGTGTGTGTGTATGTGTGCAGGCGGACTTCGCGCTGGTGCGGGACTACGCGCGTGCGCAGGGCGTGCTGACGTGGCAGAGCGAGCGCACGTGTGTGTATGTATGTGTGTGTGTGTGTCTGTGTGCAGGCGGACTTCGCGCTGGTGCGGGACTACGCGCGTGCGCAGGGCGTGCTGACGTGGCAGAGCGAGCGCACGTGTGTGTATGTATGTGTGTGTGTGTCTGTGTGCAGGCGGACTTCGCGCTGGTGCGGGAGTACGCGCGTGCGCAGGGCGTGCTGACGTGGCAGAGCGAGCGCACGTGTGTGTATGTATGTGTGTGTGTGTGTATGTGTGCAGGCGGACTTCGCGCTGGTGCGGGACTACGCGCGTGCGCAGGGCGTGCTGACGTGGCAGAGCGAGCGCACGTGTGTGTATGTATGTGTGTGTGTGTGTCTGTGTGCAGGCGGACTTCGCGCTGGTGCGGGACTACGCGCGTGCGCAGGGCGTGCTGACGTGGCAGAGCGAGCGCACGTGTGTGTATGTATGTGTGTGTGTGTCTGTGTGCAGGCGGACTTCGCGCTGGTGCGGGAGTACGCGCGTGCGCAGGGCGTGCTGACGTGGCAGAGCGAGCGCACGTGTGTGTATGTATGTGTGTGTGTGTGTATGTGTGCAGGCGGACTTCGCGCTGGTGCGGGACTACGCGCGTGCGCAGGGCGTGCTGACGTGGCAGAGCGAGCGCACGTGTGTGTATGTATGTGTGTGTGTGTGTCTGTGTGCAGGCGGACTTCGCGCTGGTGCGGGACTACGCGCGTGCGCAGGGCGTGCTGACGTGGCAGAGCGAGCGCACGTGTGTGTATGTATGTGTGTGTGTGTGTATGTGTGCAGGCGGACTTCGCGCTGGTGCGGGAGTACGCGCGTGCGCAGGGCGTGCTGACGTGGCAGAGCGAGCGCACGTGTGTGTATGTATGTGTGTGTGTGTGTGTGTGTGCAGGCGGACTTCGCGCTGGTGCGGGACTACGCGCGTGCGCAGGGCGTGCTGACGTGGCAGAGCGAGCGCACGTGTGTGTATGTATGTGTGTGTGTGTGTCTGTGTGCAGGCGGACTTCGCGCTGGTGCGGGACTACGCGCGTGCGCAGGGCGTGCTGACGTGGCAGAGCGAGCGCACGTGTGTGTATGTATGTGTGTGTGTGTGTCTGTGTGCAGGCGGACTTCGCGCTGGTGCGGGACTACGCGCGTGCGCAGGGCGTGCTGACGTGGCAGAGCGAGCGCACGTGTGTGTATGTATGTGTGTGTGTGTGTCTGTGTGCAGGCGGACTTCGCGCTGGTGCGGGACTACGCGCGTGCGCAGGGCGTGCTGACGTGGCAGAGCGAGCGCACGTGTGTGTATGTATGTGTGTGTGTGTGTCTGTGTGCAGGCGGACTTCGCGCTGGTGCGGGACTACGCGCGTGCGCAGGGCGTGCTGACGTGGCAGAGCGAGCGCACGTGTGTGTATGTATGTGTGTGTGTGTCTGTGTGCAGGCGGACTTCGCGCTGGTGCGGGAGTACGCGCGTGCGCAGGGCGTGCTGACGTGGCAGAGCGAGCGCACGTGTGTGTATGTATGTGTGTGTGTGTGTATGTGTGCAGGCGGACTTCGCGCTGGTGCGGGACTACGCGCGTGCGCAGGGCGTGCTGACGTGGCAGAGCGAGCGCACGTGTGTGTATGTATGTGTGTGTGTGTGTGTGTGTGCAGGCGGACTTCGCGCTGGTGCGGGACTACGCGCGTGCGCAGGGCGTGCTGACGTGGCAGAGCGAGCGCACGTGTGTGTATGTATGTGTGTGTGTGTGTATGTGTGCAGGCGGACTTCGCGCTGGTGCGGGAGTACGCGCGTGCGCAGGGCGTGCTGACGTGGCAGAGCGAGCGCACGTGTGTGTATGTATGTGTGTGTGTGTGTCTGTGTGCAGGCGGACTTCGCGCTGGTGCGGGACTACGCGCGTGCGCAGGGCGTGCTGACGTGGCAGAGCGAGCGCACGTGTGTGTATGTATGTGTGTGTGTGTGTCTGTGTGCAGGCGGACTTCGCGCTGGTGCGGGAGTACGCGCGTGCGCAGGGCGTGCTGACGTGGCAGAGCGAGCGCACGTGTGTGTATGTATGTGTGTGTGTGTGTCTGTGTGCAGGCGGACTTCGCGCTGGTGCGGGACTACGCGCGTGCGCAGGGCGTGCTGACGTGGCAGAGCGAGCGCACGTGTGTGTATGTATGTGTGTGTGTGTGTCTGTGTGCAGGCGGACTTCGCGCTGGTGCGGGACTACGCGCGTGCGCAGGGCGTGCTGACGTGGCAGAGCGAGCGCACGTGTGTGTATGTATGTGTGTGTGTGTGTCTGTGTGCAGGCGGACTTCGCGCTGGTGCGGGACTACGCGCGTGCGCAGGGCGTGCTGACGTGGCAGAGCGAGCGCACGTGTGTGTATGTATGTGTGTGTGTGTGTCTGTGTGCAGGCGGACTTCGCGCTGGTGCGGGACTACGCGCGTGCGCAGGGCGTGCTGACGTGGCAGAGCGAGCGCACGTGTGTGTATGTATGTGTGTGTGTGTGTCTGTGTGCAGGCGGACTTCGCGCTGGTGCGGGACTACGCGCGTGCGCAGGGCGTGCTGACGTGGCAGAGCGAGCGCACGTGTGTGTATGTATGTGTGTGTGTGTGTCTGTGTGCAGGCGGACTTCGCGCTGGTGCGGGACTACGCGCGTGCGCAGGGCGTGCTGACGTGGCAGAGCGAGCGCACGTGTGTGTATGTATGTGTGTGTGTGTCTGTGTGCAGGCGGACTTCGCGCTGGTGCGGGAGTACGCGCGTGCGCAGGGCGTGCTGACGTGGCAGAGCGAGCGCACGTGTGTGTATGTATGTGTGTGTGTGTGTGTGTGTGCGGGCGGACTTCGCGCTGGTGCGGGACTACGCGCGTGCGCAGGGCGTGCTGACGTGGCAGAGCGAGCGCACGTGTGTGTATGTATGTGTGTGTGTGTGTCTGTGTGCAGGCGGACTTCGCGCTGGTGCGGGACTACGCGCGTGCGCAGGGCGTGCTGACGTGGCAGAGCGAGCGCACGTGTGTGTATGTATGTGTGTGTGTGTGTATGTGTGCAGGCGGACTTCGCGCTGGTGCGGGAGTACGCGCGTGCGCAGGGCGTGCTGACGTGGCAGAGCGAGCGCACGTGTGTGTATGTATGTGTGTGTGTGTGTGTGTGTGCAGGCGGACTTCGCGCTGGTGCGGGACTACGCGCGTGCGCAGGGCGTGCTGACGTGGCAGAGCGAGCGCACGTGTGTGTATGTATGTGTGTGTGTGTGTCTGTGTGCAGGCGGACTTCGCGCTGGTGCGGGACTACGCGCGTGCGCAGGGCGTGCTGACGTGGCAGAGCGAGCGCACGTGTGTGTATGTATGTGTGTGTGTGTGTCTGTGTGCAGGCGGACTTCGCGCTGGTGCGGGACTACGCGCGTGCGCAGGGCGTGCTGACGTGGCAGAGCGAGCGCACGTGTGTGTATGTATGTGTGTGTGTGTGTCTGTGTGCAGGCGGACTTCGCGCTGGTGCGGGACTACGCGCGTGCGCAGGGCGTGCTGACGTGGCAGAGCGAGCGCACGTGTGTGTATGTATGTGTGTGTGTGTGTCTGTGTGCAGGCGGACTTCGCGCTGGTGCGGGAGTACGCGCGTGCGCAGGGCGTGCTGACGTGGCAGAGCGAGCGCACGTGTGTGTATGTATGTGTGTGTGTGTGTATGTGTGCAGGCGGACTTCGCGCTGGTGCGGGACTACGCGCGTGCGCAGGGCGTGCTGACGTGGCAGAGCGAGCGCACGTGTGTGTATGTATGTGTGTGTGTGTGTCTGTGTGCAGGCGGACTTCGCGCTGGTGCGGGACTACGCGCGTGCGCAGGGCGTGCTGACGTGGCAGAGCGAGCGCACGTGTGTGTATGTATGTGTGTGTGTGTGTCTGTGTGCAGGCGGACTTCGCGCTGGTGCGGGACTACGCGCGTGCGCAGGGCGTGCTGACGTGGCAGAGCGAGCGCACGTGTGTGTATGTATGTGTGTGTGTGTGTGTATGTGTGCAGGCGGACTTCGCGCTGGTGCGGGACTATGCGCGTGCGCAGGGCGTGCTGACGTGGCAGAGCGAGCGCACGTGTGTGTATGTATGTGTGTGTGTGTGTCTGTGTGCAGGCGGACTTCGCGCTGGTGCGGGACTACGCGCGTGCGCAGGGCGTGCTGACGTGGCAGAGCGAGCGCACGTGTGTGTATGTATGTGTGTGTGTGTGTCTGTGTGCAGGCGGACTTCGCGCTGGTGCGGGAGTACGCGCGTGCGCAGGGCGTGCTGACGTGGCAGAGCGAGCGCACGTGTGTGTATGTATGTGTGTGTGTGTGTATGTGTGCAGGCGGACTTCGCGCTGGTGCGGGACTACGCGCGTGCGCAGGGCGTGCTGACGTGGCAGAGCGAGCGCACGTGTGTGTATGTATGTGTGTGTGTGTGTATGTGTGCAGGCGGACTTCGCGCTGGTGCGGGAGTACGCGCGTGCGCAGGGCGTGCTGACGTGGCAGAGCGAGCGCACGTGTGTGTATGTATGTGTGTGTGTGTGTATGTGTGCAGGCGGACTTCGCGCTGGTGCGGGACTACGCGCGTGCGCAGGGCGTGCTGACGTGGCAGAGCGAGCGCACGTGTGTGTATGTATGTGTGTGTGTGTGTCTGTGTGCAGGCGGACTTCGCGCTGGTGCGGGACTACGCGCGTGCGCAGGGCGTGCTGACGTGGCAGAGCGAGCGCACGTGTGTGTATGTATGTGTGTGTGTGTGTCTGTGTGCAGGCGGACTTCGCGCTGGTGCGGGACTACGCGCGTGCGCAGGGCGTGCTGACGTGGCAGAGCGAGCGCACGTGTGTGTATGTATGTGTGTGTGTGTGTCTGTGTGCAGGCGGACTTCGCGCTGGTGCGGGACTACGCGCGTGCGCAGGGCGTGCTGACGTGGCAGAGCGAGCGCACGTGTGTGTATGTATGTGTGTGTGTGTGTCTGTGTGCAGGCGGACTTCGCGCTGGTGCGGGACTACGCGCGTGCGCAGGGCGTGCTGACGTGGCAGAGCGAGCGCACGTGTGTGTATGTATGTGTGTGTGTGTGTCTGTGTGCAGGCGGACTTCGCGCTGGTGCGGGACTACGCGCGTGCGCAGGGCGTGCTGACGTGGCAGAGCGAGCGCACGTGTGTGTATGTATGTGTGTGTGTGTGTCTGTGTGCAGGCGGACTTCGCGCTGGTGCGGGACTACGCGCGTGCGCAGGGCGTGCTGACGTGGCAGAGCGAGCGCACGTGTGTGTATGTATGTGTGTGTGTGTGTCTGTGTGCAGGCGGACTTCGCGCTGGTGCGGGACTACGCGCGTGCGCAGGGCGTGCTGACGTGGCAGAGCGAGCGCACGTGTGTGTATGTATGTGTGTGTGTGTGTCTGTGTGCAGGCGGACTTCGCGCTGGTGCGGGACTACGCGCGTGCGCAGGGCGTGCTGACGTGGCAGAGCGAGCGCACGTGTGTGTATGTATGTGTGTGTGTGTGTCTGTGTGCAGGCGGACTTCGCGCTGGTGCGGGACTACGCGCGTGCGCAGGGCGTGCTGACGTGGCAGAGCGAGCGCACGTGTGTGTATGTATGTGTGTGTGTGTGTCTGTGTGCAGGCGGACTTCGCGCTGGTGCGGGAGTACGCGCGTGCGCAGGGCGTGCTGACGTGGCAGAGCGAGCGCACGTGTGTGTATGTATGTGTGTGTGTGTGTCTGTGTGCAGGCGGACTTCGCGCTGGTGCGGGACTACGCGCGTGCGCAGGGCGTGCTGACGTGGCAGAGCGAGCGCACGTGTGTGTATGTATGTGTGTGTGTGTGTCTGTGTGCAGGCGGACTTCGCGCTGGTGCGGGACTACGCGCGTGCGCAGGGCGTGCTGACGTGGCAGAGCGAGCGCACGTGTGTGTATGTATGTGTGTGTGTGTGTCTGTGTGCAGGCGGACTTCGCGCTGGTGCGGGACTACGCGCGTGCGCAGGGCGTGCTGACGTGGCAGAGCGAGCGCACGTGTGTGTATGTATGTGTGTGTGTGTGTCTGTGTGCAGGCGGACTTCGCGCTGGTGCGGGAGTACGCGCGTGCGCAGGGCGTGCTGACGTGGCAGAGCGAGCGCACGTGTGTGTATGTATGTGTGTGTGTGTGTCTGTGTGCAGGCGGACTTCGCGCTGGTGCGGGACTACGCGCGTGCGCAGGGCGTGCTGACGTGGCAGAGCGAGCGCACGTGTGTGTATGTATGTGTGTGTGTGTGTGTGTGCAGGCGGACTTCGCGCTGGTGCGGGACTACGCGCGTGCGCAGGGCGTGCTGACGTGGCAGAGCGAGCGCACGTGTGTGTATGTATGTGTGTGTGTGTGTCTGTGTGCAGGCGGACTTCGCGCTGGTGCGGGAGTACGCGCGTGCGCAGGGCGTGCTGACGTGGCAGAGCGAGCGCACGTGTGTGTATGTATGTGTGTGTGTGTGTCTGTGTGCAGGCGGACTTCGCGCTGGTGCGGGACTACGCGCGTGCGCAGGGCGTGCTGACGTGGCAGAGCGAGCGCACGTGTGTGTATGTATGTGTGTGTGTGTGTCTGTGTGCAGGCGGACTTCGCGCTGGTGCGGGACTACGCGCGTGCGCAGGGCGTGCTGACGTGGCAGAGCGAGCGCACGTGTGTGTATGTATGTGTGTGTGTGTGTCTGTGTGCAGGCGGACTTCGCGCTGGTGCGGGAGTACGCGCGTGCGCAGGGCGTGCTGACGTGGCAGAGCGAGCGCACGTGTGTGTATGTATGTGTGTGTGTGTGTATGTGTGCAGGCGGACTTCGCGCTGGTGCGGGACTACGCGCGTGCGCAGGGCGTGCTGACGTGGCAGAGCGAGCGCACGTGTGTGTATGTATGTGTGTGTGTGTGTCTGTGTGCAGGCGGACTTCGCGCTGGTGCGGGACTACGCGCGTGCGCAGGGCGTGCTGACGTGGCAGAGCGAGCGCACGTGTGTGTATGTATGTGTGTGTGTGTGTCTGTGTGCAGGCGGACTTCGCGCTGGTGCGGGACTACGCGCGTGCGCAGGGCGTGCTGACGTGGCAGAGCGAGCGCACGTGTGTGTATGTATGTGTGTGTGTGTGTGTATGTGTGCAGGCGGACTTCGCGCTGGTGCGGGACTATGCGCGTGCGCAGGGCGTGCTGACGTGGCAGAGCGAGCGCACGTGTGTGTATGTATGTGTGTGTGTGTGTCTGTGTGCAGGCGGACTTCGCGCTGGTGCGGGACTACGCGCGTGCGCAGGGCGTGCTGACGTGGCAGAGCGAGCGCACGTGTGTGTATGTATGTGTGTGTGTGTGTCTGTGTGCAGGCGGACTTCGCGCTGGTGCGGGAGTACGCGCGTGCGCAGGGCGTGCTGACGTGGCAGAGCGAGCGCACGTGTGTGTATGTATGTGTGTGTGTGTGTCTGTGTGCAGGCGGACTTCGCGCTGGTGCGGGACTACGCGCGTGCGCAGGGCGTGCTGACGTGGCAGAGCGAGCGCACGTGTGTGTATGTATGTGTGTGTGTGTGTCTGTGTGCAGGCGGACTTCGCGCTGGTGCGGGACTACGCGCGTGCGCAGGGCGTGCTGACGTGGCAGAGCGAGCGCACGTGTGTGTATGTATGTGTGTGTGTGTGTCTGTGTGCAGGCGGACTTCGCGCTGGTGCGGGACTACGCGCGTGCGCAGGGCGTGCTGACGTGGCAGAGCGAGCGCACGTGTGTGTATGTATGTGTGTGTGTGTGTATGTGTGCAGGCGGACTTCGCGCTGGTGCGGGACTACGCGCGTGCGCAGGGCGTGCTGACGTGGCAGAGCGAGCGCACGTGTGTGTATGTATGTGTGTGTGTGTGTGTGTGTGCAGGCGGACTTCGCGCTGGTGCGGGAGTACGCGCGTGCGCAGGGCGTGCTGACGTGGCAGAGCGAGCGCACGTGTGTGTATGTATGTGTGTGTGTGTGTATGTGTGCAGGCGGACTTCGCGCTGGTGCGGGACTACGCGCGTGCGCAGGGCGTGCTGACGTGGCAGAGCGAGCGCACGTGTGTGTATGTATGTGTGTGTGTGTGTCTGTGTGCAGGCGGACTTCGCGCTGGTGCGGGACTACGCGCGTGCGCAGGGCGTGCTGACGTGGCAGAGCGAGCGCACGTGTGTGTATGTATGTGTGTGTGTGTGTCTGTGTGCAGGCGGACTTCGCGCTGGTGCGGGACTACGCGCGTGCGCAGGGCGTGCTGACGTGGCAGAGCGAGCGCACGTGTGTGTATGTATGTGTGTGTGTGTGTATGTGTGCAGGCGGACTTCGCGCTGGTGCGGGACTATGCGCGTGCGCAGGGCGTGCTGACGTGGCAGAGCGAGCGCACGTGTGTGTATGTATGTGTGTGTGTGTGTCTGTGTGCAGGCGGACTTCGCGCTGGTGCGGGACTACGCGCGTGCGCAGGGCGTGCTGACGTGGCAGAGCGAGCGCACGTGTGTGTATGTATGTGTGTGTGTGTGTCTGTGTGCAGGCGGACTTCGCGCTGGTGCGGGACTACGCGCGTGCGCAGGGCGTGCTGACGTGGCAGAGCGAGCGCACGTGTGTGTATGTATGTGTGTGTGTGTGTATGTGTGCAGGCGGACTTCGCGCTGGTGCGGGACTACGCGCGTGCGCAGGGCGTGCTGACGTGGCAGAGCGAGCGCACGCGCACTGTCATAGTGACGCGCGCGGGACACGAGTGCGTGCGCAAGTACTGGAAGAAACACTCCAAGACCTCTTAGCTGATGTTTACCTTCGCATTTATTATTTTCATTACATTGCAAATAAATCGTTGTAATTGTTAATGTTCAACTTGTAATTGTAAATAAAGTGTTTTATAACGTTGAAGTTATAAAGAAATTGTTTTATTTATTCCATTACAAGTGTAATCGATTTTACTAACTGAATTTTCGGATGGAAAAGGAGTTGAAATAAAACTCGTTTGATTAAAAAAAATACTTTATTACAATACACTTATAGACTAAACTTATCACATTATAAAATACTTAAACATAATAAGTCGTTTTGGTCTGTCTTAATTTTCCAATGCGCACGCAATTTACATAATGGATTAAAAAAACGGGTTCTCGAATTAATTTTCATTTATTGACGTTTTAAATGAGCAATTTTCAAAACAGTTGCAAAATAGAAAATATCAGAATTTACTTTCAATGCATCTTTAATATACTATGGAAAATAACGTGAAATGTAGCTCATGGGCGTGGCAGATGTTAGATGTGGGCGGGGCTTGCGCTATGTGTCAGTGGGGGGCGGGGCGGGGGCGGGTGCGCGGGGCGGGGCGAGGGCTGCGTGCAGACGAGCGACGGCCGCAGCCGCAGTGCGCTCCAGCGCCGCGTCGCCGCTGCACTGCGCCTCCTGACAATCACCCACACATTACTTGTCACGATCACAACCTGCATCTTAATCGACGCAACATTTTATGTACTTACGAGCGTGAGAAGGTCGATGTCGACGTGTTTGCCGGCGACAGTTAGCTGCAGCTTGTCGCCCTTGAACATCTTGGGCACCGCGTCCTCGCCGAACATCTCCTGCAGCATCTCTATCGCGCACTCCTGACACGACACATATGATGAAATTGTTGTAATTGTGACGAGTCAGTGTCAGCGTGCGGTCACACAGAATATGTTACCTTGAAGTGCATGCGGTCTAGTTTAGGTGCGAGAGGTGCGAGGCGCGGCGCGGGCAGAGCGGCCGCCGCCAGCACTGCAGCCGCCACCGCGTCCGCGTACATGTCCGTCACCGGCTGAGCCTGCCACTGTGACAGACATGCAATGTGTCAGTGTGTGTGTGTGGGCGGGGCAGTGGGGCGGGGCTAGTGTTGGGGGCGCGGTCACCTCCAGCGTGACGACGGGCGGGTCGAGGGTGAGGTCGAGACAGCCGTAGAGACGCCAGTGTGTGTGTGTGTGGGCGGGGCAGTGGGGCGGGGCTAGTGTTGGGGGCGCGGTCACCTCCAGCGTGACGACGGGCGGGTCGAGGGTGAGGTCGAGACAGCCGTAGAGACGCCAGTGTGTGTGTGTGTGTGGGCGGGGCAGTGGGGCGGGGCTAGTGTTGGGGGCGCGGTCACCTCCAGCGTGACGACGGGCGGGTCGAGGGTGAGGTCGAGACAGCCGTAGAGACGCCAGTGTGTGTGTGTGTGGGCGGGGCAGTGGGGCGGGGCTAGTGTGGGGGGCGCGGCCACCTCCAGCGTGACGACGGGCGGGTCGAGGGTGAGGTCGAGACAGCCGTAGAGACGCCAGTGTGTGTGTGTGGGCGGGGCAGTGGGGCGGGGCTAGTGTTGGGGGCGCGGTCACCTCCAGCGTGACGACGGGCGGGTCGAGGGTGAGGTCGAGACAGCCGTAGAGACGCCAGTGTGTGTGTGTGTGGGCGGGGCAGTGGGGCGGGGCTAGTGTTGGGGGCGCGGTCACCTCCAGCGTGACGACGGGCGGGTCGAGGGTGAGGTCGAGACAGCCGTAGAGACGCCAGTGTGTGTGTGTGTGGGCGGGGCAGTGGGGCGGGGCTAGTGTTGGGGGCGCGGTCACCTCCAGCGTGACGACGGGCGGGTCGAGGGTGAGGTCGAGACAGCCGTAGAGACGCCAGTGTGTGTGTGTGGGCGGGGCAGTGGGGCGGGGCTAGTGTTGGGGGCGCGGTCACCTCCAGCGTGACGACGGGCGGGTCGAGGGTGAGGTCGAGACAGCCGTAGAGACGCCAGTGTGTGTGTGTGGGCGGGGCAGTGGGGCGGGGCTAGTGTTGGGGGCGCGGTCACCTCCAGCGTGACGACGGGCGGGTCGAGGGTGAGGTCGAGACAGCCGTAGAGACGCCAGTGTGTGTGTGTGTGGGCGGGGCAGTGGGGCGGGGCTAGTGTTGGGGGCGCGGTCACCTCCAGCGTGACGACGGGCGGGTCGAGGGTGAGGTCGAGACAGCCGTAGAGACGCCAGTGTGTGTGTGTGTGTGTGTGGGCGGGGCAGTGGGGCGGGGCTAGTGTTGGGGGCGCGGTCACCTCCAGCGTGACGACGGGCGGGTCGAGGGTGAGGTCGAGACAGCCGTAGAGACGCCAGTGTGTGTGTGTGTGGGCGGGGCAGTGGGGCGGGGCTAGTGTTGGGGGCGCGGTCACCTCCAGCGTGACGACGGGCGGGTCGAGGGTGAGGTCGAGACAGCCGTAGAGACGCCAGTGTGTGTGTGTGTGGGCGGGGCAGTGGGGCGGGGCTAGTGTTGGGGGCGCGGTCACCTCCAGCGTGACGACGGGCGGGTCGAGGGTGAGGTCGAGACAGCCGTAGAGACGCCAGTGTGTGTGTGTGTGGGCGGGGCAATGGGGCGGGGCTAGTGTTGGGGGCGCGGTCACCTCCAGCGTGACGACGGGCGGGTCGAGGGTGAGGTCGAGACAGCCGTAGAGACGCCAGTGTGTGTGTGTGGGCGGGGCAGTGGGGCGGGGCTAGTGTTGGGGGCGCGGTCACCTCCAGCGTGACGACGGGCGGGTCGAGGGTGAGGTCGAGACAGCCGTAGAGACGCCAGTGTGTGTGTGTGTGGGCGGGGCAGTGGGGCGGGGCTAGTGTGGGGGGCGCGGTCACCTCCAGCGTGACGACGGGCGGGTCGAGGGTGAGGTCGAGACAGCCGTAGAGACGCCAGTGTGTGTGTGTGGGCGGGGCAGTGGGGCGGGGCTAGTGTTGGGGGCGCGGTCACCTCCAGCGTGACGACGGGCGGGTCGAGGGTGAGGTCGAGACAGCCGTAGAGACGCCAGTGTGTGTGTGTGTGGGCGGGGCAGTGGGGCGGGGCTAGTGTTGGGGGCGCGGTCACCTCCAGCGTGACGACGGGCGGGTCGAGGGTGAGGTCGAGACAGCCGTAGAGACGCCAGTGTGTGTGTGTGTGGGCGGGGCAGTGGGGCGGGGCTAGTGTTGGGGGCGCGGTCACCTCCAGCGTGACGACGGGCGGGTCGAGGGTGAGGTCGAGACAGCCGTAGAGACGCCAGTGTGTGTGTGTGTGGGCGGGGCAGTGGGGCGGGGCTAGTGTTGGGGGCGCGGTCACCTCCAGCGTGACGACGGGCGGGTCGAGGGTGAGGTCGAGACAGCCGTAGAGACGCCAGTGTGTGTGTGTGTGGGCGGGGCAGTGGGGCGGGGCTAGTGTTGGGGGCGCGGTCACCTCCAGCGTGACGACGGGCGGGTCGAGGGTGAGGTCGAGACAGCCGTAGAGACGCCAGTGTGTGTGTGTGTGTGTGTGGGCGGGGCAGTGGGGCGGGGCTAGTGTTGGGGGCGCGGTCACCTCCAGCGTGACGACGGGCGGGTCGAGGGTGAGGTCGAGACAGCCGTAGAGACGCCAGTGTGTGTGTGTGGGCGGGGCAGTGGGGCGGGGCTAGTGTTGGGGGCGCGGTCACCTCCAGCGTGACGACGGGCGGGTCGAGGGTGAGGTCGAGACAGCCGTAGAGACGCCAGCGCGTGTGGGTGTGGGCGGGGCAGTGGGGCGGGGCTAGTGTTGGGGGCGCGGTCACCTCCAGCGTGACGACGGGCGGGTCGAGGGTGAGGTCGAGACAGCCGTAGAGACGCCAGTGTGTGTGTGTGTGGGCGGGGCAGTGGGGCGGG
The DNA here is from genome assembly GCF_912999745.1 of Papilio machaon. NCBI lineage: Eukaryota > Metazoa > Arthropoda > Insecta > Lepidoptera > Papilionidae > Papilio > Papilio machaon. Next base: position 7,852,071 of record NC_060001.1, on the reverse strand, counting down.
GCTAGTGTTGGGGGCGCGGTCACCTCCAGCGTGACGACGGGCGGGTCGAGGGTGAGGTCGAGACAGCCGTAGAGACGCCAGTGTGTGTGTGTGTGGGCGGGGCAGTGGGGCGGGGCTAGTGTTGGGGGCGCGGTCACCTCCAGCGTGACGACGGGCGGGTCGAGGGTGAGGTCGAGACAGCCGTAGAGACGCCAGCGCGTGTCGCTGATGAAGTCGACGTGTCCTGCGAGCTGCAGCACGGCGTGACGCAGCAGCGCGGGCGTGCCGCCGAAGTGTATGGACTGCCGCTGCGTCACCTCCGACTGCGTCAGCTCGGTGTACTCTGCGCGAGGTGAGAACATTACATCGCATTGTATGAGGAGAGCGGCGCAGATATACAGACTGGTGGAGGAGCTCACTGTTGAGGTCGGCGGGCGCGAGGATGTGGTAGTTGAAGTTGCGTTTGACGAGCACTCCCTGCAGCGGCCGGCCCGGCACAGGCGGCTCCATGGCCAGCGACCCGATCACCTGATACGTTTTCATTTAAGTTGTAAAGATGTAGGAGATGTATGTGGTGAGTGTGTGGGGTGGGGGGGGGGGGTGTGGAGTCACCTTGGCGGTCCTGTCTCCGCGGAAGGCGAGCGAGAGGAGCTGAGTGTTGCGCGGGGTGTGCACCAGCAGACGTCCGCGGTGCTCGCGCTGCAGGGCGCCGCGCAGCCGCGACATCTCGTTCTGCTCCCCGTGCACCAGAACCTGACACACGACACACTTACGTCACGGTAACATCTGTCGATTGTCAGAAGACATTTAAGCGGCCGAGTGTTGGTATACTGACGACGTGAGGCGGCTTCAGTATGTTGATGAACTCGGAGGTCTGCTGGTAGTCGGTGTGCGCGGAGAAGGAGATGTAGTCGACGGACATCTTGAGCGGCAGCTTCTGGCCCGACATGGTGGTGATCTCCTCCGGCTCCGACAGGATCGTCTTCGCCAAAGTGCCCTCCACGCAGTACCCTGTGCGACAACATATAGCAGATGACCAACGCAACAAACCTAAACCTTTTTTCTCCAAAATAACATAATGGAATAATAGCTATTTATTTAAAAGCAAGACTTAACTGCCCTCTCTTTAATTATATACATCAAAGTTTTGCATGACGAAACACAATTTTGAAGCTTTATGTGTGTGTGTGTGATGTATGAACCTGCAATGATGACACCGTTCTTGGGGTCGGTGCACCAGGACTCGAAGAGCTCGCGCGAGAGCCCCGACTGCATCATGCCCGGCGACGCCATGATCACACACGGCCCGATGTCCTCGAAGTGGTCAATACCCTGCACATTGACGTACTCGGGGATTGCTAACCATATAGTTATCATTTTAGTGCTCCTCCTTTTGTCGCCATTTTGTTATAAGGATATAATGGGAAGGGTACGTGGATTTGGCGGGGTAAAGCACATGTAAGAAGGGGAAATATCCTCTTTCTGTACGTCTTCTGTTCCTCAAAGGTAAGCAACGCTTCTGCAACTTTCACTTTAAGTATAGCACAGTTAAGAATAAAAATTTTCGAATTAACGTAAATGGTTAATTTGAATTGTTTTAAGAATATTTTTATTCATTGATTACCATAATTAGGTAAAAATTTAAGATTTTTTGTTTTACTAATATATCATAAAATCAAATGTATGATAAAATATTTCTCTCTGATATCTCTCTCTTATAAAATATTTGATAATTAATCAGACACCTGGTTTTAGCGTCATAATGTTTCTGATTATTTTTTTAACAATGATAATAGCAATACAAACTATTCTCCAAACAAACATCCGTACAGTTTTAGTCATAAGATATCTTTTAGCTTGACAACAGTGTGCGATTGTAACGTTCAAGGTCAATGTACGATTTTCATTCATTTCAATAAGCTGTCACGTTATTTTTTAAATGTAAAAAGTGTAAAGTTTTACACAAACTTTACCCCGTCTTTATATTTATATAAATTTAAATAAACAGTTCAAAAGTAATTTATATTCATGATTACGTGAAATGGAACGCAATTCGTTTTAAATCTATTGTAATTATAATTTTTTATCTGTTGCGACGGTCGATAGCCGACAACCGGCTTATTTATTTAGCTTCAACTCGTCAACATGAGTTTTTAAAATAACCTTTACGAATTAGTGGCGGAATTTTTGGCGGGAAGTCGTGTATAAATAATAATGTACACACTTTATCTATAAAAAAAATTATTCAGCGTTATCGAAACAGATAAAATTTGTTGCCGTGCCGGATAGCTATAACAGGTCTCACTAATTTATACGTGGTAAGTTATTATTTCAAAACAATTAAATTTTCACGTCTACTATTGTTAAATGTTTGTGCATATTTTGCTCATTAAAATCTTAATCTATAATTTTATAATATTTTACAAAAAGAAATTTCTAAATATGTCTAAAAAACAATCAATAATAGCACTATTTATTTTCCAGCAATGATTCCTGAGACTTTAAAGCAGCGACTAGTGACATGGCTGGAGGACCACCGCGAGTTGGTGGTGCTGGTGTTCTGTTTGCCGGCCAGCTTCCTCTTCACCCTGCTGCTGAGAGCTAAGGCCTGGCTGCGGCGCCTGGGGACCGGCCCCGACCATGACACCGCCGTCAGGGAGATACAGAGAAGGGTGAGGGTATATCCAAAGATTACTAGCACAATTTCGTGGATAACGCGACTAAATAAAACGAAAACTACGGGTAAAATGTTGAGGATATTGTGACATTTGGTCTCGTCGAAATTCTAATACTAAGTGATCAGGAGTATTATTTCCAGGTACTGCAGTGGAACAAGATGCCGGTGGAGGAGCGTCGTCTCCTGTGTACCGCGAGACCGAACTGGTTGTCGCTGTCGACGACGTTTTTCCAGAAGCACCTCCACCACCGCGTGCCGGTGCCGCTGCACGACATCCTCGAGCTGGACGAGCGCGCCATGACCGTCCGCGTCGCGCCCATGGTCACCATCGGAGACATCACCGAGTACCTCATACCGAAGGGGTACTCTTTGGCGGTCACTATAGAGCTGGTAGACGCCACTTTAGGAGGTCAGGACATGCTCGTATAGCAGTCGCGTGCTTTCAAACCGCCGCTTTTCAAAACTATGTGTTGTTTTTAGGTCTCGCGATGGGCACGGGCATGTCGACGCACTCGCACAAGGCGGGACTGTACCATGAGACCATCACCAGCTACGAGGTGGTGCTGGCCGACGGATCCCTGGTCACCGCCACCGCCACCAACCGGCACTCGGATCTCTACAGGGCGCTGCCCTGGTCGCACGGCAGCCTCGGCTTCCTGGTCGCATTGACCTTGAGGATAGTAAAGGTCAAACCTTACATCAAGTTGAAGTATACTCCAGTTACGGGCCAGAAGATCTACTGCGACATGATGAGAGATCTATCGGGCGCTAATTCGGCGAACCCAGCGCTGCACCCCGACTATATTGAAGGTACTATATTTAGCAAGGACAGCGCTGTCATCATGACCGGAGACTACTCGGACTACGACCCACAGATCCCAGTGAACCACTGCTCCAGGTGGTACAAGCCCTGGTTCTATAAACACGTGGAATCATACCTCACTAAGGGAGAAGGTGTGGAGCTGATACCTCTGCGGGACTACCTGCTGCGACACAACCGAGCTATTTTCTGGGTAGTCGAGGACATGCTGTCGTTCGGCAACGATCGCATTTTCAGAACATTATTCGGCTGGCTGCTGCCTCCGAAGCCGGCCTTCCTCAAATTTACCACAACACCTGGAGTACGCGCCTACACCTTCACCAAGCAGGTGTTCCAGGATATAGTTCTACCTATAACTGAGTTGGAGAAGCAGATCGAAGTGGCCAGTGTGTTGTTCGAGAAGTTTCCATTGTTGGTATACCCGTGCAAAATTATCGATCACGGTCCATCGTCGGGTCAACTCAAACGTCCTGATAAAAAATACCTGGTGCCGGAGACAAATTACGCAATGTACAACGATTTAGGAGTCTACGGTGTTCCTGGTAAAGTGAAAGAGAAGAAGTCTTATAACCCTGTAACCGCTATGAGGGAAATGGAGAAGTTCACCAGAGAAGTTGGAGGTTTCTCGTTTCTGTACGCCGATATTTTCATGACTAGAGAAGAATTTGAGGAAATGTTCGATCTGACGCTGTATGAAGAAGTGAGGAAGAAGTACAAAGCAGAGGGAGCGTTCCCACATCTGTATGATAAAGTCAAACCAGAGCTAGACGTGTTTGCTGTAGGGGAGCAGAATGCCATATAATTTTTATAATTTGAATAAATATCTTATTTAAAATAAGTTAAAGCAATATATAAATATAATTATAATTTCGTTATTTTATTTCAACTAAGAATAATTTAAAAGAAACATATCCCTGATCGGCTCCTAAAAAAAAATAACAAATACCTTGAGGTTGGAGATGTGTCGGAAGACGAAGGGGTTGTTGACAGCGATCTGCCTGCGGATGCGGTCATTCATGGCGTTGACGTAGGTCTGGTACACCGCCATGCACTTCTTGGCCAACGAGGATGCATAGTAGATGGGGATGTCCTGCAGCTCGGGGTGCAGAGACCAGTACTCATCTGACAATATAAATGGTTAATTGTATTCCAGTATCCGGGGACAGGGACCATTATTTTTATCTACCCTCATTACCCTCTTTCTTGTAAGACTTGTGATAAATATTGAATACCGACCGAGTATGAGCAGCAACTCCTGCGCCCGGCCGAGTGCGAACACAGGAATGAGACAGCGACCGCCACGTGTCACGATGTCATTCACCAGCCCCGTGAACCTGCTCTCGCGCTCCTCACGCTTCTCGTGTATGTGAGTGCCGTATGTAGACTCCTGCGTACACACAATACAGTCACCATGGGCATCACCAGCTGATCATCTAGACCAGGGATCCCCAAACTATTTTGGACAAGTGACCCCCTTTTCCAAAATGAACCGTTACCACAGACCCTTATGGCCAAATTACCTACATTTAAGATCAATTATTATTATTATTCATTCTAATTTAGGTCAATAGAAGAAGACAGAGTGAGAATTAGCAATGCTTTAAGTTTGATATCAATTTGGAAATCCCTGATCTAAACTAAGTCTATGTTCGGCTACCTTTTATATGGTCTTATTTGGAGTACTTCAGTATTTTACATTTTTCGATTCTCTGGAAGGGGGGCAGCGCCCTTCTTCCCCTGACGCCCATGATAGTTACAGTTACACACGTTACCTTTCTTTGGAATGCCGCAAGTTTTAATTCGCAATGGAGGTATGTCTCCATATTCTTTCAGTTTACTCCTACATTCGGAACTCCTCACTTTTCTCAAAAAAGAAAAAGTTATAAACTTACTGTAATGAGCACATCTGGATGTACTGTGGGAATCTCGGCAGCCATTAGATGACGATCTTCTTGTCTTGAAAAGTCTCCGGTATATAAAACCTAATTAAAAAACAGTATTTATTTAAATTGTGAATTTTCAACACCTATTTCCACTTAGTACTACTACTACTGCACTAGCTACGTGAATTTGCACCAGTGATAATCATAGTTCTACTAGAGTTTACCAGTGGAAAAGAAGTCTAAATGTATCTTAAACCAGATACCTTGACTCCAGCTATCTCGATCATGAACATGGCTGCACCGAGCACATGACCCGCGTTGTAGGCCCAGAAGCGAACACCGCGCACATCCTTCTCCTCATGGAAGTTGATCGTCTCTATGCGGTCCATGGAACCCTCCAAGTCAGACTCCGTGTACAACATCTGTTCCGTTGATATGTTGCTACAAATTATTTTCATTTTTTTACATTTGAAACATGTTACATTAATTGAAAGAACATTAATGGCTCAGTTGTTAAGCAGTTGAATCAATCTACAGTTGCTGGGTTTGAATCAATGTGTTTTTCTATTTTCGACATTTATATGTACATTTATCCGAAAACATTTTGATGTAACCTGCACATATCTGAGAACAAAATTCAAAGATATGTGTAAAGTCAACCCGCACTGACCGAGCATAGTTGACTATGGCCTAATCACTCCTAACTTAGAGTAAGCTCCGAGCTCATTAGTGAGGACATATAGTGAGCTGATGATGATGACGTCAATGAATGAATGAAAAATAAAACATGTGTATTAAAATAAAGAAAAAATAGGAAAGAAAATTAACTATAATGAAAAGAATTTTTTTTATGCAATAACATATTACCAATAGCTTAAGGTTTTAATTAGACCCAGACAGGATAGGTACACTTCCTACATAACACATTGAATAAAGACAATATTATAATTTTAAAATAAAAATTTTAACTATCTTACAACAAACTTACCTGACTTTGATATAATCGGAGACCAGCCACCTGTAAATGGCTTTTGTAGCGTGTGTCATGAACACTCTGCCTTTGAAAGAGGTCTTTGTTAGGAACCAGGGGAGGGCGCCGCTGTGGTCCAAGTGGAAACTGAAAATTATTATAATATTTTATGTTACATTCATAACAACAGTTATTTGATTGTTTGTTTGCATTAAATAGGCTCCGAAAGTACAGAAACAATTTAGCTTTTTTTTTTCACTGTTTGGAAGCTACACTTTAGGGTATATTTAGGCCTAGGTACAATTGGCTATATTTATTACAAGATTTTTTTGATTCCTCATGGCCAAAGTCATGGTCAACAGCTAGTATATATTTTAGTAATTGTGAAAAGAATCAAATGTATGAAATATTCATTTAATAACACTTACTGTGATATCAGAAGCAAGTCAACTTCATCAGCTTCAATCAAATCCACAAACGGCAGAGCATCCATTCCCGATAGCCCAGGATGGATACCACAGTCCAACTAAAACAATTCAATTAAAATTCATCTTATAGAGTAGACTTTACTAAACAAAGTATTAGTTTTGTATCTTGAATTTTAAATACATAACCTAAAAGTATAGAAATAAATCAAATTTAAAAATTACCGATGAGATAATTTCACTTAAAAAGTTTATAGTGTTTTTAAAATTTAAAAAGTATTATTTCCACATCTGAAATCATACTTCATACTATTTTACTATTAATATTATAAATGCGAAAGTTTAGATGGATGGATGTTTGCTAGAAGGTAACTCCAGAATGGATAAATCTGGATGAAATTTGGTATAGATGTAGAATGTTGTTTAGAAGCATGCATAGGCTAAAGATTGATTTTTTTTCTTCTGAGCGGACATAGTTGCGGGCAACAGATAGTTATAAATATTTTTTTATATTTGCATCCTTCATATACACATATTGTAACTAAGTCCGCACTCACCATAATCTTTTTTCCTTTGAATTCTAACATGATACATGATCTTCCTACTTCCTGGCCAGCACCTCTGAAATTTTTTATATATTCCTGAATTATAATTGGTATTAATTTCTTAAGGTTTATAAAATCTTCTTTTGCAGACCCCATGTAAGTGGGATAATGCTAGATGATGATGTTGATGAATTATTTAAATGGTGTTGACGTCACGAAATCTTTGGTGTCCCTTTGGATAATTTTTTTTATTGTATTAGTCAAAAAATATTGTAAACACATAATTTACCAACAGGGATATAGAAAACAATGTCGAACAGAAACTAATAAACCAGGTTATGGATATAATTTAATTATGTTCAAAAAGAAAAGATTATTTATTATTTTTCTCATTATTTTATAAAATGTGATATAAAATTAAACCAAAGGGAATATTTACAAAGGTCGTATAGTAAGTTGGTCGCTTTCTTCCATTGGCGCTTGGTCAGTGCCCTTTCTAGGATTTGTAGTCATTTTAGCTGTTTATTCTCAAATTATGATTTCATTTACGACAAGAAAATAATTCTTCTTGTATAAAATAAACATAAATTGACACACAAACAAGTAAGCAGCGGTAAAATTTGAGGTTAATAGGGATGTATCACATTCTATACAATGACACAAACGATTTCTATAAAACCGGTTTAAATTTATATTTAATTTTTTTTTTCAAGAACTGTACCTAATCTAGAATTTGTAAGATATTTAAATAATTGAGATGGGCTGCTTGCAATAACTATTTATTTGTTTACATTTTATGCTTATACTAGTGCTATATGCTTGTGCCACATCGAATAAGCTGCGATGTAAAAAAACTAATTTGACATTCGACATGACATGTGTCAACATGTGTTTGTAAGAAATGAGGTTAATTTATTGTTGATAAATTAATTCTTTTATGTTATGAATTGATGAATAAAAATGCCAAAAAATAAATTGTTTGATGAAGAATCCGATGAGGAAGTAGCTATTAAAACTGAAAATGAATACGCCAAAAGATATGATGCTTGGCGGGAGAAGGAAGAAAAATACAAATGTGAGATGTTTACTACATTTGTTGTAAAGTATTTACTACGTCTATAGTTGTTATTTATATTTAAAAATTAAATGTACTAATTTATGTTTCCAGTAGAGCAAAAATATGGGTCCAAAGCGTTAAATTCTGATGCGTCAATATCATCGGACAGCGAAGATGAGAGCGATGAACCTTTGGAAGTATCAGAAGAAACTGAGACACAATTCCTGAAGACCCTCGCTCTGTTGAAGACGAAAGACCCGAGAATATATGACCCTGGATATAAGTTCTTTGATGAAAAAGTTGAAAAGGAAAAAGGTAAATTTGTTTTAAAAATAAACAATAACAATATTACTCACAACTAAGCTATTAGAAGTGAGCTGAAGAATCTGCCTTTTACAGAGTTACTTAGGTTCTCAATAAAAAATATACTAATGTTCAAATGTATTTGCATCATATTATCTTATGGTAATAAAGATAAAAGGAAAGATGAAACTTGCTAAATACATAGTATAGTATTTTTACTTGAGCACTTTTATTACAGAAAAGGATGACAAGAAGAAGAAAGTGGTTTTCACAGACAGTGATGATGATGATGATGACAGTGGCAACATATTTAGCATTGAAAAGAAAGCTGAGGTTGATGAGGAAAAACAGGAACAGGAACACAATAAAGTAAGTACCTTTTGGTACTTTACATATGATTAAAAAATACAAATTAGTGTATTTAATGAATTTGTACAAAATTATTTTATTGAAAAGGATGAAAAAAAAAATGCCTCAATGTTAATTACTGTACTTGTCAAAGGAAAAATACATAACTTCATAAACAGAGTTTATTGTTTAATTTTTTTTGTTATTTATGATACTAAAAATAATATATTTTCATTATCCAGGATGGCAAATTAAAGGATTATCTTCTAGGCAAAGTGGAACATGTAGAAGAGGATGTGGAGAAAGAACTGGCTCCTCTGAAAGCTCTCTGGTCCGACCCCAAGCTTAATGAGGGAGAAGCTTTCCTCAGAGATTACATATTGAACAAAAGGTATGTGACAATTTCAAGTCACTCTGGAGGGGGACAATGGCAAAACCTGCCCCCATTTTCAGTCTTTATTAACTTATAAAATATTCTAGTTTGCATCATGGATTTCCTCCAGGTACCTGGAGGAGGGAGACGCGGGACCGGCGGGGGACAGGCTGCGCGACGACGCCGATCTGGAAGCAGATGAGGAGATTGTGGAGGAGCAGGGCAAGTTTGAGCGAGCGTACAACTTTAGATTTGAAGAGCCCGATGATGAATATGTGAGTTACCTAACTTATCTACTGATATCCCTTTCAGTGTCTTTGTAACAAAGTAGACAACAATATGTTTTTGTACATATATTCTCAGAATGTAGAAAAACTAACCACCTGCTATTAATTAGTCGATGTAATTTTTTCATGATGCTAATTGCATTTTAATGATGCTTTACTCAAGGTCGGCTGAAGCTGTTGACTGCAGCTATTTTAATAAAGTAAACAAACTATCCCATAGTTTATTTACATATTAGTTTTGATAGTAATTATTTTATTAGATATATTAGAATTTATCAGGAAGGGATGGGAAGGGGAAGTATATTTGATGGAGGCGGGGATACAAAGGAAGAGGATATATCCTCTTTTTGTGCATCCCCTCCTCTCGAATGAAGGTAGGCAATGCATCTGTAATTGCGGATGGCGATGGGCAGTGGTCACTTCGCTTTTTATGCGAATTCATGTGACCGCTTGCTTGTTTGCCACACTATGATATAAAAAATTAGTTTTGTGATTGAATACTTTTCTATATTTTCCAGTTGAAACGTTTCCCGAGAACGATGAACTACATCCGGCCGAAGGACGACAAACGTTCTCGCAAGCGCGCGGAGGTGCGCGCGCGCAAGGAGGCGGAGAAGCGCAGCAAGATGGAGGAGATCGCGCGGCTGAAGGCGCTCAAGTTGAAGGAGGTGCAGGAGAAGATCGCCAAGCTGAAGGAGGTCACCGGGAACCAGGAACTGGCGTTTAATGTAAGCTCACTTAGATAGGTTTTCATCATCATCAGCTCGGAGCCTACCCCAAGTTAGGGTTGACTAGGCCATAGTCAACTACAATGGCCAAGAGGTGTTACCATGTAATAACCTGCAGGAAAATACTCGAAATACTGTAAATAGATGTTATTAAATAGAAGGAAAAAGTTAAGCTGAAGAACAAAAAGAAGTAAAACTGCCTTCAAAGAAAAATTTCCTTTTATAACATTCATATATATGTGTTTATGCGACTTTATCTGTATGGTAACTCAGGATGAAGATATAGAGGGTGACTTCGACCCCGAGGAGCACGACCGCCGCATGCGCGCTATCTTCGACGAGCAGTACTACGGAGAGGCAGACGACAAGAAACCTGAATTCCCCGACCTGGACGAGGAATTGGAGATCGGTGAGGATAATTATATATGGGTTTAATTTTTCAAAATAACATGAATTTAAGAAACCAATAAGATAAAAAATAATACATAAAATTGCAGAAAATTGGGACAAGTACGAGGATGAGTTTGGTCAAGATGTGGAGGCGGAGGGCGCGGCGGAGGGCCCGCACTGCGAGGATCAAGACTTTAATGTAGGTATTGATATGTACACCTACAAAAAATATTTGTTTCCACCAGCTTTACCAACAAATGATGTAAAACATATGAATTATAAAGTCTAGGTTGCCTTTATCTCTATACAATAACTCTATCTTTTTGTTATCCAGATGGACGCGGACTACGATCCGAAGAAAGCGCGAGAGAATCTTCTAGAAGAATTGAAACGTGGCATGGTGAAGAAGCGTAGGAATAGAAAGAAGAAGTCAAAGCTCGCTCAGCTGCTGGAGGAGGAGAAGCCAAAGTTCGTGCCCGAAGCGGAGAGAAGCTACGCTCAGTTCATGGAGGAGTACTACAAGATGGATTGTGAAGATGTCATCGGAGGAGATCTGCCCACCAGGTTCAAGTACAGAGAAGTGGTGCCCAATGACTACGGACTGTCTATTGAGGAGGTAACATCAAATTGGACTAAATATTCTTTATATTTTATTTTAAGATGTAACTTATTTTGAGCTAAAAATAGATAGCTCAAAAGATTTTTGACGCATTTGTTGAGAATTAGTTTATCTCCATGTCTGTCTTCACCCCTTGTTTTATTCAACATGTTTTGAAACAAGATGACCATTTAATTGATATTGTTTATAGATTCTTCTAGCAGATGACAAAGAGCTGACGCAGTGGGTGCCGCTCAAGAAGATCGTGAAGCACCGCCCGCCCGCCGCGGAGAAGGGCGAGGTGAAGACATACGCCATCAAGGCCTCGGACCTGCAGCTCAAGAAGAAAATATTACCCAGTCTGTTTAAAGAATTACCACAGTGAGTAGACATTGTAGAACATCGTCTCATTTCTGTGCTTCTTCTTCGTCGAAAAAAGTTAGGCAACGCATTTGCAATTGGAGATGTCTATGGACAGCAGTCGCCTCGCTATTTCGGCGAATTTGGATGGGCGCTTGCTTGTTTGCCACCTTATATAAAAATATAGGTAACTTTAGAAAATAAAAATGTTTTTTATTGCAGAGAACCAGAACTAGTAGTTCCAGTAGAAGCTAGCAAAAAGAAAAAGAAGAAGAAGAAATCAAAAGAAAGTAAAGTGGAAAACAAAGAAGCTGATAAAAATGAGGTGAGAGAAAACAGCACTGAAAGCACTGTTGGTGACAAAATAAATTTAAATGTTAAACATAAAAACAAGAAATCCAAGGAAAATGATGTTAATAATATTAAGAGTGAGGAAAGTTCCGAGAAAACAGACTTAGTCAGCGAAGTTGAGGAAATCACAGCAAATACAGAAGTTAAAAGTAAAAAGAAGAAAAAGAATAAAGGTAATCAAGGTATTGAAGATCTCGAAAGTAATGAAGTAGAAGAAAGTAAAAATACTGACACAGTTCTGGGAGAAAAGAAAAAGAAACACAAAATTAACTTTGTTGTTGAAAGTTTATCTAAAGATGAAGAGCCGAGCACATCAAGTGATGTAGCACAAAATTTCCAGTCTAAAGGAAAAAAGAATAAGGCAAATTCGATAACAGAAAAACTAGAACCACAAGGTGGTAAATTAAAAAGAAAATCGGAGCCAAACTCGAATGAGACGAACGAAGTCCCGAAAAAGAAGAACAAACCAAATCAAACGAACGGAAAAACTTTCAAAAAAAATAAAAATCAAACTAAAAAGAAAAACAAGTTTAAAGGCAATCAAGATGAAAAACCAGAAAATCCATTGAACAAGTTGTCAGACGAGAGATTGAAAGCTTATGGATTGAACCCCAAGAAGTACAGAGGTTTCTTAAAATATAAGAAGTTTTAATTCTCTTAATTTTTATAAATTATAAGATTATATATAATTTGTGCCCTTTATAAATATTGTATAATACAACACAGTTACTATTATAATTTTTGTTTTATTTCTCGTGACGCTACTTTATTTTGACTAACTTGTAGGATTACAATAATCTTTAGTATCATCTTGATTCTTGTTTTACAAAATATATCCAACTCACTTTACTTGACTACTCACTCACTTATATTGCATCCATTGAACTCCTTACATATCCGAATAGCAACTTTAATTAGATTTTATTTCCCAATTATTACTATCCTTGTAACCTCACTCATCAAGAAAGTACCTATTTGTTCTTGTTCAGTTTTTATGTCTAGCACCTTGCTCAACAACTTGGTATACTTCTGTTTACAGAGATTGTGATACTTCACCATTTAGGTCGTGCCATTTGTGCAAAATCTTGATAAGTACTTATATTAATGGCTGACGGAAAAATTATGAATAGGCAGAAATTATCTTAATAACAACAAAAAAAGTAATAAAACAAATATGTATTGTACAATTATAACTTTATTGTTTAATCTTCTTCATCATCATTAGCAGCTCCACCAGTCTGTCCCTTGCGGAGGTTCTTGCGCTTGACGCGACCAGGACGGCCACCACCGAACGGTGACTTGAGCGAGAAGTCAATGTGCTTGCCCGAGTCCAGCCTCACCACAAATGACGGGATGTTCACCACCTGCTTGCGTACACTGACAAAGTACAAATATTAATTAGCATATTTTCCATAATACTGGAAGACCTGTGTATTGAGGTTATACTTTAGTTATTTTTGACTTCTCAATTATCAATGCATGGCACATTATAATGTTTCAATGCAGTGTTAATATTTTACAAAATTACATAATAAAAGTTGGCAATATCTTCAATATATGTTATCTTAAACATCACAAGTCTTAACATACATTACCTGAAAACAGCTTGTAACAAGCATACATTTCAAGACATTGAACTAAGCACAAGGCCGTTCAAGTGGTCTTTATGAATATATTTGCAAAGTCAGTGAGCAGCCAACACACTGGTTGTAATGTTTTTGCTCAACATCACGGCATTGCTTCAATTCCATCACTGCTTTTTGGCATAAACACTATCTGTTACAAACAGAGCTTGTTTCAGAGCACCTACCATTAACATTGCATGTGGTAAGCATATTACAGGAAATTATGTTTATAAAATTCAGTGATATGATATAAATAGAATAATCTTCAAAAACTATTTTTATAATTAAAGGTTTTTGAACAGATTATAACCAACCAAAATCTTTTAAAAACCTTGTTATCTCACAAATCATATCACACAATAATATGAATGAATTATAAACAATTCTCCCACTCACCGGATGTGTCTCTGTCTGATGAGAATACGAGCATGATGTATGGACTTGGCCAGACCAGCCTTGAACACCTGTGTCTGCAGCCTGCGCTCCAAGAAGTCCTCAATCTTGAGGCCCAGCACATAATCCAGCTTCATCTGTTTCTCATCCAACACTCCGATCCTCACCAGACGACGAAGCAATGCATTACCTGTACAGAAAAATTAATGTAATAACAAAAATTTACATTGACATCATTGGGTATTATAGTATTTTTATCAGTAATAAGTTATATCAACACAAGTTTTATCTGCCAAGAGGTTGCCAAACTCATCATTAAAAAATATAGATCTAATAAACATCTCGTTAGACTTTGAATAAAAATATTTCATGTTTTTATAAAAAAAAACGTTTTTCTAAGTTAACAAAAGGAGTACATTTATAGAGCACACACATCCAAATTATTTTTAGAGCATCGGTGGCTCAGGGATTAAGCATTTGATTTATAATCTGCAGATCCAGGGTTCGAATCTTGCCATGTACAAGTGTTTTTAGTTTTACCTATATACATCTATCAATCATTTCTAGGTTGGAGGAAAACACTTTGATGCAACCTGCACATATATACCCACACTGGGCCAGCATGGTTGATGGCCTAGTCAAACCTTACTTAGGCTAGGCTTGGAGCCCTTCATTCTTCAGTACAGTGGGCTTTTTATTTAACAACCTGGTTTACGACTTTTTCTTCAAATTTATTATTTCATATGGCTGGATCTTCTGAATGACTATTTAGCCTTATTCTGACTAATCTATCACAACTCGACTGACTGTTAACGGAGCACATCTTTAAGTAACCATTTCAAACAATAATGAAAAACGCCGGCCCCACGTGATACTAACCTTCGAAAAGCCTTTTAGGGTCTTTCTCCTCCAGCGTAAGCAGTTCTCTGGCAGCCTTACGGATGCGAGCGAGTGTGTACTTCACCCTCCACACTTCACGTTTGTTACGGAGACCATATTCACCGATGATCTTCAACTCCTGGTCCAAGCGCGCCTTTTCGAAAGGCCGCCGCGGGGTTACGTAGGTCTTAGAGAAGACCGACGGCACTCGGTTGTTCACCATGATGGCGAGCTAAAATAAAACCGACAAGTTAAAATTTGATTGAATTGAACTTTGTTTTCTTTGTTTGTTTAAGGAGGTTTGTCGCCACTAGGTGTTGCAAGAATACATACTCAGGCTAAATCGATTAAAATAACACCTGAAGCGTTAGATACTCTTGGGAATCAACACACGTGGCATTATTATAGCCTTATTGTCCAGGCATGACGGCTATGGAGATCGCCATGTCTACTATAAGGCAAAATAAGTCGCCATTAAATCTGTTTACATCTCAATAACGGCAGCAAGGTAACGAGCAATATTAGATAGCAATGAATCTAAAGACTACGTTTAGGCTAATTTATAATTTATTTCAATTTCCAACTAATGCATTTCAAATTAAAAATAATAACAAACCTTCTTCCAAGACCGCTCGCCGTAAAAGAGAGGAAGGTGGCGTCGACAGTGACAGCCAAAGAGTAAAGTAAGTATACCAAAGAGTTTAAAAAACTTTAGTAACCAAAGAGCAAAAAAAGAGAAACAATAACAAAAGTATCACAGACACAAAAACTAGAAATTCTACTAGGAGTGTGTCTATTTAAGAATGATTAGTTTGACAATTCACAAGAGTTAGGTTGAGGAAATTCTTAATCTGAGAGTAAAATCGATTCAACTTTTAGATTTTCGATAGTTGTTCTCATAAAACTTGCAATCGAAAATTTCGTGTTAATTAAAGCATATTACAATGTAAATGAAATTGTTTCTTTCTATTCCTACTTTACTCTTCAAAACTGCTGAAAATTGAGGTGTTGACAAACAAAAAAGTATTAGTAAGTATTTTATGATTTTTTATTTAATTGTTGGATGCATAGACAAATAACTCCTATACTCCTAACTTAGGGTAGGCTCCGAGCCCCTCAGTGAGGACTTATAGTGAGCTGATGATAATTATAGCTTTAATTATGATACATACAAACCACGGAATTAATTATTTATATAATGGTGGAAATCGTTTCCTAATCCACGTGGCATCTTATGTGGCATGAGAGACCATGGCAGTCATACAGAGGTCACGAAAACCTACTTTGTTGTATAAGATTTGTAGATCTTAGATGAAAAATTCATTAAAATCCCAACCTTTATGCATTCATATAAATTATGATGTTCCAGCAAACCAGTTCTCACTTTATAATATATCAGGGTTCGTGAGTCGCGAGGCAAACAATACATTAGTTTAGTGAAAATACGCGTTTACAATGTTTGTATTCTTTTATATATTTCAATTTATAATTATTTTTCATAGCGAAGCTATTATTCTTCAAGTGAATGGTGAGATATGTTTTAATTTTAAGTGATTATTTAAATCATATTTAATCATTTAAAATCTTCTGTGAAAATTCTAAACACGTAATACAAAGTACGGGAATAAACGTTCAACTACTTGGAGACAATAATTTCTGTTGATGTCAGAATCAATTTTTTTTATTGTTGCATTTTATCTGTGTAAGTGTAACTGATACCGCCATAGCAAACTATGCAGTAAAGTTTTATGTTATATAAATATAATAATTTATTAAATCGAAAAAATCGGTACAAAAACATACAATATCGGTTGCGAACTCTGCGAACCCCTTTTAAAGTTTCCAACTGATAGCGAATCCCTAACTAAATAATTAAATCTATAAGAAAAATTTGTATTAACTTGAATAAAATAAGGTTTTTGTTTTAATAAAGTGTAATAAATGCAATGCTTAAAAATATCGATGTATTTTTTTTTAATTTATTTGGAACAACTAACGACTACATAATAGGTATAAATCTATAATATAAATATAACACATACAATGTAATTATGTACCCAACATCGTTGTTCACAACTACAGTAACTAAAAAGAAAGGAAAGGAAACAATAATAATAATAGACTACAATTAAGTTGAGACATAATTAATTACAATCAAACAGTTTAAAACAATCAAAGTTAATGAAGTGTAATATTCTATCTTGTCGCAAATGAGTCAACTGAAGAAGTATTTGTGGACATTTTTAATAATTCTTAATTCTAACATCTCAGCCCGCCAGATATCGAGCCCTTATTACGTAAACCTTGTCGCGAACCCACTTTTGACTGGCGAACACTTAACGGTTCGCGTATCCCAACTTTGAGAAACCTATAAGACTATCGATTATTACGACTGAATGCGATATCGTTAAAACCGGTTCTGATTGTATTTAGAATCCGAATATGACCGTATGCCGGCAATCTTCGACCTGGAGCCGTACCATCCATGCCTGCGTCGAGAGGACGGAGTCTACTGTCTACTTCGAGTAGACCTCCACGCTGATGAAGATAACGAGCTCATGCAGCTTATTCGTGTTAGTTCAAGCTACAGTAATACAATAACGTTTTAAATTTTAGTGAAAGTTGATATATTTCGTTCTAATCCAAACACGAAATGTTTTTACCTAAAGTCCACATTTTTATTTTTGTCAAAAACATATTATTATTTCACTTTAGCGTATTGGCTTTGGATCGAAATGAAATATGCAGCAGGGACTTTGCTTACCTAATTACGAGTACCTTTTCCTTTCAAAGGCAGAGGATTAATATTTAACTCATCTTTTATAGTAGTGAACATCCAGTTAAATAAAAAAATGGGACCTCACAACAAGCTTGCTTATAAATATAGAAAGAATCATCAAAAGCGGTGCAATCATTAAAACATCCAAATACTCAAAGTTATTTGGCGATGGACTCAGTAGAGTACATTCACTATTTAAAGGACAAGGTCACTGGCACCAAAATTATTAATTTATTGGCCTTTGATTTAAATTTGATGGTCATAACATAAAGTAAACTAACAAGTTATATTATAAGGCCATTAAGTAAGATTAATGTTGATATTTTAATTTTGGTCTTCCCCTCCGATGGACTCTGAACCTTTCCTAAGTTTAAGGTGGCAAGGCATAATAAACCACGCTGGCCCTGTGCCTGTTGGTTGACTATACATATCTTTGAATTTCTACGCGGATGTGTGTAGGTTGCATCGCGATGTTTTCCTTCACCGCAAAGACGTCTGTACGTTTAGATTATTATAGTCCTCAATGCTTGTCATTCTCATTGCAGTCTCTAAATGCTTTGCTTCTTGAATGATTTTAATAATTTATTGAATAAAGTGTTAATATATAAATTAATTTTTTACAGGGTTACTCGGAACATACAGTGAAACATTTTAATTATACATATTTGCAAAGGGGTGTTTGCGTGTCCACTACATGCCGAGATTTTATGTCAAATAAAACTGAAGTAATAAGTAGAGTTGATGACTTAGGAGGGATCCTCGAGAGATGCCTCAACGAGTCATTGTTTAAACAGCACGGGCTGCAAGCGAAGCTATCCACTGTATACAACTGTGACAAACACAATGACGAAATTACATACGATACGTTAGATTGGATTGTGGCTTTTTGTTTTCTAATAATTTTAGCTATTAACATAACTGGAAGTTGTTATGACTACTTCTATCTGTCGAAAATGGAAAAAAATAATAAAGGTAAATATTTTTATGCATTTTATGCTGCATAATACATAAAAGCAACTATTATATTCGCGTTGATTTGACCTTGTCGTATTTATTTATTCAAATGCTGCAGGATAGAGTCAACCGTGTACAATTTTTTTTCCAATTAATATACGAAAGATTTATATTTATAATAGTATTTTGTTTTGTAATAGATTTCTGTTAGATTTCATTTTTTTCGTTATAATGTGGCAAACGAACAAGCGGCCACCTGAATAAGACGAAATGGCGCAGCTACCGCTGCCCATAGATTGCAGATACGTTGCCTACTTTTAATTGACAGAGACGCACAGAAAGGGAATGTTTCTCCTTCTTATGCATCCCCTCCATCAAATCCCCTTCTCACCCTTTTCTTATGAGAAAAGGACTAAAATAAGGCATCTGTTACGCACACATTGAACGACACGCGGAATTACTTCCACTTCACGCCTGTCTTTTGTGTAGTCGTGGTAACAGATGTTGTTGCTGGCCTCTACCACTGTTAGTAGTTTACTTTAACAGTGGTAGACGCAAGTAACAACATCTGTGGAGATCTTTGTGTGACAAGATCTGAATTGAAAATTTTATTACAGAAAATCGGTTTTTATCATCTTTCTCGGTATTTCGAAATTGGAAATGGCTGACGGAGTACAGCGCCCCGGAACCGAGGATGGAGAAACTGAAAGGATTCCACTGTGTTAAGTAATTATACAAATAATTAGCCATCAGTTTACATTACACCATACATACATACTGCTCGCTTTACGGATGTATCGTATAAAATGCCCACAGGTTGTCGGTTTCTAATTTTGTCAAATAATATTTGTTTCAGGTGCATACTAATGTTTTTTATAATGTTTGACCACTGCGCGTGGATAAATGCCACATTTACTAACTATCCGTTGGATTATGAACGGGTAAGATGAACCAATTCATTTTATTATCAGTAAAAACTGTAAAAATTAAATAATTATACTAGTTACATATTTTATACCCAAACCCAAGTAAGTTTGAAAACAAATGTATAAAAAAGATAGTAAATGAGCCAGTTTCCACTTTTTTTCTCACTTCCTAACATGGCATGTAAGTTACTACCTAACTTACCACGCTAGTTAAACTTTACACATATTGTGTTGAATAGTACTACGACACGTGGGGCTACCAGCTGGTGAACGGCGGGATGATGCTAGTTCAGATATTCTTCGTGCTATCTGCCTTTATCCTCGCCTACAATCTGCTCCTGAAGAGCGAGAAGATGCCTCTCACCTGGGCCATCTATCCTAAAATTATCTTACTAAGGATTTGGAGGTAAGAGAATTTCGTCATCATTGATATTTGACCGAAATTCGGAAAGACTATTAATTTGAACCAAACACTAATTCTATTTATTGCAAACCTACGTTTTGTGTATTTAATCAGAAAAAAACATACTGTTACTTTAAATAAAGTAAATAAGAACATGTACAAATAATTATGTACGTCAAGTAAATTGTAAAAATGTATACTTCAACTTAGTTTCAGTTTGCGTTAAGTATGTCAATTACTAAAAGATTCATAGATTCACGGTCAGTAGATATCGTAAACGCTGAATGATTGTCGATAAATTAATGAAGTTATATTTGTAATTATATGTGTATTATGTTGAGGTTGAGCCCGGCGTACGCGGTGGTGCTGGCGTTCACCGCGAGCTGGCTGCGGCACGCGGGCGGCGGCGGGGGCCCGCTGTGGCAGCTGGCTGGCGGCAGCGTGGCCGGCGCCTGCCAGCGGTATGCCTGGACACATCTCCTGTACTTCAATAACTACGTTGAAGATAACAAGGCGTGTGCTCTTCATACATGGTACGAAATCAACAAGACAAGAGACAAGTTTTGCGGAAATAAAATTAGTAAAGTTTTAAATTGACGTTGCTTTTTCACAGGTACCTAGCGGCAGACTTCCAGTTGTTTGTGCTGGGTCTTGCAGTGATGGTGGGAACGCGCGGACGCACAAGACATGTGGCACTGTTTGTGCTGTTTCTTATAGGCCTCCTTCTGCCGGCGTGGCAAGTCTGGCTGCAGGATTTGGACGCCGTCGTACTAAAGAAACCAGAGTAAGTTTACTATACTATTTGCAATTTTATATACGCGCCTGCCTTTTTCTTGTCCGTTAAAAGTATGATATCAAATTAACATTAAATGTTTAGCACAATGAAGTTTAAGCGCAACCAAATCATTTAACCCATTTCTGAGATTAGCTCCTACAATCATACTAACAAGAATATGTTTGAAAATTTTCAGGTAATAACAAGGGCGTCCATGTAATGTAATATAGTTAATACTGTTCTGGATTTATATTTCAGGTTCTACTAATACCGCGGTTCTTTAGTAACGGTACGGTTTTTAAGTAAATATAACTCGTCCGTGTAGGTTCTACCGCAGCTTCCACAACCCGACATTCCGCAAGATGCACATCTCGGGGCACGCCAACATAGTGTGCTGCGTGTTCGGCCTCTCCACCGCCCTCCTCGTCTACCGATTGCAGAGGAACAAAGTTGACTTATCGAGGAATAAGGTTAGAACATTCTAGTTGTTGGCATATGAATGTGTTGGAGTACATCAGTAGGGGAAGGTCTAAGAAGGATGGATTGTGTGAAGTGACATGATTAAGAAGAGAGTAACTGAAATAACGAATGACTAAAAAATTATTGTTGTTGTCATACAGACTTAAGTCGGTACACGCCATGTACATTTGGTTTTCGCAGATATTAAAGCACCTGTGCTGGTTTGTGGTGCCGGGTGTAATGGTGCTGTTAGCGTCGTGCGCGGTGTTCTACACGGCGGAGCGTGCGTCGCTGCTCACCAGGATGACAGTGGCGGCGCTGCACCGGGTTGTCATGGCAACCATCTCCAGCTTCGTCATCGTCGCCCTCGTGATGAGGATCAACAGTGAGCTCATGGAATTTGACATTTAGGGTGCAAATTGTCAGTGTCGATTCTTCTGTACGCAAAGAGTCAACTAGAGCTATTAGTTTTGGGATTAAAACTTATAGGATCCGGCTCGAAGGACCAATTTATGTACGGTGTAGTCCGTCCATATAAAATGATACGCTGAGTTTAAACAGAAATATATGGTGTATTCGTCAAACTACGGCTAAATGATTTTTGATGGTTAGGTGATCAAACGCGGTTGGTGACGCCTGAAGAGGGTAAACTGTTGATGATTGGAAAACGTGTATTGTACGGTGTTCACACTGTACAATTATGATGTTGTTCACTCAATGACTGTTTGTTTAATCACAGACTAGGCGTTTGTTTGAATATATTGCAGAGCCGATCAGCCGCTTGTTGGAGTGGGGCGGGTGGGCGGTGCCGGGCCGGCTGTCGTACTGCGTGTACCTCGTCCACCTCAACATGGTGCATGTGCTGCTGGCGCGCAGGACTCATCTCTCGCAAGTCTCCATGTACAATCTGGTACATACTGAATACTCTTTGCCTCGATTATTTAATGCTTAACCTTAACATTGCTGCCCTTATTACTAAATACAACTTTTTAGTATTGAATGCGTTCAGTTGTTCGCTTTAAGTGTTAGGTGTTACTAGTTTGTGATGGAATGTTTATTTTGTTTATTGTCCAGGCGTTGAATTTTGTGGGTGTGTACGGATGGTCGCACGTGGTGGCGCTGATGCTGCACCTGTTGGTGGAGGCGCCGACGTCGCGTCTGGTGCACGCGGCCACCACCGCACATCACAAGACCGCGTGACACTTCCCCGCCATAGACTTCATAGAGTGAATGGCGATTAAGCTGAAGTTATCTTTGCTTTTAGATGGCGCTATTCTTAATCTTGAAGTGGAATTATTTTATTTGTGTTTCTTTACTGATTTATTAATCAAATTGGAATAAATTATAGGTTTCACGGTTATAACAGATTACATGTCGTACGCGACTGCGTCCGCGCGCAATTAAAAAAAATGTAGTCTATGTATTCTTCCAGACTATAATCTACATCTATGCCAAATTTCATCTAGATCCGTTGAGCCGTTCTTGAGATACCTTCAAACAAATATTTATCCGTCCATCCATCCAAACATTCGCATTTATAATATTAGTAAGAAGTAAGATTATATAATTGTGAATAATATTTTGTTTCCTTTCTATTGAGCTAATATAATACTTCATGGTTATAACAATTTATCTTAAAACAATAAATTCAATTATGTACATTATACATAAATAACAATTCTATAACACAAGATGTGGTTATAAATTATTTTGGGCGGTATTTCCTCCACTATTGTTTAAGTTGACATCTCTTAATTTCTCAGTGACCTCTCTGGAGCTGTCCATTTCTATGACCTGCTCCAGAGTGAGTTCTAGAATCTTTTCTAGTGCCTTCGCTGTCACTTCGGAAGGATACTTTGCAATATCAGGCACATGTATGAATAATGTCCTCGAATTGTCCACACTTAGTGATGTATAGTAGATGTATTCACAGAGATATCTGGAAGAAAAACTTTGATATTTATCTATAGATTACGAAGTTTTATTTTATATATTACTTATGTTCATCATTCTATATTCTCTGATTTTATGAAAATACTGACAAAAGAGATATAAAATAAAACAAATTGACATAAAACCACCCTAAACCGTTAGTAGTGTGTTTAAGAACAAAAGTTGTAATGATTGCAAACACAATTAAAAGAAGGCACTCAAAAAGTTTTGATTTAATTATTGTGGGTTTCTGAGACCTTAATATCCGTTTAAAACATATTATTGTTAAAGATAATGAGAGAGATTTAAGTCTCAGAAACCAACAATGAGTAATATAGATTGACAATAATATCTGACCCAGTGGGCATAATTCAAATTAAATTACGAGTATGACACATCACTGCCACCCTATTGACACAAGACCCTTTGACTAAAAAAGTGTCACTCTTTTCGTACTGTTGCTGTAAGATATTTTTTTCTTTCATGCCATTTTTTCTGATAAAACTAACCACGCTTCTCTCACTGGCTCAGATATCCTTGTTTGACATTTAATACTTAAATCTCAATGAACACTTTCCGTGACCACTATATTTACAAATCTAAGTACAACAACTATCATGGTTTACCTGCCAGCATCTTTAGAGGATATAGCACTGGTGTCATCAGTAGAGCTACCATTGAACTCCTTGCAGATCCTCTCCACATTCAGCTTTGTATGCAGTCGGATAGCACCGTCAGCAGTGCAGATATGGTTGGCTGGACACTTGTCGAAATAGTCTTTACGCTGGTAGCCTTTCCTGTGCGCCTGTGTCTCCAAGGTCATGCAGGAGGCTTCACTTGATACTCCTACATGGATCATAAGCTGGAAGTTAGTGACAGAAATAATAGGTGTTAAAAAGTGGTTAATTTTGTATTTTTAATACTGTCCTATAATAAATAGATATTTTGAATCATTTAATATCCATTGGTATATTTATCCTACATATTATTTTTTTTTTTAAATATACAAAGTAATAAAAGATAATTTATTTCAAAAAATTAATTTCTCTTAGCTTTTATTTATGGTCTTCATAAAACATAAAATGTTATCAACAGAGTTGTATACAGTTCTAATCTTTGTGATAATGTATCAGAACAAGTACACTACAGTTCATCTGCAACAATGCTATCAATTCCGCAGAACAATCACAATAGTTAATGTAAACACTTCACTATTATGATGTGTGTTGTTCTTATAATCTATTCATAACATAATCTGATTGCAAATACACATTTCCAATAGTTTGTTGTGGAATAAAATTCCTATCACTACACACACTATTATAGATGCATGTGCTAGCTTAGTAGATGTCTTTTGTCTATATTATTCTCTACTCTATTTTCCTATACTCTTGAGGGCTCCTATGTCATACTTGGACAGAAAACTAACACTGACAAATTCCATAATTTAAGAATTATAATTGAAAATTATACTGTTTTAATCCACTCACAAAACACCTCTATAAAACATATTGTTGATAGTTCTTTTTTTTAACTGTTTTGACAGTGGAAAGTTCAATGTTTTAAAAATTATTCACAAATTTTTTGTTCATCAACTTGATTACTAGAATACTAAAATATTATTACCAAATTATTAACACATAGAATTATAATAAGCTTAAATTTATTTTTTAATTTTAAGATTATCTTTACTGTTATACAATTATATTAAATATATAATGTTTTACTATACCTTGGGTGTATGCGTTTCCCATAGCGCTGGCACGAATTCGTCGACATTTTCATAAGTAACTGGAATTTCTAGCAGAACCAACTCTATA
This sequence comes from Papilio machaon, assembly GCF_912999745.1. Classification (NCBI taxonomy): domain Eukaryota; kingdom Metazoa; phylum Arthropoda; class Insecta; order Lepidoptera; family Papilionidae; genus Papilio; species Papilio machaon. The sequence continues at coordinate 7,827,032 of NC_060001.1, read as the reverse complement.
TTGTGTTTTGTTTCCAACTCTTCCTTGTTTATACGTTTTACCGCCTCCCAGCTCGCATTTACTGGATGGTTTAAAAATGGTCCGAAGCCGGTCACCAAAACCAATGGTTTAAATAGAAAATCTAAGTCGTTAGACATTACTATAAGTTTAATGTTAACGAATTTTTTTTTACAAGTTTGCGCTATTTTTTAAATACAAAACACTATAGCAACTGACATCAACTTGAGTTTTGATCAATTTTGATAAGTTTTGACAAATGATAATAACCAACAGGATGAAAGTCAGCTGATTTTCGATTTTCTGCACAAACATTGCCAGTTTGTTGATCGGATTGTCTTTGGTTTTATCTTATGAATGAATAAATTTTGACATGCTTTGTCATTAATTGTTGTTATAAAGTGAAAAATATAGCATCCAGCATCCAGTATATATTGTGATTAGGACACACAGAATTTTAATTTTACTCTTTTGTTGGAACTAAGAAAAAAGGGATTTATATAAATCGTTGAAAATGGTAACATTTGTAACGGCGAGTATCCAAGTTTTCAAATATCGAAACATTAATTCCAAATGTAAAGAAATCATAATATATGAAATCAGATTTCAGTTTTTTCGGGGAGTATAATAGAGATGTCTTTCAGTTTTTAATGTTTTGGCAATCAATGGAAAGAAGTAATCTCATTAATATTGTTTGTAAATGCGAATGTTTATATGGATGAATGGATGATGTTTGCTACAAGGTATTTTCAAAACGGCTGCATGGATCTCGATGAAATTTGATAAAGATGTAGACCACAGTGTGGAAGAACACATAGGCTACTAATTAAGTTTTTTTCTTAAAATTACACGCGTTCGGAGTTGCGGACGACACCTAGTTAATTAAATAAAGTTAAAAATATTTAGTCAAACAGCTTTAATAACATTATAAAAATTAATCTCTTCAAATAATATAATTTTTCTCGCACCGTAGAAAACATCACCAGTTGTCCTCTTATCAAATTTTACAAATCACAATACACCTAATTTAATAAAACTATTTATAATTCCATTTAATCTGGATATTGCGAGTCCGTTCGGTTTTATGAGGAAGTCTGATAAATCGCCGCCATCCATGCTTGGCGCGTTTTCCGCATCAACGGTCAGAAGAGGCACCATCATCATGCCCACGAAGATACCGTAAGGTTCGACCTGAAAAAAATATTTCTTTATTTTAAAACAGATGTAAAAGCATCGCAAACACTGAATGCTTTTGCCTGAAGCAATTTTTTTTTTATTTTGAACAAACTCAAAATTTGATCATGAAGTCATTAAGCACTTGTAAAAAAAGATTGCCTTTCACATAGCATTGATGTCAAATGTAAAACTTGTTTTTTATTTCGGTACTTGATAAAATAACACGGTAAAATCAGAACGTTCGTGTATAGCTTTGAGCTGAGCAGCGGTTTCGCAAGAATAATTTAATCTCGTACACTTAAGTTTATTGGTATTCAATCTAGTTTACAGTAAAGAGGTCAACCTCTTTTGATTTTACCTCTTTGATATCTGAGTCAAAGGCTTCTTTCGGGTAGGTTTTGACAGGATCTATGTCCAGCCTCACGAGGGCGTTTGACAACTGTTCGTGGTAATAGTCTAAGAGTTGATGGTAGTGCTTGTCGCGGAAATCCTCGTCGGAGCCCCCGAATATGTAGTACATGAGGTCAATGCCCGGGTTGGAGACCTTCAGCATCTGGTAATCTACGGGCACTAGCTCCAATCTACCATCCTGGAAATATATAAATTAATTATAATAATCTATATTTACGTAATTGCGTTAACAACTTAATAAAGTTGAAATGATTTGTCATCATAACTTTTATCACAACGTAATTAAAGAGAAAAGTTACAAGAAAAGTGCACTACTTATAAAATAAGTGGTTGTCAAGTTATATGACGCGACGGCCAAACGATCAATCTGACCTTGCAGGATAAGTATTAGCTATTCAGAGTTAAACCTAAAATTATTTTCCAATTAAGGTTATTTATCCTCTACCGGATGTACTTAATCTGTTTTTTCCTTATCGCAGTACTTAGTTTGAGTACCTACTTATAAAGATACGCACAATTTATTTCAACTTATGATTCTATTTCTTTGGATTGAATAGATGAATTAGAGAACACGCGCGAATATGTAAATTATCGCCATATTCAAATATCAGCGTGCATTCCTTTTTAGTGCCACATTAAAAAATTCTAAATTCAAAAATTCATTTCTATTGTAACTGCTCGATAACGATAACAGATTAGTGATAAAATTATCTTACTATGTAACCGATAACCTTTGCGAGTTGATATTTGTTTATGTATTTCTATGAAATAACATAAAATATTGCTTTTACGATCCAGAAAAACAATTATCATGTTTTATAATTAAAACTATATTATGCCAATAAATGGCAATTACTAAAAGTAAACAGTCTTACCCCGATAACTTTAATAGCAGCTTTGTTTAACCTGTATTGTACACTTATTATGTAAATTATTTTTTATACTCTTATGTCTTAATATCTATAAGATGAATAGAATGGTTTAATTTTTCTTTATCTTACCTCGTGGACTCTGTGCATCAGGTTGCTAGGTCTGAAGTCGCCGTGTGTGACCACGGGGCAATTCAGCGGCCTGAAATAATGAGAGGATTTCAAATCCTTCATCTTTTGGAGGTGCGCCTCCAGTCTCCATCTGTTCTCTTCTTTCACCACAGCCAACGCCGATCGCGCCATATTCTCCATCATTGGCTTGAAGTCTTCTGAATTCAATTCAAAAGACAAAAATTTGGCTAAAACGTCGTACTCTTCCGGCTTTTCTTTGCTGAACGCGATGGACAGCGCGTGGAGTTTTGCCAGTTCCACTATAGATCTCGCCGCGTACTCCCAGTCAAAACTCTTAAATCTATCGTGAATGTCAAAGCCGAGAGACGATAGATCTTCGAGAACTAGAATCTCATTCAAATATTCTTTATTGCAGCCATAGAATTTGACAGTGGCCAGTCTATGCTGCTTCGGGACGTTATGTTTCTCTTCCAAGTCCTGGTAGTGCTTTAGAAGTTCTGTGTAGAAATATATTTCTGTTTCGAACATCTTAAAGGGTGTCTGTTTTCTTATCTGTTCTCCCACAGAAGCGATTTTGGCAAAAAGTTTGAGGTCATCTTTGTCCGGTGCTGTGATTGTGATGTGGAACAGTTGAGAGGTGTAGTTGGCTCCTCCAGTTGTAAAAGACTTGAGTTCAATATGACAGTCCCCGTAGCCTTGCTCCTCCGCGATCTTCTGCACCAGGTCACGCACCAGCTGCTCCGCGTCCGACATATTGCGGGTCACCGTCCGCACTGAGCTAAATTTATTACAAAACAAACTGTGCTGTAATCGCTTTTACTACACGACGCGACGCGACGACTCGGATGATGTGTCGTAACATTCTTTTTATAACTCTCATGTTTGTAATCAGCGTCTAAATTTTATCACAACTGGTCACGATGCGACAGTTCATGTCAATGTAAATATTTTACGATTATCAATGAAATTCTACTAACAAAATGATAGGAAACTATAATAGGGCTATATTGCTTGCAATTTTTTTGCATATCCGCTTTCGCAATCACAATTTTCAATCAAATCCTAAATACGTAGCCCTCAGAAAGGATGTCTCAAAAGTACAGCAGTGACAATGTCTGGTTGTTTCCTTAATTTTACTAATTATTGTTTTACACAACTGTTGAAATAAACAATATTAATTTTTATGTCGCATTAATCATAAATGTCGCTTCCTTCTTCGTTGTTTTATTGTTTGATAAATTATGTTGTGTACACTGTACCTTGGTTTATAACTAAGTTTCTTAAAATTACTATACTTATTGTAACTATTGATATAAATGATTAAAGCTGTTGCCTAATAAATAAACTACACTTGAAAGCCCGAATTAGTGACTTTTTAAATGGCGAATTTGTATTGGTTTAGTTAAAATTTGAGGTAAAAAGCCTATACGGACCTGAAACACAATGTCGTCTCCGTGTCGTCGCGTATAAATGTCTTGCGGATGTAAACCTGTCAGAATTCGTTTCTCTACAAGATCAACAAGTCACATTGCCAAATAAAAAACAAAAAAACAAATAACGAATGTGAGAAACTTAATATGGAATCGTATACATTGAATATTGTTTGTTTGCGAAATCATATCAGATTGAATACTTAAGTGGTGATTAACGTTATGTCTACATTCTAGCTTGTAATTGTTGTAAATAATATATGGAAAATAACTACGTAATAAAACTGTTTCTTTTAAATACGTAGGAAATATTTATAAGTAGTTAACTATGGCTTGTTATGATGTATTCTAAGCAGAGGCTAGTGTTCGATAATTGTTTATGATTAAATGCCATTCTCTTTTACTTACGCTATTTGTTATCTTTATCAGTTAAGTTAAAATGGCCGAGCTTATCTTCGGTTAAAGTTCACTGAGGACAGTCCGGTAACTAAATTGCAAGTAAATGTTATATAAATAGTACAGCCATTGTCAGTTATTTTGAACGTCAGTGATCACAACGGTCGTTGAGGCGCGATTCCGGCGGCCATTTCCTGTTGTTATCTCTTTAGAGATGTTATCTGTGCCCACAACTGTTAATAGATGTGACCTGGTATATCTATCTTAGCGTAGTTTAGCTAGCCCGGTGAAATATCACGACCGCACCAATTTTGAATTCCGCGTTTCGTCTGATGAGTGTGTGTGCTAGAGGCTTAATTTTAGTCATTTTATTCTCACCCCTTTTTTATAAGAAAACGACGGAGATTTGGCGGAAGAGGAGATGCATAGGGAAAATATCCTCTTTCTGTGCGTCCCCTCCTCCGTCGATTAATGGCAGGCAACATATCTGCAAGTTCTATCTATCGGAGATCAATGTCTGATGCAATTATCTATCGGCAGCGGTCGCTTCTTTATCCTCATTTGTCACCTCATAATGTAAAAACAATTGATACCCCCATTTTTAACTAACATCTTACGATGAGGGGTTTTATAACGAAAAAGTACACTATAATAATGACACAGAACAGACTGTCTTGATTCTTAGTCTCTTGTTAGTATGTGTGTGTAATATTTTTTCCAATATGAAATAAATAAATAAAATAAATAATAATTTATTAATAATTTTACATTTTAGCAAAATATATATGTAATTTAATATACATACATACATACTATTAAAAATATTATATTTTTTAATAAATAAATTGTACTAAGTGCCTATTGACATTCTAATTTGAGTTAAATAAATTTATATCGCACCGACTTTTCTCTCGGAACTGGTAAATGCGTTTTGTATGATTTCTGTGAGTAAGGTAATGTAAGATCACAGTACGCCCCATCTAATAAAGTCTTCGACGAGTCCGTTCAGACGGGCAATGGCGAGCTGGTTGGGCGGGATGGCAAATTGTGCGAGGTCGCCAGTGGCAGTGCTCATGTCGGGCGCGTCCTCTGCAAGCACGGTTACCATGGGCACCATCATCATGCCCACCAGTAGACCATACGGCTGGACCTGCGAATAGAACATTTATTTAAAGCTGAGTGAACCACAGAGGGCATAGTAATGCAATTAAGCCTTGAATAAAAACAAGTTATTTCTTTACGCGATAACTAGATTTAAAAGCATGCTTGCATTCCTATTATTTGATAAAAGGTACTTTTTAATTTTCTATTTGTGTTATCATGTTTTTATTATCCTTGAGATATTTATTAGTTATTTTTCTAAAAAGTAAAAAGCTATTTTAAATGTAAAGGCGAAGTTATATAAGTAATTAAAAAAAACTCGCTAAATTAATATCACACCTCTTTCAAATCAGCCTCAAAATTTTCTTTAGAGTATGTGGTGTCAATATCGACGCCTAGTCTTTTCAGAGAGTTCCCCAATTCCATGTGGTAATGGTCTAAGTGTTGACGGTAGTGCTGCCTACGGAACTCCTCGTCTGAGCCGCTGAAGATGAAGTACATCAGATCGATCGCCGGGTTGCTGATGTTCAGCATCTGATAGTCCAACACCACGACCTCCAAATACCCGTCCTGGAGAAAACAATTTGTGTAATAAGTTAAAAGGAAATTTCTAATACAGGTCTCATCATCATCAGCTCACTATGCGTCCCCACTGAGGGGCTCGGAGCCTACCCCAAGTTAGGGGTGACTAAGCCATAGTCAACCACGCTGGCCAAGTGCGGGTTGGTTGACACATATCTTTGAATTTCTTCGCAGATATGTGCAAGTTGCATCACGATGTTTTCCTCCCACCGTAAGAACGTCGGATAAATGTACATATGTGAATTGAAAATCGAAAAACACATTGGTACATGGCAGGATTCGAAACCGGGATCTGCAGATTGCAAGTCAAGTGCTTAACCCCTGAGCCACCAGGTCTCATATAGGTAAAGTGAATTACAACTCGATGAGACAGTCTTGGAATAACATCTATATATATAAAAGAAAGTCGTGTTAGTTACACTATTTATAACTCAAGAACGGCTGAATCGATTTGACTGAAAATTGGTGGGCAGGTAGCTTAGAACCAGGAAACGGACATAGGATAATTTTTACCCCGTTTTTTATTTTTTTGTATTCCGCGCGGATAGAGTTGCGGGCGACAGCTAGTATATAATGTATTGTTCAAATTACACAGTTCCAAATACTTGTAGGGAAAACTGACCAAGTCTTCGATTTTGCTGAGTTGTTAGTCTCACGTGTAACTTATCATAGTACTTAATAATACTTTCAAGGATTATTTAATAGATACCCAATGATAATCTTAGAAATACAATTATAGAGTGTGTATTTTCTTATAAGTGTTTGGGGGACATGCTGCGGCTTACTGGCCACATATTACATTATGTCATCCGATCTACATCTGCATAGATTGAATTACTGTCTGCATTGAATTGGTCTGATCGTCTTTAAATTTAAAGAACTTTGTAATTTTAAGATATGATCAGAATTCAGCAAGACTACTTATTAGAAGTGTTAAGAGAAATCGTTTACCTCACGTAATCTATGCATAATGTTGCTGGCTCTAAAGTCGCCGTGCATTATCACTGGCTGATGTTGTACCTTGTAGAAGTAATCCAATTCATACTCTTGCGACTCCTGGATAAAAGCTTCTAATTTTCCTCTGTTCTCTTCTTTAATCACTGCTAATGCCATGCTTATTATATTCTCTATCATTGGCTTGAAGGTTTCTGCTTTTAAATCGTATTTCAATTGCTTGGACAAAATTTGGAACTCCTCGGGGCTTTGTTTGCTCAATGCTATGGATAACGCATGCAGTTTAGCCAGTTCTGTGACCGCTTTCGATGCATATTCCCAATCGAATGTTTTAAATCTATCGTAGCTCTCGTATCCCATAGATGATAAATTTTCGAGGATTATTATTTCCTTTAAATACTCCTTTCTGCAGCCGTAGAATTTGACAGTAGCTAGTCTGTGTTGTTCGGGTACATTGTGTTTTTCTTCTAAGTCTTGATAGCGCTTCAGCAGTTCCGTGTAGAAATACATTTCCGTGTCGTATATTTTGAACGGTGTTTGTTTACGGACGTGTTCATTTACGCATGCTACTTTGGCAAACAGGTTAAGGTCATCTTTGCCTTCAGCTAGGAGAGTTACGTAATACAACTGGGACGTGTAGTTTGCTCCTCCCGTTGAAAACGGCTTGAGATGGATGCGGCAATCTTTGAAGCCTTGTTCTGAAGCGACTGTTTGCACCAGATCTCGCAATTCCGCGTCCGACATCTTGCAGCTCTTAATTTGCACTGAGCTGCAGTACACTACGAACCTATTATCACGCACTCCAATAGATTACGCGGGAACGGCAGTGAGCGGACGTATTTGTAACGTCATCATTGCACTCAATTAGACGTGTGTAAATCGGCTCTGAAACCGGTACAAATGTTCAGGTCACATAGACTTGAACCGTTGAGCTGCGGCTCATTAACTAAATTGGCAGTTCCCGGCTCATTGTAATGTACTGTAACTATGTGAGGCGACGAGCTGCGAGTTGTCTGGCGTCTAGTACTGCAAACTCGAAAAGGCAAATCACAACTCTATGCAGGTACAGATAGAGCTGAGCTGCGAGTCAGTTCACTGATCTACTTCACACAAGTAAACCGTGGGCTGATCTGTAAGTCACCAAGTTTTGTTAGGTTACCTATCATTACACTCGATGCATCTATAATAGTTTATTCATAGCTGTGAACTGGTATAAATGCTTTGATATCAAAAAGCGTGAAACGCGAAATGAAACATTAAAAAATATTTGCATTTTTAATACAAATTAACTTATATATCTTTGTATGTTTTGATACGTCAATTGTTTATAACTTTTTATTAAATAAAAAAAACGTTTTTTTTTTGTAGTTGAGGCGCATAAAGATGGCAACAAACGATATAATAAAATTTAAGCGAACGCATTTAAAACAAGACGAATATGTTTACAAATATATTTTTATTGTACTAACTAGTCTGCAATACGTCCAGCTTTTTTTAATAGTTGATGATACCATTGAACTTGTACACGGCGAAGCTGCTAGACTCCAGTCTCGGCGCCTCCTGGGCCGACACCGTGATCATCATGCTTACGATCAGCCAGCACTGCTCGATCTGTCTGCAAACACACTTTCAGAGTTCGAGATAGATGACAATGTTCTTTTTTTTATAAGCGCTCCGACGGTAGAAATATACGGTCGCACAAAACCTATCATGCTCACAAAAAAAAAAAGATAATCAGAGCCCATTAAAATTGTTATAATGTACTTTTTGGACACTATTTCTCTAATGACATTTAAGTCGGAGATTCTCAATTTTTTCCCCAGACCTTTGTCATATATTTACTGGTTTCGCTGAATCCTCTGCTGCTACATTACATGTTCATCTTGTGATCCTTTTTTTCCCGCATCGTTTCTGTGGTCTTTCTAGGCTTTTATTGTTATTGTGCTCTATTATGACAAATCCTCACACTGCTACTTATAATCTATACCATAAACAGGAATATTCATTGTATATAAATTGTTGTAAGAAATAATTTACAAACATAGAAAAGGTTATTATAATTTGGAGTTATAGAAATTTTGAAATCAAATGGAAACAGCATATCATAGCTTATCGTCATTATCGCTGATTTGTAATTGTATAAGGATTTAAGTAAATTAATTAGGCATTTATAAAATAAGATAAAACAATGACTCATACTACTTGTGACTAAAAATACGTTTACGTAATTAATATTCAACAAACATTTTGATTGTCACGCAATGTATGTTATTTTAACAGCCGATGACAAATAGTATTTGGTTAATAATTTAATACGAAACCAGATAAAGACAATTATAGATAAATTATCTGTTATGATATGTTTTTACCCGATATCATTTGCCTGTTTAAATATAACATCAAAATTTACCAATAAAACTAGTGATGACCCTTCTTCTTTTTAAAGTCGGTTTAAACAATAGACCGAATCAAAAATTCTGCTATTGGTTGTTTGATTTGTCTATTAATAAGATATTTGTTAAGTCCATTTTTATGATAATTCAAATAATAATAAACAAACATTGCAGTTATAAAACATTTTTGTGGATAATGTAACGTCAACTGACCATTGTGTTACTTATTAAATATGTTAGTGTTAGTTTTATAATATTCATTGGGTTTTTGTACATAATGTTTATTCAGACGTCGAGAAAAAGCGCAATTCCCAAACTATCAACATTTTAAAACGTGTTATTATCAATATGATAAATAATTTAAATACTTATGTATAATCCGATTACAATAGACTAAAATCAGTTGATATCGATTTCTTTGGACAAAACTGTCCAATCGACTAAGTCGCTTTTTTTTTATATGTGCCTTTACTCAATAGAATGCAATCAGTGATCCGCGAGACAGCGGCAATGGCAGACGCGCTTGCACTGGAGCAACTGGTGAGAGAGAACCTCGGCGACGAATGTCCGAGACCAGAGGTAAAGATTGAGAGGTTCGACAGCGGTGGGGCCAATTACACCTCCGCACTCTTCAAAATACTAGTCTCGCGAAGCGGACGCGATGACTTGCATCTGTTCGCGAAGGTCGCCTCCTTCAGTGAGGCCATGAGAACGAAGGTGAACGCCGACTGGATCTACACCAACGAGCAATTTGTCTACACGACGATAGTTAAAATCTACGACAATCTCCAGGAGAGCCACGACGTTCCGCTAGAACATCGGTTCGTCTTCCCCAAGTACTTCGGACACAGCTCAACGCACGGCAACGAGACCATCGTGACCGACGACCTGGGCATCCAGGGGTACAAATCCTTCAACAGGTTCGCCTCCATGAATTGGGAGTACGCTTCGAAGTCGGTGGAGACTCTGGCCAAGTTCCATGCACTGTCTCTCGTGTTTGCACATGAACAACCGGAGGAGTTCGAGAAGATAGCAGCAGGAATGCAGTACGGTATCGGTGTGAATGGGGATGAGACCACAAAGGAACTTTATGTGAAGATGGTAGAAAGTTCTTTGGCGACGCTGCCCGAAGATTACAGGGACAGAGTGCGGAAGGTAGTCTACAACGAAGAATTGATGAAATTTCACAATAAGCCAGTGAAGAAGGTCGTTCTGGCGCATGGCGATTTTAGACTCAGCAATTTGCTGTTTAAGCGAAAGGTAAGGCAAAGAAGACTTCATATCTCTCAGGTGAATGAAAATATAGAAGAGGTTTAATCTCACTGCCCTAGTCAAAATTAACGGCTTTGACCGATATTTGATTTCTTTACTCGGCCAACCTGTAAAAGTATGTCGACGCACTCGTGCGTTACGTGCCTCAATGACTTCAAATATTTTGTCGCCATAATGTTTACACCATTATTCCAACATCATGGTGGTTTCATTTGTACAATCAATATTTCCACGATATTTTTCAAAAACAGGCAGCAGGAATTGAAATTTGGCCTTTAGAATGCATATCGAAGTGATGGAATTTACAGCCTACACTTGTGAAAGATTTGCAGACGAACGTTATGTGGCTCTACTAAACTATTCAATAATTATACTCCGCGTTAAAAAGTCAAAAATGGGCTGCCAATAACTGAGTCCCGAGTGAGATCGCAGTACTGTGTTTTACCTATTAATTACAATAATATGTACTTTCCAGGGAGGTGTTCTGCTCGTACGCGCTGTTGACTACCAGATGATGCATGCCGGCTGCGCGCTGGCGGACCTCATCTACTTCATCACCGTCGGCTCCGATAAGCAATTCCGCGACAAATACTTTCATAGACTCATCGAATATTACCGGGAGCAGTTAGAACTTGCACTTTCAAGGTTTTCACTGGACATTGAAGATGTATACCCCAAGAAGATATTTGACGAGGAACTAGCAGTGGTGAGTAGATCCCAAGCCAGGAGTGGCTAGAATTTTGTGATAAGAGACCACTGCAGCAGCAACCAATTACCAACTTATTGCCCGTTGCGGATGCCCTAATTCATACGTTGCCCGTCCCGAATCAACTATTCCGTCAGTCTCTATTTAATCTCCACAGATACTGCAACTTGCCGTGGTGATCAGCGTGATGATCCTGCCGTCGGTGATGGCGGACGAGGAGGATGCACCCAAGGCGGGCAGCAACTTTGACTTCTTCGAGTCCACGGTGAAACGGGGTCAGTTGTTCACGGAGAGATTCAACGATCTCATACAGGACTGTATAGACTGGGGCGTTGTATGACTTTGTTGATGTTGAAACTACAACACTATATTATCAAGATATTTATTAGGAAATTGTCCGAACCTAATTTTATCTCTGACTTAAGATAAGAATTCGTACCTAATTCAAATTTCTGTATCAATCTATGGTTTCACAATGATAATTTAAAGTTACTTTGTCGAATTTAAAGTGAAATTTGGGTTTCGGAAACTTTTTACTTTTATTAATGTTTGTACTTAAACCTAGTATTAACTTTCCCCTTTGTATAAGCGGTTTGCCGTTTTGCAGTTGAAGTAAAGTAAAAAGTTCGAAATTCAAATTCAACATTTCTTTATTGAGGCATAAGCAAGTAATCCCTGGCTCATGAACAAGCAATGCGCTGTAGGTATCTTATAAACCAGTGAAATAAAAAAAAAATTACTTTATGTGTACCACTGACTACATAAATGGACATAGTATTTTGTGCCTATTTGATTTCTGTTGTTTTGACGCTAATGGTAGCTGTTTGGAACTGCGCTGTGGTATGAATTTGAATTTAAATCGGAACGAAACAAAAGTTGAAATTTCCAAGCAATTGCCTATCAATTTATATGGTATAGATCAATGATGTGTACAAATAAAACTAATACAATATATAATAAAAATAAAATAGTTTTTCAGAAAACATTACTTGTCTTTATTTATTCTATTTATAAGTCAAACCCAAGCCATAATCCTGTATACCAGCAATTAATGCAACAAGCAATGGCAACTTTTCAATGGGCGTATTTGTTTAATAAAATTTGAATATGAGAACACCTGCAATTTCTTAATAGCAAATTTACAGTTTCGAATTTTATTGAGGAAGACATGGAGCAATTGCGTGAAACTGACATGTGGAGGGATAAAACTAAAGACTGGCGTGAAGTGGAACAAATTCCGCGTTTCGTCTGATGAGTGTGATGCCGAAGGCCTTTAGACCTCTTTCCCTTCACACCCTTTTCTTATTAGGAAATGATGTGAAGGGGAAATGAATATGGTGAAAGAGGGGACGTATAGGAAGGGGAAATATCCTCTTCCTGTGCGTCCCCTTCTCCGCAACGCATCTGCATTTGCGGATGTCTATGGCCGACCCCTCGTAGCGGTTAGAAACTTTTATATTAATAACTCTGAGCACAGAACGGAAATATCGCGTATGCGTTTTAGGACTTTAAATCATTCGAAGGTAACAAGCTTACAATATCTTCAGGTGTGAATTTTTTTATAATGTTAATTATTTTATATTATCAGAGAACTTAAGTCATTACTTATTCGAGGATAAGAATAAATGAAGTAACTGAAACTGTTTAAGTTTTTTAGTATCAATGTCAAAGACAAAATAATTCGTTTTTAATTGCTTTATATTTACTTAAAATTTTATTTTTATTTTCGTGTGCATGTAATGAGGCGCATTAAGGTATAACTATTTAGGTCAATGGCACCTTCTTCGCATGTGATAGCCGTTTTCTTAAAATGAAATGGAACGGACACTGTCTGAAATATTAAAACAGGTCATGATTGTAGACGACTCACTTTTCTTTGCATTAAAATGAACAATATGACCATTGAAGCTGCCATAAACGGAATTAGCGTTGCCAGACATCCGGATAAAGCCGGACGTAGGAAGGCTTTTTGATTGCCTGTCCGGCCAAAATAAACGGTGTCCGAGTTATCCGGCTTTTGTTAGGCTTTTTAAATACATTTCCCAAACGAGAGTGTACCTATCAATACCGAGACAAATTTCTATATAATATACCCTATATTCTTCGTCCGACCTTTCTACCCAAATGTCCGGCCAAACTGGCTAGTCTGTCCGGCCAAACTGGCTGGTCTGTCTGGCTAGTAAGTTAGGCGACCTGGCAACCCTACACGGAATCCATCGTGGAGTCGGTACCTACAGCAGTCGCCGTATGGTCCGTGTGTTGTTAAGGCTGATTTCTTGAAGCAGTAAATAAAGTAAAACGGAGAACTAAGTAACACATTCACTGCTGACCATTCGGATCCAAGTGCTATTAGTAGCGGTGCCTCCCCTTCGGATCCGAGCGAGCGGCCCGTTCACTTTGTAGTGGTCAGTCAGCCGCCGCGTTTGAAGCGAGTCCACGTTGTGTGGCCACTCTGGCAATATATTCTACTAACGAAAAAGAGTATTGGTGTCATTCTTTTTTTTTTTTTTTTTATAAGAGAAGGGGGCAAACGAGCAGCGGGAACACCAAGGTGTTCATCGACGCCCATGGACATCTGCAACACCAGAGGAATCGCAGATGCGTTGCCGGCCTTTGAGAAGATGATACGCTCGCTTCTTGAAGGACCCTAAGTCGTAGCGGTTTGGAAATACCGCCGAGGACAGACCATTCCACAACGCGGCGGTACGCGGTAGAAAGCTACGCGAAAACCGCACGGTTGTGGATTGCCAGCCATCGAGGTGGTGTGGATGGAACTTGGCGGTCTGTCGGGTCGTCCGATGACGGAACTCGGCGGCAGGAATTGTTCCAAACAACTCTTCTGAGCACTCCCCGTGGTAAATACGGTAGAAAATGCAGAGGGAACTAACGTCCCTCCGCAACGCCAGAGTGTCGAGCCGATCAGTAAGAACTCGGTCGTTGACGATTCGAACCGCTCTCCGTTGTATGCGGTCAAATGGAAGAAGCTGGTACTGGGGTGCTCCCGCCCAGAGATGCGAGCAGTATTCCATGTGGGGCCGAACTTGCGCCTTATAGAGCTGAAGGCGATGGCCCGGTAGGAAATACTGCTTCGCTCTACCGAGCACACCCAGTTTTTTGGAGGCCAGCTTGGCCTTGTCTTCCAAATGACCGCGAAACTGAACGTCGTTCGATATGTCAACGCCGAGAATACTGATACTGGCTGAGGCAACCAGGGGAGTGCCCTCGAAACGAAGATCCACGACAAAGGGTTGTTTTTTAGCGGTAATGGCGCATACTTGTGTCTTTTTGGGATTGAAATCAACGAGATTTCGTTGACCCCAATCCGAAACTTCACCCAGTAGGGTCTCCAGTTCAGACACAAGTTTGGTCCGGTTCTCATCGGCAGTAGCCCGAGAAACGTTAGCGCGGGCCGTGTACAATGCATCACCCGTGCTATCGTCTGCATAACAATGGATGTTGCTAATTTGCAGCATGTCATTGATATGCAGAAGAAACAGGGTGGGCGACAGTACACAGCCCTGTGGGACACCAGCATTAATTGGTTTGGGGTCCGAGCATGCACCGTCGACAACGACCTTGATGCTTCGACCCTCCAAAAAGCTGGCAATCCAGGCGCGTAGTTTCTCGGGCAGCCCGTAGGAAGGCAGCTTCGAGAGAAGTGCTCTGTGCCATATCCGATCAAAGGCCTTGGCCACGTCCAAACTAACCGCCAGGGCCTCCCCCTTGCCCTCGATCGCCTCCGACCATCGATGCGTGAGGTACGCAAGAAGATCACCAGCTGAGCGACGCTGTCGGAAACCGTACTGACGATCGCTAATCAGCTGATGCTCCTCAAGGTACCTCATGAGTTGGCAATTGATGGTCGTTTCCATGACTTTCGAGAACAAGGTGGTATTGGCGATCGGCCTGTAGTTGGACGGGTCTGAGCTATCGCCTTTTTTCGGGATCGGGTGGATTATGGCAGTCTTCCATGATTTCGGGACAACGCCTAAGGAGTAGAGGAACCGGAACAGGCGCGTTAAAACCGGTGCCAACTCAGGAGCGCAAGTCCTAAGCACGATGGGGGGTATCCCGTCAGGCCCACTCGACTTATGGATATCCAGAGATTGCAGCGATTTCCGCACTAATCTCTGGATAAACTGGATTTCGGACATAGAGGTCTCACCGCGTGGGATTTTCGGCGGCGAGTTACCTTTGTCATCCAGAGTCGAGTTGGCCGCAAAAAGAGAGCCCAGAAGATCGGCTTTCTCTTTTGCGGTATGGGCCAACGAGTCATCCCCCTTGCGCAAAGATGGTAAGGACGGCTTACAGAAATTCCCCTGGACAGCCTTGGCAAGAGACCAGAACGCACGAGTTCCCGAAGGAAGGTGCACTAGCCTCTCACCAATGCTGGCCACGTGTTCGGACTTTGCCTTGGCAATCACTCTTTTGAAGGACCTGGAGGCAGAGTTATACTTCTTTTTTAACTGGCTGGTATTTACATCCCTAGCTGCTGACGCCTCAGCCCAGGCTCTATAACAATCCTGCTTGTAGCGCGAGGCTAATTTGTGTAAATTCTTACACTGTTGTAGTGATTAGTACACATGTTCGTACGGAGGCAAACATACAAATATCTTGTCGTATCACATGAAGCTAATTCTGAATTTTATGTTATGTATGTATATTTTTTAAATGTATGTATGGCCTGTGTGTGTGTATACTTGTGTGTATGTGTGTGTATGTATATGTATATATCAAATGTTACAAGATCTTGAATCGAGAAGATAAAAGCTTGTTTTGATTAGTATCCTTACATGTTTTACTCAATATTCTGGAATTTAATGAAAAAAAAACTTTACTTTGTCAAAATCTTGTAACATATTAGTATATAGAAATTCGATCGTGGAACAAATATCTAGTGAAATAAAACATTGCTATCCCTAGCGCTCGGATCCGAGTAGGCGACACACAGCACACTCGGATCCGAAAAATGTGTTTTTTTATTGAAATAATTAAAATTACATTATTATATATATATATTCTTTACCACCGTTTTTTGTGTAAAAAAATAATAGAATTCATGCGGAAGCCGCACGGGAACAGCTAGTAAAAAATAAGAATCAAATATGCAAATGCAGTGAACTTATTAAAAAGGTTCTTCTTACCTTGTCTTAATATTTATAATGCATTTTAAATTTCCATTGAGAACAACAATCTTGAGCTTGAATCTTGATCTTAAAAAAAGGAGTATTTTACCAAGACTGGTACGACGTGAGGCCCTCCTGGTATAAAGACTTCTCCACCCTTCCTTCTTTCCTTCTCTTCCCCCTTTTTACATGCAAATAGCACCGGGAAACTTAGGAGTATGCGTCGCTAACCAGTGATCATTGACCGCGCATTGATATTATAATTAGCCTCTTGACAGACCGTGACCAATTTTTTACCTTTATAATTTGATCCTGATATTCTATAGATCATTATGATTTTTGGGGTAACATTAATGGATGTTATATAAGAAGATATATATATTTTTTATATCATAAGGTGGCAAACGAGCATGCGGCTACCTCAATTCACTAATAGCAAAGTGACCACTGCCCATGTAGATCTGCAATTGCAGATACGTTGCCTACCTTTAAATAGAGGAAGGGATACACAAAAAGAGGACATTTCCCGTTCATATGCGTCCCCTTCTTCGCTCAAACCACTTCCCCTTCCCATCATTTCCTTATAAAAAAGGGTGGGAAGGGAACGTAGAGTATATATATATAGTATATAGGGTGAGAAGGGCCTTTATAAGATGATTTGGTCGGGCAAAAAACGAGTCGCATAATTAGTTGCACGACTACGTCCTGTAGTTTTATGGAATATATTTAATTGTTTAATTATAAATTGTAGAGATCATTTAATCGTCGTTTTACAACTTGCAAGTTGTGAACAAGGATAAGAGAACAGAAGTAATGCGAGCGAAGTCGGCCAGTGATCTCTTGTCGTTGGTCAGTGGATAACTTGCCACTGATATTCACTTATACTATTATAAAATAAAAGAAAATCAACAATGTTCATAAAATTACTTGTGTTTTTTTTATTGCAAGGATGTAACGGCGTTATTTATAAATTTAATTGTAAGTATTTTATAACTTTTCTTTCTGCTTATAAATTCTTTATTTTTCTCTCGGTTAGAAGTTTTTTCTTTAATTTTATGTTATGTTATAATTTAAAAAAATAGAGCGAAATCATAAAGTTAATAACCTCTATTAGTAAGTCTTAAAATTATTTAAAAAGTACAATTTTAAATTATGTAATTTACCCGTACTCGTATTGCCGTACAGTAACTTTGGGTGCATATAATTTTCTCATTTAAATGACGATTTATACAATGAAATACCTCTATTATGTTACTAGCTTTTACCCGCGACTTCGTCCGCGTGGAATAAAAATACGGACAAATAGCAACCTACTATGTGTTATTTGAGACTTTGTTTTAGACCTGTGCCAAATACCAATGAGATTAGTAATTATATTTATCGAACTTATTCCACGGGAACTGTATACATTTCCGGGATCATGGATAACCTATGTATTCTACAACTATACCAAAATTTTATCGAAATCTATGCTGTCGTTCTGGAGATACCTTCTAACAAACATCCATCCATCCAAACATTCCCATTTATACTCGTAATATTAGTAAGAGTATGATTTTTTCCAGGTAACGAATCTTTTGAATTTTCAAGTAACAGCTTTTACTAACAAAGGTGGTTTCGATGTTCCAATTTTGAATTTATTTTGTTATTTCTTTTCTGTAACAATATTGACAAAAAACTTGTTTTAACTGTATTCTAGTACTTAAGTACTTCGGGAATAATAATAGAATCTACAAAAAAAGCTTGACTCTTGAAGCGCAGATTTGAAATACACACAGCTCAACAAATCAACACATAATTGTCCAATGCGACATTTATTTGTATGAAATAAACAAATAATTGCTGACGATAATAAATAATAGATTTATTTTGATTTATGTTAAACGTTCTTTATCAGTTTTATTGCTGTTGTTCTTGTTGACTGCTTGCTCGTTTGCCTCATTCTGGTAAAAAAATCAATATGTCAGTTAGTTGTAGAATAAACTTGATGACTATTTTTGAAAGAAAACGTTAGTACCTTATGCTTTTTTATTTGTCGTAATGCTTTTTTTTATAAGTGTGCTTTTTTATTCAGTTAAGATATTGCTACTTTAAAAAAATATTATACTATATAATTTCACATTAACCTTTATCTCGGACAAAACAAGCGAAAACTTACACTCGTAAAATACTAGTTTTTCTCAAGGTATACTTGGTTGTTATGGTTTGAAGGAATATTTTTTTATTTACTAAAATTTGAATGCGTTTATACTTCATTATACTTAACGCATGATACATCACGAACAAGCACCTTCATTCGCCAAAATAGCGAAGTTACCACTGCCCATAGACATTCGCATTTGCAAATGGTTACCTACTTTTAATCGACAGAGGACAGGACGCACAGAAAGAGTAAATGCTTCCTCTTTCTATGCGTCCCCTCCTCCACCATACTTCGCCTTCCCACCCTTCCACTGAAACGGTATGTTCCCGTTCCCAACTGTGTTCGCGGTATTTAACCGGTCGTTCCGACCCATTCGTGCTAAAGATTTTGCTGTTGCGGGCTCTACCTCTGTTGAAATTATCGCCAGTAAATTTAAAACCACTTAGTATTTTAATATGTAGCATTTTAAGATCTCAATACAGTTCATAAAGTCAAACCTGGTTAAGCGATCTGTGGTGCGGTCAAACCTGGTTAGATAACCGAGAAACATCTATAAGCAAGAGACAGTGTCTGGTATTGATGTTTTCATAACATGGTTGGTTCAAAATTGCTACACCTATTATATTTTTACACCTCTAGTTCACTGTGATTTTTTTTATAAGAGAAGGGGGCAAACGAGCAGCGGGAACACCAAGGTGCTCATCGACGTGATAAAGAAATAATTAAGCGTTCGAGAATATAAAAAAATGTGATTCAATACTGTGTTCAAAACAGTATTATATGAAGCGGACTAACCATTTACTTCGAGGAGCAAAAAAATCACGATTCCGTAAAAATAATTATTTTCGTCATTTAGAATTCCTCATTCGAATTTAAATAAGAGATAATAAAAACTGTATATTCGTTGTCAACAGCCAGCGAGTACCGCCGTATGCCGCCACTGTTCAGCCTTGATGAGTACGAACAATGCTTGTCAGACACCGGAGGTACCTACTGCCTCCTCGATCTCGACCTCTTCTCCGATCAGCCCTCCGAACTCATGCGGTACATACATGTAAGTGCTAATTGCAACGTAATCTTAACTACGTCAAATGTGTAATGTGCATTTTATCTATAGTTAAGTGTTTGGATTAGACTAAATGAAAAAAAAAAACATCACTTACCATTGGTTTCTTCACTCTTGGGTAAAAAATATAAATGTTATCTATGTTTTTTAAAGATAAAAATTTGTTGACAATGGTAGGGTGGACTAAATGTTCTTGTTCTTCTAAATAAAATAAAAAAATAAAAATTTCAAGCTAGGAATACTGATGACGGTGGTATAGTATAGTTATTATACAATTTAATTTAATAACAGTACGAAGTACATAAGGTCTATTACCACAATATGGTGTTTAAGAAGTTTCTTTATTATAGTAATTAGAAGTATTTATTCACATATTTATTTTCACGAATAGCTCAGTAGTTATATGTAACACGACTTTGATCGTTTATAATTTTCTTTAAAACGTGATACTTAGGTATATTATGCAACAATAACATTTACTATTATATATCGACATCGCGATTAAAGCACACACCGTCCTGAAGCAGCATTGTCTTTACTAGCTCCTTTACGTTCCCACCGAGGAGCTCGGATCCTACTCAAAGTGAATAGGAATACGCAAAACGCTAGGGTGAACAAACCATAGTCAACATCGATGGTTCAGTGCGGATTGACTTCACGCATATCTTTGAATTTCTAAGCAGATATGTTGCAGGTTATATCACAATGTTTTCCTTCACCGTAAAAACGTCTGAGAAGTTTTGAAAATTGAAAAACTCCTTGGTACATAACGGGAATCGTACCTGGAGATTTCGGCTCGGTCCGACTTAACAACTACGCCAACGCTCATCGGAATAAAGTAGCATGTGCTTACGAAATAGTCTGCTTAAGAGTACTTCCCTATAATTTATACGCCAAGCTTTTTATCAAAGAACTTCAGTTAACAAACAGTAATTCTTGAGTTATAACCTTAATTATATATTTAAGGACAACACATTTATGAATGTAATAAAGTCAAGTAAATTAAACGTGTTTATGGAGGATAATTATATGCAACTATATAATAGTATAATAACAGATTTTAATGACCTCCATCAATTAATAAATCGTATTAAAAATTATAGCTCACTAAAAGAAGACCTTAGCTCTGACCAATCCATGACAGATTCTAAGAAACCACCTGTGAATATAATTGAACTTTGCTGTGATAGGAAAATAATTTTAATAAGGGGGAATATAAACTGAAAAAGGATCATTTTACCCGACCTAAATAATAACACTCATAAGAGTGTAGTGTTTTTTTCCTCCCATATTTTTAAGTAAATTGTGACCGTCTGGAACCCAAACAACTGTACTTACTCTGACGATGAAGATGCCAATCGATTTTTCTCTGAGTGTCATGGGGTTATAAAGATTTAATTAAACTATATTGTGTTTTGTTTTAGGAGTATTCTTCTGACACAAAGAAACATTTCAATCACACACAAATACATAGAGGTGTGTGTGTGACGCAACGTTGTTCATATGCGAATTACACCACACGGGACCTCAACACGACCCTTGAGGCATGCCTCAACAATACTATTTGGCAGCATTATAACATACAAGCGAGACTGAATAAAATAAATTATTGTAACAGTGCCGAGGACAGAGGAGGTCTGGATACGAGCGACTTAACTGTGATCATCATTTATATTATTTTACTTGCGGTCAACGTTATAGGAAGCCTATACGATGTCCTTTTTTGTAATCCAAACAGTAAATCAGGTAAAATTTATTTTAAAATATTGTTTTCAGGCTTCCAATATTTCATCATTTAAAAAACGAGTTGATTATGACTTTAGCTTGTCACTTAAGACTAGAACAATATATCTATAGCACTGTTTCAGGCAATCCGTATATTCTGTCGTTTTCTTTGAGGCGGAACTGGGCAAAGCTGGTATCGCCCAGCGGCATAGGATCCGATCCCAGGCTTGAGAGGTTAAAATCGTTTCATGGATTAAGGTGAGCTATAATTTATTAATTCGCAGACAATGCATTATTTATTAATTTTTACTAACATCATACAACGTTTCAGGGCCATAACGATGGCGTGCGTTATATTTTCACACGTCGCCCTTGCGATGGGATATTGTTATTTAGAAAATCCTGATTTCGTAGAAAAGGTAATAATACTACATATTTGCTTTGTATAAGAACGTAATAAATTAATCTCAATTTTAAGCCACAAAACGATCGACACGAGAATCCTACCCAAAAATATAGTCAAAAATCAGCAGAGTTTCAGACGTTGTGATTTAAATGCTGCATGTTACTGCAGAGTTTCGAGGACCCGAGCAAGCAGATGTTGTTCCACGGCAACCTGGTGACGCACACGTTCTTTGTGATGTCTGCTTTCCTGCTAGCCTACAACTTCCAGATCAATGCCGAAAAGCACAAAGCGTCTCTGTGGGACTTTCCCAAAGGAGTACTGTTGAGACTAATCAGGTTTGATGAAATATAATTAAGTAATTTGTTTTTTTTACCTACCCATTTGATTTCGGTCTGCTACGATCTGAGGGTATAGGTTCCTCTCTAGAACTACTTTATACTTGTAAAATTTGAACAAGTAGTTTCAGAAATGCATGAACATTGGGCGGTGCACTGTACAGACTGACGCCGACGTACGCGCTGGTGCTGGCAACGAGCGCGACCTTGCTGCGGCACATGGGCGGCGGACCCATGTGGCAGCATGTGGTGGGCCGGCATGCTAGCGACTGCCGACGATACTGGTGGACCCACATGCTCTACATACAGAACTACATGTCCACAGACAATACCTGCCTCTTGGAAACTTGGTACTATATGAACTATAATTAATATTAATTTACTTAAAAGTTACACTTTACTAAAGATTTGTATTCATAGGTACTTGGCGGCGGACACCCAGCTATTCTGCGTAGGTCTGTTGGTGTGCCTGCTATGCCGGCGGTCGCGGGCAAAGCGGCTGGCGCTAGTGTCGCTCTTCCTGTTATCTTTGCTCATCACGGCCGCCACAACATACTTCAGGGATCTCGATCCTATCTTCTATCAAAGTCCAGAGTTAGTTCATTAGCATTCATTTTGGTAATGAGCAAATGAGGATCACAGTATATAACCATGAGCTATTTATTGTACAGAATGATTCGTAGCCTATACACGAGGGACTGGACTTTCCGCTACTCTTACATACCAGGCCACACTAATCTGTCGCCTTACGTGTTGGGTCTCGCCGGCGGCTTCCTCGCCTACCACTGGCAGACGGACTCCAAAGACGTAGACAAGTATAAAGTATGATTTTAAAAATTGATAGAAGGCTGTTTCGATTTCTTTTGTCTTTTTTGAACTAATAAACGAGTATGTGTTTTAATCTTGATGTATTACAGAAGTACCGGTACGTAGTGTGGTCATTGTTTCCCCTCGGTGTCCTGCTGATCCTGTCTGGGGCCGTGTTCTACATGGATGTCGCCGTTCCTAACTCTTTTAAACTCATATACGCGACTCTCTACAAACCCCTCTTCCAACTGATGGTCGTCATTTTGATCCTGAGCTGCGTCTTTAAGATAGAATGTTAGTATACAAAATCATCTAATATTAGTGGATATCTAAACGTTTTTTGGTCATTGTTCGCCTCTTCCACAATCCTAAGTGTTTTTTTTTATTTTTATTATAAGGCAGCAAACGAGAAATTCGCCACCTGAATTCGCTGAAATGGTGAAGCGATCGCTGCACATATGTATTCGCAATTGCAGATGCGTTGCCTACCTTTATTGTCCTGTGCGTCTCCTCCTCCATGAAATCCACTTCCAGTTCCCATCATTTCCTTATCGAAAAGAGTGGGAAGAGAATGAATATTAAAATTAGGCCTCCCGAATGCATACTCATCAGATGTACGCGGAATTACTTCTACTTAACGCCTACCGTCTACCACTATTATATCAACTTTGTTAAGAAAATTAAGTTAATTTTTATTTTGTCTCATTGTTTCTAGCTGTTTACCGCTGCATATTGGAATGGCGCGGGTTCACGTGGGCCGGCCGGCTCACTTACGGAGTCTATTTGTTGCACACATCATTCCAAAGAACACTAATTGGCTCACAAGTACAAACTATCTACATTCGCGAGTATAATGTGGTATGGTAATATTTTTATATTCAACATTCTGATAGCTTGAAGGACATTATCTTAATCAGGATTGATGAAATAATAAAAAAATAAGATATTCCTTACTCCAACCTCTTACTTGCGTTTGTTTTCTGCTATATTTACTTTTTCACTTTTTAGATGTTGATTCCTAGTAGTTTTAGTTTATTATTTACCCATGTTTTTTTGATTATGTGCGAATGTCTTATGTATGTGGGTTTGTATGTATCATTCGATGTATGCATTCTTTCCAGGGGTGTCACAGAGTTATACAGTCAGTTTTTTTAAACCATTTTTTTATACTTTTAGATAGCGGTGATGTTCGCAACAATGTTTATGTCAACTTTGGCATCTGGGGCACTTTGGTTATGCGTTGAATCCCCAGTGGCGGCGCTCAGCAAAGCATTCTTCCCAAAAAAGAAACGAGTCGAAACTTAGTGTAATATTAATTTGTAAAAAATATATTTATTAACAGATATAGACAGAAGCCTAATAGTCATACCAATAAATTAGTGGGATAAGTTTTTTTGCAAAAATAAAAAATAACAGAATGTCCCATTTTATTTTCCTTATACACTTGTTTTAATAGACCATGGCTCGATAAAATGTGACTTTAAGAAATAACGCAACTTAATAAAGATATAAGAAAGAAAGGAAAGAAATTGATAAGACATTGCTATAAACATGAGATGCGTCATAAAAAAGTCTTTTCTATTTACATAATTTTTTCAAAAATTAAATTCAATATGTTTTTCAAACTGTCGTTAAATATCGATTTTAGTGAATAAATAAGTTTAAGATTATCGAGTCTAAAAATAACCTAATGTTACTTATGCTTTGTTTTAAATACTCTTTGTTTCAAAATTCATTCCATTTTAAATCATTCGTTCCGTTCATCGTCAAGGCACACATGAATTTAGCGATTTTCTGACGTTTTGTCATCTTCACGGCGCGTTTTAGGTTTAATTAAAATGTGATATAGATAGCAACTAAACTAAATATTTATTGCAATTGTAATTGTTATGTTTCTAAATAGATGCAATTAGATGAAAGTGTAGATACATATTAAATTGAAGGTTTTGAGGTTATGTTCGTATCGTCGCGGTATTTTCAGACCAAACTAAACGGAGAATGACCGACGGAGACGCTAATAAGTATAGTAGAGTGGTAGAAATACCATGGCCATTTATAAAAAGAAAAGTAGAATGCGCTGGGTCTGCATTTCTACGATATTATAACATCAAATGTCACGGGGCAGACACACAGCTGTTAACATCCACATCGAAAGAAAACAGCGAGGAAGTAATCTTTGAAGACGACGTGGAATATTTGAGAAGTTTAGATCCCAAAGAATGGAAGAAACAAGATCATTATGCCGTGTTGGGCATGAAGGACTTGAGGTATAAGGCTAGCGAAGATGACATAAAGCGGGCCTATCGCCAGAAAGTACTTAAACATCATCCCGACAAGCGAAAGGCTCAAGGTGAAGAGATACGCAGCGATGATGACTACTTCACATGTATTACAAAAGCATATGAGACCCTTGGGACACCCAACAAACGAAAATCATATGACTCGATAGATCCTCAGTTCGATGACTCAGTCCCAACCTCCGCGGAAATTAAAAAGGAAGGTTTCTTCAAGGCATTCGCCAAGTACTTTGAAATGAATGCTCGTTGGTCTGAAAAAAGAAATGTGCCTTTATTGGGTGATGACAACAGTTCACGTGAGTATGTCGAGAGGTTTTACGCTTTTTGGTATGAATTTGATTCGTGGCGTGAGTTCTCGTACCTGGATGAGGAAGAAAAAGAGAGAGGAGCAGACAGGGAAGAGCGGCGGTGGATTGAAAAACAAAACAAAGCTGCAAGGGCAAAGTTAAAGAAGGAGGAGATGGCTAGGATACGGAGTCTCGTCGACTTGGCGTACGCAAATGATCCAAGAATCCAGCGCTTTAAGCAGGAAGACAAGGACAAGAAGTTGGCTGCAAAGCGTGCTCGACAGGTAATATAATGTACATGGGGGCTTGCTGGAACCATTCCACCTCTAAAGACTCAATTGCAATGTAATAAAAGCATATTCCACACTACTATTTTAAGCTACTAATATGAAGGAAGGTACAAGTTTTACAATTGATGTACCATATAGTATGAATTTGTTTCACTAGAGTAACCCTTGGTTTCATAGTACATGGGTAAAAACAATTCCTGCATTCATGTTAAAATATTTGGCTATTTGCATTTTCCACAAGCATATTCTGTCTAAATTAGTGTTTTTTATTATTATGGCACTATCTATAATAGATGTATTTAGTACTTGAAACTGCTTTTACAAAAAGTGCAAAAGGTTATATTAAGGACAATAAAAACGACAAAATATATGCATATAATATTGTGTCCTTTATCAAAAGCTACATTTTGTTAGTTTAGTTTAATCACTATCCTACAAATGCAGATT
This sequence comes from Papilio machaon, assembly GCF_912999745.1. Taxonomy (NCBI): domain Eukaryota; kingdom Metazoa; phylum Arthropoda; class Insecta; order Lepidoptera; family Papilionidae; genus Papilio; species Papilio machaon. Next base: position 7,800,684 of record NC_060001.1, on the reverse strand, counting down.
CCTTGCTGGCGGCACATTTTCGGAACATAGTCCTTGCGAATAAAAAGATCTTGCAGTAATTTAATAATTATAAAGATAGTGTAACTTTTGTTGAGATTTACCAAATGCTTTAGTGTTTACGGGGGTTTTGGAATGAGATGATTATTGCAATTTTTGGACTTAAATATTTTAATTTTTTTTATATGAATTATTTCAGGATGCTGTTCAAGCCAAAAAAGCAGAAGAAGAGCGTGTATTGAAAGAGGCTCTGCTTGCAAAACAAAAGGCGGAGGAAGCTGAGAAAGCTCGTCTTGATGCTGCAAGGGCTGAAAGAGAACAACAGAAAAAAAATCTGCGTAAAGAACGCAAGTCACTTAGAGATCTATGTAAAGCCAATAATTACTATGCTCAAAATGATAACGAAACTGTCGCTCACTTGGCAGCCGTTGAAAAAATTTGTGAAATGATGAAAGTTATGGAATTACAAGATTTTATGAAAGAGTTAGAATCAAATGGAAGGGAGGCTTTCATTAAAACTGTTAAAGAAACGGAAGATAAATTGGAAGCTGAACGAAAGGCAATGTTTGAAACAAAAAAAGCAGAAGATCAGAAAGCCAAAAAGAATGCCATTTTGAAAGCCCCTATTGATTGGACTCCAGAATTAACTCAATTGCTCATTAAGGCTGTAAACCTGTTTCCTGCGGGCACCAATCAGAGATGGGAAGTTGTTGCTAACTTCCTTAACCAGCATGGAACATTTGTGGATGAGAGACGTTTCAATGCCAAGGAGGTACTCAACAAAGCTAAAGATCTTCAGAGCTCAGACTTCTCAAAGAGTAGTCTCAAGAAGGCAGCCAATGAAGAAGCCTTTGATCAGTTTGAGAAAGACAAGAAGAAAGTTGTAAATAATATTGATGACAGTAGTATATCCAAAAATGATACAAAATTAGTAAATGGAGTGGCAAAACCCAAAATGAATGGTGATGTTAGCAAGGATGCAGCTAAGGAAGAGAAAGCTTGGACAAAAACTGAGCAAGAATTGTTGGAGCAAGCCATCAAGACATTCCCCGTGAGCACACCGGAGAGGTGGGAGAAGATCGCAGACTGCATCCCAAATCGCACCAAAAAGGATTGCATGAAGAGATACAAGGAGTTAGTAGAATTGGTCAAAGCAAAGAAACAGGCAGCGAATGTCGCTTAACGATCCATTCATTTAATGCTGTTTAAACGATGACAGTATAAATAGCATTAAATGATAATTGAATTGTAAATTGAGAAATTGGAAATTTTGAAAAAGAGAAATTTTAACTCTGCACTGTGTTATATAAAATAAAATAGTCCTATTCAAAATTTAACTATAGTCTTTGATGACAAGTGGTACAAATCAGTATGAAATATGTTATTGATAAATATTTTAAACACCTATAAAGACCTTATGTAGCATATTTATAAACTGAAAATGTTTATTTTTGAGGTTAAATATGTATGTATTACTGAAATAAAATCTCCACATTAGTCAGGCTGTAATTTGACGTATCACAAGGTTATGAACGAGAATATTGGTGATATGTATATATTATAAGACTTTGCAAGTGACCTAGTGTTTTATTCTTTTAAATTTATAGTTAAAATTCGTAAAAATTGGACAATTCTCCCATAATTATGTAATTTAAGATTGAAACCTCCGTTCATACGACACTATCACATTTTGTGTCATATTTTTGTATTTCTTTTGTTTAATGTGATGAACATAGTCAATTAAAAAAAAACATGTGTTTCATTTTAACCAATTCAAGTAATGTGTGTTCCTATTTGTGCTACTGACCGATTGCGGCATGTTATTTGGATAGTTTGCCTTTGTTATGTGACGAATGTTTGACATTGCAGCCCATTGCAAAACTGATATACGTCCATAGTAAAAAAATAACTTACTTTTTTGATCACGACCCCAAATAATTTGAAATGGTGGTTCGAAAGATGGTTCTTGTGCAAGATAGTTCGTAAATGGAACCATGTCGGTATCATAAAGGATTAAATAAAACTTTAAATTATATCAGAAGTCTTTATTCAAATTAAAATAATCATTATTTCAAAATCGACTCATTTAGATAAAGTAAACATATTCTGATTTAAAAAAAAATCGTTTGAATTAATTCTAAGGACGTTTCGTCCTAACTCACTAAAAATTGTCTCAGTAATACGGACGAATAATATTAAAAAAAAGATAAATATAAGAGTTTGGTTCCGTTTCAATAAGGCACTTAATTGGGCCGTTAATTGCAATTAAAGCTAAAATTGTTACCACCGCAATGAATATATTTAATGGTGTCGACAAAAATATAAAATAGGTAGGTACATAAATTTTGATATCACTCGAGCTGCGGCAATGAAATCTAATACATATAAAGTTACAATAAAATTAAATATAATTACAATTAAAAATTATTTTTAAAACATTTAAAACTGAAGTTAAAACCGCAAGCATGACAAATGGGTGTAATAGCAGAGAGTCTATCACAAATATTTGCGGGCAACGTTAACGTATTACAGTTGTGCAGCGCCTCTAACAGACGTAAAGTACACCAACAAATCTCATACAAATTTTGTCAATGACGTCACGAAAACTACTTTCTCGCAAATATTCGTGATACTCTTATATGCCGTCATACTTATACGACTTATGAGATGAAATAAACAAAAAACCAACTTAATATCCAATCATTAAGACTTACATTGGATATTCCTAATAACTTTAATAAAATAAAATAGAAACAAAGGTTCATTTCCATTCGTAGATCCTTCCACGAATCGATGTATGTTAAATATATTCAGAGCGGATTTCAAGGCTTATTACTATTATAAAGTATTTTAAACATAACTTTATTTATTATAGAGTATTTCGGATTACAAAGAAAAACTACAATAGAATGGAAAGTGCTAAAAAAATATTCGATACTGAATAATTAAACATCCTCTTTGTTAGCCTTTGGCCCCTTGCACAAATAAAATATCGAAGAAAACAATTACATAATATATAAATTTTAGACATATTGTATACCAATATAAATGAATAATTTTTTTAATTTAATATTGTTAATACTATAAAATTGACATTTTGTGGCAAAAGTGTATCCTACAATGTAGGTCAAAGTAAAACTGCATGCATTTAATAATGGTACTGATGACCGAAATAGATACTCATTGTCAATTGAATGAATGAATGATTCAGGCATAACGGATACACATTGGTTTTGGAATGTAGCCAAATGTAATAATAATATTAAAATATGTAATCCAGTCTTTAGTAATAAAAAAAAAACAAACTAACAGATACAAAAAAAATACGTTTCTATTAGGTACAAATTATAATCAGAGAGCTAATGAGGCATAGATAAGACAAAATGAAAATTTCAGTAGGATCAAAACAGGTTTAAAAAAATATAAAAATTATATTTACATTTGTATGCCAAAATGGCATTTTTTTAAATTAAAACAGTATGTATTTATGAAATCTAACACTTCCACAAAAACATATTATCATTACAATTTTTTTAATAGATTGTGAGAATTAAATAGACATATGTTTATAAAAGTGATTAGACAAACTGATAGTAAACAAACTCCAAGAATCGAATGGAAGGCTATTGATAAATAAATGAATAACCACATAATCATTACTCATTTCTATTGTGTGAATCCTTAATGAGCACAATATACAGGATGTTAACATTTGCATATTCTTCTAATGGTAATCCCCCCTGTTGTAATAGTACAACAATATTGTCACCCTTACATTCATGTTGACGGCAACACCAAAACAAATGAAAACTTATTATAGAACATCTGTAAAGTAATTGTGTAATTTTCGATACAAATATTTTTTCTCGAATAGTATTGACATTTTGTCACTTTAATTTATCAATCAAAGAGATTAAACATAATTAAATATAATTTACATATTTGAACATTCATTGAGAGAGCAATCAAAGAACATAATGAAAAATCGAGCACCACCTCCTTTTTGAACTGGGTAAAAATTTCTAAAATAGCAAATGTCAGATTGTAATCAATTGAATTTGTGCCTTGTAAGTCTTACAAATGTAATAAAAAATTTGTTCAGCATTAAAATAATTGTCAATAATCAATATTAAAAATTGAAATATAAAATACTAAGATATAAATATTTGAGCATACTATAGATTCAGTAATCTTAATCAGTCTTTTCTTAAAATGGAATGACAAAAGTATTGTTTAAAAATAAAGATAATTTAAGGAAACAAAGTTGACCAAAAAGATTTCCCAATTAATAAAGATTTTTCAAGAATAAGTATGATAATACGCAAGTGAAAGTTGCAATATATAAAAAATTGCATTCTTTAAACATTACTTGGAAATTTTATTCTAGGAGCACTTTATGAGATTCTATGTAATATGTGAAATATTTATTGTCACCTTTTAATTATTATTTAAAAGTCAACATTATAAATAGTCTATGTTTTATAATACTATTGAATTGAATAACTTGGAATCTATAGAATTAAATTGTCATATTTCAAGAAATAATAAAGTCTCTTACACTGTAAATAATATAATTACACATTGCCTCTTCACAAGTACAACGTGATTTTTTTAAACCACAACTTTAAAGGAGAGCAATTTTAAGCATTTAAGTGTTGATAAATTCTAATTTCAATGTTTAAAATTGCTCTCCTGTAAATTTGTGGTTTAAAAAATATTACATTGTTCTTGTAAAAAGGTGATATATGTTTCTAATATAAAGTTTTAATATAAATATTTAGCTTTTCTGTGTGTTTTTCTTAGTATCCAATATAATTATGTAATTGGGCCTTTTTTGATATGACAGTACTGTTTATGTGATATTTTATCATTATGTACTAGAATTTCTATTTGTATATCAATGGAAAATATTATATTTCACATACACAGAAGCTTTATCAATGGCTTCGTGATGTCACATGTTAACTGACGGTACTGACCAGACCAGGAGCAGTCATCGGCAAAGCTTCTGCACTCCGCTGTTTTAAAAATGGACATTCTTAATATAATTTGTTTTAATATAATCACAAAATGGAATGTTTATGTAACAGCTTAAATCTAGATTAAGGCACATAGAGACCTTAAATTTAAAAATAAAAACATGGCTCATTGGTTCTTTTCCTGCAGGTACTTCCACAGATAATATAGATAATAAATAACTCCTAAATTAATATAAAAAACTATAGTTTTAAAATAATTAAAGTTTGAGATTATTGTTTGATATAAATTCGAAAATATTCAAGACAATTCTAAAAAAAATTGTTAATCATACTGGAATATTGTAATATCTTTGTTTGGAAAGAATTTGCTTACTCTGATACTTTGCATCTAAGTATCAAATTATTGTATCCTGCAACCCTTACTTTTCTTAGCTTGCTTTCTTTTCTTCTTTTCTAATCCCTCCGCGGTGATATCAGAGATAACAGAGAGACGTTTTGCAGAGTCACCTCTCTCATAACCAAGTTGTTGAACACTGTCATTTTGGCTTGTGAATGTGGTGTCATAAAAGTGGCTGTTCTCGCTGTGGCTTTTTGGTAAGACATTATGCTCCATATCATTACCAGATAATACATTGTCTGTAGGATAATGTGACGCAGGCCGTATACTCACAGGATCTGGAAACCTGGGTTTTTTTCCTGCTATAGGTGGAGGGGGTGGTTGTCTGTGTTGTATGGAGGAGGCTGTACCGCTCAGGGACTTGTCAGTTGTGAGGGGTGGGGGGTGAATATGAGATGAGGTAGCATTAAAGCTGGATCCTGCATCCTGTTTATAGTACTGATTAGATATTTCTTTGGCCAGCAAAGCACTCGCCTTGGATTGTATGACCTCTTTCTCAAAAGGTTCCACATAATTTAAATCAGAATCAACTGATTTGCACAATCTGAGTCTATTTTCCTGAATCACATCACGAGGGTTACTGTAGGCATCACAAAGTGTGGCCTGTGCTGTATCCGGTGGAATTTCCTGTTGCTGTGACAGCCTTTGTTGTTTTTTCAATAAAGCTTTTTGTTTTGCTTTCTCCTTTGCTCTTTGCAACTTTTTGTACTCCCTTTCCTGCAATAGCCGAGCAAGCTCACTATCTTGTGCTTCAACTGCACATCTCATGTCGGCCAGGAGGACATCCTCATTGCATGTTTCATGGCTCAGTTCCCGAGCCAACCTCGCATCTTTTTCCTCTTGTTCTAGACGTCTTCTCATCTCTTCCAACTCCGAGGAAGAGAGACCTAGTTCTTCAGGATCGATATCGGTCGGCGGTACCGGAGGAGGGTCGCGTGACGAACTCGGTTGTTGCATTATGTCACTGTGCTGACGGCGCTGTCTGCGGAGATTTATTTCAGCCATTTCCCGGGCAATCTCCGCGTCGATATCCGCTTGCCGGCGACGAGCGAGCTCTTTTAGACGTACTTCGTGCTCGATCCCCCGCTGTTCACTCAAAGCTACCGGAAAATCTTCGCGTATTTGCTGGTTGCGGTACCTGTTCTCGCAGAGATGAGACGAGATCTCTCGATCCTGCAAGCGGTGCGCCAGGGCTCCATCGGTGCGCACCAGCCACTGTTCTCGCAAGTCCGTGACGAGCCCAATTTTAGGCATCGTGTCGTTTGCATGGAAACCTGCCATTCGTGTAAACACCGACAACAACACTTTCTAATTATTTAAATCGATCGCGATACACGAATTAAGATTAGGCAATATAATAAACATTGATCACTCACAAACTTCGATAATTGACAACGGGAGTAATGAAACTTTTACAGAAAGTACACTTTCTTTGGAATACGTGGGACCGTGCGGTAACTTTTTACATAGTAATACTCGTAGACAATGGGTCTGATTATATGCATAATTAATTATAGCCAACTTGCTCTCGACCCGAATAATTACACATTTTTCCCCACCACAACAAATCTTGAAATTCCTAAATAATTGACAAGGAGGATCGTGATTCGTGACATGACAAGTGAATGATTGAATGAGTGGCCAAAGAAATAAAGAAAGAACAGAGCAAACTATGAAAGACCTGATATATTACCCAATACCAGTCATTTCATATTTTAATGATTCGATTTTATTTTTCAGTCAATAAAATAATTGAAAAAAATCATAATTTTTTTATAAAAACATACAAAATGGGATAGAGTATTGTCTAATAAAGACAATTTTAAAATTACTATAGTTACATACAAGTTTACTATAAGTGTATAACTATTGCCCTGCCCTTAGCACACTCATGTGGAGTAGGCGCATTTATTTAGTACCTAAATATAAAAAGTATGATAATATTTAACTTGCCCAAATCATGAATTATCATTAAAATTCATCATCATCTCCTTGGCCTTTTCCCACTCATGTGGGGTCGACGCACAAGGTTTTACAAGTCTTAAAGTTTTGGCTTAATTTTTTACGGCCGGCCGCCTGCCTGTCACCAACCCGACCTAAAACTTTTACCTTTACCTTTTGATTACCTCTGTTATCATCAAAATTATAGTTGTTAAAAAAATATAAGAACAAGTAAGAAAGTCCCGTAAAATCGGTCTAGCCATTTTAGATATTACCTTGAGCAAACGGGGACTCACGGACAGACAGACAGATAGGCAGACAATAACTTAAAAAAATAGTTTTTCGTTATAGGTAAAGCAAAATAAACACTTCACATACATTAAATATGAATATATTTTTCGACTTAGCATACAGATCATTAATTTTATTAGCTGTACGTGTTGTGGATCGAATCTGAAGGTAGATTGCGGTTCGATCCGGCAAGGCACTTATAAACAGCACCACCGGATTTTCTATATTAGTAGTATATACTTACATACAGTAAAATGGTAAAAACAAATATTCTACGCTGCTTTTACGCCAACATTCGTTAATCGCGGGTTGTGATGCTAAAATAGAGACAACGTTAAAATCAAAGTTTATTTACCAAGGAGAATCTGAGCAAAGATAAAGTACCGTTGGGCGATTGAACATTGTAATTTTTGAGTTGCGCAGTAACTGTCATGTGATTCTATTGTTGTATCCCAAGTACTAAATGCATTGAATATCCCAATTTGACTGTCAAATTAGTTATCTTAAAATACATCATATTTGACTTTTAAAGAATCTGCTTCTGTGTGGAGAGTCCCCTATCGATGTCTAAGAATATCTAGGTGCCGCGATCGGAGCAGTTTCAGGGTTCATTGCAGATATTGATCCAGAATTTTCTTACTTGGCTTAACTGTCTTAAAAAGGACGAAACACTTTAATCAGTCCGTCCTCCCTGCAATGTGGTGCAAACGGTTCAGGACCACAATCCGGCGCGGAATGCCCTACTTCCAGGTGCTCAGTGCTTCCTGCTGGAATGAATGCGGAAATCGGAAGACCACATGGAAGTATAGGCTTATGTCCAGCGGTGACACAGGCGGATGATGATGATGAAATATTCGTTAAAAGTATCTGAAAACTGTATACAGAACCCCGTAACAATGGGCAAACATTGTTTTAAAATTCGTTCAGCTTGAAGCAACATTAATAATTTAAAGGAATAAATCAAAATTAAAATAAATATTAAACAGGTATCAGTTTCTGTCGATCGCAGTGTGAACAACAATACCTAAACTCGTCCGGTCGGCGCGCACCGAGCACAAGCACGAGCATTCGCGCGCCATATTCCGGCCGAGCGTCACCTTTCCCGCCGGTTTGTTGTTGCTGGAAGTTGTTTGGAGTCATTGATCGCGGTCTCTATGTTCAAATTGAACATTCTTAAGAATTTGACAATGGCTACAAGAAATCCAAGTCTACGTAGTTACTCACCTAAAGTGAAGTGAGTATCTATTTATAATTCTGAAGTACAACGTTGAAATAAATAATATTAAGAATTTATACAACTTACAAGGAAACTTAAAAAGGGCTAACACAGCATTATTACAATTAACTACCTGTATCATTACTACCTACCTATATGATTTGCTTCAAAACAGATTATTAGAGAATATATAAGTAATTTGTTTTAAGTTAATAACTACTTTTTATCATTTAACTTAAAAATAAATTGAAAAAAGGAACGGTTCTCTTTTTTTTTAAATAGTATAAGGTGGCAAAGAAACAAGCGGCGATGTTAATTCCCCAAAAATAGCGAAGTGGATACTACGCTTTTGCAGATGCCTACCATTTATCGACGGAGAAGGGGACACACAAAAAAAGGATATTGCCCCTTTCTATGTGCCCTCTCCTCTGGCAATTCCACTTCAAATTCCCATCATTTAATCATAAGAAAAGTGTGGGAAGAAAACATGGACTGAAATTAGGCCTCCAGCACGCACACTCATCAGGCGAAACGCGGAATTACTACAATACTTGACGCATGCCTCCTGTATGATTGTGCTATTTCATCGGTCGAGCCGGTCCATTCGTGAAACAGATGTTGTTGCTAACTTTACCTGTATTTTTTTTTTTTTTTTTTTTTTTTTGAATTATTTTTATACTTCCCTATTCTTTATCAATTGTTTTTATTCTCTTCGCGATTTTGATACTATTGTTTTTGCTGTCTATTTGCGAAAACTATAAAAACATAGTTTTCCAGTTAAATAAATAAATAAATAAATAAATAAATAAATTATTTTACGGTTTTCCTTAAAATAAAAATAATCTTCAGGTACCAAAAAGGTATGAAAATCGCAGCCTCTCCTCAGCAATTTCTTGCTTTTATCAGGCTCAAAATAAAATCGTGGGGTGTGTAAAATTTCTATCAATAATTAATCACTTATCTTAATTTTTACTAATGTTATAAATGCGAAAGTTTGTATGTTTGGGTGGATGTTTGTTAGAAGGTATCTCCAGAACGGTTAAACAGATCTCGATGAAATTTGGCATAGACGTAGAACATAGTGGCTATGAACATGAACACGTAGGCTACTAAGATTGTTTTTTTAATACTGCACAGACAGAGTCGCGCGCGACAGCTAGTTACTTATAATAATTATTTGTAAAGGTACGCCACACGGTTTTAATTTTGAGTCGTAGTTCTAGATTGATAAGGAGAAAGTTGTATAAAAACATTGTATAACTATGTCATCATTATCTTTTTTTTTCAATTTAACCATGTAACCTGTTCTTAAAAAAAATGTTTTACCATATTAAAATATTGGAGTGCAATATAACAGTCGGAGTTTAAAAGCGTCATCAAATCGATTTTCGTTATAAGAAAGGGTTGGGAAAGGGTAGGACTAAACGCACACTCATCAGACGAAACGCGTAATTACTTCTATTTCAGGCCTGTGTTCGGCGTGATCATAGTATTGCATCGCTGGAGCCAGTCTGACTGATGTTGTTGCTGGTGTCTACCACTGACAATTGAATGATAAACAATTGAAATTATAAATCTTACCTATTCATATGTCTATTATTGCGGTTGTTTTTGTTATCCTATGTATTGTGATTATCTTTCAGAAGCCTCACAATAGGCGACAAGCTGATTTTGTACGGCGACGAGGCGTCCCCGCCCGTGCGTTTCGTTCAGATGACAGCCGCCATCCTCGGCATTAATCTCGACTTCCGTAACATCAACCTCTTTACTGGCGAAAATACGACGGAGTTCTACAAAAATGTTAGTACTCATACTTGTTGGACGGAGTTGCTATTTGTTTACTAAGAGTAACTAAGAGAGTAAGATGGTAAATTAGTTAGGTAAGATGTCAACCTTAAGTGGTCCATTCCGATTGGAATAATGCTCATGTAAGCTGTGTTTCGGTGGCGCAGTGGTTAAACAATGGCTTTGTAGGCTGGTTTTAGTGGGTATTCCGGTCGCCTTCCGCGGCCGGCGAGTCCCACACTACCTACGCCATTGCACAGCCCGGCGTAGGGGTGCGTGCATTTCCGGACTATAAAAAAAAAGGCGTGGTTTCGATCCCCGCCATGTACCAATGCAATTTTCAATTTTCGATTGTCAATGTAAATTTATTCAACTTCCTATGGTGGAAGAAGACGTCATACAATTTGCGCAAAATTTTGGTCAAGAAAGAAAGATATGTGTAAATTCAACCATTCTGTACTTTTAAAAAAAGTTTGATAAGACTTTTAAATCAACTTCAAATGACTAATAGGAAACGTAGTATGCAATAATCAGCTCTTGGGGAACGAACATATGAAAAAGCTGACATAAAATTTTCAGATTAATCCCCTGCAAAAGGTTCCGTGTCTAATGACGCACGACGAAGTGCTAGTGGACAGTCATGCGATCGCGCTGTATCTGTGCCGGCGTTGGGACACTGAGCACGTGCTCTACCCCCAAGGCGACCTCGCACAGGCACACTGCGACGAGATACTGTTCTACAACGCCACCACGCTGTTCCCCATCGACAGCGACATTTACGTGCGTTTATATAAACTTCAATAGACTTAAGCAAATGATTGATAGATCAATCTGTAGTAAAAGACTACCTTGTGTTAAGAATTTTATTACAAACATTAAATGCGGAGCCAAAATTTTATTTTGGAGTGATCTTGACTCCATTTTGACACAGAAGAGTTAGATTAGAATCCTTTTATCTGAAGATAATCTGATCTTAAAAATAAAATCAAATGTAATATGAGTAGAATTTGATCATTGAATTATTTTCTTTTATTTACAGACAAAATTTTTTGCTGGAATTCCAGCTAGCAAAGAAAGAGTTGAAGATTGGTTGAAAGCGCTGGACTTCTTAGAACATAGACTGAAAAATCACGCGTGGCTTGCTGGCGATAAAGTGAGTCCTTCCACTTTAAATTACTAAGTATTTGAAGACATGATTTTTATCTTATGATGTGTTGCTTCAGATGATGCTTGCCGATATTTGCGCGGTGGCAACAATATCAACAGTGCTTTGTTCAATACCTTTAGCAGATCATCATGTTAAACTGAGACGCTGGCTAAATGATATTGAGCAGCAACCTTTTTTTAACATTAACAAGAGAGGTCTGGAGCGTTTGATGAAGTTTATTACCGCAGTTAAAGTTGGCAGATTTCAGCAAGGAAGAGACGTTGATCAAAATTGACCATACTCTGTCAATGGATTACTTGCACTGAATTATTTATGCTTCCTCTTAAGATGTGTTTGTGATTGTTTTTATTAGTTCAATAAAAATATTTCAATTAAGAACTATGTATTGCTTATCATTTCCAGAATAAGTTTATTTATTCTTAATAATAGACCCATTAAGGCTTATGTTCATAAGTAAGCACTTTTTTGTGTCGTGTTAATAGTAGTTGTCTCCCGTCTCTGTATGAATTACCGTTACCGCAAGACCACGCTAAAAGACACCAAGTTTCCCGAAAGTACATTACATAATTTCGGTTGTGCGCACCTTTTTATTATATGAAATCGATGGGGGATTGTTAGAGACTTTAGAATCGATTTTAATAAGAAATAGATTCCAAAGTCTCCAGATTTCATAATGTAACTGTTTCATAATATTATACTTTCGAAAGTAATTTTAGAATCACCATTTTATTATTTTCGTCAACCGTAGCATCTTGGTAGAATCTCTTTAAAAAGTCTAACCATAGATTTCGATTTTGAAACGGCAATTTTTAATAAGCTTTCTTGAAATGTCAAGTTCTCTGTAGTCTATGGACTCTATTGATTGGTTAACGAGGAGATGTAAAAAATGGCTGCCTTGCCTTCTCCTACTCAGGTAGAATAAAGCAGATATAAATTATTTAAATAACCTTGTTTTTTCTCAAACAAGAGTAAAAACTAAAATTCATTAAATTTGTAAAAAATTAGTGTCGTAAAATAACCCGGTCGCATATCGTGATTCAGTAGTAAATCGTTACAAAGTGTCATGTACTGGTTTCGCTGTTTTGAAAATTGTGTATTACAATGAAATTTGCTGGAATATATGCCAGTATCTAGTAAAATTTATGTGAAGTGGACGTTTTCTGGTGTTCATTCAAATTTCTTTAGTATTTTTTCCAATTTGTTACCTAATTACATCAATTTTTGCGCGAACATTTAATGTCATAGTGTAATGTCACACCCATGTAAAGCTTGTTTAAACGCGAATTAAACAATATCTTCCAGTGATATAAACACTTAAAATGTGGCTTAACGGATTGCAGGTGGCAGGGACCCACAGTTCTATATACGAAGCCTATTATCACCAAGTAAGTACATTTTGTTTGCTTATACAGTGTTAAGTTATTGGTTTATTTTATATAGATTTGTGTTAAATGAAGGAATAGAAGTCTAATGTGATGATCGATAGTTGAATTGTATAAACATTGTCTATTAATATCGTAAATCGCAAGTATGACTAGAAATCTATAGGACTTCGCATTACGAACAGCTTTCTAGATTTCACTATGGCTCTAGTCTACCCAAACTTTTTTAGTTTTCATGCAACTAGCGCCCCAGTTGTTTGTAAAAAGCGACGCCTAACGTAAGAATTAAATATTTGATATTAAAGTACTTGGTATCAAAGTGAGGTGTAAAAAGAAAATAATTGATCATGTCACATTAAATGTTTTTATTAGTGTTGAATGATCTTTAAATATTGTCAAATGATTAAATATATCATGTGTTACTTAAGACTATGTTCTATATCTGTGCCAAATTTTTACTGAGAAATGTTAAAATGTTTCGGAGTTATCAAGTAAATATGTACATTACAAATGTGTACCGCACAAACCTTACATATCTCCAATATTATAGATAGCTTATGTGTTCTCTTAGACTGTGTTCTACCTCAATACTAATCCTAATAAATTTCATTGTTATCCATGAAGCTGTTCTGGAGATATGTAATAAACATTCATTCATTCAAGCATTTATTTATATAAAACTAGCTTTTACCCGTGACTCTGTCCGTGCGGAATAAAAAATAGAAAACGGGGTAAAAATTATCCTATGTCCGTTTCCTGGCTCTAAGCTACCTGCCCACCAATTTTCAGTCTAATCGATTCAGCAGTTCTTGAGTTATAAATAGTGTAACTAACACGACTTTCTTTTATATATATAGATCAGTAATGGAAATCACAAATATAAATTATTCTAGCACCTAAAACTAAAAACATTAAAAAAATTAATTTAAAAACTAAAATATATCATTAAAAGGTGTTCCTTTAGGCAAGGTTCTGATGATACCGGATCAGTAAAATGTTACAGTATTATGACTTACTCAGATTTTCATCAAGACTTCAACATGCTAGGTTGGTTCCATGCAGTTCACATAAGTAGCTTTGTCAATGATGGATTAGGTTTTTCAATTGCTGTTATAATCTGTAAATTGGTTAAATGTTAACTAAAAATACCCACTGTACGAGTAAAAATGGTTTGAGATTGATTATTGGGTTATGCTAATAGTTTCTATGTGATATATAATATGTATATACTTAGTTATTTAGTTAAAAAAAATTGAACAAGTTTAAAAATGTAGTCTGGCTCATTTTTTAAATTGTCTTTGATCTCAATTATTTCATTGTAATGTGCATTTTATACTGTTTGAAATAAGATGCATTTTTCAATAAATCTTCACTTTTAAAAGATTATCCTTTAACAGTGCCGGTTTTTTATCAAGCTACTAGTGAATGATTTGTAAAAGAGTGCTTAAAATGCTTGAATATAAAATTTTTGAGCATCATTCAGTCTCTGTAACTTGAAACTTTAGAATTCCAGAATTTTTTTAATATCTAATTTACTCTAAACTTTATTTTTGAAATATTTTGTAAATAAATCTTTTCTTTTAATTTCATTTCTTACTTTTAATAGAATGTGTAAAGTAGTACTTTTACTTCAAAGGGTGACAATAGAAAGGCAATTTTATTTTTCTTAATGATCATTATCAAATTGTATTGCCATGACCTAAAACATAAAAATTGTTTTAATTATTATAGAAAATAAAACTTTCAAGCTACAGTTTGATTTGATAAGGTCTAGTAACCTATTAAATGTACCTAATTTCTATATGTTGGCTTTCAAGAGACATAAATAATTGGCACAATGCCTAGTCCCTCATAATTCATTGAAAATGTCTTTGTTTTGCCAATTTTTTAATGCACCCTTAGTTAATACATACAGTATTTATGTGATTTTTCTAGATCATGTTTTTTTATTAATATTAAATGATTGGTTGCTATATATTGTTAGCTTGTATATATTTCTAAGGTTACAGCAGTATTTTAGCCTACAAAGTTTATAGCTTCAATTTTAGTAGTGGTTTTTTCTCAAAAAGTAAGGTCAAGCTGCAACCCTAATTAGTAAAATTACGCAATTCTCTAGGAGGAATTTTAGGAGGATGTGTTTGCCAACTTTATCTCGTTTGCTCTTTCAATGGGCGACGGGCGCGTTTTCCACTCGTCGTCAACGCGAGGACATCGGGTAAAGCGTAACTTTAAGATGCATCAGTAGCGCTTGTTTGGGCACTAAAATTTCTTTCCTTGTAAATTGAATTTGCGTAACACTTTCAAGAGCTTTTTATGGCGCATAAAACGAGTAAGTATTGATTAAATAATTCTTGTGTAGGCTTCTTTGGGACTAAAAATGTTAAGGCTGTCCATAAAATTTTATTTACCTATAAACTTACTTATATTTTTCTTTTCTATATCTCCATATGATGTAGCGATAAACAATGACACGAATAGAACGATCATCTGATAATCAGGATTTCAAGATGTATTCAATTTTATGTGTTTGTTTACGTAAGAGAATAGTTCAGCTGAGCCATACTTTTTTAAAACGTTTACTGTTTTTAAAGAACGTCCAAATATGAGAAATAAGGTCAAACTTTTGGGCGCCGGAATATCGTCTGCAATAAGATCAATAAATCAAAAGCGTCTAAAATATTCCAGTCACGTTCTGCTACGTCAATTTTAGTTCAAAAATCAAGTAAAATGATTATTAATCTGTTAATTTAATTCACGAATTCGTTTACTATTGTTTCAATTAAGGAATAAACCTTAGTTTGCGTAACTTCTTTTAAGATGAGGAATGTGGAGAGTATTAAAATTACTATGGATTTTGGTAAAAAGTTAAAATTGACTTTGTCTTCAAAATCCTTGGTAGGTTTTTTTTAGATATTTACTAGAACTTGCTTGTTACTATTTTAATATAACAATATTACACGAGTCGCCCCTAGTGACAATGTCCTCTAACATTATGATAATCGAATGCTAATTGCTCGAGCTACAAGGACGTCTTCGCATATGGAGCATCTTCAAACGTGCTCCGAGCGTTTCCGACTATGTGCCTAGGCTCTTGTACTCCCTAGACACCTTGCTACACCCCAGGCGACGCTTCACAATATAGTATACTTAAGTTTAAGTAATTACCTGTCGACGGATTCAATTAAAGACGATTGTCAATCGATTGAACAAGTTATATAATATTGAATAGTTATGTTTTTTTTCTATAAGTCCGAAACCTCCATAAAGTCGTGTCTCCTAAATGTCATAAAGCCGTACAACATCTTTATTGTTCAATCGCTTTGTCTATCTTTAAGTTTTAACATATAATTTCCAGGTTGACCCTAACGGCACAGGGGCGATTCAAGCTTTGGACGCTGCGCGGTTCCTGAAGAAGTCCCGCCTCAGCGATGTCGTGCTCAGCAAGATATGGGACCTCTCTGACCCCAATGGCAAGGGGTACTTGGACAAAGTACGTATATAAAAAGGCTACAACTATATTTACAGCTTAGTAAAGCAAGGCATATTGCATTGCCACATTTTAATATCGCGTTTCCTTCGACAAATTACCAAGAACTATTAAAATGTAGGTTAATGTCTAAAAAATCGTAATCCTTTTTAAAACACGCAGCAATTAATATCGAAATTCTGCACAGCTTCTTTGCGTGGGTGCAAGATTCGGTGAACGTCTTGACCAAAATTTTTCTGTAGTCATCAGTCGATATAGAAACCTAATAAATTCGTGATCTCACTGTAGTGACTGAGATCGCGTCTGATAATAATTATAGTCTGATTATGGCGTAGTGGCTCGAGTGGAGCACAATCGAGGCCGTCGCCGATCGATGAGTTGAATTAAAATGCAGCGACATCTAACATATAAAATTTTATTCTCTTCTCTCGATAAAAAATTTACAATGGTTCGATTTTAAGATGTTGCAGACGGTTTGAAAATCAGCACACAAATATCTATATCATATGGTGAAGGTAAAATTTAATTATATTTGTTTTTAAATCCACCTATACCAGTTTATTGGAACGGTTTAATTTACTTGATTCGAGCTCTGGTAAAACACGTTCTTTATTTGTTTTTATACGCATTTACTAGTGTTGAACAACGCATTCTACATTTATTAAAAAATATATGTCTGTTCTCATTATTTAACTTTACAATGATAGTTGATGAAAAGTAGTAGAAAAGGAGTAGTACATAATGTGCCGTCTCTCCATAGGGATAAGGGCAGGTTGATGATGTTGATAGTTGAAGAAAAGTATTTGAACCATTCAAGTATAGGTTATGAGTTTATTTTTATGATACTTTTACGGTATAGTAAAGTTGATGAAAGTTGAGGTTCATATTAAATATGTTTGTTGTAATAATTTGATGCGACGTTGCGTCCCATTGTTACTTTAAGTACGTCTCGTGTGTGCTTTTCATATTTATTTGCACGGGAGATACGCTAAGAAAGATTGATTTAAAGATAATGGGTGTATAGTATATTTTAATAAATTGCACGAGTTTTTATTAAAAACAGTAAAACTTTAGTAAAAATCCGAAAAGAACATCAGCATGTTGTGGCGCTCGAACACCAATTGTTGAAAATGGATAAGCGAGAGACGTCTATATAAGTTAATAAGTAATACTAATATTTAGTCTATAAGTTTATAGCAAACATAAGCTAGAGTCATTCTGTCGACCTTCATAAGCGAAAAACTCTGGTTAGAGAGTGATATCCTCTAAGCGAGAAAAATATCGCTGTCCTTTAAACTCTCGTTTAACAAGGTTTGAATGTACACAGATTATTTCGGCTTTTCACTTGATAAGTTAGCTACAAAAATTAGTTATTACAATTGAAAGTAATTTTGTATTATTGTCTCATTTGAGGCAGATAAAACGAACATAGTATGTGCGTGAACGCCTCCTGTCGCAAGAGATATCGTTATCTCGCGGTTTGTTTGCCGCTATGCGACAGCTGACTGTCGTACACACCATTTTACATTTGATGATAATGTTTGATGAGTTTATAGGTTTGTTTTTCATATTTTGAATAAAGATATCCAGTTGGATGTAGGTTTTTCATTTAAACTATATCAAAAAATATATGTAAGGTTTAGGTTTTAGTTCTCACTATATATGTATGGTTTCAACGTCTGTATTTTAAGGATTACTAGAACGTCATCAGTAAGTTTAGGACTTTGATTGTAAGAGTTTGCTTCCGATATGCTTTTACAAGGTACGGTACCGATGTGCTAATGCGACCTATTCCTTTGCAGTGGTAGTATACGTTTGTTAACGTGTGTGCGGTTATGTTTGCAGGCGGGGCTGTTCGTGGCGCTGAAGCTGGTGGCGCTGGCGCAGGCCGGCAAGGACATCAATATGACCAACATACACAGCGAGGCGCCGCCGCCTAAAGTCGTACGTACATCAAACTAACTGGCATTTTGTCTGGTTTTGTAGCAACTTTATAAGGCTAAGGATTTTCATATTCTAGGGGGAATTGCCGAAAGTGCCGCCGGCGAGCGCCTCCCCCGTGCCGGCCTCCGCAGCACCCGGCGCGGGCGGCGACTGGAGCATCAAGCCGGCTGAGCGCGAGAAGTACAGCCAACTGTTCGACTCCCTGCAGCCCAGCAACGGACTCATACCCGGCAACAAGGTTTGTGCGCACAATAGAACTTTACTTCAAAGTTTTATCTGACAAGTGTGAGATAAAAGAGGCTTACTTCATTTCTTTCGCTGTTTGGATTTCTTTTACAGTTTCTTCGGTTAAATAACAAATACAAACGTTACATATCTATTCGCTTCATGTATTCTATGTATTGATTTTCAGGTGAAAGGAGTTTTGATGGAGTCAAAATTACCATTAGAGACCCTCGGGAAGATCTGGGATTTAGCCGATCAGGACAAAGATGGCATGCTGGACAGACACGAGTTCATTGTGGTGAGTATATACAATAAAACTTTAATAAAATTGCAATAATAATGTAAGTGAATTCTTGAATATTGAAAACAAAGTAATATTACGTTGAATTTAAAGAATAAGTCACTTTTTTGTATAGGCGATGCACCTGGTGTACAAGGCGCTGGAGAAGCACGCGGTGCCCACGTGCCTGCCGCCCGAGCTGCGCGCGCGCCCCGCCCGGCCCCCCTCCCGCCCGCCCAGCCGCCCCGCCTCACGCCCGCCCTCGCGCCCGCCCTCGCCGCAGCCCCGCCCCCCGCCGCCCCGACCACACCCCCCGCCGCCTCAGCAGCCTCAGCCGCACTCCAATACATCCCTGCTCGAGGGACTACTAGATCTTTCCACTGTGAGTTACAAATATTACCTTTAAGTTATGCTCAATTTTTATTATCTTTTTTAGTGGTTTATGTTAAATTGTAACAATATTATGGGTATTTGACAGTTGATTTCGGGATCCGGCTCGAAGGACTATTAGTAACTTGTATTAGTCAATACTTTAAACCGCTTGCTTACTAATATAATTGCAATTTCCCTTTCCAGCCGCCGTCGACTCCAGCTAACAGCGCGCCCAGCATGGCGAACATGGCGAACATGGCGAACATGGGGCCTACACCGGCGGAGCGCGCGCAGTACGACGCGCAGTTTGAAGCTGCGGATCTGGACCGCGACGGGCTGGTCTCAGGCGCTGAGATCCGCGACACCTTCCTGCGCAGTGGACTGCCGCAACAGACTCTCGCGCACATCTGGTATGTCACATTCATATTTGTAACATTATACGTTTCAGCTTCATGAGAATAAGGTCAACTTGTGTAATAAAAATTATTTCTTTTATAACTTTACACATTACTTGATAGGGGAGTGTAAGTGTGTAATGTGTGTGCGCGTGCGCAGGGCGCTGTGTGACAGTGGGGGTGTGGGCAAGTTGTCGCGGGTGCAGTTCGCGGCGGCGATGTGGCTGGTGCAGAGAGCGGCGCGCGGCACTCCCCCGCCCCCCACTCTGCCGCCACACCTGCTGCAGCCACAACTCGCACCACTCGCACCCCTAGCCCCGCCCACACAGGTAACGCCCACCATATCTTATATATAAAATTCTCGTGTCACGGGGTTCGAACTTGAACTCCTCCGAAACGGCTTGACCGATTCTCATGAAATTTTGTGAGCATATTCAGTAGGTCTGAGAATCGGACAACATCTATTTTTCATAATCCCCCCCATTTAGTTTTTTTAACTGCGCGCGGACGGAGTCGTGGGCGACAGCTAGTAATATATTATTATTTTTAATATATGGGTGGTCCAAAGTGAACGTTGCGTTCCGCAGTGCCCTTTTCCTGTATCTCGTAACACCTCAACATACCTAATATTGTGTTGCGAAGTGATTCGCGCGAACTTCAGAGCCGCCAGCATATTTGAAAACATTTATACACGTCATATGTTCACTCACTGTGAAGTTTTAAAGGGATGTAATTATAAATAGTTTTGTCAATATTCTTTAATGGTTAAATTAGAAGTTTACTTAGCAATAAAGTATAAGTAAAAAATAATACATGAACAAGAACAGTTAAAATCGACGTCAATATAAAACAGTTTTTTTAACTATCTACTTTAAGTTTTCACGTCTTATATAATAGGTTACAGATGAACCGATAAGATTAGAAATCTTGATATTTTGTGTCATAAATATTGGTGTTATCATTGACCACGTGTAAGACATTGGTAGAGATTGTTGAGAGCGCGATGTACGAGCGTCATCCCGCACAGTAGACCCAGCAGTGTCAGACGATGACCGCACTTGTTGCGGAACTCGGAGAATAATTTCAACTTTATAACACCTGATAGCTTCTCATCTTGCCAACAACTGGAATTTACATTAAATAAAACTTACATTTCAATCACTAAAAGTGGCCCTTAGCAACCATTTAATCGTACCTATAGACATTAGAGTCGGTATACTCTGCGGTGACAATGATGATATGATCTCTGGCGTTGAGATGAATTCTGCCCCCAGTGGTGATGTCCAGCTTCCGTGGATCCACCTCCTTATTGCCTATCCGCCATCTCACCGGCTTGTCTTGTAATGTAGTGCTGTGGTACACATAGATAAAAACATGTGTTGTATAAATTTTACAAGTTTAAATATTTATGACGCAAAAAAAACTATTTTTTTTGTATTTTATTGGCGTTTCGTTACGTTCGTTCGTTCATAACGTTCGTCGTTCTATACCACTCCAACCTTTTGATTTTCATATCAAAAACCTCGCTAAACTGGTGTTTGGTAAAATATACCCTGGACACTTGAGGAGTACAGCAGCGCCTCTGATGGCGAAGATAATGTCCCGGGCGAGGGGAGGAGGCTGCGGGGGCTCCCTCTGACATAAAGAGAACACGCCCTCACTGTTGTTGACTCGCTCCAACACCTCACCATTGTTCGCACGCACCTCGAATATGTCGCTCTTACAAGGAACCTAAAACACATTATTAAACATAACCGTTGAGTTTTTATTGCGGAAACTTATATAACAACATATCTTCATCCCACTCATGAACAGTGGTAGACACCAGCGACAACATCTGTTGCAAGTTGAAATAATTCCGCGTACAGTCTGATGAGTGTGCGTGTCAAAGACCTTTATTTAATCCTCTTTCCCTTCCTACCTTTTTCTTATAAGGAAGGGATAGGACAGTGACAGTGGAGGAGACGCATAAGAAAGAGATATATCCTTTTAATGTGCGTCCCCTCCTCTGTCGATTAAAGGTAGACAATGCATCTGTAATTCAGGATGTCTATGGGCAGCGGTCGCTTCACTATTTATACGTGTCTATATGGCCGCATGCTCGTTTGCCACTTTATGATATAAAAAAAACTCATTCTACTCGGAAAAAGAGAGTTAAGAATATGTTTTTAGACAGAAGTTTCAATAGTAGAAATCCGCTTATCTATTTACTTATCTATTTTGATACCTTACAAAGCCCAAGCATAATTTCATTTTTCCTCATAGCAACCACCGGTAGTTCAATTATAGTTACTGGCAATAGATTTGATTTGCAAGGAATTCCTTCGGGAAATGCTGCAAATGAAACATTAACGACGAAAAAACAAAGCTACATATCTCACTAATAAGTTTATATGGATGGATGTTTGTTTGAATGTATCTCCAGAACGGTTGAATGGATCTTGATGAAATTTGGCATAGATATAGAACATAGTCTGGAAGAACACATAGGCTACTGTGATTGTTTGTTTTATACCCTCGCGGATGGAGTCACGGGATATAGCTAGTTTATAATAATTTGTTTTCTGATTTTATACATGTATTCAAAGAAATTTGGTTATAAATTGTACATTTGCATATTGAAACTGGGTCATGGCTTCAATTAAATCTTCAAATTTACCATAAAATTGATTTTTACGCAATTATTTATATCAAAATAAAATAACACAGCCCGTACTTAATTTGATTTATACTTTCATTTGTAGTAGTCTATCGAAAAATCGTATACAAATTTAAATATAAAGAAAACATTACCTTGAAATATATTAATATCTTCAACTCTTAATATATCATTGTTAGATTCGGATGAGTTATTTTTTACATTTGACTGTAATACAAACAAAACAACTCCATGGTAAGTAAAATCTTAGAAAGAATCATATGTTATAACAATGGTAGACGACAACAACAACATCTGTTGCACGAATTGGTCAGCTCGTCCGGTGAAATACCACGACCACACAGAAGACAGGGGTGAAGAAGTCGTTCCGCGTACAATCTCATAAGTATGTATCCCTAAGGCCTTCTCACCCTTTTAACGAAAGCATAGGAAGCGGTGGATTTATATAGAAAGATCCACTTTCTGTGCATCCTCTCCTCTGACAATTAAAGGTAGGTAACGCATTTACAAATACGAATATTTATGAGCAGCTTTTACTGCGTTATCATTTACTTTGATGAAAATATATTCTAAAATAACGTGAAAAGAGAATCTGTACTATAGTAACGTGATAAAAACCCCAAAACGCTGTAGTAACGTACCCCGCTGGTGTCAATATACCGTACGTAACAGTAGCCATAGCGTCGCTGTCGACCAACTTGGCCGCACCGGCTGCAGCCGCTCCATACAGACCATCTGATGAAGGTCATCAGTGCGGGACTCAGCCGCTCAGGGGGGGAGGGGTATGGGCCGTGAGATGTCAGCGGCTTCACCTGTAAACAGGAACTATCGTGATGAACATAATAACCTAATAATAATTACTAATTTTTAGTAAGCTGAGTAGAAAGGCTAAAATGTAGAACATAAACCTTTCATAAAGAATAAAATGTATACTATTTCTCTGGAAGACGCGTAAATACTGTGTTAAAATGATGAAGACTTACCACGTTATATTTATCGTCATCATCCAGAACTTGCAAGACGATCAAAGTACTGGCATTTGATCCAACGTTACATTGATACACGCCCCTGTCTGACTGTCGCACGTAGTATATGGTGAGGTTGCCATCTTCCACTGCTGTCTCCTTCTTCTCCATAGGGGTGAATTTCACGTTGTATATTGACTGAAATAACATACATACAAACAAAACAAGAAAAACTTACGAAACGTGCATTAAAATCTATTAAAATAAAAACTATGGAGGGAAATAAATATCTTTGAATAATACCTCTGCATACAGCCATATTACTTTCTGTCCGTCTCTAGCACGACCACAAGGCAAGCGCGCCACGGAACCTTCGTACGCGGATATAGCAAAACATCGAATATGATATTCTTTCAAATAATCAACAAGTCTGGTCGCATTGTGTGCTTGTTTTACATCTTCTGTAATAATGTGAAATTAAAATCTGTGTAAATATAGAATCTGTAAGACATGTTTTGATATTTACCTGCATCTGAGTCTGCAGAGACGTCGGTGTGTCTTTTTATAAATACGATTAAAATTATTATTTCTATTATATGCATTTTACTTATTTGATTGACATTTGAGCTCTTTGAATTGTTTCTGTGCTTTTCATTTTAAAGTTTGAATGTAGAATGCGTTTATAACTTTTTGAATAATCAAAGAAAATTGGATTTTATTGCCTACATGTCTGAGTTATATGGAAATTGAGAGTTTTTGAAACTATCTGAGTACTGAGTTCTGCCACAAAGTGCGGTCATTAAGAGAGATCCTTAGCGCAATTTATCTGTAGTGGTTTACCAGCGCTTAACGATTGTGGGCAGTTAACGGAAGTGTCGTATTGTGCAGCCCGAGGCGGGTCTGAACCTGGGCCCGCAGCCGACGCCCGAGCTGGAGGCGATAGCGCGCGAGGCGGACGCGCTGGCGCGGGAGAGGCTCGCGCTCGAGGCCGAGGTCGCCGCCAAGCAGCAGGAACTCCTCGCCAAGGAGGGGGAGGCCGACAGCTTGCAGGTGAGGAGGAAACTAGAGTGGGATTAACATGTTGTCGCTTTTTCTATTTGTCGCGATTAATGTTGGTAAAATTTGTTTTCAGCGCGAATTAGACACGTTGACGGCCACGTTGAAACAATTAGAGAATCAGAAAGGTGAAGCACAGAAGCGACTTAACGACCTAAAGACACAGGTGGGGGAACTTTGATTGTTTTTCATTACACTTTCATTCGGCGTACAGATTGTGTATATAACTGAGTTTGTGCAGGTGGAGAAGTTGCGGTCGCAGGCGAGCGCGCAGGAGGCGGCGGCGGCGGAGACGGAGGCGGAGGTGGCGGGGCGGCGCGCGGCCGCGCAGTCGCAGCGCGAGCGCGAGCAGGCGCTGCACGCCGAGCTGCGCGACGCCGAGGCCGCCGCGGACGCGCTCACTGCGCAGCTGCAGCGCACCGTGCTCGCGCTCAGTCAGGTACATCTCGGCGACCTCACTGTACCCACTCCTGCGTAGATCCTGTTTGTGTCGGTGTGTGACAGTGCGTGTGTGTGTCAGGCGCGGGTGAAGATCGACCACCTGGAGGAGCACGAGCGCGCGATGGAGGCTGCGCTGGCGGCGATGGCGGCGGGCAGCGCGCCCGCAGCGCTGCAGCCGCTGCACGAGCCCCAGTACCTGCAGCATCTGGCGCGCGGCGCATCCCTCGTCAGTACTTTGTGTCTGCTTTCAATGATGGTTTTATTAATACAATACGAAGAATATTATTTAAAGGATTCTCGTCGTCTGTCATATGTAGGACGATGAGCCGTTCCCGGAGCCGACGACGAACTCTCACTCCGCGGACCCCTTCGCCCCCAGCGACCCCTTCGCGCCCCCTGGCGGCGCTTCACAAGCTCAGGTTTGTCATATGAGTATATTTAGTTGAGCTTGTTGTTTTTTTTTTTATTAATTATTACCATTTTAAATGATGACATTGTGTGTACGGGTACGTTACAGGACGGTTTCGGTGCGGATCCGTTCGCCGGCGACGCGTTCGCCCCCAGCGAGCCCGCGGCCCCCACCACTAATGATGTGAGCTCTTCATATTAATGCTTCTTGATTTTCTTAATCTTTCAAAAGTTTTAATTAAAGAGATCAAGAGTCAAAGAGAGTAAATTATTATACTTAAGTGGATTTAATTTAGATAATGCGATACTTGTGTGTATGTCCAGAGCGCATGGGAATCTGACCCGTTCGCGGTGCTGCACGCGCCGCCGCGGGGCTCCGCCCCCTCTGCCGTGTCCGCCGCGCCCGCAGCACCCGCAGCCCCCGCAGCCCCCGCGGAGGGCAAGCGGCACAAGACGCCGCCCCCGCGCCCCGCGCCGCCCCGCCCCAACCCCCCGCACAAGGTACACCCATACATACATACATACATAATGTATGGAGCGGTTATACATTGTATGTAGATTATGTATGACTACTTCTTAATTGACCTAAAAATCAATTATATAATTTTCGATAATAATAGTAGATGTTAAATAAAACTGAAAAAATTTGTGGATTGTTTTTGCAAAATCTACATACAATGTAATAAAATTAAACTTACAAAATGTTTTTCATTTTAATTTAATTTCCTTTTTATTTATTTTTTTTATATTGTATGCTAGACGGATGAACTAACTTAGGTATTGATTTGATTTGATTACATAATTAAATTAAAAAAAAAAATTCGACGTTGACGTAAAACTTAGAATTAGTAAATCAAAAAATCTGTCTAGCTACAAAAAATGAAAGGATTATTTTTACTTTTTTTTATGTTTTCAGATTTTTTATTTGTTTATTTACACAGAACAATGTTTTGCCCTTCCTCCCTTACAGTACAGTAGCGGAATGAAAAACGCCGCTTGACATATTACAGCTAATTTTATATATCATTTTGTTTGTTTGTTTGTACGCTGCAGAGAAAGTAAAATGTACGTAATGTACCGCTTATTTTTCTTTTTTAGAGAATGGCAATTTTTTTTTGTTTGGCTAATATTATAGCCCCACCAGAAATATAAAACACCTCACATATGTTGTGGAAAAACAATAAATAGAATTCATTTCTTCGCGTATTTATGAAGAAGGCGATTGAGGTTATATCAGGTTTTTTATTTTCCTGGTCAGGCTATAGATTGTTATGAAAAAAAATATAAGACGAAAGTATGTGAGTAATACATTTTTTAGTACACATAGAATTAAAAAAATATATACTTTCGTTTAGAAAAAAAAAATGGTTTAACCTTTATGTAAATATAAGTAAAAATATTTTTTTTAACTTATTTTAGACAATTTTTTTTACACGGAATGTTTTTTCACAATTGTCTGCAAGTCTTCTGCTTATTTCCAATAGAATAATTGAGTCTAGAATTCTTTTTAAGATTTTTATTATGTTATATTTTAATAGGCCGTGTTTCAAAAAATAACTATCGCTTTGTTTTGATACTGAACTATATTCCTGTCTAGTTCTTAAATATCTAAATTTAAATCCATTCAAAAAAAAAATTATAAACCAGCTTTCGCACGCGACTCTGCCTACGCAGAATTAATAAAAAACTGAATAAGTAGCCTATGTGTTATTCCAGACTATGTTCTATATCTGTGACAAATTTTATCAAGATCCGTTGAATTGTTCTGGAGATACATTTAAACATCCATCCATCCATCTAAAAATCTATATCTATAAAAGAAAGTCTTGTTAGTTACACTTATAACTCAAGATCGGTCGAACTGATTTAGCTGAAAATTGATGGGGAGGTAGCTTAGAACTAGGAGACGGACATAGGATCATTTTAACCCCGTTTTCTATTTTTTATTCCGCGCGGACGGAGTCGCGGGTAAAAGCTAGTTTATAATATTAGTAAGTTATCTTATCATAATTGAAACACAGCCTTTAATTAATCAGTTTAGCTTTAAAAATAGGAGTGCAATCATTTTACTTTCTCTGTTGCGCTGAACGCCATTGTGATCCACTCGTACAGTGGTTTGTTATCACGTGACTTTAATATGTTTTAATGGATTGTTAAAAATTATGTTTAATTTTTTCAATCGAAAATACGCTAATTGTTGACTCATTAACTGTTGGTTTCTGAGACCAAAATCTTTATATAAAACATAATTATTCCTGT
Source organism: Papilio machaon (assembly GCF_912999745.1). NCBI lineage: Eukaryota > Metazoa > Arthropoda > Insecta > Lepidoptera > Papilionidae > Papilio > Papilio machaon. The sequence continues at coordinate 7,773,037 of NC_060001.1, read as the reverse complement.
CATTATCTTTGTCAAAAAGGAGAGAACAATATGTTAGTTATAACGTCAATAAACTTTCGAATATATATTTTTTTATATTAAATTCACGTGATGATTGCACACATTTATATAGTTTTTATCAAATATCTTGGCGGCTCTGAACTTCCTGAACTTCGTATAAGTGCAGAATACAATTTTAGTTGTAGTGGGGCGTAAAGAGGTTAGGGGGAGGGCATTGCGCAGCTCGAGCCGCCAAAATATTTGAAATGACTTATACACGTGAAGTTTTAACACGTATACTTATGTATACGTACGTACTCACGGGTACGGGTATTTGATATTTTATTTTACTGTTTTTTTTTCTCTTAACAAATATGCTTACTAAAGTAATTAAAACTATAATTGTTTAATAAATTCTAGTTTAAAAAGTAACCTTATGAGTGAGCATATTTGTTACTCGTACAATTTGTGCACGTGTTTCCTAGTCGCCCGCTTAGCGACCATTGTGGTGACAAGCGCTTTTTTTCCTCCCTAATTTGTTGTGTAGTGTTTGTTATTAGCCATATTTATTTTGCATAACTTTATTTTACTGTTTCAATATCAAATAGGACTATCTTAAGCATGATCCTCTTTTTACAAGCTTTTATTACTTTAGTCCTTAGAAATTTTTACATTTTTTTTCATGCATGCAGTTTTGAAGGTTGTTTTTTCATAGAGATATTAATAGTTTTGCATGATGTAGGCTAATAATTGCATATTAAGTACTAATTTTAGTATTTCTATGTACTTAGATAATTTATGTAGCAGTAAAGTTATTTCCACTTTAAGTTTCATTCCATTCTTTTAAATTTCATTTATATTCGTTTCCTTTTTCTTATTTAATCTAAATATATGTACATATGTTTGAATTGTCTCGTGACCACTTTGTGACATTTTTAACTAAAAATAAGTATTGAGTTTTTAAAATATCTTGGGGGCTCGGAAGTTCGTATGAATCGAGTAAATAATAGCGTAAAATAAATTAGAAAATAAAGTTTTATTCTGAGAATTGTTGGGTGATTGACCTCACATATCTTGGAGTAAAAAAAAATTACGTCATTGTATATTTGTTAATTAACATTATGCAAATTTATACCAAAAGAAAAATAATGAAAAACCAGTATAATTAAATAAACATATTTCCTTGAAAAAAGGTGTTACTATAGACAAGGTATATTGGTCATAATAGTAAGAGGTTAAAATGTTGAATGTCACAGAGTGCGTCCTCTTGTCGAGTTCACATTGTCCACTAATGTGCTAACACGCTCGCTTGTCCCCACATTGCAGCGCTAAGCGGACGCGGCGGCCGGCTCACGTGCGTACACCCCCCCCTCCCCCCTCTCTCTCTCCCACACACACACCCGACACACGCCTCCCACTCACACAATTTGTTGCGTTCAGACCGTCCGCGCCAAACCGATGGAATTCACCGACGACCCCTTCAAAGACTACAGATATGAGGACCCCTTCAATATAGAGGACCCCTTCGCCGACCTCACCGACTCCAGGAAGATGGACCCCTTCGCTCGCTCCACGTCGGCCGTCGGCTTCGAGACGGACGACTTCTCGTCGCCTCTGCCCGTGCTCAACGGCGGCCCCAAGCCACGCAGCGGACGTTCCTCCGCCCCGCCCGTCGCATACGACCCCTTCTCCTCGCGCTCGGAGTTTAAAAACAACAACAACGACTCGTGGGCCTGGCCCAACGACAACTGGGCCACCGACGACGCCTGGACCACCAAGCCCAGCGCCACCGACTCCACCAACTCGGCCTTCGACCGCAAGACCGACGACTGGGCCAACAAGACCGACAACTGGGCCAACAAGACCGACAACTGGGCCACCGACTGGGGCGCCACCGACACCGACAAAAACCTGAACGAGACGTGGCCCACTCACACTAGTACCCTGCCCAGTAAGAAAGAGAAATCGCCAAAGCCGGTGAAGTACGCGAAGTCGCTCGTCCACACGATAGGGGGGATAGGCAGGACTAAGCAAAATAAAGAGAAGAAGACTAAGCCTACGGAGGCGAAGAGCGTGGAGTTTCTGCCGTCGGAGGAGCAGCAGTGGGCCTGGGCGGCCGCGGAGTCCAAGCGGCTGGAGGCGGAGGCGGAGGCGCGCCGGCGGCAGGAGGACGCCGAGCTGCAGCTCGCTTTAGCTATATCCAGGCAGGAGAAGTGACATCCTCGCTGGTGACCGGTCAACGGTCATGTATCTCCTCCGGTCCTCGCGAGAGCGGTCACAGATCCATTTTATTTATTCGTGCATTTCAAACGAACCGTCTATATCATTCGGCGATAATTCGTGCTCCATATTAAAGCTTATGCAATAATACATTGACATCACATAGAGCGTAGCACGATTGGAGCTATATTCGTTTGTCTCTTTCGATGACCAATTCAACGGCTAAAGCAGAAGAGAGACAATAATAGAGTGGTGCAATGCTGCCTTCACGGACTTTGCGTTCGTATGATGCATGCTTTATAAAAAAATTATTCCATTAAATTGTAGTCCCTAAAAACCCTAACAATTTGTACTGTGTTAAGATTTCTTCCATTTTCTTTATTTATGTTGCGCGTTTAAAACAGTTGTAAATATCTGTTATGTCTGTGTGGTTCAATTATTTAACGATATCAAACGATTATTTTACACAGTTAAGTACATATGTCTGTTATGTAACGTTAATAGCTATTATAAATTATAAATTATGCCCAGTGAAGGGACAAAATAACACATATGTTCTAACCGTCTATTTCCATTTGTATAAATGTATGGAACAAAAAATAACAAAAAAAATATTGCTAGTCAAAAAAAATTCCTTTTATGAATTAGTAAACAATAAACAAAAAAATTACTTAAATCAGGAAATTGATGGGAACTTGAAGTAATGACGTTGTTTACGTATTTCACGATACGTTTTGTAAACAATCTAAAAGACCTTTAACTTAAAGTAACACATTATAATGTTGTTATATAAATATGTAGGAATGTTGTAATGTTGGATATTTATGCATTTTAAAGTAAACGCATTTCTTTAGAAAAAAAAATATTATTATTAATATTAAACATAAATATTACATATTATATTATATATTAATAATAATAATTATTATTATAGTCGAAGGTGGAAAAAACGAGTAGAATACATAATTTAACAAAGTGACCGCTGCCCATAGACATCTGTAATGAGTTAGGTCATTCGTAAACAAGGCGACGTGTCATCGAAACTATTATTGTGTCATTGCGTCGCGAGTATTGCTTTGCAAGCGTTAATAATCGTCTATTAAGTCAGTACAAGTATAATAACTACATCTCAACTGTATGTTGCTCCGCCAACTTTGCAGCCAGCTTTCTCACGACCGTCTTGACACACAGGTTGAGAGCGAGGTTTTGGCGACATAAAATGTACGCGACGCGTACCTGGATACGAACCTCTATGATATTATAGTGCTCTCGTAGCGACTAGAACCACCGGGTTACGAAGATTTAAGTTGCTTAGTGTACGAAGGGCTTTAAAAAATTGCAGATTCGTTGTTTAACTTTACAACATTAATTATGATCAGCCATCATACCAATACTGTGGCAGTGTAACGGCCTGATTTAAATTAAGAGTTACTCGTTGTTTTTTTTAGTTTTAATACAGTTTAGTAAATAAATCCATAGTTTTGTATGGGCAGAAAAGCATGTTTTTAAGTAGGTTATTTATTGTTTTTAAATGTAGTATTTATTAAATAAATATTGTTTATATTTAAATAGAAATGTTTAGTAACTATTACAATCATGTTTTTTTTAGTATTTTTAAACGAATATAAAATTGGTCGGTATGATTATTTTGAATTTTAAATTTATAAAATACGATTTATTTTTAATTATCCAAAAATTTTATTTTTAATTAGACTTGAAGTTTGTAAAATGATTTCGAGTAATTTTGATTTATTTAATTAGTTGATATTATTTGTATATATATATTGAAAGTAAATAATAATTTACGTTTTGTTTCACTCACCGCTAGCTGTATTTAGTTACGTTGTACATATTGATATAATCCTGTATAGAATTCCATTGAGCTATAGATTTAATTGCATCCCTTAGCTCACGTTGTGTATTTCAGTTGTGTATAGTGTTGTTACAATATCGTCTTGTATCGATATCGATATCGATCATTGCTATCGGTTTTCTATAAAAATGATAATGTTAATATACAGCAAAATGTTGGGAGAGTTCGGTGTTCCAAAGACGCTATATAAGGACATTAAATCTATTAAAAAAATAAATAATTCACCAAACTCATAAGAGTGAGTCATTACGATACAATCATTTCACGACTATCAACATATTGTATATCACCTACCAGAGGTAATTTCAGTTATATCTAGCTTAAAATTCACTTAGCAACGTAGAAACTATTGGCCAAAACCGGCTTATATGCACGGAAACGCCTTCGGAACAATAATTTCTCAGTACATTAGCTTGCTGGGACATGGCATTCGTATTTAACATACGTTTCCGCAAGTGTTTATAATATAGTTGTTAGTCAGTTATTATAAACTGCAATGTACCGCATACCAACGTGTTTATGGGTATTATTCTAAAATTGTTATCTCTTTCTTAGGCGCTGTTGTTTGTGCCGTGCGTCGCCCCCGACGCCATCTTGTTTCTAAATCACTGTTGACAGCTGACAGAAAATAGATTTGGTCGTATACATTAATACATTTGAAAACGTCCCAAGTTGTATGATTAATGTATAATATAAATGATTTTCTGTTAAAACTAATAAAATAATAATAGCACATTATAACTGATCATAAAAATTATCGTGGAGGCGACGCGCGGCCCGTATCTGTTATGTAATGTATCTTTTCAATGATAGCGAAATAAACAATAATTCTATATGTTGACGTGTATATGTGTATTTAAAGCTATAAAATAATAATATATTTGATAATATACAGTTTAAGGTAGCTTGGGGAATCGACCGAAACACTGGTATCTGTCGCGGTGGGTTTGAGATAGTTTTGTCAGCAAATGTTTAAATAACTTATGAAAATATTTAATTATAAAGTAAAAACATCCATTGCAATAAAGAATTATAAGTTTTGCAAGACATTTTAGTATACAATAGATGTTTCTCATTAAATTGTAGATTTAATCGGCGCGACGGGAAACATCCTATAAATCCAAGAATAACTTAACTTGGGTAGTGTTGACCAGATCAGCGCGACTAATTTATTTATCACAGTTTTGAATCTTTAAAGACGTATAAACGGAATTAATTTGATGGACATTTGCTTATAAATGTTGCAAGATAAAGCGTAATTTTTTTTTGTCAATTATTATATAATATTTGGCAATTTTAAAAATAATTTGTCTTTGAACAAAAAAATAACTTTGCATGATAAATTATTCAGCGCCGCTTAAAATGTCATTAAGTAATATGAAGGCAAGGCTACGCCTGTACTTAGTCTTACGTAGCTATTATTAATATTCATAGAACGAAGGAAAATTGTCTTTGGATGTATAAATTACTTTAATAAATATCCCACTGAATAACAAAATACTCTTGTTGATAGTTTATAAATTTTTCTAGGAAACAAAATGACCATGAACGTTTGTAGGTCAAGACTGTTATAAAATAAATGTTGTCTTCAATTGATTAATGCTTATTGTATATTCTACTATCTTCAGTGACATCTTAAAAACGTGTATACACAGGGGCATGTGTACCTTTACTACGATGGGGTATTAGGTTCGTTAATATTCCTTCAATGAAAAAGACAGCGATATAAATTTTAATGTGGTTAAATTGCTTTACTCGCGAGTTGTAGGTACACGATCTACAATAACTAGCTGTTTAACACAGATTATTTTGTGATTTAGCGTTGTGCGTAGAAATTTTGATGTAATGTAGAGATTAGGACATTTGGCCGAGTGGAGCCATTTATGTACTTGTTACAACAGATTTGAATTTTGTACCCCGACCTTTGTACTGTCAAGTTTTTGAACCATTGTATCTATTGTATTGTAACTCGTAGTTATGGTCCGATGTTCAGGACTAAATCCTTATACGTTTTCACAATAACTACATATAGAAGATTTAGCTTTTGTAATATTGGAATAAATATAATTGCAATTATTTCCATCGGTTATATTCTGAAGAGTTATTAATGTAAAGATCTGTGCATTCGCTTTTATACTTTATATTGTTAAGCTATTATTGTATTTATACATCAGTTTAAAAAATCTAAAGGGACCTACAGGTTTGAAATGATGGAGGTGTATTACGTAAACCAAATGTCTTTTTTTCGTGCTAATTTTTCTAAGGATTCTTTATGAGAATGGGTAAATGTTGTTGTAATTCACCGAGTCGTTATAGTTTTTAAATTAACGAAATTCTACTAGGTACTAATGCAATTGTAAACTTTAAATGTTTTTATAGAAGGTGAATATTTGCTGTAAGTTAGCGTGTAGGGCAACACACGTGTCTTCTGGGATGTTATCTATGGCGATAAAGATTTTCCGTATTGTGTGTTATTAATTTCATCTCATAAGTAATATGTAAAACACGATGGTGTTATATATAAAATCGTATATACTGGATGTTGCTGCAAGTATATCGCGAGCAAGATATGACGTAGTTAGTAGCTGCACCAATTATGAACTACTTTATTGAATGCTACGTATCATATTTATTATCGCGTTGGTTCTATGTGTTCTTGAACTGGTCACACCGAACGCTTTTGGTATATAAATGAATAATAATAATTTAATTATTTTGAGTTTTCAACTCTCAAATTTGGTATATGTTGAATCAGTTTTGGTTGGAATGCTGCTTGAGTGCGCTGATGTTGATGATTATATAAAGTTTATTTGTAACAATGTATAGACGAAGGGACTGGTCAGGTACCACTGTTCGTACTTGCGTCATTACCTGCTGAACTATATCCGTTGTAATGAAACTATGATACTATATTATATAAAATAATTCCTGAGATAATAAAAGGAACAATACTGTACACTTCGTTGTTTTTATTTATAACTAGTTATTTATTTTTGTAATTTTGTCATCTCTCGTCAAGGTCAACAAATAACAAATACCGGTTTTTTAACAATCAAAATCTAATAATCGTGATTGTGCAAATGACTTTGTCTCATTATAACAGCCAGCTGCCCATTACTTACTTCTACTTATAGGTAATATATTTCTCAATATTATCTTCGGTATGAAACGCATTGCAGTACTTCTTGAAACAAACCAATGAGAAGTTTTATTTTAATTCAAATATTTTCATATAAGCTTACCCCCCTTGATGATTGATTATACTAGCCTTTACCCGCGACTCCGTCCGCGCGGAATAAAAAATAGAAAACGGGGTAAAAATTATCCTATGTCCGTTTCCTGGTTCTAAGCTACCTGCCCACCAATTTTCAGTCAAATTGATTCAGCCGTTCTTGAGTTATAAATAGTGTAACTAACACGACTTTCTTTTATATAGATAGATTTTTTACACAACAACATAATACACACCGGGGTAGGCAAAGACCACAGATCTCCAATTAATGAATTCCTGGTACATCTCTATCGCTTCTTTTGCACTCATATCTTAATACCTTAATAATTCTTGAGTGTTTCCTGAACCTGGACGGTATAAGTCCGTCTGTTAATTTTTACCCATTTATTCATAGAATATTGGAGTTATATTTGTAATTATTGTTCCTTTTAAATACGTCACGGAAAAATTCTGAGTTCTAGGGTGGTATCAGAATAATAAATAGTGGGGAGGTACTGGCTCGGGGAAGGCTTGAACTAGTAACATCTATTTTGATTGAGATTACGTGTGCTGTAAGTACAAAAAAAACTAGAATTTCAATATATAAAGGAGCTGTATTTCTGATGTTGCGTCACAAGTTGAATAGTCGTTGGTCGTTTATACTGACGCTAAGTCGTGATTGAACAAAATGTGGTTTAGCGCGTTATCTTTTTTCGTTTTAGTAATAAATACGTGCAACGGAATCATCTATCATTTAAACGGTGTGTATATTTTAAAATTTCATTTGTGTATTCGTACTATTTAAAAGCGCTAAAATATGAGAAATAATAATTTTCAATTAAAGCTACTGTTGAATGCTGTGTGGAGAGCTTACTGTGAAAGGTTTATACTCAGCAGTGGAGTAAAACAGGCTTATGATGATGTATTAAATCTGTGATCAAGTGTATTGTGATGATGGTTTTGTTTAAGATTCGGCTCATCAGCGTATGCCGCGTCTCTTCGACTTGGACCGTTACGACTCCTGTCTGGCGAGTGACCATGGCTTGTATTGTGTCTTAAGAGTTGATTTGTTTGCAGATGAACAAAACGAACTCATGAACCAAATTAAAGTTAGTTAACACTTCATCTCTTATTTTTGAAAACACCTCATATTGTAATCCAGTGTTTCCCAAAGTGGGCGATTACGCCCCCTTGGAGGCGTTTGAAACCTAGGAGGGGGCGATAAGAGACCCAAAAAATTGGGGGCATTGAAATTAATTAATGAAATTGTGGTTTTTAAGTTGTTGTAGGGCTGAATGAAATTTAAGGGGCTCTGAAATATAATTGATTTTCAAAGGGGGCGGCGGTGAAAGAAATAAGTTGGACAATCACTGTTGTAATCCATTCATTCTCTTTGAAAAATACAAAGTTAAGTTTCATATTAAGGGTGTTTAATAGAATTTTTCCTCTACATTAAAGTTCCTCAATCATAGCATTTTAAAGGGGAAAAGCTACCTTTTGCCTCTGTTACAGAATAATACGAATTTTTTATTGGTATTTATAAAATATCGACGATTTTAGTTCAGATCAAACTTTGATTTAATACAATAATTTTTCAGGAATACTCCGCATATACAGCTAAACATTACAATTACACGTACATTGATAGAGGCGTTTGCATTACACAAACATGTAAAGAATTCGTTAAAGGGAGGGATTTAGAAAAAGATGATGAAAGATATGAAGTAATCGAGGAATGCCTGAATACAACTATGTTTAAACAATACGGATTACAAGCTAATGTTACACAGATATACAATTGTGATAAACATAATGAAAAAGCACAAATTGATGCCACAGATTGGATATTTGTTGCAATGATAGCTGCTTTAGTGTTTGTGGTCCTTTCAGCCACTTTATATGATGCGATGCATACTAGACTTAGTGAATCCAAAGATAATATACGTAATGAAGGTGAATTTCAAATTGAATCGTTTTTAGTGATCGCTCAGATCGACTGTAATTTAATTATTTTTTGTAAATATTTCAGGAAATTACTTGTTGATGAATTTTTCATTGCGCAAAAATTGGAATGATTTGGTGAATGAAGAAAGTGCAGACCCGAGACGTAATAGACTGAAGGTACTGCGAGGAGTCAGGTAGTAGTTGTGCCTCAGTATCGAATTTAATGTTATGGGTTGGTATTTACTAGCGCCTGCTCAAATATAAACGTGGCACTAGATAATAGGAATTTGTGTTTTATGTAAAGTAAAAAAAAAGTGGTCGCGACCCAACATGTGTGGGATAAGGAAAGGAAGATGATGATGGGAGATGATGTCAATAATTGCCCATCGGTTTCAGAGCGATCACGAATTGCCTCATGATACTGGCGCATGTGTTCTTCATCTATACGACGGGTTTCATTGACTCTCCTCATGCTGTTGAAAAGGTATTTATAAATGGACTCTAATGTTATTCTAATATATAATTAATTATTACAAGGAACTTAGAAACAGAGGATAAAATATGTAATCGTTTTTAATTTTTTGATAATCCAAGATTTTTTTGCCTGTTGCCAACATATGTTTATCTATTGGTAGTTTTGACTTTTTTCTTATTTTTTTGATATGACAGCCTGGTTTTGTCTAATGCTTTCGTATGTTTGATATTTTCAGACATACGAGTCATTCCAGTATCATCTGGTGTACAATGGCTTGCTGATAGTGCAGATATTTTTCCTAATGTCGGCGTTCCTGCAGTCCTACTTGATGCATCTGCGTTCCGAAGTGTCACCCATCCAGTGGTCCGAGTTGCCGATGATAATGTTTGCGAGGTGGTGGAGGTATAAACTCCTCCGCTTCTTTATAGCATAAATTTAACAATTTTCTCTATCATACATTAATGGAGGGTCGAATCAGTTTCAAAAATAGAAAACAAATAATCTAGACAGTTGCGTAGTAACTTTGTGTAGGGGCTGAAAGTGTTTCATATGAAATCAAACGTTTTTCAGACTGAGTCCGACATATGCCGTGCTGCTGGCGTTCTCTGGGACGTGGATGCGGCACTTAGGGACGGGTCCGCTATGGAAGATGTACGTGGGCGACTCCATGGCGGCGCAGTGCCGCCGCTTCTGGCCACAACACCTGTTCTATATTAACAATTACATCGCTGGTGATACCGCTTGCCAAGTGCAAACCTGGTGAGGATTCTATCTTGTACATTGCAGATATTGTCGTGTCACTTGGTGAAGGTGTCTCATACAGCGAACTGTCTCTATAAAGCTAAAATTTAGCATTTACGTAGCCATAATAAGTTTTTTTTTAAATGTAACATCAGCACTAGAGGTTTTTAGGGCACTAGTAAAGGGACTTTATGAAAATGTCAATGTATGGCTGTAGGCACATAGCCGTGGACATGCAGCTGTTCGTGTTGACTATGTTGGTGTACATGTGCACCAGAGGGCGAGGGCGCAGTTGGCAACTAGCACTGGGCCTACTGCTGCTGACGGGGCTGCTGGGGCCGCCGCTGCACGTGTGGCTGCAGGATCTGCAAGCGCTGACCATGGTCACACCGGAGTTAGTGAACCAAGCTTATCAGACTTCGCTCCGATTGATAGATATAGCAATAGTTTACTCTTACACTTACACAATAGATAGTATTAAAATGTTGGTGTTTTTAAGTTTATCCCGATTTTCATAGGATCTTTAACTGGCGAGTTTTTCGTTAAGCATCAGACTTTAGAAGGCATATTAGGTAGTTTATGATATTTGATTTGTTTTACTTATTTTTCTCAGCCCCAAAAGAAGTTTAATTTTGGTATGGTTAACTTTTAACGATTTACGAAGTTAACTTTTTAATTAACAAATCAACGATTAACGGAGTTAACTTTTTAATTAACGAATCAACGATTAACGGAGTTAACTTTTCGATTAACGAAGTTAACTTTTCAATTAACGAAGTTAACTTTTCAATTAACGAAGTTAACTTTTCAATTAACGAAGTTAACTTTTCGATTAACTGTGCCCACCTGTGGTTACAAGGTATCGTTTGATAGGTTTTTCCGTCGCCTCGCGGACACTCGTACATTCCGCTTGCTGCACATCCTGTGCCACAACAACCTCATCTGCTACGTGGTCGGCCTCGCCACCGGCTCTCTCGTCTACCGTCTGCAGAAGGACAACGTGGATTTGTCTAAATATAAGTTAAGTTACTACATTTATCGTTAGATTTAGATTTAGATTTGCTAGATAGCAAGGTTAAAGAATACATAAAGTTTTGTCTAACGGAAAACATACCTGTAGGACCATAGGGTCCCTAAAGATGATTAAGGACAGACACTGGCTCACCACTACCACACTGGAGCGCAGGCGCACGTCCGCTTCGTACCGCGTTCGTCACTCAACTACCCAGAGACAGCTGTCCATTCCAGTGTGGTACATGAGACAGTGAATTGTATCTATTCCATAGACACAAACACTACATCCCTTCCTTGTTAACAAGTTTTATTTTATTATTATTTTCAACTCAATAAACATCTTATATATATTTTTTTACTGTAATTATAAATTAATAATTCCCAACCAGATTGTTTCATTCATTAATGTTTGATGTATCTTCATTTAAATTTCCATTACATTTCCATTCCCCTTCCACTCTTTTTAGATGTGTAACGTTCATTCTTAGTATTTGTCCAGTTTCTTCATTCCTTACCGTGACATGTAGTTTTTCCGACTACATGAGGCGTAGAGATAAATGTACTTGCAAGTTTGTTTGTCCTATCTAATTCTTTAACATAAATTTCGAGTCCTCTGGGGCAACCTCAATTCCAATTGAATGGAATTCTCTGTAGTCAGCAATAGAAGTGTTCCAATTTAATGGTAACCGAAGTGTTTCCAATTTAATGGTAACCGAAGTGTTTCCAATTTAATGGTAACCGAAGTGTTTCCAATTTAATGGTAACCGAAGTGTTTCCAATTTAATGGTAACCGAAGTGTTTCCAATTTAATGGTAACCGAAGTGTTTCCAATTTAATGGTAACCGAAGTGTTTCCAATTTAATGGTAACCGAAGTGTTTCCAATTTAATGGTAACCGAAGTGTTTCCAATTTAATGGTAACCGAAGTGTTTCCAATTTAATGGTAACCGAAGTGTTTCCAATTTAATGGTAACCGAAGTGTTTCCAATTTAATGGTAACCTAACTGTTTCCAATTTAATGGTAACCTAACTGTTTCCAATTTAATGGTAATCTAAGTGTTTCCAATTTAATGGTAACCTAAGTGTTTCCAATTTAATGGTAACCTAACTGTTTCCAATTTAATGGTAACCTAACTGTTTCCAATTAAATGGTAATCTAAGTGTTTCCAATTTAATGGTAATCTAACTGTTTCCAATTTAATGGTAATCTAAGTGTTTCCAATTTAATGGTTACCTAACTGTTTCCAATTTAATGGTAACCTAAGTGTTTCCAATTTAATGGTAACCTAACTGTTTCCAATTTAATGGTAACCTAACTGTTTCCAATTTAATGGTAATCTAAGTGTTTCCAATTTAATGGTAACCTAACTGTTTCCAATTTAATGGTAATCTAAGTGTTTCCAATTTAATGGTAACCTAACTGTTTCCAATTAAATGGTAATCTAAGTGTTTCCAATTTAATGGTTACCTAACTGTTTCCAATTTAATAGTAATCTAAGTGTTTCCAATTTAATGGTAACCTAAGTGTTTCCAATTTAATGGTAACCTAAGTGTTTCCAATTTAATGGTAACCTCAATTCCAATTGAATGGAATTCTTTGTGTTCATTGACACTGTATTAATCCAATTTAATGTATTCACATCTACTGAAAATCATTACCACCAATTTAATTTTTTGATTACCGAACTCCAACTAATGAACTTTATATCAAACAAAATTACTTAATGTCACTCAAATGTTTAAATTTAGGACTTGTACTCTCATAATGAACATAACAAATAAAAACATTAAGTCTAACATTAAACTCGAAAAAAGAGATAACAAACATAACTGACGTAACAAAAACACAAATTAAATCTATTACTCCGCGAACTATCTATGGAATAAAACTATTTCGTTCGAAGGCCTTCAAATGTTTAACAACTGTCAGACGAGATAAAGAATTGTAACAATATTAATGCTTTCAAAAATAAACTTAAATCATAATCATCGCTGAACTGTAATAATCTCTCAATATTTTCTACATATATAACTTTGTCATTTCTGTCAAGTTAGATTCTCTTCTATAATTGTGTTAAGGTTTATTTTGCTTTATATTCATCCTGTATTCTGTATCTATATTACGTATTAACCCGCAAGCCTGTATGATATACATATTTATTTTTCGGGTATATCAATAATTGTTCAGCATAGTTTAATAACATTTAAAAACTTCACAAAACATTTGTTTATAGCAAACGCTTTAAACTTACACCTTCCTTACAACGCACAGAAAAACTATAACTATTACTTTAAATAAATGCAATTACTCATAACAATTTTTTTAAAATAAAATTACGAGCACGGATTTACAGAAGTTGTTTACGCACGGCGGTACGGTTCCGAACATATCTACTCCTTTTTTTTTTTTTTTTTTTGAGAAATAAAGATCTTTATACCTAATGGTAGTCATAAAAATTAATTAAATTAAAAGAAATTTACATCATCTGATTAAATGATGTACTCATCGAACAACGCCATCAGAAGTCATGTCGTCATAACAAGAACAATGTTTACATTTCCGTTCATGTGACTGTACAACCAACTTAATGGATATCTGCAATAATTAACAACTGATATAGGAGAACGGTAGGTCTTGTTGCTAACAAACATTTTACGTATAATTTAGATATATTTTGTAGTACAGAAAATACAAAACAAAACAACAAAAGTGTGAGTCATTGTCACTATCAGTGGCTGCAATGAACTCCCCCTCGAAGATATACTATGATCGCCATGAATAGTACGAAGAAAAGTATATAGATTAACCTTAAATTAAATTGAAATCTAATTTTTTTTTCATTATTTTGCATAATAATATGCATTATTATGCATAATTTCATATAAACCAAACGGCTATGCCAATAAAGTATTTACTATTTAATCACGATAATTATGCATTATTCAAATGCACACTTAGCTAATCCATTTCCCTTTTTTTTTTTTTTTTAAAAATTGCAGTTGTTGCTTTACTAAGTATCAATGTTATCATAAGTCATAAGATCATTGGTTTATGTATGTATCAATTCACTAATCACTCAGCGTTCCGACCGACGCCATGATGTATTATCAAGCCGGCGTATCAACAACACTCAAGCTTAATGTCAAAATTAAGTATTGAATTAAATAATTGAAAAATGTTGTATGTCGAAACTAAACCGAATAATAATTATATCATGTAGCATCGAATCTTATCCCTATTCTTTCGTTTAAAGAAAAGTTCTGAAGGGGTCTTTCCTGTTACTGAGTGAGGAGTACAGTTATACATCATAAAATACTAATATAATGTTTCTCTTATATTCGTGGTTTTTTTTTTTCGCTTGCACTTATTCTAAGGCACTTTAAGATATCTTTATTTTGAAGCTCAACTTCCCCATTCATTTGCGGCCAATATGGAACAGTACTAAAAGTTTAATGTTGCAATCTTCACAAAAAAGTTTTAAACTCTTCATTTACAAACTGCTGGCCATTATCTGCAGTGATTGAATGTGGATAGCCCAGTCGACTAAAGAGTTCCTTCAGGATGTTAATAATTTGTGAACCTGTTATGGTCCTCGTCACAGGTGGGCACAGTTAAGCAAAAGTTAACTTCGTTAATCTTTAATTCGTTAAATAAAAATGTAACTTCGTTAATCGTTAAAGCCTTTAATTAATAAAAATTTAACGCAAGTTAAAGTTGACAGTTAAAGTTAATTTTTGTTAATATTATAAGGGACAATCAGGCAAATGGCCATATGAATAATCTCCGAATCGCATGGACCGATTTTGTCGAGACTATCAATAGAACCTAGGCTATATTTTTTCCGCGCTTACGAAATCACGGACGAACGCTAAACCTATCTATAGTTTAGTTATATTTTAAATTCAAATAAAACTTAGACGATTGGGCCGATGTACTACTGCCTGTACAATACACATGACAGCGTGCACTAGTTACACACACTTGTATACTACACTGACAATGATGGACAAATGACCTTTTCAGTCATTTTTTTTTCGACATTCCAACGTCACGGAATTAGAGAGTTAACTAAATTTAGACAACACAAATTTTCTATTAAACTGTGAGACCTGGTAATATTCAAAAGAAAACAATCAAAACTTTTGTGCAGTATTTACATGTATCTGTTACTATTTGCACCCGTATATTCATTTGCTCATGCTCCCACAATTGAACATTTAATTTTACGTATAATTTGGTAATATATATATTTTTTGCTAAGGACCCACGAACAGACTTTAGTATTAACTACTTTTTTAT
Source organism: Papilio machaon (assembly GCF_912999745.1). NCBI lineage: Eukaryota > Metazoa > Arthropoda > Insecta > Lepidoptera > Papilionidae > Papilio > Papilio machaon. Next base: position 7,757,281 of record NC_060001.1, on the reverse strand, counting down.
TTATTAACATAGGTTTATCAATAAAACTTCTTAACATCAGAGGGAACTTATTGTAACATTGATAAATAAACTATATAACCAATCCAGTGATACATCTCAACGCATCAAACTATACAACTGAGATGCCTTCGATAACTTCTAGCATCTAATGATAATATATCGTCGGATCTAATGTTATATGTTAAATAAGTTAAATTGCTCTCAGTGTACAGAGTGTACGTCACATGACCACGACATAACGAAAACAACCGATTGCGGGTGATGTCTTCTATCTTTCTTATCACCTATAAAATCGTTATAGTCAATTAGTAAGAATATGTTTTGACTTATTTTCAACAACATTCGATAAATTTTAAAACAATCTTTCGATATACGCAAAAATCATAATTACACTAACACAATTATTCTATCTCTTTCTTCATTTTTTTTTTTCGTTTTAGCATATACTTTTTTTGTTGTAAACAAACAAATTATCTTCGCTATTGTAATAATGTACCTCTCTTTTTAGCAGTCGTTCAGCTGCTTCCTACTGAAAATGTTCGATTTAAATCTAAAATCTAAAATACCTTCAATTTAAAGGAATTTTTTTTTTTCTAATGCTTCTTATTTAAAAGAAGTCCGAGACACATTAAATTCAATCTAATGAATTTCATTTTGTACAATGTAATAAAATAGTTTAGAATATCTCTAATTTAATAGATATCCAAATTATAAATGTATACTTTTCAATACTCCGAAGGTACCTTATTAGGTTTACCTATTTATGCATTCATATATCCAATTTAATGGATATCCAAAATAGACGAAGATATATCTCCAATTTAATGGAAATCCAGAGCACTACATATCTGTATTATCTATATATATAAAAGAAAGTCGTAACAGTCACACCACTCACAACTCAAGAACGGCCGAACCGATCCGACCGAAAATCGGTGGGCAGGCAGCCCAGAACCAGGAAACGGACACAGGATAACCCTCACCCCGCTCTCTATCCTTTTTATTCCGCGCGGACAAAGTCGCGGGTAAACGCTAGTTTTAGTTAAAATGATAGCCGATTTTCAAAATACGGCCTGTACCTGTCATTTTACGTGAAATACTTAGTTGCAGTTAATAGATAATAGACCCATATTTCGTATGACACTGTCTTAGATCCTAGAACGGTTCGTTGAAGAAGATTCACAAATACCTTTGCCAGAAATATAATTATTTCTGAACAAAATAAGCATGTCAGTTGATACTTATTGTAGCATTTGATGTGTCTCGTTACAGAGAATATTTGATGACCAAATAGTGAGTAGATTAATATAACAGATTTAAAACATCTTTACAAATAAATCAGGCCACCCGTTGACCCCGCCTTTTATTGACGTTCCTTACACTTATGAAGATTGATATTGTAAGTACTCGAAGGTATAATAATTTACAATAATTTCAATCGCTTTTTTTTACAATTAATTTTTTACAGTTACCTGTAATAATTTGTAAATATTATTGACAATTAATATTTTTGTGAACTAAACTTTAATAGACAAATATTCCTACTCATCATAATAAATAGATAACGACGGCGGAAGTGATATCGCATGCTTGCAATAAATCACCATTACTATTTTACACGTATACAACTTATAAAATCGTATAAGACTGTAAACTAATGTTCCCCGTATCATATTGTCATCTTTCTTCTATTATGAAATCTATAATAATTGTACTATACTTTTAGGCATAAAATTAAATATCTTGATTGAAATGTTTTAATTTACACACAAGTATTTTATTACTTAGGGCGCAAAATACGGACATAGTTACCAATTTTCTATTTTGTTTTTTTTTTTTTTTTTTCACCTCGTCGCCATTTGTAGGACCATAGGGTCCCTAAAGATGATTAAGGACAGACACTGGCTCACCACTACCACACTGGAGCGCAGGCGCACGTCCGCTTCGTACCGCGTTCGTCACTCAACTACCCAGAGACAGCTGTCCATTCCAGTGTGGTACATGAGACAGTGAATTGTATCTATTCCATAGACACAAACACTACAATACCAAAAGACATTAATAATATAACGGTATTTATGAAGGGAAGACAGTAGAGCCATCAACGGTCGACCTTAAATCTATGGAACGGTGCACTTAGAGACAATGTATAGCATTTGATCAAATAAATTGACAATTAGTGTGTTATCCTATCAGAGGTGGGGTATGTTGAGCTGGTGCTTGGTGCCGGGCATCGCGTGCCTGTTCCTGACGGGGCGTGTATTTTTCGCGGAGGGGGCGGAGCTGCCGGGGGGCGTGTCCGGGGGCGTGGTGTGGCGCGCGCTGTACGCAGCGACGCTCCGCCTCGCCATGGCTGCGATCGTCTCCATGCTCGTTGTTACCCTCACTATGAGATTCTGTGGTTAGTCTTCGATATGGTATTGTGATCGCTTTTATAGTCAAACTCGCGGTAAAATATACTTAGATATAGCAAACGACATAAAAGAAAAAAAATGATGTTACAATTACAGTACAAAGATCATGTGACTTTTTTGATGTCGACAGGGGGGCTCTAGTGAGCTAATTTAGGTTGACTTATGCCCACCGATTCAGAATTCAGATAGACTTGTCGGTCTTTAGTTCTGTCAGGAAATATATTTAAAATTGATGGGGGAGGGGCGTCAATGAGTTAATGCCTATATTTTTTATTTCAGAAAGTTTTAGCAAGTTATTTGAATGGCGGGGCTGGCTGGTGCCGAGCCGGCTGTCGTACAGTATGTACCTGCTTCACATGAACCTGGTGCACGCCGCGCTCGGCCTGCGCACACAGCTCGCCACAATCTCGCCCTTCTACTTGGTGCGTCATGCAAACACATTGCAATAAAAAAATCAAAAAACCCGAATAACTGTCGCTATGACAGAAGACTCCGATTAGAAATTTGATTTTAACGAGATGTTTTGTGTAACAACACTAGCCATGTTTTTCAGCTGGTGACATACTTCGGTATCTTGATGATGTCTTTTCTGATTGCTCTGCCGTTCTACCTGGTGGTGGAAGGTCCACTGGCCGGGCTGCTGCTGTCGTTGCTAGGCAACAGGCAGAAGACACACCCGCAACATAACAACGAGAAGAAGTTGACTTAGGATATAATGTGATAACACTAAAATTAGATTTGTTTAATGGCGTACTTAATTAGTCTTTCTACTGCACTTGTTGCGGTACTCAGAGGAGTACCGCAACAAGTGCAGTAGAAAGACTAGCAGTAGGAGTAGGAGTTAGTACGAGTAATTTACATTTAGAGTCTTAACAAAATGATTAATGATTCTAAGTGTAGCATTTTGTGATAAATTTGAATTGTAATAAATATACGTTTATATGTGTTATGTATAATTGTATATTTTGAAAAACAAAATGAATATTTTCATGTAAAACTAAAATAATTTTTAATAAACAAAATAAATTATACAAACTAAAATACAGCTATTTTTTTTTAACTTCTAAATCATTCAGAGATTGGTAAATGAGACACCAACAAAATCTGTTGCACGAATGTGCTTCTCCTGGTGTCATCACGACCACACACAAGACATGCCTCAAATGGAAGTCATTCCGCGTATAATCTGATGAGTGTGGCGTGCCAGAGACCTAACTACTCTTTTTATTATGAGAAAAGAATGGAAGGGGAAGTGGATTGGCGGAGGAGGTGACGCACAGGAAGGAGACATATTCTCTTTTTGTGGGTTCACTCGTCCATCGATTAAAGAGTCTGGGCAGCTGTCGCTTTCCTATCTCGGTTAATTCAGGTGGCCGCTTACTCGTTTTTCACTTTATATTATTACAAAAATATATATTGTGGCGTATAAGAGCGTCGGTGGCTCAGGGGTTAAGCACTTGACTTGCAATCTGCAGGTCCTGGGTTCGAATCCCGCCATGTACCAATGTGTTTTTCGATTTTCGATTTACATATGTACATTTATCCGACGTTCTTACGGTGAAGAAAAACATCGTGATGCAACCTGCACATATCTGAGAAGAAATTCAATGATATGTGTGAAGTCAACCAACCCGCACTTGGCCAGTGTGGTTGACTATGGCCTAGTCACCCCTAACTTGGAGTAGGCTCCGAGCCCCTCGGTGGGGACGTATAGTGAGCTGATGATGATGATATATTGTGGCGTAGAAAAGCACTCGCTCTATCCTAGAAAATCTAACATTTAGAAATTTGTATAAAATTCACCTTTTTTATCTTAGGTAAAGTTTGCGAAGATGGTGCGAGGCGGGCACTAGCCGGTAACATCCGCAAGTGTAATTAATTCACTTTAACAAAGTTTTATCTGAGATCCTCCGCTCTGAGTTCCGGAATTAATCTGCGAGTGTTGCACAACTGAAACACAATTATCTTGTTGCAAACTTCCAATGTATTGTTAAGTAGGAATGCTGAGAAAATACTTATAAAACAGTAATTAGGTCTCTATGTTAGTGTTCAGGTTTCCATTGTTGACATACTTGTATAAAATATTATTATCACTCGACACGTACCTTTTGAATAAATACAACAATATGTAAATACAAGAGTCACGTCAGTTTAGTTACATGGTCACCGCAAATAGGCAACTAAAATTTGCTGCAATATCTACCTTAAGTAATTGTATTTTTAAGTGTTATTTAAGATAATATAAATGTTATTTTTGCGTTGTAATATTACGTTGTTACATTAAATTATCTGATCTAAATTTAGCTCCTCAAATTATTTGATAACGAAACATGAATGTCATCAAATTATGTTGATATTTTTTTTCTACTTTATTGATAAAAAATGGTTTTTAATAAAAATATGACGGATATATACGAATTTATTAGTAGTGTAGAACCATTAATAGAATAAAAAACTAAAAATGTAGTTAGCGATAATAATTGTTTAGAGGTATTAATAATGTTTAACGTATTATGGAGTTAGTATTACTTCTTACTTATTATAAATGCAAATGTTTAGATGGATGGATGGATAAATTTTTGTTTGAAGGTATCTTCGGAACGGCTCAACGGATCTTGATGAAATTTGGCACAGATATAGAACATAGTCTGGAAGAACACATAGGCATAAGCTTTTTTATTAGACGTTGTATATAGCAACATATTACGCAAGATTAATTAAGCTTGTAGATGGCTTTAGATAACAGTTATAAACATCATAACGACGGCGCAGTACCTACGAGCAATCCAAGATAAGTGATTACAGTAATTTTGCTATGCTTCGTATCAACTATAAATAATCGCAGTCGACGTGGAACTATTTCACATCGAGTGTATAAAACATTCAATTTAGTTGTGTTTAGAAAAATATTGTTGAGTTAAATAAGTGATATGGCGGAGGAATGTGAAAGACGTCTTCGGACGACAATAGACGATATCTCTAAGGAGCTTGGATATGACAATCATGAAGTAAGCGTTCGTGAGTTCCACTCAGGCGGTGCTAACTACTCTTCACGTTTGTATCACATAACACTATCGGCACCAAAACATGAAGACCTGAAACTCTTCGCGAAGGTCGCGGCCACAGCAGAAGAAGTGAGAAAGATGTTTCCAATCGAACTCTTTGACACAGAAATCTACATGTACACCAATGTACTTAAACGATACAGAGAATTGGAGAACGAGAACGGGATTGAAAAACAGTACCAGCTAACTACGAGCAAGTTTTATGGATTTAGTAAAGAGTATCTGTACGAGACATTGGTGATGGAGGACATGGTGGCTAAAGGCTTTAAGACGTATGATAGATTCAAGAGCATTGATTGGCAGCATGCTTCTCAGGCAGTGTTTGAACTGGCAAAGTTCCACTCGCTTTCGATGGCTGTAAGAGATAAAAACCCTGAGGAATTTGATAATTTAACAAGAAATTTTAGCGTATTATTTGACGACGATCAATTTAGAAATTTCTTTAATACCGCTTACAAAGCATCTATTCCGGCTGTTAAAGAGGAGCATCGGCAGCGGCTGGCCGACTTTATTGAAAAGCAAGACTTCGACTTGTATAATAGACCCATACGATACCCTGTACTGACGCACGGAGATTACAGGCCTAGTAATTTGATGTATAAAGTATACGAGGTGAGAATCTTCTCGTTTTCATAAAGTTGTCAATTTAGTACCAGCGTATCAAATTTAAATAAATATAACTTCTTTCAGTTAAGTAGAAGCATAGTCAAAGATTAATGTATTCTTTAGTAAAAGTTGTCTTTTACTTTTAAATACGGCTTGGAAAATTATTGATGATAAATTTCTTGCTATTGAAGTTACTGTAGTGTTGCAGATTTCTATGAGCTTCAATAATCACTACGGTGTCTTGTTCTCATAAAAAAAGTTTTTTTTACATGATTTATATTTGATGATATTTCTGTACATTTTTTTATTTATCACAGGATGGCAAGTTAGATATCGTGCCGTTAGACTATCAAGGATGTCAGGTTTCCAGTCCGTTAAGGGACTTAATGTATTTCATATTTTCCGGATCCGATGGAGCTTTCCGCGCCCGTTACTATCGTCAACTGCTCGACTTCTATTATACTGAATTAAGTAAAGCATTGCGAAGGTTACACGTGGACCCTGAAAAAATATATTCTAGAGAAGATTTTGAGTACGAATTAGAATTGGTAAGGAAAACATAATTTTATAAACGTCATTATAAAAACAAAAAAATGGAACCCATCTGCAAGTACTTCCTTTCGATTAAAATATTTTTTATCAAAATCGGACCACCAGGGGCGGAGTTTCGCGGTAACACACATAAAAAAAAACAGTCGAATTGATAACCTCCTTCTTTTTGAAGTCGGCTAAAAAAAGAAGTAAGAAGGGAGTTAATCCAGATATGATTAGGAGAGAGACTGAGAGATGTATGGAAGTGGAAGAGTAGCATGATGACCCTTTACTTTTCATCAACACCCTCAACCTTTTATTAGTTGAGTTGGTATTGGTGTTAACCTTTTTTTAGGATATATTTTTAGTACTTATCGAACACTAGATGCTGCTGAGTGGAATTATTAAGGTATTTATATTAATTAAATAATGTAAAACTATGAATAAATAGACTCCCGTACTGGCCACAAAGACGAACAATAACCAGTGAATTAGGCGGGAACAATAGTGTAAAACGAGAAGTAGACAATGTAATAACGATTTATTTATGACTAACTGTCGACTCTGTTCGCGACGAATTAAAAAACACTTAATTTGAAGCCGATGTGTTCTTCCAGATTATGTTCTACATTCAAGCCAAATTTCATCGAAATCCATGCAAGCAGCCGTTTTGGAGATACCTTCTAACAAACATCCATCCATCTAAACATTCGCATTTATAATATTAGTATGATTATGTAGTTTTGTTATACAATAAAACAATGAAATAAAGTAAGATTTTATCAATGGTACTAGTTTACATTTATACATCTGTAGTTGTGACATCTCAGATAATATTCAATATAATGTTGAATTTATTCACTAACGTAAACAAAATTATTATTTGCAGATGCAACCGTACGGCCTGATCATGGGTGTAATGCTGCTTCCTGTTGTAACAGTGCACGAGGAAAACGCTCCCGATATGACATCAAGCAATTTTGATGACTTTGCGGTTACGCCTAACGAAATTTGTGCGCAGAGATTGAACGAAGTCGTTGAGGATTTCATTGAATTGGGAGTATTATAATTTGTTAAAATTAAAGTGTTTTATTTCTATGAGAACCTTATACAATAGTTAAGACATAACGACAAGAATCTTTTAGATTTGTCCCACTTACAAAGAGGTGTATTTTTTTCTCGTGTATGTAAGTTTATTTTTATGTATGTGGGTTTGTATGTATGTATGTAGATTCCATTGAGATGGATTAGACTTTACACGACTGTATCGATTTTGACGAGTAAGGTGTCATAGGAATCGTCTTCTTCACAGTAGTGTCATAGAGTATATTACATCGGCACAAAATACATATATTCGTAGTTAGTGGACGTGAGAGATGAAATTCTAAAAAATAACGATTTGAAAAGTGAAAAGTGAGTGAAAAGAACGATTTTAAATCTTATTCACCATTATTCATCAATTGCTAAATCTTTTTTTGTTATTATCGAGTATATATATAAAGCAGTCGTAACTGCAATCGCGGCGGCTAAAGAAGAACATCGCGAAAGACTTTCGGATTTCTTGTCAAAGTAACTAGTCTGGCCATAAATACTGTTACATAAAAACATTTCTTTTTTTCAACTTTTTAATTATTTTTAAATTTGAACACGTATATTATTTTAAAAACTTAATTCTTTTTTGCGCCATTTCACATATTTTTTTGTGTTCATTATCAAATTACAATATGGAATGGGGTATTAAAGAAAATAGGATTGCAGTGATCGCCTTGCACAGAGTGGGTATGGAGCCGTCGTTCATATTCTAGACACTTCAAAAGCTTGGTATCAGCCGTAAGTTCGTATATTGTACTATTAACAGATACAGCATCACTTCGTCTGTCGAAGACCAGAAAAGATCGGGGCGGTCGCGTGTTGTTAGAACTACAAAGGCTGTTAATGCTGTTAAAGCCAAAATTCGTCTAAACTAAAAAGGAAGCAAAAAATCTTATCGCGAGAAATGAAGATTCCCGCTAGAACTCGGTCGCGTATTATAAAACAAGACCTGAAGCTCGGTGCTTATCGACGATATACAGGATATTCCCTAAATCAATCTTTACATTTAAAGAGAGTGGATCGATCAAAACGCCTTCTGTCGCGATACGCAGGAGAAAGGCACAGAAATATCCTCTTTACCGATGAAAAAATTTTCACGATTGATGAACACTACATTAAGCAAAATGATAATGTGTACGCTCACAGTTCTAAAGAAGCTGCTCAAGTTGTCGGAAAGGTAAAACGTGGTCATCATCCCGCATCAGTGATGGTTTGGCGGGGCGTGTCTTATCAAGGAGTCACAAAACTACATTTTTGTGGAAAAGGAGTGAAAACTTCAACGAAAGTATATCAAGATACAGTCTTGGATCATGCAGTGAAACCTCTCAGCAATACAATTATTAAAAATATACCGTGGACTTTCCAGCAGGACTCTGCACCTGGTCACAAGGCACGAACTACCCAAGGCTGGCTTGAAACCAACGTTCCGAACTTTATAAGAGTTGAAGACTGGCCCTCATCTAGCCCAGACCTCAACACTTTAGACTTCAAATTATGGTCAGTTTTAGAGGACATGGCCTGCTGCTCTAAACGACACGGCAGCATTGAGTCTCTTAAAAAATCTTTGGAGCAAGCAGTGGCAAAATTTCTCTTGGATACAGTGCGTAAATCCATAGATTCGTGGCCAAACAGATTAAAGGCCTGTATAAAAACTAAAGATGGCCATTTCGAATAGAATATTTTTTTATTTTTGCTGAGACCTTAATAAATATGTAGGTATACATTTTATTAATATTACATTACTTCAAAAAATGCATTTTCATTTGTAACAGAACTTATGGCTGGACTAAGTATATAGATAATGAAAGTACGCAAAATTTTATAAACCTTTGCGTGTAACAGTGTTCGCACACGGGGATTGTAGGCCAAGTAACGTAATGTACAGGGTTCTTGAGGTATCTTCAATTACTAATATTATAAATGCGAATGTTTAGATGGATGGATGTTTGTTTGAAGGTATCTCTGAAATGGCTCAACGGATCTTGATGAAATTATGGCACAGATGTAGAACATAGTCTGAAAGAACACATAGGCTACTTTTTATCTTTTTTTTAATTACGCGCGGATGGAGTCGCGGGATACAACAAGTAATTATATAAAAACTAATTATATAAAAACTAAATATGTATTGTTTTATTATTTGCAATGATAATTTGATTGTTTTTTATATAACAATGTTGACTAATACATATTATCTGCTTATCTAATAATGTTTCCTATCAAACATTGTTATTTTGTATTGTTATCGTTGTTATTGTTATCGTTTTGTATTATAATGACTGTTATATTATTTTAAAACAACGATGACTAGATAAATCGGAAAATTGCTGACACGAGAGTATCCTATTTGTCTTTAATAATTAATACTCATTTGCAATTGTTTCTAACTGATGTTTTCTTGGTTCTTGGTTCTTGGAAACAATCTCATTGCAAAATGGTGATTATGAGGTAGCTGTTGTAGACTTCCAAACGCTCCAGACGGGAAACCCTATCACAGATTTGCTGTACTTCATTTTTAACGGCTCGGATGCGGAGTTCCGACAGCGGCATTACCATCAGTTACTTGAGTACTATTACACTGAACTGTCTGATGCTTTGCGAAGATATGGTTTACAACCAAATAATATCTACTCGAAGGCAGATTTTGAACATGATTTAAAAGAGGTACTTTATAACAACTTTTAAAACAATAGAATTTTTTTGTCCCGTCATAGCTAGAGGTTTATTATACGTTACTTTCAACATTGTGTTATGTTGCTATGAGCGATAATAAAGTATTTGCCAAATTTTCGGAAAGGTCAGATAGATATAAATTTCCCCAGTAAAATTCTGGCTAGTTTAATAGATAAAGGACTTTACGACTTACTCTCTAATGCATATGCACTTTGGTGTGGTAATGTGAATACACTTTTTAAAGATATAAGAGATCTACCAGTGGAAATATTTCCATTTTTTAAAACATTATTATTATGTTTCTTAGGTTTTACCCTACGGCCTACTTATTATCACGACTCTGCCTACTGTTACTATTGATGCTGAGAATATCCCGAAAGTTGAAGATGATTTAGGTTATTTAAATGCAAAGACAAGTACCCTGTTCGCTGAGAGATTAAACGATATCGTTAGCGATTATATCAAAATGGGAATTTTATAAGTTAATCCTATTGTCTTTATACGGAAAGACCCATTCTCCATTTATAACTTTATATACCGTTAGAAAAATGGTAACATTTGGCTACAAAGTTTCCAACGGTTTGATTACTTTTTATATGCTTATGTTACTTAATTAGACTATGTTCTATAAAAATAAATGTATTTAAAATACGTTTTTTTTGTCTTCCGTTGTTATGTTATCTATTAATGAACTATTGAACTTTCAAAGGTACAGTTAAATTACATTTTTTCAAAGTGTTTTTTATCTGAAAATGCAATTTTGATGTGAAACATCTATAGGATCACTTGTAAACCGAATTCTTGGCGTGGCGACGCTTGCCGTGGCGACGGGTCGCCACGTTATACTAAGGTATACATATGTATATTTTATGTGTAGTAGAGTGTACGGTGTGGCGACGGGTCGCCACGCTATACTGAGGTATAGTATAGAGGTATAGAGGTTTTTTACTCCGTATATTTAGAGGTTATTGAATCAATACTAATATTCTGTTAGAAATAATTATGTTACAAGAGACAGTATTAACTTCAAATAAAGATATCCGATATTTGTTAGTTCATTAAGAAAAGTTAGTCTTTTGGCGCGCCTCCCCTCCCCTCTCCTTGCACGAAACTTTGTTGATTAACGATTCTACGCTATTGTGGTAATGACAATTTAATGAATATTCCTTTGATTGTGTCCAAATTATTCGTTATTGTTTAAAATAATAGCTTTAATTACATTCATATAATGAGCCATATTGTCCTTGACCTTAGTCCACTGGATTGGTTTAGAAAAAAAAAGTGGTTGCAATAAGCACTTTAAAGAGGTTCTATATATTTTTTTAAACAACGAAGTTTATAACAAATTAAACAAAGGGCGCATAACTATATCTTTGCTTATACTTTTGTACTCAAAGGATGACAAGGAACTTATTTTCTTTACGTTATAATATTCTGTTTTAAGAATAATTGTGACCACTACACCGCCATTTAGAAGTTATTCCCTTCGTCAGATAGATGGCGTTGTATACGAACGACAAGTAATTTTAGGCGAAAGCTCTAGCGATATATCCGGTTTTATAGGTTAATCGCAGGATCGTATTTCCCGATCTGTTTGACTTTGTGCCGGTGGTTTTTCAATATCCGGTCAAATAAACACGAAAGTAAATATTCTATGTGTTTTAATAACGTAACAGTATTTAAAGTAAGGTTAAAAAAACTATTTCAAACAAAATGCGCTCAAAAGTAACTTAAAAAAAAAACAATTTCAAACAAAATGCACTCAAAAGTAACGTAAAAAAACAATTTCAAACAAAATTCACTCAAAAGTAACATAAAAAAACAATTTCAAACAAAATGCATTCAAAAGTACCATAAAAAACAATCTCAAACAAAATACACTAAAGAGAAACAAAATAATGTCATGAAAACTTCTTTCTTTCTTTCTTCTCTCTTTCAAAAACCCTCTAAACTCTAAAGAAAGTTCTCTTCTTTCTTGTAACATGTCTATATTGTATAATTATTGTTATTTCGCAGTCGGTGTCGGCCGAAGTAAATAGGTGACATTTTATATTTGAGATGTATTAGACATACTTACGTTTATGTCCCTACTTAGGCCGAAACCGACTCCAAAATAACAATAATTATACAATATAGACATGTTACAAGAAAGAAGAGAACTTTCTTTAGAGTTTAGAGGGTTTTTGAAAGAGAGAAGAAAGAAAGAAAGAAGTTTTCATGACATTATTTTGTTTCTCTTTAGTGTATTTTGTTTGAGATTGTTTTTTATGGTACTTTTGAATGCATTTTGTTTGAAATTGTTTTTTTATGTTACTTTTGAGTGAATTTTGTTTGAAATTGTTTTTTTACGTTACTTTTGAGTGCATTTTGTTTGAAATTGTTTTTTTTTTTAAGTTACTTTTGAGCGCATTTTGTTTGAAATAGTTTTTTTTGTTTTGAAGTCGGCTATTTTTTTTTCTTAAAATGTTTGTTTTATTTCTCAATTTTTAGTGAATTTGAAGTTTAATTACAAATTTCCTTAATACGTATAAGGACATAAATAAGACAAATAAAGAAAAGGACTTTCCTATTTAATATGTGTGTACTTCAATTCAAAAACTAATTTAGAATACACCAGATAACCACTTATCCTTTAAACAATGAAATAATTATCAAAATCGGTATACAAATTGAAAATTAACAAACTAATACATCGTAGCGTGCCTTTAATTTTGTCCAGCCGCGCGCCGCAGTAGCATTTTTCGAATGCGCGTAGTTTTTAATAATTTAATATCTTCCAAACTATTGATCAGAATTACATAGTTTAAAGGCTAATGTAATTTGCATTTAATACTCTAGCCATCAAACATATTTATTTGGATAAGGATTCATATCGAATATAATATAATAGCGCCTTAAGCTTACGACGCTGTTTTTCGTGTGCAATTTAATCGAAGTTTGTTCATAATAACATGGTTTTTGTGAGACATTCATAGATGATAGATATATGCCACCTGAGACTTTTATTTAGCAAATTTAAGGATCTATAATTACTCGATACATCATTTTAATGTAGGTCATATAGTTTGACCTACGTAAGCCCAGAAAGCAAATTTGTGCTATTCATTGTAACGCGATGTAGCATTTTTCGTTTCCGCGTAATTTTATTCTTACGATATCTCCTAAACTATTAGACAGAATGATATAGTTTCAATTGCAAATATAATCTACATTTAATTCTCTTGATAATGAACATATTTATTTACATAAGGGTTAATACTGAACTTGAATAATAGCGTCGGAAATAGGGCATGAATTTAATTAATGTTTCTAAAGAAAAAAATGGTTATTGTGAGAAAACTATAAAAGATAGATATATGCTATCGCGGACTTTTATTTAGCACATTTAAAGAGCTACAATTCGCCATACATCATTTTTATGTAGGTCCTATAGTTTAGCCTACGTAAGCGCTGAAAGCAAAAATGTCCCTAATTTCCGCAACAAATTTTGAAGCTATATTCAAAATCTACTAGTCTTCTAGTTATTAAAAAAAAAAAACAAAAAAATGGGACCCACCTGCAAGCACTTCCTTTCGATTAAAATAATTTTTATCAAAATCGGACCAGCAGGGGCCGAGTTTCGCGGTAACACACATAAAAAAAAAAAAAAAAAAATACAGTCGAATTGATAACCTCCTTCTTTTTGAAGTCGGCTAAAAAGTAAAATAAATCTAAACCACAAATATGTTTGTGTAAGCCTATGTCATGTTGGAACATAAATAAATCTAGAACATAACATTATAACTCACTATACCTACAGTATACACAGAAAATTATATAGCAATAAATATAATTTAAGTAGAGATATAGAACGAGAAAGCGGCCAAGTGCGAATGAAACTCGCGCAACGAGTGTTCCGTACAAACCTGTAGGTACTTATATAAGTTATAGAAAAAATTACGGTTTTCTCAATTGTTCCGTTGCTTCGAACCAAATTTCAAGATTCTGAGTTCATCTGAAGAATACTGTCGGGTAATGATTCCCTTGCGAGTATTGAAAATTTGCTGAAATTTGCTGCATAAACAGCCGTATCTTTTGATTACGTTAGCTAAGAAGTTTCATTTTTTCACAGCTTTAAGGGACAGTAGACTTGATACACGCGTTTCTGAGAAAAAGGGTCTTGACCATCAGGCAGATAGACGAACAACAAAGTAATCATATAAGGGTTCCGTTTTTTTAATTTCGAGGTACGGAACTTTAAAAAGTAAAAAAAATGTCGAGAAATAGTGTCCGGAAGTACAAATTACATGTTTAACACTTTAGTATTCCGTCGTTTTTAATTTAGTCAGTACAAGTGCAATACCAACATACATTTTCTACGACGAAGATTTTAACAATTTTATAGTTAAAATAACAGTTATTTCACATGGAAGCTCCACAAAATGCCTTTAGAACGGGTTTTCTCGATACCGGAAGCACGTCGCCGTAAAAAAACCTATAAACCGGAAACGTCGGTGAAACTGCAATACCGAAAAGCAATTTGTCGCGCGAATAAACGCATTCGAAAGAACAACTCGAACGAGTGCCGCAGATATTGAAACCAAAGTAAATATATGTGAATATTTCTTTTTTAAAATTTACTTTCGTGGTACCTGGTTCCTAAGTTAAAACTTATTCATCAACGGGTAACTTTAAACTTAGTATATATAAAATGATAGTATAACAATAATGGTTTAAAATTTGGTGTTAATTTTTTGTTAACATTTGACGTTTTCATAATTGATGATGTGTAGAGAATTAACGTAGTTTCTTGAAAACGCGAACTCTTTAAAATTGTTCCACAATATTTTTTAGTATACGCAACGATTGTAATGTCGTTACTCAAATTGGATTCATGTAATTCGTCCGTTTTCTCTGACTCCTCTTATTTCATGTCTACGTATCAAGTTTTATGTTTCTCAAGCTTTTAATAACTTTTTTTATAAGATAATTTTCTTCATAATAATTTTAAAAGAAAGTTCGCAAAATTGTATATGTGCTTATTAATTTATTTTTAAAATTTTGCACGCAATCACTTATTATTTCCATATAAATATTTGTATGTGTGTTCTTTATATCGTTTATTTTCATGTTTCCCAGGTAACATAATTAAATGAATAATATAGTCTTATCTTAATGGATTTATCATAATTTATCATATAGCTGTCATTGTGATAAAAGTAATTTATTACACGATTGTTTCCCAAATTAATTATGTATAATATATTTAATACATAATAAACGAAAATAAAATATAGTTTCATTTTTTTAGTGTTTCTAATATTATAAATGCGAAAGTTTAGATGTATGTTTGTTAGAAGTATGTTATGTTGTTTGTATCTCCGTAACGGCTCAACGGATCTTGTTGAAATTTGGTATAGATGTAGAACATGGTTCGGAAGGACACAGGACTTTTATTAAGTTTTTTTTAATTCCGCGCGAACAGCTATTAAATGTAAATTATGCGAAGAACTTACCGATAAATCGACTAGTAATAAAATATGTCATAATTGAATTTAGGAGTATTTTAATTAACCAAAAACATAATGAAAAACAAAACTTACTTGTAAGACCAGCTGCCGGAGTAAATCAATAGTTTATCTACACTAAGCGTCTCCTTTAGTAACAAATTAACAACTATGAGTAAGGAAAAAAGTGTCTTTAAATCCACATTCGCTTTTAACTTGGCCAACTATAGATTTGGAAATGAAAAAACTGTCCAGCAATCTGCTTTTATCTATGAGTCTCTGGGCTCAGCTTGTAACGACACTCATAGAGGGAGCTGTAACATGAAATATAACGGCCGAATAAACACGAACACTACTAAATCGTGGGACTATGGTTTTTTCCAACAAGGAATATCTTTTAATAATATCGTATAGTCCGACAAGGGTAATAACTATATGACCCTATATGACCCTATGCAAGAAATGCTCTGCCACCGCCCGGTTAGTTCGGTCAGGAAATCTTACTAATATAATTAACGCGAAAGTTTAGTTGAATGGATGGATGAATGTTTGTTATTATAGAAGAGACATAGGGGAGGTAAAACGGAGATTTCTGGATTTACTCATCGCGGCAGTCAAACATAAGGCCTTGTACCCGATTGAGTAATCCTACCACAAATGATACGCTTCATAAAGAGCCTCGCTTTTAGGATAGCCAGTCAAAATACTAAGCAAAAAATGGATTGTTATAAATAATGAAAATATCAGATTGAGACATGGTTGTTGTAATGGAGTTAGTAACATTCAAATTTTAACCCTCTCGACTATGCCGAGGTGGCATTTTTATCCTTGCAACTTTGTGACTACTATTTGCTTATGTACAATGGTAATTGACAGATAATTGAAATTTAGACTTTACTACATGTAATTAACTTAAACTTAACCATTTGTAACAATATATTTTTTTTATTTAGTACCTTCATCGGCTGCTCTAAACGCGCGGTCTTATATATGAAGCGTTACATTTGTAGAAAGTGTACTTGATTAGGTGCAAGGTTCCCTAAAGTTTTACTACCACCTTAGAGTAATTCCAAAAATCCCCGCTTCGCCTCTCCTACTATTACGTTTCACCAGAAAAGCTAAAGAGATCTCGCTGAAATTGGTACAGATGTAGAACTTAGTCTGGTAGAACATGTGAGTTACTAATTTCTTTCTTTATTTCGACACACGTAGTCGCAGGCAAAAACTAGTATGTATAAGATTAGATCACGTTTTTAAAGTTACAGAGATATGATACGCACTCTATAAAATGAATCATTGCGCAGACGGTAAATTGATAATGAATAGATAACAATATTTTGAAAAGAAATAATTATTTTGTTTTTGTCATTATAGAGCAAAGTCTGACGGACATGAGTAGACGATAAAAATAATCACAACCGAAATAAAAGGAAAAGAAGAACTACTTTTACAGTACTCCAATACTAACGTTTTGTAACATGTATTTATATGTAAATATAAAACGCGGATTCTTATGAATTGCGCCCGATTCGTAATAATTTTCATGACATGAAACGAGCGTAATACGTACCATTCGTCAGATTGGATTTATCTTTTACTTCTAAGCTTTTTCCTCAGATTGTGTTTAACTTCAACCCTTATCATGATTTATAGTCACGTACAACTGATAACAATGTTGTATTTAGATGTTTAATATACATATTGATCATATTTAGTTCATATTAATTGGTATTTATTATAAGGCAATCAATCAATCAATGGAGCGTCAGTGGCTCAAGGGTTAAGCACTTCACTTGCAATCTGCAAGTCCTGGGCTCGAATCACGCCATGTACCAATGTGTTTTTCGATTTACATATGTACATTTATCCGACGTCCGTAAGGTGAAGGAAAATATTGTGATGCAATCTGCACATATCATCTCCTTGACCTTGTCCCAATTACGTAGGGTCGGTGCACCAGGTTTCCGTCCTCCAAATCGATCTGTCTGCCGTCATCTCCATTGTCACGCCCTTCTTGATCATGTCATCTTTCATGCAATCCATCCATCTCTTCCTAAGCCTACCTCTACCGGTGTACCAACGTACAAATAAAAATATATAAAACATAGCTTTTACCCGCGACTCCGTCCGCGCGGAAAAAAAAAAAAAAAAGAAAACGGGGTAAAAATTATCCTATGTCCTTTTCCTGGTTCTAAGCTACCTACCCACCAATTTTCAGCTGAATCTATTCAGCCTTTCTTGAGTTATAAATGGTGTAACTAACACAACTTTCTTTTATATATATAGATGGGAGGATACAAACTTCCTCTCATTCCCTCCAGTCTTGGATCTAGACTTTAATTTATAAAGTTTTGCTTAAGAAACTATAAGTGGCGTCATTTACATTCACTGAGAGGGTCTCGGTGGAAAATTGAGTTTTCATTTTGAAATAAAATACCTTATATTGTATTCTGTGCGGGGGCGAACTGTGAAGCCAAGCGTTTTATAATAAACTTTAACTTTGTTATTACAACAAAGCAATTTTAAATACTGATAGATAACCTTTTATACTGCAATTAAAAGTGGCTATAAGAAGATCCAAGATACAACAATACTTAAGTTTCTATACTACATTTTCCTGGATACATTACGCTAAGATGTTCTTGTTCGTTGTGGCAAACGAGCAAGAAACCACCTGGATTCGCGAAGCGATCACCGCCCATAGACATCCGCAGTTGCAGATGCGTTGCCTACATTTAATCGACGAAGGAGGGGACGCACAGAAAGAGAATTTTTCCCTTTCTAATGCGTATCCCTCCATCACATCCTTTCCTTATACTCGTAAGAAAATGGTGGGAAGGAAAAGAGGTCTAAAAATAGGCCTCCAACACGCAGACTCATCAGACTGCATGCGGAATTACTTCCACTTCACACCTTTCTCCTGTGTGATCGTGGTATTGCACCGGGTGAGTTAACTAATTCGTGCAACGGTTGTTCTCTCTACGTACCGAACTGAATCGATCAATATCATATAGTTAAATAGAAAATAGAACTATTATACGCTTAAGTTTAACATTTTCGATTCTATCGAAACAATTTCCTAAGTAAATGTTTAAGTACAAAGCAATGTGGTCATAACATGTTCGCATATAATGGAAAGAGCTCCACTAATTCCTTGTCAGTGCCGGTTGGCATAACACGGAGAGACTTTAGTCTTACGTCGGGATGAATCAGCAAGATTTAGCCGACATCAGCTGTAATATCGTTGCACATCCAGAGAGCAAGCGAAACTGCTCTGCTCTTCAATATTCTGTGAAGTAGTCTTAAATTTTTATAAAATGTTCTGTCTATGTCTTTCTTTAATTCATAGATATTGTAAAGCAGCCTAAAAAAGTCTCCTTCTCAGTGAAGTTGGTGGAGTTAGTACTAAATAAAACACTAAGGTATAGTACAGCGAATACAAATTTAATTAAATAGTGAAGTGAGGTCAATCCACCTCCGCGAATCTTTACACCGCGATCAATAAAGACGATGCACGCCATCTATAGTTGTACATTGGACAGATATTACATTAGAATTAATCTGATATTAATGCTAGTGGTCAGTGTACCTGTGTAGGGAAGAATGACGAATAGCCTGCTAACTATCCTTATGGTGCTCAATCGCCAACTTCGTGGCGGCGGCGAGTGTACGCCGCGGAGATCACTATTCGAAGCTATGTATTACTAAACATAACCGTCGAGCTCTACTGCCGTTACAAATATATTAACATAGCGAATCAAGCTTATTTGATCTGGTAAGGGAGACGCTGCTATTGCGGTTGGTTCTTTTAGAAAATATGTTTAGCTTAAAATTAAGCAAAGAAAGTGGCATGAAAGAAAAAACATGACATGTCAGCGACTTTTTTTGGCGTTGACAATATGGTGCTAGTAAATTCTCCTTGTTTAATTTGATTTATGCCCACCGGGTCAGATAACTTTGTCGGTCTATGGGTATTATCATAACTTTAATTTCCACTGATAAAACAGAGACAATGATATGTATTGGCACACGTGACCCAGCAGTTAAAATTTATGGTAAGAATACCTTGAAATAAATATAAATATTATTACGAATTATTTTATTTCATATTTAAAATTTGATTATCTTGCTGTGAATAAGAAGTGAGCAAAACTTTGCAAAACATTTATCTAGAACTCGTCTCATTTTCATACGTAAATGCATAGGAACCCGATCCGATCTCATCTACGTAGAAGCCTCTCAAACTTTCTTAATAATTCCGTCTTAGAAAGGAAAAAGACAAGTTTTTATATTAACTTTCCTTATATAGGTTTTCAATCACGATCGAGTCACATATAATTGTTGTTTTTTTTCTATTCTTTCTATGTATAAAGTAAATAATCCCCACAAGTTAATACAGTGGCCTCTTAATGAGACGAAAATAGCATTAAACATTTCGAAGTCACTGGTGCCATCTATTTAAGATCAACAGACTCTATCTCAGGCTAACATAACAAAGTTCTGCCAACGCGTCTCCGCAACCACCTGAAATAGCGTGACATACAAGACAAAGATCCATTCTAACCATAGATATGTTTATATTGGGGGTCTATCACAAATATTAGATATAATGTTTTCGTAACGTAATGCACCTTTGTGCCTTTGTATTAGAATTTGTACAGCGTCCCTATCGGACGTAAATTACACCAACAAATCTCATACAAATTTGTCGATGATGTTACGAATACGTTCTAGCAAATGTCATGAAAATATTCACAATAGACCTTCTTTATGTTGCTAAGTTTTTACTTATTATCAGGCAATATTATCATTTTTCAATTATTTCAATAAGCTCGAAGTAAAAACAATAAGATTAAGAATTTATACTAAAAATATACAAAGTATTACTCATTTTGATATTACAGATTAATGATTCTTTAAGAAGCATTTACACAAGACATTCTCGTAATTAGGGGCCCAGTGTAACGGAAACCTTTGATAAGATTATGAATGAGCCGGTACGCCCGCTACTGAACGTAAATAAATTATTTGACGACAGAATATACCGCTATCGTTAAAGAATTACGAATTTGTAAAGGTATTTTTAGGCTCTACGAAAAGTGCCATTGCATAAAAAACTTGTTCATAAAAGGTTAACGAAGCGTCAAAGTGATATCAGTAATTAAGATCGTGTAGAATTTTAGCAATTAAATTTATAATAGTACTAGCTTTTACCCGCGACTCCGTCCGCGCGGTATAAAAAATAGAAAACGGGGTAAAAATGATCCTATGTCCGTTTCCTGGTTCTAAGCTACCTGCCCACCAATTTTCAGTCAAATCGATTCAGCCGTTCTTGAGTTATAAATAGTGTAACTAACACAACTTTCTTTTATATACGAGTATATAGATGAACAAAGTAACGTGGTTTTCGAATATCATATAGAGTCAACCAACTTATAGGTCTAAAAGGATATGTTACCCGGTGGGCATAAGTCAAGCTAAATTATGACAGGTCACTAGCGCCCTCCACGGACCTGCTCGGTTGTCCGAGTGGGCGGAGAGGTGAACTCCGACGTGGCGCGTCCCCGGGCGGTGGATAGGGGAACGCCCCGGCCTTCTGCCGGGGTAGGGCTTCGGCCCCGCGAACCAAACACTGGTAGGTTAGCTAGGTTAGTTAGGTTAAGTAGGTTAGTTAGATTAGGTTGCGGGCCCCTTGCGGGCCCGCAAAAGAGAGGGCGGCGCTCGCCGATGGGCGAGCGTCTATTAGGTTAGTTAGTTATGTAAGTTAGGTTAGGCTGCGGGCCCACTTGTGGGCTCGCAAAAGAGAGAGGGAGGTGACCCCGAGCTGAGTACCACAGGGAAAGGTGAGGGCGAACCTATAGGTTAGTTTAGAGTAGGCTAGGTTAAGTTAGTTAAGGTAGGTTAGGGTGCGGGCCCACTTGTGGGTCCGTACATGAGAGGGCGGCGAACCCGAGCTGAGTAACTGCCCTTTTCAGGGCGGCGAAAGGTGAGGGTAAGCCTTGAGCGTGGTGGGTGGCGCGGCCCACTAGGGTCGTGGCCGTCGGTCGGGACGTGGGAGCACGACCTCGGTAGCACTCTGCTTGCAGAGCTGTTATGCGATGGCGTGTGATCCTGCGTCCCATCGCGTAATCCCGGTGGCCATCACCGGGACCGCGGGCCCCTGTCTTGATCAAGACGGGGGCCAAGAGGCGGGGTCTCTATAAACCCTAGGCGGCACCAGCGGGGGAGGCGGGGATTCCGAACCTGCATTGCACGGTGTCGTCTTCAAGGAGCGCCTAAGGGTGCAGCGCCCCTTTGGGGGCGCAGAGAGGGCCCCTCCCGGGGCGGTCAGTGGGGCGTCGCGGTGGCAAGCTCACGCGATCCCGTGGCGCCCCACACTATGGCCATGAGGGAACAAGGAGGTTTAGTGGGTATGCTCCCATTCGGGGAGAGAATCTCACATAACTCGCGTGTCTTCCCCGAGGCACGGAGTATGCATTAAGCATTCCTCCTTGGAAAAAAAAAAAAAAAGGTCACTAGCGCCCTCCTGTCAATATGAAATGCGTCACAAGATCCCTTTTGTATTGTAGCTATCATGTCATGCTTTTTTCTGTTATGTAATTTTCCATACCCTTGTAGGTTTTTCATATTTTCTGGCAGAACTTAACGCGATAGCAGCGCCTCTCTTACCAGGTCTCTATTTTGGCTATATATCTACTTTGACAAGTCATTTAAAACAAATAAATTTTTTAGTTCTCATGTAAGAAAACAATGTTCTCAATTGATATTATTAAGCCTATAGCTTACGAATAAAATAGATGGTATTTTCTATTTAATGCTAAATATAAGGATGTTTAATATAAGCATAGGATAGTCTAAAGAGCTGCAAGTTGGTAAAAAACCTATCATGTTACATTCAGTTTGACGTCACTTAAAGCTTATAGTGTCAAAAATATGACACGGCGAGCTTATCGTCATATACCAGGCTCGTGATCATGTTTTATAGCATTAAAGCTCGCGCCACGAATGACGCGTGGTCCAGTTGAAAAAGCACAATATTTACGCTTTTAAGTTTCAGGTCAACTTAAAATTAAAGTGACGTCGTTTAACCAAAGTCAAATTTAATACTTCACAAAATAATTATTAACATTTTAACTAAAGAAGATTTACACAATTTTCATTAGATTTATAATGCATTATAAAATTAGCGAAAGTATTGAATGTTCATAGGATTATTAACTCACTATACGTTCCCACCGAGGGGCTCGGAGCCTACCCTAAGTTAGGGGTGACTAGGCCATAGTCAACCACGCTGGCCAAGTGCGGGTTGGTTGACTTCACACATATCATATCATATAATTTCTTCTCAGATATGTGCAGGTTGCATCACGATGTTTTCCTTCACCGTAAGAACGTCGGATAAATGTACATATGTAAATCGAAAATCAAAAACACATTGGTACATGGCGGGATTCGAACCCTGGACCTGCAGATTGCAAGTCAAGTGCTTAACCCTTGAGCCACCGACGCTCTTACCTCTACATATATGAACAAATTGGAAAATAGTTTATGTTGAAACAAAATCAATTTTTCTACAATAACATGAAAATCTTAAATAACTGTTTTGGAAAATCCTCGCTTACTTGTTCGATATAGAAAGAAACTTCACTATTGAACAAAACTAATCGCTATCATCAAGTAATTAGGAATAGAGCGAAATCCGAACGCTAGATGATGGCAATAACAATTAAAGCCGACACAATATGGAGTGGCTTTCCTAATTGCCTTCTCACAACACTCCCTTTGAGCAGTCTTATGTTACTTATATCAGATATTCCCTTGCCTCTTTAAGTAGTTTTGATACGTAGATCAGTAATTGGTGTTATCTAGATATAAATTAGATTTTATAAATAAAGTTATTGTTTGTTTAATATAATACATTAACTAAGACCCATCGAGTCTGATCCGTTAAAGTTGGTAGACATTGGCCATAGATATAAATTGTTTTGTCATTCTTTGGGTAACTGAGATTATAACTAAAGCGAAGTTATCGAGATACTAGGTTTAGTGTAATTTAGTAATCTCTTAATTCATTTAAGTAATACTGCAGCTAAACATAATACAGGCTTATTTGATAAAGCGATATCGATACGGTCGTACAAGAGACTCACTAGCTTGTATAATACTGCTTGTATTAGGTATCATAACTCTGGTGATATTCGCCGCAGCTGTGCTCTATACTACTGCCCTCTAGTGTTGGTTAGACTACACTAAAATGTGTGTTAATAGAAAATATAATTCTAAATTCAAAGCTGCCTACACCATCATTTGTTATTTTCATGTTAAATGCCAGATAGTGTATCGTTTCCCTTCAAAATTTCCTACAAAATTTTACTAAAAATAGGTCGTAAAAGACAATTTATTTTTCAGAAAAGGAGTAGCAATTTTATTGTTTCTACTACAACAATATTAAGTTCATTACATAATGTATGGTCGACAAAATATGAAGTATTTTTTCACATATCTCTGTCAGCCGTCATCAAGAATCTGATTTCACTACCTTCTTTCAAATAATCTACTTTATATAAAAAATTTAATCTAATATATAAAATTCTCGTGTCAAAGTTTTCGTCACCGTACTCCTCCGAAACGGCTTGACCGATTCTCATGAAATTTTGTGAGCATATTCAATAGGTCGGAGAATCGGCCAACATCTATTTTTCATTTTTTTTAACTGCGCGCGGACGGAGTCGCGGGCGACAGCTAGTAAGATCTAAATTCCGTCTAGCTGTTAGGTACTTTGTAATATGTACGTCGTAATTAAGTAAGTTCATTACCACGGCAAGCCGACAACGTACTGGTCGTTAATGAAAACGATAACAAAAAGAGAACGACTGTGAAAACGCTCGACGTTTTTTCCTCACATTACTCTTTATTGTTATTGTCGGTCTCAAAGCGGCTCTATTCAACTGCCTCCTGACTTTTAATTGAAAACTTATTGCTCACTTTATTAACTTATAAAACTGTTAAAAAAGAAATTGATCTGATTAAATGTTTCCTTTCCTAACTGTACTCAGAGTTTTAATTGGTCTACTAAATCTACATTAAGAGAGTTCACTAACTCAGAATGTATCAGTAAGAGCTTATTTGTACAGCCATGCAAAGCTACTCTATAGTTCACATAATTGACAAGGCCAGTTTATTTCGACATGTTTTATAAATGTTTAAAAGGTGTTCCTAAAAGATATTGTTTAATCTTGTAAAGTGGCAAAGATTGGTTAAAGTGGATATTACATACATGTGTTGGCAGCCGGCGTCGATTATCTTTTACGAGAACAGCGCCATGGACCGTTTGCGTAGCGGTTTCTATTAATATTCTACATTCATAATTGAAAGTCATATTATGTTATATTATGTAGAACGGTGACATACTAATAGAAGATATTGTAAAAGCGGTAACTGAAAGTTGTATATGTATGTATGAAGACTGAGATAAAAAATCAAACTGAATCTGAAACATTACGTGTTAAATCTTATGATTTAACCTTCCGGAAGGAGAAATTTTTGAACCACAATGCCGGACAGTTTCTCAACAGTCACTTCACCCTTCTCTAAGAAAACAGATAAAGTATATAAGTACAGTTAAATCTTTAAAAAATAATTTTAGTACTAGGTGTTTTATCGTCATGTGAACCAAGCCGTCTATGTACAGTTTAGTACTATCAATATGGACTATGACTACGGATTTTGAAGTTTTATACAAAAGAAAAAACAGTATTTCCAGTTATTTCTTGTATCTGAATAGATAGGGCTTGTTTATTTACATAATAGGCAGATATTTTATTGGATTAAGGTGAACCATTTCTCATTCAGAGCGTCGGTGGCTCAGGGGTTAAGCACTTGACTTGCAATCTGCAGGTCTTGGGTTCGAATCCCGCCATGTACCAATGTGTTTTTCGATTTTCGATTTACATATGTACATTTATCCGACGTTCTTACGGTGAAGGAAAACATCGTGATGCAACCTGCACATATCTGAGAAGAAATTTAATGATATGTGTGAAGTCAACCAACCCGCACTTGGCCAGCGTGGTTGACTATGGCCTAGTCACCCCCTAAATTGGGGTAGGCTCCGAGCCCCTCGGTGGGGACGTATAGTGAGCTGATGATGATGATGATGATGATGATGATTTCTCATTCCATGTTCAAGCATACGCTATAGTTTGATGCTGTTATCTTAAATTGGCCTTTTCAAGACTAGTTTAAATGATAGCGATACTATGAATGCTAAACGATTGGCTCTAATTTGGTTTGCGCTCGATTCCCGCGATCTTTTAGCTGCTCGTCGCTCGTTACACCAATTGAACTCATTCTATTAATTACGTCTTGTATTTATGAAATTATACGTTCTAACGTTTGGACAGATTTGGAAAGATTTCTTTTTTATCTATATCTATATATATAAAAGAAAGTCGTGTTAGTTACACTATTTATAACTCAAGAACGGCTGAATCGATTTGACTGAAAATTGGTGGGCAGGTAGCTTAGAACCAGGAAAAGGACATAGGATAATTTTTACCCCGTTTTCTATTTTTTTTTTATTCCGCGCGGACGGAGTCGCGGGTAAAAGCTAGTTTTTGATAATTATAAGGTGTTTTTATGTTGCCTGAGATCTGTTGTAAAAGAATAGAGTAAGCGACTGAGCAATAAATGATTACTAAATGTGTAAAAGTAATCCTAACCTTTAGAAAAATTGATCGGAATCAAACTTAGACAACATAACATTACTTAAAAACATCTATACATAATAGATGAAAACTATTGTCATATCTATTTTGTATAGATAAATGCCCAAAATTAAAACTGATTTATTGTTTTTATTTTATTTTTAAGTTATTTTATTACAGACGAACCTTAAAATGAGTCTTCTCAGGAACGTAACTTGATTTCCTGTCGACAGGAAGTGAGGCAACTTTGAACAACTTTCTTGCAACACACAATAATATACATTTAAAATACAAAGAAATATATAAGATGGATTTTTAGTTAACTACAAAATGAAAATAATGTGAGGAAACGAGAGGAAACTTCTTAAACATACTCTACTAAGGTTTCCGTCCCAGTAAATCTGTCTATAAAAAACTGTTTGAAGTTATCTATTCAGTTATTATATTGGTGTCTTGGTAAAGTTTATAAATATTTTGTTCGTGCGCCGTATTGTACGAATGGAAAGAACGTTCGCTGAAATTTACGTTTTCTTTCTTAATAGGGTTATTTCTGCCTTCGGAAGGCAGTGCGATTACATTAACAATTCAGGCAGCGTTGGAAAGAAAGAGAAGAAATAGAAGTCATTTGTAGTGCTGCAAGCGTGATTCATTTCAGTAACTATTTTTTTTTTATTGAAAACTGAATTATATAGCTTTTGTAAAATTGTAAATATTAAAAAAATCCTTTTTCTTTTTCTGTCTTTAAATATGTTGATAATGTAAATAAATATGTTTGTTAAATGTATTTTAATGAATAGGGAAGTATATTGATTAAACAGTGTTGACAGGTAGATTCTGCATTGGCATTTATTAACTACTAGCTGTCGCCCGCGACTCAGTCAGCGTGGATTTAAAAAAAACTTAATTAGTAGCCTATGTGTTCTTCCAGACTATGCTCAACCTCTACGCCAAATTTCATTACGATCCATGCAGCCCTTGCGGAGACACCTTCTAACAAACATCCATCCATCCATATAAACATTCGCATTTATAATATTAGTAAGATGTTTGTTCAGTAACAGGGTAGGTTTCGAGCCCCTCAGTGGGGACTTATAGTGAGCTAATGAACAATTATGAATGAAGCAGTAAGACTTTTAACGTTATTTGTCTATTCGA
Source organism: Papilio machaon (assembly GCF_912999745.1). Classification (NCBI taxonomy): domain Eukaryota; kingdom Metazoa; phylum Arthropoda; class Insecta; order Lepidoptera; family Papilionidae; genus Papilio; species Papilio machaon. The sequence goes on along the minus strand of NC_060001.1, from coordinate 7,729,553 downwards.
CCATTTCATAGAAGAAACATTGTTTCAAAATCGGCCTAATTCACAAGATATTTATAGAATTATTGAGTGGTTTGTTACAAAAAAATAGTTAGACAACTGTTAGTGAAGGGTTAATAACAACAGAGAACAAAGAGTGTTCATTGTTGAGCAATATTTGAAAATAATTTTTTTTTCTGAATCGTTCGAATATTTCGTACAAATAACAAAAGCTGTACACGCAATAACCTTCATACTTCAGTAGAGTTTAAATAAAGAGTGGCATAAACATGAAAGTAATGAAATTGAATGTGGATGGCTACAAAGGTAGGAAAGATAAAAGAAAATATGACTGGGTTGTGTGAAAAAGGGTATGACTAAGAAGGCAGTGAATATGACGACCGATAGTGATGTATTGAAGAGTATACTATGCCGACCCTAAGTAGGAAAAAGGAGCTTTTTTGTAAATGAGGCAAATATAATGTAATATTTTCCATGTAGCAGTATCTATTTAATATAATAATTCGCGTGCCAGTCGACAGGAAATTAAGTTACTTTGCGCATAAGAGCCTTAAGTGAAATTAACTGATAGTGATTTTGCGGTTCGTGCTGCAGTCATTCAATTATGTTCATTGAATGACTGAACTAAAGTTGAATGACAATTTAGTAATAATAACATGAATATATTGTGTAATAACTGTGCTCAGAAAAGAAAAATTATAAGCTGTGGCATATATTTCACTAGACTATAAAAATTAAATATAAAATCTTACTAAAATTATAAATGCGAATGTTTAGATGGATGGATGTTGTTTTGAAGGTACGAGTATCTCCGGAACAGCTCAACGGATCTTGATGAAAGTTGGCATAGATGTAGAGCATAGTCTGGTAGAACACATAGGCTACTAATTAAAGTTTATTTTAATCTGCGTGGATGGAGTCGCGGATGGCAGCTAGTTATATATAAAAACAATAGAGATATAAAAAATTCATAAAAGTTACCTCTAAGTCAGTGACTTATGCAAAATGACATAAGTTTGAATGGTGCAAAGGATTGGAACGATTTGTCAAAGTCAGTGGCTGTCAGAATACAATGCCGGTGTCTTTAACATCCGAATGGAGTCGTGTTACGGTAGTTCCTATTGGTGTATTAGCCATACATATTGTCGTTTCATTTTTTTGAATAGAATGAAAGGAGCTACTATATGCTCTTGTGTAACTGACAGTTTGCAAAAATCCTTTGTTCGTGGATTTCTTATACCAAAATCCGACGACTACGACATGTTTTATAGAGATTTTTAGTCTCAGAAACCAACGACGTATGGGTCAAGATAAATTAATATAAAACATTGTCGACATAAACGTATGTTAAATTGCAAACTGACAACATAATTTCATAGTTTAATTTATTTTTAATTTATAATTTGTAGAAGGCGTGTGATAAAGTTAATTCTTTTTAACAACATTTCTCTTCTTCCACAAAAGTAATTAAGTGAAATAAATGACTGATACTGTACGTCACTGCCAAAGTCCGAACAGTTTTGATGGATGTCCGATGGAACTCGTTTATTTTGAAAAGGGAACGAATTATCCTTCCTACGTCTGAATAAAACAACATATATTTAATAAAATCTTGTATCAAACAATATTGAACGAAGAAAAACATCTTATTTTACTAAAAATCCATTTCAAAAAAAAAAAAGTGTTTTCAAGAGAAAAAAAAAAAATCCGCCAGTTTCAATTCTAATGTTGTTTGGAATATAAATACGGTGTACCGATTTGATAATAATCTTTATTTGAAATCCTAAGTTAAAATTAAAAAGGTTTGCATAAAAATTTGCGGGCAACATCTATGGTATGTAATATCCGTATGACCACAGCCCACAGCCCACTGCTGGACTTGATTCCAGCATGCAATATTACAGCGCCGGCGTAAGTCGAGCTTGGAATTTAGAAGTCGGATGCTTCCCTCTATTCGGCCTTAATATTTTAAACCACAGCAAGGCTGGCTATTAAAAATGGTTACTTATATTATTTTATGAATATAATAGTTTATTTGTGGAAATAATCCTTACTAATATTATAAATGCGAAAGTAACTCTGTCTGTCTGTCTCGCTTTCACGCAAAAACTACTGAACCGATTTAAATGAAGTTTTGTACACAGATAGTCTAGAGCCTGAGGATGGACATAGGCTACATTTTAACGCGAAAAGGGGGTTTGAAGGGGTTGAAAGTGGGGGTGAAAGTTTGTATGGAATTATCGTCATTTTACAGGTAGAAGGTTGAAACTTATTTTCAAGGCTGGTAATTTGATAAAGATAAATATGAAATTAAATTTTTGTAAAATTTTACCCCCAAGGGTGCTAAATAACAATAGGGGATGAAATTTTATTTGGCAATATGTGAGGTTTTGTTGAATGTTTTCTTTAATATGTTTTGCTATTACCCTTACCAATATTTAGTCTAGAGCCTGAGGAAGGACATAGGGCACATTTTAACGCGAAAAAGGGTTTGCAAGGGGTTGAACGTGGGGGTGAAAGTTTGTATGGAATTATCGTCATTTTTACAGTTGGAAGCTTGAAACTTATTTTTGAGGTTGCTAATTCTATATAAATAAATATGAAATTAAATTTTTGTAAAAAATTTACCCCCAAGGGTGCTAAATAACAATAGGGGATGAAATTTTGATTGGCAATATGCTCGGTTTTGGTGAATGTTTTGTTTAATATGCTTTGCTGTAACCCTTACCAATATTTAGTCTAGAGCCTGAGGAAAGACGTAGTCTACATTTTAACGCGAAAAGGGGGTTTGAAGGGGTTGAAAGTGGGGGTGAAAGTTTGTATGGAATTATCGTCATTTTTACAGGTAGAAGGTTGAAACTTATTTTCAAGGCTGGTAATTTGATAAAGATAAATATGAAATTAAATTTTTGTAAAATTTTACCCCCAAGGGTGCTAAATAACAATAGGGGATGAAATTTTATTTGGCAATATGTGAGGTTTTGTTGAATGTTTTCTTTAATATGTTTTGCTATTACCCTTACCAATATTTAGTCTAGAGCCTGAGGAAGGACATAGGGCACATTTTAACGCGAAAAAGGGTTTGCAAGGGGTTGAACGTGGGGGTGAAAGTTTGTATGGAATTATCGTCATTTTTACAGTTGGAAGCTTGAAACTTATTTTTGAGGTTGCTAATTCTATATAAATAAATATGAAATTAAATTTTTGTAAAAAATTTACCCCCAAGGGTGCTAAATAACAATAGGGGATGAAATTTTGATTGGCAATATGCTCGGTTTTGGTGAATGTTTTGTTCAATATGTTTTGCTGTTATCCTTGCCAAAAAGTCTAGAGCCTGAGGAAAGACGTAGGCTACATTTTAACGCGAAAAGGGGGTTGTAAGGGGTAGAAGGTTGAAACTTATTTTCAAGGCTGGTAATTTGATAAAGATAAATATGAAATTAAATTTTTGTAAAATTTTACCCCTAAGGGTGCTAAATAACAATAGGGGATGAAATTTTATTTGGCAATATGTGAGGTTTTGTTGAATGTTTTCTTTAATATGTTTTGCTATTACCCTTACCAATATTTAGTCTAGAGCCTGAGGAAGGACATAGGGCACATTTTAACGCGAAAAAGGGTTTGCAAGGGGTTGAACGTGGGGGTGAAAGTTTGTATGGAATTATCGTCATTTTTACAGTTGGAAGCTTGAAACTTATTTTTGAGGTTGCTAATTCTATATAAATAAATATGAAATTAAATTTTTGTAAAAAATTTACCCCCAAGGGTGCTAAATAACAATAGGGGATGAAATTTTGATTGGCAATATGCTCGGTTTTGGTGAATGTTTTGTTCAATATGTTTTGCTGTTATCCTTGCCAAAAAGTCTAGAGCCTGAGGAAAGACGTAGGCTACATTTTAACGCGAAAAGGGGGTTGTAAGGGGTTGAAAGAGGGGGTGGAAAATTGTATGGAAGTATCGTCTTTTTTTACAGTTAGAAGCTTGAAACTTATTTTTGAGGCTGCTAATTTGATATAAAGAAATTAATATTCAATATTTGAAAAAAGTTTACTCTTAAGGGTGCTAAATAACAATTAGGGATGAAATTTTGTTTGGGAATATTTTAGATTTTGTTGAATGTTTTGTTCAATATGTTTTGCTGTTACCGTTACAAATATTTAGTTTAGAGCCCGAGAAAGGATAAAGACTACTTTACAACGCGAAAAAGGGTTTGTAAGAGGTTGAAAGTTAGGGTGGAAATTTGTATGAAAGTATCGTCATTTTTACAGTTAGAAGCTTGAAACTTATTTTTGAGGTTGCTAATCCTTACTAATATTATAAATGCGAAAGTAACTCTGTCTGTCTGTCTGTCTGTCTCGCTTTCACGCAAAAACTACTGAACCGATTTAAATGAAATTTTGTACACAGATAGTCTAGAGCCTGAGGATGGACATAGGCTACGTTTTAACGCGAAAAAGGGGTTGTAAGGGGTTGAAAGTGGGCGTGAAAGTTTGTATGGAATTATCGTCATTTTTACAGGTAGAAGATTGAAACTTATTTTCAAGGCTAATTTGATAAAGATAAATATGAAATTAAATTTTTGGAAAAATTTTACCCCCAAGGGTGCTAAATAACAATAGGGGATGAAATTTTGTTTGGCAACATATTCGGTTTTGGTGAATGTTTTGTTTAATATGCTTTGCTGTAACCCTTACCAATATTTAGTCTAGAGCCTGAGGAAAGACGTAGTCTACATTTTAACGCGAAAAGGGGGTTTGAAGGGGTTGAAAGTGGGGGTGAAAGTTTGTATGGAATTATCGTCATTTTTACAGGTAGAAGGTTGAAACTTATTTTCAAGGCTGGTAATTTGATAAAGATAAATATGAAATTAAATTTTTGTAAAATTTTACCCCCAAGGGTGCTAAATAACAATAGGGGATGAAATTTTATTTGGCAATATGTAAGGTTTTGTTGAATGTTTTCTTTAATATGTTTTGCTATTACCCTTACCAATATTTAGTCTAGAGCCTGAGGAAGGACATAGGGCACATTTTAACGCGAAAAAGGGTTTGCAAGGGGTTGAACGTGGGGGTGAAAGTTTGTATGGAATTATCGTCATTTTTACAGTTGGAAGCTTGAAACTTATTTTCAAGGCTAATTCTATATAAATAAATAGGAAATTAAATTTTTGTAAAAATTTTGCCCCCAAGAGTGCTAAATAACAATAGGGGATGAAATTTTGTTAGGCAATATGTAAGGTTTTGGTGAATGTTTTGCTTAACATGTTTTGATGTTACCCTTACTAATATTTAGTCTAGAGCCTGAGGAAGGACAAATCCTACTTTTTAACGCGAAAAAAGGGTTATAAGAGGCTGAAAGTGTGGGTGGAAATTTGTATGGAAGTATCGTCATTTTTACAGTTAGAAGCTTTAAACTTATTTTTTAGGCTGCTGATTTGATATAAATAAATATGACATTTGAAATTTGTAAAAGTTTTACCCTCAAGGTTGCAATGTAACAAATCGGAATAGGGAATGAAAGTTTGTATGGGAAGATGTTTATGTGAATATTTTGTAAGTTTAATATTTTTTGGCATTTTTTATAAGTTTAAGTAAAAAAAACAACAACAACATAATTCTCGACCCGTAACCCAGAGGGGTAGGCAGAGACTCAGGACCTACATGTGGCGCGGTCCGGGCACACCTCTTTCTATGTTCTTCTACATACATCAAAGCATAGCACGTTGGTTAAATAAAATAATTAGCTCAAAAAAAATGCTACCCAAAATAGTATTTCACGCGGACGAAGTCGCGGGCACAGCTAGTAGATTATATGCATAAAATTATTATATTAATAAGCGAAGTGAAAACATTGTACTTGTTTTTAAGAAAATGCGCGAGCGCAAGAATTTATTTGAAACAAATTGTGAAGGGATAGTGTTTATAAACTATTACAAACAAACTCGAATTTTGATCAACGAGTAAACACTAGTTAATATTTAGTTTTGTAATAGATAATTTGTGAAAGTTTCAAATATTATCACAATTATAACGGATGTAAATTTAGTTAATTTGGCACAATTCCAAGCCAGAATGGTTGCAGAGTTAGGTTTTACAGTACGTTGTTATTTTAATAATTCTGTTTAACATTAAGGGTCTTACCATAAAAAAGACTTAGACAGTTTTTTAAGTACATGTTAGCTTGAACATCTCTCAACCCTTTTATACCGTGATTCTAGTGCCCGGAGCGGATTTTTGACAAATCATGATTATTGAAACATTGATGTATAGGCTTCCGAAATGCGGACTTTTATAAATAAATAATGAAATACTTATACCGAAAGCATTGTGCATATTTATGGCGAAACATATAACTACGTTGATGTCAATAATATCTACCAGCGGCGGTCAAAGGGTTAAACAGTCTAACAGTTTTTTTTTTTGGAGAAAGACAGTAATAATTTATTTATTTACATAGATATTCCGTTATTAAAAAAGTCCTTTGGTAAAATTTAGTTTTGTATTAAACAAGAAAGTAATAAGATGAATGTGGATAGTTGTAAAGGAAGATTGATTGTGTGAAAGGGGATATGATTAAGAAGAGAGTGAATTCAGAAATGACGATTTATAGAGAATAAAGTAAGAGTAGAATATGTTGTGCCAACTTCTCCTAGATCTCTACCAACCCCTCTGGGTAGGTATATGATAAAAATAAAATTTTGTATTAAAATATTTTTAACCATAGTTAGGCCAAGTTTCATTGAATTTTGTATAATATTAATAGACTAGTCTATGAATGAATACATGTTTGCGTTGATTGATACGTCGATAGTTCTCTTACGAAGCATTATAACGCGCCTGTCGATCTTGTCAGATGTACTTCATAATGATTCATTGTTTATTTATCAATGTCTAGTATTGTATTGTATTCAATACACAATATTAACGTGTTATTCATTACAATCAAATTACTACAATTAATTTAAACTTAAAACCAAGGTTTACTTTGGCCAATGAACACGGGCTGTCCTATTACTGGAAAGATGAGATTTTAATTTTGATTTTTTGATGATTGTTTAGTGGACTCCTGAGTGTTAATTTCTCATTTCAAATTTCCTAAGGTATTCTTTATGTCGCCTGTGAATTTTTCTGCGAGGAGTTCAATTGAACTGTTAGTAGCCACGAATAATTAGTATTCCACACTATGATCTATCTCTGTGAAAAATTACAACCGTATCCATGCATTCATTCATTCTATCATTCATTCATTCCAGACTCTGAGTCACAATGAGTACATTACAGTTACAGTATATTTTATTCTGATTTATTTATTTCCTAAGTCTATTTTCATAACAAAAAGTTAGACGTAAATGCAAAAAGCGTATATAGTTTTAGATGTAAATCGTTCGACAAGTATGAAGACATTCAAGATGAGCTCTCGACGAGGTTTTGAGGTGAAGTGCTCTCTTCTTGAGAACTAATCTAAGTCAGTATCCGATGAAAATAGTCCATTATATTCCATTAAAACCGTATTTGCGCTTCGCAGTTGTACATAGTCATTCAAACTTGAAATTTAGAGCACTGGGATATCTTTGAGTGAATCGATATTTGAAGATTAGAATAATAAAGAAAGTATCTAATATATAAAACTAGCTGTCGCCCGCGACTCCGTCCGCGCGCAGTTAAAAAAAAAATGAAAAATAGATGTTGGCGGATTCTCAGACCTACTGAATATGCTCACAAAATTTCATGAGAATCGGTCAAGCCGTTTCGGAGGAGCATGGCAACGAAAACTGTGACACGAGAATTTTATATATTAGATTCTCGTGTCACAGTTTTCGGTCCGACGTCCGGTTAGACGGAGTCGCGGGCGACAGCTAGTAATACTATATTTTCGACTGTAATACACTATTAATGTGATTATCAACAACCACTTAACAATTAGTCTTTGTTTGGCAAAGTTGTTTTCGTTCAAAATATTTACTTATTCCTTGTTTTGCTGTTTGAGTTATAGCCGAGATAATATAAAAGGGAATGTAAACATCAGAGCTAATCGAGTCGCCAAAAAATCAAGTAAGAAAGCTTTTATCGTTGGGAATAAATAAAACGAGTTGTACGTAATGGATTCTTTTCAGTATTGCGACTGCTCACGCGATTTCTGACTTCTTTGCACGACTTTCTTATTACGAAACAAGGTCATTCCAACTTAATGGTTTGTGTGCATTTACTAAGCTGTAGAAGCTTAAACTTTATTGTCAGAATGTGACTGAGTTTCGACTGATGAAGCGCTTGTTTCAACACATATTGACAGATGACGATATGTGTCAAATCAAGTGACACGACAGCGAATTTGCAATTAAAAACGAAGGGACTTGAGTTACTCTAAACAAGGGTCGTAATAAGTCTTAGTCAACCACACTGGCAAAGAGTAATTGCAATCCTTCTCGAATAAAGTATGTAATTAAGTGGTTATATTAAATACTAGTTATCACCCTCGATTATGTTCGCGAAAGATTAGAAAAAAAAAACTTACTAAGTAGCCTATGTGTTCTTCCAGACTATGTTCTACATCTGTACCAAATTTCATCAAGATCCGTTGAGATGTTTCGGAGATACATTCTAACAAACATCCATCTAAATTTTCGCATTTATAATATTAGTGTTATAGAAATGAGTTTATAGAAATGTCTATTAAAATTTCGTAGTTATTAAAAACCCTGAATTCTCTGTAAATGTTACGTATCTATCATAACAGGGTTAATATTATTCGATACCAATTCAAGTCGCGTTCAACAATTTATATATCACGTATAACAGTTCGCAAGTATCACTCCGCTACAGACTGTTGAGGCGAACGGACGTGTTCGCTCGCCGCACATCTGTCGCTCCGCCCGACATTACGTTGAGCAATCCGCACCTGCGCGCGCCATAAAAGGTGCCGCCGTCCTTTGTTCGTGAGCCGATTGTGTCGGCGCAATTTTTATTGCGCCCGCCTTCTGGTAAGCGCTAATCCTAGTTTCTAGGTAGAACGTCGTAACGTCTATTGTTCCGCTAAGGAACTATTATTGCTCTGCCATCTGGCAAGCCATCTGGTTTCTTGGGATAGCGACGTCATTGTTTCCGACTTCGGGAACTGCGTGAAAGAAATTGTGAAGTGCAGTTTTCACTGCGCTGAGCAATATCTTAATAATCGCAATTTTGAGAAAGGCTAGCGGATACCTAACGGTGATAACGAAGCTAGTCAGGCAGCCCCGTTCGCCTGCGTTTCCCCTTCAGGGAACCGCGTAATTCGGAAGGGACCTCCATCACTGGCCTTGGGTAGTGCCCTAGTCAACGGTGGTCCACGCTTGGCCTTTTAGAGCCCACGGGTAGCTTTAGTTAGACCTAAGTACACACCCGAGTGCACAATAAGATCGGCACTCGGACGCACTAGGGCTACACGTAGTAGGCACACATCCTCCCTGCTTAACCCAGCAGGGAGGGAGCTAATATACACACCCCGGCATCCCACCGGGAGACTACATTTAGACTAGGTACGGTCCACCATAAGTCCAAATGGCGGACCAAAGTTTAGGAGCCGTCCTTAACTTCCTCAGGGCCAAGTTCCCTGATGCGTTTAAGGCATTAACTGCCTCTCTACTGGAATCGGAATCCGGGGCCCCCGTAGTGCCTCCTAAATCTCTCGACTCGACGTCGAGTAACGCGTCGCCATCAACTACCGACACTGAGGAGATGGAGTTGGACTCCCCCTTATCACCCGAAAACCCTGATGATGCAGGCGGGCTGTTCACGGAGGTGAGGAACAAAAAGAAGCGCAAGAAGCGCTCTTCCCCCGCCCCCTCGTCGGCCGCATCATCATCGTCCCCATCTCCCGTGCCTCAGAAGGCGCCGCGCCCATGTCCCCAGCTCGAACCCGGATCTTCCCAGCCGGTTCAAATCCCAGCCCTTATTGCTATCCCCGTTGAAAGCACTCAGCCTCCGTTATCTATCCGTCCGGCTCCCCCCGCAGCCCGCGCGCTGCTCGATAAAAAGCCGCCGCCAATTTATATTCAAGCCCAGGACAAATGGCCGATGATCCAATCGGCTATGTCCAACAAATTCAAGGTCGTCGCTGCAGCGACAGCCCATGGTATCAGGATGCAGCTGGAGACCGCCGAGGCCTTCAGATACGTAACCCGCTTCCTCCAAGAAAAGGAGGTGTACTATCATACTTACACGCTCGCCGAAGAGCGCATCCTTAGAGTGGTGATCAAACGCATCCCTAAGGAAATCCCCGTAGAGGACATAGTCCAGTCCCTGAAAGATCAAAAATTCCCCGTTATTAGCGTATTCCGCATGACAAATAGGCGTACAAAATCGCCTATTGACTTGGTACAGGTACACCTAGACCTGTCGCCGGAAGGGAAGGCCATTTTTGACGTTAAGTCAATCTGTGGCCTAAGCGGGCTCATAGTTGAACCGCCACGCAAGAATGGCCTCCCCGGACAGTGCCACAAATGCCAGTTATACGGACATTCGGCCCGCAACTGTTTCGCCCGCCCTAGGTGCGTGAAGTGCTTAGGCGATCATGGTACATCGGATTGTTCTAGACCGAAGGATAAATCACTCTTAGAGGCTTTCGGAAAGCCTGCCTGCGTTCTTTGCCGCGGTGATCATACCGCTAACTACCACGGGTGCCCTAAGGCACCTAAGCGAATCCAATCGCAACCCCAGCGACCGTCGCGACGTCTAACGCTTCCGATACCGTCAGCCAACGAATTTCCACCTCTTCAACCATCGTGGAAAACTAACACCCCCGCATGGGGCAGTAACAGGCCCACCGCTAGCGCACCCGCGTACAATACATCTACCGCGCCCATTGCTAAACCGGTACCGGTCAAACCGGTGGCAATGCCTACGCCACCTAAAACGACAGGGAATCCGTTTGAATCCCTCAATCGTCTTTCAGGCCTCAACATGGAGGAAGTCTTAACGTTCGCCGACGAATACGAAAAGGCGTCAGGAAATATAGGCACCCGACTGTACTTGATTAAGAAGTACAAGCACATCGTCAGTGCTCTCGAACACAATTAGGCTTTCCGATGGCTGCAAACGCGTTAAATAATTGTAGTCATCCGCCCCTCGCGCATAATAATGGCAGAGTCAAACCGCGTTCAATTATCGTAGCTTTTTTCAACTCGAACGGTGTTAGAAAACAACGCGACGAAATTCATAACTTCCTTCGCGATCATCAAGTCGACGTGTTACTCGTGCAGGAAACCTTTCTCAAACCGGCTATGAGGGACCCGAAAGTCTCTAATTACAATATCGTTAGAAATGATAGGACCGGCGCTCCAGGCGGTGGCACTGTCATTTACTATAAAAAATCCCTGCACTGTGTACCGATTGACACGCCCGCGTTAACGCACTTAGAGGCCTCGATCTGTCAGCTAGCCATGACTGGCCATGCCCCCATTACGATAGCTTCGGTCTACCTTCCTTGTAGATCAAGCGCAACCATCATACGCTCCGACTTTGAATCGATTCTATCTATAGGAGGAGCCACCATCCTTGCTGGTGATTTCAATAGCAAGCACATTCGATGGAACTCTACCAGAATCAGTAAACGCGGCCGTGAGCTTGACTCACTGTCGGACTTACTTGATTTTGAAATCATAGCGCCACTAGAGCCCACTCACTACCCCCACATACTGGGACACACTCCGGATGTGCTTGATATTGCAATCATCAAGAATATTAACCTAACCTTACGTAATATTGAGGTGATACATGAGCTTCACTCAGATCACCGACCAGTTTTGCTACAGCTAGGGCCCTCTGCACCGGCTGACCCCCCAATTAAGACAGTCGTTGACTGGCACAAACTTAGTGCCAGGCTCAAAGACATTAACTCCCCACATCTAAACGACATCCCCGACATAATTAATTCTGATAACGATATGGGCGTCGCGATCGGCTCTCTAACTAGTCATATCCAAACCGCCATCAAGGACTGCTCAAGGCAAATGCCAGAGTCAGACAATCAACGCTGGGCACTACCACCAGATGCCAGAGACTTGTTGAGACGCAAGAACGCGGCTACCCGAGCTCACGATTTGTATCCCACTGAATCGAACCGAAAACAGCTACGTAAATTACAGCGTGAAGTAAAAACACGAATAGCTGCCATCCGGAACGAACGATGGGATTCAACGCTTCGAAATATAAAGCCATCACATTTAGCATTCTGGAAGCTTCCCAAGTCACTTAAAGGCGACACGTACTCAACGATGCCGCCATTGTCGCGCCCAAATACAACACCAGCTATGCTGGACGAAGAGAAAGCCGAATGTCTTGCAGACAGCCTCGAGGCCCAGTGCACCCCCAGTAGCCTACCGGTCGACCCTGACCACCTACGGAGGGTGGACAGCGAGGTCGACCGAAGGAAAAACGAACCCCTTCTCGACTCAATTCCTCCGGTTACTAGCGACGAAGTCGAGAAACTAATTAAAAATCTACGTCCACGCAAAGCTCCCGGCTCAGATGGCATCACCAATAGGGTGGCGAAACTATTTCCAGTTGCCATTATACAACTTCTCGTAGCCATTTATAATGCGGCAATGACCAAAGGCGTCTTTCCCAGCGAGTGGAAGGACGCTGAAGTCATAGGGTTCCTCAAACCCTCAAAGCCGCCTTCCAATCCCACGTCTTATCGCCCCATAAGCCTTCTCAAAACCTTTGGGAAGATTTATGAACGATTAATATTAGCTCGCCTTCGCACCTTTATGGACACAAAAGGCATGCCTATTGCAGAACAGTTTGGCTTTCGCGCCAAACATTCATGCACCAATCAAGTGCACCGCATCACGGAGCACATACTTGTCAAACGCCAACGTGGCCTTAGCACCGGAGCTATCTTCCTAGACGTAGCGAAAGCGTTCGATAAAGTATGGCACAACGGGCTTATATACAAGCTATATGAGTACGGGGTACCCGACCGTCTCGTATGCATAATACGAGACTTCCTAAGTAATCGCACGTTCCGCTACCGCGTCGAGGGAGTGTGCTCACAATTGCACCCCGTTCGAGCCGGGGTGCCCCAAGGTTCGGTGTTAGGGCCTGTTCTATTTACCTTATACACAAATGACATTCCCCGCGTACACGGTGTAGAGCTTGCTCTATTCGCCGATGACACCTGCGTATACACATCTGGTCGTTCACCCGAAGCTATATGTCGACGTCTCCAAACCGCTGCCAACACGTTAGGTGCCTGGTTTCGGAAATGGAGGATCGAAATTAATCCTAGCAAAAGCGCGGCGCTCTACTTTTCACGCCAGAAAGGGGCTGCTCTTCCGTCCATTAAACTCATGGACAGCCCAATACCTTGGGAAGACCAAGTTAAATACTTAGGTGTCATATTAGACTCTAAACTTAACTTCTCCGCTCATGTGACCCGGGTCAGGAACCGCGCGGCTTTCATCCTAGGTCGTCTTTCCGCGTTGATTAATAGAAAGAGTAAAATGTCCCTTCGGAACAAGGTGACACTCTATAAATCAGTAGTTCGTCCCGTCATGACATATGCTAGTCCGGTATTCGCGCACATCGCCCCGAAACAAATACATCGACTTCAGGTGATTCAGAATAGATTCATGCGTAGAGCCACGGGAGCCCCGTGGTACATGCGCAACAGAGATCTCCATATAGACTTGGACTTGCCCACCATTGCCCAACACCTGAAGTTGGCGTCGCGTCGTTATTTTGACTCTGCCGTCGGTCATCCTAATCCGCTAGTTGTAGGTGCCGCCACCTACAATCCAATCGCGCTCGGTAAGTTTCGTCGGGATTATCGTAGACCTAGGCACGTTCTTGACTTTCAAGACGATGCAATTACTATCGCCCAGGCTAAGCTCAAACATCACAAACAGATCACACGCCGCAGTCGATGTCGGCTGCGACAATCATTCTCGCGATACGGCCTCATAGCAGGCAGGTTTTCTCCTATTAATAGTAGAAGCGTTGCTGGAGTTTCTTCCGCCACTTCTTCTCCCAGCGCTAACGCTTTCCGAAGTGGTAGTAATATTAGCTGTATTAATAATAGCAATCAGATAATAGCAACCGATCAAGCCGAGGTTCGGCCCTCTCGGGCACCCTTGAATCGGAATGCTAAACGCGTAATGAGTGACAGCCCAAGCCGAGGTCCCCTCTCGGGGGCCCTTGCGCCCAGTGACTCCATGGAGCGTCCACCGAAGCGACCTAAGAGCTCGGTGACCTCCCAATCCGGTAATAATAACGAAGTGACAGCCCGAGCCGAGGCTCCTGAGGGAGCCCTCGAGCCTAGTTACTCTTAAACGAGGTTTAGGCTAAGCGCCATCTGCGCCCGGCCACCTCAAGCCCGGTGAAACTGTAAATGCCTCCTCAAGGCAAACAGTGACTACTCAGTCACAAAAAAAAAAAAAAAAAAAAAAAATTCGCAAGTATTACAAAAATTTAATAGTTTATGTTCGTAACGGGCTGTTTCTCTCCATATCTCTTTCAGTGTTCGTGGTTGAAATTTTGTTAAAATAAAAGGGGAACAATATTGTTGAAGTGTCTAAAATTGATTGGCTTTGATGTGTCAGACCTTAAGGAAGTTTTCGCTGTTGAAACAATTTCCCTTCCTTTCCCTTCCTTTGCAAAGATATAGATAACAATAAGATATTATACACTACAAAAAATCTATGTTTTTTTGTCTCTGGTAGTATTTTTAGCAGTTGTTTTTAATTTTGAGACGCAAAATAGTGTAATCAGTAAAGTCTTTATTTAGAGTACCAATTGCGGTGTAGAGTAGCGTAAGTAGAGAGACTGTAAGTAGCTGACTCGTTAGTTATTCTATTACGTGAAGCCGGATGCAACTCTCTTAGCACGACTTCAGAATAATATTTAAACAAGCCCCTAAAGTATGTTAAATAGCTATTTAAAACAACATTTAATCTAAAATGTTATACTTGACTGTATTATTTAACTAGACTAGAACAGAGTCGGATTAGATTTAACTTATTTTATTTTGATATTTATTTAAATGTACTTACAAAATAGATAGCTTTTTAATTATTTATTTGGTTCAAGTATTTTTCGTGTTTAAAGGGAAGCTAGATTGAAATAGATATTTTTACTGCGTCATTCTGTGACTATTCAGACCTCCACTTGAATAATGGACTCTCAAAAAACACCTTCACCATGTCTTTAAGGAACTCTTTGCAAAAATATTTACAACATAAAAATGTCAGCCATTTGTAAAGGGGCCACTCGAAACGAAACGATAAATACTTTCCAAAGCTCCTTTCTGTTTGTAGAGGCTTCAGCAAATTTATTGTCGAGTTATGAAAACAGTCCGCGCGACCCGTGCGCCGTGCGACCCGCGTACCGCTGTTGACGTAGGATTCTCACCCGAGTACATTTTTGTTTACGTACATTGGTTTTTAAATGCCCCAAGTAGATAACATCTTAGAAAGATCTTAGAATTTTTCGCTAGAACAAAATTTATTAAATGATATGATGGTAATATAAAATACTTGAAAGGGTTTATTTTAAGTGTCTATTGAGACTACACCCTAAAATAAGAGTAATATACATTAAATAATGAGTCCCCTCAGACTCTTAGTGTGGCAGAAAGTGTCCTAATCGTAGTTGTGACTAAGTCAGGGTTCGCTCATGACAGCTAGAACATAAATTTGTGACACATAAACGTGTCTATTCCATAAATCTATAATTACAGTGCCGGTCGCCGCGCGCTGGCGGCCGCTGCGGTCTGCGGGGACTTACCAAAATAAGCCGTCATTTGTGCAATCTCTCATTAACTAGAATTTCGTATGGAATACAATTTGTTACTCATTTGACGTGCACAAAACGAGTCGGATACAATTCGGGGCAGCACGCGATCGTGATATAATGTTATTTCTAATTTTGTATCTAATTTAACACAATAGTTATTTTTAAGTGTTTTTAAACCTTTAATTTGATGCTTAGAATACAGTGCACTATTTGCTTAATGGCGTAGGCGTTAATTTACAACCTTTTAAAACTCTTTCCAGTGCGTCAACCTCACCAATTGAATAGGTCCCCCTGTAGCGGCTCTACATAGTGGCGTAGCGTCCCCTCGTAGGCCTCTACCCGGTTCGTATTCATGCAGAGCTGTCTATGAATAAATGAGATGAGGTTTTTAACATTCAAGTGTCGCCGCCTGGTGATATTCTACCTAACTAAACACTATGCAACTGTGTAGTTTTGTAAGTGTCCTGTTGGTAGTTTTTTTAGTACTTGTAAAACGAAATATGCTAATGTTAATTGAAATATTCGTAGTTTTATATTCGCACATGAGTAGATTTATGTTTTACATGTCCTTGTATCTTAAAAAGGTATTTAACGACTAATTTAATTAAAATTATTATCTAAAGTAGATAACAATAAATGTTAGATACGTATCGAATGGATAATCTGTCCGCTGGGACTTTGTTATACTGCGAGATACGTATTTAAACGTAATCTGACAATGTCTAGACTGGCTAAATCTAAAGGTATGTCTCTCCAGACGTGGTCTGCTTCTCAATGTCTGTGATGGACTGAGACCATTGTTTATTGTTTCACTTGTAACTACAGTTGGATTATTGGTTAAAATATGTAGTGGCTTAATTTTTTGTCATATTACTAATTATAGTAGCAAAATATTTTGTCATCTAAAAGACGTTTAATTTATAATTTAATCTATCTATACTCGTCTACTTTGATAGCTATTTGTGTCACAGCAATTACTTTAACAGACTTGCTTTTGACGTCATGACGAAGTTTACTCAGGCAAACTTAGCTTACGGCTGTGGACAAATTAAATAGGAATTTCCAACTTGCACTTGAAAGATTATACGCCAAAGTATGTATAATTTGGCACATAGCACTTACACGAATAACTTATTAAGTTCTATTAATTATATGTAAGTAAATTTTCCCGAGCGTATCTGTATGCATTGTCGAAAAATATTTTGTACACTTGATGTATTTGTGTTGCTGTAAACGAATAGACAATTTTTTTTTAATTTCTGTCTTTTTATCTGTCTATAAGGCTGCGTTTGTTCCTGGTAATCGCCGGAATGGCTGGACCAGTTTTGACTGGACTTTAATAGGAAGGTAGCTGATGCTTGCGGGAATTTTATAAGCTATTTTTTTTTTCTTTAATCCCGCGATGACATATTCGGGGGCGACCGTTAGTTAATATTAAAAAGTCCTAACTATGAAACCTACTGTAACATAAAAAAATGAATATGTACTTATCAAATGCAACCATGATTTTATAATTCCGAAACAAGTATAAATCATTTTGTTCACTTTGAAAAGAGATAAATAATATTATGGTTCTAATATTAATCTTTTGGAGGGGAAAAATTGTCACAAAAATTACTTTCGAATGGGCATTTTTATTTAGTTCTACTTTTTATTTCACAATCTTTCACACTTTGGTTCTTGTAATCAATGGATGCTACAGATGTAATTTATTACAAGGCTTTCAATTTCGGTGCAATGTAACCTGCACGGGTTGCATTGAAAGTGGACGCCGCCGCGCTACTAGCGCCACCGGCGGGCCTTTTATGCGAAGTGTTCATTAAGTGAAGTGCCTTGTGTTCCAATTTTAAACTGTCACATTTTTACATTTCAACTTGTTTTATTTTAATATTTAATGTATGTATGTAAGTGGGTGGTAAATGTTACATTTTTAAATATTTTCTGAAATGTACTTAAATTATTTTACTTTTGGATTCGAAATAATATCTTTCGGTGATGTTAAAATTAAAAAGGTGTTTAGTGTATGTGTCATAGGCAAATTGTGTACGACACCTGTTTGTATTTTGACTAGGCAAATTGAATATCGCACGAAATCATTCTTAAAAAAATGTATTTAATATTAATTTCTTAAATTTAATCAGATTTTATATTTAATGGCACAATTAGCTATTAATATTATATATTAGTAATATTCAAGCTAGTGACGTAAAAAGGTAGTCAGAGAATAACGATTTGCTTTTGGTACTATTGGCTTTATATAGTTAATATCTCAAGTGAATCAATAGTTTTTAAGTAAGATAAACTGTATTAATTCATCAAGTTGTTTACATCAAATATAACAAGGTAAAGTTGTAAAGCCTTGTTATATAAACCAAGCCTTAAACGAAAACTTCCCAGCTCGTTTGTGTTCGTATAACTTTCATGTTTTCTTTAGGGTGCGAAAAATACTTAGAGGGTTTTATATATAACAATTGCTACATTCTTCGCCGCAATATTATGTGTTACTCGTGAATATATATTTAAAAGTTTTTGATGTGAAAACGAACATAAAAAAATCGTAAAACAAATTATTGTTTGACAGAAAAACATAACATTTCGTGTAATCTGAAACACTTCGACTTACGTTATTTTTATGTCTATTTGATGGATGGTATAGAAGATATATAAATATGTAAAAGAAAACATCGTGACGCAATCTGCACTTATCTGAGAAGAAATTCAAAGATATGTGTGAAGTCAACCGGCACTTAGCCAGCGTGATTGACTATGGTCTAGTCACCTCTAACTTGGGGTAGGTTCTGAGCCCTTCCGTGGGGATGTATAGTGAGCTGATGATGATATAAAGATTGTTTGGATATAAATATACATAATATTATGTTGGTATTAAGTATATTATCAAAGTTATTCAATTAAAATATATGCACCGCTCAATTAACTTGTACTTGAGGAAAGTGTTGAGTCGTAAAGCGCACGATTATTTTCTTCCCCGAAGTATACGTTACTTTTCATTCACGTCACGTTTGTAAATAGCCTATTAGGTCGTAATGTTTTATTTTATTCTTCAAGGCTTTCGTAAACATTACTGTTATAAAAGAAGGTTTTACTATTTGTTAAAAAAAAGATCTATTGAAAATCGAGTATTATTTCATCATTATAAACGTTCTTAAAATAGTGTAATAGAAAGATGAATAGTGGACCGATGATCTGGTCAAGGTTTATCCTGGATGCGGGTTGTACAGAACCGATCGTCGTTGCGATCTTTGGGGAAGGCCTATGCCCAGCAGTGGGCGTTACGTGGTTGAAAAGAAGAAGTAGAATGATGTTTAGAAAACTCCTTGTTATTATCTCTATCAGAATTCAGATTAATTTAAATATTTTGATTTGATAGCATAGGTAATAGTCGTAATTGTTTACATTGAGGTTGTACTTGTAGATAAGTAATAAGTTTCCTCGAACTCTACCCTTACACAAAGCCTTAGCTATGCCAGTAATGTGAGTGGGAATAGTGAGCTGAGAGCTAATCTTTTCTACATGCAAGTTAAAGGAAAATCCGAAAGCGAAGCTGAGAATTTAAATTGAAGTTGTATTAGCGTAAGCTCTTTTCCTACATCGAAAAAGCTTTTAACGCGAAACGGAAAAAAATCGAATGAAAACAGCAACACAAAAATATAAGCGGCGTTGTCGTAGTGAAATGAAATAATAGGCTATAGTAGTTCATAGACAAACAAGAATATATGAACCGGTGTGAGAAGTGCTGCTATCGCTGCGGGCTCTGTCAGAATACTTTAAGAAAACAAAAACAAGAATTTAACAATGGTAGACGCCAGCAACAACATCTGTTGCACAAACTGGTCGGCTCGCCCGGTGCTATACCACGACCACACAGAAGACAGGCGTGAAGCTCAGATAGTCTTTTGAGTCTGAAGTAGTTTGAGCTATGAGTTTTAGAACAATAAAAACTGACAAGATATATTCCGTCCGCACTCATCGTCACTTTACACGCTTTGTTTTATTTCGTATTTTGTCCATTCGTGTTACGCCACACTTCAATCTGAACTGTCGTATTTCCAACACATGCTACTTACAAAAAAAGAAACCAACATATTATTTAATTAATTTGTTTACGTTTATTCAATTGACGTGTATTTAATTTTTATAAATCGAGATGCGAAGAATGTTGGCGTAGCAAATTGGAACTGTGCCTAGATAAAGACTGAAATGGAAAAAAGTTGCTAGACCAACCAAAGTCTGCTAAGGGTTTTACAGCTTATATAGAAGATGAATTCATAGGTAACTTTGATGTGTTAAAGGTTGGTGTGTGGCTGTTCGAGGGCGTGAGCCACTCCTCACGTTATTCACAATCGCCGGCGCGCGACGCCCGCTAATTAAAACACACGTTT
Source organism: Papilio machaon (assembly GCF_912999745.1). Classification (NCBI taxonomy): domain Eukaryota; kingdom Metazoa; phylum Arthropoda; class Insecta; order Lepidoptera; family Papilionidae; genus Papilio; species Papilio machaon. Next base: position 7,709,389 of record NC_060001.1, on the reverse strand, counting down.
CACATAATTACAGACTTTAATTTATACCGTCTGAGAGACTGTGGATTAAATTAAAAGCCACTCTTGAACCTTTATTCCTAGAAAGTAAAAGGCTGTCGCACGCGACTCCATCCGCGCGGAATTAAAAATAAAACTTAATAAGTAGCTATCTATGCCGAATTTTATCAAGATCCGTTGAGTCGTTCCGGAGCAACCTTCAAACAAACATCCATCCGTCCATCTAAACTTTCGCGTTTATAATATTAGTAAGATTATTTATTTACATACATACATTTATTTACATAACATATTGAAAACATACACGTAATAACTATACTAATAACATTGTATTCATATAATTAAATAAAATGAATTGCATTATTTTAATTTTTAGAGAGAACATTTTATTGATCTATTTTTTAATTTTGATAAATTTAGTTTTTGTTTGTTGAATTGTTAACGATCAGATTTTATTTACTTTTTTATTTGATAAATAAATAAAATTTTATTTTTGTTTACAATTTTTTATTAATTTTTTTTTCAAACACTGAGCGCTAGAGGGCGCCGCACGCTGAGAGAGCCGACCGGCGTTTCTTTTATTGCATTCCCCCATTCGCTTTATCAAGTTACTTTTCATTTAGATATTTATTTGGTTTTCTAGTTCTGTTCATTTCGTTAGCGAACTGTGCAATCTGCTTATTTACTTTGCGTTGTGTTGAAAGCTCTACTTTATTTTATTCTGTGGTGATTTTTTGTCTTAAATTAATAAAAAATTATAGGTTTGTTTTGGCTGCTGATTTGAGTATTGTTGTTGTTTTTTTTTATCCATTTTTTTTCACTATTCAAATTTTACATCTGTCAAAATGTGAGTTGATAAAACGTGCCATTGAGCATTATTTTTTAAAATACTTATTGACAAAAAATTATTATTAAACCTACACATAAAGGAAGATTACAAATGTTCAAATATAGATAAAATTTACAGAAACTAAATTTAAAACTAAACTGAGTACAATCAAACGTTGTTAACTCGAGCGAATTAAGACTTAAAATGAAAACGACGAAGAATTTTAGAAGTATTTCAATTAATACAATAGAAAACTTGATTTTGCTCGATTCAATTTATATAAGTTTCAGCCATTTCCTTAAGCTTTTCCTTTCCTTTTTAGTTTCTTAAAAGAACTGTAAAAGAAGTAAATTGTTTTGTATTTTGACTGTTGTATCGAGCTAGTATAGTGATATACAATAGAGTGACCTACACGTAAAATGATATTGTTTTTATAACCAAAATCTTAACCAAAAACAAACAGCACTTATCGTTCAACCACGAAAATTCCAAAATATTTTTCCAGCATTTTTTAATTACACATAACACAATATATTAAAAAAAAATTATCATTATTTTTTTTTAAATAATTGTTATAAACCCATACGACGCTTAAAGAATGCAAAAAAACATACTAGGTGTTAAATGTATTACCGGCACAGCAATGGCCCAGCTTAATAATGACAAGAACAGGTACAATTTATTGATATGAAGTCAGTCTACAGTAGGCATTGGTATTCTGTGGCTTATGAGGCTGTTTATTGACATCCTTATTTATTCTCTAATAAAATAAAATATAATTTAGATGTTCTGGTTATAACAGAGTAAAAGAAAATTTACCTCAACAAAAAGCCTTTATTTTGCTATTATGTTTAATGTCTTTTTACAACAGATTGATCTGATTAATTTTGTCTACTAATTTTTAATTTATCTTGAAGAGTTTCCAATCTAAGTTTCAAATAATTTATTCAAATTATCTCCGTTACTTAAATTAACTTAGGTCTTTATAACTTGATGGTTATTAGCGGTTTTATTACTAAGTTTATATAAATAGATTGAAGGAACGCGTCTGGCTTTTTTAATTCGACGATAAATTCTTGTTTCCCGCACTAATACCGGCCTAAATACTAAAAGATCTTTCTGTTCGTTATCAAAATTTACGTTAATCGAGACTAGAATAGCCTGTTCTGTAATGACCTCATCGTTTTATTTAATGGAAATGTATTTTGTATTTAACTGTTATTTTGACTATTTTCTTCATTTAAGTTTTTTAAGTGGAAAATATTCAGTACTTGCTGTTTTACAAAAAACAATCCTAGGTGCCCTTTAAATCAGAAATGTTCTTTCCTACTTGGTATCTTCGAAGGGAATGTAGAGAGAAATATATCAGCTGCCCTTGACGACGCCCATGAGAGACAAGACCAACTTTTTGTACGAGCATTTTAAAAATGAACTAACTAACTCACGGTAAAGAGCGGCTAACGAGCTTAGATGCTTATGTATTTTTTAATACAAAAGTAGGTTAATAATTTGCTTTCGTTGTATCTTAGTTAAATGTGATCATACTACAAATAAAATATTATACAAAATAGGTTACATTTTATAAAATTTCTCCATATTACAGTAATGGCAGGGAAATGCGAGTGCTGTAGACATGAAGGGCGCGGCCGCAGCCGGCACACTTGTTACAGCACTAATCCCCGTTCATTAAAAGCCGTACATTACTCGGATTCGCTGACGTCACAAATGTTCAGCGAGATTTACGCATTACGCCGCTCATTCGCAATGCCTTTCATTATGTAATTTGATACTAGCAATTTTATTGAAAACTACGTGACAATTCACGTCTAAATTATTTAAAGCATTAGGATATTCTTTCACTATTGTATTAATTGTGGAACAAACGTAACAGTTGCTCTTCACTATCAGAACCCATCATCTCTCATAGAAAAATTGGTCGAAGTATTTAAAGTTCGTAAAATAAAGAATTTTTTTATTATGTGTAACCAAAACTATGTTCTATTTTCAAATATTCCCGGAGAAATATTTATTTAAAAAAGTAAATTAATACTACTATTTTTAATACTGTTACTGTGTCTGAGTAATATCGTTCAGTTTCAATCAATTACCTATCGGATTTCGAAAGGAATTTAATCAACCAATGGTATATGAATTCCAGTGAAGAGTATTGTATCTGTATACCAGGAATTAATTAAGTTCCGTGACCGTGCTCTACAAGCCAATAATTGAATTTAAATCAACATCCCTTTTTAGCCGACTTCAAAAAGTATGAGGTTATCAATTCGACTGTTTTTTTATGTGTGTTACCGCGAAACTCCGCCCCTGGTGGTCCGATTTTGATAAAAAATATTTTAATCGAAAGGATGTGCTTGCAGATGGGTCCCTATTTTTGTTTTTTTTTTTTAAATAACTAGAAGACTAATAGATTTTGAATTTAGCTTCAAAATGTGTTGCGAAAATTAGGGACATTTATGCTTTCAGCGCTTACGTAGGCTAAACTATAGGACCTACATAAAAAGGATTTATGGAAGAATTGTAGCTCTAAAATGCATTAAAAAGTAACATAAAACAAAAACAAGATCTGAGATTGTTTTTTAAACACAATCTTTCAGTGAATCTATATATATAAAAGAAAGTTGTGTTAGTTACACCATTTATAACTCAAGAACGGCTGAATCGATTTGACTGAAAATTGGTGGGCAGGTAGCTTAGAACCAGGAAACGGACATAGGATAATTTTTACCCCGTTTTCAATTTTTTTTTATTCCGCGCGGACGGAGTCGCGGGTAAAAGCTAGTACTGTATAAATACCACATTGATTGTCGCTAAGAAAATTGCGCAGTGTAGAATTAGCGTGACTGTACACTAAGGGACTTATTAAATTACCATTAGATGATGTTTGCGCAGTTCAGTTTTAACTATTTACTTATTTTTTTTCGTCAAATAAGGCTTTACGACTTACACTTGTTTTGTAGGAAAATTTTCGTCGGATAGATTACTCGTTTTTATTAGTAACCGTAGGTTTCACAGACGTAATATAGAAATACATATATAGTTACCTCTGTTTTATTTTTCCAAAAAGAATAAGAGAGATTATTATCTTATTGTAACGTATTTAAAACGTCACATAGTCTGTGCACTGCGGCGCACGCGCCGCGGGGACTGCGCGGGTTAGAGGGGCGACCCGGGCTCGGCGGGGTCGCTGCATACGTGCCGGGCCACTTGCCTGCAATCTCCTGAGAAGAGCGGTCACCGGCGTCTTAGTCTTGGTGTGATCGTTTCCGGCTAACGTTGGCGTTCTAAAGTTATTTTTTTTCTACATTAATACTAATATAATTTAAGTACTTGTTCCCGTTTTAGGGTAAGTTTTATGGCACATAAAATAAAATATGTAATGTTGCTAAATTTAATTGTCCTTTATAACCGTATTTTTTTAAACGTTCTTTGTTCTTGTTGCTAACGGTCATTTTTAAAACTTTAACTTATTTCTTTTGTACATTTAAATTTGTGTTTTCTTTATTTTACATAAGATCTTATTGCTGATTTTTTCACTATTTATCCTTTATCTTTATAATACGTTATTTCGCATTTTATTTAAATTTATTTTAATTTTCGTTTGCTTCGCTTTTGCTTTGTAAACTCCGTTCTGATAGTTCCACCATCGTCAAGCCGCTACGTATTGCTTTTCTTGAGTTGCTGATGGTGGATACCAGACGGAGGAACAACGCCTTACCGAACTAACGGTCTGGTGTTTTGAATTTCCAGGAGCACTGTACGAATTTTACTGCAAGCTACAATCAAGCTAGCAATCTCCGAGCAAGCTATCGCTTGCCAGCTTCATACATCGGTAGCTGACCTGCCGTTGCGACCTCAGCACCGACGTCTACCGAATTCCTGCGGCCGCCGCTTAGCTGCCTAGGGAGCACCCAGCTACGGTCGACGTGCACCTCCTGTCCTGCCGTTCCTTGGCCTGCCGCCGCTCATCCGTCGCTGAGCGACGCCACCGTAGTTCAGCCAAAGCAGGGGAGTAATAAACGCCGCGGAAGCAGAGACTGATAGCACGTTACCCCACGACCTTATAAATTTTATGTGCCTACCGCTGAGTGCTTGGTAATATTATATATATCTTTTGTTACCACCTGAGTTTCTTTTCTCACCTCATTAGGGAGTTAGGGACCCAGGGCGCAAGGACACCCTTTTAAGCCTTGCGGGACGGTACATTATAATACGTTTTTTAATTGTGTCGGCAATGAAAACCCACCATTATATTTCACGTTCTGTTCGTAATTTATCAATCACGGTATCATCTTTAAATCCTTATATTTATTATTTTGACTTGTCATTCGAAGAATCACGTATTCCTGTTGCGTTACTCGTTTCCGAAATGGAACACATTTGTACTGAGATTAGGCAATTTATTCAACAGTTTGTTCTCATATCTCTACTATATTGTGTATCAATTTAAATCATTTGTCATTTATTTTATTGTAACCTAATAATAAGTAAGAAAAAAGCAACGTTTCACGAGAGGTATAGCAATATTGTTTTTAAACAGGTGTAAAAACTATGGAAACTCACCGTTTGGTCTGAAAAAAAGGTCTGTACAAAATACGCAAAAGAATCCGTCATCTAAAGTCCGTGAGAAGTCGCAGTGTGTTTGGTAAAACTTTTCACAAAAAAGGGCTTTTCAAATTTCCCTTTCAGAAGAATTCTAAGAAACGTTTCCAAGTCAAAGTTTATCTTTTGTCGCGCTTGTCAATGTACGCGACAACGTAACCTTATGCCTAGGTTAAATCCCAGAGGAAGAAACAATTTCATAAAAGGTGATATATTTTACCTCTTTGGTTAGGTATTTAAGAAAAAAATGGAAGCTGTCAATATTATGTATGTTAATACGTGACTCCAGAATGGCTGAAAGGATCTGTGGACCTAGCGCGAATGTGAAGTGACACGCCTTCGTATTGTCATTAGTATGAGATTTTTGTTATACTTTATGCTTGATAGAGGGCACTGTACAAATTTTAATACAAATTTTGTCATTACGCTACGATTGTGATTGTCACAAATATTTGTGCTAGGCCCCTGGATGGAACTTAAAACATGTCAGCTATGAACGCAGTTAGTTTACTAAATTTTAGGCCACAGCTAGTGTCTTGAAGAAAAATAAAAACAAATTCGTCATGTTTCATATTAAAAAATAACATAAACATAAAGTTGGTAGTAGTTGTTAGTTCTAGGGCGCCAGTAATGATTTTTTCTTTGCATTTTTTTAAAGGAAACCTAATATTGTAGAGCGAAGGTTCGCTGATCAAAGTAATTGCAGTGGTAGTCGACAGGAAATTTAGTTAGCTCGCCATGTAAGAGCCTTGGTGAAAATTTATTGTTAACGAGTTTGCGGTTCCTTTTACATTTTTAATAACTTTTACTTTATAAAAGCTGGTAAAAAGGTTTATATTAATGATAAAGCCAGAGTAATTTAGAGAGTAAATAAAAGACTTCAACTGTACTTCCAGGGTAACAAGCAAAGCAAAACTTTAATTGTTTTAAAGTAAATATTCAGAACGGATGGATATTTCAGCGTTAGTTTACTTAACTGTAAATAATAATACCCCAAAAAAGTCATTATTTATATTTAAATTGCGTTGTAAATAAAGTAATTGAATCTCGCATCTTCTATTTTTAGTCGACTTCAAAAAGAAGGAGGTTGTCAATTCGTCTGTATGTTTTTATGAATGTTACCGTAGTACTCCGCTCCTGGTGCTCCGGTTTTTGTCGACTATGTTTTATATTGTTCGCACTGACTGTTGGTTTCTGAGACTGAAATATATCCTCATATCTGTTATTATTTTTGACAAAACAGAGATAGCAATTTTCGGAAAGAAACCCACGGTAAGTCATTTCTTAGTGTATGATGATAAAATGAACTATGTTATAAAAGACGAGCAACGTATAAAAGAAATGAAATTTCAGTGCTCGTTTAAAACTAAATCTGCTCAACATCACTTGACTTAATGGACTCTGCGAGCGTACTCGGGGTTGGGAAACATTTTTGATAAATTCAAAAATTGAAACGGAATTATTTAGCTGAATTCTTTCATCGTACAAATAAAACATTTTGTTTTTCAATAAAATAAAATATTGAAAACAAAATTGTTTCATTTGTTTACATTAAAGATGGATTATTTAGTTTTGATGGATTTGCTGAATGGATTGGAGGATTTTGCAAATAAATATTTTATGTACATCAAAATTGTAGATAAAATTATTTGGGAACAAATGTATTTGCAATCTTTTAACTTGGAATTGTTTTACTTTTGATGTATCCAAAATAATTATTCATCTACGAAGTTGTTAGAATAAATAGTATTTGAAATCCAACTTTCTTGAAGCTTCTACAAGATTATATTAACAATTCATGTTATGTTCCCGCTTTCTTAAGTCATTTGTAGCATCGCAAAGGCGTAATTAATTTTAAGATTACACTCACATTCAACGCTACGCTAACTTTGTAATGTGCGTATTATATTTAGTCGTTTTTCTTAGTATTTATATGTTGTAATTAAGAATTTTAAGTTACATTTGTTTAAGTTCAAACACAACTTTATAACATTGGTAGAGATCTTTACAAATGTTGTCGAACTTGCCGGCAAATAGAATTAAATTGATTTCATATTTTGTTTTGGTTATGCGTAATTTAACCAATTTTCTTGATATATTATCAGCTGAGCTATTTGCTTTTTATCAAAAATCTTTTCTTATTCCTATATACAGAATGATAACTAGCTAAACAGGTAGTTACTATTATAGTTCATATTTTATAGTATAATAGCTGTCGCCCGCGATTCCATCCGCGCGGAATTAAAAAAAAAACTTAATTGTTACCCTATGTTCTTCCAGGTTATGCTCTAAATCTGTGCCAAATTTCATCTAAATCCGTTAAGCGGTTTTGGAGATATCTTCTAATAAACATCCACACATCCATTTATCTAAAAAATTGCATTTATATCAGTAAGAAGTAATATGTAAAATAACAAGACAGTTTGTCTGTCTGTCAAGTTTATTGCACTGAGATTAACGACCTCACGGATCTTAAGATATTTGTAACAACATTTAACTTTGTTGATGCGTAGCATTTTCATGCATTTTAATTTAAAATTGTTATTTTAAGAGCGTACATAGACATTAAAGTTTTACAATAACGTATACAATATGTCGCTTGAATTTTAAAATGAAATCTCGGAATCGTAAACAACGTACTAAGTTTGGAAAACCTTCTGTTCAAATTAAACATATCTATTTGTCTTCTTTCTACATAGTAATACGAGTATTATGTCCCGGCTTTGCTCGAGAAATTAATATTATATTATACGTAACTTAACATTGTTATCATGATGAATTGGTACCAAAATTAACTAAACTAATGCTAAGTTATTACAAAAAATCGGTTTAGTTTAAGGTAACAAGTAATTTTCATAATGAACTTTGAATAATTTGTTTCAAGCTATATTTATAAGAATTATTTACGTATTCTAGAATTTCATGACGTCTCAGTCGTTAGCTGAAAGTAAATTAAAGAGCGTTTCGTTTGCTCCCAGTCGTTGTTGCGTTACTATTTTGCTTTTTCTTTGACATACAGTTAACGAAAGATAATAATGCTTATTACATTTACTTACTTATTGAAAGATCTTGGAATTATACAAATAATGAAGCATTTCTCTTGTTCAGGTCACATCACTATGAACGTAAACTAATAGAAGTCAAATGTGATTACAATGATTGTGATTTCTTAAATTTAAAATTGATAGTGAAGACATATTCTTTAGAAGTAATATAAAGATCATTTTATTTAATTAATGGGGTATTAAAACTATGAAGCTATAAACAGTGAATATAAAGTACTTCGAGAAAAGTGTCTCGTTTTAAGACATTTTTGCAAGTCGGAATTTTTATAGCGAAATTAAATATCTCCCTCTTAAAATTACAATTTGTCTTCCGCTCCAACGTCTCAGTATTTCTTCAATATAATACTAAGATTTTTTTACGTCCTTAAACGTTATATTATTAGATTTATTACAATGATTTGAATAATAAGTCGGTTGATTTAAATAACAATCGTTGATGGCACTTCAGTGGAAGTATGTTTTGTATTTTAATTATACTTTGTTAAGTATTTTTGTAAGGAAAGGAAATAAGTATGAAACTTATTCTATTGAAATAAGATTCAAAGTTTATGGCGGCTAGTAGTTACTTGACCTTCACCGGATCCCTTTGCGATACCCCTATACTTATTAAGTTCTATCCAGTCTCGTACCGCTATAAAATTTGGATGGAACTGTCCATTTGTAATTGACAACAATTAAATGAAATTATTAATGTTTATGGTGTAGACAAGGTGTGCATTTTTAGCACTCATTTTAAATATCTCACATTTTTATATCTGAATCCATCTGAAAATTTTTATACAAATGTAGATGTACTACTAGTATTAAGTAAACTACAATTTAAACGCTCCATATTGTTTGTAAAGTTTCAAGACAAAATTTCCTGATGTCATATTTAAGTCGCCGGCTGTAAGGAAAAATTATGAGTGCTGCATAGTGTTCGTAACTCGCGGGAAATGCATTAGCACCACCTTGCGAGAGAATAGCGTTTTAAAAACATATTCAAATAATATTTTATGTTGTAATACTTTATTGTTCGACTATAAAAGTAATATGTTGTGCAATTGCTTAGGATAAAAATTATCACACGTTTATTTGCGATAAAAAAATATATTCAATAAAACAAAAGAATTATTCTCAATTAAATTATACATAAAATACTGTTCATTAAAATATAAATGATATAAATAGACGTAAGTGTCATTTAAATTTAAAATAATTGACCCCCTTAGTGATGAATGAACGTCTCAGAGTATGCCAGTTGGCTTTTAAAATTTAGGATCTAGTTAAACTTTCGAGTTTTCAAGTAATTACTAATTAAAAATCTATATATATAAAAGAAAGTCGTGTTAGTTACACTATTTATAACTCAAGAACGGCTGAATCGATTTGACTGAAAATTGGTGGGCAGGTAACTTAAAACCAGGAAACGGACATAGGATAATTTTTACCCCGTTTTCTATTTTTTATTCCGTGCGGACGGAGTCGCGGGTAAAAGCTAGTATCAAATAAATACGAGTTATCAGCTTGATTCACCATTTATAACAAAATACGTACTTGGATAAAGCGTTTGTGCTAATTAAAAACGTGTGAAAATAAATTTTCATTATTAACAGGCGGTTTATAATTTTCCAGTCTGGTGAGCTCCGACGTAGGATTGAGAACGCTACGGTGCATTTTCAATTATCCATAATTATTGCTGAGCTACGGTACACTATAAGCCACATGTTTGAAGATTAAGGTTAATAAATTTAATATATCTTATATTTTAATTTCTAGTGAGGGCATTTTCATAGGCGTTGCCGAAGGGTGACAGGGGCTGTGGTAGTGGCACCCACTTCCCAGAAAATCTAAAAATGCAAAACAAATATTTAAGCTATTCCGAAATAATAAGGTGTCTAAAATCATACACCGATAATTCCAAAACGGCTTGTCAGTTTTTTAATGGAAAATTGAACCGTACGTTGAAAGCATTCTCTTTGGAATAAAAAAATAATTTTGACTACTAGCCTCTCACTTGATCATCGGCTCCCACCCCCTGCTTCTCTTCTGTCGACGCAATAATTTTTTTCTTTGTTATTTTTATTATTAATTTTATGTTTTTTGCCTTGGATTCCAACTCTCATTCTACATTTGTATTGATTTATAATACTATTGTCATCCTTTTCACTCTGCCTTAAACAATAGAGACAATAATATGCGTCTCTGTATTCGAATCCCACGTTTACAGTTACGGTTGAATTTTTAATATCAAATTTAATAAATAAAAGATAACCGAGCAAAGTATTATGATATTACAATATTAAATATTACAATATTAAATATTAAAATATTAAATATTAAAATGTTAAATGTTAAAATGTGCTAAATGTGTTAAATGTGTGTGGTGCCAGCTGAAAACCAGCGCAGGGGCAGTTTAGTCTGTCCCTGCTTCGCTGAGCTGGCTCCCTTTTGCCACACTTTGTGCCTTTTATGTGTCTGTTTTTCTTTTTTTTGATTTTATATATATATATATATTTTTTTTGTGTGTGGCAATAAATGTTTTTTCTTTCTTTCTTTCTTTCTTTCTTTCTAAAATATAAATTCAAAGTATTATATTATTTGAAATGGAACAAATGAATATATTTCTTTATAAATGAAATACATTTGATCTTTCAATGAGCCGACTGTAAACGAATTCGTTCTGTAGTTTTTCATCGACGACAATAATAAAAACGTCTCTGATATTTTGCTTTGTGTATTTTTTGAGCAGTAATTTTATTCGCGAGCATGTTTTAATATTATAATAGTATTATTACTACAGACGAACAGCGAACAATAAAGAATATTGTACATTTATTTAATACGAGTCCCACGTACAAGGTGATAACTGCTTTTTTAAATAAAATTACTTTTTATGATTCCAAATTTGCTTTGGCAAGATCTTTCCTGAAACCAACATTATAAAATATCGTTTAAATCATTAGATTTAGAATAATTTAATATATCACTAAGATCACTAGGAAAATTCCATATCATTAAAGTACACGAGTACAAACTAGAATTATTGAAAAATTTATTTCTTTGTCTTATGACAGTGTTCGTAGGGACCATTTTATCATAATAGTTAGTTACACAGATAGAAGGGGCGGATTACAGAATTGATTATTGTTAGCGACTGTATTGACTGTGTTCATAATATTCCGTGTTATATAAATCAGTGGTTGTTCAATATATCTAAGCATTGTGTCTCGGAGATTATACATTCTGAATTCTAAGCATCCTCAACCCGCTAAAGTAATATATCGCTAAAGTATCAAGTTTATTATTATATGATGTAATTATTCATCACAATCATCATCATCACCAGCTCGATATACGTCCCCACTGAAGGGCTAGGAGCCTAACCTAAGTTAGGGGTGATTAGGCATAGTCAACTGCGCTGGACCAGTGCGGGTTGACTTCACACATATCATTGAATTTATTTTCAGATATGTGCAGGTTGCATCACCATGTTCACCGTAAGAACGTTGGATAAATATACATATGTAAATCGAAAATTGAAAAACTAGGACCTACAGATTGCAAGTGCTTAACCCCTGAGCCACCGACGCCTTTTAGCGCTATTTTATGATTGCAATTATTATCCTGTTATCTACGTTATACAATTTTTATTACTTATTTATTTATTTATTTATTTTAATAGGTACACAATACAGTTTAAAACCATTACATAGTTAAAAAATAACATAAAGTAAGTTCAAGAAACTAGGTTATAAACCAATCTGAGTGTACACAACATGATTATACAATGTGAAACAAAATGAAAAGAGTGATAAAAAAGTGGTAAAGTGCATATTAAGTACTTAAAAATTAATTATGTTTAACAGTTATATTTATAGGGTTAGAAAAGTCATCAAATAAAGGGATGAGAACAACCAGGTATTGTCACTGCAATATTTTTGAGACAGACTTTTTGAAGACAGTATATTTAGGATTGAAGATGTCTAGATCGTTGGATGTGCTATTATAAAGACGCCTCATTCTTACTATAGGATTGTAATAGGAAGTATTGTTTTTATAGGTACAAAGTGGAAATGGTTTTTGTGACCGCGTTACATGCCTCACGTTTATGTAGATTTCGGCTAGGAGAGTAGGTGTATCAGCAGAAGAGTGAATAATTTTATGAAGCCATAATAAGTCTTGGCGTTTACGACGTATTTCAAGGGTAGTAACATTAAATTTTTTGCACCTTGCGGTGTAAGAACTTAGAGAACGTCCAAGTCCCATTCTAAAGCTTAGTATTTTAAGAAATTGGTTTTGGACAGCCTCTAATCTTGCAGTATGTATATTGTACGATGGCGACCAAATGATAGATCCGTATTCAAGGACTGTTCTAACTAGAGTGTTATATATACTTAGATAACTTTGGGATTTACAAAAGCCCTTAGTTGATCGTGAGATGAAACCTATTAGTTGATACGCTTTTTTGGAGATGTGATCAATATGTTGTCGAAATGTCAATTTATCATCGAATATAACACCGAGATCTCTGATTATATTCTTGCGTTCCAGTGAGTGGCCATCAAGACTATATAGAAAATCTGATTTTCTTCGTTTGTTACTAAAAGATATTATAAAGCACTTTTTTATGTTTAGTACCATTTTATTATTTTGACACCACGACAAGATACGATTTAGGTCATCCTGTAATAGTTTAGAATCTTGGTTATCTTGTATTAGGTTAAAAATTTTAAGGTCATCGGCATAAAGTAAAGAACGACAGTGTAACTGACTTACAAGGTCGTTAATAAATATGTTAAAAAAGAGAGGGCCAAGATGGGAACCCTGCGGGACACCAGATGCTATTGTTACCGAAGTTGACCTTGAGTTTCTTACAAACACTATTAGGCTTCTTCTGGTTAGGTATGATTGTACCCATCGCAGTAAGGCTCCATGTATGCCATAATATTTATTTAATTTTGCACATAGTAGGTCATGTGGGACTTTATCGAAGGCTTTAGAAAAGTCCGTGTATATAGAGTCAACTTGTCCTCCTTTAGCAAAAGCGTTACATAAAAAGTTTTTATATTCCAAAAGGTTTGTTATCGTCGACTTATTTTTAACAAAACCGTGTTGTGAAGGTGACAGTATAGATTTAAAGTGAAAATAAAAGTGTTCGTAAATTGTAGACTCAAAAACTTTTGCGAGACTATTTAGGATACTTATCGGGCGATAATTTTCGCATAAGTTTTTATTTCCTGATTTGTAAATTGGGATCACGTGTGCTGTTTTCCAGATAGTGGGAAACACTCCTTGTGACAAAGATTTGTTAAATATTAGAGATAAAGGCAAACTTAATTCATCTGAGCAAGCTTTGAGAAATTTCGGCGGTATTCCATCCGGTCCTGCGCCTTTACTAGCGTCTAATAATTTTAGTTTAACTTTTACGTCCTTGGTACTAACGCTTATGTTAGAAAGATTAAAAGATGAAAGAAACTGATCAGGTTCAGTATAAGAGGCGTTTTGAGTGTTATTGAATACGGAGCTGAAATACTGAGAAAATAGTTCGCAGATATGTTTATCATCTGTTGCTGATTGCGAACCGTAGGACATTGTTTGGGGTAGGGCGAAAGGCTTACGGGTGTTTGCATACTTCCAAAAGAACTTGGGATTACTTTTCAGGCTGTCTTCAGTTGTAGAGAGGAAGGACTTACGGCAAGACTTAATTAATGCCTTACATCGCGACCGCAACATTGCGAACGTGTCATAATCCCTAGGGTTTCCATACTTCTTAAAGCGTCTGTGGTATTTGTTTTTCTCTGACAGACATTTGATTAATGAAGTACTAAACCATGTAGGATAAGAATTCTTTCTGTTTTTAAATAAGGGAGTGTTTTTCTTTATGATGTCATTGAGTATTGTGTAAAATGAATTAACGTTTGTGTCTACATCGTCTTCCTGCGTTAAGACCGAGTGCCAATCAATATCTCTAAGGTCAGCTTTTACTTGCGGGTAATCGCACTTATTAAAATTGTACCGTGGGCGATTATTAAAATTATAAACTTTGTAAAATTATAAACTTGTATAAAATTTGAATTTTTCTTTCATCTTATATATATAAAAGAAAGTCGTGTTAGTTACACTATTTATAACTCAAGAACGGCTGAATCGATTTGACTGAAAATTGGTGGGCAGGTAGCTTAGAACCAGGAAAATGACATTTTTTATTACGCGCGGACGGAGTCGCGGGTAAAAGCTAGTTTATAATGATTGTGATCACTTTTAAATCATTAAATTTAATCTATAGAGAATTTGTTGAAATTGTATTCAAATATATTGGATCAAATTTGAGTAATTTAATAAATGAATACAACTCGATATTTAAATTAAATGAAAAACGCAGTGAAGTATAAAAGAACTTTTAAGTCCAATTAGTTACTCGTTTAACAAGACCACGTGTGAGCTATTAAAAATATCTTTTGTTCAAAATCGTCTAGACACTGTCAGACCACGATTAAAACAGCCACGGGCAATTTGTCACAGTAGGGCGAAGTAATTGCACCACTCCTCAAATGAGTTTTTTTTAATGGACACTATTTCTAGAGAAAGTAATTAAGATATGAAGGTCTGTACAATGTTAGCAGATGTTTTATGGAACTGATTAAAAGTACAACCGCACTTTTCACTCTCATAAGATAGGCAGAGGTGCAAAACATTTTTAAATCATTGACAGAAGTGTTATATTTTAGGTTAGGAATTGTAAATAATATATCTGTTTTAGTTACCTACTAGATAATTAAAACAGGTCTAATGATCGATTTTAAAGATTGAGATTCAGTTCTTTTTCTTCTCCTAATTGATATACAGTCTGATTTTTTTTCAAACTTTCCAGTAATATTGTCACACATGTTACTCGAAAGGAACCTTTAGACTAATTAAGGGAAATTACACAAAATGTACTGATATAAAACTCACAGGTCTGTAATAATGCTTTTAATAAAAAAGGTACGCTGTTACCTCGCGCCGCTTGAAGGCCGAGATTAATTTAATTCATTTGCTAACTACGCTCGCTTTAGTTAGTTCACTTGACAAGCGACATTATATTCTGTAAATTTCATTGTAATATATTGGGCACTGACTTTAAAATGTTACATTATATAGATCATGTAAAATAAGAACATTTTAAGACTATTTGCACAAAGCATAATAGTTTTGTAGTGTCATATATAAAATATGTAACTTTTACTTGACTAACAGAATATTTTAGGGAATGTAAGTCAATGTACCGTGGAACGAGATAAATAACTATCATTATTAAAAAAAAATTATAACTAAATAAAAAAATGTTTAAAATAACATTTTTTTAAAGGTGTTTCAAACAGTGGAGACTCACGGCTATATCATTCAGTAGCCTAAATTACTCTTGAGGGAGTTGGTGTTATATCATTCTTTCTCAAAAATGTCATAGCTTATAGGATAAAACGTTACGTATAAGGTAGTTCTAGTTTTCCACTTTGAAGGTACATACTCGTCAATATCACACGTAAGGTGTCACGTCTTTATGTCAGAATAAAGACAAAAAGAAAGGAACAAAGCGGTATTAGACTGTCTCCGAAGAAATGATCCCCGACTTGAACTGTGAAGTGCGTATATGAACTACTCAGTGTTCTAGCGCGTTGCAAAAAAGAATATTCTTTCGTTGAACTATGCAATAGCTACTCCAAAAAGTCGCAATTTCAAAATATGAACTTTATTCTGCCAAAAAAATTCAATAAACATTAAATATTCATTTGTTTTCACTACCGAAAAAGAGATAACATGTTTTTGTAACTCGTTCGGTTCAATTTCTTCCTATTTCATCTTGTAACGTAAGTCGTGTCTTAGACTTAAGGATCGAATGACATTATCTGAATTGCTTTTGTTATTCCTTCATGCATAAAGATATCGTTTAAATACGGGATACAAGGGATTTTCTAACAAGAAAGAAAATTTGTCCCCAAAAATATGATCAAAACTTTTAGCCTAGCAGAATCGTTTTAGGACTTCGAAAGGGTCGGGATCTAACTCGGGCGAAAGTTTATTTCGCCCCTTGCCTTTGTTTAATGGAATTCCTTTCTTTTATAACTAAATAAAAGAATTCATAATGTTTTAAACGGATAAAAAATATTACAAGAGCATCCAATTAGAAATCTTATTATTCCGAACAACCACGACCATGTTTGGAGTTGAAGGTTTTTGCATAGAAAAGAAATCTCTTTTGTCTATTTAATTAGACTATCTGAAACAAAGGTTCTTCAAAGGTTTCTCATTCTATTAAATTATTACCAATGTTTTCTAAGATATACCTCACTGAGACTCGATAAGTTGTAAGTTATTTTTCAGGTGAATGAAAATGAAGATGAAATATTATTAATTATTTACTTTAAATTTAGATTCTCTAAACCAAGAGATGGCAAACCAACGACACAATATTTTGCATACGTCACTGATCAAATAATTAACCACAACAAAAAAGTATTAAGCAGTAATCACAATGTCAAAGTTATTTGATAGCACATCTTATTAATTTCTTAAGAAAACTAGCAAATTGAAATCTAAAGGTTTACCATCCCTTATATAAAGTTTTATTAATTTAACTTTAAGTATTTTTAAATCAGATCGCGTTTTAAACATGTTATTTTTATCTATACTCTGATATCGTCTTATTTAAACTGTATGCAAAAACTAGAAAAATCTTTCATCAAAGATTTATTTTAACAAAAATGTCTCTCATCTCCGCTAGAGCTTTTATGGAATCCATTTAGTCAAGTGGCGTTGAGCTTATTTTAGTTTAAGTACTTCTCTGTAAGAAGTGCATTTTCTCTAAACTACTCTACATTCTTTGTTATGAGCGCTTTAAATATTTGCTACTTTATGCTATAATGAATAGGTTATTTATTAAAAATCTCTAATAACTCTTCAATGTTAGAAAGGACATCAAACGATTAATTACCCGATTGACAAGTTTTTCATGTGTATGTAAGTTTGTTATTATTTGTTTGGGTTCGTATGTATGTAAATTACTTTGTTACGGCCTAGAGCTTAAACTATTGAACCCATTTGAATGATTGAGGTGTGATTAGATTTGTTTTCTTTTTCGGAGTGTCATACGTCATACGTCACGGGTTAGTTACATTGGCATAAAATACAAGTACGTAGGACAAAGGAAGTGAAAATTATAATAGTATTGTATGTAACATTAATATTTTAATTAATTTAAATTAAAAATTTAAATATCACTTATTTAAAAAGCTACCAATAGATGGCACTCTCACATATTAGAACTTCAGACAGTTAGATTTTAATTTTTTTTAAATTAAGGGTAGATTATTTTAGGGTTTGTAATCTTCGTTACATGTAACATAATTCCGAGTATTTACCTATATGCCTTAAAAAATTCATTGACTTCACTAAGGACTAGTAGTAATTTCTAATTTATGGTACGCCCTTAATGGGAATGGATAAGAGCTAACAATCAAGAAATTTCTATCCTCAGATTATGTTTACGAATCGAAATATTCATGAATCATGATACTAATTCATGAATATTTCGATGTTGAAGAAAAAAGTTATTCATAGTTAGATACATCAGAGAAATCTAGTCTCATACCCTCTTTGTGAATAGAGAGTGTCATATATATGGGCCGGAACACTTAAATGTTAAAACCATCTCATTTATTCATAGAGGTTTCTGCGTGAATAGACCGACACCGCGGATCGTGTGAGCCCAGTGTAGGGCGCATTCAGCCCGCTATATTGCTGCGATGGAAAGGGACTCGCTTGTCAAGTGTTGGGCCAGAAGACTGGCGGTATTTTTTTTTAAATAAGACGTTATACGGCATAAAAAAGGTAACCAAAACCACAATTATAGTTTTCTCCCAAACGCATAAACGCTAATTTGACACAAAGATTAGAAATGGCAAACCTTAAATCATATTTAATCTTAAAAACATATTCTGTATATTTTTTTCGTGTATAATTAACTTTTAGAAATACAAGTGCCGCCCCTGTTTGATTAATGGTATACTAGTGCAATACTTGGAATTTAAACTGTACTATACACTCACTCATGTAAAGGAGGTGAAATCCAAGTATGTCTGATAGCTAAGAATATCTGTCTATATAAAAAGTCAAAAAGGCTATAGTATCCATTTGTCATTTTGCAATACCCATGGATTTTTGGTACATCTGATATAGGGTTACAACATGTATATGTAAAGCTTATCAGAAATTAAGTTTGTTGTTGTCCGCTCATGTCTACACTGAGGGACTAGAAGTTTACCCAAGTAACTAAGCCACAGTTAACTACGCTGGCCTTGTGAGGGTTGACTTCACACATATCTTTTAATTTATGTATGTTGTATGCGTGTATGCATGTTTTATCGTTATGTTTTCCTTTTCAGTAAAACATTGGATAAATGTACATATGAAATTCGAAAATCGAAAAACACATTGATATATGGCAGGGATCAAAGCTGAACTTTTAGATTTTGGCCTGGTTCAGTAAAGAGTTAACAACTATGCCGTCGACATTTAGGAAAAAATAACTTATTCTTTTTATTATCAATGTTATTCGAATAATATTAAAACTGAATTTAATTTTTATCATGGAAAAGTGTGTTTGCCTAACCAATAAGAAAATAGCAATAGCCACATTAATAGTAGGTCAGAGAATTAGGTAAAAAAGAACTCGCGTGTTTAATGGCCCCATACTGTAGGCCTCATTTAGAGCAACATGTCTTTATGCTTTTTACTTTTCGCGTCCATTGGCCTATATACGCTTTCATCGGAGTTATGGCGTTAGCTTCATTATTCTCTATGAAGTGACATGATCTCCTTATGAAGTGATCTATGCCAGATCCTTTTTAAAAATAAAAATAAAGAACAAAATCTTGTTTATGTTTCATGTACGTACTTGTAATATGTACTTTTTCAAAACATTCTTCGTACAATAAAAGAGATGTGATAGCGAAATATACCTAATAAGAGAGAATGTTTCAAAAAAGAGGCTTATATTATTTATTTGATAAATTCAATGCAAAATATGTAATTCCAAGAATAAAGCTGTATTTAAATTTTAGACTAGACTAGACTAGATTTTGAATTTCAAAATTTCTTTAGTTTGCATTGTAAGCTAAAATGAATTGTCTTGCCTCGCTGAATATCAGTTTGAATACTTTTGATTCTAGAATAAGATCAAGTAAACAATTTAGTGTTATTATGTATTTTTATTAAAATTCAAAAATAATAAATATTTAACTTATTGTTAAATTTTATTTTTATGTTCGAAGGTTTCGTCTTTAAATGAAATATTAAATGAATATTTTCGTATAACAAATTCGAATGATACAGTTTAGCGGACTCTTTAAATATTGCCTTCTCCAGATCAGTTTGACATTTTTAATTAAATATTTTTAATATATACTACATTGTCTTAGTAAAATATATTCGAGTAAAGTACTTTGATCAAAGTTAAACGGCTCATACTCGAGGAGGCGGGAAATTTTCAAAGCCGCATAATAAGCCTAAAGAAGGTTCCGCAAACGGTGAGTACCTTTAAACTGTTTAGGTAAACGACTGCAGACCTGAACCTTAAGCTAGGGGCATTTTGTTTGGGTAAAATTAATATCTTTTAATATCTTTGATGTTCTTATTTTTGTCTATTGCTAGAGACAGTTCTATTGACTCATGTATTGTATATGAAAATCTATTTTTTATCCAATGTTTTTATAAAGTTTCATCTAGTTACGGAGGATGTAACGGATTTAAGAACAACACTGCGAGCATTCTGTTATTTTTTTATATCATAAGGTGGCAAACGAGCATGCGACCACCTGTTTCGCTGAAGTAGCGAAGCGATCACTGCCCATAAACATCCGCAATTGAAGATGAGTTAAAAATAAGTGTGTCCCCTTCTCCTTTTAATCAAAGGAGAAGGCGACACACATAAAGAGAATATTTTCCCGTACCTTTCCTCCTCTAATAAATACCCATACCATTTCCATCCTTTCCTTTATAAGAAAAAGAAGGAAGGAGAAGAGGACTAAAATTAGTCCTCCGGCACCACACTCATCACACTGTATACAGAATGGCTTCTACTTCACGCATGTCTTTTGTGTGGTCGTGGTATTACACCGGGCAAGCCAATTCGTGCAACGGATGTTGTTGTTGCTGCCGTCTACCACTGTTATTATACTAGTTTATTTAGTTTAAGTTTCAGCGAACAGATTGGGAAAGTAAACATGTACTTTAACTTGCAAAAGTTTATTTTAGATGCTAAAGGGCCGGCGTACACCTGCTCGTTAACAAACTATGAGTTTGGCGCTCGGCCGCGAGCACAGCGAAGTGTTTACTGTAGGACTTGTGTTCGTAAGTGTACGAAGCAAACATCTCAACGAAACGTTGCTGAAGAAGTTATTTCCTAAGTTAAATAAAATAAAAATAAAAAATAAAATAACATTTAATCCTTCCCACCATTACAACGCAATAAAAAACTAACATATTACAAAATAATTATAAATACATAAAACAGAATAAAATTAAAATTACACTAGCATAAAGAAACATTTATAATTAACGTTGCAATGCTGACCGGATAGGGTCCTCCCTCAGCTTTGTATGCTGGGTGCTCCTCTCTGGAACACTCAGCGCTGATCTTCCGCGAAAACCCTCACGACTATCCGCACGCCAGTTGCAGCGGTGGATAACCAAACATAAATATTTATATATATAAAGATAAATAAAAATTTCAATATTACAAAAGATAAAATAAGATAAGAACTAATGAATAATATAAGAACTATGGTATAAAAAGAAGTTAAAGTTATGTATAATTAACGGGTCCTAAGTTCAATATGCAAGGTATTTAAAACAATATTAAAGAAAAGAAAAAAAAAACTTATTCACTATCATTACTTCAATGTAACTTAAAACAAATAGAAATTGTGGAACAATATTAGTCTCCCTTTTACATATGTACATTTCGATAAGCAGCCAAAGAGTGCAGGAAAAAAAAAAAAAAAAAAAAAAAATTAGAAAAAAGATTTATTATAAATTTTCTGCTTTTGGACTTCTAATAAAAATACTTTTAGCTTTCTTTTAAATTGAATCTATGCTTTAACTTTAGTCTCATTGAGGACTTTTACTGCTGAATCAGTCATACAAAAATAGTGGTAGATCCTGCAACAACAATATTTGTTGGGTACACGAGTGGGCCGGGTGGACCGGTGAAATACCACGAACACACAAAAGACAGGCGTGAGGTGGAAGAAATTCCGTGTTTCGTCTGTTGAGTGTGCGTGCCGGAAGCCTAATTTTAGTCCACGTTCCCTTCCCACCCTTTTCTTATAAGGAAAGTACGGGAAGGTGAAGTGGATTTGACGGAGGAGGGGACGCATAGCAAAAGGATATACCCTCTTATTGTGCGTCCCCTCCTCTGTCGATTAAAGGTAGGCAACGCATCTGGAAATGCGGATGTCTAAGGGCAGCCATCGCTTAGCTTTTTAGGCGTATTCAGGTGGCCGTTTGTTCGTTTGTAAACAGTGGTAGCAATATGTGGGTACAGTTGAAACACATTTTTAATCTGCTTCGATTTGATACTTTAAATATATAATATTAATATGATCCTATGGATTTTTGAAAATATTAATAAAGGATGTAAAATAAGTATTAAAATGTTAAAGTAAATATCACTGAAATGTCATATCAAATAAATGTAAATAAAATGTATTTCATATCATGGTCGGACTATTTATTTTATGAAAACCCAATTTCCGCATGAAATTTTTCATTAAAAACTGTTCAAAAGTAAGATAAGTATAATATAGTGTTTTGTTGTTTTTGTTGTTTTGTTTGTGTGTTTTGAATTCTTAATCCCTTCCACTCTATTTCCAGTACCTCCCCAAAAGCCCGACAATGCATCTTTTTTTGATAGTTTAATAAATGAAATATTAAAAATATTCTTAAATTCAAGTTATTTGTACTGAAATACGGAGCATTTTAAAAACACTAAACTGTGAAAAGTTTAACGTTGTAGCGTGAAAGTTGCTAAAATAATATTTAAGGCGTCGCTGGCGATATTGAGTAAAAATTATGAAGCGACTGTAACTCGCGGGAAATGCATTAACGTCAACTTTCGCGAAAAGTAGCGTTTAAAAAGGCGTCACATTGTAAACTCTGCACGTTTTATAGCGTTATTAAATTAGCAAGTTAAGTATTTTTTGTGTTGAAGCCAATCTTATCTTAGTAAATTATAAATGCGAATGTTTAGATGTATGGATGGATGGATGTATGTTTGTTACAAGGTATCTCCTGCTGAAATTTGGCATAAAACATAGTCTGCGAGAAAACATAGGTTACTAATTCAGTTTTTTTAATTCCTCGCTGTCGGAGTCGGGGGCACAGCACAGCACTTATAATTAAGGGTTCGTACATCCGGTCATGTAGTCATGGGTTCGAATTCCATTCGACTATTGTAGTAAACCAAAAGTACAAGTCGAGAGCTTAGTTAGATTCGTTACATTTTTTATCTTTTAATATTTATGAACAAAATACTCTGCTTTCTTTTAGGTGTGCTATTTTCGTTTAACAAAATTCTGTCTTTTATCACTACGTAAACGTGACCTGGTATTATTTAAAGGAAGTCTGAGGTTTGGTAAGTGTGCCCCGGGGCGCTTCCGAAGTGGTCGACTTCCCCACTGATAGCTTTTAGATCTTTCGTTAAATCAGTCCCAATGCGGCGGTCACCGACTGTCCTTTTAAATCCCTTGCGGTTTGTACTTTAAATAAATTGAATTTCCGTTGTTCTTTTACGAATTGATAAGTATTATGTAATTTCTTTGGGTTGAAACATTTGCTACTCGTTGGAAATGTTTTGGATAAATTGATTAATGTTTTGTTTTGTTAAAGATGCGAATTATTATTATTATTATTAAGGCTTTATTGCCGAAACTGAAAGCATTTACATTTACAATTTATTTTAATTTGGCATAACTTAATTTCTATTTTTATTAATTTTATATATGTATATTGATTTGTTTAAGATGCGAATAAGTTTTCCACAATTCAATTATTTTTGTCTATAACAGTTTTTATTGATTAAGATTTTTTTTTAATGTAGTATATAAAATAAAGAATCTCTTAATGCCAAGTTAGTATTTCCTTAATTGTATACTTCTACAAAATACAAATATATCGTATGCAAAGTTTCTTGGGTGATTATCATTTAGCGTTAGATTTCAACTGTTTAACTGCATACCCTTAGGGGAGTCAATGTTAAAGAATCTTCTACCTCGGTCATTTGGGATTAAAATTTAAGCACGTTTCCTTAAAAATGAGGACAAAGACTTCTTATTACTAACTTCAAATAAAAAACAAAAAAGAATATATCACATCAAATTATAACTAGTTGTCGCCCGCAACTCTGTCCGCGCGGAATAGAAAATTTTTTTTTAGTAGCCTATGTGTTCTTCATTAATACATCTAAACATTCGCATTTATAATATACCAGCTGTCGCCCGCAAGTACGTTCGCGTGTCATTAAAAAAGTAATAAGTAGGCTATGTGTTCTTCCAGAGTATGCTCTACATTTGTTTGTATTTCAAAAATATTAAAATAAATCACATCTTGAAAATATAAATGGCTTAATAAAATCTTCAAACATTCTAAATTACGTTTCCAAACGATGATTTTATTATTAAATACAATATCGGATCAATTTTTAAACATTATTATATTAACTCGAATAAATAAAAAAGCTCTTTCTCCAGCAATATTTGTACATCACAATATATTCATTGTTGTAGGGAACAGAAAATTTAATAACATTTTCGTATAGCCGTACTTCTAAAATATTACTCTCTTACGAAAAGTTAGCAAAGTGCTTCTATTGTGTGCTTTCAATTTTTCTTTTGCTCCGTGTTTTGTGATTTATTAGTTGATTAGAGCGCAAACTTTCAGTATACGATTTTATATTATTCATAACTTCTGGTACCAAGCTATTGACAAATATTCAAGCTTTTCAAGTTTTATAAACTAACATTTAAATACATTTTAAGACAATTTATTAAGATTGTTATTACACTGTTATATACTGATGTTAATTTTCAAGTAACGATTTCTTTTTAATTTCACCGGGAGACATTATTTACTATTATTGTGGCCATTAATATAACGTAGGTTTATTACAGTATAAGTAATTTTATTTTAACAACTAAGTTCATTTCAAATAATTTCAATTCAAATACTGTCGAATTTCATTTAGCAAGAGTCTAAGGGAACACGATATTTTTCTAGCATATGGAGGTCTGTCATAACTTAGTTTTTCGGTTATAGGGACCGGACTCTCGCTTTTAGAGGTTTCTGGTTTATTCAGTTTTCGCTTATCCAGGTTCGACTGTATTTGTGAAAGATAAGATTAATACAATGAATGATAAGACAAATAAGATTATTAATAAATGTTCCATTTACAGTAAATTTATTCCACATTCATATTGTAATGTTGCGTGTGCGACACGAACCCAGTCGTAAATAGTACTGTGAGAGCTTAATAATGGGTTTTGTCGCGTTGTTTATGTTGCGAATTGTTACACATACCTCAGTATAGTGAAATATGCTTCGTGAATACTTAGTCTCAATCAGACCGATATTTTTTTTCATGTGTCTTGTTACCGTTGTACTGTAGCTTCTTCAGTTTTCTGCTGTATGCGACTTGAGTGTGATTTTAAGTCGTTTAAATTAATGCTGACAATGTTCATGCGATATTATAAAAGTTATTGTAAACTTTGCGTAGTTAAACAGAAATATATTACGCGAAATTCATATTAACTACTACGTTGAATATGAGTATAAATGTATAAATGCAAAGAAGCAATAATGGTATAGATTATATTCGAAAATGGCTTTAGTAATCTAGTGATTAGATCTACCCCTTTAGTTATGGTTTCCCTATAACTTATTTTCAGTATTCGAAATAACAATAATTAAAAAAAAACGCAACTGACTGTATTCCTATAACACCCAAAGATATGAATGGAACCTCTTTTGTCAAAATTGATTCAACTGTTTAGGGTGTCACAATGGAACGGATACAAAAAAATTGTTACAAACTCGCGTAAAAGATAAAAAGTGATGTTTTTATCCAGAGACAAACACTCCATAAATAGTGATCTGTAAATTGTTTTGACGTCATTCGGCTAACAAATGCAGTGGCATTTAACAAAGTTGTCCTGCGGTGCCGTGAGATTAACCT
This sequence comes from Papilio machaon, assembly GCF_912999745.1. Taxonomy (NCBI): domain Eukaryota; kingdom Metazoa; phylum Arthropoda; class Insecta; order Lepidoptera; family Papilionidae; genus Papilio; species Papilio machaon. The sequence continues at coordinate 7,683,633 of NC_060001.1, read as the reverse complement.
TGCTAGTCTGGAACTCATCCAAGTTACAACTACAAACAAACAATACAATGCAATATATTTAATATGTTTTAGGTACTAGATATGTATAAACGTGGTCGACTAATAATTTAATGTAATTTAACGAAAGTTAGAAACATTTGTTTTTGTAATGCTCTTTTTTATTTATTTTACTTATTTTTTTATTATAATAAGTAGACCTAAATGTTGGTGTACTTAAAATTTTCACTGATTCAATTTAACTTCTGCTATCCTGCTTAAGTTTCAGTCCTTGAAAATAATAGTTTTTCATATAAATGAAACTATAAGAATTATAACTTGTCTATGAAGAAACAATGAACAGGTTTGAAGGCATTGAATCATTTTCACGTATTAAATTTATCTAAAACATCGAGAGAAATGTTCTATATTGTTCGGAATTTTAATGAAATAGAAATTCAATGTAAGAAATGATAAGCGCATCACGAAAATGAATACATGTAAAAGGAAAGCGACACAAAGAGTTATAAAGAAAAAATCACACTAAGAACTTTAACTTATGCAACTTATGCAAGTTGAAAGAGCAGTTATAACTTTACTTCGTTACCTGTTTTTGCGTTGAGGCAAAATAAGTGTACACTCGAGTACATATTTCAGGGAGCATCCATCAAAGTACTCCGAGTGAACAGACAGTGATGTATTGCGTTACTCATTTGATTCTCTTCAATTACTGGAGAGAACTTATAGAATGACTCGACAAAAATACCATATATAATATTTTATCATTTTATAGCGCGAGTGTACATTTATATACATTTTTTATTTGTTGTCAAAACAAAACGATAAGAATTGATACATTTTAACTGCCATTCTCTAAATATTTTTCTGAAACAATGTAATTTTAAGAAAAATTAAAGGTACGTACAATCTTACTTCTTACTAATATTATAAATGCGAATGTTAAGATGGGTGGATGGATGGATGTTTATTTAAAGGTATCTCCGGAACGGCTGAACGGACCTTGATGAAATTCGGCATAGATGTAGAACGTAGTCTGGAAGAACACATAGTCCCCTTATTAAGTATTTTTTTTAAAAACGCGGGGACGGAGTCACGGGCTACAGCTAGCAAAATATTAATTGAAAAAGATTGTTAAATATATTTCTAGTAATGCACGTACAATCTCATTATGAACACACAAAAACAATATCATTTATATCCAAAAAATAAAAAGTAATTTCAACGTATATTTTAATGTACCTAAAAATAAACATTTGAAACAAGACAAAGTGAAATGAATTAAGAAAGGAATGATTAGTGGTGACAATAAATCAGGTCCGTCCGTCGGGACACAACGGGACAGTGCTGCGTGCCGCACAGTTTGCCGAGGACGTGGAAAATAAACATTTACGACTTGTTATACTAATGGGGTGGTCAGATGTCAAGTTGGGAATACTTAATTCAAGACGCTAAATAAAGTACGATGTATTCTTTATGAAAACTTACTTATTTTCGGTACCAAAAATATTATTCTAGCCGTAGAAGCGGAAATGCAACGAGGCCAATAAGTTTTGGTAAGTATTCAGATTATGTTTTATTAAGTATTTATTAAGTATTTGGAAACAAAAATATTTAAAATTAATTAATCAATAAAATAATATTAAATTATTTGATTATGTTTCCTTTTAAAATACTCCACTAATATGAAAAGTTGTCTTTCAGTTGAGTTGCGGGAATGTATCATAGAAAATTTCAAAGAATTCTTTGTATAATATTGGCTGAATTTATAAAATAATTACGTACACATTAAGAAAAGTAAAGACTAGCTTTTTTATATTGAATAATCTAGCATGGCCACGATCTCATCTGATGTTAAGTGCTCGAAAGAAAGTACGCACTTTTAAATGTATATTTAGTGAAATTAAGGCAAGCTACCAATTGTATTATTATAAATACATCTGTAGAAATAAAATTAAATATTTTCGTTTCATGGAACATTATTTATCGCTTAAAGTTTCCAATAGCACGTGCGATTTCCCACAGGAGGCACGTCGCTGTTCCGCGCACAATATAACTGTTATTTTTCACTATTTGTGGAGAAAGCAATCATGACTATGGCCAATTCTTTTTTCATTGATTTGGGACCCCTTGCTTGAGTTATGTAAGAAGCTTTCATAATTTTTTTTTCACTTCTTTTCCAAAGCTTTTTCTTTATACAATGCACTTTTAAGTAATAAATATATCTTCAACTGATATAAAATAGTGAAGGAAGCTGTATTTTGCATTCAGTTATAACCCTCTCTTGTTAAAAAAGAGATGCAGAAAGTGGTACTTTCTCCTTTCCATTATATCTTAAAACTATTGGTTGTAATAAACTATGAAATCGTATTTCATATGAAGTGAGAATCATACATTTAAAGTACATCTAAATCAAATTGGTACATTACGAAATATACTTAATTCATGGATGGTAGAAGGTTGTATGAATTCTTGACGACATCGCTAATGTGCTTCGGAAGCATATTATATCAATACATCGCTACATCTTAACGCTGTATTGTGCATTCAAATTTGCTACTTGCTCTTTCAATTAGTTTTTTAAAGAACAAAGCATGTTGATTTCGTTAAAGCAAAGTTGTGTAAGTCAGAGAACTTTGTTTTGAATTTTAAATTGAATCAGGACCTATATTTTACGTGGAGAAATCGTTATTGCACTTTTTGATTACTTATCTTTTTATTTTGACTCTATACACGGATATTTTAATTCAAGGGTTGTTTAAAAAAGAGTGGAATACTTAAAGTGGATGTTATAAAACGTACAAATTAAAGATGATAAAAGACTACTAATAGAAATCAAAATAGATACGAAAATGTATATAGTAGTGAAAGGTGACGTAGATATGTTTTTAAATTTTGAAGAGTTGGAATGTAAAGGAGAGTACATTTTGAAGCGCTTAACGTCTTAAATTACGAATAAGTTAAATTCCACACTAGAATAGACGATATGCAGCTCGTAATTACAGCCAGGTATTCCCCGTGTTCCTTCTATAATTCATTTAAATGATGATGATACAACATAACAAACATTCATCTAAAAGTAAGTATTTAATATCATTTTAGCGTTTACTCTATGGTCTTTCAATTTATTACTCTCTTAAATATTACATTTTTGTTACCATGGTAATAACAGCACCAATAGCCTGATGGTTATGGAACTGAATGAATCAATGGCAAAGCGGTTAAAGATATCCGATTACGTGGTTATATGTTCGATTCCCACTATTCGACTATTGTTACTTACAATATCAGTTGAAATATTAGAAATTTTGATATATCTAAAAGTATTTATATGTTTCAAATACAAAAAGGCAATCGAAGCAATATACTGTCAATTGCATTGCGATCAGATATCACGGAGCCTTTTCCTCTAATTGGGTTCTATTCAGTCGTAGAATTATACTGCAATCGCTTGATGTGACTCAATAATGCTCGGCAGCGCTTCAATTTGCGAGATAATGATCAATCTTGTGAACTTTGGTAGATAAGTGGTGAGGAAACAGCCTGTACAAGATTAAATTGACAATCAAATTAAAGAAAAACAATATGAGTATTCTATTTTTAAACAAGGAAATGATGTAAAAATAATGAAATTTAAAACCTAAGTTAGTAGTTAGTTTTAAAACTAGATTATTGCCTCTTCAAAGCTTAACATTTCATATAATATTTAAGTCACCAAAGCAAATTGCAGAAATCACTTGAACCTCACCTCTTTTATAAGATTACGTCGTAAGTGAATTATACCATTACGAAAATTTGAAACGGTCAAGGATAATATGAGCTTTAACCCTTTCAAAAGCAAAGAAAATGTTTTTCTCTTACAACATGAATGTTTTGTGATGTAAATTTATCACTTTACATGCAAGCTCACTCAAGGGTTTTCCCTTAACGTTGCTTATTTAAACACCAAATTACTTAAATTTTCAGAAGTTACTTGGACAATAAAACAAATGAACAAAAGTTTTTTCATCATGACAATGTTTCAAATTTGTTTAATAACTTTTCAGTCAGTGAAATTAACACAGGAAATACTTCATAAGAAGATTATTCCTTTTTTAATTTGACCATACGACGTGATATTTGTGCTCACACTATTCTATTTTTGCTAGCTAAAATAATTGTTGCTCAATATTATAAAATACGACAAAATAATCTCATTGTGATAATAATTAGAAAAAGACTTAAGCGAAAGTAAGTAGGGACATAAACGTAAGTATGTCTAATACATCTCAAATATAACATGTCACCTATTTACTTCGGCCGACACCGACTGTGAAATAACAATAATTATAAAATATAGACATGTTACAAGAAAGAAGATTCTTTAGAGTTTAGTGGGTTTTCATGACATTATTTTGTTTCTTTTTAGTGCATTTTGTTTGAGATTATTATGTTACTTTTTAATGCATTTTGTTTGAGATTGTTTTTTATGTTACTTTTTAGTGCATTTTGTTTGAGATTGTTTTTTATGAAGTCGGCTTTGTTTTTTTAACTAAAAAAAATTCTACCCGATGATAAGTGATAATTAGCGGAAAATGGTACGTGCTTATTTAGTAAGGGCCTATTTACTCTATTTTCAAAGGGTCCCCACGACATATATACTTCTTTTCTAAATAAAACCTGGTAAATAAGAAGTACTATGACTAAAGGTCAGAAGTTTTGAAACGTGTCTATAATATAATAAATAGTGATAAATAAATTAATTGAATGTCGGCGTGAGATCAAATTTAATTAGAACATCAATGCTATGCGGGCCTTTGATCAAACGATGTCAAAGGGCCCGCTGATACCGGCCTTTATTGATAGTAAATCATTAATATTAATTTATATTCCTAACAAATAAGTTATATAACATAAAGAACCCAATTATTTCAAAGATATGATTGCTCCCTTAATCGAACTTTAGTGTTGTAACGTCCATTAATTGTGTATATCTGCCAATTTTATAATTTGCTTTGTAAAATAGAGGTGGAGGCGTTCACTATCTGTCGGCTACATAGCATTTATACAAAAAAATATCCCGTCATTCGGTCAAAAAATAAATATTTATAACAAAGTAAATAGTAGGTACATTTAACATAACAACTTCAGTCACAATGTTCATACAGTACCTCGTAACATAAACAATTATCGTAGTCATAAAAATCTACATTAATTCGATCGACTGTGCTATAAACAAAACACGACTCCATCCATGTTTGTGTATTATACTAAAACTAGCTTTTACCCGCGTCTCCGTCCGCGCGGAATAAAAAAAAATAGAAAACGGGGTAAAAATTATCCTATGTCCGTTTCCTGGTTCTAAGCTACCTGCCCACCAATTTTCAGTCAAATAGATTCATTCGTTCTTGAGTTATAAATAGTGTAACTAACACGACTTTCTTTTATATATATAAGATTAGCTGTCGCCCGCGATTTCGTCCACGCTTGTTTAAAAAAAACCTTAATTAGTAGCCTATGTGTTATTTTAGACTGTGGTCTACATCTACGTCAAATTACATCGAGATCCGTTGAGCCGTTCGGGAGATATCTTCAAACAAACATCCATCTATACATCCATCTATCCATCCATCTATCTAAACATTCGCATTTGTAATATTAGTAAGATAAATGTATAGCTTTAGACCTCATGATCACGTACACACTTTAAATAAAATAAATACAAAATACAAAACACACTACAATAACTACACTACACTAATAATATAAATACAAAAGTTTGGACGGATGGATGGATGTTTGTTAGAAGGTATCTCCAGAACGGGTCAACGGATCTCGACGAAATTTGGTATGTAGAACATAGTCTGGAAGAACATATAGGCTACTTATTATTATTTTTTTTAATTCCACGCGGACGGAGTCGCCGGCGACAGCTACTAATACCTAATTACATGAGATAAAAGGAAATACAATCTACGATTTCATTTCATAATGTATTTTTTACGGAGAAAATACATTTGAGAAACAGAATTAATAATGACATTTAACATTCTTTGATCAAAGAAATACATATTATATTTCACGGAAGTTAGAAAATGAAAAATGAAGTAATTATTTAAAAATTAAAAAACTGTGCAATGTTGTTTAAATAACTGAACAAATCTTCTATCTTCTATATATATAAAAGAAAGTCGTGTTAGTTACACTATTTATAACTCAAGATCGGTCGAACTGATTTAGCTGAAACTTGATGGGGAGGTAGCTTAGAACTAGGAGACGGAAATAGGACCTTTTTTATCTTGTGTGTATTTTTTTATTCCGCGCTGACGGAGTCGCGGGTAAAAGCTAGTGTTCGATAAAGTAGATCGATGAAAGGATTAAAGAAAACTTAGGAGACAATTGTCGTGAGTTTTCACTGTCAAAATACATGTTGTGTTTTGATAATTTAAACTCACAGTTCTGTTGGAGTGTTTTTCGTGATAATACAAAATTTACTTAAAACTTAATTGTAGCTTACACGGGCTTTGTATTCAAAATGTACACTCCTTCTACTTAAGATTTTTATATAAACTTGTGTGTTACGACGACTGACATGTAACAATTTGTCTTGGTTAATTTGTTCTTTTTTTAAGTAATAGAAATAAAAAAATGCTTACACCGAGATAGAAATTTCACACGATGAACAGATGAACAACGTCAAAAGTCTAGGTATGTTGGCTGTCGAATCAAGTACAATATTATGTTTATCTACCGAAAATACGTTTTAAAACATATGGCCACTTATATTCTTGGAATAAACAGGGACATGTATGTTTAAATGTTTCACTTTAATGGTAGAAATGTGAAGTATTTTTATGTTATAAAATCGCTACAAGTTTAGGCTTTGAAATTAATACTGATTCGTTAATTAATTGTTGCTTAACTTTATAACCTTGGCTTACGTACGGCTTTGTTAAATTACACAGGTCTAATTACTATGTAAATTCTTGGTGTTTAAATAAAATTAAGACACGCCCAATGTTGAAAATTGTGAAAATGCTTCTTATTAGCATTTTACGAAGCAATATTTATTTCAGTGCTTTTTTATATTTTGAATTATTACTGGGCAGTTAACAATTATCAGTAAAAGATGGAAACGTTTAGTAATTGTTATTAAATACAAATATAAACAGAGGCGTAGCTACTCTAATATATGTATAATGTATATACATGTAGGGGGTGACTCGTATTAAAACTTCGTTTTATCGTTGGTAATTTTCTTTAATTCTTTCTTATTTCCTACTGCATTATATCGTCGTTCGTCCTTCCGTCATTCCATTCTCCGTCTTACCATATTTTATTATAATCTATTTAAAAATAATGTTATAATAAAGATAAAGAAAAAATACAAAAGAGATTCTATACATAGATCTGTTATAATATGTCTCACAATGCATGAACGGTTTTGTTACATAAATTGATGCGTAGTACATTTTACTAATAACAAGATTATTTTGAAGGAGGACTTAAGTTTAAGTGTATGTTAAGTTTATGTTACCGTAAAATTGTGAACTTCTCAGAAACCAAAAACAGAAAAATTACTAAATTAAATAATCTTTTGTTTGTTGTTGTTATTCGGCTTTTTATTAAGATTTACCTTGTATTTTAGTATCCAAATCATGAGAGTAAAATAAGTAGTGTTAAGTAAACCGTAAGTAAATCTTAACCTTTACAGAAGTTCGTACTTTTACAGTAACATTTATAATCAACAATGTAAATAATTTCAAACTTGAGATTTTCGTCTAGGAATTTAACTTTAATTTAATTTGAAGTAATTTAACCACCTACTTATAAAATACTTGATAATGTAAACAAATTGCATTTAATAAGATTTCTAGAACGCGATTGAGGTCTCATATTTATACGATCTTTGAACCTCAACGACAGAACAAATGCCTAAGTTTTTAAGTTTATGAAAGAGTTTGGCTAACAATTAAACAGCCTAATTAAAATAGAGAGAGAGGGAGAGAGAGAGAGAGAGAATCAATATTGAATAAAGAGATAAAAAAAATACTATAACGCTTAAGTTACTTATTAGTACTTATTAAGCTGAGGTCAGTATTATCAGCTAGAGCTAAGTTAAGTTAGGTGCTTTAAGTATCCTCTCTCAAGCTTATTTTTTTCAATCGTAAATAAAGCAGTGTTTACAGTTTTAGATTTTAGGCATAACACACACTGGTGCGGAAGCGAAAATTAGTATCTTGTCATGGTTTCAACTATCGTGTCAGTGTAAGGTGAGTCTTAAATCTCAGTAGAGATTCCTTTACATACAAGTCTTTATAACCTATAAAATAAAACGTCTTTATGTTTCCTTTTCACGTGTAATAGGGTGATCTGTAATTGCTTTGTTCACAGAGTAAATTAAATTTTAATAACTCACAAATGCTAGCTAAGCTCGATACGTAACGAACGTTTAAATTATTATTCACAGCTTGCAAAATGTTCTATATTAGATTTATATTAATTTCGTAGTCAATTGCCGTGTGTTTCCATTGTCAACATTCTTTTATAAAACATTTTTCATTTCTTATATTTTCTTAAAAAAAAATAGAGACAACTACAATGTTAAGGCAATCGAATTTCACGGTAAAATATAAATTTAACATTAAGTTTTCTTGTGTAAAACGTTAGTGGAATCCGAACTGTAACAGAAAATATAACGTATTTAAAGTAGCTTTCTCTGTAATAAATTTTATATTTGAATAGAATTCCTACAAATATAAAATGTGTTTCTAGAAATTAACAAACAGAAAAGTTATTTGTGACTGTTTTTTCCATTTATTCGTTTTCTAGGAAGGTTTTAGTATCGAATGTCTTTGTACTAGATTTTTTTTTTTAAAGAAATAAATTCTGTTTAAATTTCATAAATTGAAATAAATTAAGTTTGACTACTCGATGTAGTATATTTCAAAGAATCCATTTTTTAGAAAATTTGTAATGTCATTTTTTTATTTCAAAATATTTTAATTACGTACCGTTCAAACATCTATAGTACATCGTTAAAATATCTATAGTACCGTTCAAATATCTATAGTATCTATTCTATATACATCGATTCATCTATTCGATAAGATAAATCCACAACTGTCATTAACTAAATAGGACATACAATTTGTTTTTATATATAAGTACAGTAGCGACAGGCAGGCGGCCAGCCGTAGAAAATGAAGCCAAACTTTAAGGTATATTAAACAACGTGCAATCACCCCACTTGAGTGGGATAAGGCCAGGAAGATGGTGATATAAGTACAGTCATAGTAAATATATTTTCATTATCACTACAACCCTCTACGTGCCTTAACATGAAAAAATCAAATATGATTTTTTATTTCAAAATTATAGTAACATTTAGTATTATAAAAAATAACGGCTGCCAAAACGATCATGTATTTTTTTCATACACTCGTTTATTGTTATTGTTGGTCGTAGCCATGGTGTTCTGATAACTGCCTACATAAAAAAAATCGTTTATACAAAAAAAAACGGTAACCCGAAACTGCGTATATGCGTAGATGTATGAAAATAGAAGACGCGAGAAAGATGTGTCAGGGCAGCACCAAAGGAAGGTCCGTGATCTCTGACTACCCCTGACTGACTATTTCAGACGTGACTTATGTTGTTGTTGTTATTTTTGTACCTTATGAAAGTATTCTCTAATGGATTAAGTAAAGTCGAGAGAGTTCTTTTCTTTCCAATGCAGTACTAATTCTTGAATGTTATTTAGTCGAACTCAGAATTGCCGCAAAAGCACGTATTCTTCTGTCACAAACACATATTAAAATGGTTTATAAATTTCTATTTTCTCGTCATGTTTGTTAATTCTTCTTTTTAATAATACCCACAAGTTAATTTAATTGCTATCAAATAAAATGCGAGATTTATCTCACTGATTTTAATTTAAAAAAAATTTAACTACTGCTACTAAACTATCTTATTAACGTCAGTAAATTTTATAAATAGATTAGAGTAGAAATGTGCTTTTATAAAAGGGTTCTTTGCAATAAGCGGATTAGTGTGAGTTAAGAGCAAGCCACCTCGCAGTACATTACACATCACACGACTCCTACACGTAGAACAATAGCAATGCACTTTTAAATTTAAAAAAAATGACCGGAAATCTTTGTGTTTCATAGACATCGAATATCTTAGATTTTTAAGTAAGTGATATTTCAAATAATATCATCATCAGCTCACTATACGTCCCCACCGAGAGGATCGGAGCCTACCCCAAGTTAGGGGTGACTAGGCCATAGTCAACCACGCTGGCCAAGTGCGGGTTGGTTGACTTCACACATATCATTGAATTTCTTCTTGGTTCTTGGGTCTTTCAGGTTGCATCACGATGTTTTCCTTCACCGTAAGAACGTCGGATAAATGTACATATGTAAATCGATAATCGAAAAACACATTGGTACATGGCGGGATTCGAACCCAGGACCTGCAGATTGCAAGTCAAGTGCTTAACCCCTGAGCCACCGACGCTCTTAATAATATACTCGGTTGTATTTGATTTAATGTTAGAGTATTGTATAGTTTTTAATTCTATATGAATAATACCATAAGTAAGTTAAAGCACAATCGAAATATTTTGTAGAGTGGAAATTTAGTACAATGGAAACTTAAAATTTCACATAACAGACTTAAGATGTTAAGTAATCATCGTTTTTTTTCTGATGTGATAAAAGTATATAATATAAGGAATACAGAGTCGCGATTGACCTAGGCAAGTCTGCACATAAAACTGGAAGAATTACAACGATCCAATTCACGGAATGGGGCACATTACGCCCCTTTCTTGTCCCAAAAATTGTTATATGCGTGGTTCAATGCACACGATTTGGGCGACTAGTTCATAAATATCACTTTTAAGACGGTTTATTTAACTAGCTTTGTTTTAGTTTGGTCAAATATAATTATTGAAATTGGATATACATTATTTGACAGATAATTCTGATGACTTTACAAATTAATACATTTTAAATATATTATTGTAAATTAGGGATTGCAATCCGGAAATACGGATCCGGTAATCCGGCGGATCCGGCATCATTTAATGGTTACCGGATCCGGTACCAATATACCGGATCCGAAAACCGGATCCGGTGCTAGCAGTTTGTGGGAAAATAATATAGCTGTTGCATGAGTACTTTAAATGCGTTGTGCGTATATATTTGCAGCTCTATTAGAAGTCGTTTAGCTGATGACACAATTAACAATATTTGTTTTCTATAATCTTATTTTCAAAATCAATATTGATTTTCTTTTAACACTTATATTTTTTTACAATTATTACTTAAAATAATTATTTATCGTAAGTTGATTAAACTAAAGAGTTCTAAACTCATTATTGTGATAATTTTTGCCATTCATTCGTCCGACAGATTCATCAAATCATGATGGTATCTGTTATAGTCATAAATACCTATAAGACTTGTTTGTTAGCATTCTCAAATACTTTAATAATGATTTTGATCTCATTTCAGTTAATTACGTAAGGTTAATTGTATATTATAGTTTATATATTATAGTTTATATAGTGTATATTATAGTTTCTTGATAATTAATATTGTTACTTATAAATTGATCTATCTGTGAAACTGAAATCTAGAAAGACTAAGCTACTCGTTACGTCGTAAAATTATTACTAGTTACCTACACTACTAAATTTTAATTGTTTTCTTGTTGTCTATTTGTCTTAACATTGGTTAAGAAATAAAGACGATTATATATATTTGTGATTTATTTTTAATAAACTACCTACATATAAGTGCAGTGACACTTGATTAACTTACTTATTTTGTACTAAAAAGCGAAAATCATCTTGATTTAATCAATCCGGTCGGATCCGGTCGGATCCGGCCGGATTGATGGGAATCCGGTAGTATCCGGCCGGACTGAAAATGACGCCGGATTGCAATCCCTATTGTAAATACAACATGGCGGCCGCTACAATATGGTGGATTCTTTTCATTTTGAGCGTTTCAACTATAAACTTGCTAATATTATAAATGCGAATGTTTAGATGGATGGATGGATGTTTATTTGAAGGTATCTTCGGAACGGCTCAATCAATCTTGATGAAATGTGGCACAGATGTAGAACATAGTCTGGAAAAACACATAGGCTACTTGTTAAGTTTTTTTTTAAATTCCGCACGGACGGAGATGCGGGGCGACAGCTAGTTATTTTATGAATGTACTTACAGCGCACTCAGAGTTGTGAAGATTTTTCTTAATAAATTGACATTTAGTGACTACTAGTTAGTCTTTGGAGACTTTTAAAAGATTCATTCCTTCCCGTTCTTTGATCACCATCTTATTATTTTAAAATAGATATTAGCATTATTTGTATCGTGTGTTCCAAAGCAGATGTTACTGCTTTTTCTCCAGTGTTCCAAGCATGTTACATGGTCTAGGAAATAAGTGGTAGAAACAAAACAAAAGTATCTTGATATTATACACTGCTTCCACCGCTGTGTAGTTAAATCTCACGCGATAATTCATGAGTGCTCTTGCTACCTTGGTACGTCATCTGGAAAACATAGCGTGTGACAGCGGAAGTAGGTAACCGTGGATTTGCACTGCACAAATACATGCCACGAAACATAACTTCGGGTTCATTGTCTTTTAAAAATAGAGATAATGTTTGTTCTTTCATAAAAGTGTTTTGTGTCTAAACCCACAGTAACATTTTTTAAGTTACTATCTAGGAAAATACTGTAATTTTAAAGTGTGTGGCTAAATGGCTATGTTAGTTTTTCTACTAGAGGTATCTCGTCGATTACCCCAATCGTTCACATCTAATCTTTAAATATATGAAAGCTGTTTGTTAACCGTTATTATATCTTACTAATATTATAAACTAGCTGTCGCCCGCGACTCCGTCCGCGAGTGATTGGTAAAAAACATAATAAGTAGCCTACATGTTCTTCCAGACTATGTTCTACATCTGTAAAACAATTCATCGAGATTCGTTTAGCCGTTCCGGAGATACCTTCAAATAAACATCCATCCATCCATTTAAACATTTTGAAAGTTTAGATGTATGGATGGATGTTTGTTACAAGGTATCTGTATCGAAATGGCTCAACGGATCTCAATAAAGTTTGGCACAGATGAAGAATGTAGTCTGGAAGAACATATAGGCTACTAATTAAGTTTTTTAATCCCGCGCGGACGGAGTCGCGGGCTTTCGCTAGTATTTTAATAAAGTAATTAAATTATAATGTAGTGAGTAACAAATGGCCGATGTGGTCACGATACGAAGAGTATATCATTACAATAAATCAAACAGCACGTGATTTAGTGTTGCAATTTATATAATTTATACACCGCATTTAGTTATTTAATTATTTATCCGCATATATTAAAGTGTACAAACAGTTCGACATAAAGATTAACAATATTCATATAAAAGCGAGAAAGATTTCAGTTTTCATATGAATGTTAAGAGCAATCGAAACCTTAACATCTTGTTAATTTTAAATGAAATTTGATATTAACTTAAGGCCTTAATTAAGTTATAATATTTAATTTATATACCGTTAAAATGTGTCCTGCCATTTCGGAGACTTCGCGGACTTGCGGACAGACAGACAAAAATTATTAAAATCGTTTTTTCATTACCAGTAACGCAAATACATCACGTGAACGAAATATGAAATGTTTTTGACATACAGGAATATGAATTCAGAATATTTTACGATGAAAACCAGAGACAATATTTCTCTTACTCTTCAAGGAAAAAAAAAACAAGAAATAACAGAAATCAAATGGATATGATATCTTTTATATAAGTGTTTCAGCAGTGAAAACTCACTTTGTCACCTTAAAGGACATCCTCTTATTGTATGAAACCCTAGCGAAATATTGTTAATAGTTTAAAAACATATTTATTTAAAAAAAAACAGAAAGCAATTAGCTTATTAAGAAGAGTCTTGGCAGTGGAAACCCACTATTACTTTTATTCGTAGTTCACGTAAATAACTGTCAGGTTTGTCTTAATTCCAGAGGCGAGTCACATCGTCCGCAATAGAATGCATTCTGCGGACATAAACGCATTAGTCGACCGCGGTCTCTATATTACATTCCACGGGGTCCATTTACGCCGCTAATAACTTACATACTGGCTTAAAATTGAATTCCGTATTATCCTATACTAACAGGCATCACGATTTTTATATGCTAATAAAAAAACTAGGTTTAAACACGGTAAATTAAATTTCAAAATGATCACAATTTCATCTTACTACATAACTTACTTTAAATATTAAGTATGCAGTTATATCAAACATTTTTTTATGAAATTACGTAATTTTAGATCATAATAAAAATAATATAATGTTGACGGAAAATTACAATGCTTAATTTTAAGAAAATCGTTTAAAGTAATTAACTTCGTTTATAGAATGAATGGAAAGATCATTACTTAACTGTAAGAAACAATTTTAATATTTAAGAACATTAAAACTTATAAAACAAACCGCACCTTCTTAAGAAATTTGATTGTAGAAACGGTCAACAAATTCAGTTTAAGCCATTTTAAGCCAAACAAACAAACAAATCTTTACTTCTTACAATATTACTTTAAGGTATATAGATATTTTGGTCATTATTTTCCTTTAAGTACGAGTTACTAAATAAACAAGCAAATGCATTTAAGTCTTAACGCTTAGCTTAAGTTACGAACAAGCTACTACCTGCTTCCATAAGTTGTACCCACGCTAAGTTAAAGCCAAGTTTTCGGTTAACTTTAGAAGTTTCAAACTGAATTCAAAATGCAAACGTGCCGTGTAACTAGCTAAGCGATGCATTTCACAAATGCTCTTCAATGAATATTCAATTTTAGATTAATGTGTATTTGAAAAATTCTAGTCACTAACCGCGAGATATTTAGAAAAATTCTAGAGCCAGTTCAAAAAGAGGATGGAATGTGGCTCTTAAGGAAAAGTGCTAAGATTGAAAAACTGGTAGCCGAACCCAACATCATTGGCGAGATAAAAGCGCAAATTCTCCGCTGGCTCGGCCACTTAGAAAGAATGGATGATGTTGGGATGTCAAACGCGCATACATGGGACGACTGAGTGGTCGGCGCCCAGTTGGCCGTCCCAGGTATCGCTGGATGAATCGGATGGATAAAGATCTTCGGGAGCTACAGGTCCAGAACTGGGTCGGCACGGCGCGGGATCGGAGAAAGTGCAGACTTTGTGACAGGAGTGACAGGAATTGCAAATGCATGAATGAGTTAAAACCGTTTACGCTTGTACAGGTTTCATTTATTAAGAACTCTAGATTTAATTCCAACAAGAATTTATTTTTTACAAAATTGTCCTCGTAGAAGACGCGGTCGTAATAGTTCTGTTTATCACATAATCAACTCAATCACAATTTCTTTGCCTTGTCCTTTATCGGATATCGATTTGTCCGACAGAGGGCGTCCTAAACAAACTTCTATCAATCTGAGACTAACTACAAGATCAATTTAAAGCGCTTCGACTACGAACATTTTATATACATGTAGCGAAAATGCTAATAAAGCATATAAAACGGATATCGGACAGTTTGCATCAAAATGATAAAAATATGGAGCCCACAAAAAGGCTTTTTGAAGGATTCTAAGTCCAGACCGTTCCAAAACAGAGCTGTGCGAGGCAAGAAATTGCTCGAAAATCGGACCGTTGTGGAATACCAGCCAATCAGGTGATATAGTAAAATGAAGATGAAATTAGTTTAAATACAGACTTGCTTTTAAATTAATTAAATAGACATTTTTTTTACCCATACAACTTATAACAAACAATTACAATTCGGTTGAAACTGTTTGATCACACAACAATGTGAATTTACAATAAAAAAGTAAAAAAATAAATAATTAAATATGACGAGTTCGTTTACAAAAATATTGGTTCCGTTTTCCTGATTTAATTTTAGAAATATAATTTTAAATACAACTTCATAAAGACAATTTCACAAAAGCTACGACATAAAATATATGTAACATACATTTTGATGAAAAAGCTTGGCCTTTGATCACTGCTGCGAACATACGTAATTATTTTGGGTAGGGTCTGTAATTTATTCCCCAAGAGATAATTGCTTAAAGGAAACGCTTCACGCATCTGCGCACGTATAATTTGTGTAAATAGTCTATTTTATATCGTACAAATACCAAGAAGCTATCTCAAGGGAAGAGAAATTCAATATTGACAACTTTGTTGTCACAAGTTGTACATAAATGTTTGCAGTCAGGACTACAGAATAGATAAAACATAAGTAAGCTTTTATCATGCGACATTAAACAATTCTCATTTTCTAATGGTAAATTAAAATTCTTGGTTATTGAATGAAGAAACCACTACCGCGCTATTCTTCTTACTGTTTTTTTTACCTATCTTTTGTAATACAACAGGCAAAGGTCTAGATGGCCATTATGCCACCTCTTTGGCAAAACGTAAACTCCTTGTCTACCAAAGAGATGGGATACATAATTCTTCACTCAACAGTACTTACATCTATAGGTTGCATGTTTCCACTTAGTAAAGTTGTTTTTTTTTTACCGAAATTCCGCATACAATCGCGTAGATAATAAGAATTTAAGATGCTTACATAATTAATATAATCTTAATTAAACTATATGTTATTATTGTACAACAAGTTAGTTTCAAGAGAGCCAGTGTTAAATAACATGTCTAGACACGCTGCCCTTAAATAGGGAAGCCACAACTCGTATTACAAAGATGGGTATCAGCATGGCTGAGCATGTCGTGCACGCTTACGATACCTCTTACTATGACATATAACTTTAAAAAAGCGCGTTATAAAAACATCAATCTTAAACTAAAATATTATAACAAACGTATTTTGGTCTAAACAACATCTCGAGTATTTTCTATACTTTTTGCAATCATTTGTATGAATGTAAATTATCGTAGTTTCATATCTTTTACGTTGTTAACATGTTTTTGGCGACATGGCGTTTATTTTGGTTGTATAATTTTAATTTTATAATTTTAGAAACAAAAATTGTCTGGAAAATGTAAGAAAAATAATCTTTATTCTTTAAATCTTAAACAGAAGCGTGCACTAACAGATATTTGGTGACATAAAAGGCCGTTTAGAGTAAAGTAGAAACATTACGACTTAATAAAGTACAGGGAAACGTGACGTGAATATAAATTAACATACTCAAAGCGAAACGAGCGACATTTTATGGCTCAACACCTCTCTAAATTCGATTCAGCTCCTTTTAGTTCGACAACCTAGGTCAAGCGGTTTATTTAATCGCTTATTTTAGGCTTGATTCTTGTTAACTTGGGCTGGTTTTACAGTCACGCCGCTAGACGCGCCGTTGGACAGCGCGCTGTTGGACAGCGCGCGTTTGAACAGCGGTGCACCAAAAAACGACATTAGTACGGCGCGTTTCGCTGCTGTGAGACAGTCGTGTACAAACAGATACAAAATGAACGGCAATGCGGTTAGAGTACTGGCTATTTACTTTTTATGGAAAAAAAGGCAACAAAAACGTCGAAGAACAGTAGGTGTTGATCCTTATAACGCTACAAGGTTACTGAGAGGCGAACACGTAACATCTTTCTCTGATTTACGAGAAAATAGTTATAAATTTTATAAATATTTTCGCCTATCAACCAGCAGTTTCGACGAATTACTGTGCAAGTTAGAGTTTTCTTTACGAAGATCTTTATTCTTATCCTTATAAAATTATTCTTATAAAAATCATCGGCCGGGTCCCATAAACATCTTCTAATTCGCACTTCGTCAATTACTCGACCAGCGTTCGGAACCGTACGATAATTATCGTACACATACGATAATTTTGTGCCTACATACGATGTACGATAGCATATTATTATCGTACGCAGATTGTACGATAATTTCTATCATGATGCAAAATTTGAGAATTTATATTATTTCACTCATGCGTTGATAGTCTAAACCGCAGTAGCATTATTTTATTTTGTCCAATAAAATCTTGAGAAAATATCGGGAAATACAAGTTCTTTATTCCTATTGGTCCTTACTAAGTTTCACCACTGCCAATACTGTAACTTTATCCAGCGCCTGCTGTACACGCTTTCTTATTGGTTAGTATAGCACAGTGTTACCAACCCTACTGTTTTAACAGTAGATTTGCTGTTTTCACATTGATTTCAATGTTTTCTGTTTCATTCCTATTTTCTACTGTTTTTAGCCGACTTCAAAAAGAAGGAGGTTATTCAACTAGCGTTCAGCGTCACCTATTACACTGCTATGCAAAAATTTTTTAATAACCGCTACGTAATAAAACGCAATGACACTAGATGGCAGTATCTTCTTTAGTCGGAATTCGAG
The DNA here is from genome assembly GCF_912999745.1 of Papilio machaon. Taxonomy (NCBI): domain Eukaryota; kingdom Metazoa; phylum Arthropoda; class Insecta; order Lepidoptera; family Papilionidae; genus Papilio; species Papilio machaon. The sequence continues at coordinate 7,665,274 of NC_060001.1, read as the reverse complement.
GGAATTCCCGACTAATTCATATGTGTTTGACAATCAAATTTTTATGCACGGAGAAATCCCAATTTATAAATGACAGCTACACGCCTATTGTATTGCGTATTGTTTATGTTCACACTTCATATGTATCGTATATTTTGTGTAGAAAAGTTGGCAGTTATTTCGTTATATTATTATGATTATATGTCCATATTATATCTGACAAACGGAATTATACGGAAATTAAGTGAAGAAAGAAGTAATTTTCTAGAGCAGCAAAATTTTGATCATACACTCGGAGTGATTGTTATCATTGGCAAGTAGGTATATTTATCAAATACATTTTTTCAGTGGCTGTATATTTTCTGTAACTTACTAACCTATTAATTATTTTTTATCTGTGCAATGAAGAATGAGTCATACATGCAAAGTAGATAGTACGAGCAGTCAACTAACTGAATCAGACTTGGATATCACACCTCCCAGAAAAATAACCAAGATCAACAAGCATCGCCAGCAAAAATTCAGAGACGCCTGGCTTAAAAATAATGATTACAAGGAATGGCTTAGTAAAGTGCCTGACGACCAGTACAAAGCTAAATGCCGTACATGCAATGTAATAATGAATGCAGAGTTGACTGTGATAAAAAATCACATGACATCGAAAACTCATCTTCGAAAGCCTTTAGCATCTCAACAGTCAATTTCTACTTTTATAAAAAAAAAAACTGACGAAATCAGCATGAAAGCCAAAGCAACTCAAGCACTTGAATTAAAGTTATGTGGTTTTCTAGCTGAACATAATATATCCTTCACCACTTTAGATCATTTGACAACACTATTGAAAAGTTCTGTGCCTGACTCTGAAATTGTTAAGAACATGCAGATGAAATCGACGAAAGGAACTGCGATAATAAAAAATGTCATTGCTGAGGCTGAAAAAGAACATCTGCAAAAAAAATTGCAGATCAGTCGGTTCAGTGTTTTAATTGACGAATCAACCGATATTGGGGGCATACAAACGATGTGCATCATTGTGAGGTAAAAAATAATAATCATATTTCACTGTTTTTACGGATAATAATTATCTATTATGTGTTTTTATATTTTAAATTTTGTAAAACAGGTTTTTTGACGCTGAAGAGGGTCGAGTGGTCAGCAAGTTTTGGGAGCTCTGTCAAATTTTCGAGCAAGATTCGGAGGTGGAGAGTGCTACGGCAGAATATTTGTTCGGACTAGTAATGAAGTCCTTTGAAGATTACGAGATTCCATTAGAGAACATCATTGGATTCGCGTCGGATGGAGCCAGTACAATGATGGGAAAAGATAACTCGGTAGCTTCAAGATTTCTCGAAAAATGCCCTGGCATTTACATTTTCAAGTGTATATGCCACTCATTGCATCTTTGTGCCAGCAATGCATGTAAAAAATTACCAAGAAGTTGTGAAGATCTGGCTCGTAATGTCTATGGTGAATTTAAAAACAGCGCTAAACGACAGCACTTGTTCAAAAAGTTCCAAACATTTTTAGACATTGATGTTCACAAAATTCTCCGCCCAGCACAAACGCGTTGGTTATCTTTAAAAGCGGTCGTTTCGAGGATAATTGAACAGTGGCCTGCACTCGAATTATACTTTAGAGACCAAATGCTAACTATTCGATTAAAATCTGTTGAACAGATTGTCCAGGCTCTCAACAATCCGATCATCAAACTATTTTATCTTTTTCTGGACTTTATACTACCTAAATTTACTAAACTAAATGAACTCTTTCAGTCATCGTCGGTAGTTATTACAAGCCTCCATGATAAAATGTGTAAAAGCTATCAAGAAATTTTAGAAACGTACATGTCCAGTGATTATATTTATCGGACCAATTTAAGTGAACTAGACCCATGCAATGAGTCGCATCGTTTACGTCCGGAAAATATGTACTTCGGAGTTGAAGTCAGAAAAATGTTAGATCAGGTCGAAATTCGCAATAATGAAAAATTAAAATCAGATTTCGCAACGACTTGTATCGATTTTCTAATTGAAGGTTGTAAAGAAATTAAAAAGCGCTTTGATTTTTCAGATCCTGTTTTAAAATTAGTCTCGTATCTGAATCCGTCGAAAGCAATGTTGAGAAAGACCAGAGATATTGTCCCCAGTTTGCTGCCCTTGATGGAGGTTTTGCCTCGTATTGCATCAAGTGATCAACATCAAATAATCGATGACGAGTGGCGTCAATTACCGTCTTTCGAGCTCCCGGTAGGTATTGATGTAAATGATCCGGTCGATATTTTTTGGGCAAAGCTGTTGGAATGTGAAGAAGGAGATCAAGGAATGACGTTTAAAAACCTTTCAAAATTTGTGCTCGAAACAATTTCACTTCCACACGCGAATGCTGACAGTGAACGCATATTCAGCAAAATTAACTTGATTAAAACTAAGGCTCGCAATAATATGACAATTTCGACGGTAAACGGCGTGCTATTAGCTAAACAACGAGTTAGAGGTAAAGAAAACGATTGCACAACGTATGATCCATCACAGAGTGAATACAGTCGGATGAACAAAGCGTTACTATACAAAAAAAAAATTACTACAGAAAGCACTACCAAAACGGTTCAAGATTTATATAGTGACGAGGATGTAGAGGAATTTAATAATATTTTAATGCCAAACGATTTCTAAGTGATAACACAAATAATTAATCTTTATGAATACCTTAATTATATTAAATTATTTTTAAAGACTATATTAAAATATAAAAATTATATTTTCTGTTTTTATGAATATAAGTGTATATTGATATATAAAAAAAATTCTTTGATTTTTTATTTCACCACCCATTCATATCCATTTCTTCTTTATAAATACAAAATTTTGACGTGTTTCATACCCAAATTGCAAGTTTGGCGCGTTTATTGAACTTAAAGTGGAAAGAGAATCAGTTCAGGTCTGTACCACGTGTAAAACATTTGGGTTTCAGTGTTCTGTTGATTTGACAGCGGTGGTTTAAAAAAGATAAACTATAAAGTACTTGCATGCATATCAATATTACAATTTATATGATTAATTTACCTATAATAGACATTATCCTAAAAAATACGATAATTTCGATCCATGTACGATAATTTTTACGCCCCTGGTACGATAGTCAGTCCACTTCAGGTTGCTAACGCTGTACTCGACCCGTATCGATGTGATTCATTTTGTACACAACAGTACCTAACGGCACGTCTCAACGGCGTGAGACTAAAACGCACAATGGCCGTAGAAGCGCACGAGCGGCGCGCGCTTCGACCGCGCCGCGCGAATAGGACGCGTTCAACGAACGGCGCTGCTCAAGCGCGCGAATTTGAAACGCTACTAATACCCCAATACATATCCGAGCGCGCGCGCTCCGACGGCGCTGCCGAAACGCGTGACTGTAAAACCAGCCTTGATTGTAAAAAGATTATATTATTTTCATTAAATATAAAAGTTTCAATTTAAATTCGTGTTCAGTTCCCCATCAAAATATCAAATTTTAATTTTTAATTAATTTAACCACACTGAAAAACATTATTGTATGTCGGAGCATTTCTATAACTACTTAAGTTTAGCATTAAACTTTTTTTACACGAGTGGACCGAAATCTATACGTTCAGGTTAGATCCCCGCCATGTACCAATGTGTTTTTCGAGTTTCGAATTTCATATGTATATATTTATCCGACGTTCATAAGTTGAAAGAAAATTGTGAAAGATAGAGACGGCGACGTGGCTCGCCACCCATCACGTTCCGTCTCCCGAAATGGTGAAAAGTGGATTGCAGAGGTTCATTTGACCGCACTAAATGGAGGTCCGTGATCTGCCTACTCCTCTGGGTTACAGGCGAGAGTTGTGAGTTAAATTTTTATTTTTAGATTATAATGTAATACTTTTTCCTAATTGGGAAAGTACCGCAGCCCCATCTGTGTCTAACGCGTTAAATTGATAATGTACTTCGACGGAATTTAGCCTTTGTAGGAGCACGCCAGACGAGAAAATTCTAAGTATGTTCGTAATCAAGTTGAATTTTCAGATGATTTAAGTGCTCTTAAATATTCACTTTATCGGTCCGCTTTATTGTCTGGTAATGTACTTATTACATTTCAAAACTTTAACATTATTAATTAAATCTCTTAATCAAGTTAATCTTAAGTTGAATTTGGCCACTGTTTTAAAATAATTAAACTATTCATGCAATTTTTGATATATAAGTTAGACATAACAAAAGCTAGTTAAATTGTTTCTTGGCAATATAATGAATTCAATTCATAAATTGTATACATCTAGACGTTATAACAACATTATTTACTAAAGTAACGAGCGTTGTAATTACTATGTTTCATTTTTCAGGTTAGCGCACGGATTATTTTCGTGCGAGTTTTGGGTCAACCACATCTGGGACAGACAAAAACTAACGCAACCTAACGAGTGCAAGTCCTTTGTGTAATTTTCGCACAAACCTAATGATGCTACGTCATGACATGCATGCATAAAAAGTTGCCAACTTTAATAATACAACATTTTTTTAAAGGTTCACTATTGCGTTGTCTTTTGTCTACAAATTTGAAGAAAAAAACCATTGTCATCAGTCAGTCCTTTTATTAGCGAAAAACTGTATAAAAATATGCTGAATTATTTGATTTTATTGCAATATTGTAAACTTTAAAAATAATAATTATCAGAAGCAAATAGAGATAAAAAGGTTCACAAGAGAATTTAAGGGATTGATTAATTTCAAATGGTAGATTAGCGTAGATTACGATATAAGGCTTTGTGTCACATGCATGTTAAACAGTTAAGCCTCTACTGGCTGCGATTGGTTACACATTCTTTGACGTTTAAGAAACAGGATCTGTCAAGCGCGCTCATCTCCTCTGTCGAATAAAAAAAACAATAAGCATCATTATGCATTTAAAAAGTGTTGCAATTTATTGTATCAGCAAGACATGTATATGTAATTTTTATAATTATCACACCTCCTGCAAAAAGTGACAGAATTAATTTAATACAACAGCTCTTTGCCTAGTCCGTTTCTCTATATTCAAAGATCATATCACACTCCATGTTATGTAAATGTGTGAATGTACCTTATAGATAAGCGATGTTATTCTCTTAGAGTATAATTACAATGTGAATATACTAAACGAAACAACAATAACGTGAATTTAAAATACACGATCTAAAATTAAGATGGGCAATGTTAAAAGAACACTTAAATACAAGAATGAATAACACATTTAAATTTAAATCTCGGTTAAATATTATTGCTTATTGTAATAAGCGCTGAAAGCAAAAATGTCCCTAATTTTCGCAACAAATTTTGAAGTTATATTCAAAATCTACTAGTCTTCTTGTTATTTAAAAAAAAAATGGGACCCATCTGCAAGCACTTCCTTTCGAATAAAATATTTTTCATCAAAATCGGACCACCAGGGGCGGAGGTTCGCGGTAACACACATTAAAAAAAAATACAGTCGAATTGATAACCTCCTTCTTTTTGAAGTCGGCTAAAAAATAAAAAGAACATTAAAAGTCAACCTGTCGATTGCACAAAATACATTTGAAATTGCTATTTTCAGGTTAACAAAAAGCGCAGAACATCGCGCGCCAAATGACTACTATTGCATTTCAATTAAGCATATCGTTTTGAATTTGAATATCAAATACATTACACCGCATCGTTATTACAACCGTACTATTATTAGAGTGATATTTATAACTAGGCTATAAATAACTTTTGTGTTTGTATCGTATGAAGGAATATGATATTAACATAACTAGCTACCGTTCCCCTCTGCATCCACATGAGAGTGCGTGCCGGAGGATTAATTTTAGTCCCCTTTCCCTTCCCACCTTTTTAAGGAAGAGATGAAAAGCAGAGGTGGGGAAAGGGTTATATTATTTCTGTGCGTTCCTTCCTCTGTCGGTTTAAGTTAGGTAAAGTATCTGCAATTCAAGTCTATGGGCAGCGGTTGCTTCGCCATTTAGGAGTACATGTGGCTGCTTTTACGTTTGTCAGTTTATGAAATAAAAAGAAACATGGAGTTGAAATTATTGATTTAATGGTCTATTTGCTTTGCAAAATATAGATCTCTGTTCTAAATTCTATTCAGATCCGTTCATCCGTTCTGTTAACAAACATACATCTGTCCAAATTTTCGCATTTATATTGGTAATATATATTAAAAATACGTAATAAATTTTGATAGAGATCTGTTTTTACATTTATTAATTGTAGACGGAAAAAAACACCAATTAGTGTTAACTAAATTGACATTAACTCGGAAAAGCTGACTCGATGCAATACGATACTTGTCACTCACTGACTACCAAATTTTGGTGAATGATTAATTGAATAAAATGTATACTAATTGACAACTAACAAACAAAATCTTACTAATGTTATAAATGCGAGAGTTTAGATGGATGGATGTTTGTTTGAAGGTATCTACAGAACGGCTTAACGGATCTTGATTCAATTTGGCACTGTGTAGAACATAGTCTGGAAGAACACATAGGCTACTTATTGCGTTGTTATTTAATTTCGCGCAGACGGAGTCGCGGACGACAGCTAGTTATCTATACATATTGTTTTTATTATTTCATACTTAATTATGGATTCATTTTATTAATAGCTGTAGCCCACGATTCCAACAGCGCGGAATTTAAATTAAAACCTAATTAGTAACCTATGTGTTCTTCTAGAGTCTAGAATCTAGACTATTCTACATCTATGTCAAATTTCAGCGAGATCCATGCATCCGTTCTAGAGATTCATTCAAACAAACATCCATTCATCCATCCAATCAAAATATATATATATATATATATATAATAAGGTAAACAGTGTAAATTGCCTTGTATAATTACACCACGTTAGAGAAAAAGCGTATTCTGTTATCACCTGATTGTAACATAATGCTTTCAGTTGGTCATTTCAATAGCCACTTCATTTACAATAATGTGACCTGTGTTATCACAATCCCCGCAGACGCCATATGTTATTAACTATGTTATAATTCAATGACGTATATTAATTATGAATAGTTCATTTTAGTTAGTGTATAAATTGGTGCAATCATTAATTAATAAAATAATAATGAATTTATATAGTTTACACTGACATAAAGCGTGACTTGTCAGTTTTTAGTCTTACGAGGTGTGTCGTATTCGTTTTCGATTATTGTAAACTAGCTTTTACCCGCGACTCCGTCCGCGCGGAATAAAAAATAGAAAACGGGGTAAAAATTATCCTATGTCCGTTTCCTGGTTCTAAGCTACCTGCCCACCAATTTTCAGTCAAATCGATTCAGCCGTTCTTGAGTTATAAATAGTGTCACTAAGACGACTTTCTTTTATATATATATAGATTATATTATTATTGAAGGGGGTGACAATGGTGATGACGGCAGACAGATTGATTTGAAGGACGGAAACCTTGTGCAGAGAATTTACCTAAGTAGGACAAGGTGAGGGAGATGATAAGGTATATCGTAAATTAACCGCTGAGGAAGGGTTTCGATGGTATAATCTGACGATTTAAGTAAAGGTAAATATTAAATTTGTAAATCTATATTTATATATCTATATATATAAAAGAAAGTCGTGTTAGTTACACTATTTATAACTCAAGAACGGCTGAATCGATTTGACTGAAAATTGGTGGGCAGGTAGCTTAGAATCAGGAAACGGACATAGGATAATTTTTACCCTGTTTTCTATTTTTTATTCCGCGCGGACGGATTCGCGGGTAAAAGCTAGTATCAAATAAATTTCAATTAAAATTATTGCTACATTTTTAAAATTATTAGACATTTTGTATGTGATACCATAAATCTAATGATTCGGATATTAAGAGATAGTTAAAAAATGTGAACAATTTCATATACGATATGGATATATAAAGCTTATTAGAAAAGCCTTTACAATCGCTATTTCTAGTAAAGAAATGTGCAAGATTTTTTTTATTAAATTTTAATTAAAATTCGTGATTCTAAAAACAAGTACAAATTATTAAGCGACGCCTATTTACTTTGATACGTTCTCATAATTGGATAGGTAGCAGAAAACAGCGAAACATTTTCTGCGTGTTCACTTTTTTTTACATTTTTTTTCAACACTCTTCATGAATACATGAATATTTTTGCGTGTAACGATAAAATGTGTGTTGAATTTTCTACTGTAATATATATTTGTAGAGAAATTTTAATGATTAACACGGTTAATAAAGTTTTTTTTATTATTTTAACATAACAGACTAATAAAGATGAAAATATTTATTATAAAGAACAACGTTATTTTATTATTTAATATATTTATACTTACAATAATAAAATAGAAGATAATGTAATTTTTTGACTTACATATTTGTAGGTTATACCAATGTGAAAGCAGGGCGTATCACATCCGTACTCAGGGTTGTTGATTGGTCAGTAAGGGACATCCTTAGAGTAGATTTCTGTAATAAATCTACAATAAGAAGAGCCACTTTACAACTTTAAGTTCGGCAATTAATTTGAATTTTGCGATCAATTTCCAATCATTGCGAGAATTAAAAAAAATATATTTACAAAAATTTAAATTTGTATTGAAAACGTAACTTTTCATATTTGTTATAACAATCGTTTATTTTGGCAATATAACAAACAAATTTGGTTCCCGTGTAACGTGCGCATGTGAGTGCATTCGTAATGAAAGTTGATATAAAAATAAATTAAAGCCAGCCACCGAAATGTTCGCTTTTTGAAAAGCTTTTCATAACACGCGTTAATTTTTACACGCTTTTATCAACTACACTTGTATTCGGTTTGTAAAGAAAAAAACAACATTCAGTTTTTGCATATATTTATAAAAGGGACTTAAAAAGATGCCTATAAATAATTTTTTTCACCGTTTTTTATATTAGTGGCAACACGAGCAAGTGGCCACATGAATTCGCCGAAATGGCGAAGCGACCGATTCCCATAGACATTCGCATTTGCAGATGCGTTGCCTACCCTCAATCGACTAAGGAGATCTTCTCTATCCAATTACGAGAACGTATCAAGAAAGGATGGAGGAGGTGAAATTGGCAGAGTTGCTTAGAATGGGTAAAATACCCTCTTTCTATGCGTCCTCCCCTCTTTTAAAAGTAGGCCACACATCTGAAAATTTACATATCTATGGGCAGCTATCGCTATACTATTCATACAAATTTCAGCTTGCTCGTTTGTCAACTTTTACCAAAAGAAAAATCTCCATTTTATTCAAAGAAAGTAATACGGATGACATTGTCTCGGCAGTGGAATCTCACAGCAATGACAATTAGCAACTAGACTTCAATCTTTGAAATTGGTGAAGCGGTTAAAGCTACAAGAGGTCACAAAGGTTATGACTACGTACGAAAAAAGCATTCTATTACATTAATATTTGATAAACTCAGCAATAAACATTCATATCAAAGCGAGCAGCGTGCGGAATGGTCGCTCTGTGGCCAGCACTAACAATAAACGGTGTATAAAAAAATGTTCAGGATCGTTTGTGCAGTCGTTTCTTTTTTCATATTCTAACTTTAATGCTACATTTGTACTCAAATTTTATTATTATTCTGTCGTACAATAAGATTGTACTGTGAAAAAATTCAGTTTACTTTTGTTTTAAATTATATTTCGACGTTAACAGTACGCGAAATTAACAAAAGACTTGAAGATCTGTCATTAGCACTGGCGCGAAAATACTGTAATGAAGAACTACGTAGGCCCGTAATTACTAAGCTTAGAGCTCTTCACGCTTTTACGTACTTATTAAGTAAAATAGCAACGCAATTACATATCTATGTCGATTACATATGTGAAAGTTTAAATTAATGAGTTAAGGTTATCCGTCATCGCGTAAACACCGCGTAGTCACCGCGGCGAGACGATCTAATGAGCTTTTAATACAACAGAAAAACAAAGATAACTAATCTAAGAAGAAATTGCTTCTCATGGGTTATTCGAATACTATTCTTGCAAAAAGGTATAAAATGTATAATAGTTACTGATTTTCTTTTTATATTATCCAGCGTTACATTTCAGAGCGCACTCTCCAGCTTTATTATTTCTATTGCACACCAGCAACGGTTTACCATTTAATCATTTTCGGCGTAAATGTTGTAATTAGCTCAGTGTAATGGAAACCTTTGATAAGATTATAAATGAGTTACTTCGTTGGTACCATTAAATTATTTAATTATAAAGAATGGAACAATATTGTTATCCTTATATATCGTTATATGATTAATTCTATTTTATGTTCTTTTATTGAAGAAATATTGAAGACGTTACTCAAATAAAAATGTATTTTTTTAACGTATCAAAGTAAAAAGGTTAGATGGAATTTTATGAATTTCAGAAATTAAACTTCAGAAAATTATCCTTTGAAAATAAAGTGGCAACCTTAGATTTTTTTATATTCAACGAAACCAAACTCTAAATTATGAATTTTCCTTACCACGCTTTTACTTTGATGTAATTTTACTAATTTTGTAGCTTGATTATAATTTATAGATAATACTAACAAAGCAATCATCATGGCCTAGTTTATATAAGTGATCTTGAGCTCAGCGGAGGCATTTCTTTCACTGTATTCCCTCGCAGCTGCTCCATCAAGTTAGTTCCCATTTAGATATATTATATTTGCTTTTCTACGTCTATTCACTCTGTCAGTGAACTGAACAATCTATTTATTTACTTTGTAAATTGACTTTGAAGATATTCAGTTTATCTTATTGCATTTATTTCAATCTAATAAAATAATGTATTAGTGAGTTCGAAGTCGTTTTATATTTCAGTATTCTTTACTCTTCACTTTATTTATAATCTTATTAATAGATACCTATTTTGTTTATTTTGAGAACTAACAAATTTATTTATAGGTATAATAGTTTAGTTAATGAAAGATATACTGCAATTAGTATTTGTACCGTTCTATAAATGTGATGAAAAATATCGTAGTAAACTTGAACATGATCCAATGAACACAATGGAAAACTTAGTCCGCGCGATGTCCGCTATCAGTTCATTATGTTGAAATTCGTATTGTCTAGCTAGTCGAACGGCAAACTTAATACGCGATTAAATTGTGTATATTTTGTAAAGGACTGCTTTTATTTGAAACACTTTAAGCTATTACAATTGTGTATTTTGTTACTTTAATTTTTCATAATTTATTTAATTACTCTGTTTCTTTTTCAACTATTTCGACTAATCTAAAAATTAAAGTTAACTGCTCTGGCTTATGTATTACATAAAGAAAATAAAAGAGACAATAGAAGTTGCAATAATGTAAATACGATAAAATTATAAAATCAAAGAGTCAGGTGCAGTCACAGACAAGGAAGTTTTCCTTCTTGAATTCATTACCTATTTGCTATTCGTAAATAGGAATAATTAAAAAACTTTTAGTGCCTTCCATGCAGATGAGATAGAATCCCATTCGAACGCATTTGTATGAAAATGAGAAGCTTTCAGGATAAAGTTTTGAAAACTTTCCTTACTATCGCCTTATTTCTTGAAGCAAATCTCTTATTCAACTTAATAAAAATGCTTTTGTTTTTAATTGATTTATTGTGTAAAGAAGCAATATTATGTTACAAAAACATAATTCAGTTTTTCTGTACAAATTTTCTGTTATTTAAATTTGTACATACTCGTTACATAGCAACTCAATAGATCAAACGGTGTGAAATGTAACAAAAGCCGTCTCGCTCCACAACATTTAAACAACAGAACGGTGGACAAAATTTATTATTATGTAGTTGATCCGTTGCTGAAACTATTCTGTGGTGATATAAAGATACATTTAGTGTCTAAAATTTTGTCGCCATTACTGTGTTTCCACTGTTCAAATACAACAAATCATCCAGCTCTTGAACTTTGTAAAAAATGACATGATTCAAATTTATAAATTTTAGACATTGTAGAAGTACTGTTATTTTGTTATTTAATTTTTAGCTAAAGTAAAAAGTATTACGTTGTTGGAACGAAGTTCCTTATCGCGCGTTGTGAAAGGGGGCTAGACGGAAAAAATTCTTACGAAAAGTTGTCACGACACTTTTTGCTATAGTAAGTATGTTAACGACGAATGAGCGCTACTTCACCATGGCAATGACGTGACAATATATAAGGAAAATTCATAGAAATAAAATGTACTTCTTGTGAAGACTTAAGTTTTTTATTCATAGAATAAACATTGGTTCCTTCACTAATTAATCGTAAGGAACTTCGTTCCATCCGGGTGTCCCTTGACACCTCTCAAGTTTTTTTATTTTTGTTATCAGGTATGTATATATTTTTCCTGAAATACCACGACCACACAGAAGACAGGCGTCATTTGGAAACAATTCCGCGTTTCGTCTGGTGAGTGTAGTGCCGCAGGGCTAATTTAGTCCACGTTCCCTTTCCACCCTTTTCTTATAAGGAATTTCTTATAATAAGGATGGAAGGAGGAAGTAGATTTGATGGAAGAGTGGACGCATAGGAAGAGAATATATCCTTTTTCTGTGCGTCTCCTCCTCTGTGAACTAAAGGTAGACAACGCATCTGCCATTGCAGATGTCTATTGACAGCGGTCGCTTCGCTATTTAGGCGGATTCAGGTGACCGCTTGCTCGTTTGCCTCCTTATAGTATTAAAAAAATATATAGAAACTCAGATACGGTTTTATTTGATTCTCTTTGTATATGAAATCTTCATTATTAAAGCTACATCATCTGACTATTCTACATCAATATAATGTATTCGTAAATTATGTACTATATGTACGTAGAGAACATTAATTATCTATTAATGTCAGCCTTTGCCGTCGTGATTTGCTTAATTTATATTTAATTGGGAGAATAACATTTCATTGTTTTCGTATAATACTTATATATATTAGAATGATCTGCTTAAATTATTATTTAAATCTATTAACCTTCAACTTTAAAAAAAATGTAACATTGACGTAAAAAAATATATTTAATAATGTTATCAAACGTTATAACGACCTACGGTGATGAGATGGTGAGAGAAATTACATTTTGTTATATTTTCGTATATACTTTATCGCTATGTAAAACTAACGTATCCACATAATTTACATCATATTAATTATCTCTATCATATATCAGCATTATTCAATTTTATATACCCTCCAAACTAGATGGTTAGTCCATTAAATTTTAACTAAGCCCAGCTCGGCTACTAACGACATAACATTTCATTTAACAACACGTTATTAATTTTACCTTTCAAAATTTATTACGTAGACGAAAACGTACCTAAAATTGTTTGTGTACTATTTAGAGCGTCGGTGGCTCAGGAGTTAAGCACTTGACTTGCAATCTGCAGGTCCTGGGTTCGAATCCCGCCATGTACCAATGTGTTTTTCGATTTTCGATTTACATATGTACATTTATCCGACGTTCTTACGGTGAAGGAAAACATCGTGATGCAACCTGCACATATCTGAGAAGAAATTCAATTATATGTGTGAAGTCAACCAACCCGCACTTGGCCAGCGTGGTTGACTATGGCCTTAGTCACCCCTAAAATTGGGGTAGGCTCCGAGCCCCTCGGTGGGGACGTATAGTGAGCTGATGATGATGATGATGATGATGATGACTATTTCTTCAACAGGTTTTTTTTTGTGAGTGATTAGTCATTGTTTGCCTTAAAGAGGCATTTACAGCTACACCGGGGTTGAGGTGGCTACCTATGTCTCTGTGACCAGTCGGGCAGACCTCCTTTTAGAGTAACTAGACTCGAGGGCTTGAGTCGGGCTGTTACTTCGTTGAATTGTCGTCGAATTAGAAGACCGCCGAGCTTTAAGATCGCTTCGATGGACGCTCCATGGAGTGACTGGGCTAAACGACCCCCGAAAGGGGATCTCGGATTGTTCAACACGTCGTCTTCACGTTATACAAGTGCAGCGAGTGGCGAATTCTCCCCTTAAGGAGTGACTAGGCTTTAATCAACGACACTGGCTCACTGTTGTGTGGTTGGATTCACAAATATCTACGAAGAAATCTATTTCTTCGCAGATATGTGCAGATTACATCATAGCTATTGCATGCATAACGGGTACTATAATGAATCACACGTTTAATACCCATTTTTTAAAGGGCAGATAAATATTTCGAGAATATTTTATACTTCAATTTAGATTGTTAATTTGGTTTATAATAATTAAAATAAATGTGGCAATGAAATTCTCTGCAAACTTTATAACCCACTACAATCGTATGAAATTAAAAAAAAAACAACTTGAGGCTTAAATTTCCAGTTATCAACTACTACGGGCAGTAATTTGACTTGAAGTGAAAATCATGTATGATTGCTTTTCCCGTGTAGAGCCCATTTACATCTCAAAAATTAATTGGAAGGTTTCACGAACTTTGAAATCATTTTCACATTTCAGCCACCGTTTTTAAATATTCTGATATATTTCAATTACTTTAATTTTTTTGAGATGACCTAAAAAAGAATTCGACGCTTAAACGTTCTATAATAAAAAAATAAAAACTACTTTTTATAAAACGTATAATGGTTGAATTAATTTTTACATGAAAAGAGTTAAAATTAAATAAATAATTAAATTCACGTCAACGTCACTTTTTATTGCTATAGCAGGGCCATTTAATAGACCACATTTAATACTTTATCACAATTCAAAAAGGTAACTTTGGTCATAAAATATTTTTTTAATTTTTCCAAGTTACAATTTCTCAATTGTTAACATTTCAAATTTCGATTACATATATATTGTACCTTGTTAATTGTTGTTACAATGTTGCGACAGTGAACTCTTTTTCTTTTTAAACGAAACTTTTAAGCGAAACTTTCTAGCTCGCACAGCTGCGTTGTGGAATACTCTGTCCTCAGCAGTATTTCCAAACAGTTACGACTTAGGGACCTTCAAGAAAAGAGCGTATACCTTCCTTAAAAGCCGGCAACGCATCTGCGATTCCTCTGGCGTTGCCGATGTCCTTGGGCGTCGGATCAAATAACCTTAGGCGGTCCGTTGCTCGTTTGCACCCTTCTCCTATAAAAAAACGCTAGAAATGTTTAAAAAAAACACAATAATAATAATAATAGTATAGGTCCACCTCACTACCTCCACATCTCACATGAAGCTAAAAGTGATAGATGTCAAATGTGACCTATTAAAGTAGCCCTGGTATAAATAGAAAATTAATTTAAGAGCCAAAACTGTTTATAAAATTTTGTTCCAATTTAGAAAATACTCTCCAAAAATACTCGACAAGTTTTGTTTGTTACAAAGTTTTGTTGAAGTAAAAAACAAACGATGAACACAATTTATTGAAAACAAAATTTTAAGCATTCGATTATTTTCATTGTGTTATCACAACTTTGTATTTAGGTTGAGCGTTCTTAAGAGTTCCTTTTCAAAAATTTCCAACGAACTTAAAAAAAAAATCGCCTTTTTTTCAAGCCCATCCAGTCAGCTTTTATTTAAAGGACACTCTTATTTCATTTTTTTGAGGATGAATAGTAATAATTAATATTTGAAATATTCTTACCAGATACTTTAAGTATATCATATATTATTAAAAAATAATACATGATTCAGTAAAATTTAAATTATCTTTTATTGATGTCGAATATGTTTGATTACTTAGTAGTAGTTGGGGGCTAGGTTTTCGCAACTCCACTATTTTAATTAAAAGTATATTGAATTTACTAGTTTTACCAAAGTACTAACTAAATAAACATGGAAGTTTAAACTCAGTTCCGTAATGTTTTAGAAAGTTCATCGTATCATTAGTTTGAACCCGGATGTAAGTCCCGTGAGAAATTACAATGTGCATGCAAAGATTTAACCGGGAAAGGGGAAAGATCGTCGAATCCCTTTAGAAGATTTCAGGCAATCGCTTTTTTATATAGCCAGCGATTCAGCCAACTCTTTTATTGAATAATTTATGATATATAACAACTTATGTATCACCTTTTTTTTAAGAGAAGGGGAGTAAAAACCATTGAAATGTACTGATTGTTTTATTCAATTAAAAAAACCCACTGGTTAAATTATAGCTTCTACCGAACTTTGTTATTCGTTCATTATAGCATTCTATTCTAACTATGAATGTCATACTTATAATAGTTATATCAGGGGTGGCCAACTTTATTAGGTCCCAGTACGATCTACCAATTAGATTCTTATTGAAATCTTAACTCAAACAGCATACACAATTATGTAGTATATTTTATTAAGAGGAAAGTCATAAATCTGACAATAATTTTCACCAAGCTAACCTATTTATACTAACGTAAACATTGTGCCTTAGCGTCTGTCGCTGCGACTGATGGTCGGACTGATGATCGACTGGAAGAATAGTCGTCCGGTTGGCGACCCCTGTTAAAAATTTTGTTCGTGAAATACCTGGTTTTGATTATCTATAGATCATAATAGTTTTCACTGCTTCTTTCATACTACTGGATTCCAAATAAATGACACTTGTTCAAATCGGTCCGGCTGTTTAGGCTACAAACCATTACTATTAAGCAAGAAAGAATGTAGAGAAATAAAAAGAAAAATCTTTGATTTAATATAATCCGTTTAAAAAATACAACAAAGTATACATTGAAGGCCGTTATCATGTATAATCCAAACATATTTATGTTCTTGTGTTCCCGTGTTCGCGGAAGTAAATGGTGTTTAAACTCTGAGAGCTGCAAGCTCTCCGTAGATTGCATTAACAATTCATGTTACGACCGAGTTTCCCAGAAATCAGTTACAACGTAAAGAGCCACGATTAGGTTAATGGTTTAACTTCTCGCATTGTAAATGAAACAGGTTTAATTGCATATATTGAGCTTTAAAAGACCATATTTAAATTTTGATATTGTGGAAAAATAATTAACATTTAGATATGTTTGTGTAAATGTAATTTTTTCAAACAACGTGCAATTGATTGACGCCCGTGAAAATCCGCAACTTCAAAGGAACCTTACATGCGTTGCTAGCCTTCAAGAAATCTTACTATGTCATAGTAACAGAATACCTTTTTCTTTCTCGAATGTAATAACCACAAATGTCAATGATTAAAAAATAAGTTACGTTACATATGTTTTAAACTTTAACTAGTTAATTTCCTGAACTTGCAATCAAATCTTATTCTATTGTAGCATTTAAATCATAGCTTCAAAAACAAGATTGTAATCACAATAAAAAACACACGTCAAAACCGATTGACTATAGAGAGATGATAAAAAAATAAAACTCGTCTATTTTCTATCGTTGCTCCGACTCGTGTGTGACGGGAATACAATTGTGACGAATTGAGCCCGGCTGTCCCATTGATCGTGCAACTCTTTGTACCTCTTTGTACCGCGAAATCGTGCGATATTTTTTTTTTGTCACAGAAATACGCCGGATGATCCAATTCAAGATTTATCCTCAATAAACTCAAACTAAATTCGAAGTATTTTTTTATTGGTATTGTGAAGTGAAATTGAAATTTTAACACGTTTAATTAACAATTTTTGGAATGGCACAACAATAGTTTTGAACAAGTGGGAATTTCAATCCGCATGCTATGTATGATAACAATTTTCTTACACTTTATATGGATTTCAATATTAAGTATTTATTACATAGAATTTAGCAAATAAATTTATTTGACAGAAATCTTCACCTTCTTAATTCTGATTTGCATTATTAAATCGATGGCTTACCTGAATTAAATCATTATCGAAAAATGCTTAAACAAACAGGGCATTCAGCGGAATTTACTTTTTAAATGTATTACGGTTTAACTTAATAGCAGATTAATTATTTTCTATTAGAGTTCGAGCATGAAACCTATAATTAAAAGCGTAGACTTCCTCTTTGAGTACCGATCGCGCAATTTACCTTTGACACAGGCGCAATAATCACTTTCCGTTAATTACAATCGCTTTAACCGAACTGAAATCATGTGACGGGAAAGCAATTGATTACACAATCAATTATCGCTCCGCACGGTGTTGGGCAACGTGGGGCAATACGGGGTAGCGTGGGGCAACACGGAGTAATGCGGGGCAGCGGGGCAGCGCGACGTGGAGCTAATGAGATGGCCAGCGCGACCGCGTCGAGCGGTAATTGCAAGTCGCAATTTAATCCGTTTCAATACTAGTACAGAGCTTTAGAACTAGAGCTTGGCATATACTTGGTTTTATACCGTACCTGGAACCTGAATTTATCTTTAACTGGCTAATCTAACATATATTATTTTATATGAAATTTAGCTTGTGCAGTATTAGCTTTACCCTTCTTTATTTTAATTAAGCGGGCGAACGAGCAGCGGGAATACCAAGGTGAGCATCGACGCCCATGGACATTTGCAATAGCAGAGAAACTACAGATGCGTTGCCAGCCTTTCAGAAGGTGGCCTTCTGTTTCGAATAATGAGTAAGATAAAAGAGCTGTTAACATCACGGCTCGAGATGTGACTTAGTGCACTTGTTTCTCTCTACTTTCTATTTAAGAAAAATGCATATTTTTTTTTTTACTTTCGTGTGATGACTTATATGAGTCTCACGCATTATTCCGGTGTCGGCACCGACTAGATTCCAGCCCATCGGGAGGCCTTCATCACTGTGAGCGGAACTGATATTATTTCGCGGACGTGGTCCGTCTCTAGTTTCGTCGCACTAAGATAACTTTTGTACAGATTTCATATTTTTTTTTGTGTACAAAGAAAGAGTATTCCGGCATCGTGATAAACATAAAACACTCATTTGAAATCGCGGCTTGTCGTATCCTGCCAAGGTTTCTATATAGAGGAAAGAATTGCTCGTTATCTGACGGAAAGATTTTTTTTTTCTATAAATTTTCTCACGAAACCTTTCAAATTTCCATAATGGCTCAATTCACTACCGACTTAATGTTGTATAACGGTTGAGGTCGAGACGAGCCTGTCGTTTGCTTTGTTCGCGTAAAAATGTGCAAGAAAGATAACTGTTACGAAGCTTTGGACTCCTATCCTTCAGTGGATAAAAGGGATTTTGATTTACAATGTGTTATGCATGCAGCGAACAAATGCCTATTAGTACAATCGTTTATTTACATTTAAAAGTGTAAAATGAACTGAAAAAAGACGACAATTATGAGATAGTGTAACTAATATTTTTATTATCAGTTTGTATGTACTCTTTTTATCACAAGGCTGACAATTTGTATGATTCAATAAATCACGAACGCCTTAACTCACGTGTGATCGTTCGGTGACGGCACCGACTAGTTTCGGACCCGTCGGGGGTCCATCTTCAAGGCGAGTGTTTATTTTGAGGAATTCGCAGTCGCGTCGCGTCTCGCACAAGCCCACGTTCATTATGTCTCACGAAAGATTAAACAATTTAATTTCTATGATTCTTATAAAAAACAACATATATTTTTTCAAAGGAAATCGACCGTTAAATTGACTACTTACACGTACTCATATAATTGCTTGTTTGCATCCATAAATATCGTTTAATTATTCCATTACATATGATAGTTAAAAAAAATAACAAGCAATTAATCGTAAACCACAGCGTGTTCACTCGACGGCGATACGTCCTCTGCCCCACGGAACAGACTAATTTATAACGTCTACTTATCATTCCTTTCTTAACATAACCGAGTTGATTCCTGTTTTATTTTTAATTTTTCTGCGTCATTCAATAGAATTTAAGATCTTTTTAAATAGACCGAGATCTTAATTGGTTTGAGTTTTTTATTACTGCTTCAAAGCATTTATAAATACAAAGGTTGGATTATCAAGAAAGGATTTCGATTGTAAATATAATTTATTGCATACAAATACGAAAATGTTTTGTACGAGTAAATTTTACGAAGAAAATTTGAGAATTATTTTTTTGTGACTGGCTGATTTTTAGTCATCTTTAACTATTTGTATATTTTACGACTATAAAAAATCTTACTAAGTATTTTTTTTTCTTTCATAAAATGTGCCTTAAGTAATAAAACTTCTTGTTTTAATGAATCAGATGCCTTTTATAGCGTATCGAATATTTTTTTTTATTTCCCGACCGCCTTCAATGAAAGTCCTGTGGGAAATTTCAATTTGCGATAAACTTTCAGTGATAAATTATGTTTGACCAAACTTTTATCAAATATCGTTTTTTATCAATAAGCGTTTTCGGTATTTAATATGAAAAATACAGACAACAAAAACCAAATTTAGTCTAGACGAATTGTTTAAACTTGGTATTTAAAAATAGTATTATTAAAAAAAACAATGTCATTCGTAGATTTTAAAATACTTATTATTTCATTGCACGATATTTCTTTTTTTTATAAGTAGTTTTTGGTGTTATTATTATTTTTAGACTTTAAATCAGTGATCCCCAAACTATTTTGGACAAATGACCCCTTTTCCAAAATGAACTGTTACCTCAGACCCCCCATGGCCAACTTACCTACTTTTATGATCAACCCCCTTATTCATAATGGTCCGCTATCTTAAAACAGCTGCTATAGAGTGTTATTTTTCATTCTGACTTAAGTGAATAGAAGAAGACAGAGTGAGAATTAGCAATGCTTTAAGTTAGCAGACTATTATTAATAGGGGTCGATTTTTAGACCTTGTCGACCCCCAAAATCAGTTTTCATTTCTGTCGACCACTTTGGGAATCCCTGTTTTAAATAAATATCAGCATTAAGTAGCAATAGCAATAATTGTGTCATATCTTCAAGAACTGTAACATATTAAATTATACAAAAATTTTATCCTATATTTAGCACGTCACATGTAAGACTTTATTATATCCACGAAACGAAAATGTTGCGCAAAATTTAATATGAGGTGAAATATTTCAAAACGATGACACGTTTTCAATGTATGTGGCTGAGTCTCCACTGTCAGAACATCTGTATTAAAACAATATTATCATCTCCCTCATTATCTTTGGAGATAACACATACAAAAATAAAGAAAACTTTAACAGTGTAGAGTAGACGCCAGCAAAAAACATCATCTGTTGCACGAATGGGAAGGCTCGCCCGGTGCTATTGCAATTATTATTCCACGACCACACAGAACACAGACCTGAAGTGTAAGCAATATCACGTAAAGTCTGATGAGTGTGGTGCCGGAGGTCTGATGTTAGTCCTCTTAACCTTTAATGGGATGGAGCTTTATCGGAGGAGGGAACGCATTGTAAGAGGAAATACTCTCTTTCTATGCGGCACCGACTCCGTCGTTTTAAGGTAGGCAAAACATCTGCAGTTGCGGCTGTCTATGGGCAGCGTTTGTTTCGCTATTTTAGCGAATCAGATGGTCGCATGCTCTTTTACCACCTTATGATATAAAAAAAAATGTTCTTAAACATGTGTGAGATAATTTAAATTTATCAAAAAAGAAACTTGAGAGGTGTCAAGGGACACCCGGATGGAACGAAGTTCCTTTCAATTAATTAGTGAAGGAACCAATGTTTATTCTATGAATAAAAAACTTAAGTCTTCACAAGAATTACATTTTATTTCTATGAATTTTCGTTATATATTGTCACGTCGTTGCCATGGTGATATAGCAAAAAGTGTCGTGACAACTTTTCGTAAGAATTTTTCCGTCTAGCCCCCTTTCACAACGCGCGATAAGGAACTTCGTTCCAAAAATTTATACATCTAAAGTTTCGGCCGTACCTTTCCTGATTTTTGGAGGTTTTAAAAGTCGATGATACTCAGCTAAAATATAAAGCTGGGTTCACATTCAGCACTTCGTTATAAAGCTCTTCATACAAAGTAATATTTTGTCAATTATTTCTTTGATGAAGTGCGCTTTAAAATTATGAACAGCAAGTCGTTGGTGTGAATTAATTGGCAATTGTATTGAAATCAAATATATCACGGATCAAACGGATTTTCTCGTAATTGGGCGCTATTGAACGTGGAAATATTGCGCCCAAGTGATTTCACTCGATGAGTGTTATTCGTGACATAGATTTTAAATTATATTGGTTACAAAATAAATTCAATTTTGTTGAATGCAAAAAAATATCCTACGTATCTTGTTGCAATAGTGTGGAACGACAAACAAGTTTAAAATTAATAAAAAAAAAAAACTATATATAAAAGGCCTCTGCCTCATTCTCTCTTTGTATGATATACTAACCAGTACTAAATATATTTTCATTTTCACGAATAGATGCAGTTACTTCGTACATAAGCAATATTTCGATTTTTAATAACGAGGTATAATTTAATATCTATTTTCACTAGGTCTAAAAAAATGTCTATTTCCACTATCGCAGCTGCAACAGCTGTAAAAAAATGAAGTCACACGCTGCCAAAGTTGTGACGCTACTAAGTAAAAATGGTCTGTTAAAGTTAGTAAGAAATTACTGTAGGAAGGTATAATTGTAAACGAAGGCGGATTGCTTAGTTAGAGAATTTTTTTATAACTGAAGGAGGAAAACGAGCAGCGGGAACACCAAGGTTCATCGACGCCCATGGACATCTGCAATACCAAAGGAATCGCAGATACGTTGCCGGCCTTTGAGATGGTGATACGCTCGCTTCTTGAAGGACCCTAAGTCGTAGCGGTTTGGAAATACCGCCGAGGACAGACCATTTCACAACGCGGCAGTAGGTACGCGGTAGAAAGCTACGCGAAAACCGCACGGTTGTGGATTGCCAGCCATCGAGATAGTGTGGATGGAACCTGGTGGTCTATCGTGTCGTCCGATGACGGAACTCGGCGGCAGGAATTGTCCCAAACAATTCTTCTGAGCATTCCACGTGGTAGATGCGGTAGAAAATGCAGAGGGAACTAACGTCCCTCCGCAACGCCAGAACTCGGTCGTTGACGATTCGAATCGCTCTCCGTTTATGCGGTCAAATGGAAGAAGCTGGTACTGGGGTGCCCCAGCCCAGAGATGCGAGCAGTATTCCATGTGGGGCCGAACTTGCGCCTTATACAGCTGAAGGCGATGGCCCGGTTGGAAATACCAACTACTAGTATAATTCAATGTACATAATATAGTAGTATAAACAATGTACATATAAGTTTCTCGTAAGTTTTTCATTGAGGGAATTGAAAAAAGTGAAATGAGTCTCGCAATACGTCATTGTCAATTCGAGTTGGTATTTCACTTTGATGGATGCGAGGCTCCAATATGTTTATTCTCACGAGTGTTAACAAGTTTTTAACTAAATTCCAAAGTTATCAAGGGTAAAGGTGAATTGATTTGTATTTACTTATTAGGGTTCCGTACCTCGCAAGGAAAAAACGGATCCCTTATGCGATCACTTTGTTGTCCGTCCGTCTGTCTGTCGAAATGCTTTTTTTTCAGGAACGCATGGAGGTACCAAGATGGAATTTATATCAAAAATACTTAGGTCTAGTGTCCCTTGGAGAACAAATCAAACTACTACGCTAACGCGATCATCTTTTGGTACAGCCTAAAATTTTCGACTCCCGCAAGGAGTTTCAAAACCTACAGAGTACTTCCCATGAACTCAGAACCTTGAATTTTGGTTCGAAGCAAACTCTTGTAACACAGGTAAAGGAAAATTTGCGAAAACCATAAATTTTACTTATATGTATAACCTACAGGTTTGTACGGAACACTCGGTGCGCGAGTCCGACTCGCACCTGGCCGGTTTTTTTTTTCAAATGGTTGTTTAAAAAAAAGATCCAATGATTAGTTATGAATTAGTAATGTAGAAAAAAGTAAAAAGTTGCGCTAAGATCTAAATAAGAATTATCATAGCATTTGCTAAATTATCAATTATAAAAAATTCTATGAAGATATGCCGGAAATTTATCAAACCCTACTACGACTGAAATAAACAATGTTAGTTACACACAAAGTAATCGTTTAAAAACCCCACAAGCAGTTAAATAAAAATAGAACCGTATACGAAAAACGTATTCAGGTTTAACGCGAGCAAACCTGAAAACAAGCCGAGTTAATGCCCCACGAGTTGAAATAACTTGTTCTCTGGGATCGTAAATCTGAACGTCTCTAATAAAGCGGACAGACAGACAAATGCACGCCGTATTTCACGTTACAATTTAAATTCTTAGGATTCAAGACTCGTGGGATGCATTTCTGGTTTTACGACTTTATTCTATTATTCTTGAAAGGTATAACTTTAAATAATCTTAATTATAATCTTAAAATCGAAACCGAAGCAGTAATAATAATTATATTTTTACTGCAGATTATAAATATCATACCATATGCTTCTGAGACCATAATCACTGTATAAAACATATATTCATCCATTATCTTTGACAAAACAGAGATAATAAAGTTTTAAACGGGGATTTTAATCTTAGAAACCCACTGATACGTATAGTAGTGCATTAAAATGAAATTATATCTTTGTGCGTTATATTTCTTCTGTAACTTTTCAATCATGAAGACTAGTGACTTAATGGAGTAGTGTAATAGGTACACAAAAAGCCACTAATACTAAATCTACGCTAAGGGACTCTTTTAAACAGCACTTAATGGTTTTGAATGCGTTGTCAACAAATATTTGCCCAATGCCAAGTAACAGTTCCTTTTTTATTGATATTATTGCATACTTTAAATTACCATCTAATATATAAAATTCTCGTGTCACAGTTTTCGTCACCGTACTCCTCCGAAACGGCTTGACCGATTCTCATGAAATTTTGTGAGCATATTCAGTAGGTCTGAGAATCGGCCAACATCTATTTTTCATTTTTTTTTTAACTGCGCGCGGACGGAGTCGCGGGCGACAGCTAGTTTGAAATAAAAAATTCTTAAACTATCGAGATATTAAAGTAGTGTCAACTTTTTAATTTATTCTCTTTATTTATTCTAGAATGCAACATTTTATTGTAGCACAGTTGTATCAACATAGTATATTAGTATACTAAAAATATTCCTATTGTTTAACATCTTAACTACATCGCTGCATGGCGCCTGACAGATGCTTTGTGTTGTCTGAAAATAAATGCTCTGTTACCAATGTGGAAGAAACGCACCTTTATATTGGGATATAAATTTAACTTATTAAAGTGAGATCAAATTTGAACTTTAAAATAAGGCTCTTAAGAAATACAATAGAATACATTTTTCGTACATAAGATAAATCGACAAATTAAAATTAAAAACATCCATTCAAGAAATAAAAACATGAGACTTCTAGCATTTGTTTTTTTAGTAAAAACAATAAACTTATTAGTCTAAAATTGAATATAACAGTAAGTCTCAAAATGACTATGTTGCCATACCTAACAATCTTCTTAAAAAAGACATGTTCTTATACAAGTGTCACGTCTTTTGAAATTCAAGGTAACAGTTTAATACTGTTTGTTTTATTGAGTCGGGTTCAAGGATTCTCTCAAATACAGAACTTGAGTTATTTGAAGAGATATTTCTAAGTAGGTATAGGAATGTAATACCCTGACCATACATACCGACGCTGAGCGCTGAGTTACAGCCCGCAATATACTGAGAGCGGGGACGAGCCTGGAATTTACTAACAGAGGTCCCTCCATCTAGTAACTTTATGTCTACTAATATATTTGAAATTATATTATCATGCGGAAATATAAAGAAAGAAATACACGCGTGTCTGTTTGTTTATACTTAAAAAAAACACCAACTGAATTTTACAAGCGTTTGAAAACATTTTCAATCACCCTATAAACAATATATTAAATTTTGCGATTGCTACTGTGATCTTTAGATCGGTTTATATATATGGATGTTTGAAAGCATCTCTAGAACGATGAAATTTGGTATAAATATAGAACATAGTCTGGAAGAAGACATAGGCTACTTTTTTTTTTAATTGCCAAGCGGATAGAGGCTCCTAAAAATACCGCGGGTAAGTATAAGGGGTTTTAGAGCGAATATTGATTCTGTAAGTATAGTACAGTAATAAGCCCGGCCATCATATACTTTAACCTAAAACAATATCGTTCTATGTTGTTGTTCCTCTTTCATCTTGAAACACAAATTATTCGAGCATAGTTTTCTAAATTTAGGCAACTATGACCGTGCAAAACGAGTAGCGTCGCTTAGTTTCGCTTCGCTATGTAGCTAACGAAGTGTAAAAACTTTGAACATTATCCCTTTTCTTATTTGTAGCAGCGTAATATTTTTTATTGATTCTTAAAGTTTCACTTGAATGTGATTTGGAGTGAAAGTGAATCCTCTTTTTAAATTTAACTTTTTTATTTTTCTTTTCTGTTCTTTTGTAATTCTATGTTCTGCCAATCACAGTAAAATTAATGGCAATAACGAAAGCATTTTAACTGAAAGAAATTTTATAATCATGTATTTCGGTAGTTATAAATTTATTCATCTTGGCGTTTATCCAAACCTAAACCAGTTAGTGGGTTAGTCTAACAGTCATCTGCAGTATATTACCTTTGTTAACCTTCTTATTTATCTACTGTATTCAAATTTATTTTCATTCATATGCACTGATATTTACACACCTACTGATGGAATTTAAAGTTGCAAATTACTTGAACATTATTGTGGCATTAAACTTATAAAAATCCTTAATCTTTTTGTATAAAAATGTGGTATTATTTAATTTAAAAACCAACAAATGTGAACACAATTACAAATGTTTGTTTAGAGCTTTAACCAAATTGTTAGGGCTTCTTGCGACGAAAGACGATCTACAAATCCTTTACTATCCAATTAGGACAGGTAATCTCGTAGAAAGTTTACACCAAATACATCAGATTACTTGTTGTAAATGTATATGTGTACTAATGTTACTGATTTAATTTTCATTTGTAACCAAAATAGCATCGTACTCTAATATCCAAACTATTGAAAAAGAGTCTATGGAACTTTATTGCAAAAAGAAGAAGAGACGTATAAAGCGAGTTGATCGATAACAGTAAACAGAAAGACTAAGTTAAATTGAATTTGGATCAACAAAACCTTAATCATATGACGGTAATAAAGTTAAGCCGTTGCTCGTCATAAATTAGTAGGCGCATAGCACAACGGCGAATTGGCGCGACGTATAAATAGGATAAAGGGTATTTTCATCTTTTTATATACACAAACGATATACTAGTTATGTAATATAACACTTAATAAATTGTGATTTACTCACCCTAACTTTATTCCGTATCGAAAGCTATGTCACATGGTGACACGGGTTCAAGCACATTCTTATTTGAAACATATTTTTTTTCGTCCATCCCTAAACTCTGCGTAAATCCACTAAATGTGGATGAAAAACACATCTGTCATTTTAGTTAAAACAAATTATAGTTTGAAATAGTTTCCACATGATAAATAAACATTTAACTACGAGCATCGAAATACCATCTAAATTAACAACACAGCGAAGCACGGGCTTAAAGGTTTTCACGGAGCTATTTATAGTTAAATTCGCGAGCGCACGCAACCAATAAACGTTATCAGTTTATATAGCGCCTCACAATGTTCAGATTTTACGACCATGAATACATATACGAGTGAAACCTAGAAAATGCCAAGTTACCTGACACTTTAACAATAAGAAATTAATTGATTAATTCTTGGTTGGAGCGTCTTTGGTTTAGAGTTTAGAGGTTAAGCATTTAACCTGTTATCTGCAGGTCCTGGTATGGAATCCCGCCGTGTAACAACGTTTTTTTCGATTAACATATCTTAATTTATACAACGTTCTTACGGTGAAGGAAAACATCGTAATGCAACCTCGTAAGGGAAAAATATCCTATTTATGTGCGTCCCCTTCTCCGTTAATTAAAGGTAGGCAACGCATCTGCATTTGCGGATGTCTATGGGCAACGGTCGCCTCGCTATTGCGGCGAATCCAGGTGGCCGTTCGCTCGTTTGCCACCTTATATATCTTTATATATATAAAAAAAAAAATCTCTTCCAAAAAATCGAGATAGAACTATGTTTCCGAACAGGTATTATATATTAATTGTTAAATTGAAACTGAAAAAATTACTACCGGTTGGTCGTTACTTAGTAAAACTTAGTATTATTGATGTCTTATATATTTCAGGAACCATTTTACTACACAATAGAACGACGTAATTTGAGCAGAATTTAATATTGTTTTAGCTCGTTAATAAATGTACATTACCAGATACAGGGAATTACGTATTCACAAAGCTTGTAAGAAAATTGCTCAAAGTAACGTAGGCTCTGTAATTTCGCTAAAACTAAATTACATTTCGTACATTCGAGAAGTTTTTCTCCTTTGTTTTAGAAAATTTGTTATGCGAATGTACAGATGAAATAGGTTCACCTAGATTTTACTCGATTTGGGATCCAGATTTATGAAACTGGGATTTGTAACATTCCGTGGTGGGGAATATTTTGTCTAAGGCAATTTCACGCACGACTAGACAAACTGGAGGGTAAGGTGACCATAAGGGTAATCGCAATTTGCATTAAGCCCACCACTCAAAGCTGTCAATAATGACTTCTAGAATCAGTCTGTTTATGGCCCTAATTTTTATTTCAGGTGCATTTAATAGGAAGGAAAAAATACGACTATCTATAGCAGAGACAGTTTTTGAAGTCGATCGTTGGTTTCTGAATTAATTTTCTTATCATAAAGGCTTAAGAACGTCGATGGCTCAGGGGTTAAGCACATGATTTGTAATCTGCAGGTCTTGTGTTTGAATCCCGCCATTTATCTATCATACAATCGTGATGTAATCGGCACATATCTGCGGAGAAAATCAAAGATACGTGTGAAGTCAACCAACACTGGGCCGACGTGGTTGACCATGGTCTAGTCACCACTAATTTAGAGAAGACAGTGAACTGACCATGATGATGAAAAGCTTATGTATTTCAACACCAGTATAAAAATTTCTCGTTCTCATATATTCAAACAAAGATATGAAAAAGGCGGCAGTAATACGACGTCAGTAGTAAATTGAATCTTTTGTTGGTGAAAGCGCAGGAATAGTGCAATCGACACCGCTCTATTCTGTTTTACTACAATTGAACCGACTCGTTTACACTTCCGTTGTTACGCGCATCGTTTAATAGAGACTCTTTTTTGTGTACCCTTTGTGTTTAAACTGTTTCTGAAAGAAGACAGTAAAAGGATGGTTATTGATGGAAATAAATGTTCTGAGACATATTACTTGTTTGTTTGTAAGAATATTGAAGCAGGGAATCAAATTGCATTGAATCAAGTTAAACTTTTTAAAAATGTCTTTGATTGTGGTTCCTTTTAATTAAAAAAAATCTGACCGATACAATAGTGTTAAATAAAAAGTTTACATAGATTAAAAATTGAAAGAGACTCTTGATGTATATTACCGGATACTATGCGTGAGCAATAACATGACGTTCACGTTAAATGTAACGCCATAACCCTGAACTCAATATACCGTATTTCTACACTGATACAAGCTGTGACGTCATCCCATTTAAGTGTCATGTTATTAGACTTAATAGTGATCTCTTGAGTACTATGTTGTATAACTGAACTGATCCGTTCCCTTCAATGCAACATACCCTGAGGTAATTTACTTAGTATTTAGTGATACAAGACACAGTTTGGCCACGAAACTATACAATGTAAATAATTATGACTGGCCACTAAAAGAAAACATGTAAAAATTTATTGGCTCACCTTAAAAGTAAACTGTTGTCATATAGTATAGTAAAACTGATTTTTTTTTTCATTTCTATATTTCTTTTTAATGTGACGTATAATAAAGTAAATAACGTGCCATTATCCTCCGTTATTTCAGTTTTTTTTTTGTTAAAAATTGTGAAATAAAATCATGTGATGTCAATGTTTTATGGATGGGTATCTAAAATGTTATCTAAGAAAAGGGTTTCATCAGAAAATAATTGAATTAACGTATTTTAGCCATAATTGACCAATTTGTCTGTGGTGAAAATATTTCGGTTTTGTGTTGGAATGGAGTATTATTTTGTTTTTAACAGTCTTTGTTCGTAATTCGTTCGCATGATCGTTGGTTTAATGGCCACCACATTGATTGGTTAGAATTTACTTACCCGGAGTAAACTGTTTCTGCATGAAATGTTGTACTCGAATCACGAGTCACTCAGCAAAATAACACTCGAACTGTCAACATTGCAGTCATGTTGAAACAAGAGCAAAACCAACCATTCTAGAAATAAAAAATGTTTTTTTTTTTTTAATCGTACTAATATTATAAATGCGAAAGTCTAGATGGATGGATGATTGTTAGAAGTTATCTTCGGAACGGCTGAACGGATCTCGCTGAAATTTGCCATAGAGAACATAGTCTGGAAGAAAAAATAATTCCGTATGAACGGAGGCTGGTGACAGCTAGTGTGCTTATAAAAAATCATCTATCTGAGAAATATTTGTATCTTATGAGTTCCTAAACCACGGGACAAATTTTGGTTACACTTTGGCAGAATCTTCTCTAAATTTCAGAGAAGGTTATCGCCCGAAAAATCTAATAATTTAACTGGAAACGCTGTTTATTGTAATAAGGCTTTTAACTTGAACTAAGACATTATTTTTATCATGTTGATTTAGTTTTTTAACATTATTTTTGGCATGCAGAATACAGCTAGTGAATAACTTTACTATTTTATTTATGTAAAGAAGAAACATATTAAAGATGTAATATCAAAAATAACATCTGATGTTGTATTACTGTTACAAATCACAGCCGTTATGAACTTTTATTTGCCTCAGAATAATGTATGCTTTACGGTTGCGCGATGTTCTGAATAAACAAAATATACGGATCATTTATGTTCGAGTGTTCATTATTCAAAGCTTCTTGTTTGTTACAACTACAGTTCACTGTTCTCTGTGTGTCTTTGTATTGACAAGTTTAATAATTAAAATAGTGATTATTTTCAAAGGAATAAATTGTATTCAGAATTATATTTTTTTGGAATATAATATATTCTTTATATTCAATCCAACAACAACAATACAACCTTTCCGAATAATAAAATTTAACTTCACTTTGTCAGATATTACGGATTTCTATTTCATAATTACAATATTTCGGATGAAATTATAGAATAACCCTACTTTCACCTTATTGAGTGACATTTTTATTACCCGACTAACCAAGAGTGTAATAATTTTGGTACTTTTATAGATATTTCTTTGTGTCGGCATAGAGTTTATACGACTTAACCGATTTTAACGAGTAAGGTATCAATCGATTTGTCTTTTTGTCTTTAGTGTCATAGGGTATAATCGTATTCTATCGGCTTAAAATACATGTTGTTAGCGGTCTCTAAAGAGTTCTCATCTCATCAAAATCTTTGTTTCAAAATGCACCTATTAGATGACGCTAGTTTGTATCCATTATAGTTTTAGTCAATCGGATTTATTTTTTATTCTTACAAACTTTCAGTTTTAGATCGGCATAAACTACATCTTGATACAGATGATACGAACAAAAGGGATATGCGACTTTTAACAAGTTAAGTGATAAAGTTAACAGCAGCAGGTGCCGGTCGAAACTTGAAGAGTTTGCATCGGATGTTGCGAAGCTGTTCAGCTGCTCGTTAGAGAGCTTTCGACTATCACTTGTAGATTTAAATGACGCAATACTTTTGCTACGATTTACTTTGAATAATACAACTTGAAAATAGTGATACTATGAATAGAAAGTTCAACTTTTAGTTTTTTTGCAGAGTATGTGATACGATTAAACATTTTAAAACTGTAGTTGGTCAATTTAGAGATAGCGATTATGCTCATATTTTAAATGTTTGAATATTTGATCAAACAAGTTTGACGAAACAACCGTAACGCGATATTAATCAACGTGATAAAATACCTTACTTATTAAACTTCGAAAGTACTTACCTATAAATATATACGTAAATATGAGATGCATAATATTTGTTTCAGTTTCCTCAAATACATGAACGAACTAAAGCTTGCTAGCAATTTCGTGTTTAATTTGACAACCAAGTTATTAACTCTTACATCCCTGTTTATATTTCGACCTTTAATAACCCCGAGTTTACACTGTCGTAATACCTGACCTAACAATAATATCATATCTCTTATACTCTTTGAAATAACAAAGATAACGACATGTTTTACTACAAGTGTTTCGAGAGTAGAAACTTGCATTAGCCTGTGAACTAACTTAGGAAAAATCTAGGATCATATATAGCTATTTTCAACCAAGACTAAAGAGAAGGACGTATCATATTTCTGTCTGTAGTCTTTACCTAACCCGTAAGTTTTGGTAGTAATCACAATAAAACGAATAATCAACATTCGCTGAAATTAATATATCAACAGATTATAAATGTTATTTTTACATAATCAATAAGTTTAATTTATAATACTGTTCAGTATATATTTCTGGAAGTTTCCATGCTGTATTGTTTGTGAGGTTTAAATTATCAAATTCCAAACTGAAAATAGTAGATTGTCCGATATTTCAAGTTATACTGGTTGAGCTGTATTAATCAACTAGTTCGTGCCCAATATTGACCTTACCATTGTGACTATAGCTTTAGTAACTTTTCTGTTTCAGTACAAATGAAAACACATCCATCGTACAACGAAATAACAACAGATAAGTTTTAATTTAAAAGAGAAACACATTGAAAAATGCCCAGATAATTAACAATGTGTACTTCCAACTAATAAAAAGACCATGATTACTTTTGTACGGAGTTCAGATCATGATAAATTAAAATAAAAATTTTAATAAATATTAAATTACTATTGTATTAGGCGCATTAAAACCTTTAGTTTCATTAAGATTTAAATAAAGATGGAAAAAAAATAACTAACACAGTGATCAACGAATCTTATTATTATTTTATTTAATTTGCTCTCTTTATTTGGGTCTAATCTAGTATTTTAAATCAAATTCCTGTTGATAGTTCTGATGACAAAATGAATTTTATATTGAAATAACCGAATGATGCTTTAAACTATTATTATTACTAGCTATCGCACGCGACTCCGTCCGTACATAATTAAAAAAAAATTAGAACCCTATGTGTTCTTCCAGATTATGTTCTATATCCATGCCAAATTTCATCAAGATCTGTTGAGCCATTCTGGAGATACCTTCAAATAAACATCCATCCATATAAACATTTGTATTTATAACATTAATAAGATTCAGCTCACTATACGTCCCCAGATGAGGGGCTCGGAGCCTACCCCAAGTTGGGGGTGACTAGGCCATAGTCAACCACGCTGGTCAAGTGAGGGTTGGTTGACTTCACTCATATCATTGAATTTCTTTTCAAATATGAGCAGGTTGCATCACGATGTTTTCCTTCACAATAAGAACTTCGGATATATATGTAAATCGAAAAATACATTGGTACATGGCGGGATTCGAACCCAGGGCCTGCGGATTGCAAATCAAGTGCTTAACCCCTGAGCCAGAGACGCTCTAAGTAAGTTTATTAGTACGATTATTATCAATAAAATAATAATTTCGTTCTAAATAACTTTATTGATCTATGTAAAATAAGGTTCTTGGTAATGTATAAGGAGCTATACCAGTATATTAGAATTTGTACACTTAATTTAATACAAAGTAATAAAAAGTTAATATGTTTTACTAGACCGAGTTGCGACTGGAACGTAGCGACTCAATGTTTCCAGAACTCTACAGGAAATTTATAGAAGACTCTACAAACAGGAAAACTCTTTGAACAGTATTTATCGTTTCTCGTTAAAAATTCTTTACAAAGCGTCGAATTTATTTTTCTGTTTAAATTTTATTTTTAATGTTCCAAGTTGGGTTTGTAAAGGATACGGGAAACCTGAAAGCGTAATTAAATCCTTATAACATTTGTTGCTTTTCTTGTTTCTTGAATATATACACTTCGGATAATTTCTAGTGTATAATATAGTCTTTCCCCACCCTATACAAAAAAAAAAAAAATTATAACTTGATAACCTCTTACAATTCTGAATCTAACTTTTCTTACTTAAAATATTAATAATGCGAATGTTTAGATGTATAGATAGATGGATGGATGGATAGATGATTGTTAGAAGGTATATCTTCTAGGATAAGTCTATCTTGCTGAAATTTGTCTGAAAGTGTATATAATAGCCTACTAATTAGGTTTTATTTAATTCTAAGCGGACGGAGTCACGGGCGATAGGTAGATTGAAGTCACATGAAAAAATATAATTAAATAAGATTGTTAAACTTCAATGATAATAGATGTCTTAGTTACTTCAACAATAAAAATAAACTAAATCTTTTTAGTTTAAGTAATACAAACTCTATATTGGGCTAATTACTTGTGAGCAATATGGTATTGTATTAAAAGATCTCCAGAATGTTTTACCTTATTTTTTAATTTAATAAACTTTCACAACAATTAAGAACTAGCTGCAAACCACGACAACGTTGGAAAGATATTTTGTTAAAATTGTAGAGATTAAGTTATTTTGTATTTTGATTCTTATTGCAACAGAATTTCTGTTGTATTTTCCGGTGTACAAAAACCATTTACTATAAATCTATTATGAGTAATATTATTTCTAGATTATTCTTTTACAATTTCTGTCTTCGACTAGCAGTGGATACTTTTGATTGTTAAAAATTCCAGCAATTTGTTTATAAAAAAGTGAATTTTTTTACTAATTTCATATGAACAAAATTAATGCTATGCATTAATTAAAAATATAATTGAAGCCTCAAAATTGTACAAAAAAAACATATTTTCTAGAGTTATACAAAAACACGATATTGTGTCATACTCGTACGTTTCAACAAAACGTAACTGCAAAATTGAAATATTATAAGGAGGCTTGACATATGCGGTGTCGCCGCGCCGTCGCTACGGTTGTGCTTGAATTTTTCTTGAACGCATTTCATAAAAGCACGTTTGTCATTCAAGGCACGTTTCCCTCAAGTTTTGGAGTCATCCACCATGTTTGGGAACTCAGTTCTAAACTAGTTTTAAGTAACCGTTAATAATATAATATAATATAACCGTTAATACTATAGTATTGGCAAACTTAACCACAGAATAACGTAGGACAATTGACTTCCCTAAAATACAGTACGTACGTAAATATAATTAAATTTAAACTTCTTTGCAAACCTGTTTAAAGAATCAATTTATGGTTCATGAATGAAATTAAAAATGTCACATGTCTTTATCAGAATTTTGTAAATGAAATTTGGAATAATTTCCATTTAATAGAGGAACCCATTTGCATCGTTGTTTTCGGTATTGATTTAATTTAGTCAAAGAGGTACCACTACAGAGATATCTTATATCACAAAAGGCTGGGTTGAGGTTCATATTCGTCAAAGGAAGGAATAAGCAATAAGCATTTCCAATTCATGAAATTTCGTTGTGCAAAGAATTTTGATAAAAACATTTTATTAACTAGTTGTGTCCCGTGACTCCGTCGGCGCAGTATAAAAAAATAGTAAGTAGTCTGTTGCTGTAAAAAATAGTAATTAGTTGTTTTAGTGTGTTCTCTTCCAGATTATGTTATATAGTTTAGCCAGTTTTTATCGAGCTCCATCAGGATCCATCCAGACATACATCCAAATTTTCGTATTTACAATATTAGTAAGATAAAAGTATAACATACTGCGAATAGGTAATATATGTATGAAAATATATTCAACATATATTAGAAAACGAGATAAGTATATCTAAGTTTTTCAAATAAAAATAAATAAAACAGGAAACTTTTAAAGTTTTTGAAGTTAGAAAATGGCGCAAAGATTGTCGACACTTGACGAAATCCATTTCAAATGTATTGTAGAAGTTTAATAGTTTGTGTTCAAAGTTTAAAGTTTCCATCGTCGCTTCGTTTCAAGTCTACGAGGAATAAAATGAAGATAAAGTTAGCAATAACAATTCAATGTTTTTACGATATAGAAATTAAAAGAAAGCTCAAATCACGATTACACGAAACCTATAGAATTTCTTTAGTACATATTCATAAAAATAAAAAAAGTACAGAATTAATACGTTATGAAAAATTCATACTAATTAACTATGATGATAATGATGGTGATGAAAACTTTTTAACACATTCACTGCCACCGACTGGCCATGCCACGCTACTTCTGTACGTGAAAATCGTTGTAGCATTGTATGTGTTAATTTTGTCAAAACTTTTTTATTGAACTAGCTATCGCCCGGGACTCTATCCACGGGATATTAAAAAAAATTACTAGCTTATGTGTTCTTCCAGACTGTGTTCTACATCTATGCCAAATTTCAGCGAGATCTGTTGATCCGTTCTTTGGATACCTTCTAACAAACATCCATCCATCCATCTAAACAAAATAAAACACAACTCACGCCTATAACCCAAAGGGGTAGGCAGAGATCACGAACCTCCATTTGGTGTGGCCAAAGGAACCTTCGCAATCCACATTTCGCCATTTCGGGAGACGGAACGTGACGGGTCGCGAGCGGCGTCGCTATCTTTTTCCCGGGAATTTCATATGTGCGGGTTACATCACGATGTTTTTTTCACCGTACGAACGTCAGATAAATGTACATATGTAAATCGAAAATCGAAAAACACAATGGTACATGGCGGAATTCGTACCTAAGACCTGCAGATTGCAAGTCAAGTGCTTAACCCCTGAGTCACCAACGCTTTCGCACCATCTAAACATTCGCATTTATAATATTAGTAAGATGAACGTTCGAAATGGGTAACTTGTTGCAAAGTTTAAATTACAAATAAGATTATCTCTATCTCTTACTTTCTATTGAAGAATTCTCAGAAGCAAGTTATTCAAACAATCTTCAGATTCGAATTGCTAGAAAGTGATTAAATTCATTGCTCTTTGTAAGTACAAAATTATAAATTTATTTGTTAATTTTGCTTTGTCTATATCTGCGTATATGTTCGTTACTAATGTAAATTGTTATGAGGCGTGCATAATACTCGACAACCGCAACCTCCATCGAGCTTTCAAGCCTAAGCACCTTAGAATACACACGGACATCAAGAATAAGATTTAAGAAATCTTTATTTCCTTAATAAGAATTACAATACACTTACTTAAGATAATTAATGGTCTAAGTTACATTAATACTAGCTGTCGCCCGAGACTCCGTCCGCGCGCAGTTAAAAAAAAAAATTAAAAATAGATGTTGGCCAATTCTCAGACCTACTGAATATGCTCACAAAATTTCATGAGAATCGGTCAAGCCGTTTCG
Source organism: Papilio machaon (assembly GCF_912999745.1). Classification (NCBI taxonomy): domain Eukaryota; kingdom Metazoa; phylum Arthropoda; class Insecta; order Lepidoptera; family Papilionidae; genus Papilio; species Papilio machaon. The sequence continues at coordinate 7,628,174 of NC_060001.1, read as the reverse complement.
GAGGAGTACGGTGACGAAAACTGTGACACGAGAATTTTATATATCAGATTGCAAGCGTACGGTTCTTTTTTATACAATGCGGGTAGTGACAAAATTTATACACAAACAAGTTGAATCATTGTTGACCAAGATTTGTAAATTTAGAAGTGGCATGGAATACATTAATTAACTAGCTTTTACCCGCGACTCCGTCCGCGCGAAATAAAAAATAGAAAACGGGGTAAAAATTATCCTATGTCCGTTTCCTGGTTCTAAGCTTCCTGCCCACCAATTTTCAGTCAAATCGATTCAGCCGTTCTTGAGTTATAAATAGTGTAACTAACACGACTTTCTTTTATCCGCGCGAAATAAAAAATAGAAAACGGGGTAAAAATTATCCTATGTCCGTTTCCTGGTTCTAAGCTTCCTGCCCACCAATTTTCAGTCAAATCGATTCAGCCGTTCTTGAGTTATAAATAGTGTAACTAACACGACTTTCTTTTATATATATAGATTATACAAATTCATTTAGGTTTGGGTATTTTAATTTATTGTTTTTTTTTATTTTTATACTTTATGGTGCTTTTTTATATTTTTAGTTTTCTAGTTTACTAGTTTGTAGTTTATTTGAATTTTCAATGACGATGATTCGATAGAGCCGTGTGTAAGAAAATGTTAAGCGTCGTAGCTGTTACGTGAACGCTTTACTTGTAAGCATATCGTGCGACATTACGGTAATGTGGTGGCCATTGAGATATCGCGGTAACTATCGCGCCTCACTTAACCTATTATATGCCTCAAATACATCACAATAAAAGCAAGTTAATGGAACCAATAATAACCTTAATAATTTTAAAACTGTGATTGTTTTGTCCAAATTGTTTTTGTGATTCAAGGAATAGATATCCAAAAACACAATGAGGTATTATTAAGGTTTCGCACATTTTTTTTAACTACCTATCTTACTAATATTTTAAATGCGAAAGTTTATAATTTAGATAGATGGAAGGATGGATGTTTGTTTGAAGGTATCTTAGGAACGGCTCAAAAATCCTTATGAAATTTGGCAGAGATGTAGAACATATAAGCTACTTATTAAGTTTTTTTATTGCCACGCGGATAGAGTCGCTGGCGAAAGCTAGTAAATTCTAAATGCATACTTTCTATGCTAAATAGGTCCCAATAATAATGTGATTGTGGTAGAAAATGCTTATAACATGGTCTGGTTACTGGTAGGCACGTCTCCCATTATTGAAGAAAGTGCTTATATTAAAAATTAAATTTAAAATGACATTTATTTTTCCACACCAAAACCTTCGACCTACTAAAATGCTAATTATTTTGCAATGTTGCATAAATTTCATGAAATTCCGGCAGTAATTCTTGTTAGCTTAACGGTGCTCCAATGTTATTTTGTGCCAGAAATTCCTGATAACGTAAGCTTTGGATCGCAGTCGACCGACTGAATAGCCTTTCGCACGTTTAAACGCCCTACCAAAACGACCATGATTCCCATACTCAGTCCATTGATGTAATCGCATCAGTTGAATGATTATTATTGAATGTCATTCATTCATCTCATTACTGAAGTATAAGCTGTATTACTCCAAAATTACAATAAGACACTGTTCAGTTAAACGTGTATTTTAACCATTTGACCGCTTGATTGATATTATGGACGTGAACGTGGTTGTAGTTAGTAGTTAGTAGTAGGGGCTCAGTAATCCGCAACTCCACGACAAGCGCGTATAACAAGATCCGTTGAGCCGTTCCGGAGATACCTTCAAACAAACATCCATCCATCTAAACTTTCGCATTTATAATATTAGTAAGTAAGATGTAAGATGTCGCTGGATGTAGTGCGCGGAATACTACATACTATGGAAGACTTTGCAGAAGACCTACGCTCATTAGTAGACTGACATACTCGTAGACTGGTTGTGATGATGATGATAACAAATTAAAAACTTTAAATTTGATAGCAATAAATTGCTGCAATATTTTTCAAGATTGCAATGTTACATTTTCAATACAACTATTGTTAGTACAGTGAGTGATGCATTTAATTTAAATGGTAGAAAGAGGGAATATTAAAGTGCAGAACACAATAACCTGTCACAGATTCAGAAAATACATTTACAGGGAAATACGATTCAGCCGACAGCGTCATTTGTAAATCCCGGGGGACACAATCCATGAGATCGTTTATGCAAACGCCTGCTACATGGACGGAAAGCGAGACAATTGTCTGTCTTCTTTGACTAAAAAGTAATGAGAAATTATAATACGACTAAACATTATCTACCTACCAATCGTAAAGAATTTACTCTCATTTTTAGACCATCTTTGTTTAGTATAGTTATAACGTTATTTCTTTTTAAATCAATAAAATACTTTTTAAACCTTCTTAATAAATTCACCAAGATGTTGGTGCAATCTTATCCTACTAATATAAAAAATGCAAATGTTTAGATGGATGGATGAATGTTTGTTAGAAGGTATCTCCAGGACGGCTGCATGAGTCTCACTGAAATTTGGCATACAACATACTTTGGAAGACCATATAGGTTACTAATTATTTTTTATTCTCGCGGGGAAGGAGTCGCGGACGACAGTTAGTAATAAAATAAAACTATATTAATACCAACTGGAAAAGCATCGATAAAAGAAGTTTCTAAGAGAAACGCGTTCACAGACTTCAACAAAACAACTTCATTTTTGACATTAAGAACCTTTTGAGTTATTACTTTTTTCTGGGAATTTATCACGACTGAATGAAAATGTTTTAACTGACTTTTAAAAGCGAGTTCAATATTCGTTCGTATTTTTATGTCTGCTATCTCAGAATTTCTCTTGATTATTTTGATAATTCTTTTTTTAATTCGAATGCTGGTGTCGTGTGGATGTCAAAAGAACATGTACATAACAAATTTAATGGACATAAAAAGTGTATACTTTGGGTAACCACTGTACCCTATTTTATGTAAAACTAGCTTTTACCCGCGACTCCGTCCGCATGGAATAAAAAATGCACACAAGATAAAAAAGTTCCTATGTCCGTCTCCTAGTTCTAAGCTACCTCCCCATACATTTTCAGCTAAATCAGTTCGACCGATCTTGAGTTATAAATAGTGTAACTAACACGACATTCTTTTATATATATAAGATTATTTTTGCCATATATCAATATAATATAAAATAAGAATTTAATGGTGCATAGAATAATCAAATTTTCGGTCATAAATCTAACTAGCTTAGCGTACTTAGGCGGAATGTCGCGCCAGAATTTCACGATAACGCTGGCTTTACAACGAGCCACATGTTGTAGTGAAACTTGGATATAAGATCAACTGATAAGCGTCTGTTATCCAAATGTTCTGTGTTTAGTGCTGCTTGTTTCACGTTTAGGTTAATACAAATTGTTCAATTATATAACTAAGTTTAATGTAATAAATATAAACCTTGGCGAGTACATTATACGTAAACCTTTTTTTCACAGCCACAATTTCAAAAATCCTGTAGAAAAACAAAATATTCTTCCGTAAGCATATTAGTATGCTTAAAATATTTAATAAATTACTGTAATAAATACAGTTGAATTTCTTTTTATAAGTTTTCTTGATATCTGAGTGGACAATAGACTGGTACAAAAAACTGGTTGCAAATAGAAATTTTGTTATCGCTTTTTATTCGTTATAAGAACGGTTGCGGCCAGTGATTTATATTATACGTTGCATAGTGCAAGACGGAAACGTCATACATATAGTAAATGCTAAATGTGGCAATTCATTTTATTTATTTTTTTATTTACATATATCATTTTAAACAATAGTACAATTTAAATTTTTTACTATTATTGTCTGCGTTTTTAACATAGAAACGGTAAAGACGGTAATTTTCGCAATTGGTTCTTTAATCTATATTAAACTTCGTAATGTTAGAGACAAAAATCAACACTGTGCCGGTGTATCGGCGCAGCACTAGACATGTCAAATATCAACGCTTACGTCGCCTCACTACAGCTATCTGTCACTTGGTTTTGGGTAACTTTTAGCGCGCAATACGCTCGAGATGATCTTGACTAATAATTCTCTAAAAGTAATTAACTAAATTAGTAACATATTTTGTAGTTATGTAGAGAAAATCTACTCACTTTGGTAGAACATAAAAACATAAAAGAAAAACAGCAGACTGTTCAGAATAATTTTAATAATGAACATTGTCATATCTCGTAGTTGTTACATCATGGTGTTCCGGCGTCACGATCAAAGCAATGAAATGGGTCAGATCTTAACAGCGGCCGGCCGGGCTATTAATTTCAATCGATATATCTAACACAGTCGGAAGCTAAATTAAGAAATATAAGGAATTTTAGTAAAATTACAAAAACTCAAAAATAAACACAAACAAGTGTTTTTGTACAATTTTGAAACCTTAATAAATATTTGTTTATAGAATTTGGTAATAAAGGTTTTTTTTGCATTGGTTTTAGGTCCATCAGAGAAACATATGCCAATAAAGAAATATTTAGATGTGTTTCTTATAACCCAGATCATCTCCCTGGCTTTATTAGCCAACTTCAAAACGAAGGAGGTTATCAATTCGACTGTATTTTTTTATATGTGTTACCGCGAAACTCCGCCCCTGGTGCTCCGATTTTGATTAAAAAATATCGAAAGGAAGTGCTTGCAGATGGGTCCCATTTTTTTTTTTTTACCTCTCATGTGGGGTCGGAGCACATGGTTTTATCAATCTTAATATTTTGGCTTTATTTTACGGACGGCCGCGTACCTGACGCCAACTCTACTTGGGAGAGAAATTAAAAATTAATATAGATAAATAATATTTAATCTCTGAATTAAATAATTTAAGGGATTTAAACTTGAAATTGTACATCATTATAATTCAGAAGGGTTACCCATCGAATTAATTTTCGGATAATAACTACCTAAATTCCAAATTATTTATATTAATGTATGCATCATATTAACATAGGCGAGTTTGCAGAATATAGTTCAAAGTTATATGTGAAAAGCTAATTATATTGCTCCGGTGCATTAATTAACAAATATTGCGGCCGCGTATATATCAATATTAGTATGCCTAAGTAAGATACATAACTGGGTAATCTATAACAGTTTATGTTTTACGTATGCGTTATGATAAGTTATTATTTCTAACATATCTACGATTTTATTACGTACATTAGAAATAAATACTTTCGAGCTAGGTTTAAGATTATCTTTGTTCTTATGTAAAACTAGCTGTTGTCCACGACTCTGTCCGCGCGGCGTAAAAAAGACTTAATAAGTAGCCTGTGTATTTTTCAAGACTATGTTCTAGATCTGTGTCAAATTTCATTAAGATCCATTAACTTCTTCGGGAGATACCTTCAAACAAACATTCATTATATTTATTAATAATAACATTAGAATCAAATTTCAGTAAAATTTTCTAGTGTTATATTTTTTTAAATGCACAAGAATAAAACACAATTAATGTTATAAATTCATGTTAATAGAATAAACGTGACATTTTTAGGAATAATAATACTAATTTAAACTCATATCCCAATTAAAACCCGAATAAAATATAATAAAAATATTATTAGAAGTAAACGAAAACATTGTTGTATTAAATGATGTATGTATGTGGTTGGAATATTTGGAGAATAGAATTTGTGCATTGTTCGCGAGAGCAGCCGGGGCTGAATGATTTATTATACAAGTTGCATGGCGCAGTAAACTGTTATTGGACAAGAAAAGAAAATGCATAAGGAAATGAGAAAAACAAGAACTTTACTAAAAATATGCATGTATATGGTGTACATAGTGTTCAGGTTCAATTTATTAAATTTCAATTTAATAAAATTATGTTATTGGTACGAAGCGATGGATGAGTATAGATTTGACTAGAGATGTCAATCTGGACAGTCTGGATAATTGCAGTTGTTACGTGTTGGTGAATAGACCATATGAAGAGTTATGGAGCCAAGGTATCAGGCAAGGCATTGAGAAAGACTGATGATGATGATGACTATAAAAACAAAAGGTTAACGAAAGCTTTCGACCCGAGATCTCTTAAATGCATGTTGCGTGACAATTAATTCAATCTATATTATTTGTTCAAATCCAAACCACCACTACAAAACCGCTACCATCAGTGAGTGGGGAAAATCAAATAGGCACAAAATACTACGTCTTATAGCCAGTCTATTTATAGAGGACAGTGTTTCGATGAATTCGTCAGAGTGGCAGCGAAAATTTTATATTTTAAATTAAGAACGGACTTGAGAATTGGCGGTTTTTGCCACTTTAACGCGCTGCCGCACTCTCTTGATCACGTTCCTAATTACTTTCATTAATATCCGGGAGGGGAAATACAAACAAGCTGGGGGAAGCCATTTTATGTTTTGTGTAGAAATACAACTTTTTAATGTATAAAGGATGATTGGAATTATGTTACTTTGATGTGAAAGTTTACGAGTTAATATTTTACATCAATTGACAAAACACACACACAATTTATATATCAAGATTTAATTTTCATTTAATATTAGTTTTTCATAAGTGTCCATAACCTTCAACTGCTTAAACTCTAGTACAAAAACATGTTGCCGTCTCATTCATTCTCCTTTAAAAACTGAGATAGTTATACGTTTCGGTCTTAAAAATGGTGAAATAAACATTTAAATATCTTAATTTTGATGAAAATTTAATATGAAATTAGTCATCAGTACTAATAAGAGAACGAAATCGGCTAACATATATGCGTAGATGTATGTAAGGACCGCGCCAAATTTAAGTCTGTGATCTCTGCCTACCCCTCTGTGTTACGAGCGTGAATTATGTTATTGTTGTATAAATTAGCAAATATAATATTCCAAAACTTCAGCTGATTTTTATCTATAAAAGTCAATACCCTGCCTTCAACTTTTCTTGGGATATAATTGAATATATATTTAGGTAGGTATGGCAAACGTCTTTGTTGTTTCAGTCTTACGCCGTCTCTGACAGAGATCGATGTGTCAGACACGTGCTGGTCTGACGGGAACATATTGAGCGCTCTTCGTCTTGTCGATGGTGGACTGTGACATTGCAACTGTTGTTATAGTATCAAATACAGTGACTATCTCATGTTCCTTCTTAGAATTTAATACGGAGAAAAATGTTATGTTAAAATTAATTCTTGAAACATTTTTTAATTGAGTTTTCAGTCTCGTAACATAATACACAAAATCATTATAACACGACAGTATTTTCAAATAGGATGAGCAACGCAACAATACAGTTTTTTTCATTTATGTTTCCACAGTGAAAATCCACTGCTATAGCGAGTATATCCGTAAAAACATATTGTTACCGTAGTAATCGTTAATTATGAAAGAAAAAAAATGTTAAAGCGCAACTTTAACAATTGTGTAGTGACGTGTTTTTATTTAGCTTCAAATGGTCAATTTATTAATCTTCGTTGTCAGTTTATTTTTTAACACAAAAAAAAGATTTGTTAAAAAGTAAATTCTCGTAATGCGCCTTAAAATTCCTTAATTAGTTTTCTTTGCGCTTTTATCTGACTCTCAGCGGCCGTCTAATAGACCTATCATAACTTCTGCCCATGGTAATCGCCTCCTCAAACTTCCATCCCTATTTTACATATTTATAATATATATATTTTTTTATTTAGATCTTATCGTTTTCATTTCAATTATTTAAATATTCGTAAAAATAAATAAATGTAATTTTTAACCCATAGATAAATAGAGTTAATGTTCCACATCTATAGTTTTATTTTATAAGGGAAGGGGGCAAACGAGCAGCGGGAACACCAAGGTGTTCATCGACGCCCATGGACATCTGCAATACCAGAGGAATCGCAAATGCGTTGCCGGCTTTTGAGGAGGTGATACGCTCGCTTCGCTTATAGTTAATTAATATTATTCAAATTTAAATTCAAAAATCTTTATTTCGGACAACATAGATGTTAAACCATAGATTTTTATACTTTTATCAAAAATTTACTGACTTCGATAAAGCCCCTGATGCTACATTTCTTCTTCAACATGTTAACCTTCAATTTTATTTCCCGTTCATACAGTGATTCCCAAAATAATACAGTTACGATAAAGTCCTACAACACTTTAGAAATATCTGTATTAAATAATTAAACAACAGCTAAACTCACATTTTAAACAAATTACACCTACGGGTCCTTCAAGAAGCGAGGTTATCAACATCTCAAAGTTCGGCAACGCATTTGCAATTCCTCTGGCATTGCAGATGTTCATGGTTCAAGGTGTTCGTCGACCTTGGTGTTCCCGCTGCTTGTTTGCCCCTGTCTCTTATATAAAAAAAAAAACACGGGACAACAAACACTATCGCTGTTATTTAACTAGTTTATTAAAATGTAACGAAACTTTAATAATATTAAGGTACAAAAATACAGTCAGAAAAATGTGCCAGTATCATTAGAAATGTATAAAACGAAAAAATACACCCTTATATTACTTCTATAAAATCTTCACGAGGGAAAGTTAGTCGCTAAAGGCAATGATCCTTGGCGTATACTCAAAACTTTCCTGCATTACCTTGCTCGTTTATCATGAGAAAGAAAAGTTTTCGACCTACATTTTGTTAAAGGTAACTAGCGAACTGAGCTATGTTTATGAAATAAATCAATAACTCGCTGTTACCACTGTTATTTTCACACATAAATATTAAATTTAAAACGTAATAATTATCATATCCGAATATGGTCTGAAAATACGTCTATTTATTTATCTACTAGCTGTATCCCGCGTCTCCGTTCGCGTGGAATTAAATATAAAACTTAAGTAATGCGTTCTTCTAGATTATGTTCTGTATCCATGCAACGGATTTAAATGTAGTTTACATTTAAATCCGTTGAGCCGTTATGTAGACACCTTCTAACAAATATCCATCCATACATACTTCCAAACTTTCGCATTTATAATATTAATAATTTTATTCAACATATTTCATACATACATAAAATAATTTATTTATTTTAATTGCTATGATTTAACAAAATTTACAACTAAATTAACTCACTGTTTAAGAGCATGAAAACTAAAAAAGTACACAATTTTGATTTCCTTCATTTTCCGCATTCATGTGTAGGCTTTCAATTTTTCAAGTGTGTCGTACATAATTTGCGTTTGTCGGTTGCCATTCAAGCACCTCTTATGTCCGCCTAGCCCCACAGTACCCATCCCTACTTCGAGTGCTGGGAGGGACTGAATTCAAACGTTAAAACAATACCTACTAGCAAACCCTGACGTGAAAGGAATTTTGAGATCGTCAAAACAACCCCTTAGGTAAGTGGTTTGAATAACTATCGTAGGGCAAAGTTTTTACATTAGATTTGTAAAATATTCATGCTTCTGAATGAAAATCAGTTTTTAATTTTTACGAATAATTATATCTCTCGTATATTTTTGATTACATGTAGTTTTTTATTTTTTTTTAATATAGATTAGCTTTTGCCAGTGACTTCATCCGCGTGGAATTAAAAAAAAAAACTTATAAGTAGCCTCTATGTTCTACATTTTTGCCAAATTTGATCAAGATCCGTTGAGTCGTTCCGGAGATACATTCATACAAACATCCAACCATCCATCTAAACTTTAGCATTTATAATATTAGTAAAGTTGTACATTTGACTTTTAAAGCGACTCTATAAAACCGTAAAAGCTTTCCCCGAAAACTTTTCAATCCGTAGATATAAAGTAATAGAATGTATAACCAACCGTTCACATGCGCTATATTGAAGTTTGACGTAGCTATACTTTTACATCCCGCGCCTACGCGCCTACGCCAACAGATAATAAAGCTGACAGCTGTCGATGCGTCCATAAAGTTTTTATAGTAACGCCCATAGATTCAGTAGAAACAATAGGCGACATGCCATCGGAATATATTGTACGCCTTCTTTGTCACCGACAAACTGCCAACTACGACATTTTTAAATTTCACCGGCAATATTCCAAAGCAATTACAAACTGTACATTGACACATTCATTTACAATTTTTTCATTATTCCTATATAAAGTTTATCCCTATCGAAACTTCGAGTTTTATTTAAATGAAATGTGAAATAGAAAGAACAGTGTAGAAATGGATATTTATTTAGTTGCGCGATGAGTGCTAAAAACAGAATATTACTGAGATATTCGCCTTCGACTTTTTATTAACAGGACCTGTCAAGCGCAAGCATTTTCCTCTATCAAATAAAAACAAACAATAAGTTCTTGATGTGCTTGATTTTTGTAAGTATAAGTTTTTGAATGATTTGCATTTTACGCAAAATAATAAGCACATGTGTGATTGTCATGTCCTCTCCTGGATAAAGTTGCAGAATTAAGGAGCGTCGGAACATAATTAATGTAATATTTTTTTTTCCAATATGTGTTGCCCAATGTTGCACGAAATAAATAAATAAATAAAATAACCCGATGAATCATTTTTTTTTTATTTATCTCATGTAACATTAGGTAGGTAACATATTGGAAAATATTACATTAGTTTTTTTACATATAAAATTACAATATTGTACACACACACACACACACATACACATACTATAAACAATTTAACAGATTCATTATACTACATGCAACTAAAAAAAAAATTCTTAAATAATAGACGAAATTAATCCCAATTAAAATTTATAAGAATCTTGTAGACTGTATGTCGCCGGTCATGTGGACGTATGCACGCACCCAGTGTCGCCCTATCGGACAGTCAAGCTTATTGCTAAGGCCTCTTAGTATGGTGGTATGATGCCAATTGGTTGTGAACCATGAAGTTGGCCATATTTTTACACTTTTCCACAAAAAACAACAATATGATTTATCAGTTTTTGTTACGACGTTCTTCAATTTATTTAGTACAACGGCGGTGGCTTAATGCCTAGTCCGTTTCTTTATAATCAAAGATGGGGATATATTCTGAGCTCTTGCGCTTTAATGATTCCTTTGAACATAGAATGCTTAGCTTTTTTCAGAACATTGCTTCTTTATTGTTTCCGAATAAATTAGTATTCGTATTTCAGTTTTCTTTTTATTATACCTATTTTTTCATTTTATTTCAGGAACGATTGGTCGATTGTTAAATCTAATTTTCTATTTTATTTGTTTCTATCAGTTCTTCATTTAAAAAGTATTTCTTAATTGTTTTAAAATTTCTACTGACTTGAAGATTAGTATTGTATTCTTATACTTGTATGTATTTTATTATTTTAGTTTCTTTACAGTATCTCGAGAAAATAAATAATATTTAAGAAGCTGGTTTAACCCTACTAAATAAACTTCCTAAAATTAATCCACAAATATACTTAGTGATAAGTTATGTGTACTTATTTTCCCCGCAATAATCGAACTCTACAAACTTTAGTTATCGCTAACTAAATATAAAACAATAACTTTGATAAGCTATTTATGTGAAAATAATACGAACAATCGTGTCTAAATGTGAAGAGACATTGAAGAAAAGCTGACTCAGGTAATAAACAGTTTGCTTTAGATCACGCTCAACCCGACAGACAAAATTTAGCAGTATTGACTAGTATTGAACATACATGTTAGGTTTTGCATAAAGGTTTTATCCTTGCAAATATAAACGACATGAATAACCTTGTTACATAGTCGAGTCATCTATTCGGTTAGTATAGACATAGCGATGTTAAGTCAACTGATGAGCTCCGCCATCTTGAAAATTGCCGGGACTTTTCTTACGACGATCTTAACCAATAGGTTGCGAGCGACTGTCTTTGGGGATGACAGATAGAATTGTCGGCGACGCGCGCTAATCACGAACGTCTATTAAATTGCATTGCATAAGTCACTTATGCCCGAATACTGAAACGTTACTTAAATATCTCCTTTCGTAAGCATTGCTTACAATTTAACAGACGTCAAAATTTAAGTGGTATACACAAACGCAAATCAAGACATGTAAGCGCGTGATTCCGTAAGTAGACGTATTATTTTTACGTCATGGCAACATCCTTTGTTTTCGGTCAAAGAGTGTATAAAAAATACTTGTTCTCGATTACATTTTCTTAAAATTCACTTTACGTATCCGTTTCACGCAGCATGGCTTGGACAACCTATAGTTGTAAGACGTGTTCATTCCCAAATAGTAAAGAAATTTAAAATAAAAATACTAAATAATCAAAAATCAAAGAAGGTTGTTAAAAAATATCCTTTCTGTTTAAAGTATTTTTAAATAAAAAAAATTAAAAAATTTGACCATACTTTTGTAGAATGGAAAGCATCTGGCGTTATGTTTTGACAAGTTTAAATTAATAAAATTTTAATAAATCATAATGTCATCAAGACACTTTTTAAGCAGTTTAAGCGGGCGCAGACAGATGTCGCTACAAACCTATTTGCGATTTCGATATATTCTCGTTCAGTCGGCATTTTTATATAAATACTAGCTGTCGCCTGCGACTCCGTTCGTGCGCAGTTAAAAAAAACTTTATAGGGGTATGAATAATAGATTTTGGCCGATTCTCAGACCTACTGAATATGCTCACAAAATTTCACGAGAATCGGTCAAGCCATTTCGGAGGAATACGGGAACGAACATTGTGACATGAGAATTTTATTTGTCCGAATGCGATGATTATGATGAAGCAGACATGTTAACACCTTAGATTTTCACTTTTAAGATAGCCCGCGACCACTCTTAAATTGTTGGCGTACTTAAGTCGACATGACAGTTCTTTTGACAGCAAAATGTCGTTGAGTGACGATCCAGTATAAGAAATGTGATATTGAGTGGCCTTTAAGCATGGTACGACTTGAGTGGCATCAAAGTTAAGATGCGTCTTTAACTGACTTACGAAAATTCCATATTGGAGTTTAAGCGTGGTCTTATAATTTAAGACGCTCTTACATATTTAAGTGACGTTTCAGTATTCGGGCATTAGTGTTTAAATTCGCCGGGTATTGAAGATTTACATTGCTGTGTGTACGAAGGCCCTTACAGTTTTGTTACAATGCTAGAGCTAAAACTGTCGTAATAACCCTACTGTGTGTAGCGTACAGAAATTAAGTCAAGTGAAGTAACCGATTAACAAGACTTAGGTTGGACTAACTTTTATTCGCGGCTTTTTTCACAGTACAAAGCACATGATAAAGTATATTTTATCCATTCAATTCATTAATATTACACTGTAAGGGTCGCCGAAAGGGTCGCCTTTCCATTACCTATTCGTCTGTGAAAAATTTATTGTTAGATATTTTTTCATGTTAAATGAATTGTACTATTTATTTTTATTACTTATCATTTTAAAGTTTCACTTTTCATCTGGCTATTAGATAAAGAAAGCAAAAAAAAATGAGAAAAGTTGTTAAAACAAATGGTTGGTGTTATAGCAGAGGTAAATTGTTCCGAGCTAGCTAATGTGAAGGCATGATGCGACTTTTTGTTTGTTTCTAAGCGTCAGAGGAACTTTGAGGCAGCGCAGCCGCAAAATAAACTTTTATATATAGCAATGAAAGAAAATATGTCACCAGTGTAACTAATATTTGTCCATATTGGAAAACGAATTAACTGTACGAATATTTATATCATAATCCTTTTTAGTATTTTATCTGTTTTCCACATTCATTTCCCTTTATTTAATAATCTTTTACTTTCAAAACAATAATTTACGTATTAATCGATTTTATAAAATATCGAAAGCGATTAAAATAAAACAATTGTTTTACGTTGAAAATTTTCAGGCAATCGGAATTATATTGTGTCTGAAATAATGAAGACTTAGGGGATGGATTAATTTCGTGAGTAAGAAGCGAAGAGCGTAGAAAAGGTCCGGGCGGCCGGGCGTATCCGGCGGAATTACGCGACGCTAGCGCCGCCGTGCACACTTCGTCCGCAGTTTCACTTCGCGCTCGAACTGAGCGGACGTTTTTCTTGTGAGCGTCGCGCTGTACTAATACATCGATTTTTAGTCGCGTCAGTGTGTGTGCGTGTTATTTGTGTGAGTGTAGTGATAGTGTTTAAAGACAATCTGTTTTGTAAGTAATTTTTTTAAGTGTTTAATATTTTTTTTTAAATTATTTTTCAAGAATTTCGAAGGCCGTGTAAATGTTAGGTTGTTTTTATTAGATCGTTTTCCGGGCCCGTGTCGCTTAATCAACGGTTGTCAAAACTTTTAATAACTCGCCTCGCATTTTAGTGCGCCAGTAAAGTACTTTTAAGGGCGTTCCGGATAATAGACATTTCAACGTGTTAATTGCTAAAGTTCTAATTGGATAAGTATAACTGCCTAACTACTAGAATATGAGTAATATTTATAATGTAAAAATACAAGCGAAAGATCGCAAGTTCACAAGCGCTTAAAAGTTTAAACGATAACTTATTTAAATATGCAAACAAATAAAAAAATATATATATAATTTTATTGTAATTTAAATACAATTACTAGTATTAATTCTAGTGATTAATATTACATGATTAGTATTTTTTGCCGCAAAAATTTAAACTAGCATTAAATCGCATGCATTTGCTAACCTTGACACATTTAGAATTTTATGTAGTGAATTCTTAAAGCCCAGTTAAATATTTAATTAGATTTGTGTTAGTTTTTTTTTTTTTTTATATTGCAACATATTTTAATATATACCGACGGCAATATTATATCTCTTCATATCTCTGACAACATTGACAGTGTATTGATTGCCTGCGCTGATTTATAATGTAGTCATCGTACCCGAAAGTGTTGGAAAATTAATTTAATTGTAGACTGACATTTTACTGAAAAAATGTACTAGTCTTCTAGTTATTAAAAAAAATTGGACCCATCTGCAAGTACTTCCTTTCGATTACAATATTTTTATCAAAATCGGAGCACCAGGGGCGGAGCATCGCGGTAACACACATTAAAAAATGCAGTCTAATTGATAACCTTCTTTTTGAAGTCGGCTAAAAATAGTATGCAAAATTCACAATATTTTTAATGGGGTTTAAGTCCATTTTGTTAGTTAGGGCATTAAATACTACTGCGGTAGAGTTTACAAACCAACATCTATAACCAAATGCATAAACTTACAGAAAATAGACGTGAAAGTGTATTCTGATGATTGAGCCGGGCACCTAATTTTACTCCTCTTACCCTACCATTCTCTCCTGTGACAATAAGGAAAACAGTTTTTCTCTACATCTTCTCTTCTGTCTAGTATCAACTAAGAGACAATCAGACGCAAAACCAGGCGAATTACTGCTACTCATAGAAATCTAGAGTTAGTCAATTTCGTAGACGGATTGGATAGATTTCGTAGATGTTTATATTTAGTGGTGGCGATCGGGCCACCTGAATTTTCCGAAACAGCGAAACGACCGCTATCCATATCCTTTAATCCACAGAGTAGGGGACGCACAGAAAGAGAATATTTTTTATGAGTCTCCTCTCATCCCATACTACATTTAAGGTGGAACGAGGACTAAAATTCGGCACTACACTTTCTTCCGTCTTCTTTTAATTTTTTAGCCATCGAAATTCAATCTTATTACTTTCTTGTTTATGTGTTTATCATCCCCGCAAAATGTGTGTATAGATAACCTTTTGCTTCTCAATTTCTCCAACGCGCATTTAAGCTCCAATGAATACACAGATTCTTAATTTTAACGCACTTGTATATTTGTGTGTTTAACAAAATTTGTTTGGTCAGGTATTCGTGTACGCTTGGTCATTGTTTGTCTAATTAAATGAAGTGCGATCGGCGAAGTTACGTGAGGACAGCCTAACTAATGGTCGGCTAATGTTTTTGTCGCGTGACGTCATTACGCAGTTCCTGAATGATTGATTAACTCTGCGGTCCGTGGCCGTTGATAGCTCAATGTTCAGTTCAGATTCGAATCACTCATTAGATTAAGTTAAAAAAATAACGCAGGCGTTTTACATAAGGGAATTTGTAACGAGTTTCTTTTAAATGTCTTTCATAAAAATAACTTCCTTCAATTTATTCTTATCTTTTGTTATTGAAACATTGTCACATTAAACAAAACCACATTGTTTTCCATTGTAGCTTCTTCAAAACTAAGATAATATATTTTTCTATGGGTCTTTTGAAAGTGGAAATCCACAGTTACAGCAACATTATTTTCCAGTAATGTATTACTGCCAAAGAAATACTCACCACATATCAAGGTTTTTCAATTTCTTTCGTAATAAGAGTTCAGATACAGAGCAATAGAGATTGACACAGTCAATATCGTGGAGTCTACAAACGTCCATACAAAGGCAATAAACACAGGCTGCGATCGCAGCGCACTCTAGTGTAATACGATTTGAGACTCTACAGCACTCGGGTCGTGTTTACGCGGACAATCTTGATACTTGATATAAAGTATTTTATTGTGTTTGTTGAGATCCAATACATATATATTGTTTTGGTTATTGTTAAAGATTGCAGTAATGAGTATTAATTATGTTTGGTTATGTTGCAATATTTAATCAAAGTATTCAAATATTAATCTAAATATGTTTGTAATATTGCTATTAAATTTTTCAAAATTAGAATTTTTTTGTGTACAAATTTGAAAATAACTTGGAAAGAAAAGAATGAAAAGTTGAATTATATATTTTTTATTTTTCTCAGTTTCAAAAACAAAAAACATCGTTATCAATATATAATTTATATTTTCATTAATTTCCATAACATTAATTCGACAACAATAATTTTCCTCACAAGTTTATCGCTGAAAGGGAAGTCTTGTTTTCAATTGAAATTACGCTTTGAATTTTCTCAACACGCCCGTAACACAATGGCTTAGAACTTGGAATAATTAAAAGTTTTAAACGATAAATAATAAATTATTTTGAGGGCGAGTCCTTTTGACATTAATTTCACGCTCCCCTTCTCTTATCTTAACGCACCTGTTTCATATAGTTTTTGGTTAATTAAAAAAAATAAAAACAATTTTTACGCGACTGACTCAAAAGATATGTAGTCAGAGAACTACATTCGCTGAGAATTAAAAATCGTTCTCAAAACTATCACTATAACAGCTATAATTTAGCTTGTATGTATTTGATAGTGGTAGATCCAACAACAATAATTGTTGGTTGCACGAACGGGTCGACTAGTGCAATACCACGACCACACAGAAGACAGTAGTGAAATGGAAGTCATTCCGCGTTTCATCTGATGCATGTGCGTGTCGGAAGCAATTTTAGTCTATGTTCTCTTCATGAGGAGATGCATACGAAGGAGAAATATCCACTTTATTTGCGTACTCTTCTCAATCGTCGCTGCACATGTACATCTGCCATTGAAGATGTTCATGTGCAGCGGTCACTTCGGTTATTTCGGTGAATTCTGGTTACGGCGTGCTCGTTTGCCGCTTTATAATATAAAAAAAATTTGCAATTACACGTTTTCACAGTAGGAAGTTAACGCCCTCGACTGTATTTATGCATTTATATAAAGTCTAGTGTAATTAAAGTACAATGTATTTTCATTACAAACACACAGACAATTGTCTCTTGGTACAATGTAAATATTGCATAAGATCGGAGTTAAATCTGGATGTGATGTCAAGGGTACGACGCACGCTCGATAGTGAAAGAAATCTAAATTAAACATCAACGCCCAGTTCTAGAATAATAACCGTGTAGAATTCCCACTTCTTAGGAATACTATTTACTACACATAATGTACTCAGACATTAATTTAGGAGTTCAAATACACTAAACGATAAAAAAGTTGAATCAATAAAAAATCGAAGTTATTTATCTACGTTGCAGTCAATTATTATTTTTTTAAATATTTTCGTTCTCATCTTGATATAGACGATGTCGCGAGCAACAGCTAGTCAAATATACTGTTAGAAAATTTTAATCGGCCCCGAATCTCATTCACTCAAATAAACGCGGTCCAAGCGTGAAATACTTGGCCCAGTGCCCAATGACAGTCGCGGGTGTCGACTGTCCCCGGTAACTTTATTGTGGCTGATTAGTTCACTTATAGGAGTAATAGTAATTTACTAATAAATGCGAATGTTTAGATAGGTGGATGGGTGGATGTTTGTTTGGAGGTATTTCTGAATCGACTCAACGGATCTTGATGAAATTTCATAGTCTGGAAGAACACATAGGATACTTATTACGTTTTTTTTAATAACGCGCGGATGGAGTCGCGGGCGACAACTAGTTGTTTAAATAAATCTATTATACAAAAATAGTCGAATTAACCATGATTTCAACGACGAAAGAATCACGTATTGCCAAAATCTTTCTCCATCTGATTCTTTTAAAAAAGACAGAGATACCAACATGTAAAGATATTTTGGTCGTGGAAACAATTGACTGATAGAGAGTTCTTATTACCCCTGTATGCGTAACTTGACATTAATACAAACTTATCTTTTCTAAAAATGTCAAAAAAGTATTAGTAGAAACTTATGAATAAGCAGTTTTTCAACCAAGGTCAAGGTCAACTCAATTTAGGAAAAGCTTTTCATCTAGCGTATTAGGTTCTTAATTAAGCTGTAATCTGATCGACCGCAGACTCTCAAACCAACCTATCGATTCACTATCGCACTATCAGACTAGACCCACATTGACAAAATCTTACTTCCAGACTTTCTTCAAAGTATTTGCAGACAAAGATTTCGTAATTAATCAGACTATTTGAGGAGATTAAATCGATATCGTTCTTTTAAGAGATTCTATGGTTTCCAATGTGGATTTATTATGCAGATGTAATCCAGCGCTGATTTTGTTCGCTGTACTGGAATATTATAAGCAGGGTATGAATACGGGCGTATCACTCTAGACTTGCTGCACATAGGTATTAATTACAAATGGTTAATATTATCCCGTCTATTGATAATATGTTGAATGTCTTAGACCGTATCTTTTATATAAAGAAAACTATATTATTTGACAGTATTTTCAAGTGAAATTATAATATCTTACTTTACTTATTTTAATAATTTATTTACCACGTATACGTATGATGAGTGTGTGTGCGAGAAGCCTAATTTCAGTCCTCTTTCACTTCTCACCATTATCTCCGGAAATGTTAGGATGTGGAAGTGGATTTCACTAAAGAGGGGAAGCATAGGAAGATGAATTATTCTCTTTCTGTGCGTGTATCTTGTGTCGTCTGTGGTCTTTAAAATGTAATAAAATGTACTAACCGAAAATTTACTCACCGAGGAACAACTGCTATTTTGATGATATATGGAATTATGAGTGATGATCATATAAACAAAAAAGTAACGAGATTGAATGTGAATGGCTATAAAGGTAGAGGAAGACCAAAGAAAGTATGGGTGGATTGTGTGTAAGAGGATATGCGCAAGAAGGGGAATAAAGATATGGCGGCTGATAGAGATGTATGGAGGAGTAGTACATACTGTCGATCCTCCGTATGGATAAGGGAAGGTTGATGATGATAATGATTATGGAAGTATGAGTGAATTTCTAAACTTTTTGTAATATAAGTAGAAAAAAAAGTTATTTACTACTTTAATTCCATTACTAAATTTTGTATAGAATACATTAACCAACTAAATGCCGAAGGTACAGTGTAAGTATTAAAAGATTTCTATTTTCATTCATTTGATATTTACTCGTAATTTGAACGTATTCATATCTCAGAAACGCGACTAGATTATAGTTCGTAATGTTGACATTGTAGGCGTTGAATTGTAAAGGAAATTGCGAACGGCACGCACGTTTGTCGTTTTACATTGCTAATCTATTTTGAGTCTGAAAATAAGTTTAATTTGAATTTATTTCTTAAATTAGGTTTAGACAACAATATCTGTTGCACGACGCTTTTAACTTTAATAATAAAATTAGATATATATTTTATTTAAACCTGATTTAACGTTGTATTATCGGTAGGAATTTAGTTCCATATTGTGTTAAATATTTGAATAGTATTGTTGAAGTGTTAATTAAGGAAACAATTTAGATGTAAAGATTTTATTAATCTTCAAAGTTGTAAATTAAAAAATTCAAAATGTCGGATAGAAATTCAAGTTTTATACTCTTGCCGTGCTTACGGACGCAAAACGGAAAACTCAAGTTACGAACTTTGGAAAATAATTCAGTAGAGAGTGTAATTCAATTGTAAAACATTGTAAGTCGCAACACCGACCATGTCGCTAAGGGTATTGTCGCTTCCGAAACAATTACAACTCTAATTTTATTTATTGCCGACTGACCTTGCGTTTCCACTGCAGAAACATACGTATAAAATATATGTAGAGATAACAATTTATTCATTTTAATATGTTCTCTTTTAGCTAAAATGGCAAGTTGGAAGTTACTTAATTTGTATTCTTCAACGGAGAGTTAGAGAAGGATGTATGGATGGATGTATGCTAGATGGTATATATACAAACTGGTTCAACGAATCTCAACGTAATTTGGCATATATGTAGAACATAGTCTGGAAGAACACATAGGCTACTTTCTTAGTTTTTCTTGAATACCGCGCGGTTGAAGTCGCGGGCGACAGCTAGTAAAATGTATGTTACATACGAAAGTTTGGATGGATGTTTAGCTGAAGGTATCTAGGAACGACTGCATATTGATAAACTAACGTTCAATTTAAAAAGATTACACTATTTTATTTCCAGTTAAAAAAAAATTGCCGCTCTTTGATGACAAATAAAATATTTAATTAACACTTGGCGAAAAGCGAACAATGAATCTCGCATTTACATATAGTGAATTAAAAAAAAACCCGCTACAATGATTCGAACGAGTACCGTAGGGACACAGCCTGACCCCGGGGCTGTTCTGTTTAGAAAAAAAGAAATAACCAAACGAAATATTGTTTCGTATTTATGAAACAATAGATTACAATGCTAACGATATTGCTTCACGGTGTAGCGAGCTTCAGTATTATTACAATAAAAGGTTTCGTGTTTTTTTAAAACAGTAAAGTTTAACTTTCGTAACAATGCGTTCAAATTAATTAATTTCAATTCGTTTAAAAATTATTTTAACCATTCCAATGAATTGAATGATACAAATCTCTGACGCATATTTAAAAGGAAATATTTCATTGAATGATTTTTATACAACTTTTACAATGAAATTTATACAACTGAAAAAATATTGTTTGTTTTACTGTTGGTTTCTGAAAGCAAAATCGCCGTTTTAAAATGTATTGTTATATCTGTTTTATCAACGACTAGCTTTTACCCGCGACTCCGTCCGCGCGGAATTAAAAATAGAAAACGGGGTAAAAATTATCCTATGTCCTTTTCCTGGTTCTAAGCTACCTGCCCATCAATTTTCAGCTAAATCAGTTCGACCAATCTTGAGTTATAAATAGTTTAACTAACACGACTTTCTTTTATATATATAGATAATGACAGGGATGACGATATTTTTATATAAATATTTTGGTCTCAGAAACCTACGGTACCCTTATTGATAGAATGATATTAGGATTTTAGCTTGATCATAATTATAATTTAATATTAAAAAAATTAAGGTAACTTTTTTATTTACTTGTTAATAAGACGACTGTCACGACTTCGACGGCGTAATAAATAGAAAATGAATTAATTTTACTTTAATTTGTGATAAATGTCTATCAATTTATAACTGTTATTTAGTTATTTTACTTATTCGACTTTTGTAATATAAGTATAAAAAATAATTTTATGTAATTGTTTTTTTTATGGAAATTAATGGAGCGAATTTGAGCGGCAATGTCACAATCGGTCTTTTACCGTTCAGATCGATGAAACACTTAAGTAAGGCGATATTAAGAGCATCCGAAACCGACGTTCATGTATACGTAGATGTGTCAGGACCGCGTCAAATGGAGGTCCGAATTTTTGTCTACTCCTCTGGGTTACGGGCGTGAGTTATGTTATTTGTTGTTGTTATAACTAAGATGAAGATTTCCTATCATAACATGCTGATTAAATTGACAACAGTTTGATTTAATATACGAAAATTTTTACAGAAACTGAGTTAATAAATAATTTGAACAAATTATAGTTTGAAAGCTTTTATAAGAACAATTTAATCTATTAAAGTTTATTTAAAATTATTGAGTGTGATTTTTTTTTTTGTAAATTGTTACTCGAAGAGATGACGTTGCATACCAGATCTTAAACTGAGTGCCTCTCGAAAAGTAAAACTTGTGCTCTCAAAAAGCTATCCAATTTCCACAGATAGATTTTTATATTTTTCACGTTTATTTCTAACATTTCAATTTCGTATTTGAATATTTTAAAACTGCAAACACCTTCTTAAAATCTATTATCAAAGAAAATTCTCGTACTTTTGCAGATATTGCATTTAGTAATCTAGATATTCACTGGCAAAGGACATGTAATAATCCCATTTTATTACTTCTGATTTTCTAGAAAACTCACTAACTTTAGATATGATTCTTTGAATAGGTTTTTTATACATGAGTACTATCAATTTATTTATTATAATAAATTCTGTTCATATTTTCGATGAAGTTATTTTAAACTACAATCAGTAAAGTTTGATTATTATGTTCCAGTTACTAAAATATTCAAGGATTTTTTTTAAATCTCGCTTATTATTATTAATATTGTAAATGCGAAAGTTTAGAAGGATGAATGGATGTTTGTTTGAAGGTGTCTCCGGGAAAAATCTTGATGAAATTTGCACAGATGTAGAACATAATCTGGAACAACTCCTAGGCTATTTTATGTTTTTTTTTTTAATTCCGTGTGTAAGAAGTTGCGGGCAAAAGCTAGTATTTAATACATTTAGTACATAACAATTTATGATTAGAGATTCACCTTAAAGGAGTTTTTCATGTTAATGGGTTTTATCTTTACGACGGCGTCTGTAATGGTCACTTAAACCCGATTTTTATCACGAAAGGGGTAATAAAATAAGATTAAAAAATATTACATTCAGCAAGTAAACTTTTAAATATCTTTTATTACAATGTTTAAATTCATTAAAACAATCTCGTCTTTATTTTGTTCCCTTCTATTGGTTTAATAGACTAATACCATAGTGCAAAAAGTTATATGACTTGATTGGTATAGTTTGACCATTTCACAGTTATATTCACTGTTTATATATACTTAAAATATGAATGGAATGTGTTTGGAAAGAGAAATGCCTAAGAAAAGTGTGAATTCTGATGTGACAGATGATAAAAGATGTAAGGATGAGCAGTGTATGTTGTGCCGATCCTCCGAAGGGAATAATAATTTGATGAGGTATAATTAAATTATCACACATTAAACGTGAGTTTAAATTGTCAAGATACACGTATAAAACATGTTTTATATGTTTGATTCTATATGAAAAATGCAGTATTAAAAAGTTGAAACTAGTGGTATTTCGTGTAAGTCTGTAAGAACATTATGAAACGACTAGCTGTCGTTCGCGACTCCGTCCGCGCAAAATTAAAAAAGAAAACTTAGTAGGCTATGTGTTCTTCCAGGCTATGCCAAATTTCAGAGAGATTCATGCAGCCGTTCTGGAGATACCATCAAACAAACATCTAAACATTCGCATTTATAATATTAATAAGATAGTAAGACTTCCATCTAATAGTTATCCGGTTTTGGGACATCAATTGCTATGACTCGTGCAGACAAAGGGGTGTGTTCGGTTTATCATCGTTAACGACAGCGCTCGTAAACCCTGGACTCGCTTATAAACGTCCCCGGCACGCCCCCCGAACTCCCCGAACCCCCACCAATAAAATGTTTTGATATTACACCATTAATGTTTTATTTGATTACCATTACATGAACACCCTGATCTTTATGTGAATAAAATTGTTATTTAATTGACATAATTTAAGCTTTCAACCGTGCGTTACCACAGTCCTTTAATACTCTTATAGTAAGTTTGTACAAAAATAACAGTAACTGTACCTCCTAGATACTTACAACTTTTATTGCCGCGTAGAAAATAATACGAATCATTTAAAATGATCTTAGTTCTTGAAAACATTCTAACGGTGTAAGTAAGTTTTAATAGGTTGTTGTTAGTGGAGGGGTAGAGGAGGGGGGAGGGTATATTAAATAGAAGCCAGGGACGTCAACAGCGTCAACAGCTGCTCACAATTTATACAATATTTTATACTAGTCGATCTAATTAAGGCCTTAAGGATTACAGCTGAAAATGAACTAGCAGCAGATGAAATACGTTGATGAAATTTGATGTCAAAAATATTCACTTTTAAAATTATCATTAATTTGCAATATTTCTGGGATAACGTATGTAGTTTTGGTCTTCATAAAAGACCATTTCATTAGTAAAAAAGACCATTTTATTACATCACGTGTGCCCTCGTCCAGGTGAATAGTGATGCTAAGGGAAATAGAGGGGTTTAGTGGGTATGCTCCGTGTCCCTTTTCCGTTAGGGTAGGGGATGAGGACAAGCCCCATATAACCATCGTGTCTTTCACCAAAGTACGGTGATATGCGTAACGCATTCCTCTAAAAAAAAAAGGGTAAAAAGGTAATAGGGTTGGGATGATTTAGTATTGCGGAGGAGAGAAATAGAGAGATATATGTTGTCTGCATATCTAAGGCGATGGATACATGGCAATTTTCTAAAACTCTACAGACGCCCCGGCGCCATCATTCCATTTTCCTCGTTCGGAAAGTAGACCAAACGTGTAGTAAATAAATTGTACGAATAAAACGTCGCATACAGAGCTCACGATTCAAACATAAAACAGAACGTTAATTTCGTAATGATCGTAATATCTTTTCAAATTTAAATGGTCTAGTTATTTCGAAAACATTTTAAATTAGAATCAACATTAATTTTCAGTGTTTAATAAAAGTAAATGAATAGAGAACTTTTATGATTGAAGAGCCTGCAAAATAACATTCTATTGCCGAATACTCAACTCGTAGAGTTAATAAATAAATTAAAAGAAGAAGTAATAAGTTTAAATATCAGTAATAAATTACCATCTCTTCTTTTAATGTCATCCTAAATTATTATAAGGTTCTGTAATGAAAAACTAATCATAATAAATACCAATTTCCCTCTGTCCCATACAGATCACCCGAATAAAAGCCCTCATAAGAAATTCGATAAAACAAATGACATCGCTCGACCATAAATTCATCGTAAAGGGAAATAAGGACCGAAATATATTTTAGTTTTGAGAAATCGCAAACAATAAGAATTCGCAACGAGACGTGCGAGGACGGCCGTAAGATAAATCGCCAAAGATACCCAACATCTCTACAGAAAAAAGACGTCTCGTGAATCATAACTTTTTACGAATGAATTTTTGCAAAATTTAGGGAACGTAGGGTAAATGGCTGAAAACAACTTTCATATGCGTCACTAAATCACAAAAAAGAATCAAAGACGTAACAAAAATACAATATAAAAATGCAAAATCTTTATATTTATATTGTTTGGAAAACAAGGCACGTTTGAAACGGTCTCTACACGTGAAATTGAAATTACTCGGTTTTTTTAACAGAATAAAAGTTCTGATAAAAAAGGATTTTCGCTAGTATTTCGTCAGTGCAAACCTAGAGTTCGGTTTGATATAGATACTGGCAGGTAAGCCAGGAGGGAAGAATCGCATGTGGCAAAGAGAACGTTAAGTATGAGTGTGGAGGTACACCGGTAGAGGTAGACCTAGGAAGAGATGGATGGATTACGTGAAAGATGACATGATCAAGAAGGGTGTGACAATGGAGATGACGGCAGACAGATTCATTTGGAGGTCGGAAACCTTGTGTGACCGACCCTTAGTAGGTGGGACAAGGTAAAGGAGATGATGAAGATGAAGCCAGAAATCGATGGAAAATATTACCTTTTATTGATACAGAAATTTTCGTAGTAATATCTAAATCTTACTAATATTATAAATGCGAATGTTTGGATGGATGGATGGATAGATGGATGTTTGTTTGAAGGTATCTTCAGAACGGCTGCATGGATCTCAATGAAATCTGGCATAGATGTAGAACATAGTCTGGATTTTTAATTTTTAATTACGCACGGATGGATCGCGGTCGCAGCTAGTCTTAACGTTTATAGCCAGTAAAATAATTTAAATAATGTACAGAAAATATATGTTAAACGGTTTCGTTTAAACAAGTCTGAATTCTTATCTTAAAATATTCGTTCAAAGAACACTTGCAATGTTAGCAGCGCTACAAACAAAATTGTCAAAAACAAACAGAGTCCTGTTTATAAAGGGATTTCGTTTGCATAGCTTTGTTCGTTTCGTCGGATAAGTGAGTGGGTTGAGGATGTATGCCAAAAAGAATTTTAATAGAATTCCACCGCTGTTATAACTGACTTGGTAGTTTTATTCATTAGCTTTCTTTTTGAAAATTAAACTCTTGGTTTAATGAAGTAGAAAATATAAAGTACCTACTAGACCGTGACATCGTCAGTACGGTTGAGTACAAAAAAATCTTAGTAAGTCTTTGCATTCTTCCAGACTATGTTCTACATCTGAGGATACATAGCAACAACCATCCATCCATCCATCCATCCGAACTTTTGTATAATAATATGATTGTATAAAATAAATACAGATAAACTAGTATAAAGTGGAATTTTGATTTTTTAATATAATGGTTTGATGCAATTATTTGGTTTCGAAATTCAGTCCTTCTTGAAACTTAGTAGTTCTATTTTATTATAGTCTAAACCTCTCTCCAACATCTATTGCATAAGTAACCGTACTCACAAAAATAACATATGAGATGGTGTTTTTAGTCGAATAAGTAATAATAAAATAGTGTCATAATGTTCACACAATAGTCTCGCAAGATTTGTGAGACTATGTCAATGTATACGAGTATATATACCTATGTATGTATATGTACCTATGTATGTGTACTTATAACTACTATTTTGGAATGTTAAGCTTCGTAAATAGCGTCAAGTACCCTAGATATGTTTGAAAAGACGATATTAGTTCTTATATCACACAAATGATTTGTCTAGCTACTTTTGATCTAATATTCTTTTCAAATAAGTAAATGTTATTCAAGTAATGAACAGAATGATAAATTGCCAACTGTCTGTCTAGACAGACGACGTAAAAAAAAATAATTAAAACCTAATGAACTGGCAAGAACAGTAGCAAAAAGTTGTAGCAATTTAATTTATCTTGATTTGTACGTCAAAGACATAATTCTTAAAATTCTTACAAATATCATAAATTTGAATGTTTAGATGAATGGATGGATAGATGGATGTTTGTTTGAAGGTATCTCCGGAACGGCTGCACGGATCCTGATGAAATTTGGCATAGATATACAACATAGTCTAGAACACATAAGCTACTTACTATTTTTTTTAATTTCGCGCAAATGGAGTCGCGGGCGACAGATAGTTAAATGTATAATTTAAAATAATTATTATGTACATAGAATTAATTTGTGTGGAAATTTAATGTAAAATTGGTTTGAAGTTATATAATTAATAAATTAATCTAAACTTACCTTCAGTTATATTTCATAGCGTAGTACCAAAGTGTCTGGACAAACCCACGATGGGTTTATATACACTTTTAATATAACTTTGTATTTTGTACCCTGTTTAATATAAATAAATAAAAAAAAAGTTACAGGGTTAAAAATAGTCTAACTCCAGAAATCCACTGGACTGACCCTTGTATTCAACGTTTTGCTATCACTTTCAGTGGTTTTGACGAAACAGAGACTAACTAAACTAGAGACACTGTAGTGGAAGCCCACAGTAGTATACAATCGAACCTGGAGAATCGAGAAATGGATAAGCCAAAAACCTTTACAAATTGGAGTCATTGCCCTGACGGACAACCTCCATAAGCGAAAATCTCGGTTTAGAAAGAAATCTCTGTAAGCAAGAAAAATATCACGTTTCCCTTGGACTCTTGCTTAGTCAAGTTCGACTATATATGTATTATATCTTGCCAAAGAACGTCCCACGTTCAGGGGTGGCTATCTAAGTGGTTGGGTACAAACGAAAAGGGTTGTTATAATAGGACCCTACATTTGCATAACCACAATGTGACAGAAAGCTTTCATTGTCAAACATTTTAAAACATCCATTTGTAAAACAAGAGTAAGGTCTTTTGTTCAAATAAGGATTTACGCATTTAAAATATGGAATCGCTTCTCTCATATAGAACGGATTAATTTTAATCTGACAATATTAAATCGTTGAAGAGTTTTATTTATTTTTTAACTTTTATAATCTCACGATAGTATGAAAGGAATTTTTCTATTACAATATTATCTCTCGTATAATGTTCAGATTGAAATGAAATTTTATATATGTATCAAATATCTTTGATGCTTAGCCTTTTAAGATTTCAAAACTATTATTGCATTCTTGCGTCGTGAGTATCGCGTTGCGTTCACTCCGTACACACAATAATGAATCGCCGACGCGAGTCGTCTATTCTGTTAGGACAGGCATAGCGACTACATGTCAACTACATAGATTTGCTCCGCCATCTTGAATATCGTAGCGATTTGATTTCGATCTTAACAGGTTGCGAGCGATTTTAAAACTTGAGTAACAATACGCGAACTTAATGTTTTTTTTTTAGATCTACATTATTGATTTAATTACAAAGTTCCAAACCTAGTGACGAGTGAACCGACGTTTTTAACTATTATTAATAACAAATTTTTTTAAACAAATTTTTCCGATCTATAAATAGGGAGTCACTTTTATAATATTATACACCTATAGTTGTATATTTAGAAAAAGGTTAGTTAAAACAAAAAACATCCCTTTGAACACTGACTAATTCATTGCAAAATCAACTTTAAGACATGAACCCTAAAGTTTTTTATTCTTTGCAGATGATGGTTTAAAGGGTGCAACCGGGCGGTAAAGGGATGTTATCGGTCCCGTGATTCAGCGATCATGGCTCTGCTCTTCGGGGCGATAGGGGTGCTTGCCCTAGTGAGTCGCACAGGTAAGCTTATCAACCTAAGTGGAAATAAAAATAGACACCTTTGTCTGTTATGTAGGAACAATAATCTGTTCTGCACTGTACTATTTTATAACGAATAAATAAACTAGCGTCTGATCACGATCTCATATGATGTTAAGTGGTAATGTCAAATGTAATCTTACTTCTTACTAATATTATAAATGGGAATGTTTGAATGGATGGATGGGTGTTTGTTAGAAGGTATCTACATAACGGCTCAATGGATCTTGATGAAATTAGGCACGGTTGTAGAACATAGTCTGGAAGAATACATAGGCTACTTATTAAGTTTGTTTTGAATTGCACACGGACGGTGTCGTGGCCGATAACTAGTGGTATATACATTGAAAGATACATTCTATTTAGATATATTAAAACAGATATTTAGTGTGTAATAGAGTGTCTGTAAATATGCGCGGGTGTGCAGGTTATGTATGCTTTTTTTATATATTTTTTTTATTTTTACTAATTTTCCTGAAATATTTAGCTAAAGAAAGAAGTCTCTTTTAAACGCTTTTGAATGAAAACGGTTAATTTTACAAAAGGGAATCTATTTTTACTTCGTCACGAGCTAAAGGTATTAAAAACTTTTTCATGTAACAAAATCTTAACATTTTATGCCATTCTAGTAAAGTATAACCATCAACTTAAGTAATATAATAAAACTCTCGATTTCACTCCAACAGAACTTTGTCTTACTTTAGCCGAGATTCATTTGTACAAATGTTCGAACTGAAACCGACTGTGGGATCCAATAGTATAATAGCTAGATATATTGGACTCGTAACTCAACGGCCGCACAATGCCTGTCTTTGCCTTGAATAGGCTGCTGTAATACTCGAAGGAGACAAAAGTAGCCGTTTACTAAACGCCACAATGTTTAATATTAAACTCGCTCTATTTTGTGGCTGACTATTATTTATTACAGCTAACATAATACGGTCCGTGTGCGTGACCTGAATTATTTCATATATTTTATTTGCCCTCGATATGGACAAACACAAAAAGAATATACAAATACACTATACATCTTAATTATAATTTGGAGTGATATTTGTAATACGATCACTCTAGTTGGATACATTAAATGAAACTGTAAATGTTGGATGTTTTAATTAAATTATATTTAATTTTTGTTTATATAATCTATAAATTACTCTAGGATAAAGACTAGATATTTTGATGTCAATAAACCACATTTATTGGCAATATCAACAACAAAAAAAAGCAGAGAAAAGGCAAAGGAATCAAGAAAAAGTACCAATGTCTATTCTAAATCGTCTATTCTTAGTATCAAAAGTACTTAAGCGTCTTCCAGGAAACACCTCGCCCCGGGAACCGTGCGATCTTAGATGAATTCAAAAGAAAGTAACAGGAACAAAGTACACATACACATTTTTTCATACAGGTTGTACCGGCAATCCGAATGTGGTGGGCACAAACGGCGTGTCCGAAGACTATCCCGACATGGACTTAGGCATGGCGCATCGTGGACCACACTTCGACGTCGCATATTCTAGAAACGTGACTGCTTTAGTTGGCAAGACTGCGCAGTTAAATTGCAGGGTCCATGACCTTGGGAACAGAACGGTACGTACGTAGGATATATTCATCATCATCAACCTACCCTTCTCGGGAGAGTTAGCACAGTATGTACTTCTATAGATTTCTATCAGCCGTCATATCTGAATTCATCCCATAACCTCTTTTATACACAATCTATTCATATTTATTCTATCTTCCTCTGCCTTTGTAGCCATTCAATTTCAATCTCATTACGTTCTTGTTAATGTGCTTGTCATTGTCTGTCTTCTTTATACGTCCCAAATCCCTCTAACCTATTGCTTCTTAATTTTTCCATCACTGGTGAAATTTACTTAGATTTATATCAATTACATATAATAAGCTGTTCAAGGAGATTTCCGTACGCCTCATCGACGTCTCAGGGGATACAAGGGCTGGCGCGCATTTTGGACAAAGGTTGTGCCTGGCCATTCAACTCGGAAATGCCGCCAGTCTCTTGGGCACCTTACCCTGTGAGCGCAGCGATTTGGGGTCGATTTTTTAGCCGACTTCAAAAAGAAGGAGGTTATCAATTCGACTGAATTTTTTTTACATAATCTAGTTTTATTTTTAGGTTGGTATAAGTATATAGGTTAGTTTAGTAGTTTTAACATATTATTTATATACATAGTTTAACATTTATGTATAGAGGTTTAATTAACATTTAATTATACTAATATTATTTGTAATCAATAAACTTTTAATTACATATAATATAGAAAGTATGGTTTATTGGAACTTATTTTATGCATCATGGTGATTTATTAATACTCATAATTATTTTCATAAGAAATAGCTATTGTCGGGAATAAACAAGATCTTATATCAGTGACCTGAAGTGTAATCTAGCTATATTGTATCTTAAAGAAAGGTTTCTTATATTCCTTGTAATGATAAAATATTGCCACAAAATGGTTGACTTCGATGTTGTTATTAATTACAAATGTTGGAATTTATCATAATTGTAAGAAGATTCTTTTATAGACATAAATATTTATCATTATTATAGTTATCATTATCGAGTATAATTAATATAAGTATTTTCGGTTCAGGTGTCATGGATCAGACATCGCGACATCCATCTCCTCACGTCTGGCAGAATGACGTACACCTCGGATCAGAGGTTCATTAGTGTCCACAATCCTCATACCGAAGATTGGATACTAAAAGTAAGTAGAACTATTAGAATTTTTGAAATCCACATATTTATATATTTTACATGTTATTACTCAACGGATTTTCCAATATGTCACTTGCTATGATTGGTTTATATTAATAAATGAGGTTATATATGAAGAAATGTTACGAACGTAACTTAGAAAAAAGGCAAGCTACCACAATAAAAATATCCCTAGACACAATAAATTGTGAAAATAATTTTAGTCCTCCAGAAATCGATGACAGTTACCAATGAACTAATAAACAATACTAAGTTACCGCATCAATAAATTTTCAAATAGACTTGGCACAAAGCAGTAGTAAAGTGGGTCAGTGGCCATTAGTAAATTTAAAATGTTTATTGTCCAGATAAGGTTCCCGCAGCGGCGCGACTCCGGCGTCTACGAGTGCCAAGTGGGAACCACGCCGCCCATCGGACATCGCATGTACCTCTCCGTTGTTGGTAATTGCTTTCTAATGCTTTAATTAAACCTCCATTATCAATTTTTTATGAAGAAAAGAACCAGAATTAAGCAGCCCATGCGATGACACTGAGTGATCAATCAATATCTATATATATAAAAGAAAGTTGTGTTAGTTACACCATTTATAACTCAAGAACGGCTGAATCGATTTGACTGAAAATTGGTGGGCAGGTAGCTTAGAACCAGGAATAGGAAATAGGATCATTTTTACCCCGTTTTCTTTTCTTTTTTTTTTTATTCCGCGCGGACGGAGTCGCGGGTAAAAGCTAGTACATTATATAATAGAATAAATACAAATGATGATCACTTAACAGAACCATTGACCACGATACTGGGTGGACCAGAACTGTTCATCAACATGGGGAGCACCATCAACCTGACTTGCGTGGTGCAACACTCGCCAGAGCCCCCACCTGCGATACGGTGGACGCACCATGACGAGGTAATTAATTAGGTATATCACTTACGGAAGAGGATGGCATACAAGCGATCCACCTGATGTTAATTAATAACGAAAGAGAATGATATATACGTGCGTTGTAAACGATGTTTATTAGACATGATATGGTTTAGATATAATTGATGTTTCTAAAGAAAAAAATGGTTATTGTAAGAAAACTATAAAAGATAGATATATGCTATCGCGGAATTTTATTTAGCACATTTAAAGAGCTACAATTCTTCCATACATTATTTTTATGTAGGTCATAGTAGGATACATTTTAGTTTAGCCTACGTAAGAGCTTAAATCAAAAATGCCCCTAATTTTCGCAACACATTT
Source organism: Papilio machaon (assembly GCF_912999745.1). NCBI lineage: Eukaryota > Metazoa > Arthropoda > Insecta > Lepidoptera > Papilionidae > Papilio > Papilio machaon. The sequence goes on along the minus strand of NC_060001.1, from coordinate 7,595,268 downwards.
TGAAGCTAAATTCAAAATCTACTAGTCTTCTAGTTATTTAAAAATAAATGGGACCCATCTGCAAGCACTTCCTTTCGATTAAAATCAATTTTATCAAAATCGGACCACCAGAGGCGGAGTTTCTGTTGAGCCGTTCTGAAGATACCTTCTAACATCGATCCATCCATCCATCTAAACTTTCGCATTTACAATATTAGTAAGATTAAGTAAAGTTGTCATTTGAAGTAATGAAAATGTTTTAACTTTTAACTTCATTATCTAAAGTTCGATCATAAAAAATAACCTCGTTGGCGAGTCTTTCGCAGAAGTTTGAATCGTTGCCAAAGTGAATAACGTACCACTGGTTTGGCTAAATTTTAATATATGTTTGAAGATACCATTATTCGTTTAAAAAATATTAAGGTTACAAATATTCTACACCTTTGCTGATATTAATTATTTTCCAATAATGCCTTAAATTTGTAATACGGCGCTGAAACTCACTTGTATTTTTTTAATCTTAAAAATTTACTTACCTATAAAAAAGTAAATTCACCACATTACCAATTTAGATTGTTAGCCACAGCTAAAGTGATAGGTTTCCTGGTCTACTTTTAAGTTGCACTTTCTAATTCTCTTATTAATCTCTTCTTAATGTCTTGCGAAATTCAATCATAGGAGATAAACTACGACTCGCCACGCGGAGGCGTATCAGTAATCACGGAGAAGGGGGAGACGACGACGTCACACCTGCTGGTGCAGAAGGCCAAAGCGCCGGACTCAGGTCGCTATACATGCGCCCCCGCAAACGCCAACCCTAGATCTGTTATCGTCCATGTATTAAGTGGTAAGTCTACTTGGTCTTTTCATTGTCTATTTTGTTTAAGGTGAAATTCTAGTAAGTTTGGATTCCAGAAATACACCAAAAAAATTTACTAACATCCAATTCTGTATCAAATGCTCTGGTTTAAGATTCATATTAATCTCTGTAAATTAACAGTCACGATGTAAAAGTAATTTCATACTTCTGATCTTGTAATCCATTTACAAAATTCAAATTTAAAACGCAAGAAATTATGAAATAGAAATTAAAATTCATCACAAGATAGAATTGGGTTTTTTGGGAATTCGATTTAGTCTACATTGTAGTCTTGTTTAGTTTCATTTTCGTCGTGATGTTTTTTTTTATTTTTTTTTAGTTAATAATAGTTCGTCATGTTTTCTTTCTCAAGGAGAACATCCTGCTGCGATGCAGCACGGCGGTCAACTCCGTCTGCAGTATCCCATCTCAGCTGTGCTCCTGAGCGTCATAGTCACATTAACAGGTTGTTAGTATAAGGGTGATGTCATTGTATTCTATTAGACACAAAGTGGACATTAAAAGATAGTTAACATCATACTTAAGTATACAAATTTAAGCGATTATTTAAATGATTACAAATAAGTGAAAAAAATCTTTTGAATTATTTGTAATTAATTCCAAGTCCAGATGTTTCATTTTATTATCAATAGATGTCACTAACGACTGGTTCCTGAAAGGTTATTTAATTTGAATTTAAATTACTTCTAGTTAATGGTTTGACATGATTTTGATTGCTAGTATGTTTGTGAACGTTGTTAGTTTTGGTTAGCCAATAGTCGCCAGTTAAAAAGGACGATTAGCAGAAATATCATCAATTATATAGAAACTGAAGTTTTAAAAATTGTTAAATTGATTTATATATGTTGAAAAACAGTTTGATATATCTTTCAGAAGCCGGACGTAAGTACCTTATATTCGTAGCACGTTAGTTCTTTTAGGCTCTAGGTTTTTTAATACAATCTCAATTAGTTTGAATTAAATTGATATTAATCTTAATAATTTGTACAAAATAATGACGTGTAAAAAAATGTACAAATTGCTCAATGCTAAAATCATTTGAAAAAAATTCTAGCAATCTCTTCATTTTAATGCTGATTTTTGTATTAAATTGATTTAATAAATCGCCTTAATTATGCAAATTAAATAATATTGTTATTTGTAAATCACAAAAATGTAATATAATTATTAAATTGATTATATATTTATGAAAGAGCTAGTTAAGGCTTGATATTTAAATCAAAAATTTATTCAGTTAATAAACTAAAATTAATAAAATAACAAATCTATACAAGTTGGAACAAAAAATGCATAGAACTGTATTATAGAAATATTTTAACGCTACGCCATTTCAATGATGATTGTATTCTGTTTACGTTACTTTATTTTTACTTTTTTAATTTAGAATTGTTTCCTATGCATTTATGAAGACGCAAAAGACTTTTACTAGAAAGAATGGAAGGTTTCATTAATTACTAAATTTATTTCTTGTTTTAACTTAAATGATTTTTGTAAGCCAAATCTAAGTTAACATTCCGACTAACTATAAAAAACATTTTGCTGTCAACATTTCCACAACTTATCATATCACTGGTTATTTTAAGGCTGTGATCAGCATCATCTTTAGAATGTTTACGTCGTATTTTCACAGCTGAATCATATTCATTTTGACATCCCTTTCACACTATTATGACAAAAACAAAGACAACTATATGTATCTACATTGCTGTAAACAAACACTTCACATGCAGCTTTCAGCGTTAAATACCTCTTTTAAATCTTAACTAATACATGAAAAATTGTATAAAAATAAAGCAAAGATAACGCTGTAATTTAAAAGGTATTATTTATTTAATTTTAATGATAGTAATACTAATTAGATGTAATTAAATGTTATTCGGATAAAGTTATCACTTTAAAAGTACGAATAAGCTAATATTAAAAATATAAGAATTATAGATCAATGCATCATCGATCGGAACAATATTATTGTTTATGAATAAATAAATTTTATCTCATAAGACGAAAATTGTAAATATTTAGCAAATAAGATTGTTGTTTAAGGGAATAAATAAATTGCTCGATTTTTGTCTTTTAATTACAAATACCAAATTTTAAACATAACAGACTTTTTAAGTTTAAAGTTACAGCCAGTAGATGGCGCAATTCAAAACCATCATCACGCTATGGTTTTGTTTTATCAAATGATTTCTTGCAAATTACTCTCATCATTGTTTGCCCAATCCGGTAATAATAACGAAGTAACAGCCCGAGTCGAGGCTCCTGAAAGAGCCCTCGAGCCTAGTTACTCTTAAACGAGGTTTAGGCTAAGCGCCATCTGCGCCCGGCCACCTCAAGCCCGGTGAAACTGTAAATGCCTCCTCAAGGCAAACAGTGACTACTCAGTCACAAAAAAAAATCATTGTTTGTTAATCTAATTCTATCTTTTTGTTTTTTCTCTATCTTTTATTATTACTATTATTGCTAAATATGGTCTTCGATAATGACCGTAAGCGTCTTTGTTAAAATCGTGTCTTCGAAAATGTATTTCCAATTTAGCAGAATTTTCTAGTACCTATAACATAACCGGCATACGTTCTTAAGTACCCATAAAAAGTTTTATCTCAGGACGTAAATATGGGGCAACGTCTGGCATATATCTAAGCCATAATGAGACTGGCCAATAAAAAGGAGGAACTTGGGAATTACAGTGAGGTCAGCACTTCCGAAATAAAAACTGAAGTAAAAGAGATGGTTACAATGTTGACTGATACATATTGACCCATACGATGAAAATATTAGGTCCTTACGTATGAAATTGGCGTTTTTCGTACTGCCACTTTAATCACGAATTTCTCCTCTTTGGTAAGGAATTCCAAATTCAAATTTGTACAGCTATAGACTCATGTATTTGTGGTTCGATGACCGTCATTCATTTGTTTTTTTTCTTCTGTTTTTTTCTGTTTGCGTCACTCATTTTACAAAATGGAAAACTTAAAATATCGCATTATTTACGAGTACGAGTTCCGCCGTGGCACTAGTGCTGCGGAAACGACTCGAAGGGTGAATGATGTGTATGACGGTCGTGTTGCAAAAGAAAACACAGTTCGTTTTTGGTTCCGACGTTTTCGTTCTGGAAATTTCGATCTGCAGAACAAGCCCCGTGGACGGCCTGAGACTCAAGTTGATAATGAAGAGTTGAAGGCTATTGTGGAAGCGGATCCATCGCAAACCACGTCCGAGTTAGCTGCAGGCTGCGATGTTAGTGATAAAACTGTTTTAATTCACTTGAAGCAAATTGGGAAGATTAAAAAGCTTGAAAGGTGGGTACCTCACGAATTGACTGAAGCAAACCGGCAAACGCGCGTCGACTGTTGCGTTACATTACTAAACCGGCACAATAATGAAGGTATTTTAAACCGAATCATTACCTGTGATGAAAAATGGGTTCTTTACGATAATCGGAAGCGCTCAGCGTAATGGTTGGATCCTGGCCAGCCAGCCAAATCCTGCCCCAAGCGAAAATTAACCCCAAAAAAGTTACTTGTAAGCGTTTGGTGGACTAGTGCCGGTATTGTTCATTACAGTTTTCTCAAATCTGGCCAGACTATTACGGCTGATGTCTATTGTCAGCAATTGCAAACCATGATGGAAAAGCTAGCGGCTAAACAACCTAGGCTGGTCAATCGCTCCACGCCACTGCTGCTTCACGACAACGCTAGACCACACACTGTGCAACAGACGGCTACTAAATTAGAAGAGCTTCAATTGGAAAGTCTAAGACATCCTCCGTACTCCCCGGACCTTGCTCCAACAGATTACCATTTTTTTCGAAATTTGGATAACTTCTTGCAAGGGAAAAAATTCAACTCCGATGGGGCAGTCCAAATCGCCTTCAAAGATTTTATTGATTCCCGTCCGACTGGTTTTTTTAGTAAAGGGATCAATGAACTACCTATGAGATGGCAAAAGTGCATAGAAAATAATGGTTCATACTTTGATTAATTAAATATATTATATTAAAAAATATTCGACTTTTTGTTCCTCCCATACAAAACGCCAATTTCATATGTAAGGACCTAATAGATACATATTTTAGAAGATCCCTTAAGAAGTTTGAATCGAATATTCGATTTCTAGTCACTATTATTTACAGTTTCATTTTTCTTTGATTTAGATTCTTTAATTGCTACACTAATTTAGACTTAAATGCGATAGATGGTAGGCGCGTAACAAATAATGCAATTGCATAAATCGCAAGTATCAATCAATATTAATCCATATGTAGTTTTCATAATAAATGATAAAATATTAATCATAACTTTATTGTGAACTGACATAATATAAGGGGGGATGGGTCCTGTGTTCGGCGGCTCGTTGCAAACTACGGCAATAAACTGTGCAGTCTCGTATAAATGTCCGACACACAAGACCATAATTTGCTTGTTATTCATATTCACAACCTGATGTAAACCGCTTTGAATTATACATATAATTTATTTTGTTTATTATGTTGATATAACGTTTATTAAATTTTTATATAATTTTCATACCATAAATAAAAATGTTTTTATTTTTAACAGTATTTAAAACATTAAAGTTAAATAGCAGTCTAAGTTTCTGTAATAATTATCAATTATGTATACGCCTGTACCGAACTAGTTAAATATAAAATTACTAGCTTTAACCCGCGACTCCGTCCGCGTGGAATAAAAAATAGAAAACGGGGTAAAAATTATTCGATGTCCGTTTCCTGGTTCTAAGCTACCTGCCCACCAATTTTCAGTCAAATCGATTCAGCCGTTCTTGAGTTATAAATAGTTTAACTAACACGACTTTCTTTTCTATATATAGATATAGATATAATTTTAATACTTGCTTAGAAATTTGTACCTTTCTTGTATAATATCTAAAATATTCCTACAGTAAAAAAAGATATTTGGTTATTGTTTTTGTATACTTTCGTCTCTGCAGTGATCTTATCTTTTATCCTGTAAAAGTGGGCACAAGGGAATACATCGTCTTTTTGTATTTCCTTATCTTTCTAAGTTATTAAATGTTATTCCTTTTTTCTTCTTTAATATTACCAGCCACACTTTTATTAAGGTGAGTATATACTAGAGCATTCATTTGTAACAAAACAACCGCCAAAATTTTTGTTAACCGCCAAAAATATAACTATTGAAAAGTAAATTATTTATAATTATTTAATATGCGCTTAAATCACTTTTTTCATCCTTGTTTTACATTGTTTAACCACCTATTGTACACTTACCTTGGTTTATAACCTAGTTTCTTCAACTAATTTATTTTATTTTTAACTATATAATGGTTTTTAACTGTATTATGTACCTATTAAAAAAAACTAAAACAAATATCCCTTTCACGAACTAAACGTGATTGAGAAACTGTGATTTAATTTTTATTGTACTATTACTTAAGAACGTCTTATTACAGAAAAATTCTGGAGAAAATGCTCTAATGTATGTACCTTTAGACATTACAGATAAACATAAATTTTATTATCCTTTTATCCGGAGCCCTATTAATACCTCGGGCGACAACTAGTATAAGTATTATCTAATACCTATATATAAAATTCTCGTGTCACAGTTTTCGTCACCGTACTCCTCCGAAATGGCTTGACCGATTCTCATGAAATTTTGTGAGCATATTCAGTAGGTCTGAGAATCGGTCAACATGTATTTTTCATATTTTTTCTTAACTGCGCGCGGACGGAGTCGCGGGCGACAGCTAGTATAGGTATAATATAGTAGACTTTTGAAAAGAAATAAGTAGAACAACAATTTATTTACTTCAACTTGAGTTATATACAAAACTTAAGCTATGTACCTTTACAAGAAAACAAGAAAAAAGCTTGGTTTCTGATTTAGTTTAGAAATTTTTTCTGCGCGTAAACTAAAATAAAATATTCTTCATTGTTACAATGCTAAGAAATATTGCTTTTTCAATTAGTGGTACTACTTTTGTAATAAAAAACCGTGATTGAAAGATAAATGTAACAGTTTCTTTTTTGGTAAAGATAAGGAAAGAAAGAACATTTTATGCGTGATAGTTATCTTACTGGTGGTTTAACCACTTTTTAAGTAGCTACTCATACGAGTATTTAAAAAGTATCACCAATTTATTTGCGGCCGTGTTAAACTAGACTTGTTAACTAGTGGTAATAAGTCGTGAATACCTTTGAAGAAATTGTAATTTTAATATTTTTGACGTAGTGTACATTATCAAAGAGCATTCTATTTCAAGTTTTGCATAACGCAGTATACGATATAGTTCCGTGCACGTTTCCAAGCAGGTGATAGGCAAAGCAACGATATACCGTTCTATTCCGCAACCAGACAATCTAAATCCATGAATAATCGATTGGCTATTGCCTTTGGGGTGCATTCAATATCATCTAAATGTTACCATGGCAACAATAACCGTATTAATTTAACTTATATTTGAAACAATATTTTAAAGGACTTTTCTAACTGACGTAATAAATGATGCGGCTAATGATTACTTTTTCACTATGAATTTTACAATAATTCTGTATATATAAAAGAAAGTTGTGTTAGTTACACTATTTATAACTCAAGAACGGCTGAATCGATTTGGCTGAAAATTAGTGGGCAGGTAGCTTAGAACCAGGAAACGGACATAGGATAATTTTTACCCCGTTTTCTATTTTTTTTTATTCCGCGCGGAGGGGGTCGCGGGTAAAAGCTAGTTTAATATAAAAAGGAACAACATAAAAATGCTAAAAGGCAATAAAATAAAACGTCAAAACGAAAAGATGTCAAAAAGAAGACTTTAAAAATGTTTTATAAAATGCCCAAGAAGGCTGAACGAAAAAGGTTGGACGCAACTCCGAGGCCGCAACATGTAAAAAATAGTTATCTTTTTTATGACAAAGAATTACGATGAAGGCAGAGTAGGACAATAAAGTGTAAAAACATTGAAAAAAATCGAATAGATTTTTTTTATTAAAAAAAATATATAAGTAAAAGTAATAATACTTAGTCCTGAATAAACTTAACAAAAATTACAACTTAGTTACGTTATCAAATTAAAATGGAACAAACGAAGCGAATAATTTTTCGTTGGATTATTTTTTAGGGTAAGAAAATCTCTTGAAAATTTCCACGCGATTATGAATCAGGTCAGGGGTTCAGCCGTTTGTTTTGTTACTGGCTTCTAACATTTACGGTGACACAATTCCTCGCCGAGCATTTTCCCTTTTATTTGATGTTTTTTTTTCTTTGATTGAGCTTGTAAACATTATACACTATTGTTACATGTAGTCGTAAATTAAAGCTCTATAGCGTATAATAAAGTTACTTTTTACTAGAGATAAGTAGAAACAACTTAACATTTGCACAACTTAACAGCGAAACTGATCATTGCTGTCAATAAACCAAAATGCTGGCAAAAGTTTAAATTAAATTAAAAAAATAGGGCATAAACTTTCTCTGTTGTGTTCAAAACAAGTTGGAAGTCATAATGTTTCTAAAATTAATCAATTAATCTTACTTAATATTATAAACTAGCTTTTACCCGCGACTTCGTCTGCGCGGAATAAAAAATAGAAAACGGGGTAAAAATTATCCTATGTCCGTATCCTGATTCTAAGCTACCTGCCCACCAATTTTCAGTCAAATCGATTCAGCCGATCTTGAGTTATAAATAGTGTAACTAACACAACTTTCTTTTATATATTACTAGCTTTTACCCGCGACTCCGTCCGCGCGGAATAAAAAAAAAAAAGAAAACGGGGTAAAAATTATCCTAGGTCCGTTTCCTGGTTCTAAGCTACCTGCCCACCAATTTTCAGTCAAATCGATTCAGCCGTTCTTGAGTTATAAATGGTGTAACTAACACGACTTTCTTTTATATATATAGACATAGATAGATGCGAATGTTTGGATGGATGGATGTTTGAAGGTATTACAACGGCTCTTGATGAAATTTGGCATAAATGTAGAACATAGTCAGGAATAACACATAGGCTAACTACTAAGTATTTTTTAATGCCGCGCGGACGGAGTCGCGAGCGACAGCTAGTCAATAAATAATAAACTGAAAGGATCTTACACTCGAATGAGCTGATAAGATCTTGCGTCAGCTACTTTGTCTCATGTTTGAAAATAATAGTAAATAGTTAGAGGAAAATTCTCGTAAAAATAGCTATTTCCGCATTAGATAACATTTCAGAGAAAAACCTTTGTCAGAGAGAAATTCGAAGAATCGGAGATAATTTGACAATATTGCTTGCGAATTATACTTCTACAGAAATACCGATTGCAACAATACGGAACATTGACAAGGTTAACTAAATCTAGCTTTAGATTTTTAGTCGAAGATATTCAGAGCTCAACGTCAAAGGTCAGCTAAAACAGCTGAAATTTCCATACAGATGCTTTTATAATATACTAGTTTTGCCGGCGACTTAGTACGCGCGTAATTAAAAAAAAAAAAGATTGAATTTTGTTTGAAAACTTGATAAATACATCAAGATCCATTGAGTCATTTCGGAGATAATTAGGCCCAATTTTAGTCCTCTTTCCCTTCCCACCCTTTTCTTATTAGGAAAGGATGGGAAGGGGAAGTGGATTTTTCGGAGGAGGGGACGCATAGGAAAGAGAAATATCCTCTTTCTGTGCGTCCTCTTCTCCGTTGATTAAAGGTAGGCAACGCATTTGCATTTGCGAATGTCTAAGGGCAACGGTCGCCTCGCTATTGCGGCGAATCTAGGTGGCCGTTTGCTCGTTTGCCACCTTATGATATAAAAAAAGAGATACCTTTAAACAAACATCCATCCATCTATCTAAACTTTCACATTTATAATATTGTTAATTAAAATAATATAGGTAATGTCTACTTTAGAGAGCGATATACATAAAATTCTAGGTTAAGAAAATCCTAAAAATATAATAACTAAATATCTTGTTGTAAGTGCTTCACGGTAACATCACAATTTACATGTACCTAAAGCATTTGACCCATTTCCTAGTTTCCTTTCTTCTATAAAAGTTCTACATTCAGCGCATCTTTTGCTTTACATAAAAATGTTCATAGATAAAGAGGCGAGCACTCTAATGACAGCGCAATTTCACAAAGTACTAACTTAATCGTACGGAAATATGCAATGGCTCCGTTCCGACCTTTGTCCGTTTTAGCGACTGTAATAGTTTGAGTTGTCGCTAATGGACTGTATGTCTGCGGTGATTACACTCGTTTAGTTATATGATAATTATGTTGGCTATATGACGAGGTACCAACAATGTTGCCAACATAACTATGAGTAAGCTTTTTCGCGACCTCGGAAAATATTTTAGCGCTGATTTAAAAGTAATGTTGGTAAATTATTTTCACAAAATAATAATAATCTTTTCATAAAGAAACAATTAATTTGTATAATCTACTAAGCTTACAGTTTGACCAAACATATAAAACATCTCAATACATTGCGGAAAAATTAGAAATTATATCTTTACAAAAAAAGAAGATGTAATGAAAGAGACGAATGTGGCGCCCCCATGATAGGTTTTCTATTTTCTTGGTCAACCAACAAAATTATTACACTATACGTGAAATAAACCAATGTGTAGAGAAAAGGCAGCTTTAAAAAGTACTATAGTTGACACTTATAGGTCACAGAGGTTAACAAAGCATACTTCCTCAGTCTCGCAGACTTAAAAGAGATAAGAAAAATGCGATTTATTCCCGAGAACTCTGTGACGGTTGAAATTACATTTCCACCAACAGTTATTAAATGTTTAATGTTTACTGCAATGTAAAAAAGATAAAAGATTAAAAAGGCAATGTTGACTGACTACAAATTTTATGGATATAGAGAAGAGCCTGCGCCGACCCAACATAGTACATAGTTATAGTATATACCCATAATTGTGATAGAAGATATAGAGTAGTGAAATAATGAAAAGCTTTTAAATACTAATTACTACAAAAGTTCATTTCACATTTTATTCAGTGAAAAGTTATTAATAAGTTTTTAATTTTATGCACCGTTATGATAAATTTGTCGAATCGAAACGAATTAATGAATTGGGAATCGTGTTTATGTATTACTAGTTGTCGCCCGCGACTTCGTCCGCGCTATTTAAAAAAAAACAATTAGTAACGTACGTGTTCTTCCAGACTATGATCTACATATATGCCAAATTTCATCGAGATCCGTTGAGGCGCTGTGGAGATACCTTCAAACAAACATCCATCCATCCATGCATCCATTTAGACATTAGCATTTATAACATCAGTATGATGAATGTTAAAGCTCTCCTTTTTAAATAACCGTACTTCATTTCCGATGGCGACAACTGACCTAAAATAATATATCACACCCCCTGCCAATTTAGTTCCTACGAGAATTCCCAGAAAAAGTTTTCCCCTTATAGTTTTATAGCCCGTCATATTATAAAAGAACATAAATCTTTATAACAATTTCGTTTTAAAACGAGTTTTGCTCCCAAAATAAATTAATATCGAAGCAACTAAAGAAATCTTTTATAACCACAACAACAAATGTTTGACACTTGAGATCGAGCCGAATTTTGTTTTATTTCCCTTCTATGAAATCTTACTAATATTATAAATGCGAAAGTTTAGATGGATGTATGTTTGTTGGTAGGTTTACTCAGAACGGCTTAACGGATCTCGATGAAATTTGGCATATATGTAGTCTGGAAGAACACGTAGGTTATTAATTATTTATAACGGATTTTGGTGAAATTTGGCATTGATGTAGAACATAGCCTGGAAGAACACATAGGTTAAGGAGTAATAAAGTTTCGATTGAATTTAAACCAAATGTATTAAAAATAGCGTGTAAAAACGGTTCGAAAGAGTATGTGTTCAATTTTAAAGTATTATAATAGTACAAATTCTTGAAAATGACTAACAACTTTCACGTCTTCTTTAAATAATGCGTTCTCGTACTTTATGATACAGCCATACGTTGTATGTTCGTAGGCTCTCAACTATCAAAACGGCAATAAATCACGCGGTCATGATAGACTCGTTTTATCTCTTCATACGGCTGTGTAAGTGAGAATGATAAACGATTTAGAAACTTTTTTTTTATTATGATATCGAAAATACTGAAAATTACTGGCCATTGCTTATTGTAAACATTTTCTTGGCTCATCGTAAGTACAATTGTTATAGAAAATGTTTATTACTGTTTGTTCACTTGTTTTTCTCACAGTAAGATTACACTTGTAATTTTTTTTTAAAGAATAGAGTTAAAAGTGAGAGCAGAAATTCGCGGGAAATGTTAAAAAGTGACGTATACACATTGGTGAGTGGTCGCCGAGTGCACGTGTTCAGATCTACCGAGTGAGCGAGGGAGACAGTCCGGAGAAGCAGATGCTGGGTACTTTGCGTAGTAAATAGAATAGGGCCCGAATGACTGTCGGTCTATTGCTAGGCCGAGCGCTCGACCGAGCACTCAATTATGTGTTTATAACATCCGAGCGCTCAGCAGAGGTCACTGTCTCGCCACTCTACTAGTTAGATGAATAAGGATATTATTATAATCTTTATTTAATCCTACATCATTCATTGGAAAATTAATTTTTACTCTACATGTCAGCTATTTGCTTTTATATAACAAAGGCACATAATGGTGTAGGAAAGCTAGTTTGAAACAGATTCAATGTCAAGTTAAACCCATCTCTACTTGATTTATGGCTTGTGAAATACTTTGTCGTTCGTGTCTTGTGCCTGAGCCCTCTGCAGATGTTACATGAAAGGAGGTTTTCCTCTTGACGTGTACTAATCTCTTACAAATTCATATCACTTATATATGTAACAATACTTGTAAGAAAGTTTTAAAATTTATTATTAAATATTTTTATTGATACTTTTTATAGAAAAATTTACATTTGTAAAGTGATTTAAAAATAAACGGTTTTAAAAATGGAACACCGAGGCAACAAATCATTTGTTTAGGACTGGTTCTAAATTAAGTTTCAAAACTTTTTAAATGGAAATTTAATTTAGGACGTCAGAATAAGTTTTATTAACATATTCTAAACATAGGATCAACTAAATTATAATTAACATATCACATCCTATAACCTAAACGGCTAAAATATTCTACGTTAATTTTGTTATCATGATGACTTACTCGTATTTATTTTCATAATTATTTGTCGCATATAAAAATAGATAAAGTAAAAAACGATTCAAAACACACACTATTTCTGCTAACTAACTAACTAGTTTTTAATTTTCCATGAGACTTACTTTGAAGAGTGCTGAAAGGACATAATTGTACCGCAGCAAAAGGTGAAGGTAAAAAGTAACTACAATAAATTCTTTCACATTTTATTCAACGACTTTGTTACAGTAATTTTCTAAAAGAACCCTCGCATTTTAAAACAATGGTTATTTATAACTATCGCGTGACTGCGAACAATAAAGTTTTTTATTCTTTATTTATGAAGGCAATGTTGTCATAAAGCTTATGCTTTTAGTATGGTGACCGTTAATTTGTTTTTATACAGATCCTGGTACGTGATAATGTTTTGTTATAAATTTAATTTTAAAAGTGTTAACCATTAACTTCCGAAGTGGGACGCGGTTACAGACCTCCGACGATACCTAAATATTTATATAAAACCTTTTTTGGACGAAAAATGTAGTAAAATATGCATAGTTACCAAAATTATAGAAATAAGAAAATTAATATTAAAGATGGTCAAATAACCTCCGTTGTATTGTACTGTTTTGTAGAGAGAGGTAGAGAGGAAGTTAGGAATGGGGAAATGTGCTCTTTCATTTATCTTCCTGTCCCTCCTCTGTTTATTAAATGTAGGCAACGCATTTGCAACCTTTTTGCAGCGTCACTTTGCTATTTCAATAAAATCACGTGACCATTTGCTCATTTACCACGTTGTATAATAAATGAAAATAAAAATGAACTCTAATTCAATAAATCTGACTTGATATTATCAATATAAATAAACAAAATTTCACGTCTCTTGTTAACTATTCATACTATTATTAAATAAATTAAAATTATATTATTAAATTAACACGCGAGTGTAAAATAAAACATTTTAGGTGTCAAGCAATAGTTTATAATTGTTTTTTAACACGTTAACTTAATATCTTCATACCAATCGTAGTTTCTATTTAAACACGACACTTGTTAAAAATAAACACTGTTATAACCGATGTCACGTGATTTTATTGTTCGAGAACATTCTTTACCGAAGTTTGCGATCAAAATGAAGTGGCTGGTATTTATATAGAGTTTAAAATTTAAAACTCTCTCGATATTTCACTGTAGTGAATATATTTTTCGACATACTTACGTGAATATATAATGTTGTTTATCAGCAGGGGCTAAATTATATTTATTTGGTAAATAAATTTCATGCTCAAAGACAATTATGTCTTTGATTTATCGCTTTTTTTCGTGGTTCATAAAATTAGCTTTTCTAGCACCTCATCATAATATCCTGTTTATCAAAGTGTACATTAAATTTGAAAATAAAAATACGTTAATTTTAAGTGTGTTTATTATACTATGTACCTATTTACATTTACTATTTCAATTTCATTAATAAACTAGTTGTCGCACGCAACTGCGTCCGCGCGGAATAACAAATAAACATAATTTTATTAGTCTATGTGTTCTTCTAGACTGTTCTACATATATGTCAAATTTCATCGAGATCTGTTGAGTCGTTCTGGAGATACCTTCAAACAAACAGCATCCATCCATTTAAACATTCTCATTTATAATATTAGTAAGAAGTAAGATTAACTTTTGATTAAGTATGGTATGGGCATCTATGACGAGGGAATACATGTGACAAGAATAGTTTTAAATATGTACAATTAAGCAGAGGAGAGGCCTATGTGCAGCAATGGACGAACTCAGGCATATTGTGATGATGATGAAGCAGCTAATGTAGTTATGTACATTAAACATACATTATTATTTCTGAGAAATTGGAATATGGAAGTCTTATGAGTGTGCATACCGGAGGCCTAATTAAGGCCTCTTTCCCTGCCCACTCTTTTGTTATAATGATAGGATGGGAAGGGGCAGTAAGTAGATTTGACGGAGGTTGGACCGCATAGGAAGGGGAAATATTCTCTTTCTGTGTGTCCCATTCTCTGTCGATTAAAGATAAGCAACGCGTCTGCAATATCGGGTGTCTATAGGCAGCGGTCGCTTTGCTAATTCGGCAAATTAAGTGACTTGCACGTTTGTTATTATATAATATAAAAAAAGGGAATAAAAAAAAATTAAATCTTGTGAGCGGGAATCATTATTTTTACATCAGAATATTGTATTGTTCTGCTATTTATATGTAACTAATAATTTCATTGTGCTTTGACTAAAACGAGTATAGACGATGAAAATAAAGTCCTAGATATTCTTCAATAAGATGTTCTGACTATATACATTTTATTCAGGTCATCTGAACTATTTTCTTAGTAGAAGGCTAAGAAAAAATGCTTACTGAAACGTATTTGTGAAATGTAGGTTACGATGTTATTTCGTAAGAATTGTGTCAATATGTTCTCTTATTTCTAAATCACTTAGAAACTAAGTTAAGTGATGAGTAAGATATAGATAAGTCATGGCAATAAGTTATTATAAGTTGACGAAGCAACTTTCATTTTAAACTATAAATACAGTCGAACCTGGATAACCGAGAGTTCAAGTGATCGCAATATTTTTCTCCCTTATGGAGGATGCCCGTCGAGACCGCAAAATGACTCTGGCTTTTTAAAGGTCTCTCTCTTATCTAGGTTCAACTGTATATCATTCATTATTATTTCTTTTTGAGTCCGAAAGTTTTATTCAAATAAAATTATCAAAATAGATTACTTTAATTGTGACCAGTTATATCAAAGCACCATCGTAGTCGTATAAAGCAAATAGAACTGAATGTTTGGGTCAGACACATCAAAATGATCTCTGTTTTTGATTAGACCGTACCGTTCAAATAAATGTACGGCGCTGAGGAGAAGAGTTATTAAAATTGTAAACGCTATCACAATATTTCACTAATAATTTTGTAAAGTAAAATTTAATTTCAGATACATTTTTCTTTTTATTATTAGTAAATTTAAATTTAAATATTGTTTCTTTATATAAATGTAAATATTTCAGTTGATAAAATAATAAACTTACTTTGCTGGTAAAGCGACAAAAAGTAGGTCTTGTCCACTGACACGAGAGTTCACCAACGACGCCTATCAGCTAATCGATTTAAAATTGCGGAGGTCTAGCTCCACGGCGTCTCGCCAGCGGTAATTGAGCCGGCCGACGGGTATCCCGAGATACGCTTTTTTGATCCCACGATCCTCTCCCATACTCATCAGATGGTCCATCCAACGAACGGGCTTTGGCTTTGCCCATGACATTGGGTTCTCAGACCAGCTTCTCTATCAGCTAGATTATATCGGGTTCTCCAAGTGGCAACTTCTATCTGTAAAAATAATATAATTCATTCAAATATAATTCAATATATAAATCTGATCTATCCTCGTTTGGATAGATTTTTGTACTCTACCATATATAGTAAATATGCAATTGATCTTAAGGATCGATTATTGGGTTTGTTAAAGTTCTTTTGTCATCTAAAATTTTTTCCCTCTCGAAAAGATTCTTTACTGGAAAGATTACAAAGTATATAATCTATTCTAAGCCTCAACATGATTTGCGATTCACTTGAAAAATATCTTTCAACAATAACCCTACTTGCCCGCAAACGCGGAGCAAAATTAATTAATCGTTTTTCAACTCGTTACCGCTACGTCTGGTATAAACGAATAAAGGAAATAAATTTAATAAGAAGTATTATTTTTTTGTTTTATTTTGTGGTATTCTGTTTACGTGAAAATATTGTTTTAAAACAACTCATGCATGAATAACGTTTCAAATGTTAATGCGAGCTACTATAAAAAATATTGGTTTTATATTTTATACGAACGATTTTTTTGATGCTTTTTCGTTCGGCACATTGAGTGTATACTTCTCTTGATGTTTTTACAAAAATGTAAAAATAAAAGGTTATTAAGATGAAAATAGTTATTTTTATAGATCAGTAAAGGAGCGATATCAAAGTCTTTATGGCTCCGACGAGACCATTTTTGGTGAGAAATATTCCATTTGATTTACCATTAGTATAAATGAAATTGCTGTCAACTGCCGTTAAATGTAATGTCCTTATTTTTATTATTTTTGATTAAAGTTAAGTCATTTTTTTTTACAAAATTGGAATATTCTTGTTAGAAATAAAACTTAATTTTAAGCTTATACTAAGATAGAGTATTAAATCGAGTTAAATAATTAGAACTATACTAAAAATAGAGAAGAAAAATAATTTACAAAGTAAAATGAGAACAAAATTTTGTTAATTCCAAGTACAAAAGTAATTCTTCATTTTATTACGAGTACATAGATAGATAGATAAGCTTTTATTCACTGACCACAACATTTTTTTTAACTTTACCATATTATTATGTTACATACAAACAAAAAAAAACAATTATTATAGTATATAAGAATATTTTCAGCTTCCAGTTTGTCAGGTCTTCGACATAGGCCTCCTCTAGATTCCTCCACATTTCCCTGTGCCGGGCTATTTCATTTCTAATTATATCTAATATATAAAATTCTCGTGTCACAGTTTTCGTCACCGTACTCCTCCGAAACGGCTTGACCGATTCTCATGAAATTTTGTGAGCATATTCAGTAGGACTGAGAATCGGCCAACATCTATTTTTCATTTTTTTTAACTGCGCGCGGGCGACAGCTAGTAATTGTATAATTTTTAAACTTTATTTTCTTCTTTAGTTCCAATAAGCAATCTTTCTTCGGTTAAACTAATCCACTTCAAATAATAATATGTCATAATCAGAAGAAGAAAACAATCTGAATTCAAGTCAAAACTATAGCTGCCGATTGGTTTTTATTCTGAAAAGTAGGATGGTCGGTAAACCATTGTTTTTTTCTATATAAGCTTCGTCTCCTATATTACCCACTACCGCCCACAACTGATCTAAAATAAAATTAATAATAACATTGATAGCAAGCCACCCCGACCATTGTATATTTAACTGCATGAGATTTATAATTTAAAACAACACAATGATATCACAAAAATAACTAGAAGTGTAACATATCATTATAAGAATGAGCCAAAACAAACTTCAATTCAAAGACGGTGCAGTGGCAAGCATGCATATAGAGATTCTTTGTACGTTGACTCTGGAACTGGGACGTCGCTTTGATAAAAGCAGAGACGTGTAATGACGACCACATTCACGATATTCTCGCTGCTTTTATGTTGCCTTATTACTGTAGATTAGGAGAAGCGATTTGTACTACTATTTAGAAAAGTTGTTTTTTATACAAAAAACTACAAACATTCAATTCTAATATTGATTAGAGTTTTTTATTTAGAAAAGAGAAGTTAAAACAAGTATTTAATTGGTTTTTAAATATGATTTTCAAAAGCTACAAATATTTTAAAATGAAAGGACGTTCATATGATATGCATTCTCATTCCTGTTATAAAAAAACTTGAGAGGTGTCAAGGGACACCCGGATGGAACGAAGTTCCTTTCAATTAATTAGTGAAGGAACCAATGTTTATTCTACGAATAAAAAACTTAAGTCTTCACAAGAAGTACATTTTATTTCTATGAATTTTCGTTATATATTGTCACGTCGTTGCCATGGTGAAGTAGCGCTCATTCGTCTATAGCAAAAAGTGTCGTGACAACTTTTCGTAAGAATTTTTTCCGTCTTGCCCCCTTTCACAACGCGCGATAAGGAACTTCGTTCCAAAAAGAACTAACAGCCCGAGCTGAGGCTCTTGATGGAGCCCACGAGCCTAGTTACTCTTAAACAAGGTTAAGTCTAAAAGCCTCTAAGCGTTAATGAGACTTCAAGGCAACAGTGACGCCCAATCACAAAAAAATTATATTCATAACATTGAAAAATTGATAATATCACATTTATATCTATCTATATATATAAAAGAAAGTTGTGTTATTTACACTATTTATAACTCAAGAACGGCTGAATCGATTTGACTGAAAATTGGTGGGCAGGTAGCTTAGAACCAGGAAACGGACATAGGATAATTTTTACCCCGTTTTCTATTTTTTTATTCCGCGCGGACGGAGTCGCTGGTAAAAGCTAGTTATTTATTAATTAAAGAATAGTCTTTTGATGACAATGATGATGATGATGATGATGATGATGAAGGTGATAAAATTTAAAGAATATTGGATATACCATGTACTCGTAATTCACAGGGTTATAAAAGGTACAAAAAACAAAGGTCAAGATAAGATCTCAAGAAAATAATAAAGTGAGGATATAAGAAGAAATTTGTTCGTTAAACAACTTTTCAAAGGGAATTAAAAGTACAAGTTGGGACGAGAAGGATCCCACTACAACAAGGGATGGAATTTCGTTGCTTTTATTTACACGGAAATTTGAAAGCAATTAAAACTTTTTATGAGCAACTTTGTAAAGGGAAATTAGTTTTTAGTTACAAAAACAACGTTTTAATAAGCCCTTATGAAAACCAACCCTGAAAGAGGGTAAACTTAAGCGTACTTTCTTAAATTAAAAGTCATTTTGATTACTGTTAATTCTTGCAGATAATTTCATTTTTTAAGCTCCAAAATTGATGATTATAACTACGGAAACATTGATACAAAAATATATTTTCATCTCTCTATTTCCTTTGAAAAAAAAACTTGAATAACAACATGTTTTGTGCGATATATAACTTCAAACTTTCGTGGTTTTTACTAATATAATGTTCGTAAGAAACGGGATTCTTACTCGCTCAAACAGCCTAATCGTGGTAAGAATCCCGTTTCTTACGAACATTATATGTTTTGTGCGGATATTTCGACAGTGGAAACGGAAAAGTTTGATGTATTTGTTGCCTTTCGATTAATTGAGAATAAATCAAAATTGTACATATTGTTTTGAAAATACAAAATGGAAATCTAATACAACACAGAAGTATCCAACAATGTTCTCAGTTCGATTGTTTTCGGCTTCGAATATGTTCGAATGTTTATTAGATGTGGAACATCCCCGGTTGTATTCCGTCGTCGAATGAGAACTTTATCTGCCATTAAAATTGATCTACAATTCCTTATTTATGAACTACAGTTATTTACGAACATTTACAAGATAGTTTATGTCCATATTAACAAAAAAGACTACATTATCTTATCAAATATGTTTTAAGTAAAACATTCATTTAAATATTTGACTATGAAAAAAGAAATCATTTTATTTCACTAAATCTTCGCCGGTTTCAACAATTTGAATGAAATTATTTTTACGTTTTTACGAAAAAAAAAGCATTTCTAGTGAGCAATTCGACATTAAGACAGCCTTTGTATAGAAAACAGGGAAACATAAAACAAAAAGAAATTAAAAAGGCAAGTAAAAGAATACCATAGAATATATTTCGATGATTTCAGACATTAATCAACTTAATTTTATTTGAAATTCATTTAAAATTACGATTATACTGCATGAAATATGGCTATAACTTCATATACAATTAGCGGTCACCCGCAACTTTGTCAGTGCAGTATTTTAAATAAGAGTAGCGTATAATATGCCCGCATGCATCAGATGCCTTCTCGTTCAAGTCCCGTTAAAATCGGTCCAACCAATCCGGAGATTAGATATAGATTAGATTAGATTCGAGTCAATTTATAGATAAGAGAATCATCGAACAGTTAGTGTGACCTTTATATATGAAATGTGAACATTTTATAGCTTCATTAAAAAATTGACGGTTATTTTAAGCACCTTCGTGCCTTTCATGAATGCTTCAAACGTGTTAATGTCGAGCTATAAATTAACACGATAACCTACTTACAAGCCGTCGAATGTTGTACTTTACTTTATATAATTATACTTGATATCTTATAAAGTACTTATACATATAATGCATAAATTGACGTACAAATTTATGTAGTCAATTGTTTAAGGAGTACTGCTAGAAAGGAGAAATCCAGGAAAGCAAAACTTTTAAATTATTCCTATTATCACGGGATTTTATATATAAAGAAAAATAATTTTATCATTCCTTATGTATGTACAAAACTTTCGGATGTTAAATTTAAATATACAGAAGATATATGAGCACGTTATCTTACTAATATTATAAATGCGAATGTTTAAATAGATGTTTGAACGTATTTCGGGAACGGCTCAATGGATTTTAATGAAATTTGGCAGACATATAGAACATAGTCTGAACGAACACATAGGCTACATATTAAGTTTTTTTTAATGCCGTGCGGACAGAGTCGCGGGGGATAGCTAGTATCTATATACATAACTACAGCTGCATTGCAGATTTACAATACGACTGCACTGCAGGTGTATATTTGTCTCGGCTACCTCTAGAAAATTATTTATGTATTATTAGAATGTACTACATATATTTATAATAAAGTTGGCCTTAATTAATCGTTGGTTTCTGAAACTATAATCTTAATATAAAACCTATTGTTATATTCAGTAACCAACGATAAAATATGTAATTATTTTTCGAAAGTTAATTTTTCTTTTTGTTTATAAAACTAGTTATACATATTATGTTTCTTTAAACCTAAGTTAAAATATCGTAGTTACGTTATTTATTGAAAAGAAATAGAATACAAGGAAATTAAAGAGCAACTTGTATGTACGCGAACCTATTTAGAGCAAAGAAATGAACGGCAAATAATCGTATTATTTGTCGTTCGGTTCGACGGAAATCAATAACCGATCACGAGAGAGCGCAAATCGTCAGCCCCCAATAAACTATGACAATGGAATGAAATTTGTCTGGGGCTTTATGTGACTCGACGTACCAACGAGATAGAATATCTTCTTGATAATAATTTACTATTTTTATTTAAATCTATGTCTATACATATACGTATAGATGTACGTCGGTACACATTTATATTTCTTACTTACTGTTCCCGCGACTTCGTCCGCGTGAAATACTGTCTTCAGGTAGCATTTTTAATGGCAGTTTAACTATCATTTTTAAATTATAAAATATAGCAGCAAAACAAACTTAACATATTTACATATAAACTCACATCTCCTACTCCCTATTTTTATTTTGCACCTTTGGGAGTTAAACTTTTACGAACTTTGAATGACATATTTATGCACATCAAATTAACAGCCTAAAAAGTTTCAAGCTTCTCACTGTTAAAATGAAGATATTTCCATACACATTTTCACACCCACTTTTAACCCCTTACAAACCTTTGTTAAAAAGTAGCCAATGCCTATCTATGGACAAAATTATGTTTAAATCTGTTCATTAGATGTGGCGTGAGAGTGAGACAGGCAGGCACAAAGGGTTACTTTCGAAATTATTTTCGATATAAGAATTTAGGGCGACAAATATTTATATTATATTACGTAATTCATAAACAAATATAAGATTAAAATAAAAAAAGAAAGATTTTTATTTCTTCGATAGTAACGTTGTACAACGGAATACTTAACAATGTTTCCACTACAAGCTTATGTTAACAAAAAATACTTAAGTATAACGCTAGTACTCTTAACAACACTTTATTCGCTTACTTTCATCGTACGCTATAACAATTAGTACGTAGCACCATATTACATAGATTACGTAGCACTTACGTAGATTACGTAGCGATTCAAGTAAATTTCGTAGCAAAGTGTGTAGAAAATTGAGTAGCAACTTGTAATAGTACCTAAATGCTCATTGTAGCATAAATAATGTTTTATACAATAATACATCATTGTACTCCGATTTTTTTTTTATAGATGGTCAATTTTATGTGGTTATACTTTACTTGTAATCTGCAGGTCCTGGGTTCGAATCCCGCCATGTACCAATGTGTTTTTCGATTTTCGATTTACATATGTACATTTATCCGACGTTGTTACGGTGAAGGGAAACATCGTGATGCAACCTGCACATATCTGAGAAGAAATTCAATGATATGTGTGAAGTCAACCAACCCGCACTTGGCCAGCGTGGTTGACTATGGCCTAGTCACCCCTAACTTGGGGTAGGCTCCGAGCTCCTCGGTAGGGACGTTTAGTGAGCTGATGATGAATGAATGAATGATGAATACTTTGTTGCTTTTTGGTAAGAATAAATTTCAACCAATCACCAATAAATTCCTTATAAATTATGCTTCAATGTACTTAATTTCTTTTCATTTTATCCCAAATATAAATATAACTTATATCAGTCAATCATTCAACATTAAAACGTTTGAGCGTTAACAAGTTTGTAACAAAAGGGAAAACGGTTTCACGATACTGTGAAGAGTTTGTAAACTTTTAAATGAAGCTTTCGATATCATCACAATATAGGCCGCAACAAAGAGGTTATATTGCTATGATTGCTTCATTTAAAGTTGCCGATCAACTTTGCTGTATTGAAGTATTACACTTTCGTTTTACTTTAACATATTTTCTTCTAAATTATTCAAACTTTCGTGAGACATTATCACTAACTTATATAGAAACGGCTAAAACACTCACGTATATATATCCGGTGTCGTCTCACGTATACATACACTAGTCGGTGACGACACCGGATATTTTCTTCTATAAATGTACAATTAAACACTAAACGCTATTCATAAACTTTATAAATATAACTTAAAAAACGAAACAGTATATCTATGAAGTATATAATTTTGTACACTAGTTTTGTTTTTTTTTCTTATATAATTAAATAAGTTAGTATTTGTAGAGCCATAGCAGAATGCTTGTGATTTTGTAAATTATTTGTCCAAGTTTTGGGCACATTTTGTAACACTATTGTAATGTATCTGTGTCTGTGTCTGTATCTATGTCTTAAATATTTATGATAAGAACAGGAAAATACAGAATATCTTCAATTCTCATCTAATTTTGTCTCGTATTCGTAACTGACAACAAAACTCTCGTTCGGTTTGTCTTCACCTTTTTGTTTGTTGTTTTGAAACAAATAAAGCCGGAGCTTTTCATAAATCCGCAGAAATGAAACATACGTGGCTTGAAATAAATTTATTACATGTTTTGTTTACCAATTAAAACATTGTTCTACGAATGAGAAATTCAAATTGACATCTTATATATATATAAAAGAAAGTCGTGTTTGTTACACTATTTATAACTCAAGTTTGGTCGAACTGATTTAGCTGAAAATTAAAGGGGAGGTAGTTTAGAACTAGAAGACTGACATAGGAACTTTTTGGAACGAAGTTCCTTATCGCGCGTTGCGAAAGGGGGCTAGACGAAAAAAATTCTTACGAAAAGTTGTCACGACACTTTTTGCTATAGTAACCATGGCAACGACGTGACAATATATAACGAAAATTCATAGAAATAAAATGTACTTCTCGTGAAGAATTAAGTTTTTTATTCATAGAATAAACATTGGTTCCTTCACTAATTAATCGAAAGGAACTTCGTTCCATTCGGGTGTCCCTTGACACCTCTCAAGTTTTTTTTATCTTGTGTGGATTATTTTTATTCCGCGCGGACGGAGTCGCGGGTAAAAGCTAGTTTAATATAAAAAACATAGTTTCTCTGTTACCCTTAAGACGTAAAGGCGTAAGACTAAATAAAAAATTAGATTAGTATGCAACTCAGACGACATAAGTTATTTTGTCGGTTAGTCCATTCGGTCTCCTCGGAAATAAACACACAATAAACATATTATTTCTATCCGGGTCTACTTCGGGCCACGTTTTATTAACTTCGTTGAATAATAATCGTCGCTACTGGACATGTCGTGTTTGCCTCAACTCGGACGCGGACGTGACAAGCATGAGAAATAACACAATGAAACATTATTTTGGGATAGTTTTATTCTATGTGTTCTTTTGTGAGAAGGGCATGATTTTAAGAAAACTATTTCATAAAAGATCTTAAATGTAAAGATAAGTTATGATTTTAAATCAAAATCTCAAGCTTCATTTTGGCTCAACAAAAGTCACTACATAATAGTGTGCTATACATCAATATGTGTGGCTTAAGAATCCTCCAAATGTTAAAAATTAATCTTCCATTCAATTCCTTCCAAATGAACTAAACTATATTCTTTCATTAGGGGACAGGAAATTTCAAAAAGCGAGCGTATCACCATCTCAAAGGCCGGCAACGCATCTGCGATTCCTCTGGTATTGCAGATGTCCATGGGCGTCGTTGAACACCTTGGTATTCCCGCTGCTCGTGTGCCCCCTTCTCTTATAAAAAAATAATACTTGAATTTAGTATTACAAATATATGATAGAAATAATGTGTATGTTAATTAACATAAAAAGAACAAATTGTATCGTAAAGTTAATTAAAGTTGAACTTTTATTAGATTTGGATTGAATAATCTTGGTAATTGAGCTTGATTGGAGAAGACGTATAGATTGGTGTTGCGCAAAGCGATGCACTTATTTGCGGTGAGCGATTACTGAGCGAGAACTGACCGAGAACTGAGCGAGTGAGAGAAGAGTGAACGATGTGGCTTACTAATTGATCGGTGCTCATTTGAAACAGAAATCAAGGTAAACAACAATCGTTTGGACTAATAAAGGTTTGTTTTTAGTTTATAAGGTAATGCTTTGAGTAGAGCACAGATTAATGTTTTTCGCGGTCATGTAAATTTGACTTCTTGAACTGAATTTGTTTTGTTTTCTTCAGATAACTTTCATGGAGTAGTGAGTCAGGCTTTTTTTTAATTCAACAATAACGTAGTTTATTTTGTTTGAAGAAAGATTTTAATTAATGATACAACAAAAAGATAAGGAAATCGTACATAAACGTACAATCGACCGAATGGTATGAGTAAAGAAAATTGAAAATAAACGTAAAAAAAGAAGGATATGGAACAATATACATTGCCATCTATATTTTGTAGTTCTTATTTACTATTATTTATAAGTCTTATGTATTTTAATACACAATGTAGTATATAAGTTACTTCTTACGAAAAGAACTTCGAACTTAAATTCGAACCATTGAAGTAATCGAGCTGTAGCTACGTATGTGCTACGCTGTTATATGTGCTACGTATAGTGCTACGAATTATTCTACGTTGTAAGCTACACAGTAGACGATGTTTCGAACCTTTCTGAACACTTTATTATTATTTAATAAAAATATCAGATTAATGTTTAGTATTATTATGTTTAATTATACATATTTAATTATAATGAGATATTTTTATAGATGTTATAAAATTGTAGAAGCATGTAATTAATTTGTCATTCCCACAAAGTCTGGTCTGACTTCATTTACTAGATTAAAATTTTACTTTAAAAAGGATCGCCGTGAATTAGTTCAATTAATTTGGAAGATTGAAAAAGATATTTTAATTAAAATCATCCCAATTTACGTTGTAGTTATGTTGGCAGTTTTAAACTAATCTTTGGTGAATCTCATTTTCAAAAAGTAACCGATATCATACGCTATTTCTTTAATATTATATTAATACTAGCTGTCGCCCGCGACTCAGTCCGCGCGCAGTTAAAAAAAAAATGGGGGGGGGGGGGGTATGAAAAATAGATGTTGGCCGATTCTCAGACCTACTGAATATGCTCACAAAATTTCATGAGAATCGGTCAAGCCGTTTCGGAGGAGTTTAACCACAAACACCACGACACGAAAATTTTACATATTAGATTAAAAAAAAAGAAATAAGTTTTAACAAAGATATTTTTAAATACAAATTGGTTATGTATTTTAAATAAATAAATATTCACTCTATTAAATACGAATTGAAATATCAATATTTATTATTCAAGCATTCAACATAGCATTGAAAAGCTTTCAGCTGTCGAGATTCGAGCAAGAAATCAAACTGAAATGGAGTGCGACCGACCCAAAGCCCTCGCTAAAGACCCATAAGTAATCTCATAATCAAACCAGTAGAGCTATTTTTTCGAATAAATTGTTACTAATATTATAAAGTTTGATTGTATGGATGGATGTTTTTTAGAACTTATCTTCTGAAAGATACAACGGATCTCGCTAAAATTTGTCATAGATATAGAACATTGTCTGGAATAACATATAGGCTAGATTTTTTTTGAGCCTAAATTGATATGCGGTCTTTTAGTTTTTTTCTTTGTTTATAATTAATTTATAAGTTTTGTAACTATATCGTAATGCAACACATAATACAAAAAAAAACTTGAGAGGTGTCAAGGGACACCCGGATGGAACGAAGTTCCTTTCAATTAATTAGTGAAGGAACCAATGTTTATTCTATGAATAAAAAACTTAAGTCTTCACAAGAAATACATTTTATTTCTATAAATTTTCGTTATATATTGTCACGTCGTTGCCATGGTGATATAGCAAAAAGTGTCGTGACAACTTTTCGTAAGAATTTTTTCCGTCTAGCCCCCTTTCACAACGCGCGATAAGGAACTTCGTTCCAAAAACATGACAATGAATTTCGTTATTTTCAGATAACATTTATTTAATTACATACAATAATAACAAGATATTCTATATGACTAGACTATCCTAGTAATGCTAGATAATATTTTATAGAAATAAAGTACAAACTTATATTATCAGCTTTTTATACGTTAATAAAAGTTTCTGAACTCTACCTTAGGGTAGACAAAAGACGTACCCAGATGATTTATTATCTTACATCTTTGTCTGATTTATATCTTCTTAGGATTTTCGATTATATCTTGTCTACGAATGTTACGCAAGAAAGACTTGACATACACATTCTTAATGATTTTATGAAAAACATAATGCGTTAAAACATTAATTCAAAGTTCAATTTAATTATATTCTATTTTGTAGGCGACAATAAAAATATTGTGTTATCAAAAAAAAAAGAATATCGCGGACATGATTTGATTTAATATTTAAAGCAGATCATCTTTTGGATTCCAAAGGGAAGCAAAAGGTAGCAAACGAGCAAGCGGCCAATTGAATTCGTCACAATGGCGAAGTGACCGTTGCTAATAGACATCTACATTTTCTGATGCGTTGATTACTTTTAATCGATAGAGAAGGGGAATTAACATTAAAAGGATGTTCCCCTTCCTATGTCCCCCCACCTCTACCAAATCCACCTCCCATTCCCATCCCATCCTTATAAGAAAACTGTCGGAAGGGGAAATGTACTTAAATTAATTAACAAGCACACTCGTAGTACAAAACGCTAATTACTTCCACTTGACGCGTGTCTTCTTTGTGGTTGGGGTATTTCACTGGTTGTGCTGGTCCATGCATGCAAAAGATGTTATTGCGGGTTCTTCCACTGCTAGCTGTACTTGTGGCGAAACATTTTAGCTTTCCTGACATTTTCTATGACAAAACAGACACAAAAATGTTGTCTTATTACAAGTGTTACTCGTACTTCAATTGAAATCCACAGGAACATTAGTATCCGTGACTTATTAGCACTTATATGTCAACGTTCGTGATTGATGTAACACATGCATGCTCTGCGTTTGCTCATACGACTCGAATGGTTTCTATGCGTGACTTGAATTCTTAACATCTAAGCTACATACAAATACATAACTCCTTTAACTAAGAATACATAGGGAAATATTTAGTCAAAGATATATAACTGTTGGCATGAACACATGAACGTCAAAACCGGAGTTAAAGACAGTCGCCGTGGCCGATATCGGCCGGGATTACATCATCATCATCATAACTGTTAATGATACTATCTTTACTACATTGATAGAAACATAATGTGATTTGAGGTCTGTAATATTGTGACATGTGTCCTAAATGACTTGACAGAAGTTGAAGCTATTCTTCTGTTTTAAGACAAAAGAAGAATAGTGGAGAAAGAGAAGTAGACTTGACAGGCAATAGATAAGAGAATACAATATAACATTTACTTTTTCCTTTTCTATTTCAAATAAGAGTAAGCAAAATATGCTTAATTTGCTTGCTTGGTGCAATCGCTTTTTGCTACCTTTTCATATAAATCTACAGATATATATAACAGAGGATATTAATTCAAGAAACAAAGACATCAATGCTTACGTGTGGAAATCCTATAATATATGGTAAGCCAAGATTTATTATATTGATAGCGATGTGTGAAAGTAAAACAGAATGCGGAGCGCCGAATAAGCCATTCTCGTTTAACGACAAAAACAAAGTTACACCCATGTCTTTTTGCGGTACCACCCCTGTGATGTCTTTTATATTCTATACTCACACTAGTAAAGCGTATAGACTTTGCATACCTTTCAATTAAAATATTAAGATAATAACAATACTAAGTATTATTTTCGTAAACATTGTTTCCACCGCTAATCCAACCACGAAGAATTAAAAAAACTTGAGAGGTGTCAAGGGACACCCGGATGGAACGAAGTTCCTTTCGATTAATTAGTGAAGGAACCAATGTTTATTCTATGAATAAAAAACTTAAGTCTTCAGAAGAAGTACATTTTATTTCTATGAATTTTCGTCATATATTGTCACGTCGTTGCCATGATGAAGTAGCGCTCATTCGTCGTTAACATACTTACTATAGCAAAAAGTGTCGTGACAACTTTTCGTAAGAATTTTTTCCGTCTAGCCCCCTTTCACAACGCGCGATAAGGAACTTCGTTCCAAAAAATTAGTAACCTACGTGTTCTTATATAGTATAGTATAGTATAGTTGTAAGGGCTCGTTTTCCGCAACTCCACGGCTAGCGCGTATTTTGCGTGTGAGCAGGACCTGGATTCACTCCAGCCAACCCAACTCTCCAAAGAATCCCAGCAACCCTTTGATGTTGTCGGTGATCTCTGGGAGTGTTCTCGGCGATCCGAGATGCTTTACCCTGTACTCTTGCACTGCTGGGCAGTGCAGTATCACGTGGGATGCTGTTTCTTCGTCACCCATGCACGCTCTGCATAGGGGGCTGTCCGTAATACCTGTATTAAACAAATGTTTATTAATACGTGTTCTTTCAGACTATACTCTACATCTATGTCAAATTTCAGAAAGATCCGTTGAATTTTGGACATACATACCTTCTAATGATTATCCAAAATTTCGCATCTATAATATAAACTAACTGTCACCCGCGACTCTGTCCGCGCGTAATTAAAAAAAACACGTAATAAGTAGCCTATGTGTTCTTCCATACTATGCTCTACATCTATGCCAAGTTGCATCAAGGTCCGTTGAGCCGTTCCTGAAGTACATTCAAACATCCATCCATCCATATGCATTTATAATATTAGTAAGATGTAAGATTAAAACTTTTTAACTAAAACATACTGTAAGTTATATTATACATGGTGATATTTTATTCCAATTTAAAGTATTCTTCCTTTTAATACCTTTTCAACGTTGTTCGTATAATTTATTCTTTTTTTATGTAAGCTGATACAATATAGTCCCGGTCTTGTGACATTAATACGCCATTTTCCTTAAGGCGCTGATAAATCTGATTTTGAAATGGAAAAAATTGGATTTTGTTTTAAAAGATACACAAACCTTTTAGGGATATAAAGTATAATAACTTTACTCTTCGTTTATTTCATATTTATCTAGTCAAGTGGATTATGAATACCTTATACATTCTCGAAATTTATTCCCAAGAATATAACTGACATATCTATGAATAATGGATTAAATATTAATGTTGAATTTAGCTCTTTTTGTC
Organism: Papilio machaon; assembly: GCF_912999745.1. Lineage (NCBI taxonomy): Eukaryota > Metazoa > Arthropoda > Insecta > Lepidoptera > Papilionidae > Papilio > Papilio machaon. The sequence goes on along the minus strand of NC_060001.1, from coordinate 7,564,752 downwards.
ATACTAAAGGTATGAATATAAACGGAAATTATGAAATTAATGACACCAAAATGTTACGAGCGTGAGGTACGGTGCGGAATTAAAAACACTTTTAAAGTTGTTTCTTTCGACTGATGGAACATTCTAGAAGCTCTTATTGTCTTAGCGATTACGTCGCGACTATTCCAACGATGGAACATTCTAGAAGTCCTTATCGATGCGATAACCTCGCGACATTATTTACAATTGTACGATAAATCAAGAGATAATTGTGTTTATATCACACTTCGAAGTATACTAGTGTAGTCTAATTCTACTATAATAGAGGCCAATGTTTCTCTTGTTTATGTATCGAATTGTTTAATTTAATTCATTCATTGAAGTTGCTGTTGTTGAATAATTTTTTCATCTCCTTGGCCTTTTCCCACTCATGTGGAGTCGGCACACAAGATTTTATGCTGCCTGTCTGTCGCCTACTTGGGAGGAATATCTTAAAATTAAATATAAAATAAAAAAATACTTCGAAATTACTTCTAAAAATACATCACCAATTACACCAAAAATAAAAATTAGTAATAAAACATTGTAAATATAACACAAATTGAAGTTCTTGTCTTGATAATAGTCCTGTATTGGTCTTACAAAACATTATTAACTCCAATTCATTTCTTATATTTATCAAATTATTACCTATTAAAATGAAACTATTATTATTCTGGATACTAGTTTTATGGACTTTTCCAATATGTTTAATTGTTATTTTTTTGTCCTTTTATTATGCACACAGGACGCAATGAAATTTTATATCCGTCTGGAAATTGAATGTTATTTTAAAAGTAAATATTTATAAATATGGAAAAAGATTGACATAAATAAAGAAATCACATTGGAAGTTGAACAGTTTACGTTTTCAACGAGATGTAGAATAATAATTATGATGAAATATTTGTTGCAAATATGAAAATAGTTTTGTTTGAAACTGCCGATGTTTTCAATTTATATATATTTTATTCCATTAATTCAAGCTTAGCTAAATAAATGAATAAGAGGTCGCTAAGTGACCGAAACCTCATTTACATAATTGCGCGGAAATAACCTATTTAAAAGAAATTAGCTCGCTTAAAGCGATAACAAATTATTTAACGGATTTTAAAGGACAGACAAACCTAAATAATTTAAATTAATAAGAATTTTGTTAATTGTTGTAATTAAAAAGTTTTTATAAACTAGCTTTTTCCGTGACTTCGTTAACGCAGAATTAAAAAATAAAAATTCTTAGTAGCCAGATAATGTTCCTAGGCACATTCTACCAAACAACCATCCTTCCAAACTTTCACATCTATATATGTTATCAAAGGATTAATGTAACCGTGAAAGAAAACATCTTGAACTTGCACATATCTGCGAAGTAATTTAAAGATACTAGTATGTGTTAAGTCAACCAATCCGCACTTGGCCAGGGTGGTTGACTACGGCCTAATCATTCCTAACTTAGGATAGCTTCCGAGCCCCCCAGTAGGAACAGTGAGCTGATGATGATGATGAATGAAGGATGATAAGAAAAGTTGTCAGATTAAGATATTGTTGTCGTATTCCACTGATGAAAGACCTGTATGAAGAAATATTGCTATCTCTATTTTTTGGAAAAGAGTGAGTAGGATGCTACTATGTGTGAGTGTTCCCGCAGTAGAACCAACAGATATACATTTTACAAATTATAGTAATACTAGCTTTTACCCGCGACTCCGTCCGCGCGGAATAAAAAATAGAAAACGGGGTAAAAAATTTCCTATGTCCGTTTCCTGGTTCTAAGCTACCTGCCCACCAATTTTCAGTCAAATCGATTCAGCCGTTCTTGAGTTATAAATAGTATAACTAACAGGACTTTCTTTTATATATATAGATAGATAGATTTGTTCTTAGTTAATAAAAATTAAGTAAATTATCTTGTTATTTTATTCCGTTATATTAAAGTTTAGTATTCAAAGTATACTTGAGATCATTTTAAAATGGTACATAGAGTTAATTAGTTACTGGAATACCAATTTAACACTCTAGTTAGAACCATTAAGAACCCGCAAGCTCTATTAACTGTTTTGTGAAAACGTAAACTCTATTAACGTATAACGTTGAATGCATTGTGACGAGTGAGAATTCTTTCCATAATTATTCTTATCTGAGTGTCTTAGGGGTAAAGTCAGACTATTTTTTGCAATAAACTAGCTTTCGCCCGCGACTCCGTCCACGTGCAGTTAAAAAAACTTAATAGCGGTATAAAAAATAGATAGTAGCCGATTCTCAGACCTACTGAATATGAATATAAAATTTCATAACCATCGGTCAAACCGTTTCGGAGGAGTACGGTAACTAACATTGTGACATGGAAATTTTATATAAAAGACTAGCTTTTACCCGCGACTCCGTCCGCGCAGAATAAAAAAAAAAAAAGAAGACGGGGTAAAAATTATCCTATGTCCTATTCCTGGTTCTAAGCTACCTGCCCACCAATTTTCAGTCAAATCGATTCAGCCGTTCTTGAGTTATAAATGGTGTAACTAACACAACTTTCTTTTATATATATAGATAACGTTGTAAATTTAGGAATACGGATACGACAACGAACGCTGCATAACTTACGGTGAACTTCCAACGAAGTTAAAAACGTTTTGCTTTTTCAGGAAAATTTTATAAACGCATTGTTTAAGTCATACTTTAATATTTTATTAGGCAGAGATCTTAAAAAATAATTCTACTTTTCTCGTTTCTATAACTTGATTTCGTTTTTTTTTATAAGAGAAGGGGGCAAACGAGCAGCGGGAACACCAAGGTGTTCATCGACGCCCATGGACATCTGCAATACCAGAGGAATCGCAAATGCGTTGCCGGCCTTTGAGATGGTGATACGCGCGCTTCTTGAAGGACCCTAAGTCGTAGTGGTTTGGAAATACCTCCGAGGACAGACCATTCCACAACGCGGCCGTTCGCGGCAAGAAATTTCGCGAGAACTGCACTGTTGTGGAATGCCAGCCGTCCAGATGGTATGGATGGCACCTGGCGGTCTGTCGGGTCGTCTGATGACGAAACTCGGCGGCAGGAATCGTTCCAAACAGTTCTTCGGAACACTCCCCGTGGTACAAACGATAAAAGATGCAGAGGGAACTGACGTCCCTCCGCAAGGCCAGAGTATCAAGCCGATCGGTAAGAGCTCGGTCGTTGACGATTCGAGTCGCTCTCCGTTGTATGCGGTCAAATGGAAGAAGCTGGTATTGGGGTGCTCCCGCCCAGAGGTGCGAGCAGTATTCCATGTGGGGCCGAACTTGCGCCTTGTACAGTTGTAGGCGGTGGCTCGGCTGGAAATACTGCTTCGCCCTACTGAGCACACCCAGCTTTGTCGTTTGTCTCAATTTGATTTCTGTAATGTCTACATCATTCATTCGGTCCTCGTGTTAAACTAGATTAATCCTTTTTAAAATAATCATTTGATAATAATACAATCCAAACCTGAAACAAGCTCTTGACATGTAGATTTCAGTTCGTGTATCGTTTCTGGGTTGATAAATCAATTAACAATTCACAATCTGACCTAAATAAACCGACAAGCACATTAAAGTGCCGCAAACTTTTCTTTTTACAACGAAGTAAATTGCAGCAAGCCCACTTCAAGTTACGTAAGAATGTGCTTTATTGCATTTCGAAGTAAAAAATTATGCAGTAAGAACTTGACGACATTTTAATGCTTTTATAATGATGGAATAAGGGGTGTGGTTTATTTGGTGCATTGGTGTACTGCGATACTGTTGACTTCATTTCATATATGTCTACCGAGTAGCTCGAATAGACCTTAGTAAACTACGCTAGCTCAGTGCGAATTGGTTGGCTTCACACACATCTTTTAATTTATTTATAAACTAGCTTTTACCCGCGACTTCATCATATTACATTAAGATCTGTTCTGGAGATATCTAGTAACGAACCTAGTAAGAAGTAAGATATCTGCATGTTGGATTACAATTTTTCCCTTCACCGTAAGAATTGGTTTATTGATTTATGTAGTACCATGAACTATAAAAATTTATTATAAATATACTTATGAATGAATCTAAAAAAAAATATTAAACAATTCCAATAAAACAGTGTTTAAACTAAGCATCCAATAAAGTCTACAACACTTCTCAGTTTCAGCGGTTTTCAGTCAACGTAAGCAATTTCCTCGCAAACAGTTTGAAATTGGAACATCGATTGAGAGTTTAAAACGAATTAATAGTTCTACGAGCGGCTGCTGCAACTCTACTGCTAAAAAAACTGCAACGTTCATAACTGAACACTAAGTGCTTTAGGCTAAAGAACTTTAGTTTATTTAGATTAGATTTCTAGAAAGTGTACTGTTTTTGGTTAATCGTTCTTTTCTTTATAGACCATAAAAAATGTAGCGTTAACATTTTAAAAATTTATAAGCTCGGTAAAGAATTAAACCCACGAATTATATGCGGATAAGAGTGCATTAGATGCATCATCAATGCATCAGCACACAAGGTGCTTTCTTTCATTCAGTATTTTTGTCTCAGTTTTTTACAAGGGAATAAGATAGATGGCAATATGGATTTATGCAAATGCTTTGACAGTCCAGACCCACGTTAAAATGTCAAAATGTATTTTGTCTTCCAATGCACGTCGCGTTATATTCATTTGTTATTGAAATTAAGCATAAAATGCTTAACGAATTTCCATGTAGTAGTTGGTATTATTTACTATTCCAATAAATAGTATTTGTAAAGCACGATAATACTCTCAATAGATAGTATATATATAATAGATATAACTTTGTTAGAATTTTTATTTAAGTGCTAATTGTGTCACAAAATAAAAACCTGTGTTGCCGAAAACATTCGTTGTATCAACAAAACTTTTTACTTTACTAAAGCTGCTTGGAAATGTAAATAGATTTATTCATTCCAGTATAAGCAGGATCTACAGGATGTTTTTATTAAGAAATCAACGAGAGAGCAAAAAGATTTCGTTGAGGACGCTTTAAAAGAAACGTATGTAATCGAGACTGGATTTTTTTTTATTATTTTGCTTTATTATAAAATACTTACAAATACTGCTTATTAAATCTCATGTAATCATTTTTTATGCATTTTTTAATCAACAACTTGTGAAAAATGTAAGCAAGTTTCATTGAACTCCGTCCGCGGGGCATTAAAAAAGTTATTAAATAGCCTTTGTGTTCTTCTAGACTATCTTCTACATCTGTGCCAAATTTCATCAAGATCAGTTGAGCCGTTCCATTTCTAAACATTCGCATTTATACTTCTCCATACAAAATGTATGGAATAACATACTTAAATCAAGTCTATGGTATAAATAAGACAAAGAAACAATGACGGAACTTTATGTGCAGCAATGTAGGATAAAGGAGGAAGAAGTTGTAAAATTTGCATATCCCTCGCAATTTTAGGACGTTGTCACGAATATACGAGCGTAGGCCGAGATGTAAGCTCATCGGATGAGCGGGGAGGGAAGTGTTTTATCTTATTTTATTGTTAGATACGCCTACCCTCTTTTGGTACTAAAGTTCTGACGTCACGATTGAATTTAATTATCGTAATCTGTACTGCCACAAATCTAAACTACATTGAACATCGTCTTATGCTACTGCTGTACTATGTATTTCAACAAAAATGGTTAGTTCTTCTTTAAAGGTCAGTCACTTATTATGTATATGTAATTCAACATTAGTGTAGATAAATAGTAAAATATTCGAATATACTACTTTTGTCCAATCGTCATCATCGTTATTATCAGTGTGAGTTCGTCCACTGCTGGACGTAGGCTTCCCACATCAATTGCCACAATGCTCGCTCCTGTGCCTTCCGCATCTAGTGCACTCCTGCAACCTGGGATGGCTTTATTGAATTCGGTATACATAGAGAATATTGTATGAAATAGACTTAAGCTACTAATTAAGTTTTTTTTAGTGCAAGAAAGAACTAGTTTACACCACACTAATTTATAAGATAATGTTTACAATTTATATTGGTATGTAATTTCCGCCTACGAAATGAAGTCCCTGTTTGAATACAAATCGAATGATTGTACGTCTTTTTACGTTTAACATTGTTGGAATTATTTAAATTTACAATCTATACAAAAATTAATCTATGACTGTTCTATTGTTTATGATAAAATATTGTTTATGGTCTAGGGTAAAAACGCCCGACCCCCTGAAATTTTGATTATTCTCACTTCTGACTTTGCTCTGAGCAGTGCTAGGGATCGGACATATACCTCCATAGTGTTATTATAAAAAGGATATTATATACAATTTTATTTAAATCCTTAACCGTTGTTTTTACTTTTTACCATAACTTCCTATAGGTTATGGGCCCAGTTTACGTTAATTTCATCGAAATATATATATCGGAAATAGCGAGGACATAAACGATAACCATTTATAAAAACGACGCCACCTAGTGTTTAATCACAAAAACTGCCATCACTTGTAGGGGGTGGATCGATAGATGGTAGTGGGGGTTTTGGAAACATTCCTTTTTCAGTGGAGTGTTCTCACATCAGTCTGTTTTGAGCATTAGCAGTTGACGGTTGCAATTTTCGAAAAATGGATAATTTAAAATCAAAACGGAATATTAAACCTTTCAACGGCGAGAAATACAGCGTGTGGAAGTTCCGAATTCGAGCTTTATTATCTGAGCTGGAGGTAATAAAAGCGATCGACGACGACCCGATAATACGAAGCAGCGATTGGGAGAAGAGTAACCGAATCGCAAAGAGTGTTATAGTGGAATATCTCTCCGACTCCTTCCTTGGATTCGCCAAAGAGGACAGCACTGCACGCGACATCTTAAAGAGGCTAGATGAATTATACGAGCGTAGAAGCATTGCCACCCAGTTGGCTTTACGTAAAAAACTGTTGACGCTTAAATTACAAAGCGATCTACCTCTCGTAAAACATTTTACGAATTTCGACGACCTGATTTCCGAATTACTCGCTGCAGGTGCGAAGTTAGAAGAAACAGATAAAATAGCGCATTTGTTGCTAACATTACCCTCAACCTATGACGGAGTTATTACTGCAATTGAAACCCTTTCTGAAGACAACTTGACATTGGCTTTTGTGAAAACAAGATTATTAGATCATGAGGTCAAACTAAAAGACGAAGCAAGTGATACAAGTGGTAAAGTTCTTCACGTTGATAGTGACGGTGTGTCGAAGAAACGAAAATATTATAATGCACAATATGAGAATAATTTCCAAAACAATAACAACTGGCGAAGTAACAAAACGAAGAAGAATACAAGTGTAAAGTGTTTTCACTGTGGTAGAAAAGGACATAAAAAACAAGATTGTTACTACTTCAAGAAAATGAACCAAAACCAACAACACAGGAAGTCAACAGAGAGAAATAGAACGGTTCAGGCGGTAGAAATAAATCAACCAAACAATGGCGTTTCTGACGAATTCTCTGGTTTCGCCTTCATGACTGAAGAGCATAACAATCAAGAGCGGGATATAGTTAACAAAATAACATTTCTTTTGGACTCCGGCGCATCCGACCACATAATTAACAGGGAAGATTTATTTATTTCTCAAAGTAGCTTACCAACACCTATTAAAATTTCAGTCGCTAAACATGGTGAATATATTTCAGCCACGAAAAAGGGAACGATCCAGGTCACCACTAACTTGGGCGTTCGAGGGACTCTGGACAACGTGCTGTTCTGCCCCGAGGTACCTCACAACCTGCTGTCGGTGTCCAGGATGCAGCAAGCTGGCTACACCGTGGTCTTCGGGCAACATGGTGCTGACATACGAAAGAACGGTAAAACCATTATGCAAGGTAGGCCCGTGAATAATTTATTTATAATTGAATTTTTAACTTCTATAAATAGCCCTGCTTTCCATTTGTGCGGTTTCGATAAAAATAATTATAAACTATGGCATCAACGATTAGGTCATATGAGTAAAAATAAGTTTTTAGAAATCAAAATTAACAATTTGGTTGAAGATATTGAACAGATTAGTTCAGTTGCACCTGATGATCACTTATGCGAGGCCTGTATAAACGGAAAGCAGAGTCGATTGCCATTTAACCAAGCAAAAGATAAAAGTTACATTAAGCGACCCTTATATAATATTCATTCCGATGTCTGTGGACCTATCACTCCAACCACTGTTGACAACAAAAATTACTTTGTGCTTTTTGTTGACGAGTATACGCATTACTGTGTAACATACTTATTAATTTATAAATCTGACGTGTTTTCTGCTTTTAAAGATTTTGTTGCAAAAAGTGAGGCTAAATTTAACACTAAAGTAGTTAATTTATATTCGGACAACGGTAGAGAATATTTATCTACGGAAATGAAAAACTATTGTGTTGAGAAAGGAATAACTTATCATTTAACAGTTCCTAGAACTCCACAACAAAACGGAGTTTCTGAGCGGATGGTTAGGACCATCACTGAAAAAGCCCGTTCTTTAATAAATGGTGCTCAGTTAGATAAAGTATTTTGGGGTTATGCTGTGCTGACAGCTGTATATTTGATAAATCTAACGCCAACTAAAAGTTTAAAGTCTCCCCAAACACCATATGAGTTGTGGCATAATAAAAAACCACAGATTAAATATTTGAAGGTATTTGGCTCTACAGTTTATGTACACAATAAAACGTGCAAGTCTAAATTTGAAGAAAAATCATGGAAGGGCATTATGTTAGGGTATGAACCAAATGGGTACAAAGTTTGGGATCCGGCTAGTAACAAGTGTGTTGTAGTCAGAGATGTTGTTGTGGACGAGACAAATTTTTTGATATCCAGGCCTCTTTGGAAGCCTGAAGAGAATGTTGAAAATTCTCATGACAAAACTGATGTTACTTTTTCAAAATCAGTGTCAAATAAGTCTCGAAACTCTGATGGGTCAAAATCGGATGTATTGAAATCTGATGACCATATTTGTCCTAGTAAAATTAGAAAAACGAACCATGATACAATATCAATTAAAGATAAGTCTGATAGTGTGTCTGTTAGTGATCCGAATCAAAACACAGTAAACAGTGAGTTGCGGAGGAGTGATAGGCTCAAAGATCGTCCCCCTATTTCTTATCGGCATGATGATGATGATGATTATTTAATGTGTGCACAATCTGTTGTGTGTGAAGTACCTAGTTCATTTGTAGAGATCAGAACACGTAATGATCGATCTCAATGGGAAGGTGCGATTAATGATGAGTTAAAGTCTCATGCCATAAACAAGACATGGACTCTTGTACCACGCCCTCAAGGTAAAAACATTGTAGACTGTAAATGGATTTTTACTGTCAAAAACGATGAGTTTGGAAAGCCATCTCGTTATAAGGCGCGATTAGTAGCTAGAGGTTTTAGTCAACAATACCTAACTGATTATGACGAAACATTTGCACCTGTGGCCAGAATTGCTACTTTTAGATTTTTAATGAGTTTTGCCATTCAACATAATTTATTAGTACATCATATGGATGTTAAAACTGCATTTTTAAATGGCCAGTTACAAGAGGAAATATATATGAAAATTCCTGAAGGTGTGCCATGCAATAATAGTAATTTTGTGTGTAAATTAAATAAAGCTTTATACGGCCTTAAACAGGCGGCCAGGTGTTGGTTCGAGACGTTCGAACAATCATTAAAACGGGAGGGATTTCAAAACTCATCGGTCGACAGGTGTCTTTATGTACTAAATAATGGCGACGTAAATAAAAATATTTATGTTGTTCTTTATGTAGATGATTTGGTGATATCGTGTTCGGAAAATGAAAGAATGCAAAATTTTAAAAGATATTTAATGAGTAAATTTAAAATGACTGACTTAAATGATATAAAATTATTTTTGGGAATAAAAATCACTAGGTCTGAGGATAAAATATCATTTGATCAAAGTGCTTATATAAATAGAGTATTAGATAAGTTTAATATGCAGGATTGCAAACCTGTAAATACTCCCCTGGAAAGTAAACTGAATTATGAGGCATTAAATTCAGATGTGACATATAACGCTCCATGCCGAAATGTCATAGGATGTTTGATGTACATAATGATATGTACTCGGCCTGATCTAAGTACTTGTGTAAATATACTGAGTAGGTATACTAAGTTTAATAACAAAGAGCTCTGGCAGTGTCTCAAACGAGTACTTAGGTATTTAAAAGGCACAATTAATTTAAAATTGTGTTACAAAAGGAGTGAGTACAATCATATCCTCAGTGGTTACGTAGATTCCGATTGGGGTGGTCAGGATACTAGGGATAGAAAAAGTACAACCGGCTATTTATTTAAAGCATTTGACATTTGTACCATAACCTGGAGTACTAGGAAGCAAATGTCAGTGGCAGCTTCCTCTACAGAGGCTGAGTATATGGCACTGTATGAAGCTGTAAGAGAGGCATTATGGTTAAAGTCATTGGCTGTTAGTATGCATATATGTATTGATAAACCTATTGTTATTTTTGAAGATAATAACGGCTGTATAAGTATTGCAAATAATCCGACTAACCATAAGCGGACAAAGCATATTGATATTAAATACCATTTCTCTAGAGAACAAATTGAGAAAAATGTAATAACTTTAAATTACATTCCAACAGGTCGGCAACTCGCAGATGCATTGACAAAGCCGTTACCAGCCGTCGCCTTCCACGAGATGAGGAGGAAAATGGGTTTAGAATAATCTGATACATAAATTGATTGATGATTAATTTGTTTGAATTTTTTTGTTTAGAAATAAAATAGTTATTTTTGTTTGTATAAGAATTTATTGTTTGATTAAACTTATGAATGGTCTGATTAGGTTTTGACTGGGTTTCCCTAATCCTCGCAATAAATGTTGGGCCATAAAAATGTATCCCAGAGAGCACATGGCAGGTATATGATCTGTGTAGGACATTATATTTGTATAACTCGTTCATTAGATGATTAATTTTTGAGGGGGCGTGTTGGAATTATTTAAATTTACAATCTATACAAAAATTAATCTATGACTGTTCTATTGTTTATGATAAAATATTGTTTATGGTCTAGGGTAAAAACGCCCGACCCCCTGAAATTTTGATTATTCTCACTTCTGACTTTGCTCTGAGCAGTGCTAGGGATCGGACATATACCTCCATAGTGTTATTATAAAAAGGATATTATATACAATTTTATTTAAATCCTTAACCGTTGTTTTTACTTTTTACCATAACTTCCTATAAACATCTTAAGTAAAGATATCCGACCAAATCCAATGCAATGCATACTTAATATGTGTTTTAAATATTAATAGGCTCATATGTTATGAGTTGAAGATAATATAATTTTTTTTATAAAAAATATAATTTCGTCAAAAATTGTTTACCACAAAATTAGAACACAATGTCATGTTGTGTTTTGTTTTATTTTTACATCAATTTATTTATTGAAATAGAAGAATACAACTTCAATTAAGTTTCATATTAATAAATATATTTAAAAGTTAAACAAAAATTTTACTACGTGTTGATATTTTTTCAGTTCTTTAAAGCAGTTTTTATAGTAAATGAACGATCAACTTTCCTGTTCGGACGCTTTTGGACATTGCATATTAGTTTGAAACTACAACAAGCTATTTGCTAACCTCGACACTTGCGGAGATCGATTTTCTTGTTCTAAGAAACTTTTTATCGCTTTGAATAAAATGAAAATTTCCGCACAGAGTTTTTAAATGCTTATATAAGAAAGAAATATTTGAGATTAGAGTTAAAGAAGACATTTAGAAATATGAAATGTTTTTATGCAGTGGGAACTCACTAATTACAGTGACGCAGCGACCCGAAGTGGACCTTGGCCTCTGAAAACATTCTTAATTCCAAGACATCTCGACACAGTCTAGTCTAGCTCTTGGAACCCTAAGGTCTTCTTCCACTTCGTTTGTTCAAATACATTAGAACGTTCGACTGGCTGCAACCCAGTGGAAAATCCAGTTTAGAGTTTATTTCCAACGAACATAATTTAGCATTCAAGAAAAACAAAACCAATCTCAACGTTCATAAAAGAACTTTGCGAAGGGCGAAAAAAATAAAATGACCGCTAAAAGGAAATTCAAAGTTAACAAAATTGAAACCGATGTAGAAGTTTTTGCTGCTTTTATAATACAAATTTAAACTTGGTCATAAATTGGAAAAATATATGGTGAAAAGGAATGGGACCAATTTAGCCGCATTACACCAATTTATGAAAAATACGTCGTAAATTCCCTAAATGACTATTAAATTCATTTATTTCATAAAGTTGTTTTGAGTTTGTTGAGTTACAGTTAAATTGGGAAATTCATAATTAATATCTGAAATATCTTGTTTGAGATGCTTAATTCTATTTATCAAACAGAAAAGTGAGTCTGAAAGAAAAGTTATACTTTTAAAAAATGTTCCCAATTTTTGCCAAATGCATTTTTATATTAGCAATCAAATCACCAATTTTTTTATATCATAAGGTGACAAACGAGCAAGCGGCCAGCTGAATACGTCTAAATAGCGAAGCAACAGCTGCCTATAGATATCTGCAATTACAGATGCGTTGCTTACCTTTAAACGACAGGAGAGGGACGCACAAAAAGTGGATAAGTCCCTGCTTCTGTCATATCCACTTCCATTCCTTTCCTTATACGAAAAGGGAGGGGGAAAGGGGATTAAAATTATACTTTCGGAACGCAGACAAAACGCGGAATTGCTTCCACTTCACGGCTGTCTCCTGTGTGGTCGAGGTATTGCACCGGGCGAGTCAGCCAAATGGTGCAAGGGCTGTTATTGTTGCTGGCGTCTACCACTGTTAAAGGGAACTAGGTAAATTAAAAAAAAAAACTAATTGAATTCCTAAAAATATTTAGAATTAGGATATTACAGATTAATGCCCGTAATATCCACAATATGTAGGTACGTATTTCAGTTAATTTATTTTAATAGGAGTGTAAGAACACTCGGAGGCAACCGAAGAGGTACTCCAAAAACCTCATCGGACTGTGGCAACTTATCAAAAGGTATTAAACGCTTAGCGCCGGCGACACTTTTGGGTAAATTCAAGAGTAAATTTAAATAAACTTCAGATTTTACTAACACCCAGTAAATTAAACTGATGAAACATATAAATTAAACACTCTGAGTACATCTTAATTGCTTTGAATAATTAAATTTAGCATTGAAAATTTTATACATAGTAAATCTAATATTATATATAAAATTCTCGTGTCACAGTTTTCGTAAGCGTACTCCTCCGAAACGGCTTGACCGATTCTCATGAAATTTTGTGAGCATATTCAGTAGGTCTGAGAATCGGCCAACATCTATTTTTCATTTTTTTTTTTAAATGCGCGCGGGCGGTGTCGCGGGCGACAGCTAGTATTTTAGAAAATTATCGGTCGTGTTAACAGCTTTCAATAATCGATCCTTACGATACAACCGAAGATTGTTTTAATAATTTTTTATGAGAGTAAAAACAAAAATAGAAGGATCAACCTCTCAACAATAGAACAGGTTTTTTCTATTGCTATTCGAATGATCAATTTGGAACAAATATAGACTAAAAAAATTAAATAGCTTAAATTGAAGATCCATTCATGACTTCATACAAACAACATTCCTACATATAATGGATATAAGAAAAAAAAAACATTAAATAGGACAAAAAAGAGAAATATAATTTCATATAGTTAAATAACTATAATTACCAAGTTTTTAGTCCAGCATAAAATTGTCGCATAATTTGCATTTCGCATTTATATGCGCGATGAAAATTAAAAACATCCGTCCCTGAAATAACTTGGCCATTAAGCTGGGATTTAATGAATACGTGCAAGTTTTCATCGCTGTTCACTCCAGTTAACTTTGAGCTGCGAGTTTAAAGTTTGCTTTGTCCGGTTATGTTTACTGCAAACAAATAATTCCGTTGATTTCTTTCAATTAATAAGTATAATAATAATTAATTATTAGTAATTTTATGAGATTAGCCTTTCAGCGAAAATAAAATTTCATTCAAGTTGTGTAAGCTTTAAAAGTTGAAGTTTTCGAAACATGTAAAATCTTCATCCCTGTTATGTAAAATTTAAATTACAAAATAATCTGTTTTTATTGTAAAGGTGTTTCGACAGTAGACACCCACGGTTATAAGTCTGATTGTATAGAATTTAATACTTTTATCACTAACATTATAAATGCGAATGTTTAGATATATGAATGGATGGATGGATGTTTGTTTAAAGGTATCTCCGGAACGGGTCAACAGATCTTAATGAAATTTGGCACACATGTAAAGCATTGTCTGGAAGAACACATAGGTTACTTATAAAGTTTTTTTTTTAATTCCGCGCAGACGGAGTCGCGGTCGACAGCTAGTATATATATATCTTAATTCAAGTCAAGATGTTATAGTAATTATGTATTTCCAATAAGAAATCAATTTTAATAATAAAAAAACGGCAGCGCAGAGAACGAAGACGTTTCCTTCTGACTATTTGTAATAAATTACTTTTTAAATGAATTGCTTCAAGATGTGTCTTATTGCATAAAGAGATAGGAAATGTTATATATCTATAAAATTTTATATTAGATTTTTAAATAAGACTTCATTATATTGAATTGTAACTTGATATAAAGAAGTACTCGTAATAAAAGACTAATTATGGAATAATTTCTTTTAATATTATTTTTAACAGTTTTTTTCAAACATTAAGAATATATTACAAATTATATCAGTTTAAATATAATTATAAATTCAGCTTAAGTCTATCCGGATTAAGATTTCTGTGCATATTTAACATGTCGTAATTAATTCTGTTTGCTTTGCGATTTGAACATTAATTAAAAGATATATTATTGTCAGACAATTAAGAATCTAATTAAATACATATAAAGTATGTTATTATTTACTTTGTAATTATATAATATATTAGTTTTATTGAGATTCCCGGAATTAAATAACATGAAATAAGAATTTATGCCGGACAAAAAAAAACAATATTTTTTAATATGTAAGATGTGTTATTAAGGAATAAAATGTAACAAACAATCAATTCGTTATCTGTTCTAAATATACAACATTTTAACATATAAAAAGTAAGTAAACAGTATAACAGCTTTAAAAATTCGTTAAAACTGAAGAAAATGAGCGAACATTTAAATTTGCAAGCAATTTTATGTTAACGTTGAAATGCCAACTGTCGTCTTGGAAATTAAACCAATTTCCATGAAATGAAGTCGAAGAAAAGACAAAGATTAAACTCTACCTTATTTATAAAACAGATTTGATAAAAATGGATAGATAGAAGGGATTTTATTTGTAAGATCCAACAAACATATCTGACCATGCTAAATGCATTAGTTAAATTAAATTACAATATCTCGCCTTCGGCTCCTGTCAAAGTCCAAACAGTACACCAAGATTATTGTCTGATTGTAGCTTCCTTGTCATGTTTTGTGTAAATCCCTTGTGAGCCAGATAACTTTTTGGACTATACATTCAGTTTGAATTGAAGAGCGTCGGTGGCTCAGGGGTTAAGCACTCGACTTGCAATCTGCAGGTCCTGTGTTCGAATCCCGCCATGTACCAATGTTTTTTTTTTTGATTTACATATGTACATTTATCTGAAGTTCTTACGGTGAAGGAAAACATCGTGATGCAACCTGCACATATCTGAGAAGTTCAATGATATGTGTGAAGTCAACCAACCCGCACTTGGCCAGCGTGGTTGACTATGGCCTAGTCACCCCTAACTTGGGGTAGGCTCCGAGCCCCTCGGTGATGACAGTTTGAATTCACATCGCGCGGTTGTAACAAAATATAGATAGTCTTCTCCGACCTTTATCCGTTTTAGTAACGAGTTTAATAGTTCGTAACGTCGTTAATGGGGTGTGTGACAAGGGTGGAAAGCTAGTTCAATGTATAATGAAATTGCGTGATTTAGTAAAATCAAATGCACTTAATAACGGATTCAAGCAATTTACTTAAATTGCTGATGTAATTTATTTTTGATCCATTGAAAACATAATTAACATAGAAAGTAATTTTACTTGGTACTTATATTGAATATTAATTTAAAATCTGCACCACTTGGTCATAATTTAAAACAAAGATTTAACTTCTTAATTATTAATATACTACCTCATGCTCGCGACTTTGTCTGCACAGAATTTAATAAAAAAAAAACCTAATAAGTAGCCTGTATGTTCTTCCAGACTATGTACTACACCTATGTCAAACATAAAGATCCGTTGAACTGTTCCGGTACTTTCAAACAAACATCCATCCATCTAAACATTCACATTGATATGTTCCGAGCAACACATGTATTTCCTGCGATGCTCAGATGAACCTTTAGCGGAAATTGAAGCGATGACTAGTTTCTAGGTAGACATGTACAAATATAAGTAATTCCTGCTAATTTTATACCTACCTTTCACCTCTAACTGTAGTTTTACTGTCAAAATGCTTAAAAATAACATGTGGTTTTTATGTTAATTTCAATGTAGCCTAAATGACAGTGTTATTCGATTTATATTATTAGCGGCGGCTCAAAAGACTAAATCTAACAAATACAGGGGTCTAGGCTCCGATTATGAATTTGTCCCATTCGGTGTCGAGACCCTTGGTCCGTGGGGTCCTAGCGCTAGAAAGCTTGTTAAGGAAACAGCAAAAAGGTTAGTCGACATCACAGGAAACCGAAGAGCTGGCAGCTACCTCGGACAAAGAATTAGACTAGCCTAGTATCTTCGTATTAGATTAGACTAGTATCTTCGGAACCTTGCCTAAAGGGACACCTTTTAATGACATATTTTAGTTTTTATGTATTATATTTAAATTAAATCCATGTTTATTTTAAGCTAGTTCGCTTTTAACTATTTTTTAATATACAAATACATTAGATTCCATCTACGTTTATAAATTGTAAAAAAAAATCAAAATATTATTGTAACAAATCGCTATGAGATTAGTTTTGTTCAGAACAAAATCGACAAATATATAAAACAATTTCAATCCTCTAGACTCCAGAGTAATCTCCCAGTAAATCCAAATGAAGACACAAATATATCTTGTCGTCTGTACATGACAGTTTGGGATCCCGATGGATCTCAGCGCTTTCCTCGGAATTCACGTTATTTATAATTCAATTACCAAACATTAAAAGGAAATTTGTATTTTTAACATAACATGGAAATAAAATTACTTAAACTTTAGTTTTTGTAGTCACGTTAAGTGTATAATTTAAAATCAATCTAAAAAGGAATGTGGTAACACCTACAAAAACAAACAGACGAATTTATAACCTTTTGTTGGTCGGTTCAAAATATTTCAAACTAGCTTTTACTCGCGACTCCGTCCACGCGGAATAAAAAAAAACACATGTCCACACTATGTCCGTCTCCTAGTCCATCAATTTTCAGCTAAATCAGTTCGACCGATCTTGAGTTATAAATAGTGTAACTAACACAACTTTCTTTTATATATATAGACTAGCTTTTACCCGCGACTGTGTCCGCGCGAAATAAAAAAAAAAACACAAGATAAAAATGGTCCTATGTCCGTCTCCTAGTTCTAAGCTACCTCCCCATAAATTTTCAGCTAAATCAGTTCAACCGATCTTGAGTTATAAATAGTGTAACTAACACGACTTTTTTTTATATATATACGAGTAGATTGTCGGTCAGATTCTGTGTAAATTTAGTAACTACGTCCTATACAACCATGTAACATGATAAGGTTTCCTAACCAAAGAGGCATAGCACAACATTCTCAATTTAAATTTGTTACTAAACACACAAAACAAAACACTAACTTCAGTTTTAAAATTAAAAAATAAATAGTATTCAATGGATTTGTATTAGTTCGAGTTAACTTGTGTTTCCATTGCTAAAATATGAGTACAAAAACATTTAAAAAAAGTAACAATATGTTTCGAGAGTAGCAACTGACAGCTAGAAAGACAATGTGAATATGAGTAAAACACAGTGTTGTAATCGAACGTTCCAAATATGTTTATTGATCGAATGTGTTAAATTTAAATGGAAATTAAAAAAAACAGTGACATGAAGATCTGCGGTTGCTTAGCGTCAAATGGAAATCAGTAATCTCTACCCACCCCATTACATAACAGTCGAGTGTTATGTAAACGTGTAGAATTAAATTGACATTATTTGATAACATTTATTTATAGTTAAAAATATTTACTTTAAGGTTTTGTTTATCATTTCGCGTATAATGTTTAACGTTTCGGAAAAATGATTAATGTAAATACATGGTCGAGAGTGGCCGTGACATGCAACTTTACAATATTTTTCCGAAACTCTTCAAATAATATATACTCATACTAGCAATTACCCGTGACTGTGTTTGCATCAATAAAAAAAATTGAATAGTCTTTTCGATATACCAAATTGTTATCTACCTCTGTTAAAATATCAACCGGATTCATTGATACCATATACACATCCATCCATTTTTTTGCATTTGCAATATTAAAGATTAAAATATAACATCATAAATCCTATTTGTTATTTGCTAAAGGTATTTTTTTATATAATTTAAATTGAATTAAATTTACGATAAATTGTTCTTTGTTAAATTCTCACAATTAAAAATATTTCAGAATTATAAAAAAACAAAGTAAATTATTTACATCGAATACTGAGATCGCAATAAATAAATTATTGCATTACATAAAATGTTTTCTAACAATTCCGAGGAATGCACCCGAATAATGTTTGCGTGCACTGTATGCAAAGACAATTAATTTACGTTTGTGAGGTAAACAGAACTTTGTTTGTGCCCTTTGTTAGTTAGCGAGTGAAGAGTTGAGAGGGGAAGGGTTAGTATGAGAATAAACAAATATGAGGAAAAAGTTATGGCAACACTTGTCAAAAGAAAAGATAGGGATTTCGTAAAGATAAAAAATTCGTTCGATCTTTTTAAGGAATTTACATGATATTAATTTTTCCCGACTCACTCGGGAATGTAATGTTTTTCGAGCGTATGTTCTATTCTAGTGTATGAATTTGTACATATGTCAAATCCATTGTCAGTAAGTCAGTTAATTAATATTATAAAAAACTATTATTAAAAGTAATGTCTTACCATGGTAAGTAAAACACGATATTTAAAATTACACCTTCGTCTGTGTAAGTGAAGGAAATTTTCTTTAGTTGTTGCTTTAATATTTTACAGCCTGTACTTAACACTCGGGGAGTAAAATAGCGGAATCATTATAAACTTTTTGTTTGATCCATTTAAAGTGGGGCACGCGAGCGCCGCCTGGTGCCGACAAAGTTGAAATGAAGCAATAAGCGATAACAACCGTTCAGTTGTTTGCGGCGCGGCGTACACTGATCAAACTTTGAACATTTTATTTCCTTATGAAAATTTAATTGCTATGAAACTTATGAAGCCTTAAATTATCAAATTAGCCCAGTAGTAGGGCAGTCGTTGATTAATTTTGACCTTAAGTATTTTATACTAAAACTTGGAAAGAATTAATGTTAGAGCCAAAAGTAGACAATGTACCAACATTTATACACCAAAAAAGCCGGTAACGGTTTCTCTGGTGTTACGGATGTCATTGGGCGTCGGATCAATTAATATTATCTGCTGCTCGTTTGCACAAATAAAAATGATAATAAAAAACACATTTGGTGGATAATCGGCTCAGCCGATGGTACCCCCTTGTGATTGAGATCGCGCTGACTTTCAACCTGATCAATTAAAATATCAGCACAATACCTTTTCTAGTCTTATATAACTATGAAAGAAAAAATGTAACGCTGATTTTCACTGCCCATACAAAAATATATGTATATATATTAATTCATATGTTTCTTCAATGAAAACTCAAGGCGTTATACACCTCATCTCTATAATTGTAGTAAATGAATTGTAAACAAACCAACAATAACCACGCTTCTGTTCTAACCTCAGGGGAACCGATCAATTTATTAATATCTACATATTTGAGACGAAACTAAAATTATAGCAAATTATACTAATATTTAAACTAGTTGGAAATTATTTTTTTAAATCATTCACAACTATACCGTGTTATGCGAGTATTAAACAGAAAGAATAAAATCAAAGAGTATGCTGTGACTGTATTAAGAGTGACTGAGAAACCGTCGAGCATATATAATGTGGATGAGACGAGAGGGTTGCCAGGACAAATGGAATTTCTTAGTCTCTAGGTAGAGAGTAAGGAATTTCGCTAAGGAACTCCTGAGGAGCTTGAGTTGTATCAGGAGGTTATATCGCTCTTAATAAAATATAGTGGGCCAGTTGAAATATTGCAAGTAGTAAATCAGGTAAGTTTGGACAGCGGAAGAAAGATGGCGGCTTACATTATCATAGTTCTGGTTGTAAAGCAGTTCGAAACTTACAGTATGTGAAGATATGTATAGATAAAAAATTTAGTTCAATATAATATTATCTACATATGCCCAGCAGTGGGCAGATAAAGGCTGTTGATGATGATGAAAATATATAAATAATTTTTAACACAGTGAAATTTTTATTCCTTAACTTTATTATTTGAAACATGAAAACAATTTACTTAGTGCGACCTAACAAAATATAGTAAGGTCATAAGTTTTCATGAAGCCATCACGATAGACACAACAAACTTTTATGCCCTATTGTAGAAATGTCTAGACACATTAAGCTATGAATGAATTCATTCTTTGAATGTTCGGAAATCATAGTACCGTTTAAACGCATAAAAAGATATTATCAAAGGTTAAATGTGTATAATACTAGCTGTAGCCCGCGACTTCGTCCGCGCGCAGTTAAAAAAAAATGAAAAACAGATGTTGGCCGATTCTCAGACCTACTGAATATGCTCACAAAATTTCATGAGAATCGGTCAAGCCGTTTCGGAGGAGTACGGTGACGAAAACTGTGACACGAGAATTTTATATATTAGATATTCTAAGGAATACAATAAGATGCAAACAGTGGAAATTTCTTATTCGTCAAATAAACGAACTACGCCTCGTCGTTCTTTGAAATTTGTCTATCAGTTTAGGAATAAGATAACAAACCGACTAATCTTTGGTTTTTGAGTCCAGAATCCCTGTCAATGAAGGGTCGGCACAATGTGTACTACTCCTCCATACATCTATCAGCCGTCATATCTGAATTCACCACCTTCTTACGCATGTCCTCTTTCACACAATCCATCCATACTTCCTTTGGTCTTCAACTACCTTAATAGCCATCCACATTCAATCTCATTACTTTTTGTCAAAGATAATGATAGGGAAGAAGATATATTTTATACAGGGATTTTGGTCTCGGAAACCAACAATAAGATAGGAATATTCAGTGAGCTACTTCTCAATACATCTTACTAATATTATAAATGCGAATGTTTGGATGGATAGATGGATGTTTGTTTGAAGGTATCTCTGGAACGGCTCAACGGATCATGATGAAATTTGGCAAAGATGTAGAAAATAGGCTGTAAGAACACATAGGCTATTTATTATTTGTTTTTTTTTTTAATTTCACGCGGACGATGTCGCGGGAACAGCTAGTATTTTAATATAAAAATAGATGAAATATGGCTTTTTTTTAATTATTTTAACGATTTTCAAAATGGTTCAAGTAGTGCAGGTCCAATGTAGTCCAAACAGGTTCACGGAAGACCCGGTGTTAAATAGTCGAAAGAGAAATGAAGCTGTAGTTCATCTTAACAAGTAATATTTTAATAGGATGTCAGGATAATTGTGAATACTGCTGTATAATACTATTTACCATATTTTTTATCTAAAATCGAAAACTTTTGTACGCCTGTTCATGCTCCTGACACTTTTTTATTTTAAGCCGAAACCCTACGAGATTTGGAATGTTGCCAACTATCGGAATTCGTAATCAATTTAAGTTTCGGTTCAATACAAAGTTTAGATTAAAGTTTCGTTACGTGAACATCCTGATCATGAATACTTCAGCCGATAAGCTTTATATTGGTTAGACAACAAAAAAAAAAACATTTTCACCTTCACACCGTTGTTTTCCAGCGTGAAATCCTGCTCTATGCTTCGTGTTATTTAACGTTATCACTGCCGATACACCCTTACAAATATAATATTATTAGCAGTCGCCCGCGACTCCGTGTGCGCGCAGTTAAAAAAACTTAATAGGGGTATTAAAAATAGATATTGGCCGATTCTCAGACCTACTCAATATGCTCACAAAATTTCATGCGAATCGGTCAAGCCGTTTCGGAGGAGTTTACCCACAAACACCGCGACACGAGAATTTTATATATTCGACTAGTTGTCGCCCGCGACTCCGTTTGCACGGGATTAAAAATAAACTGTATTAGTAGCCTATTTCTACATCTATGCCTTTCATCAAGATCCGTTGAGCCATTCCGGAGGTACCTTCAAACAAACATCCATCCATCCATCTAAACATTGGAATTTATCAAAAATATAAAATTTCCATGTCACAATGTTAGTTGCCGTACTCCTCCGAAACGGCTTTACCGATTTTTACCAAAATCTATATGCGTATTCAGTAAGTCTGAGAATCGGCTACTATCTATTTTTCATACCCCTGTTAAGTTTTTTTAACTGCGCGCGGACGGGCTACACCTAGTAATATTAGTAAGATTATCTCAGTTTCTTTTTAAGAGAGTGAAAGGGATATTAATAATATGAAAATTAAAAAAAATCCGACATCTACACAGTAGGTATAGAATGATTTGTAAAATGAAAATTCAATTACTTTCTAGGCTGTTTAATCAAGAGCCTTTAATTTGGGAGCCTTCAAAGATTTATGCAGACGCTTTGAATCAATCAGACGGCTGAAAAAAGAAATAGTATCAAATTAAAAAACATGTCCGAGGGATCTTTTTTTGAATTCTCTTGCTAATTTTAAACAGATTTGTGAAGAATTAAAAACAAATTTGTTTACAATGAGAATAAAAGATAAATGTTTTTATTAAAAAGATTAAAGTCTAATTTTGTTTTTGTTTGGCTTGAGATTTCGATGTTTGAAAACTCGAACTAACTGTGGTCTACCAGCTATAGCTGAAAGACAGGCATGTAGTTGAAGCAATTCCGGTTTCGTCTGATGAGTGTTGTATAGCTAATAACCACAAGAAACTGGTTTTTCTTGGGGTCCTTCTCCTACTGGGCTGACGATCCTGGATTTTCGACACCCGATTACCTAGGTGTGCGCTCTTTTTAACTTGTTTTTTTTTTATATGTTTATATATTACAAGGTGGCAAACGAGCAAGCGGCCACATGAATTCGCCCAAATGGCGAAGCGACCGCTGCCCATAGATATTCGCAATTGCATATGCGTTGCGTACCCCCAATCGTCGAAGGAGGAGACGCACAAAAAGAGAATATTTAACCATCCTATGCATCTCCTCCTCCATCAAATCCACATCAAAGAGGACTAAAATTAGGCCTCCGGCACCACACTCATCAGACGAAACGCGGAATTACTTCCACTTCACACCAGTCTTCTGTGTGGTCGTGGTATTTCACTGGGCGAGCCGGCCAATTCGTGCAACTGATGTTGTTGTTGTTGGTGTCTACCACTGTTATGATCAATAGCTGTAAATTTTAGGCTGTTATAATTAATAAATTTTGCCACAACTTCTATTCATGTTGATAAACTCGTTATTGATCTGAGTCTTGGTGTTTTGTAGCTGTAGCTGTTAAAACTTTCCAGTCAAACGATGATTAAATTTCTAACAACTTTCAAACTTTGAACATCAAAGAGGTCTCTTATTAGTGAAAGGTATTTTGTTAAAGTTTATATTTTAGCTAGATATGTGTAATGAGAGATGATGCTCTTCGATGTTAAAAAGTTTTTAATTTTTCCCTGTCTTTAATTAATAAAGTTTTTTTTAGTCTATCAAGTTTAATTAATACTTTATAAGATTCTTATTTTATATTGCTATTCATATTTATAAGGGGTAATGATTACTTTCTTTAGTTTAATTTTATGGCATTCTTGAGGTCTGAAATAATACATAAAAATATATTTAAAAATAAAAGTTAAGTGTATTTTATACTAGATGTCGCCCACGACTCTATCCTTGCGGAATTAAAAAAAATAAACTTTTTATTGCCATTGAAATTAACAAAATTTTAAAACACAATGATTTACAATATTCATTGATGGCAAAAGGGGGTGGCTCAGCAGCTCAAAAAAAACTAAATTACTTTGTAGCGTATGTAAATTTCAGCGTGATTCCTTTAGCCGTTCTGTCGATACCCCGTAGCAATCATCCATCCATTTGAACATTCGCATTTATAATAATAGTAAACTAAGTAGTTAGGTTTTATTACGATTCAAAAAGTTCATTTTGTTTAAAGTTTCCGACAGAAAAATTAAATAAAGTTATGCGATGAGCGCTGCGCTCTAACGAGATTGATTTAAATAAAAAATTAAAGCAAAGAAAAAATTACCTAAGTTATTTTATATTGCCATATTTATAGCGAGTATATAAGTATATAGTTTAACAGCCGTACTCGTAGTAATTATGTGGTTAATAAGGAAGCCACTAAGTGTAGATTTAGTATTACAAGTTCAAACTAAACGACTATAGATTAAGCAAGCAAACAAAGACAAAAAAGGCGGTAAAATTGTCACATTTGGATAAATATGTTTTCGTAACTATATTTTAAATTGTATTTATTAACAAATAAATCTTTGGAGTACATTTAAACATACTTTTACCTCAAAAGAATCTCTCTGTGTCAATAAAACTTGATAAAAGTTCAAAGGTTAACTAAAGGTCAAATGTTTAATAAGTATAATATTAGCTTCAGAACTGAATAATTATTTGATTAGTTATGATAAGACGAGGTTAGAATTAAAAATGACGAATTGTTATAAATATAATTTTGTTCTACACAATTCAAGTCACGTGATTACGTGATTAGCTAAATTAAAAGCTGATTAGCTAAAGTCTTAAAATCTTTATACCATTCTGAAAATCTAGGCGTATAAACGCCGTAGAAAGATAAAAATCGTTTAAACAAAAGTAAGAATAAAGGTTTTAACATTTCGTACATTGCAAAATCTTTACAACCTGGTAGATAAAGTCAGCTGCCATCTCTTCAGTATTAACTGAACAGTCGAACTGTATAGTTAAAACGTACTTGTGTGTGTAAAATTGGAACAGTTTAACTATACAGTTCCCAATTGAACAGTCCGTTTTTTACTGAACAGAACAGTCAATTTTAAATTGAACGGTCCAGAATAGAAATATCGCCAATCGATAAGTGAAAAATATTTAAAAATGACAATATTGTTAATGGAATGTTACTTCTAAAAGGGTTGAATATAGTGATTTATGTAATGTATAAAAGTTAGGCAACGTGGGCAGGCCTTCCGCAAGAAGGACCGATGATTTGGTCTAGGTTGCGGGAGTATCCTGGATGCGGGTTGCACAGGACCGATCATTGTGGCGATATTTGGAGGAGGCCTTTGCCCAGCAGTGAGCGTTACGAGGCTGAATGGATGGCTGGATGGTATAAAAGTTATGAATCACGCATTATGTAATATAGAATATGAACTCGATAGCTGTCACTCCTTTTATAACGGTATCAACCCTTTTCAAGTACGCTTCACTTATTCCGATTGAATTGTTCTTGTGAAACAATTACGTAACCATATCTTAATATAGTCTGACGAACTTATCTGACCCAGTGAAAGAAGTGTATTACAATTATTTCTATCAGAAAAAATTTAAAACATACTTAGGCATAGAAATGACAACATTAACAGTACGACAAGTATCTTGTGACACGTTTTTTGACATTGACAGGATGGCTTTTTTCTCTATTTCTTGAATTTCACCAAAACAAGTTGGTTTTTATTATATCACATTTTTTTGTTTCTTAACTCATTGTGTATTATTTATTATTAAAAAATAAATCTGAGTAATGCTCATGTTTGTAACTACAGATGTAATAAAAGCCTAGAAAATTAGATAAAAACCAAACACAGCATAACAAAGGACGGGAAAATTCACATAATAAAACACAATAACGAAGTGGAAAATGGAATAAATGCTACAGCTATTTACAATATTAAGGTTTCCTTTTGTTATTTCAAAAGTCACAGGATACGGTCAGTTTCTGCAGAAATACTGGAATAAAAAAATATTATAAAATCCTCTTAATATCCTTGAAAATAATGATATCATAGTATGTTTTTATATCGTTATGCGGAGGGATGATAATCATATAAACAAAAAAGTAATGAGATTGAATGTGGATGGCTATAAAGGTAGAAGAAGACCAAAGAAAGTATGGATGGATTGTGTGAAAGAGGATATGCGTAAGAAGGGAAATTCAGATATGACGGCTGATAGAGATGTATGGAGGAGTAGTACATACTGTACCGACCCTCAATAAGGATAAGGACAGGTTAATTATGATTATATCGAAGGTTGTAATCGACATTAGAGCAAGAAACAATTTTAAGTCTACTAGTTATACTTATTTATTTTCAGTCGTTTCTTTAATATAATACCATTTGTTATAAAAAGCTACGTAACCAAAATATATTATCAAATTAGAAACTTGACTTATTGAGAGCAAGACATTTTGGGACATTACAAAGAGTGAAGCCTCCCTTGGGTTACATTCCGACAAATATATGTTTGACAGACTAGTTTATGTCTCCTAAAACATCCCCACATCCCTTAGGGTTAAGTTTTACTAACCAACACTTGTCTTCGAAATGATGAATACAACGGGCCTATCATTGCCTATATTTTTTGTAGTCAGTGCATTTTATGAAGTTTAAAAATGCACATTTCAGTACATACATTTTCACACTTAGCAAAAGCAGTGAGCTTTATGTTAAATAATTCAAGCATTAAGTAAAACATTCTGTTCTTTGGAGCAGTTTTTTATGAGACTCGTGCATTTTAAACACCACTTAAAATTTTGCTTTGAGTTCCTTTTTTACCAAACGCAGCTGTGCCTTGATCTCGCATCATTCGTGTTTACTTCTAGAAAATATTTTTTTACCTTTTTATTTACGAATTACTAACTGAACCTATGTTTGCGTGTGGCAGTTAAAATACTCAATATGTAAAAGTATCAAGCAAATATTTTCATCTGCACTAATATTATAAAGAACAAAACATTTTCTTTTATATCATAAGGTGGCAAACGAGCAAACGGCCACCTGGATTCGTCGCAATAGCGAGGCGACCATTGCCCATAGACATCCACAAATGCAGATGCGTTGCCTACCTTTAATTAACGGAGAAGGGGACGCACAGAAAGAGAATATTTCTCCTTTCTATGCGTCCCCTTTTCCGCCAAATCCACTTCCCCTTCCCATCCTTTCCCATTGATTTGAAATGTTTGTTTGTATTGAATAGGCTCCGAAACTACTGAACCGATATGAAAAATTCTTTCACTGTTGGGAAGCTACACTATCCCCGATTGTTTTAAATATTAATTACTAGATTTTTTTTATTCCGCAAGTAAGAAGTCACACTCAACTGCTAGTTTATAATAAAAATAGATTTACAAACTATATACAATGCTGATGCGATCGCAGACAAAGTTGTGATACGCATACTACGTAGTGATAGCTCTGGTCTGCGGGAAAGCTATCTAACTTTAAAACAAGGTGCTATAACATTGTACTTAATTTCTCTTTTAATAGAACAACAAGAATATTATCTAGTACTCCATCAAGTATGGAATAATTCTCTGACTTCTGAGAACTATTTAGTGATCAATTAAGTAGTTCCTTAATGTAGATAAATTGGTAAAAAA
The DNA here is from genome assembly GCF_912999745.1 of Papilio machaon. NCBI lineage: Eukaryota > Metazoa > Arthropoda > Insecta > Lepidoptera > Papilionidae > Papilio > Papilio machaon. The sequence continues at coordinate 7,536,969 of NC_060001.1, read as the reverse complement.
CATCTCTGAGTGCGGCGGTTATTCTGAATTTTTATGATGAAATGTTGACCATTTTGTTACTTGTTCATGACTAATGACCATCAGAAATCTTATTTAGTAAATAGCACAGAAAAAAGAACCCAGGACCTGCAGATTGCAAGTCAAGTGCTTAACCCCTGAGCCACCGACGCTCTGCCGGTGGCTCAGGGGTTCTTACGGTGAAGGAAAACATCGTGATGCAACCTGCACATATGAAGAAATTCAATGATATGTATGAAGTCAACCCGCACTGGGCCGGCGAGGTTGACTATGGCCTAGTCACCCCTAACTTGGGGTAGGCTCCGAGCCCCTCGGTGGGGACGTATAGTGAGCTGATGATGTATAGATTTGAAATAACAACAACGTTGCATCTCAGAGAGGTAGGCAGAGATTATGGATTTAAATTTGTCAGGCCACAGACCTCGATCCATTTTTCATTCATTTACACACACCTCTGTCAGCACCGCGACTAATAGACTCCACAATCATACATCTCCACAAATACAAGTTTTATTATAATACAGTACATTAAAAATATGTTACTATGTTAAATAACACCATTAGAATAAAATTACACGTTCAGTTCCGTTTGCAATGTGACGGCTTTATCAAGACGATTACTTTCAGTTGGCGGGCAATTGGTTACCAGGTGTCGCTGTAAATTTACAATTCCCGCTTAATAAAGACCTCACTGTTCACCCGAGTCGTGAGATTTATCCTACTGTAATTTAATACTAAAGTTTTAGTGTAAAAATAGTTTGGTTACTTTGTAAAAACTACGGTTAAAAAGAATAAAACCACGCTGAAAATTGAAAGAAAATAACAATTTTAAAATTAATTAAAATCTCATAAACTCTCAGATGTAACTAATTCTTGACGTTGTGTCCGTAGTCTTTTTTTTTGAGATTGGAGCCTTCTAGAGGAAAGATAGGGTTATGTGAGACTTGTCTCACTAAATCACCCTCTGTGACCATCCTCAAGTGCAACTGGTGAGAGTCCCGGAATCTCTAAAGGAACGCACTGGGACCCGTATTCTTAGCCTATCTAAAATTTTATTTATTTAATTCAATATGAATTTAAATAGCAACAACAGCACAACACATTAGTACTTCTGTTCTTGTCGTTGTTTACAAAATGAATAACTGGCAGCGGTGGGATTCGAACCCACGCCTCCGAAGAGACTGGTGCCTTAAACCAGCGCCTTAGACCGCTCGGCCACGCTACCGTATACAAAAATATTGAAACATAAATTTAAATGTAAATGTAATAATATGTAATGTTATTTAAATGTAAATGTAATATTAATGTATATGTAATAAAATCTTACCTCTCATAAGTATAGTAAGTTTTCACTGTGAATTACTCATTCGTACACATTGCTGTCTTTTTCTTTTCAAATAGAATATGAGGGATGACAATTTATTTTTGTAATAATCCTTCGACAGTGGAAACTTACGGTTTAGTAAAGATTTACTTGAGCCTTATAATGAATAAAGCCATAAGTTTAACCTTCTACGCACCTTGAGGAAAATTCCTCACTTCATTGAGCTTTGCCGCTAAAGGGATACCTTTGATCATTGTTCATAAAATTATTTGTCCGTACCGATACCTTTTTTGTTAAATTAAAACGAATGGTAAATAAAAATGATTCTTATTTCAAATTTTGAAATTAGAATTTGTCCTGAATATGAAAAAGGTTTCGTTATAATTCTGTAAGATGTATGTTTCGATGTAATTTTGTTAAAATGATCGTAATAGTAATTTATAGAAATAAATCACTTACGAAAAATCGATAACGATTTTTTTTCATATTTTATAAAACAAAAAAAAATTAAAAATACTATGAACTTATTTAAAAATATATAAATCAACTCATCTCAAAGAATACTAGCTTAAATACGTTAACATAGAATGAAAATAGTTTACTCAAAGTTTAAATTGGTTAAAATCTATCAAGTATTTTTGCGTTTTAAATAATAATGAAGCAGGTAATTGAATTTCGTTAGTTAACAAAATGTCGGACGCACTGAGATTAACCATTGTGGCGGTTTTGATTCAGATTAAACAGGAATCATAGCGGGCAGGGCCGCCGCCAGCCAATTATCCGGATTAAATGAATTTCTATTTACTTCAGCGGGTCTGATTATTCGGATACATTGTGGTTATTTTGCTTTTTAATGATTTAAAATTATAATTTATATTTTACACTTTCATTTCGTTGTTTTTATACAAAAAATAAATATTTGTAACTAGTACATGTGTAGTAAAGTTATAAATTGAAAAAAGTGGAGAAATTTAAATATGAATAGACGTAATATTGTTAAGTCTTAAATTTAAGATAATGTTGTTAATTTTATAACAAATCGTTACTTTATCAATGTAATATTTATCCTTTATATAGATTTTCATAGTATAAATAAAAAAAAACACGAAGCCAATGTTTCTCGGGCTACTGCCGATGAGAACCGGACCAAACTTGTGTCTGAACTGGAGACCCTACTGGGTGAAGTTTCGGATTGGGGTCGACGAAATCTCGTTGAATTCAATCCCAAAAAGACACAAGTATGCGCCATTACCGCTAAAAAACAACCCTTTGTCGTGGATCTTCGTTTTGAGGGCACTCCCCTGGTTGCCTCAGCCAGTATCGGTATTCTCGGCGTTGACATATCGAGTGACGTTCAGTTTCGCGGTCACTTGGAAGACAAGGCCAAGCTGGCCTCCAAAAAGCTGGGTGTGCTCAGTAGGGCGAAGCAGTATTTCCAGCCGGGTCACCGCCTACAACTGTACAAGGCGCAAGTTCGGCCCCACATGGAATACTGCTCGCACCTCTGGGCGGGAGCACCCCAATACCAGCTTCTTCCGTTTGACCGCATACAACGGAGAGCGACTCGAATCGTCAACGACCGAGCTCTTACCGATCGGCTTGATACTCTGGCCTTGCGGAGGGACGTTAGTTCCCTCTGCATTTTTTATCGTTTATACCACGGGGAGTGTTCCGAAGAACTGTTTGGAACGATTCCTGCCGCCGAGTTTTGTCATCGGACGACCCGACAGACCGCCAGGTACCATCCATACCATCTGGACGGCTGGCATTCCACAACAGTGCGGTTCTCGCGAAATTTCTTGCCGCGCACGGCCGTGTTGTGGAATGGTCTGTCCTCGGCGGTATTTCCAAACCACTACGACTTAGGGTCCTTCAAGAAGCGAGCATATCTCTTTCTTAAAGGCCGGCAACGCATCTGTAATTCTCGTAGTGTTGCGGATGTCCATGGGCGTCGATGATCACTTCGGTGTTCGCGCCGCTCGTTTGCCCCCTTCTCTTATAAAAAAAAAAAAAATGCTAGTTTCCAGCAAAATAAAATTAACGTATGAACGAATTTAAAAAGGACAGGAATATTAAATTGTAATTTTATTCCAATACCAGAATACAATGTGTATACTTTATCTGCAGTAATTTTAGATAAAAAGCTGGGAAACTATAAAATTAGCATATCTCGCATAAAACAGTCACGTTTAACTACAGTCGCATTGTTTAGTTCACTTTGTTATGAAACATTGGACAATCAAATAATTTATGGAGAATATATTCTTCTTAAAAATTCTTAAATAACATTCAAAATTATTCTGTATGTAAAATGTAAATCTGACTATCTTACTTACTAATATTAATATGGATGGATGGATGTTTGTTTGAAGATATCTCCGGAACAGCTCAACGGATCTTGATGAAATTTGGCACAGATGTAGAACATAGTCTGGAAGAACACATAAGTAACTTATTAAGTTTTTTTTTTAATTCCGCGCGGATTGTGTCATGGGCGTCGATTTATATAATAGTAATAAGAATGTGCGTGACGAAATATTCATCATCATCAGCTCACTATACGTCGCCACTGAGGGGCTCGGAGCCGATCCCAAGTTAAGGGTGACTAGGCCATACTCAACCACGCTGGCCAAGTGCGGGTTGACTTCACACATATCTTGCTTCTATAAAATCTGCACGACGATATATAACCAATATACGAATACAAGACGAAACTTGAAGTTTTATGAGATCGATATGAACTTTAATTTCCGTCGACGGATGGATCGTTCGGGTGAGCTTGGAATTGTAATTTCAAACGAATCGACTTTTTATCCTTTTATAAGTAGAAAAGAAAAAAGTAAAATCACTAAATAAAAGTTTAAACGTAAAGTTTTAATAATATAAAAATTAATATTTTAGTTTTATTATTTTAAATTTTAATTTGAAGTTAGTTTACATAGAACAAATTGAACTTTCACTAAGTACCTACAGATTGTAATACATAATTTAATAAATTAGACTATGTGTATACTATTCGTTTATTTTATTTTAAAGGTTTATAAAAACATGTCTATTGTGAGTATCATAGTGATTGTAATGGTTAAGATATATTTTATTATGCACGAATAAAGCCACAACAGTGGCTTCTGTATTCACACACACCTTCAGTAGTATCTATCTGCTTCATATTGGGAAAGGATGGGAAGAGTAAGTGGATTTGGCGGAAAAGGGGACGCATAGTAAGGGGAAATATACTCATTCTGTGCGTCATCTTCTTCGTTGATTAAAGGTAGGCAACGCATCTGCATTTGCGAATGTCTATGGGCAACGGTCGCTTCGCTATTTCGGCGAATTCAGGTGGCCGTTGACTTGTTTGCCTTTTATTAGAAAAAATATGCGTAGCTTGAGATATTTAAATTCATTCATAATGTAGGAGATCTGTACGTCGTTAAGTGCTTTATATAACTTTTCCACCGCGTTAGGAATTGCTATCAAATGCTGCGAATTTCTTTGACATATTCAGTAGATATTTATTGAGAAATAGCTATCGCTTGCGACACCGTCCACGCTGAATAAAAAAACCTAATAAGAATATGAAAAACAGATAGTAGCCGATTCTCAAAACTACTGAATATGCATATAAAATTTCATAAAAATCGGTAAAGCCGTTTCGGAGGTGTATGGTAATTAACATTGTGTCACGAGAATGTTACATATGTGTATAAGATATGATACATAACACGTATTATGTTATATATGTATAACTAGCTGTCGCCCGCGACTCGGTCCGCGCTGAATTAAAAAATACATAATAAGTAGCCTATGTGTTCTTACAGACTATGTTCTACACCTGTGCTGAATTTCATCAAGATCCGTTGAACCGTTCCGGAGATACCTTCAACCTTAGGTTACACAAAACTAGCGCGTACCATCTTTAGACCACATCATCACTTCATCGAATGGGATCATGGTCAAGCGCTAGCTTTTTCAATATATAAAAAAAAACATCCATCCGTCCATATAAACTTTCACATCTATATATATAAAAGAAAGTCGTGTTAGTTACACTATTTATAACTCAAGATCAGTCGAACTGATTTAGCTGAAAATTGATGGGGAGGTAGCTTCGAACTAGGAAACGGACATAGGAACTTTTTTATTTTGTGTGCATTTTTTTATTCCGCGCGGACGGAGTCGCGGGTAAAAGCTAGTTTATAATATTAGTTACATATGTTTGTGGTAGATTATAACTTCAATGAGCTTATGCAAATGACTCTGTTCACTAATCATTTGTTAAATTGTTTGCAATCAAAATGCAGCGGAGTCAGTGATTGCATTTGGATCAATCTCTATCTATTTATATAAGATCTCCTAAGAGATTTCATTGCCTTAGTTGTATAAATAATTACAATTATGAATATTTTTAAGTTATTCAATTACTATTAATTAAGTTATTTAAATGCTTCTTTTTATGTTAACAGATTTAAAGGAAAAGGAAAAGCTTTTTAGAGTAATAGTTGGGTTGAAAATCAAATCCGCGGCGGATGAAATTGAAATGGAAGGCCATTTTAATTTAATCTTCAATGGCAGCTGCAATTGACTTGCGTGGTATTGCGGGTAATGCGCTAGTCTTTTTTAATTAAAATTGATGGGAATATTAAAACATCTTTTGTTTTTTAAACAACGTTCAAAATAAATCTTACTAATATTATAAATGCGTAAGTTTAGATGGATGGATGGATGTTTGTTTGAAGGTATCTGTGGAACGGCTCAACAAATCTTGATAAAATTTGGCACATATATAGAACATAGTCTGGAAGAATAGACTACTTAATAAGTTTTTTTTTTTTATTTCTCGCGGACGGAATCGCGGGCGACAGCTAGTGTTTTAAATAAAATTTTAAAATGCAATTTGCAGGATTATTATGATACGATTGCATTGTAAGAAATATCATTCTGCCTGGACGGTTCTGGTAGGTTCTGGTAGGTTATGGACGTGTAGAATGTAGATTATAAAAATCATTGAATAATATGAGTAAATGAAAATTTGAAAATTGATACCACGTAAGTATTCCGGTCCTGAATAAAATACAATGGGCATAATTACTAAGAAATAAAGGCTGTAGATTTAAAAAAATAAATTTATTTGATCTAGCTGTCACCCTCGACTCCGTCCGCGAGAAATTAAAAAAATTAGTAGCCATTGTGTTCCAAGCCAGTAGCCATTGTGTTCCAAGCCAAGAAAATTTTTATTTAATGTGAATAATCGTTTATTCAAAGGAAATGCAATGCGATGAAAGTTTAGTTGAGGATAGAGTTGCGATCTTCACATCGTTAGACTTGTTTGACGCTTCAGTTTGTTCTGCTCGTTAAAAGTTCTAGGAAATTTGTGAGAACACATCCGAGATGCATTAAACGTTACGTCACTATAAGGTATTGTTTTAACTTTTGACATAATTCATATTTTGATGTGTTTATGTTTGCGAAATATGTTTTTTTTTTATTACACAATATATTTTAATGTATACTATGACTAATTTACGTCTCATAAGTTTAGTAACATGATCTCCATCTGGTCATCAACCTACATTGAAAACGTTGAAAACTACAATGAATTTTATTATAACAGAATTAACAAATAAGTAAATTTAATGTCAGGTTCTAGTAAAAATTTGTAATGTAAATGTCTCTATTTCTTTTATTTATCCTCAAATTGGGTGACGGTATTGAAGGTATTTTGAGCGCAAGCCAATCCCTAAGATTTGAACATCTCAGTAGCGAAAATGAAGTGGACATCAGACTCTGTTCTCTTTCATCATATTTTCAGCAAACACTTAAAAGATCAATAGTCATACATAGAACTTAAAAAATTAAAAGTAAATCATCAAAATCTTATCCGATATCTAAAGACAGAGCGCCAAAACAAATACATCGACTTCAGGTGATTTCAATTAGGTCTAGATCCAGTACCAGATGAGACCTGGTATATAAACCAGTAGATTTAGTATCGCCTATTATTTCCCAATACCTAAAGTTGTCATTACGTCAAATTAAATCCGTTAAAATGTAAAAAATAAAAGATTTTAACTCTGGAACGCGTTTATATGTACATATGACGAACCCGAGATGTTAAGTAATCTTACTAATATTAAAAATGCGAATGTTTGGATGGATGGATGGATGGATGTTTGTGAGAAAGTATTTTCGGAACGGCTCAATGGATCTTGATGAAATTTGGCACAGACGTAGAGCAAAACGGAAAAACACATAGGATATTTATTTATTTATTTATTAACTATTATTGCTATTATTAATTATACAGAAAAATTACTTACTTACAGGTTACTTATTACGTTTTTCTTAATTCCGCCTGGACGGAGTCGCGGGTGACAGCTAGTCATTTAATAAAAAGCAATGAAAATTATAGCGCCTTTTAAAATGCATAAGCAATGTAAAAACTGTTAAAAAGAACAATTCCCTTACTTAGCAGTTAAAAATATTTCACTTTGGGGAACATTTTATCGCAACGCAAAAGTTGCAAAGTTTTCAACACTACGAAAGTACTATTCGTTTGAATTTTACTCTTAAGCGCTTATAAAACATATATTAGCGAACCGTCCCGTCTTCTTACGAACAAAATACGTTTTCTAAAAATAGGCTATGTTTTTTGAAAAGGAATTAGCATTCTAATGATGAAAGAATTTTTGAAATCGGTCCAGTAATTTTTCATTTGCTTCGTTACAAATACACATATTTATTCTTTTTGATATTTATTTATAAAAAAGGCATACTACTTTCCTTTTCATTGTAATACATAGTAGGTTAATTTAAAACCTGACCTGTGTAAAAGCCTGTCCTAAAAGTATTCCGGACACAAAAGATTTTACGTGCGAAAGTTTGCAAAAGTTAAAAGTTTTCTTGTCCATTATTCCTGCAACATGCGACTCATATAAAATTAAAATCTAAGAATTTAGTTACAATAACATCCATAAATAATTATATTCTATAATTAAATAATTAAACAAGATGTAATGCATTATTTTCATTAAAATCGAGTATTTCTTTAGCAAATTAAAACATTTACTAGTAACAAGAAAACGATCTATAACAGAGTTTGAAAGTCTTAATCAAATTCCAGGCAACGATTGCTTTCATAGTGACGCAATGAAGAGGTAAATTGTAATTTATTAAGGCTGATAGTGAGAACAGATCTAAATGAAAATAAAGTCCATAGCAAATGTTTAAAGTTAAATAAAACTCCTGATCTAAATTAGAAGTTGGATAAATCTCAAATCGATCTTTAACAGGTTTATAGAAATTCTAGACAACTAGTAACCTTGATAACATCTCACATTTTAATAATCATGTGGAGGACAAGTTAACATACAACATATTTATTCATTATAAAAATTATTTCTGTGAACTGGTTTCGGTAAACGCAACACGGAACTACAAAAAAATTGTTATTTATATATCACATTGGCTTCGCTACGTCAGCCTATGAAGAGATGAATGGGTAATGATGTAAGTGAAGACAGCACGTGTGGAGGCACAGAATAGAGAATATTTCCCCTTCTTTTATGACCTCCCTACATCAAATCCCTTTCTTCTTCCCATTCTTATCTTATACGAATACAATAAGGAGGAAAAGAGGAGAGGTTCAGCTCTCTTGGTCACCCTTGAATCGGAATGCTAAACGCGTAATAAGTGACAACCCAAGAAAAGGTCCCCTCTCGGTAATAATATCGAAGTAACAGCTCCAGCCGAGACTCCTGAGGTAGCCCTCGAGCTTAGTTACTCATAAACGAGTTTTAGGCTAAGAGCCATCTGCGCCCAGCCACCTCAAGCTTCACGTCTGTCTTCCGTGGGGTCGTGGTAATTTGTGCAACAGATGTTATTGTTGCTGGCAACTGCGATGATAGTGATTAGCTTCGCTTTGTCCTCGTTCAATCTCGCGACAGTATATTTATTAAATATTATTTAAGAGTACTTAAACAAAATAGCGAAAATGTACGTAACGTGTGTAAACGTTGATTCGTTTTTCACTGTCAAAAGCTGGAATCTCTGAGAAATTATTATACTATAAAGGAAGCGAAAATTTTGTACCCCTTTTTAAAAGAATTTGTAATTCTCGAATAACGATCAATGCAACCACGCATTATTAATATTTTTATGTCCATGTTCGTGTTCAATTTAATCTCCTGTCGAACGTGTCAAAAAACAATCTCATGTTGGTAAGTTGACCTCTGTGATGTTCAAATTACGTGAATTCTATGTACGGACCACGGAATGAGGACTTTTCCCCTTTCTCTACGTTTTCTCTCCCGACCAGTCCACTTTCTCTTCCCATCCTTTATAAGAATAAAATTATAAGGAATCTTTTCCATATAATTTAACACTAGAATTTGGCCTCCGACACATTCATCAGACGAATCGTGGAACTACTTCATCTTTACGCATTCTGTGTGTATCTATCACGGTTTTGCACGAGACGTTTTTAAAACTTGTTTTTTTTTTTTAAAAAAAAGGTTGGTTCTGTAACGATCTGTATCTGTAATTTTAGTTTTTAGAGCATTTTGACTTTTTAAATAAAAAAACATTTAACAAACATTTAAAAAACATTTTTAATCATATGAACAAAAAAGTAATGAGATTGAATGTGGATGGCTATAAAGGTAGAGGAAGACCAAAGAAAGTATGGATGGATTGTGTGAAAGAGGATATGCGTAAGAAGGGGGTAAATTCAGATATGACGGCTGATAGAGATGTATGGAGGAGTAGTACATACTGTGCCGACCCTCCATAGGGATAAGGGCAGGTTGATGAGAGCATTTTGCCTTTTTCATGTTTATTTATTTTTACGCCTACTTATTTCGGCTTTAATTTTGTTAAAGAAATCACCCTGTAATATATACGTCCTGTAATAAAACACAAACACACCTGTGTGTGTGCAACTGCAATTGAATTACATGGTCACTTAATTTCATAAAAATGTCCTTGAGTGTTGGAAAGGTCACTGCATTTTTTTGTCTCTTATTGTATTATTTTAATGAAATAAAAAATCTTCATAATTATACCAGAAATTTATCTTTTAATTTGTGTTATGTCCTTGAGATCGTAAACAAGTTTGGGAGTCAAAATCAGGTATTATAACTCTAACGCTGACGCGATCGTCTTTATTAGATTTGTGACACGAACTACGTAGTATGGTGTTAATACAAATTAATTTCGCGAGTGTAAAAATGAAATTCTTTGTGATGTTTTTGTTTTTGTTTATAATAAATTGTAGCGGTTTAACCGGTAAGTTATTACTTCTCATATATTTAATGTTGTTAATTATATTATAGTGGTTTGTTAAATGTCTACTGCGCCATGTAATTACGATTAAACAAGTACTTGAGAATACGCATTTTTTTTTCAATTTGATTTTTAAATAATGCAACATTAAATTGTTTAGGTTTAAATCATACTTAAAAAATAAAGCAAACAAGGAGCTAACATTTTATCCTACTAAACATATTTTCAGTAAAAAAGTTTTTATTTAATAAATTAATAAATCACTTTTCAAACTTATTAAGTACATTGATAGTCTTCTTAAAAAAACAGTGCAACTTACGATTTTATTAATTAAAATTTATGACCGAGTAATCTAAATCTTATATTAAAAACAGATAGTGAATATAATCGAATGCCCCCAATATACCATCTGGACAACTACGAGAGTTGCCTGCAGCGCAGCGGTGATGTCTACTGCACCACGCACTTCTCCCTCGTCTCCGAAGCTCCGAGCGAACTGTTGGACATCATACACGTAAGCTGAAACTATAGAATAGACAATGCGATTTAATGATACCATCCAAAATACTTTAAAAGGCTTTTAGGCGTAAAACGTGGTAAACGCGCAAGCGGCCACTTCTTAGAAAAAGATGGGAAGGAGAAAAGGTTCAAATATTTTCTTCTTGTGCGTCCTCTCCTCTGTCGATTAAAGATAAGCAATGCATCTGCAAATACAGATGGACAGTGGTCGCTTTGCTGTCTTAGCGATTTCAAGTGATCACTTACTCGTTTGGCATTATAATAATTAAAAAAGAGGTTCCCGGCAGACACTTATCAGACAAAACGCGGGATTACTTCCACTTGAAGCATTCTTGTGTGTGGTCGAGGTAAAAAACTACAACAATCTAATGACCAATAGATATTTTGTATGTTTATGTTTAAAGGAGTATTCCAAGGACACAGCGACGCATTTTAACCACAGTAAGCTGAGGTACGGGCTATGTCTGCTGGAGAGTTGTAACAGCTATCACACTAGAGAGGCAACCGTCACCACCCAACTGCTCGAAGCGTGTCTCAACAGAACATTCCGTGATCAATACAATTTACAAACTAGAGTTACTAAGTTCTATTGCAACGAATACAATGAGACTGCCGAAAATAACTTTAGTGATTTTTGTATGGGTTTGATTCTCTTCTCTCTTGCGGGACTCGCTATATTTAGCACTTTCCTCGACATATTTCTACCAAACATAAAACTGGAAGGTTCGTATAACATATTTAAAATTAGTCATACATTTTTGAAAATCTATAATCGTTATTGATTTAAAATAATGATGTTATAATTTCAGATTTTCCGTTATTTTTAAATTTCTCAATAAGACACAATTGGAGACGTTTGATCGCACCTTACGAAGTTGAGACAGATAGTAATCGTCAAATTTTCAAATCATTGCACGGCATAAGGTTAGTTAAAATATAAATGTAATTAGGGAACAAAAACCACTTTTATATTAATAATTTAAGTCAGGTGAAACAGGTGCGTAATATTTAAATTATTTGATTTGCGAATCCGGTTTAAAAATGTTACTATTTTAAATATTTTTTTTACAATTTATTTAATCTAATGAATGTACAATGATCAACCTTAATTATTCACGTATAAGCCTAGTGAAATAAATTTGAATGTGTTTATTTTTTGCTATAAAGGTCATTCGTTTGCAAATATTTGAGCGCTATAGTGGGAAAAGTTTATTTGACCTGGTAATCGCACTTAGTTCTCTAAGAAAGTCTGTAATACCTACATACGTAGGTATAAGAAATATTTAGCACAATTTTTTCGATATTGATTTTAATGTTTTTATTTCATAAATATGATCGGATTTTATTTGTTCTAGTAATTCAAGTATAACCCTATTTTATGCATTTTCAGAGTGGTATTGGTCAGTTCAGTTATACTAGGGCACAGCCGGGTACCTCACGTGACAACTATGAAGGATTTAAAATTAATTGAGGAGGTAGGACAAGCTAAAGACAGACAATCACACAAACAGTCATTTTTGTATGCAGTCGTTGAAATCAATAAACAAAACAAGTAATCAAAAAATGTACAATTACCTTCCAGAGTTACAAAGATATATTATTGTATATATTTCTGAACGGCAATATCATTGTACAAACATACTTCGTCATCTCGGGAATGTTACTCGTATACAAATTGCAATGTTATAACGAAAGTTATAAGATTGATTTTCATTTAATACCGAAGCTGATTTCAACGAGGTGGCTCAGGTAAGATAGTTATAACTTTTAACAGTGTTTGAGTCCGTAGAAGTATAGAATAGAATATCTTTTTTCCGTTTTCCTTTCCTCTATCGAATAAATGTAGGCAACGCACCTGCAAAACATTTTGTTGCAGATGACTATTACTACCCGTACAAACATACTTACTTTCAAATTCTGAAATCCAAAAAAGATTTAATATGTAAACAAAAGCCAACAGAAGTCAGTTATTCATACCTATGCAAATTATTTTTTTACAGATTAGTTCCACCGCATGCCTTTGTAACATTGTTCACTGCGTCTTGGCTGAGACATATTAAATCAGGACCTCTATGGGAGGTAGTTATTATTTATACTTACAACGATTCTCCGTTTAAGTAACATTATTATCACCACTAGATGTGATTTATATAAATGCAAAATTATTTAAAAAAAGGTTTAAATGAATAATTGTATACAAGGTTACCACTTAACTTAATGACGGCTGAAAAGAACATTTTAAAATGTAGAATAGAATATACCTTATAATAAACAATAGAATATATTGAGAAAAAAAAACTTGAGAGGTGTCAAGGGACACCCGGATGGAACGAAGTTCCTTTCAATTAATTAGTGAATAATAATAATCATACTTTATTTAAACAAAAACCACTTATACATATTACATCAGTTGTTGGAGCCTCCTTTTAAGTATAGAATACTTGTAGCAGGATGCTCCGTTCTTCCGTAACATTCATTTTTTTTGAAGTGAAGGATCCAATGTTTATTCTATGCATAAATAACTTAAGTCTTCACAAGAAGTACATTTTATTTCTATGAATTTTCGTTATATATTGTCACGTCGTTGCCATGGTGATATAGCAAAAAGTGTCGTGACAACTTTTCGTAAGAATTTTTTCCGTCTAGCCCCCTGTCACAACGCGCGATAAGGAACTTCGTTCCAATTATATTAAGGGATTAACCGTGGGTTTCTGAGAACCAAAATATCCCTTTTTGTGCCATAAATCGCTGATAAACAGCTTATATGTTTAAACATGTCAGTGTGATCACATTTTTAATTTCAGATAGCTATTGGTGATGAGATAAGAGATTGCCAGGAACGCGGTTGGTTGGGACTTCTATACTTGAATAATTTCCTTTATGATGCTCAATGCACACCACATACATGGTAATATTATATTATTTATGCAAAGTAAAGGTTAGCGGAGTATGGACATGTTATGAGGAGGGAATAATTGCATGTGACAAGGAGAACTTTAAGTATGAGTGTGGAGGTACACTGGTAGAGGTGACTGGGAGAGGACTAGGAAGTGATGGATGGATTGAGTGTAAAGTGACATGATCAAGAAGGGGGTGTCAATGGAGATGACGTCAGACTGATTCATGTGGAGGACGGAATTAGAATTTATTTTGAAACACGATATATACTTTAAACAGAAATAAATAGAAAAAAAGAATAGCCTCGTTATATTGCGGAAAACATGGAACTAATTTCTTCGCGCCCCGAGCCCTGGATTTTTTGATCTTGGTTAAGCTATATACATTATCAATATCTGTTATTTATATTTCTAATCACATTTCAGGCATTTATCAGCTGACACGCAACTTTTCTGCTTCGGAGTTGTTTTCTATTTGATGGCAAAAAATAAAAACAGAAATCTTATGCTCGCATTAACCTTTTTAGTGGGACTACTAATTCCAGGAGTAATAACGTACTTACGAAATTTAAGTCCATTGATAATACTCTCTCCTACGTAAGTAGCTTTTATAAGTATGCGGAAGGATAAAGACTTTATTTATTTTATTAATGAGCGATCGTAAAAACCGCCCCGTAATTTAGGTAGATTTTGAATTTTTTTTTAATTTTGAAACGTGCATGTCGCTTTGCGAAGTGAGCGTCGATCGGGTTGATGACGAGTTGGCAATAGCTCGCTGTCGTCTAGTGCAGACGAGAATGATGAATAAATTTAACTTTTTTTTATATATTTATACCGCTCAATCAGTGACGTCTAGGAGGTGATTCCGGTTGGGGGAGTGAACGAATGCGCGTTAACCTTAATTCGTCGCAACAGGAAATTCTCCGAATCATTACATTATTTTTCCTAGGCGAAAAATAATCGGGCGGTAATCACGATCTTGCAGTGACATCTTGTTTTCATATCTTCTAGGCTAGGCTTCTTTTTAGGAAATTTGGGATTTGATTTTATGAACTAAAAGTCACATGATCGCATTTAAAATAATTACTATTAGTACAAGTATTCAGTCATTATTTTAAATGGTGTATAAAAAATAATGAATTAGGTGTAAATTGAAATAGTGTTCAAAGGGAAGAAGCCTATAGTTTTCAACTTAACATATAATTTTAACAAGTGTAGTACACATACACATTGAAGTATTTTTCATAAAGTTTTGTCAATTTCTTTTAAAAGATCTATAAGCACTTTCTTCGGAATGGATCCAAATTTTAACGAAGTGTATAGACAAGCCTATACGAATGTGCCTAACTATGCTATAGGATTGGCTCTTGGATACTTAATATATGATTTACAAAGAAGCAATTTTCAAATAGAAAAATATAAGGTAAGTTTACAACATACAAGTACACAAAGCGACACAAATATATCTTGACTTTAATCGACACATTTTCGAGTTAGGAATCTGTATGCCGACAGGTTCAGTTATGTTTGTCGGTGTATTTTAATTTTTTGTTCTACTTGATTAACAAAATTAGATATTTCAAACACAGTAAACGAGAAACATGTATGAAGAAGCATAGAAGTAAAAGATAAGAATGCTCCGACACTTATGGTTGATTATGGTATTTTTTTCAATAGCTCTTTTGTTGTAGAAGTACCGCTACATGTACTGGGCATTGCTACCTGCGTGCTTAGTACCCATGTTCCTTGGTAGCGTATTTTACGGCCCAACGCGACACCCTGTATATCTGCAACTGCTTTATGCTGTTATATCTAAGCCATACTTTGGTTTGCTGGTTGCTATCATAATATTCGGATTTGTGTTTAAATACGAAAGTAAGAATTTTATGGTTTATGTTATGTTAAAATTCTCGTAAACAATGTGATTGTTCCTTAATATTCTGTGTGTATTAACAGATGTATACCGCGGCTTCTTCGAATGGTCGAATTGGAGAGTGTTGAGCCGCCTCTCGTACTGCGCGTTCCTTGTGCACTTTCTTATCATCAGACTGTACACAGCCAGCCAAACCCAACTCACACACATTACTGTCTATACAAATGTAAGTCTTTAAATCTATACTCACTGTTGCTCTAATACTGCAAGTTCCTTGTGTTCTTGTTCATAGACTGTTCACTGCCAACCAATGATTGAGGTGCGTATTTTCATATCCGCAGGTGGCGATGGTGACGGGCTTTATCATCAGCAGCTTTGCAATTGCGCTACCGCTGTGGCTGCTGGTTGAAGCTCCCTCTACCGGCCTCCTCCAGTACTACACTACCAATAATCTACCAGAGACATCGAAGTCTGAAAAGTTTAAAAATACTTAATTGTTTCTTATTTTTTTTAGTTCAAGTTTGTTTTCCTATTTTTTATTACGATAACATGTTATTTTTTTATTTTTATAATAAATGTAATTATCGTGTGAATATAAGATTAAAGTAAACAAGGATCATATTGTTACTATTTAAATAGAAAATAGTATTTGTAAGATATTAATTAATAATGAACTGCTAATGTGATATTCAAAATAATTTCAGTTTGCAAAATGTTCATTGAATCGCAACAATAGTTCAGTTAATTATAACAATTGTTCAATTCATTGAGATAATTGAAGTGAATGATTGTGACCAATTTTGTTCAGTTGAATTCATGATGCGAACTATTTTTGTTTATTATCGAATTATAGAAAAGTTTTGCGTGTTTATTTATCTCAACAAAATAGAAAATAGTTTACAATATATAGTTTATAGTAGTAGTAGTAATAAAAAGTTTTAAATAGGTTAGTAACAAATTGCAGATACGAGTTTAAGTTTGTTGTACTTTTATAACTGCACAAGTTATTGTAATTAACTAATATAGAAAACGGCCAAAACACTCACGTACATTTGTCCGGTGTCGGCACTGACTAGTTTCGAGTCCACCGGGGGCCCTCACTGAGCGACGACTCAACCTGATGAAGGGCCCCCGATTGGCTCGACACTAGTCGTGCCGACACCGGACAAGTGTACGTGAGTGTTTTAGCCGTTTTCTATTTTAATTAATGATAATGTCTCACGGAAGTTTGAATAATTTAAAAGCTATTGTCTGCGGATTTTTATCCCATTTCGAAATATTTGTAACGTGATTCGAAGTTTTATAAATTGGTGTTAATGGTGATCCAGCTCTTATTAAGTGAAATGGAAAAAAATCTTTCGCACTGAAGATTAAAGAACTCATTATTCTTCGTCATTTTTTCTTTTACATCTGTGAGATATTTGTTAAAACCATGAATGTAAGGACAATCGCGTGTCAAATGATTAATGACAACCTAAAACTTTGCCGCCTTCATTATCGTCAAAACAATCGAATGAAAAAGTTAATGATTATAATTTTACGAACAAACTTTTATATTTCAATTAAGCTTCGAAATTCAAAAATCTCAATAAAATTTTCATCGAGATTGAATCGTTAAACGTTTAATAGTTGTTCAAGTTCGATTTGAGTTCCAAACAAGTTGATAACAAAGTACTTCAATATCACATTGACTTAATACATCAGTGGTTAGTTGCCAGTTCTACAAACGCTAATGGTCCGATTCTATGCTTACCTATAAACTTCTATAATAACTTCATATACAGGCTGTCCCAAAAGGTTACTTACATAGGAAGGGGGGTGATAGGCGTGATCACAAGGGTCACCAGAAAAATAAAATAAAAATTCCACTCTGGGTATTAAAAGGAATAAATGGCTATTTTATAAAAACTTAAAAATTTTACACCTTGTGGGGCGATTTTGCTACCGATGACCTACAAATCTAATATATAAAATTCTCGTGTCACAGTTTTCGTTGCCATACTCCTCCGAAACGGCTTGACCGATTCTCATGAAATTTTGTGAGCATATTCAGTAGGTCTGAGAATCGGCCAACATCTATTTTTCATTTTTTTTAACTTCTGGCGGACGGAGTCGCGGGCGACAGCTAGTATTGCTATAATAACAGATGAGTTGCTTCATTGGACAGAGGAATATACTAAAATGATATTTTCCTTTAA
This sequence comes from Papilio machaon, assembly GCF_912999745.1. Taxonomy (NCBI): domain Eukaryota; kingdom Metazoa; phylum Arthropoda; class Insecta; order Lepidoptera; family Papilionidae; genus Papilio; species Papilio machaon. The sequence goes on along the minus strand of NC_060001.1, from coordinate 7,518,861 downwards.
CATTCATTATCACAGTCTAGTCCATCTCTTCTTCCCACTATATATATATTTGTATATGTAGATTAGCTGTCGCCCGCGACTCCGTCCGCGCGGAATTAAAAAAAAAAACATAATTCTACTATGTGTTCTTCCAAGCTATAGTCTACATCTATGCAAAATTACAGCGTTATCCATGCAGCCGTTCTGGAGATACCTTCAAACAAACATCCATTCATCCATCCAGCCATCCAAACAAACATTCGCATTTATAATATTAGTAAGATTATTATAAAATACATATTATATCATAATTTTGATTTTGTTTCTTTTGAAAACGTTATTATCTTGTTAGCACGATTTCTACGGTATTCCGTATTCATTATAATTTATAATTAAATAATCCGCTTTAACTGAACTCAACTGACCCGTACTCTCCCACGCTCCGACTTTGAATCCCTTCTATCTCTTGGAGGTGCCACCATCCTTGCAAGTGATTTCAATAGCAAGCACATTCTATGGAACTCTACTAGAATCGTGAGCTCGGGTAGACGCAAGAACGCGGCTACCCGAGCTCACGATTTGTAACTCACTGAATCAAATCGAAAACAGCTACAGGTATTACAGCGTGAAGTAAAAACATGCATAGCTGCCATCCGGAATGAACGGTGGCATTCAACGCTTCAAAATATAAAGACATCACCAATGGGCAATGGTGGGCAAGTCCAAGTTTATATGAAGATCGCTATTGCGCATGTACCACAGGGCTCCCGTGGCTCTACGCAAGAATCTATTCTGAATCACCTGAAGTCGATGTATTTGTTTCGGGGCAATGTGCGCGAATACCGGACTAGCAGACGTCATAACAGGACGAACTACTGATTTATAGAGTGTCACCTTGTTCCGAAAGGACATTTTACTCTTTCTGTTAAACAACGCGGAAAGACGACCTAGGATGAAAGCCGCGCGGTTCCTGACCCGGGTCACATGAGCGAGAAGTTAAGTTTAGAGTCAAGTATGACACCTAAGTTTTTAACTTGGTCTTCCCAAGGTATTGGGCTGTCCATGAGTTTAATGGATGGAAGAACAGCCTCTTTTTGGCGTGAAAAGTAAAGCGCCGCGCTTTTGCTAGGGTTAATTTCTATCCTCCAAGTCCGAAACCAAGCACCAAGTGTGATGGCAGCGGTTTGGAGACGTCGGCATATAACATCGGGTTTACGACCAAATGTGAATACGCAGGTGTCATCGGCGAATAGAGCTAGCTCTACACCGTGTACGCGCGGAATGTCATTTAAAAAAAAGCAATGAGAATTATAGCGCCTTTTAAAATGCACGAACAATGTACAAACTGTTAAAAAGAACAATTCCCTTACTTAGCAGTTAAAAATATTTCACTTTGGGGAGCATTTTATCGCAACGCGAAAGTTGCAAAGTTTTCAACACTACGAATGTCCTATTCGTTTAAATTTTACTCTTAAGTGCTTATAAAACATAATTACTAGCGATCTGTTCCGACCTCTTACGAACAAAATATTTTTGTCCATGTTTGTGTTCAAATAAATGTCATGTCGAATGTGCCAAAAAACAATATCATGTTAGTAAGTTAATCTCTGTGATGTTGAAATTACGTGAAATATATGTACGGATCACGAAAAGAGGATATTTTTCCTTCTTCTACATTTTCACTCCCGACCAGACAGTGCACTTTCTCTTCCCATCCTTTATAAGAAAAAAATTATAAGGAAAAGAACACTAGAATTTGGCCTCTGACATACACACAAGCATCATACGAAAAATGGAATTACTTCAACTTTACGCATTCTGCGTGGATCGTGGTTTTGCACGAGGCGTCTCTAAAACTTGTTTTTTTTTTCTAAAAGGCTAGTTCTTTAACCTTCTGTATCTCTAATTTAATTTTTCTACATAATTTTGCCTTTTCTATGTTTATTTATTTTTACACCTTTAATTTTGTTAAATAAATCACCTTTAATTAAACCGTCACGAGCCATGTAGAGTATTGTTCACACACACAACACACACATACATACATATGCTTTTTTTATAAGAGAAGGGGGAAAACGAGCAGCGGGAACACCAAGGTGTTCATCGACGCCCATGGACATCTGCAATACCAGAGGAATCGCAAATGCGTTGCCAACACCCTTGAGATGGTGATACGCTCGCTTCTTGAAGGACCCTAAGTCGTACTGGTTTGGAAATACCGCCGAGGACAGACCTTTCCACAAGGCGGCCGTGCGCGGCAAGAAATTTCGCGAGAACCGCACTGTTGTGGAATGCCAGCCGTCCAGATGGTATGGATGGTACCTGGCGGTCTGTCGGGTCGTCCGATGACGAAACTCGGCGGAAGGAATCGTTTCAAACAGTTCTTCGGAACACTCCCCGTGGTATAAACGATAAAAAATGCAAGGCCAGAGTATCAAGCCGATCGGTAAGAGCTCGGTCGTTGACGATTCGAGTCGCTCTCCGTTGTATGCGGTCAAATGGAAGAAGCTGGTAATGGGGTACTACCGCCCAGAGGTGCGAGCAGTATTCCATGTGGGGCCGAACTTGCGCCTTGTACAGTTGCAGGCGATGGCCCTGCTGGAAATACTGCTTTGCCCTACTGAGCACACCCAGCTTTTTGGAGGCCAGCTTGGCCTTGTCTTCCAAGTTACCGCGAAACTGAACGTTACTCTATATGTCAACGCCGCGAATACCGATACTGGCTGAGGCAACCAGGGGAGTGCCCTCAAAACGAAGATTTACGACAAAGGGTTGTTTTTTAGCGGTAATGGCGCACACTTGTGTCTGTTTGGGATTGAATTCAACGAGATTTCGTCGACCCCAATCCGAAACTTCACCCAGTAGGGTCTCCAGTTCAGACACAAGTTTGGTCCGGTTCTCATCGGCAGTAGCCCGAGAAACATTGGCACGGGCCGTGTACAGTACGTCACACGTGCTATCGTCTGCATAACAATGAATGTTGCTGAATTGCGGCATGTCATTGATATGCAGAAGAAACAAGGTGGGCGACAGTACACAGCCCTGTGGGACACCAGCGTTGATTGGTTTCGGGTCAGAGCACGCATCGTCAACAACGACCTTGATGCTCCGACCCTCCAAGAAGCTAGAAATCCAGGCGCATAGTTTCTCGGGCAGCCCGTAGGAAGGCAGCTTCGAGAGAAGTGCTTTGTGCCACACCCGATCAAAAGCTTTGGCCACGTCCAAACTAACCGCCAGGGCCTCCCCCTTGACCTCGATTGCCTCTGACCATCGATGCGTGAGGTACGCAAGAAGATCACCAGTTGAGCGACGTGCAACTACAATTGAATTTACACGGTTCCTTAAATTCATACTAATGTCATTAAGAGTACGAAAAGTTACGGCATTTTTTGTCTATTATTGTATTATTTTAATTTAAAAAAATCTTCATAATTTTATACCAGAAAATATTTTATTTTATGTTATGCCCTTGAGATTATTATAAACAAGTTTGAGAGTCATAACCCGGCCTTATAAAATAACTCTGACGCTAACGCTATCGTCCTTATTAGACTTGTGACCCGAACTACAAGTATGGTGTCCATACAAATTAATTTCGCGAGTATAAAAATGAAGTTCTTTGTGATATTTTTTTTTATAAAAAATTGTGGTGGTTTAACAGGTTAGTCATTATTTCTATAATACATTTAACTAGCTGTCGCTCGCGACTCTATCCACGCGGAACTAAAAAAAATACTAAAAACCATCCATCGACCCATCCAAACATTCACATTTATAATATTAGGAGTAGTAACATAAAAATTGTATATTGAAGGAATTTTTAAATCTGATGTTTCAATAGTGCAACTTTAACATAATAAAAATATTACTTAGGTTTAAATGATACTTTAAAAAAAACAACCAAGGAGCTAATTTTATCCTACTAAACATATTTTCAATTAAAAAAGGTTATGTTAAATAAATTAACAAATCACTTTTCAAACATATAAAGAACATTGGCAGTCTTCATGCAAAAAACAGTGCAACTTACATTTTATTCAATAAAATTTATGAACGAGTAATCTAAATCTTACGTTGAAAACAGATAGGGAATATAATCGAATGCCCCCAATATATCATCTGGACAACTACGAGAGTTGCCTGCAGCGCAGCGGTGATGTCTACTGCACCACGCACTTCTCCCTCGTCTCCGAAGCTCCGAGCGAACTGTTGGACCTCATACACGTAAGCTGAAACTATAGAAATGACAATGCGATTTAATGATACCATCCAAAATACTTTAAAAGCTTTTACGAGTAAAGGTGGCAAATAGTCACTTGTTAGAATAAGATGCGAAGGAAAAGAGGACCAAATAATTTCTTCCTGTGCGTCCTGTTCTCCGCCGATTACGGATGTGTTGACATTGGTCGCTTTGCTGCCTCAGCGACTTCAAGTGGTCATTTACTCATTTGGAGCCTTATAATAATTTTAAAAAATATGGTTCCCGATGGACACTTATCACACAAAACGCTGGATTACTTCCATTTGAAGAATTCTTCTGTGTGTTCGTGGTAAAAAAACTGCAAGAACCTTATGATCAATAGATATTTTGTATGTTTATGTTTATAGGAGTATTCCAAGGATACAGCGACGCATTTTAATCACAGTAAACTGAGGTACGGGCTATGTCTGCTGGAGAGTTGTGACAGCTATCACACTAGAGAGGCACCCGTCACCTCTCAACTGCTGGAAGCGTGTCTCAACAGAACATTCCGTGATCAATACAATTTACAAACTAAAGTTACTAAGTTCTCTTGCATCGAATACAATGAGACTGTCGAAACGAACTTTGGTGATTTTTGTACGGGTTTGATTCTCTTCACTCTTGCGGGACTCGCAATCTTTAGCACTTTTCTCGACATATGTCTACCAAAAATAAAACTAGAAGGTTTGTATAACATATTAAAATTAGTTATAAATTTTTGAAAATCTAGAATCTTCCTTGTTTTAAAATAATGATGTTATAATTTCAGATTTTCCGTTATTTTTAAATTTCTCAGTAAGACACAACTGGAGGCGTTTGATCGAACCTTACGAAGTCGAGACAGATAGTAATCGTCAAATTTTCAAATCATTGCACGGCATAAGGTTAGTTAAAATGTAAATAAAATTAGGGAACAAAAACCACTTTTCTATTAAAAGTTTAAGTCAGGTGAAACAGGTTCTAAATATTTAAATTATTTGAATTGCGAATTCGGTTCAAAAATGATTTTGTTTTAAGTGATTTGTTAAAATTTATTTAAACTAATGAATGTATAATGATAAAATTTAATTATTCACGTTAACGCCTAGTGAAATAAATTTGAATGTGTTTATTTTTTTTTTTTGCTATAAAGGTCATTCGTTTGCCAATAATTTTTTTTCTAGAAATTCAGGTATAACCCTATTTTATGCTTTTTCAGGGTGGTATTGGTCAGTTTAGTTATACTAGGGCACAGCCGGGTACCTCACGTGACAACTATGAAGGATTTAAAATTAATTGAGGAGGTACGACAATCACACAAACAGTCATTTTTTGTATGCAGTCGTTGAAATCGAATTCAAATCAATAAACAAAACAAGTAATCAAAAAATGTACAATTACCTTCCAGAGTTACAAAGATATATTTTTGTATATATTTCTGAACGGCAATATAATTGTACAAACATACTTCGTCATCTCGGGAATGTTACTCGTATACAAATTGCAATGTTATAATGAAAGATATAAGATTGATTTTCATTTAATACCGAAGCTGATTTGGACAAGGTGGCTCAGGTAAGATAGTTATACTTTTAACAGTGTTTGAGTCAGAAGTATAACCTGCTGCAAAAATGATCTGAGCGCCCATTTCCAATACCACGAACACACAAAAGACTGAAGTTCAATTTTGAAGTATTTCGTTCGATAAATGTGTGTATCGCAAGCCAATAAAAGTCTTTTCTTTTCCACCCGCTTCTGTAAGGAAAAGTATGGGAAGTGTTTTTGGCGTGGTGGGCATGTATATATGCAATAGGAATATCTTTTTTCTGTTTTCCTTTCCTCTGTCGAATAAATGTAGGCAACGCATCTGCAAAACATGTTGTTGATGACTATTACTACAAGTACAAACATACTAATTTTCACATTCTAAAATCCAAAAAATATTTAATATGTAAACAGAAGCCAACAGAAGTCAGTTATTCATACCTATGCAAATTATTTTTTTACAGATTAGTTCCACCGCATGCCTTTGTCACATTGTTAACTGCGTCTTGGCTGAGACATACTAAATCAGGACCTCTATGGGAGGTAGTTATTATTTATACTTACAACGTTTCTCCGTTTAAGTAACAAAGTTAAAACTTATGCGATAAAATTATATTTATATAGGTACAAAATTAATTTAAAAAAAAGGTTTAAATGAACATAATATGTATACAAGGATTTTGTTACCACTTAACTTCATAACGGTTGAACAGAACATGTTAAAATTTAGAACAGAATATACCTTATAATCACAGGTGGGCACCGTTAATCGAAAAGTTAACTTCGTTAATCGTTAATTCGTTAATTAAAAAATTAACTTCGTTAATCGTTAAAGCGTTAAATTCTCTAAAATTTAACGCAAGTTAAAGTTAATCGTTAACAGTTAACCATACCAAAATTATACATACTAATTTCACACATATTGTGGCGACACTTGTTTAAAATAGTAATTTGACTATACATTCTATAACAAATTAGTATTGGAGACAAGTATGAATGCATTATAGTATATTTCATTACGATTGCGGAAAGCCTGTCATTGCAAAGAGTTCCGACAAATGTCTACCCGAGCCGAGGCACAGCCGAAGGTGAGGGTTGACAGTTGGGAACAAGTTGTAATAACAGTTCCGCACGTGTTAAGTACACAACTATTTTTAATACAGTTGCGAAAAAATGAAGCAATTTAATAGAATAATAAAAACACAATAAACTCAACTAACTAAAATGTTTGAAAAATAGCGCCAACTGTAAAAGAATACAAACAGAGATTTTTTTTGTTTTCTTCACCCATTCTGGGTAGGCAAAGGGAACTATGCCCAAACGGTCAAGTCTTCAGTAGATTATTTTTATTGATAAGAAATGAAAATGAAATTTAATGAGATGAAATAAAATGAAACCTAACCTAATTCATTGAATTAAATCATTAAATCTGATATTCTAACAAATTAGGAGCTTCTTTTTAGAAATATTTGCATGAATCATAAAAAATTCAATATATTTTTTTTTTTTTGTAAAAACTTCGTGGTTGGTTTTTTCTTTTTAATAGACATTATTTTGACAGTTGGGAAAGAGAACGCAAGAGTTTTGGAAAAGCTAAAGAAAAAGCACGAGTAAAAAATTGTTTTAATACAGTTGCTCGAAAAGGGATCGGAGGGTATTGCAGGGACGAAGAGCGTTCGGAATGTGGGCTATTACATACTATTGTTTTATATACTCGTAATGAAATATGTTGGTCACGTCTTTCCCGGACGCTCTGATGCATCACACTTGCACGCGAACTTCACATATATCAATTATCAACTCGTTCGATCACCATTCGAGTCGCCAACGGTCGCCCAACATAGCTGAACTTACGAACGTGGCGTGGCACGTAATTTAAACAAAATGACAGCACGTCTCCAAGTTTCTAATTTAACGATTAACGGACTTTTATTAACGGAAGTTGAGTTTAACGGAAGTTAACAAAAGCGTTAACACTTTTTGAAGTTAACTTAAAAGTTAATCCGTTAAGCAAAATGTTAACTTCGTTAATTAACGATTAACGGATTAACGAGTTAATGCCCAGCTCTGCTTATAATAAACAATAGAACATATGTATAGAGAGAGATTATAATATAAGGGGATTAACCGTGGCTTTCTGAGACCAAAATATCCGTTTAAAACATTGTTATCTCTGTTTTATAAAAGATATGTTTAATACAGAGATTATTGTGTCAGAAATCGCTGATAAACAGATCAAATGTTTAAACATGTTAGTGTGTTATTTTTTTTTAATTTCAGACAGCTATTGGTGATGAGATAAGAGACTGCCAGGAACGCGGTTGGTTGGGCCTTCTATACTTGAATAATTTCCTTTATGATGCTCAATGCATACCACATACATGGTAATATTATATTATTTATGCAAAGTAAGGTAAAAGGTTAGCGAAGTATGGACATGTTATGAGGAGGGAAGAATCGCATGTGGCAAAGAGAACTTTAAGTATGAGTGTTGAGGAGTACACTGGTAGAGGTAGGCCTAGGAAGAGATGGATCGATTGCGTGAAAGGTGACAAGATCTAGAAGGGAGTGAGGATGGAGATGATGGCAGACAGATTGATTTGGAGGACGGAAACCTGGTGCATCGACCCTACCTAAGTGGGGCAAGGTGAACAATGACTATCACCAGGTTTTCTTGTCCAGATCTATCTATCTTCCGCCATTTCAGTCGTCTCTGCCTTCTTGATCATGTCACCTTTCACACAATCCATCCATCTTTTGAAAAACATGACATTAACGTACGCAAGGATCTTGTCACACTTTTAAGACAACGACCGGGTCGCGCTAGTGAGTTATGATAATTTAGTTTGACTTATACCCACCGGGTCAAATAACTTTGACGAAATTAACATAAAATGCGAGATCAGCCTTTAATGTTTCATGTTTAGAATTTATCAAAACTGGATATATTTAAAACTACTTTAAAATCTTGATTTTGATACGTTCCGGTTTTAATTACTTTTGCTATAACAGAAATATAAATATCCTCGCTACATTGCGAAAAAATGTGGAACTAATTTCTTCGCGCCTCGAGGCCACGATTTTTTGTTCTTGGTTAACATATACATAATCAATATCTATCTTACTCATATTATAAATGCGAATGTTTGGATGGTTGGATGGATGTTTGTTTGAAGGTATCTGCGGAACGGCTGCCTGGATGTCGATGAAATTTGACACATATGTAGAACATAGTCTGAAAGAACACATAGACTACTTATTTTTTTTTTTTTTTAATTCAGCGCTGACGGAGTTCCGGGGCACATCTGGTTATTTATATTTCAAATCACATTTCAGGCATTTATCAGCGGACACGCAACTTTTCTGCTTCGGAGTTGTTTTCTATTTGATGGCAAAAAATAAAAACAGAAATCTTCTGCTCGCATTAACCTTTTTAGTGGGACTACTAATTCCAGGAGTAATAACGTACATACGAAATTTAAATCCATTAATAATTCTCTCTCCTTCGTAAGTAGCTTTTATAAGTATGCGGAAGGATAAGAACTTTATTTATTATATTAATGAGAGATCGTGAATGCCGCCCCTTTGTAATTTACGTAAATTTTGAATTTTTTAAAACGTGCAAGTCGTTTTGTGAATTAATTTTGCGCGTCGGTCGACGCCTTATCGACGCGTGGAATTTGGCAATAGCGCGCTGTCGATTAATGCAAACGAGAATGATGAATATATATTTTTTTTAATCTATAAAACAATCAGCGACGTCTAGAAGGGGCGATGTCGGTGGAGGAGGTGTGTATGAATGCGCGTTAACCTTAATTTGTCGCAACAGGCAATTCGCCGAATCATTAAATTATTTTTCCTGGGCAAAAAACAATCGGGCGGTAATCACGATCTGTCAATGACGTCACAGTCATATGGCTATGTTTTCATTTTGTTTGCTGGGCTTCTTTTTATGGAATTTGGTATTTGATTATATGATTAAAAACACATGATTTTCATTTAAAAACATTACATACAAATGCTATTCAGTCATTATTACCTATATTTATTTTGTTTAAAAAAATAATGAGTTTGGTTTGAAAAGCGAAATAGTGTTCAAAGCGGTTCAGGAGCCTATATTTTTCAACACTTAAGTGTCATGTGGTTTTCACAATTGTAGTATTCACATTGAAATATTTTTGTTAGAATTTTGTTTATTTATTTCAACAGAACTATAGGCACCTTCTTCGGAAAGGATCCAACTTTTAACGAAGTGTATAGACAAGCCTATACGAATGTGCCAAGCTATGCTATAGGATTGACTCTTGGATACTTAATATATGATTTACAAAGAAGCAATTTTCAAATAGAAAAATACAAGGTAAGTTATCAACATACAAGTACACAAAGCGACACAAATATATCTTGACTTTAATCGACACATTTTCGAGTTAGGAATCTTTATGCCGACAGGTTCAGTTATGTTTGTCGGTGTATTTTAATTTTTTGTTCTACTTGATTAACAAAATTAGATATTTCAAAGACAGTAAACGAGAAACATGTATGAAGAAGCATAGAAGTAAAAGATAAGAATGCTCCAAAACATACTTATGGTTCTATATATTTATTATTATCATACTGTGGTATGGCATGTTCTATGGTTCATTATGGTATTTTTTTCAATAGCTCTTTTGTTGTAGAAGTACCGCTACATGTACTGGGCATTGCTACCTGCGTGCTTAGTACCCATGTTCCTTGGTAGCGTATTCTACGGCCCAACGCGACACCCTGTATATCTGCAACTGCTTTATGCTGTTCTATCTAAACCATACTTTGGTTTGCTGGTTGCTATCATAATTTTCGGATTTGTGTTTAAATATGAAAGTAAGAATTTTATAGTTCATATTATGTTAAAATTCTCGTAAACAATGTGATTGTTCTTTAATATTCTGTGTGTATTAACAGACGTATACCGCGGCTTCTTTGAATGGTCGAATTGGAGAGTGTTGAGCCGCCTCTCGTACTGCGCGTTCCTTGTGCACTTTCTTATCATCAGACTGTACACAGCCAGCCAAACCAAACTCACACAAATTACTGCCTACACAAATGTAAGTCTTCAAATCTTTACTTACTGTTGCCCTAAAAGAGCGAGTTCCTTGTACTCTTGCTCATAGACTGTTCACTGTCAACCAATGATTGAAGTTTGTATTGTCATATCCGCAGGTGGCGATGGTGACTGGCTTTATCATCAGCAGCTTTGCAATTGCGCTACCGCTGTGGCTGCTGGTTGAGGCTCCCTCTACCGGCCTCCTCCAGTACTACACTACCAATAATCTACCAGAGACATCGAAGTCTGAAAAGTTTAAAAATACTTAATTGTTTCTTATTTTTTTTTAGTTCAAGTTGTTCAATTCATTGAGATAATTGAATTGAATGATTGTGACCAATTTTGTTCAGTTGAATTCATGATGTGAACAATTTTTGTTCATGATGAAATTATAGAAAAGTGTTGCTTTTTTAATTTATCTCTGAACAACAAATTGCTGATACGAAGTTAAGTTTGTTGTACTTTTATAATTGCACAAGCTATTTGTTTGAGGATTTTTTTTATTGGATTAGTTTTATTACTGAGGATGTTTATGTTTATCCCATTTAGAAATATTTAACGATGATGACGATTTGAGAAACGTGATTCCGAGTTTTTAGCCGACTTCACAAAGAAGGAGGCCATCAATTCGACTGTATTTTTTTATGTGTGTTACTGCAAATCTCCGCCCCTGGTGGTCTGATTTTGATAAAAAATATTTTAATCGAAAGGAAGTGCTTGCAGATGGGTCCCATTTTTTTTTATAAATCTGTGTTAATGGTGATCCAGCTTTCCAGTGGAATAGAAAACACTGCTTTCTCACTTTTAAGTAACTTATCATTCTCCTTTTTTTTTTTTGCATACATCTGTAAGATATAAAACCTTCCTGGTTTAGTAGTGGTAAGGAAATTCGCTTGTCAAAGATTAATAACAACTTAAAAGTTTGCCGCCTTCATTATCTTCAAAACAATCGAATGAAAAAGTGAATGAATAAAATTTGACGAACAAACTTTTACATTTCAATTAAGCTTCGAAATTCAAAAATGTTAATATAATTTTCATCGGTATTGAATCGTTGAACGTTTAATAGTTGTTCAAGTTCGATTTGAGTTCCAAACAAGTTGATAACAAAGTACTTCAATAACACATTGATTTAATACTTCAGTGGTTAGGTGCCAGCTCTACAACCGATAAGGTCCTGGTTCAATTCTATACTTACCCATAAACTTCTATAGTAACTTAATATTTAACAGATGAGTTGCTGACCTTCATTGGACAGAGGAATAAACTGTAAAAGGATATTTTCCTTTAATATTCATTATCACCGTATAGTCCATCTATTCTTCCCATTATATTTTTATATGCAGACTAGCTAGCGATTCCGTCCGCGCGGAATTAAAAAAAAACTTAATTAGTACATGTGCCTTAGCCAAAGTGTTCTTCCACGCTATAGTCTACATCTATGCCAAATTTCAGCGTGGTCCTTGCAGCCGTTCTGGAGATATCTTCAAACAAACATCCATTCATCCAACCAAATATTCACATTTATAATATTAGTAAGATTATTATAAAATACAAATTACATCATAATTTTGATTTTGTTTCTTTTGAAAACGTTATTATCTTGTTAGCACGATTTCTACGGTCTCCGTATTCATTATAATTTATAATTAGATAATCCGCTTTAACTGAACTCAACTGACCCGTACTCTCCCAGCGAAGAATATTTAATGAGGCAGAAGTAACGGTCAGGTAACAGTTTATTATTATTTAAATTATTATATCAAACATCAAATTATGTAATTACTTTTACACTATATGATATAATACAAACAGACAAATGGACTAAACTTTTCTTTCCCTTCCCACCCTTTTTTATAAGGAAAGAATGGGAAGGGGAAGATTTGGCGGAAGAGGAGACGCATAGGAAGTAGAAATATCCTCCTTCTATGCGTTGATTAAAGGAAGGGTATAAATCTGCATTTTCGGATGTCTTTGGGCAACGATCGCTTCGTTGTTTCAGCAAATCCAAGTGGCTTTTGATATAAAAAAGAAGCTTAACAATAATTAAATTGATATGTCAATAGTCTCAGTCTCTTAGTACACAAGGCGACGTAAATCATCGAAAGTAATGTTGTATACCAGCGTCGCTAGGATCGCGTTGCCGCCATTTTGAAAGCAGCGATTACTCTTACAACGACGAAGGGATTGCGTGCGACTGGTTTAGGTGACTAAAGAACAAAATCTTTCTACTTCTGACATTGAATTGTGTAAATTGCTTGGCGAATAATAGTGCCGGATTGCGTAGATTTACGTTGTCAGTGTACGAAGACTTTAGAGTTTGATAATTCATTTAGTGATACGAGAATTCAATGTTTCTCAGTAGTTGCCTTTGCGGTAAACATACGAGTAAATAGAAACCCGATTTCCAATAACTTTAACTTGCAACTTCAACTAACTGCAAATATCCGATTTAACTTGTTTGATCTTTGTTTAAATAACTTTAATTAAACATCCACGAATGTAAATGTACTATTTATAAGGCAGTAAAGGCAGTGCGGAAACATTAGCAGTGATGGAGCCCGCAAAAACAACATATGTTGCATAAACAGGTCGACCCGTGCAATACCGCCACTACAGAGAAAAAAGGCGTTAAGTGGGAGTATTTCTGCGCTTCGATGAGTATTAGTCCGATGTCAAATTCAAATCTTCTTCCTCTTCCCGCCCTTTTGTAATTGTATCGAGACGCGTCGTATATGGTACCTAGAACGGGTCAACTTCTCAAGGAGATCGTAGGGCAGAAGAAACCGTAGCTGTGATATAATAAAGAATTTTAACACATCGTAACATTACAATCACATACACTATTCATACAAAATAAACATCTTGTAACACAAACACTGATTTAGTAAATGCTCGTTCTCACCGAATGGATCCAACAAATTGTCTTAACTTTGTTAACAGAAGCAATTTAATTTTCATTTTCACCGAACTGCATACGTACGTGAAATGTGTTGTTGAACAAACAAGATTTAAGTTAGTAATTGACGTGTTAATAATTTATTTAGCTTTGATTAAAGTAAATATTTTATAACCTTTGTTTAGAAATTTATCTTCATCAAAATGTCCTCCACATTAGAGGCAGAGAGACTAGTGGATTAAGCCAACGATGTCCAAATAATTATTAGAAATTCACTCTTGCGTCTAGGTTTGTGTGGGAAAATTGTAATCTCTTCGATCCCTTAAAGATATTAATTAACGAATTACTGTTATTTTGTAGCCTTTGATATTTCAGTTTCATATTTTTTTTATTCATGTAGCAGCGTTCGAAGACCTCGACTAATTGAAACCTTTCAAAGGTAGTCAAATTAAAATAAAGCTGTAAATATTAACTACTGTATAATTAATACAAAATATTTATGGGGTATTCGAATAATGCTGTCAAGTCATGTTTTACATATTTTCCGGCAGAGCAGCGCCACTCTTACCGGAACAGATTCTTGTTTGACTGTAGTACATGCTATAGTTAAACAAATTCTATTCTTCGATATTGAAAGGAGGGCGCTAGTGAGGTATCATAATTTTTGTTTGACTTTTGCCTACCTGGTCAGATATCTTTGTCGGTCTGTAATATGTCCATATCATATCAGGGTTGTAATACCATTAGGTTCTAATGAATAGACAATAACAATAATGCAACACAGTGGTAGAGTCTACATGTCGCGACTGCACAAATAGCTAGCCTTACCAGATCAACCTCACGTTAGGCGGGAAGTGTAATTAATCTCGCGTTTCGTCTGATAGCTATTTGTATCTGTTTTTGAAACATAAATTATGGCTTGTAGAGTCAGCATGTAATAATTCTTATGTCGTGACGTGACTAGTGTCAGCAGTAACAGCTCCCGTGTGTGACGTACGTTACGTCAACGTCGCCGCCTCTGTTACGTCCGACGTTCATCGCTCTCTAATCTAGCTCAAGGGAGACATCACTGCTTTCACATCCATTTACCTATATGTCTCGAACTGTAAGGTGAAAGATAAAAGATATTTAAGCTAAATTTTTATCATACCGACCTATTCAACTTTGATAGGAAAATTTGTTTAAATTCAAAAAGAAGTTAGTATCAAGAATTTTGTGACTAAAAAATAATTGTGTTTATTTTTTTTTCTCTTTAATCTACTTAAGAGATATGTAAGTAGTGAGAGTGGTAAAGTCAAAGGATAAAGCTGAGACAGATCTTAAGTGAGACGGAGTATTCTTACGCAGATCATGTGTCGCAAAGGAAAGAAGCCTCAACACATTCCTTCTGTGAAATACGAGCCGTCACTTGATTTTGAAAGGGAAATTCTTAGGAAATACAGCTTAACGTATTCGAATGAATAGAAAGGATAAAAGAAATGGTAAAAGACTTTGAGATTTGAAAAAAAAATGATATAGAATAAAACTTATTCGAAGAAATATGGTTTGTGGCTTCGTAGAAATATAAGCGACCAGATAAGGAAATCAAGTCTCAATAAAATATTAATGTGATGAAATTATGTTTCCCTAACAGAATATGAAATAAATATTGATGGTATTATATTTTCTAACAAGTAATTGGATGTATAAAGTAAATAAGCATTTTGGGTCCATGAATATGTGATTGGCTCCTCGGAGTTACATAAATTAAATTCTTAAGTCATTATTCTAAAAAAAACTAGAATAGAATCTATTTAAACTTTAGAATGGACATCTTTTGTTTTTAATCTTTCAACAATTATAAAAGGTTCTCATAAGAAAAGGAACGGCTGTAAATAAAAGGTTGTAAGAATGGACTACCAATTACAATGCTATTTCTAGGAGTAGACTATATTCACTAGCGCTGCCAGTCGCTTACTGGAGACCGTTCCAAGACACATTGACCTACAAAAAACTCTCGACGCAACAAAGGCCTTTTTAGCAACATTCTTAGGTTCTAAACAATGCTTACTTACATTTTCAAACATTTCTATGCTTGGTGTAGTCATTATTTTACAAACTACGCAAACGTATAATGTATTGTATTAACTCTACTCTTGAAGGCCCCCACGTCTCATTTTATAGCTAAATTAATATTTAAATATTGGTATTTGCTTGGTTCTACATTCATAATTATAATTAACTAGCTGTCGCCCACGACTCTGTCCCAGGCCTTTAAAAATATAGATGTTGGCAGATTCTCAGACCTACTCAATATGCTCACAAAATTTCATGAGAATCGGTCAAGCCGTTTCGGAGGAGTTCAAGTTCGAACCCCGTGACACGAGAATTTTATATATATAGATTTCCATGTCACAATGTTAGTTACCGTACTCCTCCAAAACGGTTTGACCGATTGTTATGAAATTTTATATTCATATTCAGTAGGTCTGAGAATCGGCTACTATCTATTTTTCATATTCTTATTAAGTTTTTTTTTACCTGCGCGCGGACAGAGTCGCGGGCGACAGCTAGTAATATATAAATATTATCCACGTTCAATAAAAATGAAACGAAACGAACTAGAGATTGATCTCAATTTGTGTAATAAATATAAATCTCAAGTAACAAAGCAATTTACGCGCCGACTTTGATTAATTGTTTGTTGAAAAGGTTTTGGGCCGTTGTTTTTTGTCTTTATTTAGATTATGTTTTATAAGAAGAATTCTTAGATGTTAAGAGGGTAGGATATTCTTCTTATGTAAGTTCTTTTGCTGGGGAAAGTTTGCCGTGGATAGATGAATAACGTATATTAAAAACTGACAAGGTAAGGAAATCAGTAGTTAGACCATAAAGATTCAAATATAATACTAATTATAGGTAAAAGACTTATCCACTACAATTTTCATTGTCTACTGAATTTCCGTCTTTGTAATGTCCTTTCATCAAATATTTTAAATTATATATTTAGACAGGGTAGCTAGTACATATTCTACTTTATTCGAATCCGTTACCAAAAAATGGACTTCCTATTAGCCCGATCTTGATAATCTATAGAAGAAGAGAGTGACAAATGATACGTTTGTTTTGGATAACAATAACCAGTTGTGCCGAACTCACATAGTGGAATAAGAGCAGGGAGAGCAATGCGACGATGATTCATGGGAAAGACCTGCAGTTGATAACCATCGGTTGTAAAAAAAGAACGGTTAGAGTTTAGAGAATAAAAGAAAAGATAACAATACTAAAATAATAAAAAATACGAGTGAAAACATCTTTAAAGGCACTTGTTAGTTAATATTTAGTGTTGAAAGCAGGCGAAGGCAACCGCTCAGTGCCCGCGCCTGCCGCCAACTGACAAAACAGTCACTGCCTAATGAGGCTGTCGAAGGGACGAAGTTACCGCATGCGCAGAATTCTCATTGCGGATGCAAAGCATTTATCGTGTTTGTATATTTTATACGCGTTACTTTTAACATGATCGAATGAATATGTTTATTACTTGTAGCTTCTAAATGTGGTGTTGAATTAGGTAACTTAATTAGACAACAACAAATTAACACAACTCATATTCGGACTTCGCGGTCGCGTCGCGTCTCGCACGGCGGGCCAGAGTGCGTAGCACGCGGCTCGAGTAGCGGAGGGCGCGGGGTGCGTGATGGCCGTTGCGTGCGTCGGCGACAGCGATGTCGACAAGTTCAAAATTGATATCACTGTTATTGTTGTTGTTAACATTGAAGATAGACCCCCGACGGGTCCGAAACTAATCGGTGCCGTCTCCGGACGATCACACGCACGTGATGTGACTTAAACCGTTTTTAATTAATTTATTATTATGTCTCACGAAAGTTTAAACAATTAGAGGTTATTTCAAATTATACACTATTGAGAAAGCTAAATTGGGTTCACGCTGCTGTTAGTTTACGCTTATTGAAACTCCGAGATCACAATTTAACAACTACCAAGAAAATTATTACAGTAACAATGGATACTATTAATTGGTTACAGCTGACTTGATTACAAGTTAATAGATTATATTTGATAATCTGATATCTAGAAATTGGTGGTATGGCATTAGTTCTTAGTATCGACTTAAATTATCCTGAAATTTCTTTGCATTAATTCTAATTTAAGGATATTTTAAACTACCTAATTTGATTAAATTAAAAAATTCCAAGAACTCTAATTCCCTAATTTAAATCTTATATCAATAAATTAGGAGCAATAAAAATAAACCAAAGGGAACAGATGTAACAAATAGTCTGGGAGCAAAGTTACCCTGTTCTTTGCTTAAACAAATTGCAGCTAAAGCCACAACTTTGTTTCTTTTAAGTTATACGATATTCTATCTGGAGCAAAGTAAAATTTTACCAACAGAAGTATTTAACTGCTTTTCAATATTGAAAGAAATTGTATATTTATATGTGTATATTTATTTTACATTTGAACAACGGAAACTTGCGAACTCATGATGAAGCAGGAGTTGGGTTGAATATATACCAGATCTTAATAAGAGAACAAAAGACTTCATATTGTTGTCTCTGTTATTTCAATAAGAAAAAGATAAGGACGGCAATATTTTTGTAATACATGTTAACCTCACGTTGACATATTTACTTAGGTTTCGAACGACAGTAATACACGATTCGTGTTTGTTTTCTGTTTCCAGGTAAATAAAGACGAAACGTTTCGAGTTGTAGCAAATAAAGTACGAATTTGTATCGAGGTCGAAATCTATTTGTTTTGACGTTTTATTGACCTTATCGTGAAATTTCACTTGTATTCGAACATGTTGCTGCTTTGTGTTATTAAATAAAATAAGAAGGATGGTAATATATCGACGCTGGAAAGCATAAACGCTGTAACCCTTGAAATCGCGAATATGTTTTTCACGCGTTAATAATTTCAATCATTATCAAACGATAATGTTTTTATTATAGGTTAGCACAAACTACACAACATTGCTAAATACCGCATGCTTGTAGGCGTATCAGCTCACGAGTTATCATTTTTTGGCTCTCCTGTAAAGTTCATACTTTCGGGGTTACAGCGTTTACGCTTTCCAGCGTCTAATATTTTTTAAACAAGTATTTCTACAATGGAAACTAGTATATTTGCTTTCTTAGCCACTACCTTTCTACCTAAGCCGTTATGTTTGAATTCACTCCCTTCTTTTTTCCCGTTCACGTTAGATTGAAACTTAGTAATCGAAGAACAATTCACATAATCATTGGGCAAATGTCAATGAAAGTCGAACAGCATTTAAGCACTTAGCTTGCTATGAAAAGTTGTTGAAATTCTTACATCTAGTTACGTTAGTTTCATTATAAATTGAAAATTTTATATGATTCAATATATCTTAATACAATAAAATTTTAATGTCGTAAACCTTTTCTTAACTGGTAAACCAGGACACCAGTTACCGAATAAACGACAAATACAACAATAGTAAATTACGCAGTACGACAGTTCAATAACCTTGTCTCGGAATTATTACCCTGAGGACATCAAAATAGCCGTTAGATATAAGTAAGGACGTTTATTATAAAACTTGTTCCATTCCAACCGATATATTACGATCAAAGAAATATTAGGGACTGTTGTGACTTGAATATGCTATAGCAAGGATTCTGCAATACTGTGAATAAACTTGAGATCGGGATTAAACACGTATTACCCTCGTAATAAATGTATTGTAGAATGAGTTAGAAACATTTAAATTTTTATTGCAAATAATGTATGCTGAAGTAGCCGCAGATACCAAATTCTAAAATGATTGAATTTGGATACCAAGCCAGATATTTTATGGTTTCAGTTATCTACTTTTTGACCAAGAGTAGTGACTGTAGAACAGATGTAGTTTCACAAATTTATAACCTACTTCAGTAGTTGTCGCGTGCGAATTTTTTTAAATAAAAACTCAATTAGTAGCCTATGTGTTAAGTATTCTGTGCCAAATTTCAACGAAGGTCCATGCAGCTGTTCTGGAGATACCTTCTAACATCCATCCATACATTGCATTTATAACATTAAATAAGCTAGATGTAGTTTTCATAAATGTCTTATCAAGAATAAATTTTCAAAATGTCATCCCTGAGAAAATTTACCCAACAAGAAACATCCGAAGGCTTTATTTTTCGCCTTATTTTTGTCTTCCGGTTTAGATATCTACATGGTATATATGCTTAAATGCTAATCCTCGGTTACACTGTTATCTTTCGATAAAATAATTGTTTAGAATTTGAATTAAAATAAGCTTTGAAAGCAAAAATGTCCCTAATTTTCGCAACAAATTTTGAAGCTAAATTAAATATCTACTAGTCTTCTAGTTATTTAAAAAAATGGGACCCATCTGCAAGCACTTCCTTTCGATTAAAATAATTTTTATCAAAATCAGACCACCAGGAGCGGAGCATCGCGGTAACACACATAGAAAAAAAAAACACAGTCGAATTGATAATCTCCTTCTTTTTGAAGTCGGCTAAAAAAAACAGTCGAATTGATAATCTCCTTATTTTTGAAGTCGGCTAATAAGCGAATTTTCCTCTCTCAAGTTTTTCTCGTTTTATAATATTTATTCTGTTGACTTTGTAAAATACGTTGAATTAAGCATAAAACCTTCTAAACCTATCTTCTTAAACCAATCTGGTAATCTGATAAAACTGTTTTTGAAATAAACGTACTTTTATATTATTTTGATATGAAAGAAATTTGACTGAAAGCAGTTTTTTTGTCAACATTTATCAAATATGTACATTAAATATTCATTTTATACCGATTATATCAAAGGATCAACAACTGTTGATAATCTAAAAATCTACTAGTCTTCTAGTTTTTTAAAAAAAAAAATGGGACCCATCTTCAAGCACTTCCTTTCGATTAAAATAATTTTTATCAAAATCGGACCACCAGAGGCGGAGATTCGCAGTAACACACATAAAAAAAACATTCGAATTGATGACCTCCTTCTTTTTGAAGTCGGCTAAAAATACTTATCTGTTTTATAAGCCTATAACTTTTTCAAGGGATAAATAAAGTCATTTTTAATTAACTTGTTCGAAATAATCTGTAAGAGCATACAAGATATGAGATTTTTGATGTTTGAATTTGAAAATAATATTCAAAATATAACAGCAATATTAGATGCGAATGAAACTAAAGTTCTGGGCTCGTTATGCATAAAATTTATAGGTGTGTATTCCATGGTAGTACTCGTATTGGCATCGAGTCTGCAAGCGCTTGTCGTCGCACACGGCACGTGACTAATGGAGTCGTGGTATAGGAAATTTGTGACCAACCATCACTTTAGTTATTAGCAATATACTCGTAGAGGAAATCGTTAAATCGTTATGGATTCTGCAAAAAAAAATACTTTTTTAAGAATATTGCTTTTTTATAACTGATGAACGTGAAATTTGACAGAGTTAATTTTGAGATAAAGATAGCGTTATATTAGTAAGTACATGTTACTTTATCCTACAGTAATTACAAAAATACATAAAACGAGTTGAAATTTAATGTAGTTGCAGTAATTATCATCAGATTAGCGGTCACACAGAGGTTAAGCCTGGATTAAATATTCTCTGCAATGATTTTAATGTGAATTTATCATAAAAGTAACAGATTAATATAAAATAATTTGTTTATACCAACCACTAAAGCAGCTTATTGACTTACGTCCACCGATACGATGAGAAAGAATTAAAAAGAGTCTAAAAAGTTATAGTACAATTTCTAATTCATCATCTCAGTCGAGTCTGTCTTTTTACAATCTTTTCCTATTATGATACGAAGATGATTTTTTTCAATAATGACAAATTAATAGCATATGATTATTATACTAAAACCGTGGCATTTGAGGTAATTAAAATCTATAAATCTATACTTCAGGCACTCCCTTAATGATAACTTAACCATATTGAGTGTGGCTGTGAGTATTAGAAAATGAATCAAGAAATAATGAGATTGTGCATGGTAACAACGGTAGTTGAAAACTGAAAAAAATAATGGATAGATCGTGTGAAAGAGAATACGCTTAGACAGGGAGTGAATTCAGATATGAATAGTGATAAAGTAGTATGGAAGAAGAGTCAATACTGTGCCGACACGACGTAGGGAAAAGTACAGGTTTATGAATCAGTAAGCGAATGGAACGATGTGGTAAAAGCTTTTAAAGACTTCAAAGTGTGATCGTTCTCTACATAGACATAGTTATACTTAAGTTTAGTACTGAGACTAAAAGATTTAATTTCAGAAATTAATAATTCAGGTATTTTTGTATATGTACTTTATCGTGCCTCATATTAAGATATCGTCTAATATTTTGCACAAATATATCAAGTGACGGCTCATGAATAGATAAATAAGTGAACCGAACAAGTTTGACGTACTCAAAAGCTTATGGAATTTCATTTAAAGTAGAGTTTGCGGTTTATCGGAAATTATTCGAATTTCCCGGTATCAAAGAGACCGCTATACTTCGACTCGGATATTACTTGAAGACATACTCAAATGGAATTCCGGTGACAAATAGACTACAGTTCGATTGACATATCTGACCCGGTGATACAAGCATTGCTATCGCAGTTGAAATTTACTGTCACATATGCCTTTCATAATCAGCTCACTATACGTCCCCACCGAGGGGCTCGGAGCATACCCCATATGCCTTACGGGTCGGATAATTTTTCCAATCTACAATTTTTAAATTTAAATTTTAAATTTTGACAATAACAAAATTTGATCTATTCAACTGCAAATAAAAAATGAAACCAAGATTACAGTAAGTTGACCGTAAATGGTTAAAAACCACACTTAAGATAACATAGTTTTTTTTTTATGGGCTACAAAATTATTTCTCTTCCAATTAAATACAGTCTTAAATTTTATTCTTGCTTTATAACTCCGTTCTCTTAAATCATATTACATTTGAAAATTCAATTTTGCTTCTATAATTGGTTTTTCCAGTACATTAACTAAGCCTCGGAAATCACATTAGAAGACTGAACTGTTAAATATCATCTTCAAAGCCTTACAACTATGTTATTTAATGACCTTTCTACAAATAGTCTCATATCTGAAGTATGTCTTTAAAATCCTGGCAGCATTAATCTTAGGTTTCTGAGACAAAAATTCCTGTTTAAAACGTATTGTTATCTCCGTTTTGACGAAGACAATGACAGGGATAACGATATGTTTTATACAGAGATTTCGGTCTCAGAAACCAACGGTAAGACAGCCAATACTTCTTGGCTTTATCTATATATATTAAAGGAAGTCGTGTTAGTTACACTATTTATAACTCAAGAACGGCTGAATCGATTTGACTGAAAATTGGTGGGCAGGTAGCTTACAACCAGGAAACGGACATAGGATAATTTTTACCCCGTTTTCTATTTTTTGTTCCGCGCGGACGGAGTCGCGGGTAAAGGCTAGTAGGAATATGTTTTTTACAAGGTAAAGTTAATATATATATATATTTTAAATTAAACGTTTTTTAATTAACAGTACGCAATATTGTTTGACATTTGAGCCAAATTCAATCACAAGAATAATCCATCCAAATCTGATTTGGAGCGGGCGAATTTAAAACATAAAAAGGAATTTATGCGTGATTCCTTTAATTTAGGGTTTATGTATTTAGGATGGATTAAAAGTAACAAATTCAAATCGAATATAATTAGTTTTCACCTACTCAACGAGAGATTATTTTCTCGCATCGTGTTATTGATCTTTTTGAATCCTAAAAATCTTCTATTTGGGTCAAAAAGGCTGTCAAAAAGGCTGTCAAACAGTGTAACGTATTTAGAAAACAGATTGTTATTTTCTTATTTAAATGCATTCAGAGTCTTCAGGTTTTTTAAATACTAGCCGTCACTAGTGACTCCGTCCTCGCGGAATTAAAAAAGTAGTCTATGTGTTCTTCCAGACTATGTTCTACATCTATACCAAATTTCATCGAGATCTGTTGAGCCGTTTAGGAGATACCTTCAAACAAAATTTAATACATCCATTCAAACATTTGCATTTATGACATTAGTATGATTTCGTGGAAACTAATTATTTTGTTATATATTAAAATTTTCTCGAATGTTTTAAACATAATTTCCCTTCTAATACGACCATGATAATGTTCGTAAGCCACTATAACTCTCTCGCCGTCCAAACTTAGGTGATTTACTGCTCGAAACATTTCAACTAGTTCAGCAAATTTTATTAATACTGCAAACCTTCGAGGATGGGATTTACTATAAACTGTCATTGTTTAAACCCACGATATAATATATTCCTTCAATTATAAATAATGTCAAACCATCAAACATAGATAAATATCTCACAGATCCCTAATCAGGTGCACAAGAGTGTGGCGAAAACAATACCTACGGAGAATTTACAGTACAAAGAGACAAGAAATCGACTCTCGATCAGACGTCAAACTTGTTTGAAACACTATCTTACTTTTATTAATATTATAAATGCGAAAGTTTACATTGATAGATTGATGTTTGTTATTGCGTATCCCCAGAACGGATCAACGGATCACGCTGAAATTTTGCATAGAGATAGAAAATAGTCTGGAACAACACAGAGGCTACTAGTAGGATTTTTTAATTTCGCGCTAATGGAGTCGCGGGTGACAGCTAGTAGTTTATGTCTTCTCTTTGAATCTAGTTTGGTCAAATGTTTGCCATTTATCAAATTTAAAGTATACTCAATAGTCTTTTGTTTTGTAATTTTTAGCGAAATATCTACAATATACGAGTATATATATTTTTTGAAGAGCGTCGGTGGCTCAGGGGTTAAGTACTTGAATTGCATTCTGCAGGTCCAGGGTTCGAATCCCGCCATGTACCAATGTGTTTTTCGATTATCGATTTACATATGTAAATTTATCCGACGTCCTTACGGTGAAGAAAAA
Organism: Papilio machaon; assembly: GCF_912999745.1. Taxonomy (NCBI): domain Eukaryota; kingdom Metazoa; phylum Arthropoda; class Insecta; order Lepidoptera; family Papilionidae; genus Papilio; species Papilio machaon. The sequence continues at coordinate 7,494,194 of NC_060001.1, read as the reverse complement.
CATCGTGATGCAACCTGCACATATCTGAGAAGAAATTCAATATGTGTGAAGTCAACCCGCACTGGGCTAGCGTGGTTGACTATGGCCTAGTCACCCCTAACTTGGGGTAGGCTCCGAGCCTCTCGGTGGGGACGTATAGTGAGCTGATATTTTTTTTTATTTCAACGACTATATGTAGAGTTGATATAACATGTTTTCATCATCCAAATCGCTAAAGCTTTATTTATTAATTGGTTTAAACTTGGTAATAAAAGCTCTCTAAATAACATATATCAGTAACTTTTTAATGAACTACAATGTAATAAATTTTATCAGAGAAAACGCAACGCAACATGAAAACATTTTAAAAGCTGCACGTCACGGTAGCTATGTTCCAACATACATTAATCATTTTCCGAAACGTTACACATTGTACGGGAAGTGATAAACAAATTTTCCAAATAAGTATTTTAATATTACAACAGAGCAATTCAAAGATGAAATATACATGAAGTGACAATAGCCTAAAGGGTATGGACTACCGATCTAACGGTTGTAGGTTTGAATCCAGCCAATCGACTATTGTCATGAACTACATTCTAAGATAAGATTTTTCAATCTTACATGGTATGGTCACAAGAAATATAATTGAAAAAAATAATTGTGATACATTGACGTGTAAGTACAGATTACGGATTTCAGTGGTTTTTTTTTTTTAAAACTTGCATTTAATTTTGTTATATATGTTTTCTTAGTGTCCTTTATTTCAGAACAAAGCAAAGCGAAATGCTTCCGAGACAGTACTTACATAATGTTGTCGAGTGTTGGTAAAATTTATTGAAGCAATTCCGTTATTCTATTGCTACAGCTCGCCCGCTTCGTAGCCGTATTGTCATTGCATCGCTTGCTGACAAATGTCCATAAAAAGTAATCGAAACTGTAAATTTTATACTTTAAAAATCTATAAAGAACTATGAATCTTTTACAAGCAATTCATAGCAAGGAAGAAAGCTAAAGATTCCTTTTATAATCATGATTTAAGGATTTATGTCATGTCTCTGATTAAACAATACAATTGTACATCTGTGGTGGAATGTTCCAGCCATATGAATGTGGCGTGTACTACAAATCTTTTACGTTTTGACTTTTTTTTGGAACGAAGTTCCTTATCGCGCGTTGTGAAAGGGGGCTAGACGGAAAAAATTCTTACAAATAGTTGTCACGAAACTTTTTGCTATAGTAAGCTATTGTAAGCTGTGCGGCGTCGCATGTTTCTCTGCCTGTCTCTCTCTCTTATAGAAAGCAAGCCAGATATTTTCATTTCTATTTCGCATTGAACAGTGTGGTGTCGCGACTTAAAAAAAAAAATATTACAATTCCTTCACTAATTAATTGAAAGGAACTTCGTTCCATCCGGGTGTCCCTTGACACCTCTCAAGTTTTTATTAGTAACGTATTTACTTTTATATCTCTCCTTTTACAGTGAAAGATGCCAGCAAAACAACCTCTGTTGCACGAATTGGTCAGGTCAGTCGTGAAGTGAAAGCAATTCCGCGTTTCGTTTGATGAATGTAGTTCCGAAGGCCTTATTGTAGTCCTCTATCTCTTCACACCGTTTTCTTATAAGCAAATGAGGGTACACATAGGAAGGGGAAATATTTTTTCTGTGCGTTAATCCTCCATCAATTAAAGGTAGGAAACACATCTGCAATTGCGGATGTTGATGGGCAGAGGTCGCGAACATTAAGTTGTACTGTTTTGGGAATGATAGCGACAAAGTATCTAACATATTTTCAGGAAAACAATTTGTTTGTTTACTTTTTTTTTAAAATAGTAGGCAATATCTTTTCATGTCTAGTTGACCGAGATATGAACACAGATGTAGAACAAATAGTAGCTTGGCAAGAGTTCTGTATTGAAATAATCTATTTTCATTAAGATTTGAAGCTGATGTAGCTCAAAAGAAGCTTATGACACTATTTCATATTCTAGTGAGGTCTATCCGATGAATGCAACAATCGAATCACAGAATCTGGGTCATGTGTATCAGAGCTCATGGCAAACAGAGTTTCATTCTAATCCCAAATAAATTGAGATCGTTTCTCCCTAACGTGTTATTTACACGATATTCATTTTTTTATTACTAAAAACAATGTAGCATCTATTTCTAAAAATGTTTTGTAAATTTAACAAACAATGGTAAATACTAGAAGCTCAAACAACTACGAAATGAATGTTGTTAAAATAACCGACAAAAATAAAAGCAATCTTACTTTTTTACTAATATTATAAATGCGAAGTTTAGATGGATGGATGTTTGTTTAAAGGTATCTCCGGAACGGCTCATCGGATCATGATAAAATTTGGCACAGATATAAACATATTCTGGAAGAACACAAAGGCTACTTGAGTAATTTTTTTCTTAGATCCGCGCGGGCGGAGTCGGGGACGAAAAAGTGATGTTATTTTTTTTTTTCAAATAGAATGACAGATATGACTAAATGATTGAACTGAACACAGGTATTTCTAAATAATTTCATAGCAATAAAGATATTATAATAAATATAGATAGGGTAGGGGACAGGCAGGCGGCTAGCCGTAAAAAATTAAGCCAAATCCTTGTGCGACGACCCCATGTTATTGGAATCAGGCCTGCGAAATGATAAAAGACGTAAGAATAAATATATTTGTATAGATAAATATATGACAAATTCTACGATCCCAGATGTCTTGGTAGACAGGATAACAGACCCTCGCTGACTCAGCACTATTGTAGCGATCAATCAAACGCAATGACACTTACATTTTATTTCATCCATTAGCTAAATTCGCCGGAATAAACTGCAAATGACATTTCCTAGTCATATTGTAAGAAGTGAAAAATATTCAGAGAATCAAATCTAAAATGTCATGGTAAAGCAAATTGTTAACTTCCATTAAATATTCTTTTTTTTATTCTTTAACAGCTCGACCGTTATCCATTCACTACAAACTCTATTTCATTATTAAAAAAACCCGACTGACTGTGTAAAACATACACCTTTATTAATCAACCGCGGTCAAAGGGTTAAAACACGTGTCTAACTGTATTTTTGTAAACTTATATAGAAACGGCTAAAACACTCACGTATACCTATATATATCCGGTGTCGGCACCGACTAGTTTCGAGCCCATCGGGGACTGGAAATAATACCAGTCTCACTCACCCTGATGAAGGGCCCCCAATGGGCTCGAAACTAGTCGGTGCCGACACCGGATATATATACGTGAGTGTTTCAGCCGTTCCTATATAAGTTAATGATAATGTCTCACAAAGGTTTGGATAATGTATTTTTGTAATAATATAATTATTGTTTAAACAATTTTTATTCTGTTACTAGCTGTAGCCCGCGACACTGTCCGCGTGGAATTAAAAAAAAACTTAATAAATAGCCTATGTGTTCTGCCAGACTATGTTCTGCATATGTGCCTAATTTCATCAAGATCCGTTGAGCCATTCCGGAGATACTTTCAAACAAACATCCATCCATCTAAACTTTCGCATTTACAATATAATATTAGTAAGAAGTAAGATGTGCTGTAAAAATACTCAACAAGCATTTTATGTCAATGTATGTTTCAAATGAATAGACATGTTTAATAATCTAAAAAACTTCTCCTTTGAAGTTGTTCGGATTAGTTTAATCGTAATAATATGCGGGTCCTTAGAAGTGGCTTTGTGGCTGCGTCTCTCGCAATTTGATTTCTTCCTCGCTAGAGGGCGCACATGCCTTGAGTACTAAGTAGCATACATAATAACTTAGTAAAGTAGACGGAAATTGGTTACACATTTTTTTTAACCGCAAAAGATTGCTTAAGTAACTTACGGACTTCTTTATTTTCTTATATATTTCGCCATTAAGAAATAAAAAAAGCCAAGCATTCATTAAAGACAAAAAAAAACAAAGTATCGGTAATCTATACCAATATTCATCGATATTTTGGTTTATCATTTTCAAACTAAGTTTTTATCAGTCGATTTATAGTGTTCTAAATAAGTAGAAAGTTTCATTGCAAAACCAAGTGTTTGATACCTTGGAGGTATAATAAACATGACAACAACGACAGTTCTCCGCTTTAAGTTTGTGTTAAAACTTGTTTGTGTTGATATCGTAGCTCTCTTGCCTTTGGCTGAATTTATAAAAAAAAAAAAAAAAAAACAGAGAAACAACAATTTTCTGCGACAGAAGGTGTCGCTATAAGAGTTACAAAAGTATTTGTGATTATCTTTTGTTTTTAAATATTGTTTGTTTTAATAATATTCTTTTACGTATTCCGTCTTTTTCCTCTTGTTTTTAAAACGTTACTCTTCCAATTTAATCCTAATAACCATTACGATACCCGAAGGAAACATAGCTCGTTTTCCTGTATTTCATAAATATGAATTTTCCCGAAATGTTACCCCTGAGATAACGAGACTTCAAAAAAAAATTGATTAATTTTTTCCATAAAATAATGGCTTAGGATTTTGTTAAATTATTGTTTTAAGATATTATTTTAATGTAAGACAAAATTTTCATAAAAATAAAACAGAACAATAAAAAATTTAAAGTACAAAATATCTAAACAAAACTCTCTACAATAAAACACCTAAATATTTTTTGACAGTTTATAATTTTTTTCTTAATCCCTTATGTTTTTTATTAATCACTATCAGTACCTTCTTTTTAGACTTATTTCAGGTACAGTATATTACTCTTCCATATATCCTCATCAACCGTCTAATATGAATTTACTCCAAACCATGTTACACACAATCCATCCATGTTTTCTTCGGTCTTCATCCTAAAATACATTAACTTCTTGTTATTTAATCATATATGCATTATTTTTCTTTAAATTATAAAAGTGAAAAGACATTGATATAAGTTTTCTCTACCTAAAAAGTCTAAAGTCTGACACACTACGTATGAAAAAACTTTCTCGTTCTTGAAAGGTTGCCAAGAGTTCCAAGTTGTATAATATTTGAACCTATATATTATTCATAATAAAAGAGCTACGACTAGTTTTCATTCAACCTTTTGTAAAAGAAGAAATCTTTATTCTAAGTAATTGAAAGAGGTCTGCAATTGAAAAAGGTTGTAACTACATACTTATATTTGTAGACTAGCGGTGACTCGTGACCTTGGCAGAATTAAATAAAATACTTCCGCACACATCTTCCTGCCAGCTACTTTCCTGTAAAAGTATCTTCAAAATCGTTCCAGCCGTTTGGGGGTTTACCCTGAACAAACGCGGACTTGCGGAGAGACTGACAAATATTTTTAAAAATGTTTTTTTCATTATCAGCTACGCAAATATATAATATGTACGATTTTTTTGTCTATATTACATACAGACAGTTCAATTTTATTAATGTTTTTATTTTATCATGAGGTGGCTGAACGAGTAAGTGACTACCTGGATCCGCCGAACTAAAGAAGCAATCGCTGCCCATAAACATTCACAATTGCAGATGCATATTCAAAATGTATAGATTCATTTATAATCAAATGGTATCCCAAAGTACAATTTTTACTAAAACAAAATTAACACATATAGGAAAAAGAAGATATAAATCTTTGTACATCTGTTCGATACAACCCATGTCAATCTTAATAAATAACTATGTTGTTTTTGTGTTTTATTTATTAGGATACAATAAGATTTCACACAAACTACACTGGTCAATTTGTTACTACTAGGTAACAAGTTTGACACACTTTTGTTTACTTACTTTGAACTTATAATTAAGTGTGTAGGAAAATGTTTCGAAGATTGTTCCATACTAAATAACTAAAGTTGTAAAATATTCGTACATATTCAACCATTTTTTCATAAACACAGACTGTTTTTTTTTTTTTGAATAACAACGCAAATACAAACGCTCTTTTATCATATTTTGAGACATTTATCGTTGGTTTCTGGGACCGATGTATAAAACATATCTTCATCCCTACCATTTTTGATATCGTTATTTGACAAAACAGAAATAATGATAATAATGATTAAAGCGGGAATTTTGGACTCAGTATTTGAACTTTTGGCAAATCTGTTAAGAATTATGTATTTTAAAAAATTACTTTTTTAAAAATAACAAAGAGGTTTTTTAAATTAAAATTAATTACACAATCACTTTTTTATGTCAATAAAAACTTTTTATAAAAAAAAATGAAATACTTCACCTGCCGAGAGATACTCGTGTAAGCGGATCGTAAAAAGTCTAACAAACTTGTGGTTACAAGTGCAATTTATTTAAGCAGAAGAGTAATAAGGTAAGTTTTCTCTTCAGCCATTTGTTGTACACGAACTTACCAAGATTTACTTTTATTACCCAACTAGCTGCCGCCCGTGACTCCGTCCGCGCGGAATTAAAAAAAACATAATAAGTAGCCTATGTGTTCTTACAGACTATATTATACATCTATGCCAAATTTCATCAAAATACTTTGAGCCGTTCCGGAGATACCTTCAAACAAACATCCATACATCCATCTAAACATTCGCATTTATAAGATTTTCATTCTATTTATTTTTCAACTCTATGGCTAAGACTTCAAAAATGTCTGTATGGTAACTACGAGTATATTTGTACAAGTAAATAAAGATTGCCGTAACGTAGTGTAGATTTTTCATAAAAAAGTTACATTATGTATTGTCCCTTAGTAAGCATGTACGTATATACTCTCCCTTAGTGACCAATTATCGAATTTGAGTCTGGTAATTAATTATTTCCGATTATAAAGTATCTTTTGTGTATGTGAATTTAAGTTGTTGACTTGCTATTGTTTTTTTAATCTAGATATTTTTTTCAGTCATTGCGACGTAGTTTTATCCGTCGTTAACGCCCGCATGCATGGTGCGAGAGATTTCCTGTTCACGCATGACATAGTGCTCGCATACAAGAACCGTTTACATAAGTCGTTTGGACCTGCATGCTATAGTCCTTACTTTGCCTTACCGCGCATTATTCTCGTCAACTGAGTCCTCTATGACGCTTGCTTTACATCGCATACCGACTTATCGACTGAGGAAATTGCGGCTTAAATAAAAATCTCTACAGCTCAACATCTATATTGTTTAAACCCAGCATAAATTCTATTTGTGAGCCCGAAATAAACCTGACAACGTATTTAATGCTATATGCTTCCGAACACATATATGTACATAATAAAATACCGCAACAAGAGAAAAGCTTAAAGCGAAATATAATGAACATGAAAATAACCAGTTATTCATTAAATTCTAACATAACGACTGGCTTATTTCAGCGACGGATGTTTTTAATTTCCATCGTATATTTGAAATGCAAATTATGCTTTTAACATATAAACTAGTGCATACAAATGTACAATTTTTATTTTTATTCACGGCTGGAAAACTACGTATTAATAATTCGTTTATGATTCTAAAATTTTGCTTTTTTATTGCTTCCTATATTTTTTCTCTTTTTACGAAAGTTATGACAAAATATTTTGTTCATACACGTCGATAATAATTCGTGGCCTTGCCTTTACGAAGAAGAATATACGCTTTTTCTTGACCAACACAAGTCGTATCTTATGGGATCTATCCAGTCCACAAAATGCTCTTATTTAATAATTGTTCTTTTTTCTATAAAATACTTACCCTCAGAACAAAGGGACTGTTTAAGTAATATTAAACGTCAGTACTGCAGTAATCTTACTATCTTACTAATATTATAAATCCGAATGTTTGGATGTATGTTTGTTAGAAGTCATCTCCAGAACGGCCAAGTCCATCCGGATGCAATTTGGTATAAATATAGGCATAGATAGATACTACACATACTTAACAAGGTTTTTTTTAAATTCCGCGCCGCCAAAAAAGCGGGTAAAAGCTATCATTAATCATATCTAATATTTTAAAAATAGATTTCAATTAATATGGCACATTGCGGTGGTAAGTTACGTGAGCTTATTAAATTCTATAGTAGACCTGATTGTTGGAAAGGCTTTCCACATAACTTTGTTACTTCAACTCTTTGTACGTTTAAGGAAATCAAGTATGAAGTACCTGAAACCTACACAACATGAGTACCACTTGCTTTGTAAACATTTATTTGTACACATTTATGTGTTGTTAACCATGAGTTTTCACTGCTTAAATACGTGTACAAAAACATGTCCTTTCTTTAACTACCTTCGATTAAACAATGTTATGTTATACTGAGTTGTTACAGCTTTGGAAAGCGACTATTACATCAATCTCTTGTCATCAGTAGATCCTATTCTAGAAACTTCAGCTCCGTATATTTTCTAAGAAAATAATTAACTTCGACTCTACTTTCTATTACTTAGATTTGACTAAATATTATTTAAATCCAAACTAAAATAAACATCGACCAAAATTCTTTAGTTATATTCTTCATTTTCAATAGTGTGAACAATTCAAAATAGATTTCAAGCTTCGTTTGGAAAATAGGAAATAAATATAAGCTCTTCGAATATTTGATAAACTTAAATCAAACAAGAAAGGAATTGAAGTGTTCGATTTCACGTACATCGGTTCGCGCAAAGGTTTCGCTTCACATACTCGTATAATATAATATTTCGTAGGCCCCAGCCCAAACATACCTTAGGGCTAGAAATTAAAAAGAATAAATCTTACTTCTTACTAATATTATAAATGCGAAAGTTTAGATGGATGGATGGATAGATGTTTGTTTGAAGGTATCTCCGGAACGACTAAACGGATCTGAAATTTTGCACAGATGTAGAAAATAGTGTAGAAGAACACATAGCCTACTTATTAAGTTTTTTTTAATTCCGCGCGAACGGAGTCGCAGGCTACAGCTAGTCTGTAATATTTATAAGGCGATTGTTCTTAAAGATATAAATCTGTTAGTTAAAGGTTAATTAGAAGAGTCATTAATGACTTTTGTAAAATCTCAAGGGAACCGTTTTCTTTGTTAAGAATTCCTTGAGGTTCTACGTAATGAAGGTACAGCCGATTGTGAATTAACAACAAGCGTCCTTGGGGCTTCTTTACTTGCTTCTCATGAATATTTCATTGAGAGCGCATTTTACTGTCGTCAAGGGACATAACTGTAATAGTCAAGGATAAATTGTGTTAAAAATAGTCTTTGACTAAAATGACGAAATCATAATTAGTTTAAAGCGACATCAAAGAAGTCTTCACTTCATTGAATTTACTAAACTTAGGCCTCTTTTCATAAATTACTAATTAACATTTTTAACCTATTTACCTATTTTTCGCCCACTTACGAAAATACAATTTAGCTTAAATTACTATGACCTTACTTATATTATAAGTGCGAATGTTTGCATGTATGGATAGATGGAGAACCAGAACGGCAGCATGAATCTGTCTATTTCGCAGTACATATATCCTATTAAGTTTTTTTAATCCCGCGCGGAAGGAGTCGTGGGCGGCAGCTAGTTATAAATTTTAAGTCATTTCATGCTGCGGCTATGTTTCTTCTTTTGTTTTATTGCGAGCTAATTACTACTGAATTGCTTATCACCGTAACCATTATGCAAATTAAATTTCATATCCCTGGAAATTCCATTATCAGATTACTTAATATTTAGTTTTGTTACTTTTTAATTTAGTGCCTTGGTTATTACACGCCTGACATCCCTTCTCATTATATTCTATATTGAAAAGATAGGAAGTGGTTTTGACGGACACACAGTAAAGGAAAATATATATTTAAATCTATGTGGAGCAGTCGCTTTGCTATTTTGGCGAATTCAAGTATCCTCGTGCTTGTTTATAATATATAGAACTTAAACTAACCTTTATACTATTTAAAAATACTACATACCACACATACCACACATAAAGTGCCATGTACTGTGGTATTATACTGGCCACAACCACATGTATAAAGCCATATTGTAATTCTCTTTGAAAAAAGAGATAACAATGTTTAATACCAGTTCTACAGCATTTAAAAATAACATTAGATGCTGAATAGTTGTTATAAGTACAGTATACTTAAAATATGCAAAGACTAACTTCCTGCTCTAATATTTATGAGCTAAAAGGTGCAGTGAGCGCACTATTATGATTAACTCATGAATTGTTAAGACACAGTAGCTGATGTTCAATTTTACTAATGAACATTAATTATATATCTGAGATTTTTATATTATCTTCTTGTACATCCCAAATCGGCCCCGGATAGGGAACTGACTGCGGATATACAGAACGACTCGCACGGGAGGTGCACCGGCAATAATCAACGGTGCACCCTTATGCGGAGCACGGGGAAATAAAACCACCTAATGCTGGTAAACGGAAGAGATTTATTTGATATGTATTTCGCCTTATATATGTTCTTAGATGCCTGACCAAGCACGAGTATTTACACGATCTACATAGGTGTGTGTGTACACGTGCGCCCCAATCTTTTAGACTTCCTGCCACATATCACGTATGTTCTACATATTTTTATCGTTGCTGTGTAATCTTCCGGTACTACGCGCAGGCTCCGCTCTAGCCATGGTCGTTGATACGAACACTTCTTTTAATATGCCACAAAGTTCTCGGCGGATGCGCTAGACATTCCCGTAACCCTTAGATCCAAGTCGACCTGCACACAAACCATGGCATGAAGCTAGGGCACCAAAAGGTTATCCAGTTCACATTCTAGGATTAAATAAGTTTGTCTTTACTATCCGTTTATTTATTTAAGTTTCTTTGTATTTCAAAAATGTTCAGTCAACCTTTTCAGTGACAGATTTATGAACTTAACAATTGACTTCTTCATCCAGGGTTGTCTATACCGTATCATGCTGAATTTTCCTAAATCATAGTTAAAGATGGTGATATTCCCCCACGTTCTTGTAGTTCGTTTTTGTAGCACTTTATATAAATTTAACGGTGAAGCCTATTAAACTAAATAAAAATTAAAATTTTATGATGTTCATAAATACGCTTTGCATTTGTGTTTACTTAACTTTAGTTATAGTCTATGTTACTCAGTGATAATATAGCTTTCAAATGGCATAAGACTTTTTGAAATCGGTCCGGTAATTTTTGAGTTTATTCGAGTAGTTAGCAAAGCAAAAAGCAACAAGAAACATCACCGGCAATTATTATTCATACTAATTTTCACAATAGTCACAGAACAGAAAAATAGATTATTGTCAAAGACACCCTGAAAGCCTTAAAACAGTCAGCTGAATACAAACTTTTATATCATGATATCTAAAAGCCCCGGATACGAGCGTAAGCTTTTAATTTGTCGACGAAACAAAAGTTATTTTTCCGCCTATGTTTCGTTTGTCCAAATTTGTGGATAGCTCTTTGACTTTATTTGTTTGGAAACAACAAAGAGATTACAGACAAACAGAACGAAAGTTTTTTGTCCCCGTTGCAAGCATGTGACCAAATAGTACAAGAATTGTATACATTATTACTTTTAATATTTATTTTTATATATCGGAATAACGCATTAGATGACTATATTAATAATGGTGTCGCTACATCCGACATTTTTTTAAAGTTATGAAAACATATTATTGACACAATAATAATACGAAAGTCTCTTTGGAATATATTAAAAAAATTACCTACTGTAAATTACATTAATCTTCTGTCCCACTATTTCAACGAAGTAAATGACTAACAACATTTAAAAAAGAAAATTGTTATCATTTCATAGATATCGACTGTAATAAATATAGTTAATACAAACAATTTAATGTACAGATATGTTTGTGAACGCGGTTTCAGAATAGTTCTTTGTGCTTGTTTATTGTGACACAAACAACTAGAGAGATGCCTTTGTATACAAAAAGTCTATTTCATCTCGCCGAGAAGCAATCGGAGAGAAACATGTGAATATTTTCGAAAAATTAACTCTAAAATTACGTGTTATTTTAACGTTAAATAATGTTTATTCTACGTTATTTATCTGCGCTGTTATTTTGAGCTAGAGTGTAAAGAATTTATTGGTTAAAAAAAATTAATTAATTAATTAATTTTACATTAATTGTTAATATTTTAGTATAACCTCTTCCTACGTTTTCTAAGGCAGGAGTTTAAATGTCCTGTAGTTAGTACTTTCTCTTTATTTATTTATATTTTGTATCAACTCGATTCAAATAAGTATTTATTTAATTTTGTTTTAATTTTTGTTTTGAGAACATAGCAATGAACAATACAATTTACCTATTATTGCGGTTTCCCGGTTTCACAATATCAGAAACTTTATTTAAAAGTTAACAAACTGTTCCATTCAGCGCGCAAACAGTTTTCTACTCTCGCCTAAAAACCTTTTTGATAAGCGATTTAACGAGTAAAAAATATTTTAACTCAAAATACATCTCATAATTTACTTGAAGTTCGTTTAGTTTTGCTTTCGCATATTTTTATTATTATTATTTCTTATTCAAAGAGAACATATGAATTTATTACAAGTTGAATATGGTAACACGTATCAAATATAAAAGTTTTAAAGACGATATGATTTTAAAACAACTTTTCTTCTAAATCATGAAACTTCAACAATAACAAAAGTTATTTTGTTGGATATTTCTGAACGTTTATTTGAATTCAAATTAGCTTATTATTTTGTGTTTACGAGATACATCCATTGAAGGTACCTATTTAATATTTTATATTTCTTCCACTCCTATTAATGCAGCAAAGCTATTTCCCTATTCTTGAGTTTTCATTGTCCAAATACGAAGAGGTTTTTTGTATGAATACAATGGAAATCTGCGGTCACATTATACACTCCCGAGCAACCAAATCGACTCACCCCTTGACGGCGCACATATGCATTGATTTTGCTAAAACGACAAATGTCAATTATAAAAATGATATGTCATTCGTAAGCTGAAGATTGATACTCTCATTTAACATCAATACCCTAAAAAAAATTGAAGCGCTGATTTAATGACGCATTTTAATTAGGCGTCAGGGAAAATTTGCTCCATAAGGTATCCACGAGTTGCGCTACCTTTCCCCGCTATAAAACCCGCCCACATCCGGTTTACCCTATCAGTCGCTTATCACAAGTTGGCCGGTACACATCTCAGTAAATTGCATTAAAAGTTTTAGTGAAACCATGGATACCACGCCAGAAAAAGCAGCTCAAGTTGTTGCCTTGTTGCAACAAGGGTTAAGTCAGCGAGCAGTCGCTGCCCAGCTCCAATTGAGCCAGTCTGCAGTGTCCCGAGTATACAAACGGTTCCAAGAGACTGGTGCCTTTAATCGGAGACCAAGAACGAGCCGCCACCGGTGCACTTCAGAGAGAGACGACCGTTTCATTGTCTCAACCTCGCTGCGCAATCGACACCTCACGGGTGTTGATGTGCAACAGGAATTGAGACATACACGAGGGGTGGCTGTAAGCGAATGGACGGTGAGAAGACGCTTGAAGGAAGCCAATTTGAGGCCAAAAAGGCCTGCGACGGGCCCCAAATTCACTGCAGGCCACCGTCAAGCGCGCCTTCATTTTGCTTGAGAACATCTCAATTGGAGCATTACGCATTGGCGGTCGGTACTGTTTACTGATGAGTGCAGAATGTGTTTGTATGGCAGTGACAGGAGAAGCCGAGTCTACAGGCGTCCGGGGGAACGTTTTTCCCAATGCTGTTTTGCTGAAACAGTGGCGTATGGCGGCGGTTCCTGCATGATGTGGGCTGGTATTTTCTTAGAGGGAAAAACTGATCTTGTTTTCGTGCCTGGGGGCGGCCGTGGAGGCGGGCTAACAGCTGATAGGTACATCACCGACATCCTACTGAGTCATGTTGTGCCCTACGCAGGGTTTGTCGGCGAAGACTTCGTGTTAATGCACGACAATGCCCGCTGTCACACGGCACGAGTCACTCGGCAATTTCTTGAAGAGGTCGAATTGCGCACGATGGACTGGCCTGCGCTCAGCCCGGATATGAATCCCATCGAGCACTTATGGGACGAGCTTAAACGAAGGGTTCGAGCCAGGAATCCAGTGCCTTCGAGCGTAGATGATCTAAAGTCAGCATTGTTAGAGGAGTGGAACGGCATTCCTCAAGAGACTGTAAAAAAATTGATCATTTCAATGAAAAACAGACTGCAGGTTGTAATAAAGGCTAGAGGGGGCAATACAAAATATTGATTTAATATATATTTTTTTTAATTTCTACCAATTTTTGTGTAATTTCCAAAATACGAGACCTTTTCATAAATTCATAAATTCCGATTTTTCCTACTGTTACGTTCAGACGTCATTAACTTAAGAAATAATTAATGTATTTCAATAAAAATGACATCAAATTAAAGCTGACATCTTTAGCTTTCGAATGACATATCATATTTACAATTGACATTTGTCGTTTTAATAAAATCAATGCATAAGGGCGCCGTCAAGGAGTGAGTCGATTTGGTTGCTCGCGAGTGTAGTATAGATAACATAGATATGCAATAAAATTTTACTCTTCGCCGTTAGTCATTACATTATTCTCGGTACTTTTTATTTTCTCTCCAATAAGTTGGAGCTAAACAGAGCTATTACGGCTTTTATGGTAATTTGATGAGCGGGGCCGAGATAAAACGAAAGTAAATGAAAACATCGGCTGTCGATTTCTTGTAACATAAACATGAATGTCTTTTTAGCTGCTAGTAATTTTTAGGAGAACTTTAGTTCTTTGATTACTTGTAAGTAATGTAAGTACATTTTGTTATGTGAACTTATTATGTACTTACAACATTTCTTAATAATATAAGTACATTTTGTTATGTGAACTTACTATGTTCTTCAACATTTCTTAGTAATATAAGTACATTTTGTTGTTAGTTGTAATACCATATGTATTGCAAAATGTAATTTTACTAACTCCTCTAAAACCTGTTTAAGGGCTTATCAATTTTTATAAATTAATTTTTTCTCTGCCTAAATTCTGAATATGATGCAAATTTTTATTTAATTATATCCACTTCGTTTCACAACAAAGAACAAGTTGCTGGTATTAAAAGGTATTTTCCAATTTTCCACAAATAAAGTCTCTTGTCAATTTTTTAAAATTGACAAATGGTGGATATCTGATGAAATAGAGAGGTATAATAAATATATGTTTTTGGGACTATTTTTAACTTTAGAATACATAAGTGCTATAGAGGGTGCTGAATTCCCGATATTATAAAACTGACCGTGAGTTTCTCAAACCAAAAATCCCGTTTAACATATTATTATCTCTGTTTATGTCAATATTAATGACAGAGTGACGATATGTTTTATATTAAGATTTTTTCTCAGAAACCCACTGTTAGTAGTCTTCATTTGTGTTTATTGGTCGTTGTAATCAAGAACAAAGATCGTTTTGTTGCTCTCCGCCCGAACACCGCACGAGTCTCGACCTTGTTCTGTTTTATTTGCCTGCTTTATGCGATTGCGTTAACGCTTTGAATCGTAATGCCCTTAAATGTGTCTCTCTGTCTATAATACACATTAATGAAGTAAATGAAATTCGTTTATATTTGTAGATAAGTCGGGTTTGGAATGAAGCGCTGTAAAATGTAATCTTACTAATATTATAATTGCGAATGTTTAGATGGATGGATGTTTGTTTGAAGATATCTCTGGAACGGCTCAACGGATCTTGATGAATTTTGGTCTCTTTTTGACTTTGAAGAGTTTCAAGATTTTGTCAAGCCGATTTTGTCTTGAGTGTCCGACTTTTTCATCCTTGCAGGTGTGATAGCTCCAATAAAATAAATAGTACATAGAGTAATAAAATCTCGAAACATTTCTCGTTCTAATTGAAACGACGAATGTTCCTTTTCTCCGGAGTTTTCCATTTAGTAAGTTTTATCAAAGAGACTTGTTATTGCTGCATCAAAGGAGTAAGATTTCTTTTCTTTCTTCTTTGTCAATGTCCATCTGGCTGAATAATAGTTACTATAAGAATTCATATTTTCATTGCAGTTCGTTTCACACATATGCAGTTGCTATGCTTTATAATTCTATTTAAGGATGATTAGTTTGACACTTAATGAATTAATTCACTAGAGATGGGTTTTAGTTAAATTGGTTATGAATCTTTTCGATAATCGAGGGTTGTTCTCACAGAAGTTGCAATCGAAAATTTTGTGATTATTGTTTTTTAAATTACAATATAAATGAAATAGTCTTTTTATATTTCTAAATTTATTCTTTAATTCTACATAAAGAAATAAAAGATTACAAAAAGTTAATTGTGCGACACGTAGACATATACCAGTAATAAATTCAAACGGTAATAAAATAATTGTTAATATATCAGAAATGCAGATACTTTTTTTTTGGAAGAATCTCATTATATATGTGTTTTTTTGTCTGTTCGTGTTAAATCTTTTATTGAATAAATAAAAGTGATCCTTATAAAGTATATCCGGTGGAGGGCTTTTCATAAAATCTGTTCCTGATTGGCGCGGTTACGACTTCCCGTAATCCGATGGCTTTCGGGCTTTAATGGCTATCGTTCCCAAACGTTAAATCACCTTCTTTGAAGCTCTCGTTGAAAGTCGCCTCAGATCGTTTCCTTTATTTATCAGGGTCTTTTTAAATTTCAATTGAAATTGAACTTTACAAATTTTTAAGTGAAAAACTAAGCCTACTTCAACGTTATTTTCTTTTATATCTTTCTTTTGTTTTACAACGGCTTTTGTTTTTTTTTATTTAATATTACGCATGGTAATATTAAGAGTATCGTATGGTGTTATTAATATAAAAGCATTATTTCTATATAATATATAGTATACTATATTTTTGCTATAACTTGAGATCCCTTGGACAAGTAATATTTAATTAATTGCAATCGCTTTAAAAAGTTATAAATTTTTATTTTTCAGAATTTATTT
Organism: Papilio machaon; assembly: GCF_912999745.1. Taxonomy (NCBI): domain Eukaryota; kingdom Metazoa; phylum Arthropoda; class Insecta; order Lepidoptera; family Papilionidae; genus Papilio; species Papilio machaon. Next base: position 7,477,378 of record NC_060001.1, on the reverse strand, counting down.
CATTGACATTTTCTTATTTTTACGTTAATTCCAATATTTTTTTTTCGCTTTTTGCTTCATAACCAAAACACATTAAATTATGCTTTCTTTTGCTAAATTAAATGCTTACGATTAATCTATACTAGCTGTAGATTAATTTGACAATGTATTATCCGGTATAGTAGCAATTCATCAACAAATCCCGTACCGTCCGACGGAGATTTAGCATGGAACACAAAATCCGGTACATTCTGCCCCGCGTTATGTTCCGCTATGCAACATCTGGCACTGACAGCTATGGTACGCATGCCAGACTTGAATGCAGTGAATAAATAGCAACATATCCGAAGTACAAATATTTAACCACCACATACAATATTGGATTATTTTATATATTCCTTTTAATCTTAATTACCTTTTAATTAGGTAAGTATCAAACGATAAAGGTGTCAAATTCAACAGTACTAGCTTTATTGATACCGTTTAACTGTAAAATACGTCAGTTTATAATTGAACTAGTGTATTATAATTTTGAAAACGAATTAACAATTTGACTAGTCATAAATTCAACCTTTTTTAAATACCTTTACTATAGCAAATACGAAGATGATACGCTTTATAAACTTTTCAACCAAAAATAATTCACGGAAAAATAATTTATTAACTTAACATGTATGTTAAATTAGTAAATTAAATGTTAGTAAATTTGAAGAGGAATTTGTCTGTCGGCAAAGCAACCGAGTAGGACGAATGCAACATAGTGTAATTAACAACTTGGTTAGTTCTAGATTCATTGAAAGCTCCTCTTGTGTTGCTTGTCCATTGCTAAATTAGATTCAGAACTCATCGGACAACTAACTAGAGTTAAGAATTGCATGAAGTGGAAAATTAAACCAATATTCAAAGATAAGTTTAAGACATAATATTGTAAGGCATTCATGATAAAGCAACTTGAGGTTTCCACTGTTGAAATACATAAATACATAAATATATAAATGTAAAGTTTTAAAAACCTCTTGACTGTTATGATAATTATTTTTTTCGGGGGGGAAAAATCTTCAAAAGATACCCTGCCTTCTGGAGAAAAGGCAGGATTATATGAGATATGACTCACTTAAACCCACTCGGTGGCCATCCTTAAGTGCAACTGGTCCCGGTATCTTCAAAGGAACGCATCGGGACTCTGCACAGGGCTTCTGCACGACCTAGGGCAATGAGCCCTCTCTCCTGCCCTCACTTGATTACGGTGACTCAGGACCACGCCTTGTTACCGTCTTCCCGAGATCATTTAGTAAGGCAATCAGGGCCCCCAACCTAATCGCCCACGATCCCGAGGGTCTCTCTTGCCGCACGCCACTGTGGCGGAAGGGACAAAGTGACTGACTGTTATGATAATAGGTTTCAAAGATTTTATTATAAAGTTATTTACATAGAAATAAATACTAAAATCTTCTTTGCTGTTATAGTCTAATCAGATTCGTCGTGGTCTACTTGTATCAGTGCCAGCTTCACAAACCGTCACCACTACTCCCTGATCGTATGCTTTTATAAAAAAAAAACATGAACTAATTTTATACTATACGTTTTTATTTATTTAAACCTGAATTAGTCAATAATTAAATTAATAACCCTCCTAATAATCTTACTATTATTATAAATGCAAATGTTTAGATGGATGGATGCATGTTTGAAGGTATCCCTGGAACAGCTCAACGGATCTTGATGAAATTTGGCACAGATGTAGGATATAGTCTGGAAGAACACATAGTCTAATTATTAATTATTAGTTTTTTTTTTGATTGCGCGCGGACATAGTCGCGGGCAACAGCTAGTAAAACATCCATAAATAGGAAATTTTATGCTAGAAATAGTAGACAAAATCGCAGCTAACAACTTGTTAATAAGAATCCAACATAAATTCATTACCGGTTTCAGCGTTTCCAGTGCCCTAGGCGAGATTTCGTGAGACTGTATAATTCGCAAACCTGTGGCGCCCCTTTCTGTCCAGCGCCCTGGGCGTTTGTCCAACCACGCCCTACTCTAACGCCGGCACTGTATAGAATCACCTGTTATGCCACAATGTAAATAAATTTTCATCAAGAATAATCCAGACGTTGTTGGTAAAATCCACTCTGGCTGGTTATTCACTATATGTCTCTATTATTGTTAGAATTATAACGGATTTCTGTGAAAATTATTGTAAAGTATATTAGGGATGTTATTACTGTATTCTATATTGTTTAAAAATTACAGCGTAGCATGTCATAACTAGGCTTCAAGAGTTTCACACCTTTCCTTAGATACAACACCTTTCCTTAGATATCTATTAAAGAAAAAATGCATTCAAAAGTACCATAAAAAACAATCTCAAACCAAATGCACTAAAAAGAAACCAAAAAAATGTCATGAAAACTTCTTTCTTTATTTCTTCTCTCTTTCAAAAACCCTCTAAACTCTAAAGAAACTTCTCTTCTTTCTTGTAACATGTCTATATTGTATAATTATTGTTATTTCGCAGTCGGTGTCGGCCAAAGTAAATATAATATTATATTATACATTTTATATTTGAGATGTATTAGACATACTTACGTTTATGTCCCTACTTAGGCCGAATTGATAACCTCCTTCTTTTTGAAGTCGGCTAAAAATCAGAGACTTCGATAGTGAAAATTCCCGGCCAAAAAAGTCATCTATCAACTTCCCATGTGTGATTTAAAATAGGTTTTCCTTTTCAGGGTGCATTGGAAAAAATATAATACATTTTCCAATAAGCTTGATTAAATTTTTCAAAACTCAACTATGTGCAGCGAACTAAAAATTGTATAAAGATTCCATTCGGTTGGAAAAGTGCCAAACGTTCAAATTCTGAAAAAAAAATTCATAGAAAGTTATAAAAAAATACTACTGGTGTAAATTACACTTTCCTTTCTATACGTTGCCGAAAAACTTGGATTTTTTAATAAGTAGTCGTAATAATGTAACTTTGTTACGTAAAAGTCATCTCACCGTTTCAACTGTTTATACACCTTGGAAGTGGTATCTATAGCGTAGAGGAATTTTTGTGTGGTTGACTTATGATAAATCTGTGTTTCTGCATGGTATATATTTTTGTCGGAGAGCGTCGGTGGCTCAAGGGTTAAGCACTTGACTTGCAATCTGCAGGTCCTGGGTTCCTGCCATGTACCAATGTGTTTTTCGATTTTCGATTTATATATGTACATTTATCCGACGTTCTTACGGTGAAGGAAAACATCGTGATGCAACCTGCATATATCTGAGAAGAAATTTAATGATATGTGTGAAGTCAACCAACCCGCACTTGGCCAGCGTGGTTGACTATGGCCTAGTCACCCCTAACTTGGGGTAGGCTCCGAGCCCCTCGGTGGGGACGTATAGTGAGCTGATGATGATGATGATATATTTTTGTGAAAATTGTATGATTTTTGTAAAAATATGTAATAAATGAATTTGAATTTGAATTTGAAAAATATTGTCATCTTTATGTATTTAGATAGACACAATGTTACACTATAAGTTTGTAGTACATTCTCTGGCAAACACAAAAATGTCAATTTTATAGAGTCGTTAGAATAATTTATGGTTAAACAATTATTCTATTAATGTATAAAACTTATGTAATATCAGCAAGTGTGAATTACGATCTTGAAAAGAACACTTAACTTTATGGAAGTTCGTAAAATACTTTTGTAAAATATATTACTTAAATTATAAATGCTATAGATTTAAGATATCAGTATCCTTTAAACGCATTAATCTTCTTTGGATTGTCGTTTCATTAATCAACGTTAATTCACACTTGCTGATTCTTGAGATTATTTTTTTAACAAAATATCTTAAGATATCTGGGTATTTATTATTTAAATTTTATAATTTAAACTGATTTTGGAATACATTAAATATTTTGTAGCTTAGTTATATTTTTTATAACACAGCAGTTTTTGGAATGTTCAAAGTAAACAGATCGTTTGATCGCAGTGCCGCTAAAGCCTTATGTAATTGGATGTAGATACGCTAGGAGATAAGCTGTACGTGCCATTGCAGCAATATTCCGCTCCAACCAACCAATGTTGTTATAATATTTCCATTCATTTAATCGTTAATATTAAATATTTAAATAATTGTAACCAAAAGCATTGGTAATTTCATTATGGTATACCGTTAATAGTTATTTTTAATAATAATTTGTATGCCTATCGGTTTCCGAATTAAACTATTCATACATTTAAACATGAATAATGGTAACGAAACACAGACAAGCTTATCCTATAAAAAAATCTAACTATTACTATAATTTTAAATTCGAATGCTTAGATGAATGGATGGATGGATGTTTGTTTGTATGTATCTCCAGAACGGCTGCATGGATCTCGATGAAATTTTTCATCGATGTAGAGCGGAAGAAATCTGGAAGAACACATTGGCACAAGGCTATGTTTGATCCCAGATACAGTTACAGTTCCTGTGGGATACGTTGATATACATATTTACTCTATAAGTTCGCAACGGTTCAACATATCTTATTGAACTTAGACTCGAGTAACACATGATATATATTTCACTTTTTTAATTTTGGCAGACGAAGTCACAGACAAATCTAGTTTTATAATAAACTAGCTTTTACCCGCGACTCCGTCCGCGCGGAATAAAAAAATAGAAAACGGGATAAAAATTATCCTATGTCCGATTCCTGGTTCTAAGCTACCTGCCCGCCAATTTTCAGTCAAATCGATTCAGCCGTTCTTGAGTTATAAATAGTGTAACTAATACGACTTTCTTTTATATATGTAGATTTGTATGTTAGGTGCCTCTTTTAAATTAAAAATTTTTACAATTGGTCAAATAAAATATAGCCACGTTAACTACCATATATGGTAGTTGTTGATATTTATAGTTTATGTTGGCACCACTGCCGCCATGTCTGCGAGCTCTTGTCCTCGCACGTGGCGCCTGACGAATGGACTTGTAACAGAAATTTCCTCCACTATCCTCTACCAAAGTATTTCCAAAGCCATTTACACAGTTCTCATATCTTCTATCATGTTTTTGTTGGTCTAATTTGGATTCTATTAGTTATTACAAACACAACCCTTTCTAAAGATTCGAACTAAGTCTAACACTCTGACTTAGTTGGTCAGTAACTAGAGTAGAGGGTCATCATCATCATCATCATCAGCTCACTATACGTCCCCACCGAGGGGCTCGGAGCCTACCCCAAGTTAGGGGTGACTAGGCCATAGTCAACCACGCTGGCTCAGTGCGGGTTGTTTGACTTCACACATATCATTGAATTTCTTCTCAGATATGTGCAGGTTGCATCACGATGTTTTCCTTCACCGTAAGAACGTCGGATAAATGTACATATGTAAATCTAAAATCGAAAAACACATTGGTACATGGCGGGATTCGAACCCAGGACCTGCAGATTGCAAGTCAAGTGCTTAACCCCTGAGCCACCGACGCTCACGAGTAGAGGGTGACTTTTATTAACTGTTGTTTTCTGAGAACATAATATCTGTATGTGTATCGTCATCCCTGTCATTATATTTGACAAAACAAAGATAACAATATGTTTTAAACGGAGATTTTGGTTTCAAAAACCCACGGTTACTAAAACAACGGTACGTTATTTAATATTTTATTGAATTTGTGTTAAACTTTGAACTATACATTAAAATTATATGAGATATGTGTCTTCACGACCTATTTTTAATTAGTTATAAATAAAAATCGTGATAAATTTAAAGAAATTAGATTCAACAGTAGTATAATAATACAGCTGTATTTACGCTTTTAGTATTTTTACCCGGACAATACAATTTGTCCGTGCCCGAGGCAACCTTTTGTAACTGTGTGGGTTCAGCCATTTACTAAAATTTAATTTACCTGTTACGTTGGAATATATTAACTGAAATGGAAACGATACGTGAAAAGGAATAAAATCAAAATAAAACGAAATGGATTCTTGCGTCTCGATTTAAATTAAGTAATCACTGCCCATAAACATGCATTAAATCAGAAAAATCATTACCTACAAATTCTGTCTTATGGTCAGACCGAAACGTAGGTCCATAACAAACATTCAAATTGGATCGCGTAAATTTCTAGCTATGGTCATCTTCTAGTAACTCTATATTATGCAATCGAACCTGAATAGACGAGAAACCTCTACGAGTATAAGAGACATTATCCGGTCCTGAAGGACGACCTCCACAAGGGAGAAGTTCGGGTAAGGAAGGAACCTCTAGAAGTGAGAAAAAATCTCGCGGTCCCTTGTTCTCTCGCTTATCCAGGTTCGACTGTACCTAGTTCCGATAAATAAAGCAAGTTTTTCATTACATTATTTGCCTTTACTTTTACTGAGAAAAAACTTTGTCTCTTATTTTACATCGATTTAAAGCTTCAGGGAAACAACTTTAAACTGCTACAAACTGCGGTAAAATCCTTTGTTCCTGTTTAAGTTTTACGGAACTGCTTACACTATAGTTATAAAACACTGTGCCGTACACGACGGGTTCGGGTCCCGCGGCACAACCTGCCTTAAACTACGTATCGCAATGGTTGGCGTAATATTGTAATTATATGAAGTGGCACTTACCTATTCGATGCCCCGTTCACCGCCTGCAGGTGCCTGGTCACTCTGTCGGTGTCAGTCGAGTCAAGTAAGTCACTGTCATACAGTCTAAAGGCGCCAACAATGCTGCACTCCTGATGCACCCGATGCACCGCTTCCCGTAAGCGCCCTATAGACGCGTCCTTTATCAAACCGAACGCGGAACCGTAAACTTAGCGACCCTGTACGCTAAAAAATAGACACGTCCGATGTGCTATCTAAACTGCCGACCACTCTTTATGCTGCCACGATGAGCTCTGTCGACTCACTCTTTCCCCGCACAAGCCCCCCGCAGGCCCTGCGCCCGTCCGTAGCGGAGAGGGATTTCGAACTACCCGCTTGTGCGGGAGAATAAAAATGAGTCGACCTACCAACATAAAACCCGTATAGGTCAACCGAACTATAGTACATCTGTACCGAACAAACACTGTCTATATTAAATAAGGTTTTAGTTAAATAAAGGTGTGCGAGATTCAGGAAAAACAAAGTATAAAACGAAGCGTGATATTCTGTAAAAAAAAAACTACGCTAACGGTTTGGAAACAGGACCCGTTCGCGATTCATCGCCGCGGTTAAAAATACGAGTATATCACTATAAGAAGAAAGAGTATGCAACGTCTTCGTGGAACTTACACTAATAATGGCGATGATTACTTTGACTGCAAAAATAACGAGATGAGTTTACCAGGAATTTATATTTTCACTTTACTTAAAATGTGTAGTGAAAAAAGTGTTGGAACTTGTATAAAGCTATATCTCTACTTACGTCATTTTGTACTTTTTCTCGCATATATGAAGAAGGATTTACTGATTGTATAAAATATGTGAAAGTATCATCTGCGCTATATTAAAATTTACATAATTTACTCTGTTATAGGCACGAGATACTTCAGTTAGCGCGTTATTCATGAGACTGACTTTTTATGACTTGAGATAAAAAAAAGTTTTTATGATTGCAGAATAAAATTATGTCATATGTTTAACAAATAAGGCGCTTTTTGCATCAAGTATAGTGCTAAAAATTATGGACTATTCATGAATTTCAAATGTCTTAAGTTATTTATAAGAAAATTCTTGTTATCTCAAACAGAGTGAACGTGAACCATCTTTCGACCGCATCTAGTCTGAACCTGATGTGGTCAAACGCTAGTTTAATCATTAAGGTACGAATAGAATATAACAGAAACTGCGACATTAATGTCTGTACTATTTACAATTGTACGGATGAATCAAGAGACACTGTTGTTCATAAAAAGACACTGTTGTTCATAAAGAGACACTATTGTTCATAAAGAGACACTGTTGTTTATAAAGAAACCCTTCGATGTATACACGTAGTGTGTCATGTATAATGCCATAGTCTAATTAACCATTAATAAAAGCTTCAAAATCGATCTATACCACATCAAATTGCCTGCAAGCTACGGTTATTTTGAGGCACTAGTTTTCAATTCCCAAGTCCGTTATCTGAGCGATAAGTAACAGTTAGCTGGCCTTAGTCTGTAGGTGCAGCGATAAATTTTCTCTCGCCACTTACAGAGACACCGCTATCGCCAGCGGTGAATCCCAGTTTTACAGTCTCCTAAACTATATATTTAAAACGTTAACTCTGTTAGACTTTACTTGTCTTTATTTGGGAACCAATATAGTAAGTATAGTGGGGCCAACTTATCTCTCATTACACACAAGACAATGCCAATAGATTTGCAGTTTGGCAAGGAACTTGTGACACTTTTGAAACCCATAGGGTGGCAATTATGAGCAATTATAATTAAGTTTCAATAATGTAAATATGTTCAGATAAATTTGTTCATCTATCAAGCAAGAGCTCGTACAACCTTACACGTACAATCTTATTACCTTTTATGGTATTTCAAATTCTCGGGTGTTCTATATTTTGTTACAGACTACAGATTAAAAATTACTTTCATTAGTCTCTTTAAATATATATTCAGTTAATAAATAAAACATTTTAATATATAAAATACGCTTTTAGTATTATTTAAACGACGCCATTATGCATTCAACAAAAGTTTTAACACCAGACAATAAAGGTCCTTATAGTTCGGTCTATTGACCCGAAGGTGAACGCCCTTTAGTCTTTATGTTTATTGCATTGTTATTGTTTCGACAACATATCAATAAATACCTATGAAATAAGAACGTTTTATTTCACTCATATTTTATGAACTTTTTACAAAGTTTTCTCTCGTTAAATAACTATAATAATTTTAGAAATTCACAGTTCAGTGCATATTTAAGTTAATATTAACATTTGAGAACATCTCACAATACTATTTCAAGTACATTATACTAAAATCTAAAGTAATAAAAATAAATGAACATACAAAGATATAAAATCGCTTTACGATCCGTTTGAAAAGTATCTCCGAAGAGTAGACATATATACATAACTAGCTTTTACCCGCGACTTCGTCCGCGCGGAATAAAAAAAAATGCACACAAGATAAAAAAGTTCCTATGTCCGTCTCCTAGTTCTAAGCTACCTCCTCATCAATTTTCAGCTAAATCAGTTCGACCGATCTTGAGTTATAAATAGTGTAACTAACACGACTTTCTTTTATATATATAGATATAGAAGATGTATATAATATTGTATTTATGTTGTAGATTACATAAATATTTTAACTCAAGAGCAGTAAATTAAACTATTATTTCTAAACGTGTTCTGAAGTATTAAACATAGGTTTCTAAGATCAAACTTTACGTTTAAAACATATTTTAATCTGAGTTTTGCCGAAGATAATGACAATGAATGACGATGACAGTGATGACGATATGTTTTATATACAGATTTTCCACAAGACTTTCGGTAGAGCTTTACTTCTACTGAAAAGAAACGATTTGTTACCTCTGTTTTTTAATGTGTGTTTCGACACTGGAAACCCACTTTAATAAACAAGACTGACAGTCGACTAAGGAGAATAGATTGCGCTCGCAATCTGAGCTATATAGCTCTTCGTATGTGAACTATTCCTTTGGATCAACTAAGAAGCTTTGGCGTAAATTAAACTGCTTGTTGCTTTTATTGATTTTCTTTTGTCTACTTGTCATTTCTACTTAAAAACAGTCTTGAGGCTTATTTAATTAGACAGTAAGATTTGTCGCAACATTTCAATGTTACCAACAGAATTATTTTATCTTTGAGTGCAGTATTAAGCTATCTTACAAATCGCTTTTTACAAATTAAATTTTGATGCAGTAACTTTTTATAATTTGATAAATGTTCTGTTTCATTATCTACGATAGCAAAATAAAATCCAGTCCCGTAGGCAAATAGTTTTGCGAGACGTGAAATACTCCGACAGCTCGTCCGCTCATTCAATCTTCGCACAAAGTTACAAATTTCAATCGTAATGCCGATTTCGGTGGCCAACAACTCGGAAATTTGTCGATTTGGCAAAGACCCATGTCAATCCACCTTGTCAGCCAGCCGCCATTTTGTTTTGTTGATGTATACAGATTATGTTTAGATGCAATTGTTCGGACCTTACCTTTATTAAATTTCAATTAACAATTAATATTTTTGCTGTATTTATAAGTAAATAAAAAATCGAGAATTTATCATTTAATATTTTTTATGAGAAAAAGCAATACTCGTAATATCTTAGAATGTTTCTCTTTATGTCCTGTGCAAGAGTTTCAAGTCTTAGACTGGACAGCGAAAGAAGGAGACTTTTATAATCGGACACCAAGGATCAATTTTGTTTGATGTCACTCTAGTTTTTTCACAAAATTTCTTTAATGTTCTAAAATTTGATTTTAAACTAGCTTTTAACCGCGACTCCGTCCGCGCGTTTTAAAAAATGCACATAAGATAAAAAAAAAAGTTCCTATGTCCGTTTCCTAGTTCTGAGCTCCCCATCAATTTTCAGCTAAATCAGTTCGACCGATCTTGAGTTATAAATAGTGTAACTAACACGAATTTCTTTTATATATATAGATGTTACGTAAAAATTTTTCTGATTACTCATCTTCAGGTTCAGATATACAGGTTTTTATTTTCATTTAAATTTTAAATAAAAGGCGTACGAATTCTAACCCTTTCCATGAAGCCAGAAAAAACGATTGTAATTTTGAACGATGGATGAAATTACTTTCTCGGGCAGCTTTTATTTCAATGGTTTAATTTTGAGAAATTCTATATTTCTGTCGATAATTTATATTCTTTATAAGAAGAGATATTTTATGTTTTCTAGTACTGTACAAGTTAATCAAAACGCATTTGATTTTTTATCTTTAACTTATCATTGATTTTGCCTAAAAGTCAATATTAAAGGTCAAAGTTGAAAATAATTCCGACTATTATTTAAAAAAAAAATTGAATGAACAATTGCTCTGTTCATGCTATTACAGTAACTATGATATCACAATATTGTGATCTGTATTGTGTTAAACTAAACTTGTAACTGAAATGTTTCGAGCTGATTAACCCGAGAACTTATATCAGTTGAATGAGGTCGGGTTCCACTCACGCACTCCATTAAAGACGATACGAGCTATTGAGCCCTTAGTTACGCGGACAAAGGTCGGAAAGCCTCCATTAAATGTTTCCGCGGAACAATCGCTTAGTAAAACTACAGATGTATCAAATTTAGATACATCGTAATGCTATATACTACATTATGTATTTATCTAATAATATTTATGTATTCTTAATAGATCCTATTCATCCAGTAGACTAAAATTCCTAATTCTAGTTCATTCGATATTTCTTGAAATATGTATTTTGTTCACGATTGTACTTTTCTTACTAATATTATAAATACGACTATTTGGATGTATGTTTGTTAGAAGGTAACTCCAAAACAGCTTATAAATATTGCTGAAATTTGGCATCGGTGTAGAATATAGTTTGGAAGATCACATATGCTACTAGTTAAGTTTTATTTTATTTCCACACGGACGGAGTAGCGTGCGACAGCTAGTATGTCATAACTAAAAACGTTAAAGTAATTGTCTATATGAACAACTGGCAAATGAAAAATTGGATTTCTAAAATTAAACTGCAATGTTCCCAATGAGAGAGACTGCAAATAGAAAATTCATTTAATCTGGGAAATTGGTTCGACGCCAGCCGGAAATGATTTAAGTTTAATCAGAACAAAAATGGCTAAAGCATAATATAATGTCTATCTTTTTACGAACATAATAAATATAAAACTTGTGTAATATTCTGACAGTGTGAAGTATATTTTTAGACAATATTTTCATAATGAAACATACGATAAATATACATATATACGTAATAGTACATGATAGTATCTAGTGATGCAGATGTAGATGGGCGTCGGTTTATTTTTATACATTCCGCTGCTCGTTTTCCCTCTTCTATAAAAACAATGCTAAAGATTGCGGTGAAATGATCAAGAAAGAAGTGACTTGGAGATAGCTCTGGAGTAGGGATTGCAATCCGGAAAAACGGATCCGGTAATCCGGCGGATCCGGCATCATTTAATGGTTACCGGATCCGGTACCAATATACCGGATCCGAAAACCGGATCCGGTGCTAGCAGTTTGTGAGAAAATAATATAGCTGTTGCATGAGTAGGTACTTTAAATGCGATGTGCGTATATATTTGCAGCTCTATTAGAAGTCGTTTAGCTGATGACACAATTAACAATATTTGTTTTCTACGATCTTATTTTCAAAATCAATATTGATTTTATTTTAATACTTATATTTTTTTACAATTATTACTTAAAATAATTATTTATCGTAAGTTGATTAAACTAAAGAGTTCTAAACTCATTATTGTGATAATGTTTGCCATTCATTCGTTCGACAGATTCATCAAATCATGATGGTATCTGTTATAATCATAAAATACTTATAAGACTTGTTTGTTAGCATTCTCAAATACTTTAATAATGATTTTGATCTCATTTTAGTTAATTACGTACGGTTAATTGTATCTATTAGATATTATAGTTACTTGATAATTAATATTGTTACTTATAAATTGATCTATCTGTGAAAGTGAAATCTAGAAAGACTAAGCTACTCGTTACGTCGTAAAATTATTACTAGTTACCTACACTACTAAATTTTAATTGTTTTCTTGTTGTCTATTTGTCTTAACATTGGTTAAGAAATAAAGTCGATTTTATATATTTGTGATTTATTTTTAATAAACTACCTACATATAAGTGCAGTGACACTTGTTTAACTTACTTATTTTGTACTAAAAAGCGAAAATCATCTTGATTTAACCAATCCGGTCGGATCCGGTCGGATCCGGCCGGATTGATGGGAATCCGGTCGTATCCGGCCGGACTGAAAATGACGCCGGATTGCAATCCCTACTCTGGAGATTGAAAACCTCATGATTATGATGTGGATTAAGGACGATTTAATCGTTTCCAATGCTGAGAAACAACCAAACTTACAAAAACATTTATTATAATAATACTTTTAAAGAGTATTAGTGTGTTAATGTATTTGTACTTGTATTTAGACAGTGAAAACCAATGGTTACTTTTTTGTTGGAGTATTCTTATTATATTGCATTTAATAAATCGATAATTATGACAACAGTCTCCAAATATCTCATTTGAACTGTACTGGATAACCTCATTGATACGACATCTGAACTCTCTGAAGTTTGACAAATTTATTGCATCTGTACAAATGATCGATGACTAGACGAGATATCGAGAGATATTGTAATTCACAACATCTATATGTCACCGATAGATTGTGAAAGCTGCCCATCTGAAATTGGCCTAGAACATGTAGATGACTTTGTTTATCGAACAAATTCATCAAAAACGTAACGTAAACGTCGTCTTCAGTGCAGCCGATAAAGTTGCAAGCTGGCTGTCTAGGCAAATTGCATTCGAGCGGCATTCACAATCTGTCGTTGACATATAACAACGAAGAGATATTATCGATGAACTTAGCCGCAAGAACATCAATATCAGACGTATGTAAGAGGGGTCATTGTTGGTGAATAGAGCACCTAAAGTGGACGTAGTACAATGCGTGTCCGATACAGTCATTACGTGAATACTCTGTGACGTAATGGATCGTGCTCTATCTCATTCATCATTCACTTTGTTCTTGACTAAGCATTACATACTAACCAATAAAATATTGATATAGGCAATTTAAAGTAACCTACAATGATTATTGTTATTTTGTTTTTTATCATTGCAACAATAGGGTAGCGTGGCCGAGCGGTCTAAGGCGCTGGTTTAAGGCACCAGTCTCTTCGGAGGCGTGGGTTCGAATCCCACCGCTGCCAGTATTTTTAACATTGTATTTTTCTGCCAAAAAACACGCTAAAACATCTCGTCATCCCGTTCATTCTAAATCGAAGAATAGAGATAACCATATATTGTTTTGTACCATTATTTTAAGATCGAACATTAGGGGAGTTTTATTGGAAGGGAGCTCATGTATGCGGAGGTAACATCATCATCGGAGGTAACGTCTTTTTATATAGATTTTGTGACACCAAGACACATTATCTAGTAGTTATTTAAATTGTTTGTAAAAAGTTTTAGCCCCTGAGCAAATCTTGCCCTTGGGTTTGACTTGCAATCTGCAGGTCCTGTGTTCGAAAACATCGTGATGCAACCTGCACATATCTGAAAAAAAATCAAAGATATGTATGAAGTCAACCAAACCACACTTGGCCAGCGTGGTTGAGTACGGCCTAGTCACCCCTAACTTGGGGTAGGCTCTGAGCCCCTCAGTGGGGATGTATAGTGAGCTGATGATGATTAAAATAGTTTTATAAGAAACTAGCTTTTACCCGCGACTCCGTCCGCGCGGAATAAAAAAAATGCACAAAAGATAAAAAAAGTTTCTATGTCCGTCTCCTAGTTCTAAGCTACCTCCCCCATAAATTTTCAGCTAAATCAGTTCGACCGATCTTGAGTTATAAATAGTGTAACTAACACGACTTTCTTTATATAGATTTAAAACTACAAAAGAAATTAAAGTCGTATAAAATTTAAATATCAGTAAACAATTACTTTGTTAGACTGAATTGAAAATTCAATGCAATTTTCCATTTGGCACAGAAACAACATTCTGAAAGTAAAATATATTATTTACTTTTGTATTCTGTTTGTATTACTTTTTATTAAGTTTTATTATTTACTAGCTTTTACCCGCGACTCCGTCCGCGCGGAATAAAAAAAAAAAAAAAAAGAAAACGGGGTAAAAATTATCCTATGTCCTATTCCTGGTTCTAAGCTACCTGCCCACCAATTTTCAGTCAAATCGATTCAGCCGTTCTTGAGTTATAAATGGCGTAACTAACACAACTTTCTTTTATATATATAGATTATAACCGGTAGTATGAAATAACTTAAAAGAAAATTTTATTATAGAATATAAATTAAATAGATTTTTCGATTTAAAAGATCTAAGGAAACTTCAAGTCCAGGACAAGTTCACGGTGGAGTGGAATTGAGGAAAGTGAAGATTTATAAAAAGCAAAAGCCCATTTCGGGTTGCTGCATTTCTCTAGTACTCAGTTGAATTCTTATTTATTTTTTGTACCGTTTTCGCAGCCATAAAAATAAACAAAATGAAACATAACTATTAACACACCGGTCTTTAAAATAGCTACAGAGTACAGTCAGCTTCATAAATATGGAGACACGAAACTTTAGAAACTTGTATAGGTCGTTGGTATCAAAAATAAATTAATTTTACGTATTCACGACTTCGTCAATAACACGTAAACATAGCCGGAAGCATATGGCACATTTTTGAAACCGAAGGCAATATTTTTAAATCTTACTACTACGAGTATTATAAATGGGAATGTTTGGCTGGATGGATGGATATTTGTTTTAAGGTATCTCCGGAACAGCACCATGGATTTTGCTGAAATTTGACACAGATGTAGAACATAGACTGGAAGAACACAGGCTACTAATATGTTTTTTAATTCCATGCGGACGGAGTTGCGGGTGACAGCTAGTGTTTATATTTATGCAGCTGATTTTACAGTAACAATGAATCGTGAATATTAAAGAAACCCGTCAATACAAAACCATAAATAAGCGAGCAAAATATTTTCCTTCATAGTCCATATCATTCTCGTTGGAAATCAGAGTTTACGTTTTATGTTTTTGTTTCAGTAACTGGAAATTCATAGTTATGCTACTATATAGTTTGAATTTATAATCGATATACGTAGTATCAATAGAGTTCTTGTTGATTTATCGAAGAGTTAGTTACAATGTTGCACTCACTACAAAGTTAGATAGCTTCGCTCTTGATATACTCGTAGATAGAGTATATCGAAATTTTGCGATAGTCTAACTTTGAACTTATTGTTTATAATGACTCTTCATATATTTACAAATTTATACGATTGTTTCTGTTTATTAACTTAATCAGTTTAGAAATTCGTAACAAATTTAAACATAATTTTTGTTGAATTTTAATTAATAATAATAATAATAATAAACTCATTTAATCCATTCAGAAAGCAAACAATAATTGGGAAGTAAACACTAATAATGTAAAAAAAAAAAAAAAAATAACAAAACATGCTGAAGGGAGGGAAAAACACAAAAGCTATATATAAAAAAGCAACAGGCATGTACAAACCAAATATGCACTGAGTAATATCATCTTTCAATATAAAAATAATTTCAACCAATAAAAATAAAGCCGACGTGTGTTCAAAAGAGAAATTTCTTTTCCCAAAAGGAAAGCTGAATTTTCTGTTAAGTTGCCGGACGTTTAAATAAGTTACATTTCTCTTGCTTGGATTTATTCCATTTTTCTCCACATTTCACATGTTTATTGTATTATTCCGCGGAACGACTTTGGCGGTCTTTTGTTATGATTTCTTTGAGGTTTCATTTAATCTCTAGGGATTTCTTTCATATTTTTGCTTACAACTAATACACAATAAAAATCACATCAATAAACTAACTGAACCCCACAACTTCGTTCGCGTAGGGGATGAGATTTCAAAAACAAAAACTAACAAAAGGTAACCAATTATTTGTATTTAATAAATTAGAAATATTCATCCATAAAGTGATTAAATCTTGAGGGGATGAATTTAGTAAATTATTAAAATTATTTATGTTACTGTCTGTTAGGTCTAATAATTAAGATTGTGCATTGATATGTCATTCAATCAGTTAGTCAGTCATTCACTCGTTCAATGTGTCGGTTTTTTCCTTTATAAAGCATAAGAGTTGTAGAGGGTTACAATATCACTTGTCAATACAAACAACCAGAGCACTCCATTATAATAAGCTAAGAGACTCAATTCCCTATTTTGTAAACGACGAGAATCTCTCTAAGAAATACAGCGAAAATCACTTAGCGAATCGTTCAATTATTACACGAATTATGTTACGCAATAGCGAAATACTTTGAATTCAATTTTTATTAATGATTTAAACAAACAATGACGTAACAAAGAGTGAATAAACAAATCCAATTTAAAAATCTTAACAGAAAAAAATTGTAAATTGCATATTAGAATTAAAATTATTTTTTAACATCCTTAAAATCGAAAGATTGGCAAATAAAATTGGGAAAAGAACAACTTTTATAGTAATAGTGAATAGTGTCGTGACCACGTAAAAAGGCTTTAGAAATATTAATAGACTTTGCGCTTTAGTAATGTTTTCGT
The DNA here is from genome assembly GCF_912999745.1 of Papilio machaon. Classification (NCBI taxonomy): domain Eukaryota; kingdom Metazoa; phylum Arthropoda; class Insecta; order Lepidoptera; family Papilionidae; genus Papilio; species Papilio machaon. The sequence goes on along the minus strand of NC_060001.1, from coordinate 7,460,125 downwards.
AGAACATTTAACGTAGAAGAGCGTAGCGTAGACGTAGCGTAGCTCAGTGAAATATACTAGCACGACTGGTTATATATTTCAATCCAATATTCCAATATATTATATAGAAGGATACAAAATATATTTAAATATTTATATAATAATTTTTAAGAAAAAAAAAGTTGATTTTTGCTTAACCGATAAAAAAAATCTCAATAAAGCTTTTTTAATTGGTTTCCTGGCGCATGTATGTTCATTAAATAAGTTGTGTGGCAATTCGAGTATATTTCATTGTTTAAAATACATTTTTTTTTACTCGAGCGAGGCTTAAATCTAGTATTTTATATGTAAGTATAATTTAAAAGTAAATGAAACATAAAAAATTTATGAACGACACTTCGTGGCGACCTCTCTTGCGATTAAATTCCAATAATGATCCAGTTAACTCGCCGATAATGATCCTTTTAACTTAAACTCGAATATAAATCATTTTTATACCTTTTCCCACTGAAATTTATAACTGCAAAGGCATTATATTTAAGTAAAAGAATTCGTATCTTCCCTAATTCTATCATAAAAGTTATTTAATGGGTTTTTTCTTGGATTATGTTATACTAGCTGTCGCCCGCGACTCCATCTGCACGGTATTAAAAAAACTAAATAAGTAGCCTATGTATTATTCAAGACTATGTTCTACATCTGCGCTAAATTTCATCAAGATCCATTGAGCCATTCCGGAGATACCTTCAAACAAACATCTATCCACCTAAACATTCGCATTTATAACATTAGTAATATTTTGTTTATAACGGTGGTGTTAGTGCGATAACGGTGTAAAACCATGAAAACAAAATGTTTCAAACAATTGTTTCAACGGTTCAAATCCATCGTAACATTTTTTCCTTATGAAAAATAACCTGCTTAATTTCAACAAGCTGTTGCTCGCAACTTCGTCCGGAATTATATAAATAAGCCAATGTTACTCTCACACACATAAGCTACCTTCCATTAAAACTCTCGTTTCGGATATTTGAAAGACAGAAATTTAAAAAAAATATATTTTATAGTTATGCATGAAATAAGATGTTCATTAACATACAGACACTCCAATCTTATTTATCTGTATGTATATATAGATTTAGGCGTTTTAATACATGTATTTATATATTAACGATTAAGTGAACACAGAAACGTAACTAATAATTCCTCACTCTAACGTTTCGTCTCCTACAAGAAATTTAGCGCAGCTGGGCCTAGCTTAAGTTGCTAATCTATTCTTAATTACCAATGTTTCACTAACCTAAGTCCTACATCTAGTTAATTAGACATAAAATAAGAGTTCTATATTATATTAAGGTTTTATAAGATTAAATTGTATGTGAAAGAATTTGGTTTTACAAATAATTTTATTCCGCTTAGATTAATTCATAATATGTTTATAACATCCTATATATCTTTTTTCAAAGCTTACCAGCCTAAAGTCAATTCAATCTACCCGATCACCCCTGGAGAAGGCGATGCGGGTGACGCAATCGTTCTATTTCTTATCTTTTATCCGAACAAATTGATATAAAATGAGAGTAAAAATGAAATTATACAAATTAATTATTTATTACAAGTGATGATATAAAATACATAAGTTCGGAAAATAAAGTTTTGAAACTAAAAGATAAATTATCTATAACTTGGTTATGCATTCTATATACAATAAAAATTCATTATCAATATTAAATTCTTTGTTGTTTGAAGTTTCAAAGCACTAAGGAATTTAATCAAAACACTCAACTACACAAGTGCAAAACTTAGAACGATAATTGATCGTCCATATTAAAATTCTAAGCAACATTCATAAGATATCGTACGTCATTTTCATAACAGAACTGAACAGCAGTAAGAACTGTACCTAAGAACATAAAAAAATTCATTTGTTTAACATTATTTTTTGATTCTGGAATTTCACAGTTAGGTTAGGCAGTTAGGCAGTCGAACCGAGGAATTACACTGCAGTGTCACTTGTTTTATTAGATATTGTAGTGTCTGTTTTATCAAAGTAAATGAAAGGGATGGTATTATGTACTATTACAGATACAGCGGCAATGGAATTATATGGTTATTAATCAAACATAATCCATGGAATAAAATAATATCAATCATACTTACGACTTGTTAATTTTACCATACCCTCGCTTCTTCGTCAGTGTAGAATTTGAAATAAAAAGAAGTCTGTAACATTTACGCGTGCATCAGCTATCTTGACATGAAAGTCCCTTCAAAATCGCTCCAACCGTTACAGAGATTACCCGGAACAAATGCGGCCTTGCGGACAGACATACAGATAGACAAAACCTTTAATAATTTGTTTTTCCTTTTACCAAATATGACATTATTATCGACATTACATACAGACACTGCAATTTTATTAATAATATTATGTATTTTTTTAATATTATAAATGGGAATGTTTGGATGTATGGATGGATGTACCGATGGATGGATGTTTGTTAATGAAGCTAAATGCAGAACAGCTGCATGGATCTCGTTGAAATTTGGCATAGATGTTGAACATAATCTGAAAGAACACATAGCTTACTAATTAAGTTTTTTTTTTATTTCGCGCGTACAGAGTCGCGGGCAAAAGCTTGTAGGTAATATTATACACGATGTCAACAAACAGCTCATTTGTATAAATGGTGATATGTTGGAAAGAATATAAAAAAATTGTTAATGAACGCGGCTCTGTGTATCTATGAATGAATTTACATACTCAGCGGTCGGATTATTTATGCGACGAAACGAACAAAGCCGGGCGCATGACGCAACATAATTGAGTTATCTACATAACTCCGTAATAATTCAGCTATGTTACGTAGTATAAATTCAGAGTAGTATACACGTAATAATCAATTTGAAAACCTAAAGTAGGCTTTCACTTGCTAAATAACTATTCAAGAACAAGAACATATTGTAATTATCTGTTTTTAAAAGAATGAAAATGAAAGGGATATCAGGAATATTTTTTTGATATAGAGTAAGATTTTTTATTGTCATTTTGATTTTGTTTAATTTTAACAGTGGTAGACGACAGCAACATCAACATCCGTTGCACGAATTGGCCTCGCCCGGTGAAATACCACGACCACACAGAAGACAACCGTGAAGTGGCAGTAATTCCGCGTACAGTCTGATGAGTGTGGTGCCGGAGGCCTAATTTTAGTTCTTTTTCCCTTCCCGATCTTTTCTTATAAGGAAAGGATGGGATGGGAATTGGGATTTGATGGAGGAGGAGGCATAGGAAGGTTAAATATTCTCTTTTTGTGCGTCTCCTCCTTCGTCGAATGAGGGTAGGCAATGCATCTGCAATTGCGAATGTCTATGGGCAGCGGTTGCTTCGTCATTTTGGCGAGTTCAGGTGGCCGCTTGCTCGTTTGCCACCTTGTTATATAAATAAAAAAATAAAAACCAACATTAATATTTCCATTTGAAAACTGTTACCGTTCAAAAGTATTTTGATTTTTTTTTTATAAAACTTTATAAAATTGTGCTTCGTGTGTTAATTTGTCGGTCGCCGAATTTCTTCAGAATATTCAAGAATGTTTCGGGAAAATTCCACGAGATGTTTTACTTAAGGCTATTTCCAGTTTACGCTAATTGATTAACAGTCGCCAGAACAAACCTTCCACATCGCCGCCTCAGTTTAAAGGCTTTTGATTAAAATCTAATGAATTGAATGGGGAATTCGTAATTTTATAAACTAAACACTTAATTGCCTCGCCTTTTGGTAAATTCTTCGTCTACTTTTGAATATAAAACATTTATGCGAAAAAGAATTGAATATTTATTCAATTATTTGCACTGAGAAAAAGTGTTAACTCAGCCTAAGGAGATTTTGCAAATTATAAGAAGGGCAGCTCCCCCCCCTCTAAAAAATTTAACATTCGACTATAACTATCGCTACAATAGTCAAAATATGTCAAAATGTATGGATGAACGTAAAATACGTGAAATATCGATAGGTATTGTCACTTCCATACATTTTTGACTTTTCGATTAGCGATATCGCTTATCGAATGTACCTTTGTCTACGGGAGCAGACCTCGAAGCGATTCCATAACGAACTTCAAAAATATATAGAGTTGACAGTAACTTTCTGTAAGTCACGTGATTGTCACGTGTCAGTTCTATATATTTTTTTAATTCGTTATGAAATCGCTTCGGATCGAATGCACTTTGTCTAGTGTGCTGGTGCCCTAAAATTGGCAGCACATTGGTGCATCTGGAATGTGAAACAAGGATTTCTTTCAATATGAAAGCGCACAGGTTACTTTTTTTTTAATTTCACCCAGATTAAGTTGCGATAATTAAACTTTAGAGATATATTCTCCAAATATATCCAATTATATTGCAAATATTTAAGGTCGTGATTAACACGTTATTTAAATAATTCCTTTGTCTTGTTTAATTAATTAAATAAGGTAAAGCGTTCTAGGAAGAGGGCGGTAAAGAAGGTTAAAAGGTACTAAATTGTTTGTATTAAGATAACTGAGCTGAAAATTTTACCGGAATCCTTTGGATTGTTTTGTTTAACTTTTAGAAAATTTATGTAATAGATCAGCTTAAAGTTATAACTTTATTCAAGATACCAATTTAATTTATTTTTTTCAGTTTCTACTGTCTTAAAAGATGTATAAAAATTTTTACATCTGTTTTTTGTTTTTATCTTTTTCGACTTAATTGCATTAAACAACATTCATCACACGGATATGAAATTAATGTCCTCAACTGTAACTGTAGACACGTTAGATGTTAGTTCACAGTACAAAATACAGTGTGCAAGCGACCGCTCAATAAATCAATCGTGCGGGCTACGTAAGGCCCGCACGAGGCCCGCACGCACCGCTGACTAACTATCGTATCAGCTTTGCTAATTTATTATAGCCCCCGACCGTCGACAGACTCGAATTCGTACACACAAGCATACTACATGAACATTTGTATACAATATTTAACACTTTCAGTGAAAACGACTAGCCAGTTCACTTTTTTAAAGTAAAAAAACATAGTGGCATAGATATGAGTAGATATATATATTATATAATGAACATTATTTAGAACTGTTTTTTATGCCAGCGGCCACATGAATACGCCTAAATATTACAGCGACCGCTGCCCATAGACACCCGCAATTTCAGATGCGTTGCCCACCTTTAATCGAAAAAGGAAGAGACGCACAGAAAAAGAATATATCTCCTTACTATCCATCCCCTCCACACTCAAATCCACGTTCCCTTCCCATCCTTTCTGTTTGAAAAGGGCGGGAAGGAATAGGGGACTGAAAATAGGCCTCCGGCGCGCACACACATCAGACGAAACGCGGAATTGCTTCCACTTCACGCCTGCCTTCTGTGTGGTCGTGGTATGTCACCGAGTGAGCAGACCAATTCTTGCTGGTGTCTACCACTGAGTTTATAACTACAGCTTAATTGATTATTATGTAATTTTTATTTATTCCTCTCATACAATTGACAATAGGTAGACGACAATCGTAAAAATAAAGCAAACACATTTATGTTTATAAAATATTATGCGTCGATCCCACGTCAGAAAAATACCAGGGAGATGATGATCCTTGTAGATAATTTTCGCTTCTATGATCATACAAATATTTTACATCTTAGTACTTGCGCTGTTAATATTTATTTTAGACGTTACTTCGTACGTTAGCGTCCGTAATGGAAACTTAGGGTAAATAAATCACAGAATAAATAAATCAATGTAACTTTAAAGTAAGACATCAAACGAAGTTTCTAATCACAAATAACCGTGCACACGTTCACGTTAGTCTTTTGCCAGAGGAAACGAGACTTAAGTTTAAACATTAATCTACTGGTTTAACAAACTCTTGATAGCAAACGTTGAATTACCAACCGTATATTTCCATGGAATACCTCTACTAAAACATGTTGTTATCTCTATCTTTTCAAAGGGACTGAAAGAGATGAAAGCATATGTTTGTCTAAGTACCAAGGAAATACCAAGAACTCACTACAATAAAGATGTTTGTATTAGAACACATACATGCAAAGATATTAAGTTTATTTTTTATTTAATTACTAGTTTACACAACTGTTTTTAACTTGATCAAGTTGCAACTAAGCTAATAGAATAAATTAACATACAAACATATAAAACTCCTTACTTACATCTTTCCTTCAGAACAATACATAAAAGTCAATATATTTGCAGTGTAGCGTACAAAAAGTTTAAAATCTTTCAATATGAGTCACGGCTCGAGCGGAACCGGGTCACGAGGTTTTGTGAACTTTCAACTTTTCAATAATCTCAAAGCTTTACGAAAGAAATGAAAACTGCAGATATTACTCATAACATTTAAACATTAAAAACCGTAATTGAAAGTTTACCTTTAGATTTAGAATCAGTGGGTTTGTGCAAACCAAAAGGTCGGTTGCCAATTGAGCGGGTCCGTAATATCGCACTTCAATCCGCAGCTACGCAATACGTCAGTATCTGTGAAATTAAACTTATAGCACAAAATTCTGGATTAAAACACTTGATGGACCATAATTACTATGAACAATATAATAATGATCCTATCAATACAAGACTGAGATTTATTTGCGAGTAATTCCTTACTCGTGTGATTGCCAAGAAAAATAACATCTTGAATAAAGCAGACCGGTTCTATTATTCAATAATAAATTATATTCGTCTTTTGTTTTTTTTCTTTCGTATCCTTCATTAGCTTTTTACAATAAGACCTTGTATAAATAATCTCTTTTTCTTATACTTATTTATTTAACAGACCGCTTTATTATATTTACTAATCGACCTCAAATTACTTGACGTAATATTAACACAGTCAATTGTTTTTCAAATTGTGGGTTTCCATTAACAAAATACAAAAAAAATAAAACATCATGTTATCTCTTTTATTCTCTTAGGAGAAAAAGAGATAACAGGGTTTTGTACAATAGTTTCAGCAAGGTTTCGATTGTTGACTTACTTATAAACTCTTCCTATAAAAAATACTGTTAGACGCTGTTTAGTTAAACACCCTTTGACCGCGATTATTGGCGTCAACGTGGTGATATGTATCTCTACAATGCGTTCGGTATGTCATCATCATCATCATCAGCTCACTATACGTCCCCGTCGAGGTGCTCGGAGCCTACCCCAAGTTAGGGGTGACTAGGCCATAGTCAACCACGCTGGCCTAGTGCGGGTTGGTTGACTTCACACATATCATTGAATTTCTTCTCAGATATGTGCAGGTTGCATCACGATGTTTTCACAACGACGGATAAATGTACGTATGTAAATCGAAAATCGAAAAACACATTGGTACATGGCAGGATTCGAACCCAGGACCTGCAGATTGCAAGTTAAGTGCTTAACCCCTAAGCCACCGACGCTCTTAATCGTTCGGTATAAGTACTTCATTATTTATTGGTAAAGATCGCATTTCACAAGCCTACGCATAATAGTGGTTCAATAACCATGATTTGTTAAAAATCCGCGCCGGGCGTATAAAAGGATTGACGTAAGTTTAAGCTAAAATGTATGTATGTATGTATTTCTATATTATTTTCAGTTCTAATACATTTGTAGTAATTACGTTAGTGGATATAATTCAACTTGTTTAACAGCAGTTTTATTGTTAGCTATAACCGTCACTTACACCAAACGGACCATGCAGACATAAATCCTCGTAATGTATTGCAAACAGTAATGTAATCAAATAACTATTTAAATGTAAGTATTGTTATATTTAAGCTTTTAGAGGTTAAATAAAATATCACTTAAAATACTACGCGACCAAACTAAAATTAAAGAATTTACTTCATACGTAAATATAAATGAAAATGGGCAGGACATATCATGAGATGTAAAAATGAAAAATGGGCCAAAGATGTGATAGAGTGGTGACCAAGAGAATACAAAAGAAGTAAAGGGAGATGAAACTAAAGTTATTAAAACTAAATTAAAATTCAAAGAGTATTAACGACTTACAAGTACAACTAATTTTTAACCTTTGAACATTTTTAATGTTTTACAATTTTGCAAAATATTACCTATTCATCGGATAAATATTTTTAATTTTTTTACTAAACCATTCGGCAACAAATATGCTTTACTCAGAGATTTCAATAACTTAATAAAAGCTCATGCTCCTTTCTACGGCGAAAGCTTTCTACTAACATGTTCGTCATATTTGAACCCGCACGAGGTTACACCTTCCCTCCTCCTCGCTTCCCCCCAGGTACAGCCTCTCAAACTAACAAAGGGTACAAGGGTGTATTTACTTTACAACGTGAATTCATTGCCTCCGCATATAATTTTACGGTATATAATTTTCAGGTATAATACTAGTTTTCACAAAAGGTTACTCTTATATACTTATACTATATACTCGTATGAAATTAATTTATTTTTTAAAATATCATAATAAAACATCTATTAAATAAAGTGAGAGAGTAACAAAACATTTACCGATCTGTGCTACGCAAGTTACATTGTCTACGAGGTGCTACGAGGGATCTTAACCCAAAGTCCCGTAGTATGCATGCGTAGCATGCTTGCTCTACATGGATAGAATTTTTTAAACAATTGCATATTTTAAAATATAAACATCTGTAGATTTTATTATGATCTCTATTACAGATTTTATTTCCCGAGTTTAGAGAGATGAAAACGTCTTTCTTGTCAAAGAACGTTAAAGCCATCGTTTCTCGACTACATTTTGCTTTGAGTTTAAGTTACAAGGTTTCTAGAAATCTACGTCGACAAATTGCGGTTCCTTTAACTTCATAGTAGCATATAGAAAATGTTCTTTAGTAATTGTAATAACATTTGTATACATAATCTAGGCATATTCTGAATAAATTAAAAAAAAAACTAGCCACTGCAGTGCAATAGATCAAAATATGACCTAGATGTGGGTAAATGGTTATCATTATATAATTTATGAAGAGCCTTTATTCTATAGCCGTCTTACAATAGAGAATATATGCCAAAAAACAATTCGTATCTTCGATAACAGAGCCCACATGCATGCTACGAAAATATTTCAAAAGCCATACGTCACGATCTCTCTTTTCCCACATACATTAATCATTTTCCGGAACGTTACACATTGTACGGGATATGATAAACAAAAAATGAAAACATGTTCTTTATTTTGAAAAATGATATAAAAAAACTAAATAGCCACACGATTAAATTGTTCCACATTTCATAATTATTCATCGAAAAATAAAAATTCATGAATACTTTAAACGCCAAGAGAACACATGAAATGATTCTTGATTTGTTTTATTGACAAGAAATTACAGTCTACATGTTCGAATAAAAATTAAATCATAAATTAAAGGATATTACATCACGTTGTGAATCCGCCGATACACTGATTTCAATGGTTCCGCGACTGGTAAAAGACTGCTCTTCCCACACAAGTTTTAAATAATCCCGTGAGCCAAGAATACATGAAAGTTTGTTCATGTTTTAATAACTAATATATTGAAGAAAAATAACATCACAACACTATAACAAACTGGAATATTAGTAACAATGCATGCAAATATTTCTAACTTAAATGAACCATACATATTTGTTTCCAGTCATATTAAGTTAGTAACCTCACCACACATTGGGGAGCATTCTACACCAGTTTCTAATTAAAGGGTACTACGCTAGCGTTCTGTTTTCGTTGTAAATACAAACATAGCGAAACTAAAATACACCAGTTCACTTCTGTGGACATTTACTTACAACATTCAGAATGTAGTGTAAATATTTCAAATTATTTCATACTAGCTGTGGCCCCCACAACTCCGTCCGCGCGCAATTATTTAAACGTAATAAGTAGCCTATGTCCGACCATCCATCTAAACTTTCGCATTTATAACATTAGTAAGAAGTATGATCAGAAATGATCTTTAAAAAGTTACTGACGTGACGTAAAAAGTTCTAAAAAGTAAATGATAAAACTAAGAGCAATAACAATAGAAAACTGAAGTAATAGACTACATTTTATACCAAATAGTTTAGTTTTTGCTAATTTTCGAATAACAAAATCAATCTATTTGAAGGATTAAATTTTCTCTACATAATCAATGTCACAACTAATATGTTAAAAAGTACATTACATTAAAAATATAATATTGTAACATATATGCTAAGCTATAGATATGTTTTACGTCATCAGCTATCCATTCGTTAGGTCGCACATGTGGCGACACGGTGACCGAACCGAACACTACATCCAAAACGGAACTCTGGAATAGCTTCTATAAATTTTGCGAACACTCCACAAGATAGTGTACTATCTCTAAGAACCATATTTCTTCGCATTGTGTTAAAATGAAGGAATCAAATAAACTACATGTGGAAGTAAAATGTTCGTTTTATTTAATTCTTTTGTGCAGAGATTCAGTTCTTTATATTACTATTTAGAAGCTCTTACTCTATAATTTCAGTTATTTAATCCATTTAAAAATATTTCAACATCATTCTCTAGTATTATAGAAATAAAAATACTTTTAAAAGATACTCAACATTAATATTCAAGAGCTAATTACCTTGAATATTATCTATTCTAAAAATCTGAATTCATTTTCAAAATAAGAACTTACAACAGCTAAAATGAACAGCAAAATAACAGCGACATAAATTAAAATAATAAAACCATAACTGTTTTATCATATCGTATATAACAAATAAAACTATAGTGAAATAAGCAATCAGATAACAAAATATAGGTCGCGTCATAGCGTGGTGCAGAGCTCAACAGCACTAGATATTTGATTCTAATTTCAAACAAATTGTTATAGCTCTCGACAGCAGCCAGCGTACTTACGCGCACCGCTATTGTATTTGAATAGTACAGTTCCGTTTTTTAATACATTTACAAAAAAAACATAACAGAAATAGAAAAGAACTAACAATGTCAACTGATAGAAAGGAAACCTTATTAATATTATAAATGCGAATGTTTGGATGTATGGATATTTGTTCGAAGGTATCTCCAGAACTACATTGTTCTTGGTTTAAAAGTGCAGGTCACATAGACTAGAACCCTTGAGCTGTAGCTCAACAACTAAAATGAAAGCTCGGCTCATCGCGATTACATCAATGTGAGCCAACGAGCTGCGAGGTGCCTGGTGATTCGCAGTTCACAACTCGAACGCAAAACATAAGTTTATAAAAGTACAAATTGAGATGAGCTCGTAGCTGACTGATTTGCTTCACACATGTGAACCGTGACCTGATCTGCAGGTTCACATGTGATTTTAGTTTTGTTACCCATGACAACTGCAGTACTGTATTATACAATATGAATCGAATGCAGACAAAATGCATCCCACTGATACATTTTCGATAGGACGCATATGGTCGCAGACAAAGCGGTATTCAATGAGAAGCTCAGCTCAGATACGTTCGAGTCATGCATAAAAAACATCTTCGCTCACTATGAAATTCTGAATGTGACCGCGTTACGATATAAGATTACCAAAAAAGAAGATGTTAATTTTAAAATATTAATAAAAAAAACAATGCTGTAGTTAATAGACTAGTGTATAATTAACAGTTGTTATCTAATTTTATGAGTAAACGAATAAAAAAAGATGTATGCTTTGTTAACAAAGTTAAAGAAAAAATAAATATAGTTTTAGACATTGTGGGCGTTGTCTACCTAATTTGTTTAGGGTAATACAGTAAGAATTTACATGGACTAAATAGTAATAAGAATTATAATAAAAATCATATAATAAATTAACAGGCCTGTGTTAAAGTGTGAGGTAGGGGACATCAGACCCTCCGCTGACTCAGCACTATTACATCAATCAATCAAACGCAATGATACTCACGTTTTACTTCGAACCATTAGATAAATTCGCCGGAATGAATACCAGATGACTATTTCTTCCTTAACAAATTCCTTGGTTTTTACTGTCAAAATGCCAGTAAACCAAATCAACCAAAATGTCACATAAAAGGAAGAAAATGTTTTATTTTTTTATTTATTTATTTAAGTGAAAATGGAAATCAAATACTCTTAATTTTATAACCACCATCATCATGTCCTTATGCTTATCCTACTCACGTGAAGTCAGCGCGCCTGTTTCGTTCTCCAGATCAACCTATCTCCTATCATCGTAGTCGTTTCTCCCTTTATATTCGTGTCATCTTTCACCCAAGCCATCCCTAGCCTTATCCACATTCATATTAATTTTTTTCTTGTTTATGACAAATCCTTACTAACATTATAAATGGGAAAGTAACTATGCTTGTGTCTTTCTGTCTTGCTTTCATTCCAAAACTACTGAACCGATTTAAATGATTAGTACACAGAGAGTCTAGAGCCTGAGAAAGGACAATAGGCTACATTTTAACGCGAAATAAGCGAGGGTGGAAATTTGTAGTACGCAAGTATCGTCATTTTAACAGAAAATTACAGCTTGAAAACTTATTTTTAGGCTTTTAATTTGATATAAATAAATATGACATTCAAAATTCGTAAAATCACCCTCAAGGGTGCAAAATAATATTAAGGAATTGAGGATAAAAGTATGTTTATGTGAATACGTAAGGTTTTATAAGTTTTATATATTTTGTTGTAATATTTCATAATTTTAAGTAAAATAATTCATTAAAAATGCTATCCAAACTCAATACTTTACGCAGACGAAGTCGCAGGCACAGCCACAGCTAGTATCAAATATAAAGTTTTCAATGAATTTTGGAGTTAGCTAATCAAAAGAGCAATTTGTCTTTAGTGAGAAGTTGCTGGTAGTTGTTAGGATTAATATATGCGGGTCCTTAGTGTGTGCGGTTTAGTGGTCGGGCCCTCTGCTACAATTTGATATCTTAGTCTCAACTTAAGCCCTTTGTGTGGATCGGTGAATACATTATTATATTGGTTTTAGAGTAACTTAACTCTAGTTATTTTTCATTGTAACCGCCTGTGGCTTATTAAAGCTTAACCGATTTTGAAATCAGAGATGTCATTAAATTCATATTTTCCTCGTAGTATTGTAGTGGTGTCGAAGTCGGTCTTTTTTTTCCATCCATGAGCTACGATAACGCAAAATACGCGTCACAAGTGGAATTGCGGAAACCTCTACCACTGAAAAAAAAACTTAAATTAATTAAAGTAAATCTTTACTTGTTACTTCTACTGTATTAAAATTCTTAAGAAATTAAAAAATAAAGGATGAACACAGAGAATTAAGCATGTCATGTGGTGTAATAAATCTGTAATATTACGCCGCAACTAAACCAAGCGCAGTGCTTGAATAATACACGAAACTGAGCCAAGTCGTAGCTGGTTTTGGCTTAGCTTATAATATTATAGTTCCTATGAAACACATGTTGAAATATATGTTTTATGTTGAACAAATCAACATTTCTAATATCAATATTTAAGTTCAACAAAATCTACGTGCAATCGAAATGTATTTTTTTTATTTATTTCAAATACAATTAAAAATGTAAAAATCATAAATAAGTATCTTTAAATTGCGGCTTTGTAATTTAAATTATATAAAGTAATGTACAATACAGATGAAGTCGAAAGTACAAATAGAGATAGCAAAAATTCCACAATAACCAAAAAAAATCGCTGATAAAAACAAAAACGATACGTGAAATTCATAAAAAAATTATCTTATTATAACCTATATTTGAACTCTCTGTTGATTAAATGACGGTCTTACAAGATGTATACATATGTTATATAAACAATGTGTAGAGGTCAGGTCGGGTGTCGGTGTGAATAATGTGGCAAGTGTCGGACATCCGTCAATGTCTCAATCCACAGTTAGCCGTAGTATAATCTAACTGTAAGGCCCTTCGTACACAACACGATGTAAATTTTCGAGAGCGTTTTTAGCATCTATATTACGCAGTACAATTTCATAGAGGTACGTACGAATGCGTCGTCGACATTTCTATCTGTCATCGAACAGTCGCCAGTCGCTAACAACCTCTGCAAGTTGCTGCGATTTTCAAGATGGCGGAGGAAATCTATATATTATGTAGTTGCGATGAATATGCCTGTACTGGTCGAATAGATGACTCGTAGCGAAGATTGTGTGTACGAAGCGCGGGTAACGCGATACTCGCGACACTTAAAATATTAATTTCGAAAATTACGTTGCTTTGTTTACGAAGTGAACATTGTATTCTGACAATATTAATATTATAGACCAACAAAGTTATCTAATTCAGTGGATTTAAGTCAAAGTATATTATAATAGCACACTAGCGCCACCTTGTTAATATCAAAAACTGTCACAAGATCCTCGTTGTACTGTAGCATGTCATGTATCGTTCTTTTATGTAATTTCTATGTCTATGTAGGTTTTACATATTTTCCAACAGAACTGACCTCGATAGCAGCGCTTCTTTCAAAAGGTCAGTCTCAGTTACATATTTGTAACAGAATTATTCTAAAATATTCTGCTGATTTTCAAGACTTACTGAAATCGTTGTATTTCACTATCGTAAAAACAAAAAGCTTTTAACACTGATTGCTATTTATCCCATCTATTTCTTTTTTACAGAAGTGATATGTAGTTAGTTTTATACTTGGATGTATGGATGGAATGTAAAACCGAAATGTAATATAAGTTAAGTAAACATTCAATATGTATAAAATAAAAGCATTAAACGCAACGACAAAGATTTTTATGTTCTTTGAATATGTAAAAAGTCTTTATACTTTAACAGAATTACAACGACAAGTTTGATTCGACAAAGAAGCTATTTTTAGGATTTCCTCTTCGTCGAGTCCTGAATATTTCATAAGATTTGTTACCTCCCACCTCCCCCAAACACCGCGTTCCCAAACACCTTTGATTTCATTTTATAAATGTAAGTAACCGTTTAAATCATAGCAACTTTTTTATTATATTAACTAACTCTGTTTATATCCAGTTAAGATGTAAGAAAGGGGCCATAAAAATATTAAACGTATGTCGTACAGAACTATAAAGACTACTAGAATTTGTAAAAACAAGTTCTGACCTCATGCGTAGGATCCGACGTTCCTTTATTCATTAATACATAACTTTTGTAATCGCTGACTTATTCATTTGTTTTCTTATAGGCGTCCAATTTCTTTGCTGCTGTAAATATAGCTGTTCAGTAAAACACAAGACTTCACTTTGAAAAAAGGCTTTAATTTTAAGACACTACGAAACGTAAAAACTCTTGGATAACACAAACTTATTAATTAAGAACGGCTTAACTCACGTGTGATCGTCCGGTGACTGTACCGACTAGTTTCGGACCGTCGGGGGTCCATCTACAGGGCGAGTGTTTACCTTGAGGACTTCGCGATAGCGAACGTCACAGTGCTGGGACCTGACGATGGACCCCCAACGGGTCCAAAACTAATCGGTGCCGCCACCGGACGATCACACGTGAGTCAAGTCGTTTTTAATTAATTAATTTATTATTATGTCTCACAAAAGCTTAAACAATTTAATTGTTAAAACATAAAGAAAAAAACACTCGAAGTAATAATGAAAAAAACAGAAGACGACTCGATTTAATCCTTACTAATATTATAAATGCGAAAGTAACTCTGTCTGTCTGTCTGTCTGTCTCGCTTTCACCACAAAACTACTGAACCGATTTAAATGAAATTTGGTACACAGATAGTCTAGAGCCTGAGAAAGGACATCCTTACTAATATTATAAATGCGAAAGTAACTCTGTCTGTCTGTCTGTCTCGCTTTCACGCCAAAACTACTGAACCGATTTAAATGAAATTTGGTACACAGATAGTCTAGAGCCTGAGAAAGGACATAGGCATTTTAACGCGAAAAAGGGGTTGTAAGGGGTTGAAAGGGGGGGTGAAAGTTTGTATGGAATTATCGTCATTTTTGCAGTTAGAAGCTTGAAACTTATTTTTAAGGCAGCTAATTTGATATGAATAAATATGAAATAATTTTTTTGTAAAAATTTTACCCCCAAGGGTGCTAAATAACAATAGGGGGTGAAATTTTGTATGGCAATATGTGAGGTTTTGGTGATTGTTTTGTTTAATATGTTTTGCTACCACCCTTACCAATTTTTAGTCTAGAGCCTGAGGAAGGACATAGGGCACATTTTAACGCGAAAAAGGGTTTGTAAGGGGTTGAAAGTGGGGGTGAAAGTTTATATGGAATTATCGTCATTTTTACAGTTACAAGCTTGAAACTTATTTTAAGGCTGCTAATTTGATATAAATGAATATGAAATTATATTTTTGTAAAAATTGTACCCCCAAGGGTGCTAAATAACAATAGGGGATGAAATTTTGTTTAGCGATATATGAGGTTTTGGTGAATGTTTTGTTTAATATGTTTTGCTGTTACCCTTACCAATATTTAGTCTAGAGCCTGAGGACATAGGGCACATTTTAACGCGAAAAAGGGTTTGTAAGGGGTTGAAAGTGGGGGTGGAAATTTTTATGGAAGTATCGTCATTTTTACAGTTAGCAGCTTGAAACTTATTTTTAAGGCTGCTTTGAAATAAATAAATATGACATTTAAAGTTTGCAAAAATTTTACCTCAACGGTGCAATATTACAAAAGGGAATAAGGAATGAAAGTTTATATGAGAATATTTTATATTTATGTGAATGTTTTGTAAGTTTAATATGTTGCTGTAATTTTTATAAGTTTAAGTCAAAAACTACCACAACAACAAAAATCACGCCTATAACCCAGAGGGGTAGGCAGAGACTAATGAACACCAGACACACCTCTCTCTGTGTTTTTCTTCATCCATACATCAATGAATAGTACGTCGGTTAGTTAAAATAATAAGCCAAAAAAAATACTGCCCGAAAACAGTATTTCACGCGGACGAAGTCGCGGGCACAGCTAGTTATAAATATTTCACGGCCCCAATATGTGCCGGTGCTTTTTAATATGCTGGTGGCGCCATCTATTAAACATTGAACGCCGCTTAAACAATAGCTTAATGTTAACTACACGGTTGCTATTAAGACTACGATATTTAAATTACCTACAAAACATTTAGATAAAGAATAAAGAAAACGTATAGTAAAAACCATATCTTTGCCAAGTAAATGATTTGCATAACAAAGGGAAGCCCTTCCACCCTCTTAATTGTTATGACGGGGGTTGTTGGGAGGGTGTAATATATGCTGCGGAGGCTTCGCAGGCAGTTTGACCTCATTTGTCACAATACAATGACAAATACATTTGTCAGAGCGCGCCCCTGCCGGCTATCTTCCCGAGAGACGCAGTAGTCTTTACATCAACATACTAGTCGTAATTTTCTTATTGGATTTTGTCCTCATTTAATGGTCCTCATACTAGGAATTTGTATTTCAATTGGCAAGTATAATAAATTAAGTAAAACAATTCCACGAAAGATTTATTTTTTCATAACCTTACTATCAAATACTTAAAAGTAAAAACACATTAACTGCCATATTCAGAGACACGAAGCAATTAATGAAGGAGACCCTTGTAAATTTAGTATAAGACCTCTACACTAAAACCTATTAATCATTTAAGAACAGAGTACTAATTTAGGTTCGAAATCATCAGGAAGATTGCTAATAAAATTTATCAGGTGTAAACACTGATCCTATCATTAAGGTAAAAAAGCATTTGAAACAACTTTCATCTGTTGGACGAATGGCCAAACTCTATCTCTTACTTATTTATTAACTGATTTAAGCACTTGATAAAAATTATTTTTTCTTAAGTAGTGTTTGTTCTAATGCGCACGATCTAAAAATATACTCGTTAAAAATTTTCGAACGAAGGTCACTGAAATAATTTTTTTTTTGTTTATTAAAAAAAATCGGAAATTTTATTAAATAAAAATATTCACGTTCTTCAGATGGCGAATGTGTCGGTAGCCGCAAAGCTATCTTTATAGAGCAACTTTCTACAAAATGGACTATCTTAAATGTCATATTTCAAATTGTTTCAAAGCTTTAGCGACGTCGTTTCTGACCGACTTTATTTTAATCCTATGATTTTCTTTTATGTTTGTGATCTAAGAGATAAAAGATTTTATATCAAATGTTTGTTTTATTTGAATTAGATTTAACTATCCGAAGTTTTTTAGTGGAAAATAAAATCCATGGTGATGCTGTAAATTGGTCGAATAATAAAACGCTTTCTTCTCGAACGTATATTTCAAATTACAATAAAAACTTTGACGAACGATTCACAAATGGACGACAAATTGTTGGTTAATAGACGGCGACGAATTGAGTGGGTCACCTCGCAGCCTGGGGTTGTATAACTCTCTTATTTTCTCCTCTTAAAAATGTTAAAACTCGACATTGTAATCTCTCAATTGCGCAATTTTGTGAAAATTTTGGATCTACATTTTTAAGATTAATACTTAAAAGCACGTGCAAAAAAAACATCGACGACAGCATTGGTATTCAAAATGTTTCGTTAGAATTTCGAGCGAAATAGATCGCTGCAGGGCAAATGGTTACCGAAGTTCACTTTAATTTCCGTTCGATGGTAAGTCGCGCGGATTTGTGGTCGAAATCGTTCCAATACAGAAGTAACCACACCGAACTAGCTGGAGTTGAAAATGTTTTTAAAATATTACCTAACTAACGATAAGCTAACTATATCAAGTATCGGGTTTCTACTTTAAAAATACCGGAAAAACATACTGTTAAAAAATACATCTTTGTTATATTTTGGTGTTATACAAATAGTTCTACAGTGGAAACCCACATTAACATTAACCTAAAAGGGTAAATAATTGTAAATATAAGATAATTGAAACATAAAATGAAGAAATATGTAATATAAAAGAGGTTGTTTTGAGTTGATTGAAAACGGTATGCTTGGACACGTTGAAAGGGTGAATGAATTGAGATTAAGAAAGGAAATTTATGGCGCGAAGGTGAGCGGCAGTGTCGGTCGGGGCCGTCCCAGATGGATTCAAATACTCAAGAAGGGCGGTATTAAGAGCACCAGAATAACGTACATGTATGCGTAGATGTACGAATGTAGATGAAACGAGAGAGGTGTGTCAGGACCACTCCAAATGACGGTCTGTGGTCACTGCCTACCTTTCTGTGTCTGAACGTGAGCTTATGTTGTTGTTGTCTAAAAACAGCTATAGACTCTTTTGACGTGTAATAGACATATAGAATATAGTATCAAATAGTACTAAGTATAGTAATTAGAACAAAATAGTACTAATAGTATTATAAAAGCCTTCTCAATAAAATATGACTACTTAGTGTTTGTCTTTTTACACATATCTCTTTGATAATATCACGATCTATTTTTACATGTTCAATACAGCACTCAAAGCTTATTAGGTCTTATCTCTCAAAGAGGAAAAAGTTTTAGCGCAATGAGACTCGAATATAAACCACAATTACTGACATACACCAAGTCACCTAAAATTCTAGTCTAACTATTTTTAATTAAAAACTTACTTTTTTTTCAATGTCACATTAACTAAAATAGGAAACGGCTAAAACACTTACGTACATTTGTCCGGTGTCGGCACCGACAGTGAGCGACGGGTCGCATTCGCGACATAATACCAGTCCCACTCACCCTGATGTAGGGCCCCCGATGGGCTCGAAACTAGTCGGTGCCGACACCGGACAAATGTACGTGAGTGTTTTAGCCGTTTCCTAATTTAGTTAATGTTAATGTCTTATGAAAGTTTGAATAATTCAATGTCACATATATCACACGAATTTACGAGGAATAATAATAATTAATAACTAGCTGTCGTCTGCGACTACGTCCGCATGATATTAAAAAAAGACATAATATCTTATGTGTTCTTCCAAACTATGATCTACATCTATGCCAAATTTCATCAAGATCCGTTGAGCCTTTCTGGAGATACTTTTAAACATCCATCCATCCAGTCAAACATTCGCATTTATAATATTAGTGAGATATAGTACGCATTTGCAATTGAGGATGTCTATAGGCAGCGGACGCATGCATGCATGGGAATATCAGCGAATTCCAGAGGCCGCTTGCTCGTTTGCCGCCAAAAAAATGAGGAAAGAAAAATGGCACGGTTAGATAAAATTGACGGAGGAGAGGACTTGTCCTCTATATAAATTTGAACCCATACTGTTCAGATCATATATTACCAATGAGCAAAGGTGATAATAAGTTACCGCTTACTCGCTTGCCACCTTCCATTATATAACATGGGTAAAATGCTTTTGTTGTCTTGTCTTTTTCCACAAAAAAAAAGTAAAGATATCTTCAAAGAAATGTTTTCAAAGATATCCCACTAACAGCACCATAGGGTTTTATAAAGTACCTGATAAGAACGTGGCTTCGTTAGTTCGTCTTGGCAAAACACCAAACGACTGCGCTGTACTAATCTTGAATCCTATGCGATTAGCATACCCAAAATGTATCTTTTGAATTTTGCTATTTGAAAAAAAAAATACAAGCATGTTCTATAAAAATCCCAAGTGTTAGAGGAATTCCACGGCTACACAGCTGACGCATATTTACTAAATTACTTTTACATACATGTATACATTTACTCCGCCATCTTGAAAATCACAGCGACTTGTCACACGACGATCTCGATCACCAGAATAGAAATGTGGACGACGCGTGCCTGTAAACGTAATCTTTATAACGTTGCACTACAAAAGTCAGTAGTCTACATAACAACTAAAATTGCAAGGTTTCGAAAATTTACTTCGCCTTGTTTACGCTGGGTTTGAGAGAACTTACTTTTCGTAAAAGTCGGTAAAAAAATTGGTAGAATTTGTTCTTTGGGGAATAAAAATACTTAATTACTTATCTTACTAATATTATAAATGCGAATGTTGGGATGGATGGATGTATGTTTGTTACAAAGTATCACCAGAACGGCACAACGGATCTCGATTTAATTTGGCAGAGATTTAGAACATATAATCTGGAAGAATACATAAGCTACTAATTAAGTTTTTTTCTAATAATTTCCGCGCGGAAGGAGTCGCGGGCGACAGCTAGTAATATTATAATTGCGAAAATTAAAATGGATGTTTTTCAAAAAGTATCTCCGAAACGACTCAACGGATCTTGATGAAATTTAGCACAGACTTATAACATAGTCTAGAAGAACACAGAGGTTACTTATTATGTTTCTTTTTTCGATTCCGCGTGGTCAGAGTCGCGGACGAAGGCTAGCAGTTTATTACATCGCTGCCCCTCCACGGGAAAAGAATAGACCTCCTTTTAACTCACTACTAATTAAGTTTATTTCTAATAATTTCCGCGCGGAAGGAGTCGAGGTCGACAGCTAGTAATATTATAATTGCGAAAATTAAAATGGATGTTTTTCAAAAAGTATCTCCGAAACAACTCAACGGATCTTGATGAAATTTACCACTGACTTATAACATAGTCTGGAAGAACACATAGGCTACTTATTATGTTTCTTTTTTCAATTCCGAGCGGTCAGAGTCGCGGACGACAGCTAGTAGTTTATTACATCGCTGCCCCTCCACGGGAAACGAATAGACCTCCTTTTAACTCACTCCTAAAAGGACTTACTAGAGCGTGCCTAATGTACCGCGAATGTTTAAGCACATTGCGTCTACTTCAGTTTTAGCGATTATATTTATTGATGTAGAAAATCCTTTAGTATGTTAATAGCAATTAAAAATTGTGTTGTTTTGAGACACTGGGTACATATACATACCCATGTACCTGGTGCCTCGAAACGACGCAGATTTATGAATTTGTTGAGACATGGCAAGACTCGCTGCGACGCGGCGCCGGCGACCGCGACGTCACGACCGACGTCACGACCGGCGGCACCAACGAGCGAACGGCGGTCGACGGCGACGACACTCGCCACCTCGGACTCCACCGGCAACGGACTACTCTTCTGAACTAGCCTTGACCCGAACTTTCATTGCGATTTAAGAAGGCGATACAACCGGCCCTTTCATACAGTCCACTTATCCTCGTAACAATAACATTGGTCCTTTAGGATTCTCACCGTCTTAATTTTCGAAATCGTCGAAATAACGGTCACCGCAATGTTCAACGTCGAGTCTCTGCGCACTTCAAAACGCGGTCTTCAGCTATAGAAGATCTTCGGGAGCCTTCATCGTCGTCAAGATCATCATCCTGCCGAAGAAACTTCGCCCGGCAACCGCGCGCGCTCGAGAACAAAGTAGTCGACGGAACGCCGGACTTCGGACCAACCCGCTGAATCTGCGAGTCATCGTCAAGAAAAGGAGAAGATTGCATCAGCGAGGATTCACTGGTGGATGGTTTGGTCACTCGTGAGTTCGTTCCAATTATTCCTTCTATCTTTTCCTTTCTTTTAATCTTAAATTCCCTAAAACAGTTTTTTTTTTTTTTTGAGTGGGTACACACATTTGTCGCATATTCTTTGTCTTACTGGCAGCGTATTTCTTACTTTTATACAAGCTTAAACAATAATAAACAATATTCTATGCCTTTAAAGCTTAACTTCGCTTGCATTTAGCAAAAAACATTGCTCCCGCATAACGGGATATTGTTTGTCGCACTCCAATCACTGTCGCTAATTAGTCTGGCTCGCTGCGCCGCTGCGCATGCACACCTGTATTTATTATTCGTACGAAAGTAGGTCAAGTTTACGTCATAGTGACCTATTTATTTAGTTTCCCTTTATAATATTTTTCATAGTTAATCGCTAACTATTTATCGTCTTTCGCTATGACGGACGACAAGTTAACCAAGTTAAAACAAAAACGGGGGTGTATAAAAACTAAAGTGACTATTTTTAGTAAATATTTAAAGCAACTTGTGTCCGGCGGTCAGCCTAGCAAATTACAATTGTTAGACTTAGAAGGCCGTTTTAAAAAATTCGATGCCTTATATGCCCACTTCGATAATTTACAGTGCGAGATCGAGATGCTTTCGGACGACCCCTCCGTCTCGGAGTTGGAGCGCGAGGAGTTCGAAGCCGGGTACCACCCGCTGGTAGCCGAGGCGCGGCGCCTGCTGGGTGCGCAGCCCCAGGATACTTCCGTGATACAGCTCGAAGATGCACAGGCAAGCGTTATTAAATCCAATTGTGTTAGGTTGCCAAAAATAGATTTACCCGTCTTTAATGGTCACTATCAACACTGGCTTGAGTATCGTGATACTTTCACCTCTTTAATACATTCCCGAAGGGATATTGATGACATTAATAAGTTGCACTATCTTCGTGCATCTCTTAAAGGCAGTGCTTTGCTAGTTATCGATAATTTAGATTTTAAATCCGAAAACTATCAATCGGCGTGGAATTTATTATGTAATAGGTACGATAACAAGCGGCTGCTCGTAAATAATCACGTCAGGGAATTATTTAACGTAGAACACATTCGTAACGAGTCCTACTCAGCTATTCGTCGTCTAATAGACGTCACGAATAAAAATCTTCGTGCACTGTCGACCTTAGACCAGAATACTGAGCACTGGGACGTGTTAATCATATACATGATGTCTGAAAAGCTCGATAGTGTTACTCATAGGGTCTGGGAGGAACATAGAAATACTCTCACTGATCCACCATCTTTAAATACATTTCTTACCTTTCTTAGCAACAGAGCAGATTTATTGGAGACATTGCAAGAAAATAAAGGTAAAATGCATAAACCAGAATCTCATAAATTAAATACAAACTTGCTTATAGCTTCAAACAATCAAAAATTTAATCAAAATAATAATAAAATAAATAAAAAATTAAATTCATCCAACAAAAAAATATTTACATGCCCCTTATGCAATCAAACTCATTTTCTATTTAACTGTGAAACATTCAGAGCCCTCCCTATAGAAGTTCGTATTCAAAAGGCCAAAGAAGCTAAGGTCTGTCTTAATTGTTTACGACCTGGGCACTTAGAAAATAATTGTAGCCTTGTACCATGTAAATATTGTAAAAAACGTCATAACACGCTTTTGCACTTGCACGAGCCGCAAATAATTCCTGAGCCTGCTCTGCCTTCAACTAGTAACGTTAATCACTTTGCTAATTCAAGCAATTCAAAGCAGTTTACTACTCCTCCGCACGTTTTGCTTTCCACAGCGCTGGTGAAGGCGGTGGACAGCCAAGGCGCCGTCCACGCCGCCCGGATGCTCCTTGACAACGGGTCAACGGCCAACTTTATAACACAATCGCTCTGCGGTAAGCTGGGATTGTCACGACGAAGTGCGAGTTCCACGGTGACAGGTATAAACAATAATACTTCTCATATTACACAGTCTTGCAGCCTTACCTTTGAGTCCTACCATAGCGACTATAGACTTACTGTTGACTGTCTTATATTACCAAAAATCACCAACGCTTTACCGTCTTCCTTCATACATATTGAAAATATTCCTCTTCCTACGGGAATAAGTCTAGCTGACCCTACATTCAATGAACCGTCAGTCGTAGACATCTTAGTTGGGGCCGAAGTATTTTGGTCTGTCTTATTAAATAATCGTGTTGATTTAGGTAAAAATCAGCCCACATTACATGAAACAAAACTGGGTTGGTTGGTGACAGGGAACGTTTCCCGTCTTAAGTCACCCTCTTCTCCTATCTGCAATCTTGCAAATGAGGAACCCAATCCAGACTTAACTCGTTTCTGGGAACTTGATACTGTTTCAGCCAAGCACTCCTTATCTCCTGAAGAACGAGCCTGCGAACAGAGCTTCGTTGACAACACTACACGCAAAGAGGATGGCACCTTTGTCGTCACAATGCCGCTGAAGGAGGACCCTTCAGTCTTGGGCGATTCTTATCAAATGGCAAAGTGCCGCTTTTTGTCCTTGGAGCGTAAGTTTCATCGAGAACCTGCCTTTAAAGATAGGTACATGGAGTTCATGCAAGAGTATGAGCGCCTTGGTCACATGACTGAAAACAAAGAGTCTGCACCTAGCTGTCTTCAACAGGTCAACTACTTCTTACCTCACCACGGCGTAATCCGTGAGTCGAGTCTTACTACAAAGTTACGTACAGTTTTCGATGCCTCGGCCTCCACCACCTCAGGTGTGTCTCTCAACGACATTCAGATGGTCGGTCCTACTGTACAAGAGGATCTTTATTCCATTTTGCTACGTTTTCGACAGCATAAGTACGTCGTGACTGGAGACGTAGAAAAAATGTATAGGGCGATTGAGCTCAATCCTGTTCAACGCCCCCTTCAACAGATCATCTTCAGGTATGATTCATCAGAGCCTTTGAAAACCTACACTCTTAATACGCTTACGTATGGTACTGCAAGCGCGCCATACTTAGCGACAAAGTGTTTGGTTAGTTTAGCATCCAGTGCTATCGATAATGACGTCAAACAATCGATTCAGCGCGATTTCTACGTTGACGATTATTTAGGTGGTTCATCCACTATCGATAATACAATTAACCTCTGTAAAGGAGTTATCACCACCTTAAAATCTGCAAATTTCAATTTGAGAAAATTTCGTTCTAATAACACTACAATACTCGAACAAATTTCCACTTCATCACTTGAATCTGACAAAATTCTAGACCTATCTAGCAGTGATAATGTTCACACGTCTTCAAAAACTTTGGGTCTCAACTGGATCTCGAATTTAGATATGCTGTCATATTGTATCAACATTGAACTTCGTGAAAAGGTCACAAAACGCAGCATACTTTCCGTGATAAGTCAGATATTTGACCCTTTGGGTCTCGTAGGACCATGCGTCGTTGAATCAAAATTAATCATGCAGGAGCTTTGGATTCAACAATATTCGTGGGATGCAGAGGTTTCAGAAGACATAAAAGAAAAGTGGATCTCGTTCGCCAGCACCTTACCTCTTCTAAACCAATTAATGGTTCCACGTTGGGTTCTTGTCCACGACTCTGTCTGTCATGAAATCCACGTCTTTTCAGATTCTTCAGAACGGGCCTACGGAGCGTGCATATATGTGCGTTCTGTGACTGCTTCAGGATCTGTAGAGGTACATCTCTTGACGTCTAAAAGTAAGGTGGCACCGATAAAGCCCATGACGATTGCTCGTCTCGAGCTTTCCGGAGCTTTGTTAGCTGCAAGGCTGTGTGATAAAGTGTTAAGCTCTCTTACCATACCTATTAGCAAATGTAAATTCTGGTGTGACTCAACCATTGTGTTAGGGTGGCTAAAGACTCCACCGACTAATCTGAAAAGTTTCGTTCGTAACCGCGTTCACGAAATTCAGGAAAGCACGGAGGGTCACACGTGGAGCTACGTACCGTCGAAAGACAATCCGGCGGATCTTGTTTCCCGCGGGCTGAAGGCTGACCTCATCAGCTCTTCGTCTTTGTGGTGGTCAGGGCCAACCTTTTTGGCAAAAAATGAATGTGACTGGCCAACAATGCCCAATTGTAACGTGAAACAGGATCTACCCGAGTTGATTACTTGTTCTTTAGCGCTTGATAATAATTCTAATGCTAACTTAATTGCTAACTTAATCAAAAATAAATCAAAACTAACTAGCTTACAAAATACAATAGCATATTTACAGAGATTTATTTATAATTCTCGAAACCAGACCAACAAATTAACAGGTCATCTTTCGGTTCAAGAACTTCAAAATTCATTAAATTTAATCATACAGAAATCTCAAATGGAGATGTTTCCTGATGAATATGCTATTCTTAAAGCCGGCGAGACATTGCCCAATAAAAATCGCTTGATTTCATTAAGTCCATTTCTAGATCATAATAATATTATCCGAGTCGGTGGCAGGCTAGATAATTCCCCTTATAGTTTTGATACCAAGCATCCCATCTTGTTATGCAGCAAGCATCATTTTACAAAAATATTGTTTCAACATTATCATATAAAATATTTACATTCCCCACCTCAACTTCTGTTAGGTAATATCAGACAGACTTACTGGCCTCTAGGTGGCACAAACCTTTCCAAAACCATCGTCAATAAATGCGTACGATGCGTCCGATTTAAGGCTGAAAACGTTCAGCCAATCATGGGCCAATTACCAGCCACCCGTACGGAACTGGAGTTTTCTTTCTTACACTGTAGTGTTGACTATGCAGGGCCAGTGTTAATAGCAGATCGAAAGGGCAGAGGCTGCAAACTCATTAAGTCATTTTTGGCAATTTTCGTTTGCAACGCAGTAAAGGCTTGTCATATCGAGCTCGTTACGGATTTATCCAGCGAGGCTTACAAAGCTGCATTAAATCGTTTTGTTTCTCGCAGGGGGAAGCCCAAAAGCATCACGTCCGACAATGGGACAAACTTCGTCGGCACTTCCAACGAGCTGGCTCAATTTCTGGTTCAGTCCGACCTTGAAGGTCACATGGCTCAGGAAGGCATTGAATTTAAATTTGTGCCTGCCTATACACCTCATTTCAACGGACTCGCCGAAAGAGCCGTGCGCTCTACAAAGCATCATCTTAAGCGGTTACTGCAAACCACTCATCTTACTTATGAGGAAATGGCGACTTTACTCACTCAAATAGAAGCTGTTTTAAATTCTCGCCCTCTCATTCCCTTTTCCACTGATCCTACAGATTTTTCCGCTCTAACCCCTGCTCACTTCTTAATTGGACGCTCGCTTATGACTGTTCCGCAACCACAGGTGCCTGATGTCAGCATCACCCGCCTGGAGCGATATAGGAGGATTGAGCTTTTGAAGCAGCACTTTTGGAGGCGCTTCTGTAATGAATATGTAACTCTTTTGCAACAAAAGCTTAAGTGGCATTCTTCAAAATCCGAGTTGAAACTTGGTTCTCTCGTCCTCGTGAAGGAGAAAGCTCTCCCGCCATTGCTTTGGTGCTTGGGACGCGTCATTCAGCTTTATCCTGGCAGCGACGGCACCGCTAGAGTCGCTGAACTGAAGACAAGGAGAGGCACCATTCGAAGGGCATTTAATAACATCTGTCCCCTTCCAGATTTTTGAAGTCTTTCAACACCTTCAGTACTTCAACCCGGGGAGCATGTTGAGACATGGCAAGACTCGCTGCGACGCGGCGCCGGCGACCGCGACGTCACGACCGACGTCACGACCGGCGGCACCAACGAGCGAACGGCGGTCGACGGCGACGACACTCGCCACCTCGGACTCCACCGGCAACGGACTACTCTTCTGAACTAGCCTTGACCCGAACTTTCATTGCGATTTAAGAAGGCGATACAACCGGCCCTTTCATACAGTCCACTTATCCTGGTAACAATAACAAATTAGATGTTTTATTAAGTTTGTTAATTTTAATTTGTATTTATTTAAAAATTTTGTTAATTTTTACTTTTAATTTAATTTAATTTTTAATCTTAACTTTACTAACATAGTTATAAGTATTATTTTACTAACAATGTATGGACTTATAATGGTCTGAATTAAATAATTTTTTATTTTATTTTTTATTTTTTAAAATACTTAGTTGTTTCAATTTTGTTTAATGTCTTGCATGTTTCCATTGCTAATGTACTGGAAATTAAACATAATGTTGTCCCTCTCTTTGTCCTTCAGTAAACTGAAATAGCAAAATATTTTAAACGATTATTTGAGCAGTGTAAACTGACGACAAATAACAATACTATAGGAATATGCTCCTAAATGCATTAAAACATTTAAGTAAAATAATGGTTTTCCACCTATTTTCAATTTTAAGTCAATTTAATAGATAAAATCCCAAATTTAATTTAGAAAATGTGTAATTTCATGGCAAAAATGTTGAAATTAATTTACTAATATGTAATTTTCAGTCAAATTGACTCTTAAGTTGTGTGACAAATACTGTGATTCTGCATTCAATTCCCCTGAGACTGAGCACATAAGCTTAATGAATGCAACAGTACACCTGTTTGTTTGCAAGAGAAATTGTCCAAGTCACCGCACAACTTTGTTAGCTCACCCTCAACCTTCTCGGAATATAGTTTACAGGCTTATAAATCTTACGTCTACAACATGTGACCTATGACTGAGGTTACAGTATTATCGTTGCTGCAACTTTTTTAATGTAGATTACATTAAAATTCACTTCAATGCGATGACTAGTTTTTGTAATACAGTCCGAAAAAGTTATCTGACCCGGTGATTATAAGTGAAAATAAAACAATACAGCTTCTTGATACCATTTACAATGTTAAAAAAATAGTCACAAGTATCTTGTCGGACTGTATAGAGCTACCAACTAATTTGGCACGGTGAGAAAGGCGTCGTTACTTGATCTTATGACGCTTTGTTGACATTTACAGGAGGCCAAAGAGCTGATTTAATTTCGTTTTACGTTTGTTCTATACTACTAATAAGAGTGGACTTCAGACGCCAGACCAACTACATCTGTTGCATTGTTTGATCAGCTCGCCACTCGACACAGAAGACAGGCGTGAAGTGGAAGCAATTCCGCGTGCAGTCTGATGAGTGTGGTACTGGAGGCCTAACCTTCCCACCCTTTTCTTATTAGGAAAGGATGGGATGTTGAAGTGGATTTGGCGGAAGATGAGACGCAAAGGAAGGTGGAATGTACCCTTTTTGTGAGTTCCCTCCTTCGGCGACTTAAGTTAGGCAAAGCATCTGCAATTGCGTTTGTCTATGAGAAGCGGTCGCTTCGCTATTTCGGCGAATACAGCTGGCCGCTTGATCGTTTGCCTCCAAATAAAAAAAAAATTATAACAGTAGACTAAGGAACATTAAATAACAACGTGAATTTTGGTCTGAAAGACTTGATAAGTCATAGGAAGCTGGTGATTCATCTCGATTTAAGCTTGTTAATAGCAGCTCTTCTCATTAAAAGTTTAAACGAGCTTGCTTGTTACTTACCGATGCAAATTCTAATCCATCAAACCTTTATTTTATACACTAGTTAATGTTACTAATAATGTATGTCATTAAAAGCGTGTTTGTATGGGTAATAATCTAAATAGTATTATTATTTATTAGTGGACAGTATCTATTGCAGAAAATATACAGGGTGACTGGCCAGAATAATATGCAAACAAAAAACATTTTTTTCCAAATTTTTACTATTTTTAATCTATGAAATATGCCAAAGTTTAATAAAAAAATATTTCTACCTATTTTCAGAAACGCATAGTGTGCAACGCAAATAAAAAAAAGAGCTATTATTAGAATTTAAAATAAATCGAATGGATATTTGTTTAGTGGAATTTTTAGTTCATCACATTTATATTTGAAGAGGATTTTGTTTTAAAATATTATGTATATATGCATGTGATCCGAAATCTGAATTTTCGCATCAGCAGTCATTCGATATGCATCGTTCAATCTTTGAAAGAATTTATTGCACGGAACTGAAATTTTCTTGAGTTGAAGAATTTCTTACACACATCTCTCCAGGTTCGTACACGGTAGGAATTCACAATTGATTCTAGGAAGTTTCCAGTACTATATATATATATATATTGAATAACGTATATTTTTACGATTGATTGAACAATTTGAATATTATACAAGGTAGCTTTTGGAATATTAACGATTTGTAAATTTAATATCGTATACTAAATGTCAAAAGTAAGTAGCACATTTTTATTATGTAAAATTCCAATTTCTACTATACTTTGAAATTTAGGATTACGAAATAAAACATGTTTACAATTAATTTCATCAGCTTTGTTAAAAGCTTATTTGTTTTCTATGAGTAAAATTTTTCCCCAGAAAAAAAAATAATTTCTTTTGTTTTTATCTTTTTTTCGTAATAAAACAACATATCTACTATCTATCTATTTATATCAACTTTTAATGAACCATAGCTAGAAAAATTAGCGAATGAAGTAAATAGTCGAAAGCTGCATGTGAACGTCCGTCAAGTCTAGACAATTTATAGACGAACATTGGATCAAGACGAAATTTATTACGTAGAGGATCGATTTGTTGAGTACTTGTGCCAATAAATCTTTGATAAAGAGCAATACCAATAGGAGAGATCAAAACATAGGTAAATTTTGTTACCAGGATGCACTATGAACATTTCAATAAAAGGGCTTCTATGCACATATTTTAGTCGTATTTTACGCTCCTGTTTAGTACATGTTTTTTTTTTCCAAATAATTATCTTACTTGATTAAGTTTGTTTAAAAGTGCACTGTTTATTTTTTTAAATGTGACACATTCCAAGAATTAAAGTAGCTTCCCACCCGGATCGAATCTATTAGTATAGATTTTGCCAAAACAAGTATTCGAATTAATCGAGTTTTTAACGTCAAATAACATTTTACCGAAATGAGTAGGGAATATACGTCTTCGCCTGTATATATTTTTGCAGTCTTTTTTGCAATGATTACATGAGTAAAGTTTTAATGGTATAGTTCGACAAGGATATCTGACCCGGTGGGCATAAGTCAAATTAAATTATAACAGCTCACTAGCGACACCCCAGTCAACGTCAAAAAAAGTTTCACAAATTTTTTGTTCTACTGTAGTTATTTTGCATTTTTTTTTATAGCATTTTCTATGCTTCAGTAGGTTTTAATTTTGTAACAGGACTAACCGAGCTAGCAGTGCCTCTATCACCGGGCCAGTTACACTTGTTTGACTATATAATAATGTAACAAACAAGCAAACAAAACTGGCTACATAAGCCACATGCGAGCACACCAACGACAAAACCGGAGCTGAAGACAGTCGCCGTGGCCGATATCGGCCGGGATTACATCAATGTAACAAAAAGTTCTGCAGTGAAGTATGTGACATCAAAAAATTTTTGTTTTCAATATTTCTTCGAGTTTATTTTTGAAGTTGTTTTTAAAAAGCAATACAAACTTGGCTCGTACTTAAGTTTCAATTTCGGTTAAGCCTCATTCACTGTTAGCGGTAAATTTATTTTCTTTTCGCAAAGCAAAACTTTATTATGAATGTTTAGATTGGTTTTGTTGTTTCCTGTACAACTTTTTTTGCTGTACAGTTTTTTGTACTTTATTTCACAGTATTTTAAAAACAAAGCAGACTACGAATAGAATATCCGAGTTAATCTTCTTTTCACGAGAATGAATAAAAAATATAACGATACAGAGAGACGTAAAAAAACCCATAGAACATATTCGCCGAAAACATTACCCTTATGTCAGTCGGTTAATGAGAAAATAAGCACAATTTCATCGATTATTAACAGCTATTTTTACTTAAATGAATTATATTTAATTATCAAAATAACTTATTTAATTCATGTATTAGTCTATAACCTATAGAAATTGCCATGTGACTTTAGTTTTAAATCTTAATAATTCCGGCAGCAATTGCTTCCCAGGTGTCGCTGTAAATCTTCCCGAGCTCGTAATAAAGACCTCGCAGTTGGTATAAGCTCGCTATTAATTCGCTTTAAACTTTATTGTAATGTCTTCTTTTGAAGCAGTTTATTTTAATTTAGATTGGGAAATGTCAATTTTATATTTGAATACGGATGAATTGAAATGATCTCGTAACTTTTATTTCGTAACTAGCTGTCGCCCGCGACACCGTCCGTTTTTCTTTTAGGCTATGTTCTACATCTGAGCCAAATTTCATTGAGATCAACTGAGCTGTTATGAAGAAACCTTCTAACAAACATCCATCCATACATTAAAATTTTCGCTTGTATAATAATAGTAAGATAAGAAGGAACGTTAAAATCTGTTACAGCAAAGCATTATGTAGCGTAATTGTTCGTATATTTTTTTACTTGAGTTACTGTAAGCAAAAGAAATATCTAAGTTAAATTCACTTTACAACACAACTAACAATCCTTACTAATATTATAAATGCGAAAGTAACTCTGTCTGTCTGTCTGTCTCGCTTTCACGCCAAAACGACCGAACCGATTTAAATAAAATTTGGTACACAGATAGTTTAGAGCCTGAGAAAGGACATAGGCTATATTTTAACGCGAAAAAGGGGTTGTAAAGGGTTGAAAGTGGGGGTGAAAGTTTGTATGGAATTATCGTCATTTTTGCAGTTAGAAGCTTGAAATTTATTTTTAAGGCAGCTAATTTGATATAAATAAATATGAAATATTTTTTTTGTAAAAATTTTAGCCCCAAGGGTGCTAAATAACAATAGGGGATGAAATTTTGTTTGGCAATATGTGAGGTTTTAGTGAATGTTTTGTTTAATATGTTTTGCTGTTACTCTTACCAATATTTAGTCTAGAGCCTGAGAAAAGATATAGGCTACATTTTAACGCGAAAAAGGGGTTGTAAGGGGTTGAAAGTGGGGGTGAAAGTTTGTATGGAATTATCGTCATTTTTACAGGTAGAAAGTTGAAGCTTATTTTCAAGGCTGCTAATTTGATAAAGATAAATATGAAATTAAATTTTTGTAAAAATTTTACCCCCAAGGGAGCTAAATAACAATAGGGGATGAAATTTTGTTTGGCAATATGTTCGGTTTTGGTGAATGTTTTGTTTAATATGCTTTGCTGTAACCCTTACCAATATTTAGTCTAGAGCCTGAGGAAAGACGTAGGATACATTTTAACGCGAAAAGGGGGTTGTAAGGGGTTGAAAGTGGGGCTGAAAGTTTGCATGGAATTATCGTCATTTTTACAGTAATAGGCTTGAAACTTATTTTCAATGCTGCTAATTTGATTTAAATAAATATGAAATTCAACGTGTTAAAAAATGTTACCCTCAAGGGTGCTTAATAAAATGGGGATGGAAATAAAAGGGTATGAAATTTTGTTTTGGAATATTTTAGACATTTGGCGCGGTCCTGGCACACCTCTCTCTATGTTCTTCTACATCCATGCATCAAGTCATAACAAGTCTGTTAAGTAAAATAATTAGCCTTAAAAAATTCTATCCGAAGACAGAATTTCACGCGGACGAAGTCGCGGGCACAGCTAGTAAGTATATAGTTTACTGTAGCTAACAATTTCTTATTAAGTTCAGTTTGTTCTAATATTAGTAGACGAAAGATGCGCGACCTTTCAGGAATTTCATTCATAAATGTTAAAATCCCAAATATTTAAAGCAGGTAAGCTCGGATTAGTTACGGCAAAGGTTGAGAAGGATTAAGGTATTAAAGAAAAGATATTTTATTTATACACACAACTTCCACATAACTGAACAAATTAATGGTAAATCAAACAAAATTACCAATTAATCTGAGATCTAAATTATATAAGTGCGCTTTATTCGAAGATATAAACCAAAAACCCTATTCACCATACTCCTATGACACTCAGGAGAAGAATACGCATCAAATAACAACTCACTTGTCAAAATGGGTTCATTCGTGTAGGCTACATAAAGACAATGTCAAAATCTAATACTTCAAATATATACATACCCCGCTGAGTCAGACTCAACCGTTGGTTTCTGAGATCATAACCTCTGCATAAAACTTATGTTTTAAACTTCATCTCAGAAACCCACTTATCAAATAAACTGATGATAATAATGCTTTAATTCTACTATTGAGTATTTAGGGTTGTTTATCGTCAGCGGTATTGTTCCAAAGTTGGACAGTTCGTGTTAAGACATTCGGCAATAAATCGTGCTATTATTACGACTTATCGATCTCCATTCAAACTTTGCTTCTCACATTGGTATAGTTGACTTATTACGAAACGATTCTTTAATAGTTTCTCATATAAATTACATACAAATATGATGATCGATCAATTAACAAAGTTCTAATTATTTATTAGCCAATTACGCTTTCATGTTAAATTAATTCACTCTGACAAGACAAAATACTGATGTAACTGTACATTTTTCTTGATCACTAAGTGAGACACTTAGGACTGTTTAAGTGACTATTAAATACATGATAAAATCTTAATATTCTTATAAGATTTTAAGTGATAAATTATGAAGATAAATTTTAACATAACTGTGTCGACGCACGGCGCCCGTGGGAGGCTTTAGCGGAATTTACGGCGGTCAGCTCACACCTCAGCAGTCTTATTAAATTATAGATTTATGTATGCTGAGTTTACGTGAGCGAATATTTTATTTTTACTGGTATTATTGAAGTTATGCTTCTTTGGGCGCATGGAAGAAAAAGGGAGTAAGTATTAGTGCAGATTTCATTTCAGAAGAATGAATAATATGGTTATCTAATATTATAAAATAAATCCTTTATTTTAAGCTTTCACACATATCTAGTTATTAACATGTCGATAAGTAGAAAAGTTGAAATCAGCCCTACAAGAAAGAAAAACATCAAAAAACATGTCCCGTGCCCAACACTACAGATTCTGGTCTGCAATCATCCTCTGATCCTGTAGGAGCCTCCTTGAATGCGTATTAGACATCTATAAAAAGGAATGAACACATTGTTTGTTTGTTTGTTTGCATTGAATAGGCTTCAAAACTACTGAAAATATTTGAAAAATTATTTCTGGGAAGCTACACAATCCTCGGCTGATATATTTACTCGATTTTTTATTTAATTCCGCTCGGACGAAGTCGCGGGCAACAGCTAGCATACTTGTATATTCAAAGTTTATATATATACATGTTAAATTAGTCAAAGAAACAATGGTATAACTTTATGTGTAGTAATTTAGGATAAAGAGGCAAGAAGTTGTGTTATTTGCATATCTCTAGCTATTGTAACTTGCCCCCAATACATAGGTCTCGCGAAAGATGAGATGTTAAATGCTTTGTCTTATTTTACAACAGAACTGAGTGATACAGTTCGCTTTAAATTTCCAGTTCACTTGTATATTGACCGCTTCCACTGTGGAAAGTCAAGTAATAAAATATTTCGTTGTCTAAGTTTTTTTATTTGGAAGGATAATAATGAAAAATTGTTTTTGTGTGAATTTTTCAACAGTGAAAACTCATTGTAAGATTGTATATTTGTTTAGTAGAAGCCTGTGATACCTAATAAGACATAACACAGCAATAACAATGAAGTTATATTCACTTACTAATTATTATATTGCTACGGGAACCAAAAACGTTGGAGAAGAAGTAAATTCTTCTTCTTCTTCTCAGCTACGTAACGCCCCCTGCTAGGCATAAGACAACCCAAAGATTGCCACGACAATCGGTCCTGTGCAACCCCCATCCAGGATACTCGCGCAACCTTGACCAGATCATCGGTCCATCTTGCGGGAGGCCTGCCCACGTTGCGTTAACCTGTCGTTTATTAAAAAAAATACTATGGAAGTAAAATACATTAATATATATTAAAAAAATTGCTTTGTTTGTTTGTATGTAAAGTCACAAGCCTCAAAGCGTAGATAGCGATGAAACTTAAAAACTTTTTACACCCTTTAATTTGTCTTTGTTTCGAAACGAAAACAACCCGCAGATTCCAGTTTTTATTTTCGCTTTAAATGAGCCTATTTACATTGCCAAGTAGCATTATAAAAAGAAAAACTTTTGTAAAAATCCTTTGTATAAAGGAAAATTTGCGTCGTAGTAATAATATGATTAGACAAAGATATCGAAATTCCAACATATTGTTTATAACAAACAAACTAGCTCTTGCCTGCGATCCCACCTGATGTTAAGTAATCATATATTTTGGTTTCAAAATTATTACAATCGTGTTTATTTTTACTTGTAGTAAATAATTTACTTTGTCCAACAACAATTTCAAACCATCCATTTAGTTCCCATTTACCAATAAATAAACTCAACCGTTGTAATCACTTCCACATATTATTAATTATTAATGATAATCCCTCATATATTCAGAATCAATTAACAATGTGAATAATACATAACTGGTTACATCGAAACATGCAAAACTGAAATTACATAAATCCTTTTAAATAACATCAGAAGAAAAAACTAATTCATTAAGAAACAGCTTAACTCACGTGTGATCGTCCGGTGACGGCACCGACTAGTTTCGGACCCGTCGGGGTCCATCTTCAGGGCGAGTGTTTATTCTGAGGACTTCACGGTCGCGAAGAGACGCGACCCCCAATGGGTCCGAAACTAGTTGGTGCCGTCACCGGACGATCACACGTGAGTTAAGCCGTTTCTTAATGAATTAATTATTATGTCTCACGAAAGTTTAAACAATTTAATAGAGGCAAAGACTAGGTGTATATTATTTTATTTTATCGATTAGGCCTACCGATCTTTTTAATTCTATGGACACAATAAGGCCAATGGCATCAGGTTTTATGAGATTTTATATAAAAGCTAACTTTAAAGAAAATGTGAAAAGTATATTATGTTACTCGACATAATGTTCTATATCTGTGCTAAATTTCAAAATCGTTGCGCAGTTATCAAGTAAATATGTAAATTAAACGTATCCCACGGGAACTGTACACATTTCTCAGGATCATAGGTAGTTTATGTGTTCTTACAGAGTGTGTTCTACAACACTAGCAAATTTTATCGAGATCCATGCAGTTGGTTTGGAGATAATTTCTAACAAACATTCATCCATCGAAACATTCGCATTTATAATATTAGTAAGATTAACTAAGTCATTTGAATTCCTTTAACAATATTATAATATTTTACCTCAAAACTTTCGGTGTATTACGAACGATATGAAATTTAAATTTATCATTATACGAATTTCATATAAATTGTACTTTAATTTACATAATATTGTTTTTTAAATAATGAATTATTTAAATAACACGATAAAGTTATTGTAGACTTTAAATCTTGACAATTTCATTCCAATTTATTTAACTCAAAAATTTATAATGTATACAATTTTTATACAAAACTAGCGGTCACCTGTGACTTCGTCAGCGCAAGAAAACACATAATGTGTACACATATTACATACAGACACTCCAATTTCACTAATAAATAAATAGCGAGATTATTCATAAACCTATCCAAGATAGTTTTTACATAATATT
Source organism: Papilio machaon (assembly GCF_912999745.1). Taxonomy (NCBI): domain Eukaryota; kingdom Metazoa; phylum Arthropoda; class Insecta; order Lepidoptera; family Papilionidae; genus Papilio; species Papilio machaon. Next base: position 7,422,418 of record NC_060001.1, on the reverse strand, counting down.
AAAACTTACTTCTTTATCTATAAAATCTAACTGCCGCACTAATTATCCTAAGTGATCAATTACGTAATACCTGAGTTAAGTTGAGATGATTTAGTATTCACATAACAATTCTGAGTGCAAACTGTAAGCGGAGTATCAACTATCAATAAATCAAATACACAATATAACATCAAATCAGAACTTTTAAGTTCCATTTATCTCTAACAACATTATTTTACACATGGTCCTTCGAGCAAGATTTTTTTACTTGAAATTCTTCTCTCAAAATGATATCTGCCTTCTTCTATCTCACACTTATTTCTTAAAGAGGAAAATGACCTTATTTTAATTAATGTAACAATAAAATTCAATTTCCTCATCACAAAGGCTGATATATCAACGCGTTAAGGAAAATACGTCTCAATGGTCTATTAATTTCACGGATTGAAGACTATTGTATAAGCTTACACAAAGAAAAATAATTAAATGTACACAAGAATAAAAGAAATAAGTTACATCTTTAATTACATAATAAAAGGTGTTATGTAATAAATGAAAAGTAATCTTAGCAATATATTTATTAAGAAACTAAAGGAGAATTGTTAGAACTATTAGCTGTAAAAAATACTATAGGCTTTACCCAATTTAAAACCTTTTCCTAAGTTTCAATAATTTAAATAGCCTTGAATCGGTAAAATATCCTGATATGACAATATAGCTTTTACTCCCTTAGTTTAATGCGCATGTGCAAACCAGCCCCCTCTCCTGTCCTCGGCGTGGGTTTAGCCGGCAGCTACGAAGCTTGTGATCAGTTGGCAGCAGGCGAGGGCATTGAGCGGTTGCCCTCGTCTGCTTCCAACACATTATAAATTTGTATATTCAGAAAGATTAATATCAAAATTATTCATGCTTAATTTTTTTTAATATAGCTGTAACCCGCGACTTTATCCACGTGAAATAAGAAAAAGACACAATTAACATTTAAAAGGAAAGAAATGATTTATTGAAGCTGCCATCTATAAAATATTAAATTGATCTTACTGATATCTGATCTTATTGATTGAAAGAAATAAAAATCATTTTATTGTTTTCAACACTTTACAAATCAAAATTTCCGAAATCGACATCAAGACTATTAGGTGACGGTATTTTACTTTGCTTCAGTGAAAACCATATCCGAATCGGTTAAGCCGCATTTGAGATTAGCGCCCACAAACACACAGACAAATAGACAAAATTCTAATAAACGTTACTTTGAATTTTGTAGTATTGATACAGTTGTTTTTTTTTAATATACAGATTCCAATCAGTTACGTTTTGAATATGTGGCCTTCGGTACCAAAAAGTCCCCAACTATCAATTTAAATTTCCATATCTTTTTTTATTTTTGCACTGTTTCATATAACGACACTAAAATTTTAAGTTAGTACTGAGGATTTGGCGGAGGAGGTGACGCACAGTAAGGGAAAATATCCTCTATCTATATGTCCCCTTTTCTATATATCAAGGGTAGGCAACGCATTTGCAATTGTTACAACATGACTATGGGCAGCGGCCGCTTCATTTTTTCGGCGAATTCAGGTATCCGTCTTCTCGTTTGCCATTTTATAATATAAAACAAAAATACTACAGTAAATTTAATCTGAACTCAACTTGGTAAATCCATTTCACAGATTAACGCCCACAAACACACAGACAAACAAACTACATTCTAAAATTTGAGTCCTATAGCTAGAAACCATACAATATTTTTCACATATATTTTCGATCGATCAGTTTACGACGTCTCGTGGAATATATTTCCTATATTAATACTAGCTGTCGCCCGCGTCTCCGCCCGCGCGCATTTAAAATATACTTAAAAGCGGTATGAAAAATAGATAGTAGCCGATTCTCAGACCTACTGAATATGAATATAAAATTTCATAACAATCGGTCAAGCCGTTTCGGAGGAGTACGGTAACTAACATTGTGACATGGAAATTTTATATATAAGACTAGCTGTCGCCCGCGACTCCGTCCGCGCGCAGTTAAAAAAAACTAAATGGGGGGGAGGGGTTATGAAAAATAGATGTTGGCCGATTCTTAGACCTACTGAATATGCTCACAAAATTTCATGAGAATCGGTCAAGCCGTTTCGGAGTTCATGTTCGAACCCCGTGACACGAGAATTGTATATACAAGATTAGCTTCTGCTACTGCTAAAAAAAACAATTATAAGACGCTATAGCTATAAGTAGATAAAAGCCGAATAACCAAAGACAGTCGTTATTCGTATTTCAAAGAAATATCAATTAAACAAAGTAAATAACGCGATAACTCAATAGAGAAAATGTATCTCGAGTAATTAACGAATAAATGAGAAAAGGAAAATCCAAGAAGAGCCTTTCATTATAATTGTGAACGTCTAAGGTTTAAGCTTTCAGCAATGCCAATTTACTTAAAACGATGAGACGGGATATTGGACTAAAAACTCTAAGCTCTGTGAAATCCTTATTGTACACTTAAGAACGTTTGTGGAAATAATTTAAGAATAAATACAATAGTATAATTAAATTTAAATAAACAACAAGGTTTATCTTGTTCTGCTACAAATATAATGAAAATTATTCTCTTGCTATTTAAAGTGTATTTTCAAAATGAAATTGCATCGCGCTAATTATTATTATTTTTACAAGCAATATGTCCCGAGTTTTTTTTTTTTTCATAAACTTCACCAGGAAAATTTGTAATTAAAAAAAATAAATACAGTGTAATTCGGGTTCAAATGGAAAACGAAGTGTGGGGAGACAAAAGAAAAGATGGGTCGATGATATAATGACTGCTGGAACAAGTTGGATGCATTTGGCCAAGGACAGAGAAAGATGGAAGAGGATGGAGGAGGCTTTTACCCAATAAGGGGCCACATAACAAAACACACAAACTAGTTTACATAATCTGTTTTATATTAATTTCATTGTTAAGTGGAAAATAAAGCTTAAATAATTAAATAAAATTCGGGTTCTACAGTAAACTATGAGTAACAATCTAAAATTTACCCGTTTCTTATTACTACCGCTTTGTTTCGAGCAGATGTTCACGAAAATAAACTAAAAAAAATTGGTTTGCAAAAGCCGAATGCTTTTAGTGTTAATTGAATTCTCTGAGCTAGGCTCTCGGTCTGCGTGGCTAAACGACGTTACGGTAAAGTTAGACTTTACTTGCACAGTTTGCACCAGATATTGTTTTTGTTGCTCTCAAAAGGATTAATAAATATACTACCGTCTGGTAGACCGATAACTTATGTAATCTTGAAATTACAGGAATACATATTGTCTAACGATTAAAAGTCTATATCTATATATATAAAAGAAAGTCGTGTTAGTTACACCATTTATAACTCAAGAACGGCTGAATCGATTTGACTGAAAATTGGTGGGCAGGTAGCTTAGAACCAGGAAACGGACATAGGATAATTTTTACCCCGTTTTCTATTTTTTATTCCGCGCGGACGGAGTCGCGGGTAAAAGCTAGTTGTGTATAAAAACCTTTAGCAAGCAAGCTTCATTACTACCTCTTCCTATATCTCCCACTCCCGCTTGCCACTAGTACACAGTGTAGCCGCGATCAGAACAGAACAGTTCTGATTTGTCAGTATATGTACGGACAAACAATGGATAAATTGTACTGTCTAGTGTTCTAGCTCACTATTCTGCTACGTGTGAAATTAGTTTTACCTCACGTCAGTTCAGAAATTTATTTTCAGAGAGCCTATCAGGAACAGCTACGACACGCGCCTTCGTAACGGCATTGACGAAATATGTCGCAATTCGCAAGAGTTTTGAAAAACTTTGTCGCGAGTATTCGTGCTAGGCCCTCAGTTGGCAGTAAGCACGTTCACTGTACGTTGCTTTTTATTACAAGTGTAAAAAATATGTGAAACTACTGTTTTTTAATTTTTTTTTAAGTTTAACTAAATGGTTATACATACGTACAACATATTAAAAATAAATGATGTTTCTAAAGAAAAAAATGGTTATTATGAGAAAACTATAAAAGATAGATATATGCTATCGCGGACTTTTATTTAGCACATTTAAAGAGCTACAATTCGTCCACACATCATTTTTATGTAGGTCCTATAGTTTAGCCTACGTAAACGCTGAAAGCAAAAATGTCCCTAATTTTCGCAACAAATTTTGAAGCTATATTCAAAATCTACTAGTCTTCTAGTCATTAAAAAAAAATGGGACCCATCTGCAAGAACTTCCTTTCGATTAAAATATTTTTTATCAAAATCGGACCACCAGGGGCGGAGTTTCGCGGTAACACACATAAAAAAAAAACAGTCGAATTGATAACCTCCTTCTTTTTGAAGTCGGCTAAAAATGAATCAAATCTATGCTTAACACATATTCATCTCACTTTCCTTTTTCGGTCAAACAAAATTACTTTTGAGAATAAAGTCCAAATGATAACTAGAAGTAAAGAAATTAATATAAAAGTTAATACATATTTAAAATCTACCATTAAGCTTTTATAGTCCTCTTGTCAGCAGTGGAGAGATTTCTTTCATTATAAGCCATTATTCATCTTCTGTCGGGTGAAATGATAAGGGAATTTGAAACTTGGGAATCTCAATTAATTATTAGGTTACTTCACTGAAAACTTATTTCTGTTACATATTTGATAGATGACAATAAAAATACTTATTTCAAATGCAATAAAATAATAAGACTGTCGACAAATATATCTGGCCCAGTGAAGGAGGCGCTGAGTTGCTATGGCTGTAAGTTTTATCAGGAAATTTGTAAAACCTAATTAGGCATAGACCATATAAGATAAATGTCAAGACGTGGCATTCCTATGACCTTGAAAGGGTCGTGCTGATAAGCTATTGTCTAGATATACTTATGGCCACTGGGTTAGATAAATTTATCGATCTATAACCCATAATTTGGCGTATAGAGATAACATTGACGTGGATGTTTAAGTAATGGGAATGAGGTTATGCATTAACTGTCAAGCATAATTCATTTCGAAATAGTCGGTTTATCTTGTTTTATTGATTGACCGATTTATCTTAATTGCAAATCGTGAAACTAGTTAGTTATATTTCAATACAAGTCCATTTCGTGACAAAGTTCATATTAATATAGGAACGGATAATACTCACGAACCGATGTCCTGTGTCGGCACCGACTAGTTTCAAGCCCATCGGGCGCCCTTCATTGAGTGGGTCTGGTATTATTTCGCGAACGAGGCCCGTCACTCACTGCGCGCTTGCGCTGTAAGGGCGCGTCTTGAGGGGGGGCGCGGTGTGCATCGGCGTCGTTGACGAGGTTGATACCAAAACGTCATCGGTGTTGTTGTTCAAATTTCGGATTCAAGGTTGTCGGTGCCGACACCGGACAAATGTACGTGTGTGTTTTAGTCGTTTCCTATATTAATTAATGATAATGTCTCACAAAAGTTTGAATCATTAAAAAGTTTATACTACCAACAATTACTTGCATAAATGTTTTAACGCAAATTGGAACAAAAAGGAAAAATAAAAATAACTTACGATGCAACTTTACCATGTTTTAAATTTAATGTTACAGTATGTTTAACAATAATCGTTATGGAAATCAACGATGATTTTATTGGAAACTTTTCATTTATGATCCGCTTCTAAACTAAATATCAAAAGTGACCAGAAAATTTTAATGAATTCGGTAAATAATTAGGTCACTCAATTCATCTGAGGACGAAGTTTATTTCAAAAATGAACTCAAACTATTAATGGTTGAAAGTTTACCTTTGATACGACGAGAAAATAGTTATTAAGAGTTATAATAATAATATAAAAAAGGTATTTAGAGTATAAAATAAACATTATCTAGGCAAAACTCGTGAAACAATTAAGTTGAATAAATTACCCGAACTTTTAATGGCCTACAATTGGTCTCAAACCATTTTTTGCATTCCCAAGTTTTTTAATTATTCTTCTAAGATTTGCAAAAGCATTCGAAAACACCGATCTATGGTTTAAGTGACGATTTAATAATTTTTATACTCCCTCTAATATAAAGTAACTGAAGAAATGTTTTATGTCATCTTAAGGATTTATTATAAGTTTATATACATCTTCAACATATTAATAAATAATCGAATCTCAATAACTTTGTATATAAACAAAGAATTTGTGAGCCCAAAGCGCAAAGAAAGATATAAGACATCACGTAATAATTATTTTACGTCCCATTTATTTTAGCAAATTAACGCTCTCCGGTGTGACAATAATTGAAGCGTGCGTTATCTACGACAGTAACTATTGGGTCAGGACGTTAGCCCTGTCAGGGTACTACCCTACTATGGTTTATGAGACGATAAAAATGGATTAAAAGACAATCTATCCATAAATAAATTACAAGGAAGTAGTTGAATATACCAGACAAAGGAAATTGGCATTTTTATAACAATTACTATTCATGAGGTTGTTAATCCAAATAAGATGTCTTAATAATTATAAATATCTTTCGATGTATTTTTCTTTGAAAGTCCATCCTCATTTCTTAAAGAAAAAAATATAAGGACTTGTACTTACATATTACAAAAAGAAAATAATAAAATATGCATTTTAATCTGGTTAATGCGTGGAGTAAATCCCTGAAGTATGACAGTAGAAAAATTATCCGCGCAACGAATATTTCGCATTAACTAATTAATCATAAGTTAAAGTAAAAATCACATTTATATAAATGGATAAAATTGTTTATTTAGACTAATTATTATTCATCAATTATGAACAAAACTGGATACTATTAATTTTTTGTTTGTGACATTTGACATAACCTTTGATCATTTATTGCTTTTTAAGCATTAAGAGGTTTATGGTAAAGTTATACCAAAAAGACAATTTGAATGAACATCCAATTTTGGGCAGATATTGACAGCAATTTGCTACGTATTAGAATTTGATTCGAAGCGAAATTGCGCCTTGTTGTATAATGTGACCCAAATTCTACAATCGAATTGACTAACAAAAATCAGCGGAAAAAAAATATAGGGATTCATATAAAGAAATCTAAGTTTTAAAGAATTGTAAACCTCAAATGGCGATGTGCCGGCCATATTGCTCGCAGAACGTACGGCCGATGGTGCCGCAAATTACTGAAATGGCAGCCACGGATATGTCGATGCAGCGACCTCCCGCAAGATGGACGGATGGATCTGGTCAAGGATATCTCCAACAAGACTTTGATCTTTTAAGGCCCTTCGAAACGTCTCGTTTGCCCCCCTTCTCTTATATAAAAAAACTACTATTGTATGGTTGCGCGCGCTCCATACACACAATGTTGAATCGTCGACGCTAATCATTTGTTTGGTCAGTTACATACATTGATGTCAGCTGTATAGATTTACTCCGCCATCTTGAAAATTACAACGACTTTTCTCACGACAATCTTAACAAGTAGGTTGCGAGCGACTGTGTTTTGCGTTGACAGATGGAAATATCGGCAACGCGCGCTGTGTATCTTTGCGACTGTGATTGGCGGGTTTGAAAGAATTATATCTCCTTGTGTATGAATGGCCTAAGATGAATCCTTTCACAGATTTAAATTATATTTACAAAGAACTTGTATGTTTAAATTACTGCACTGAAACAATAACAGTTATAATCGTCTTACTAACTAACAAAACTCATAAAGGTCGTAACCTGTTATTTTACGGTTTTAACTGTTTTTCCTTTGTACAATTTGGCCATATTCCAAACGTACCGGTGTACCGTGTATAGCATAAGTTGAATCTCAAAGTGCGTAATAAAATATTCAGAAATACATAATGTGAAGGCATTTTGAAGATAAACTTTTTCGATAAATATTTTAAAAATAAAGTACTCTGACCATTTATTTTTTTTACTATAAAAGCAGTCGTACTTCTCGTAAACTTTCTTAAATTACTAAAATCTTTAAAGTTTATGGTTATTTTAAATTTTTAAACATATTTCCATAGAGATTCGTACCGTCAACGACAGTTCAATGAATTTTTACGGCATCGGTTTTCCATTAGTTAGGCGACACGTGCGACTACAAGACGCTGCAGCGCCATTCAGTGGAAAAAGACTTTAATATTGTAGACTCTTTGAATTTCAAAATGTTAATAGTTATAATAATAATAATTAAAGCCTTATTCACTGACCTTTTTAATATACATGCTATTCTTATAAAGCAGTAGTATTCTTGAATCTAAAAAACACTTATGCATTAAGGGGTGATTACATTGGAATCATGCAGACGTAATCGCACCATTCAACGTGCAGGTATTATAAAGTACAAATTAATTTTAATGCATGTTTCATTTGAAAGAGGAGAAGCGAAATCGGAACAAACAGTAAATAGCGTTTCAATTCAGTAACGAGAATCGAGGCTGAGACTTAATCATCTCAGAATGTATTGACAGAACCAATTGAAAGCGAATGTGTTGTCAAATTCACTTGATTACATAAAACGGTTACAGAGATGACACGTGAGTGTGACATAATCCGTTTCAAGGAGGACTTAAACGTTGATCTCAACGACGTCTAAAATCTTTACTTTTACAAACTTAACAAATCGATCGTTAAAAAAACATCAAACCAATTTTGTTTTCTTTTATTAATAAATTATAAAAAGCTAGTTTTTCGCATTAAAGTGGATTTTATATTGCACTGTTCTTTTTATGAATAAAAATGTTTTTAATGAAAAATCATATCCCGGCATTTGAATTTTTATTTCAAAAGCACGGATTTATTTCGTAAACATAAAATAAATTTTGAACGTCTATTATTTTAATAAAACCATTTCGTAAAATATTTCATAAATTGAACGCCAAATAAATAGCTTTTTAAGACTTAAATCAAAGCAAAGGATGAATTATATATTTTTTTAAAAAAGTAGTATTAATTTCGATCCATTTAACTATGTACTTCTATATATATTTGTAACCAGGAAATACCACTACAGAAATACTTATATTAAGACATCCTTATATATTTTTCATATATAATAAGAAAAGAGTCAATATTTTTTTTATAATTAATGGTTGCAAAACAAGCAGTCACCTAAATTCGTCAAAGTAGCAAAGTGACCGCTGCCCATAGACACACGCAATGCATTGCCTACCGTTAATCGATAGTACATGAATGTTTTATACAACTGTTTCAACAAACAAAACCCCAAGTTAAAAACACATTTCATTGTGTAAGTAGACATAAATATATCGTACACAGATATATGTATGTTTGGTTTATCTCAAAAGTTCTTTGTCCTCGTTTGCTGAAGTAGTGAGCTACATAAGTTTGGAAATGGCTTTGTTCAGAGTCGTTTCCGTTTCACCGACGACAGGCAATCAGTGAGCAGAAAAACTACATACTTCAAAAAATTGAGTGTGAAAAAAGGTACGAACAAAACAAAAGAAATAGCTTTAAAATGTTGAATTTTAATAGTCAGAACATACGAGTATAACTGGTGTTAATTATATAAAATAATATACCATCTAGCGAAATCTTTTAACAGCAGATATAAAATCAATCTCGAATCATTTATCCTAATCCTTAGTATTTTTAATTATCATTCTTAACATTTGGTATTAATTTAAACGATCTAAAGATGTCAATAGCTATCGGAAAACATGATTTATTGTTTAGAGCGATCGAATAATATTTATACTCTGTTTCGTTTGTTAATAAATAATTTTCCTAAAAGAAAATAAGTTGACTCGATTTATAATATAAATGATTATCATTTTAGAACATCTTTATTCTTTTTGGAGGAGAAATGTAAACTATAAAATATTAACAAGGCGATTTATTTTTCAATTTAATACGTTATTTTTGTTTCTAAACGTGCTTGAAGCGAATTAATTTCGTTAAAGTCGTTAAAACTTGCAGCGTGGTCAGCGCAGCACGTAGCCCAAGTGTGCCGTAGCCATGACCCGATAGATTTTATTGCCTTTCCGTGCGCCAAACTATACTGCTTTTATTTTTAATATAAACTTTAAAGAATTTCCTATAGGATTGTACGGTTAATTAGAAAAAAAAATATTAAGGTATTGAGATTTAAAAAATGCTTGAGAAAATGCAATTAATATTTTATATAACCATTTGATTGACACAGTTATAAAATGAAAATTTACTTCAACACTCACTTGGCGTAGAAATCTCTTATCAAATTTACACTTAGGGACACCCTTAGATCTCTGAGTACTTCAGGTATTAACAAACTAAGTAAAGCATGGATAGCTGTTCACAAACTACAATATATTATATTTCTAAGAAACGAATATATCCACATATAACTTACAAAGCTGATGTTCTTAAGTGCGTGTAATAATAGCTGTCATTTTCTAAGTAATTTGCTATCTAATGTGTGTAATAAAATGCTACGATGTTACATAAAAATTCGTCAGTAAGGGTTCCTTTGTTGCGCCGAGTGTGCGTTATGGAGGTTCATTATTCACAGATGCAATTCCTCCTTATTCCTTTAACAAATAAACGTTTTATTTTTGTAAAAAAAATCATTAATCACGAGCGTATATAAAAGATTAAAATAATATACAAAGATAACTAATATATATTCCGATAGTCGTATCGGAGAATGAAGTGATAGCGAAATGCTTTGATCAACATCTTAAGAAGCTCTCGCTAAACAGTTGGATTAAAAGCCAGATACAAAAGGCATTTTAGAAACCGCGCGGAAAGTGAGTTGATTGAATCATGGTATTCCCTACCCAGTGGTGTATCTATTTTGTTATTATTTGTTTTAAATATATTATATAGTAAATAAGTAAATAAATGACTATGGTTACAAAGATAATGAAATAAAAAATCAGTAACCGTCCCGAAATTTACCGGTGTTAGTAGAGTTATATATTTAAATCCATTCCAATGTTATCGTATGTAGCATAAACAGATTGAACGATTTCAAAGTAAATAAAGAGTGATTCCAACTCAAAATTATCGATTAAATTCGACTATTTTCTAGGTTTTTTTAATCGATTACTAGTTTTTAAATAAAGCTAATATTTCAAATTACGTATACTGTTATTCCATTCATGTCAAATAATATATATGTTAGAGTCGGCGTGCTTTCAGAGTAATATGTCTGGTGCGACGAATCACATCGAATCCACAGACAAATTACGTTCCGTCGACATAGTTGATTGGTGAGGTCGGTTTTTGTGCGACAGCTTTATCGGTTATTGATTTCTATACTGGAAGGATAAACTAGTCCTTTATACATTCAACTTATAGTTTCGACTTGGTAAGAACTAGGTCAAGTTTAATAACTATTGCCTAAGATCTAGTTTTTATTAAATAACAACTTTACAGAACCTGCCTTGTTATAACTCTTGAATGTAATGATTGCAAGCAACTTTTTGGAACGAAGTTCCTTATGGCGCGTTGTGAAAGGGGGCTAGACGGAAAAAATTCTTACGAAAAGTTGTCACGACACTTTTTGCTATAGTAAGCTATTGTAAGCTGTGCGGCGTCGCATGTTTTTATGTCTGTCTCTCTCTCTCTTATAGAAAGCAAGCCAGATATTTTCATTTCTATTTCGCATTGAACAGTGTGGTGTCGCGACTTAAAAAAAAAATATTACAATTCCTTCACTAATTAATTGAAAGGAACTTCATTCCATCCGGGTGTCCCTTGACACCTCCCAAGTTTTTTTTTTTTTTAACACATTTTATTTTTTGTTGAACTTACTATACGAATATGTGAATTTAAGCTATTATAATTCGGCTTCAAGTTTTCGACGATATGTACTTTATTATCAAATCTTTGGTTTTACCAAAGACGGTGTATTCAAGATGTTAGAAAGCAAGATTAGCGCTTTACAGCTATTTGAGCCGCAGCCAAACCGGTCTAAGTAAAGCGCTTTACTTATCAGTAACAGGAATTAAAACCTTTATTAACTATACTAGCTGTCGCCCGCGACACCGTCCGCGCGCAGTTAAAAAAAAACTTAATAGCGATATGAATTTTTTATGCTGTTAAAATGTAGCTTATATGACACGTTCGTAGATTTACCATAGCAGCGCCATCTATTGATTACTTACTCAACCCAGTCGAAAGGTATCGACATCTGTTACAATCATTTGGAGTTAACAGATAATTGTGACTGTCAAATAATAACAGACAAATAATTAGCAATAAATTAAAATTGCGACTATAATTTAAGATTTAAACTATCCTATCTCTCAAGTTGGATCGAACTACACATGGTGTGCGAATTTTATTATAATCGGTTAAGTGGTTTAGGAGTCCATTGAGGACAAACATTGTGACACGAGATTTATATATATTAAGATTAAGATTGTTATAAACTTACGTAGAAACATTGTTACTGGGAAAAAATAACACAGCGCAAAAGTAACTAAAGTAAACCCATTCCAACTTTCGAGCAAATCAAAGGCTTTCCGTTATAAGCGTATAAAGCGGATTTTCATAAGCAATAAATCTGAAGTTGTCGATTTGTTGTTATAGGACTCATCACATTCCGGTTTAACTACGCCATCTTGCTTTCGTGTTCAAATATTTATTCAACTTTTCTCTGAAATAACAGAAAAGTCATGAATTTCAAAAATACTCAACACTATTCAATCCTTTTTCTTATGTTTTTGTAAATTTGAAGTTTTAACAACAAATCCCTTAATTCTTCATACAAATAGTTACTAAAAGAAATTACACTACATAATATAAAGATAGCATGTTCGAACGCGATTGTGACAAACTTGACATGTGTGTGATCTGCACTGGTTCAAAATTTAGGTCACATAGACTTCAACTGTTGAGCTGTGATTCAACACCTAAATTGGCAAATTCACGGCTCATGGCAATGTATATAACTGTATATTATATGCGGCGAGCTGTCTGGTGATTCGTAGTTCGAAGCTCGAAACCAACTATGCAGATACAAATTGAGCTGATCTCCGAGCCGGTTCACTGATCTGCTTCACACATGAGAACCTTGAGCTGATCTACAGGTCATCAATTTTAGTTGAGTTACCCATGACTACAGATGACAGACAGAGTGTTATAGTGCAAGATATTTATGTGGCCCGGTGACCGAAAGTAAAACTAAAATAGCTTGTCTTGTCGTCATTTTGCCCTTCGGCATTTTCCCGCAGAACTAACCATTATGCCAACTATTATTAATAGCCTATACTTATGCCGATAGGCTAGATATGTGGTACTATAGTGAACTCTCATCAAATCTGCATACAGTTATTTTGTATACCACGTTTAGACATACTTCTACAAAACCTTCTCAACCACTTTTAGTTCTCGAAGTTTAAACGTATTTATTATTCATTAATATAAAAGGCTACTTTATTTCAAATTACAGTTTCGCATGTACAGTTAACAAGTATCTGATTTTGCACTGGGTTGAGGAAATGGCGTTTTATTCAAGACGAGCACGCAATCCGAATGCATGCATAATGCGGCGCCGTGCTCTGCATACCACTGATCTCTGCGATAGCTGCGAGCAAAGGGCTGTTGAAGTAAATTAGATTCTTTACATTTACAACATTAATTAAACTCGACGTTCATATTAGTTACGTAAAGTTAATTTGATGATGTTTGCCTCTCCTTATTACCATGCTGAGGCATAAAAATTCTTGAATCAACATCACCCTCATCTATGTTGGGAAACAAAATATCTGAAAAAGTGAAATATCACATTGGTCGCCAAATGTGAAATTTGACGTTGGTTTACTTACATAATTTAGGCGCTTAATAGAAACGAGGAATAATCTGACCCTGTAGGCATGAGAGTAATACTAAATTACAATAGCGCATTAGCGCCACCCTGTCAGCTAAAAAAATGTCACAAGATCCTAGTCGTACTATCGTTGTCTTGTTTTATTATGTCTTGTATATCATGCTAGCGATCGCCCACGACTTCGTCTGCGCAAGTTAAAAATAAGTAGCCTATAATATAACCGCGTGTATCAGCTACTTTCCCCTGAAAGTCCCGTCAAAATCGGTCAAGCCGTTCCGCTGAATACCTGGAACAAACTAAATCCTGCCTCCTCAGGAATGATTTTGTTCCAGACAGACAGACAAACAGAAATTTTAACAATTGATTTTTCGGTATCGGCAACGCAAACATCAGGTGTGCAAAATAAGATTTTTTTTTCGATACAGACTCTTTAATTTTATTAAAATAGATATAGATTCTATGACTAATTAGGTTTTATATATTGCCTAACAGAACTGATCCCGATAGCAGCGTCTCTCTGACCGGGTCAAATAAGGTTGTCAGAGTATACACACCCGCGAATTTTACCTTCGTGTTAGTCAAATGCAACATCAAATATAATCGAATAAAAAGTATTTTCTTCGTAAATATTTCGAAATGATTGAAGAGGTTCAGAGTTACCGCGTAGCTCTCCGCGCGACCCAATTCTCGTCAACACAAAGCTGAGCTGTTACATGCAAATATATTCTACATTTCCTACCGCAAAAAAAAACCGAAAGCGTCGACGCCGAAAATATAACTTATGTTGATTACAAAATATAACCTTGTCACATTATAACAATGAAGATATTTTTGCATTTGCTAAAATACTGCTTTGAAAATATACATTTAGAATTTACAAAAACACAATTCACAATTGTAACCCAGAGATTAGTTCTATTTGGCGCAGTCCTAGCCTCTTTCAAATTTTATTATCTAAGATACAACCTTATCAGGTTAGTGCAGGGCCGTATTAACCATACTAGGCGCTCGGGTGGAAAAATAAATCTAGCGCTTCTAAATGTACTAAATTAATTGGCTGGCGCCCCTTAGGACCTGGCGCCCGTGCCTTTTAAGGCCCGGTGGAAAACGGGCCTAGTTTCGCGTACTCGTAATAGTGCCCTTTCCAGAGTATTACCCCAATCTGGGTTAGATATTTTTAAATATATTTGGTATGATCTGTTAAATTTGATGAATTTTTGTTGTTGTTTAAATCCAATAATAAAATATACATCAGAATTACGTCCAAACAGTGTGATAATCAGAAAATAATCAGTAAATTTAATTGCATTTCAAACTAATTTGCCTAGACTCAATTCAGCTCGTTAAAACTTTCCGGAAGTTCGGTTCCGCTTTGACACAAACAAATTTGGAACTGAAATGTATAATGTTTTTGTATCTTTATTTGTTTTGATGCTGGAATTCAAACTATTTTTTTTTTAATATAATTCTTTCCCCTTTATTAATATGCTATTATAATTAACCTTTTTGATGACATGACCTCCTTGATACATTAAATTAATACGTGACCTCCTTAGTCGGAAGCGGACGACAGAAGCATTGAAATTCAAGACCTTTCCCATATCATAATCCAGAATCCGTGCCTGTTGACTACTTCTTACTATGTTCAATCTTCCAACGAAAAATATCAATTCACATTTACTTACTTAAAATTTTATCTATAACAAAGGTTATATTATATAAGATACTAGCTGTCGCCCGCGGCACCGTCCGCGCGCAGTTAAAAAAAAAAAAAAAAAACATGAAAAATAGATGTTGGCCGATTCTCAGACCTACTGAATATGCTCACAAAATTTCATGAGAATCGGTCAAGCCGTTTAGGAGGAGTACAAGTTCGAACCCCGTGACACGAGAAATTTATATATTAGATTTTTCATAACAAAATTATATAGGACGTTTATTTTTTAATCAAAACATTGGCAAAAAGTTTGTTAATACGAGGAAAATTAACTGAAAGGTTCTATACTCAATATTATAAAGAGGATTGGTTTGATTGTTTGTTTCCATTGAATAGGTTCCGAAACTTCCTGCGAGTTATTTATAAAATGCGTTCATTTCTTTGTAAACTATATCTCATGAGCACATCTGAAGCTTTAAGTGTTTATTTCAAATAGCTGTGTCAATCTTTAAGGAAGGATCTTTTATTCTGAAGGACCGTAAGTCACAATGTTCATCCATCACTACAAAAGATCCTATCGAACAGTGAAAAATAATGGTAATACTAAAAATCGACTTTCCACCTCAGTTGTTTTCAGCTCAGTGGAATATCGATTTATTAATTTAAAAAAAATGAAAACTCTTTGCTCAATTATTTTAGAAGACACAAATTAGTTAACCTATATTTAATACTAGCTTTTACCCGCGACTCCGTATGCGCGGAATAAAAAATAGAAAACGGGGTAAAATTTTTCCTATGTCCGTTTTCTGGTTCTAAGCTACCTGCCCACCAATTTTCAGTCAAATCGATTCAGTCGTTCTTGAGTTATAAATAGTGTAACTAACACGACTTTCTTTTATATATATAGATATAGATGTGTATCCTTTCTATTAATCTAAAACTTTTTAGTGGAAACGAACAGGATTTTCTTTATATTAATAAAATTGAAATACTTTCTTCGCCATAATAAAAGTAAAAGTATGAAAGTTCTATTGAAATAATTCAGAGAAACAAAATTGGCAAAGGAGAAGAAAAATCTCTTGATACCATTTGTCACTATGTGAAATAAAATACGATTTCGGGTAACGTTTGGAGAAACTATTTCATATAAGAATATTTGTGTAGCATTTTATACTTTTACAATAAATTTAATTTTAATCAAAAATATTTACAAAAATTATTTCACATAATTTTATGGAATAAGTTGTAACTGTATAACGTGTAATGTGTAATGTGTAATGTGTAATGTGTAATGTGTATAATGTGTGTAATAATTATAAAAGTAATGATCAAAAAACTACCAAAAATGTATCTTCTACTTTTTTAACGAGCAAACGGCCACATGAATTCGCCGAAATGGCGCAGCGACCGCTGCCCATAGCCATTCGCAATTGCAGATGCGTTGCCTACCCTCAATCGACGAAGGAGGAGACGCACAAAAAGAGAATATTTAACCTTCCTATGCATCTCCTCCTCCATCAAATCCACCTCCCCTTCCCATCCTTTCCTTATAAGAAAAGGGGTGGGAAGGAAAAGAGGACTAAAATTAGACCTCCGGTACCACACTCATCAGACAAAACACGGAATTACTTCCACTTGACGCCTGTCTTCTGTGTGGTCGTGTTCACCGGGCGAGCCGACCAATTCGTGCAACAGATGTTGTTGCTGGCGTCTACCACTGTTACTTCTCTTCTTCTTTTCAGCCATGTAACGCCCACTGCTGGGCATAGGCCACCCCCAAAAGATCGAGATGATGATCGTATCATATACTAAGTGACTAATTTGTTAAGTTGATTAAAATTAATTCTCTTAAATACCATATGTATATTTAAAAAAATGCATTTTGTATACAATGCATTTTTTATCTCTCTTTTCGCTTCGCACTAAGAAAGTGTACTCAAAGCTTTGTTAACCTCGGCTACATAAACGAGTCAAGTATGTCATGTCAGACTTGAAAGCTGCTTAGCGTTTCTTACTTGAATTACACGTACGAGTATATCAATGGGTTTTAATACTTCGAAATACAAAGCCATTTATCTCATTTTCTAAATAATTAAAAACTTATCATTAACTTTTTAAATATTTACAAATAAACTTTAACCAAACAATTGATTCGTTTGGTAACATCTGACAAGTTTGTAAAAGTTTCTACTTTCAGAACTAGTTAAAGTGAAATCACTTAATTATGATTGACATAATTATTTATTCCTTTACCACTCTAATTGCTTCTAACACTTTAAATAATAAAATTTGTGGTAAACCAATCTATTGGAGTAAAACTCCACTTGGTGTATTACAAACCTATATTATAAACTAGCTTTTACCCGCGACTCCGTCCGCGCGGAATAGGAAATAGAAAACGGGGTAAAAATTATCCTATGTCCTTTTCCTGGTTCTAAGCTACCTGCCCACCAATTTTCAGTCAAATCGATTCAGCCGTTCTTGAGTTATAAATGGTGTAACTAACACGACTTTCTTTTATATATATAGATTTTGTCAATCATTATATACATTAATATGTATACTATTACATGTGTATGAGATAAGATACGCTCAAAAATAATAAATTAAATTTTTTATCCATTTTAGAAACAAAAAATTGAATATTTCTTCAAAAAATATATATCCGACAATCCCTTTTATAAAAACTGATCTTTATTGGAGCGCAACTTCCTCTAATTTGAAGGCTTTTGGAATTTAATGGCTACCATTCGTAAGCGTAATCGCCTTCTTTAAATCTACAGAAAATCACTTTATCGTCTCTTATTTCGTATCTGTTTGAATTTTCAATTGAAATTGCCTTCAAAAGGAAATTTTGTAGTAAAACTTAGAACAGAATTAACGGGTCCTTTTAACTAGATAGTAGGAGAGATTTTAATTTATTAAAATTAGCAAATGCGAGAGTAATAAAAACTTAACGGTCAAAGTCGCGGACAAAAGCTAGTAGGTTATAGATAAAGGAACGAGTAAATTGTACATTTATCTTGACTTCCGAATACTAAACTATATAAAAAAGAAACCTTTATAGGCGAGAATCATTGTCCGGTCCCGACGGACTACCACCATAAGCGAGAAATTCAGGCTTGAGAAAAACCTGTATAAGCGTGAAAAATATCGTGATACCTTGGATTCTTGCTTATCCAGGTTCGACTGTATCTGTCTTCCCCAATTTGTGATGATATGAAGGTTATCTTATTTTATCTAATATATAAAATTCTCGTGTCGCGGTGTTTGTGGTTAAACTCCTCCGAAACGGCTTGACCGATTCTCATAAAATTTTGTGAGCATATTGAGTAGGTCTGAGAATCGGCCAACACCTATTTTTCATAACCCCCGCCCCCCATTTTTTTAACTGCGCGCGGACGGAGTCGCGGGCGACAGCTAGTCTTATATATAAAATTCTCGTGTCGCGGTGTTTGTGGTTAAACTCCTCCGAAACGGCTTGACCGATTCTCATAAAATTTTGTGAGCATATTGAGTAGGTCTGAGAATCGGCCAACATCTATTTTTCATACCCCTATAAATTTTTTTTTAACTGCGCGTAGACGGAGTAGCGGGCGACAGCTAGTACTTTTTATAATTAACTTAAAGATCGATTATTCCAAACTCGACAACCAGACATAGACAATGGTGAATGATAACAAAAAATAGATGGAAAATTATTAATTTTTCCGTCCCCAGACAGATACCTGTTCGCTTATCAAAATTACACAGCCTTAGAAGATTTGTAATTTATTCACTTCTAATTTCATTACGATGATTTATTGAAAGTGTCAGCTTGATTTAACGTTTTCTTTTAATATTCATACCAAAATTGTACTAAAAATGTTAGCTTTTTAGATTAAGTCTTTATAACTTAGCATTATACTAGCTTTTACCCGCGACTCCGTCCGTGCGGAATAAAAAATAGAAAACGGGGTAAAAATTATCCTATGTCCGTATCCTGGTTCTAAGCTACCTGCCCACCAATTTTCAGTCAAATCGATTCAGCCGTTCTTGTGTTATAAATAGTGTAACTAACACGACTTTCTTTTATATATATAGATAGATAGAGGTTACATGATTTTTTTTAAGAATTTACATTTTCGGTGCGTTAGATAACGTTTTATTTAGATATCACGGGATCGTTAATAAACAACGACTGATTTAATTAAAAAAATTAAGAAGATATGTCACGTGCGACGTGGTAAATGAAACTAAACGTATGTGTTCAAAATAAACAGTAAAATTGAAAAAAAATGTCCATTTTTACAAAATAATGATAAAGTAACCATGTTAATTCTAACGAAAATGGACAAAGTGCCAAAAGGTTAACATCTAAATATCCGATTCATTAAATATTTATAAGCAACCGAGTGGACGGTCAGCCAAGATTAAATTCGAACCTTATCTAAACCTTATTAAGGGCACGTCAATATAAATTAAGGTTTGAACAGAAAGTTTAATACATTAAACAAAAGAAGCGTGGAAAAAAAGCATATCAAATTTTTGTACGATTTTTATTTACTACTAGCTTTTACCCGCGACTCCGTCCGCGCGGAATAAAAAATAGAAAACGGGGTAAAAATTATCCTATGTCCGTTTCCTGGTTCTAAACTACCTGCCCACCAATTTTCAGTCAAATCGATTCAGCCGTTCTTGAGTTATAAATAGTGTAACTAACACAAATTTCTTTTATATATATAGATTAAATTAATTATCTAATGAGATGGGCTAAGCGTCTCTTCCTTTCCACATACATACATCTACTCATACATACATTTCGAGTATTTTAACACTTAAAAATAATTTTTAATTTTATCATGCATTCCATATTAATTATATATGGTAGCGTGGCCGAGCGGTCTAAGGCGCTGGTTTAAGGCACCAGTCTCTTCGGAGGCGTGGGTTCGAATCCCACCGCTGCCAATTCTTTTTTTAATAAATGTTTTTATCACTTCAATAAAAAACAAATGACAAGAGGGCTATGATATAATTATTTTATCATAAAGTTTTTCGGCAGGAAACCTACAGCAAACGAGGTTTTCACAAGTTAGAAATAAAAGTTGTAGAAGATAACTTTATCGTCGTTTAGACACTTTTATAGAATTGAGTTCTTTAATTAGTATTAAAGCAAAGTTTATGAATTCAATTCTATTGTAATATGCGAAAGTAATAAATTATGTAGACTCCCGTCGCTTTCGATTCCTCCGCGTAGCGCCTTTGTCACAGTATGACATACAGCCGCCATCATCAGACCGGAAACGCATTACGTAATCAATTCATGAGAGGAAAATTCACTTTTTCACAAGATATTAAAAAATATTCGGATTGTTTATGCTTTTAATATTATGTACTTTCACTACAATAGCCAATTATTTTAAAAAAATACAGTAAAAAAACAATAACTCAATTCCCGGGAGAAAAAGACGACGACGCGGCACTCTTGAAATGGCGAACAATGGATTGCGAAGGTTCATTCGGCCACGCCAAATGGAGGTCCGTGATCTCTGCCTACCTCGCTAGGTTACAGGCGTGAGCTGTATATATGGCAATTTTATGACAATTTTATTACGACAGCCCACGGAAGATTATGAATTGAACGACGCCCCAGTCTTCAAGATCAGTTCAGCTGTTTTGATCATAAGCGGTTGTAAAGGTACGGATCAACTCCCACCTGGGAATAGTTACAATCCATAAAATCACAAATAGGTACAAGCAAATACAAGCTTAGTTCACTTTACTTGGAGCAAATGATCGATCAATACGTACACTAATTCAATATCCAATACAACATGCTCAATTTACAAGATTTGAAATTTCAAAAGCCGGCAACTAAACCTCATAAAGGTCCGTCCTGGATCCCGGCTCTATTGTGCGGTCTTATACTTTGACTGTAAAGATACGGACTGGGCAAAAAGCCGCCGCCCCGCAGTTATAATTCTTCTGCTTCACGCGTAGTGAGATAAAGGTAACAATTATACATTTACATGTCACTTTAAATTTCGACTGCAATGAAATTTGTATTAAAACATGTTATCTCTGGTTTTTTTCAAAGATAATGTGAGCGATGACTATAAGTGTCAATACAAATGTCATTGCTGTTGAAACCCGTAGTCATACAAAGACGTAAAATGGACACATATTTATAAATTCATGTATTTATTTTTCAGTTAGACTGAAAAAATTACACACATAAAACTAGCACACAAGCAAGCAAGATTAGTTTAGTTCGTTTTTGTTTCAAAGAGAGTGTGAAATTGAGAATGCGCGCTTGACAGATCCTGCTTCTTAAAAGTCAAAGGTCCTGTACAACAAAACAACAGACTCTCGTAACCTCGGTCATAACAACGTTGTATTTTACATGCGGATTACTAACCGAGGGTTGTTGAGACCAAAATCCCCATTTGAAGTATATTTTTATCTCCGTTTTATCAAAGATAATGACAGGGATGACGATATGTTGTATATAAAGATTGTGATCTCAGAAACCAACAGTCAGCAGATAAAATTTCAAGCTAAATAATAGTTTTTGATTAAAATTTTCATTATATTTATAACAAAAGGGACATCGTTGAGCCAGCGACTAAGTTTTCAACGTATATATAGGGCATAAAAGACTGTAATTGTAAAAGTTAATTAGTTTAACTTTAGTTTTTACAGCGGTAGATCCCGCAACAACAATGTTTGTTGGGTGCACGAATTGGCCGGGTCGACCAATGCAATACCACGACCACACAGAAGACAGGCGTCAAGTGGAAGCAATACCGCGTTTCGTCTGATGAGTGTGGTACCGGAGGCCTAATTTTAGTCCTCTTTCCCTTCCCACCCTTTTCTTATTAGGAAAGGATGGGAAGGGGAAGTGAATTTGGCAGAAGAGGGGACGCATAGGAAGGAGAAATATCCTCTTTCTGTGCGTCCCCTTCTCCGTTGATTAAAGGTAGGCAACGCATCTGCATTTGCGGATGTCTATGGGCAACGGTCGCCTCGCTATTGCGGCGAATCTAGGTGGCTGTTTGCTCGTTTGACACCTTATGATATAAAAAAATAGTTACATCGAATTAACATGTGCTCTTTAAAAACGTGTCTTTTGTCAAAACACATTTTTTTTTTATTCTATTTATTAAATACAATATAACACCTTATATATTTTTTCAATATAGCCAAAGTTAATCTTCACATTCGTTATGATTTAAATAAATGCGTCGCAACGTAATTAGTAATGACAATAAATTGTGATCCGGAATAAGCCTGCGAACGCCGGCACATAATCTGCGCTAAGCCTGCCGACCCTCTCTTATATACGACTCTATTATTGCCTGGATTATATACCCACTGCTACTACATTAAATTTATTTAAAAATATTAAATAAAATATTTAACCAGTGTACTAAGGGTCTAGCAGGAATATTTGTCACAACCGCCATCGTATCGTAAAGAAAAATTTTGTATTGAAATCTGTGCAGCGCCCCCTATCGAAGTACTCCAAAAATCTTATACTAATTTTAACATAATTGACGATGTTAATAATACGAAGGCGATTGCTACTGGTCACAAAACAAATGAGCGAACAAACACATCCGAGAATGCTTTGCTTTAATCTTCTTTAAAATATTATACAAACTTCTGTATCTCAGTGCAACAAACATAGATTTAGCAGTTGCACATTCCCAGCAAGTTGATTCTGAAACGTCTTAACCGGATTAACAGACGCAATTTCGTTTTCATTACAGGAGAACTGTTGCCTTGTGTGTTGTGGTATTGCATTGTAATAACTACGCTTTGTAGAGCAAGAACATTAAATATTAGATTAAATGTAACAATTCCACATAAATGAGTTTTCACTACATTTCTACGATAAAACAATTCTTATTAATATAACAAATCCACTCTGAACAGAATCGGGAAAAATCCTAAATCGAATGATTCGAACACGAACATAGAAAATCAACCAAGCTACATTCCACAGGGAAAACGATTGTCGTTATTTTCTACTTCCCGTGCTTTTTTAATCATTTTGTTTAATTTTTGACCTCATTTTGTTAAATTTCTAAAAACATAAAAAGCGCCATCTTTTAGACATCGTCGGAAAGATTCCAATTTTAGATTTCGCACACTGGAATGTTGATTTAATGTTATATTGCATGTATAGATGGCGCTATTTTTATTAATAGTAAAACTTGAGCTTTGAGCAGGCCTAGTACGAAAATATTTATGACAATCGACATGGTATCATCGACAAAATTTGTGTTATTTGTGCTGTCCCTTATTGGGCATAAAGTACACCAAAAATCTCACACTGGTTTTAATGCTACGTACCTACCACACATTTTTATATCATAGTGGCAAACGAGCAAGTCGCCACCTGAATTCGCCAAAATAGTGAAGCGACCGTCTACCTTTAACCAACGGAGGTGAGAACGTACAGAAAGAGGATATTTCCACTTCCTATGAGTTCTCTACTCCGCTAAATCCACTTCCACTTCCCATAAATTCCCTATAAAAAGGGGGGGAAAGGGAACTTAACCTTTTGTATGCAAAAGGTTAAGTTCCCTTCCCAAAATACGAGTATGTTATATGTAACATACTCGTATTTTAGAATACAAAATATTTTATATTTAATACACATTTTAAATAGCTTAAAATGTTTTTTATAAAATACTTTCCTCAAACAATTCCTAATTATTGTTCTATATTGCAAAAACCCATTTGTATCAAAAAGTAAAACACTTAAAATCTTTAGGAAATCATAAACTTTTCTTTACTTGGTTCAGGACAATATCTAGAACAAAATCCTTACGCCATAACAATATTGTAATTAACGCCGGACGCCTCTGTCTATGTGTACAAATTAATAACAATCGTTTAGTTTGAATCGGTCATTGCACGACCTTTCAACCCGGCCAGGGGCGCCCGACATTTTGTAACTTACAATTATTTTAAAATGAAACTATTTTAATTGTAATGTCATTTCATAATTAAGTTAAAAGTAAAAAATTTACCTTTCTAAATATTATTTTATAAATATTAAATGTTATGAGGCAGTATAGATTCATTAGTCATTTAGATTACCACGTCTTCTTCATAACATAAAATAGATCAAAATGTGCCAGCAGTAGATCTATAAATCAACATAATTGTCATTCAAACATCACACATGTACTACTGTAATTCTACGATAACAATGAGACGATTACAGTAAAATTATTAAGAATACAGAATTTTATAAACACAGATTGCATTGTGAAAATAATTTGAATGAACATAAAATATACTTATACTCTTTTATTTAAATAAATATTTTTCCATTTCAATTTAATTAAGACAATCCGAATCTTAATCAAATATGATTTTATGGCAGAAAATTATGTGGCTCAGTAATTGAAAATATTGTTTATTGCTTATTTTAAAACGTTTTAATAAGTTATTTTCAATTATCCGTATCAAACTGATGATCCAAAATAACACGTCAAAAGCAATCACGACACATATTTAAGTGTATTTATTTATACCGTTACAAAATCCACATCAATCAGACCTGAGCCGAGTCCCATTGTCGAGTGGTTTATGTTATTTCCGAACCAATACTGACACGCTATAAACTTTGATAATTGCTGTTAACGATTGTCTTTTGAAAGTTGTTTTCTCAGGAATTGCAGGATTAAAATGTTAACACTGAAAACGCCACTACTTTTATTAAAATGATTAACGGAATGATCCACATGGAATATGTGCATTTTATTTTCCATTTATGTTCGCCCAAGACTCTGTCCCGTTGGATTGAAAACTTAGTTATTAGCACATAGATTCTTCCACTCTATGCCAAATTTCAGTGAGATCCGTTTAGCGGTTCTGGAGGTACACTATAATTATAACAAATATCTATCCATACATTTAAACATTCTCATTTATAATATTAGTAAGAAGTAATATTTTAACTTAAACCATTAGATTTTTGTTAAACGGCATATTAAAATTTAAACCTTAAACAATTACTCCAGTCCTAATTCTAATATGAAAAAAATCTACTTAGAATGAAGGAATGTATTATAACATACACATACAACTTGATTTAACTAAAATGATGCATAAAATACAGTTATGATTTCCTCTCAAGAAATAATAGAAGTACTTTCAGTATTGAATTAATAATAATTAAATTTGTAATTTATAATTGTGCTTAGCACTAACGGCGGTTATAATGAGGTAAAAAAAAGTTGAGCGCGTCTGCAATGATTCGCGCGACCTCTGCGCACGCGACGGTCAGTTAGCAATCGTACGCGAGACGATCCACATATAACGAAGTGTTTTGTTACGCCTTTGATATTATTTACTTATAATTAAAGTTAAATTATATCGATAATAGCTTTAGAGATTAATACTATTTTTATTGTACAAACTATTGTAATATTATTTTAATAATCAGAAGTTCATTGTATTCGTTTTTTTTTTTATTTTAAATTTTTATCTGTGTATATATTTCGTTATTTGAAAGTGCCAAAATATGTAATTATAAAAAATGTGAACTGCAATAGAATGCTGCAATTATAAAAATTTAAACTTTAATACAATATTAAGTATAGTTATTCAGACATGTTGTGGTTTTTGTGTTTGTTTTTGCCGGCGTCTGCCCACGTGTTTGAAAGTTCGCAGAACATCACCAGGTTTGTTTATAAACAAAATGAATTCATTGAATCTCCTTTAATGTGGTAGAATTATGTGTTTACTTATTATTTGCTGTTTTTATTTTTAAATTATGTAACGTTACGAAAAAAATAAAAGATGCAATAATTTTTTTCGCGCGCTTTTTCTTACGGTTGAACCGATGTCATGTGACTAATAACGATAATCAGTATACCTTTTAATTAAAAATTAATATCAATACTGTATCTGTACTGGCATCGCTTTGATTAAATATATTGAAAACATTTTGTACTTTCATCTTCAATTACAGCTATTGTTTCCAAGACCTAAGTAAATTTCGATGCAAGCCCAGAATCCAAGATCATGTATATTCGAGTATTAATACAGCGAGGTGTTTTACAGTCGCGGCATTACAATATTAAATTCGCAATATTCTTGCACGCAATCTAGAGCAAGCTTTAGTTCACTTTAGGTACTTAAATAGCTTTAGTTCGAAGTACACGCGAAATGAGTCAAGCATATGTTCTATGTATAGTCTGTGCAATTTAAAGTTCATTTCCCGCGGAGAGCAGCAATGCAAATAAAAAACAAAGCTAAGCTAACCATTTGTTAAACTAAACGATGAAATTCAATCCATAGATATTTCTCACAATTGTTTTTATACACTTATAATCCTATATTTTAAATGGCGAACAACAAAAACTTTTTTGTTAACAAACTAGTGATCATGTTTTATATGGATGGACATTTATTTTTTAAACATTTTATAATAATATTAAACATTATTTTAATTGCGGATAATTTAGTATTGTACTGGCGAAACAATTTTTATAATCTGTGAAGTAGTTTTTTAGTTTAGTCTTTAAAATTATACAAAAATGCGAGAAGAGAACTATTTTAGAGTTAAGCTCACTATTATTTCACCACTTTCCAATTGTATAAATATATGTAACATTGTATTTTGTATACAAACTTTAAATAAATACATAAAAACTCCTTTTACAGTTAGGTTTAATATTAATAGTGTGTAGATGAAGTTATATCGTGTAAGGATCACGTCTAGTTTGAAACATCTTCTTCCCTTTTTAGGCATTTAAACGAAATTAAGATGTCTACAATTCGACTCTTTTTTCTAGAAATGTTCCGTGCACTGATAAAAACCATCTATTCCTGGCGCCGGGCGTGCTGAGTGCGGGCGGCATCAACCGAGCCTGCATCTCCCGCTTCCATCCTGAAGGCCCAGCCCGCATGGTTATCACACTGCTCGCTGATAATGGAGAGTCGACCACCGCCGCTAGAGATCTTCCACCAGGTTTGTCAGCTAGCCACAAGTGAGTCTAATCTTCACTACGGGGCCATTAAACGAATATTTTGCATTCATCAGGTGACGGTGGCTGCCTCGATATATCTGTGCCGCTGCGGCCCAACACCAAAGCTGATGTTATTGTCAATATGCGGTAAGTTCTACATAAATTTTACAAAAAAACACTGGCAGCGGTGGGATTCGAACCCACGCCTCCGAAGAGACTGGTGCCTTAAACCAGCGCCTTAGACCGCTCGGCCACGCTACCATATGTTATAGAAATATTAATTGTACTTTGAATTCAATGTATGGATTTGTAATCGCCATTGTGTACATAGATGTATGAATATTGAAAATTTAAACAAAGTAACTAACTCTTCAATAACTATAATGTATAAAATGGACACTCGTGAAACAATAGTTCATTAAAAAACCGGTCAAGTGCAAGTCAGACTCGTGCACCGAGTGTTCCGTACAAAACTGTAGGTAAAAATTAACGATTTTCGCAAAGTTTCCTTTATCTGTGCTATAAGACGTGGCTTCGTACAAAATTTCAAGTTTTCTTCAAGAGAGAAGTACTCTGTAGGTATTGATTCCCTTGCGAGTGTCGAAACTTGAGAAATAAACGGATGTATCTTTTGATAGCGTTAGCTTAGAAGTTTGATTTATTCACTGATCCAAGAGATAGTAGACCTGAGTATAATTCTTGAGCAAAAGGGTCTTAACAGACAGACAGACGGCCGGACAACTAATTGATCCTATAAGGGTTCCGTTTTTTCCTTTCGAGGTGCGGAATTCTAAAAATCAATTGACGATTGTCTGTACCCATAATACTTCTGGGAAGAATAAAAATCAAATACACCTTAATAATCGTCAACAGAAGCGAAAGGAATACAAAAAAACATTCCTTATTTCAAAGATTCACTATAGGATTACTATTTCGTAAGTCCACACGTCTATAATTCTTTCGCCAACACTAAAATCCACTTTCCATATATCAAGTGGCACAAAAGCTGCACCCGTATGTATCTATATTAAAGATTTTAATCTGGATATATGGAAAATCTGTTTTATCTACGCGCAACGCCCTCTGTCGATAAATCTAGATCTTGTCACAAAACGGCGCGCTACTCGTATAACGAAGTTATCAAAATTGGTCTTTATAAGACAAATCTTGTCTATGACAGATGTTAAAAGTTATTTAAAAAACAGGGCTTATTTTGACCAAATAATGTAGAATAGGTTTAAAGAATTAATTATCAAAAACACAAAGAAAAAGTAAACTAACATGAGAACAATATCGTACACTATACATAATACAATATGGTCGCCGTATTAGTTGTCAATTTACTTTTTTAAAACAATCCAATATGTATTGAGCTAACTTTGATTCTAATCGATTATAAGAACTAAAATTTTTTATGGATGAATGTATAGAGTAATAAAGATATAGAATACAATCTTAATTTAAATAAATAAAGTACTACGATATAGTATTGAATTGAACTTTTACTGTTTAATCCTCTCTCATAATCTGTATCTCTGAATGGTCTATTCGCTTATGATTGTGCGTATGTCAGATGCTTTAACATCCCAAGAGAGATATAATCATATGAAATTTATTCCCAAGAGCGTCAAGAGTCGTTTAAAGTCAATTACTACGCACCCTGAGTCAATAATTATTTCAAAGAATATTTTAAACTTTCGTAACACATTATCATTAACTTATATACGGTGTCGGCACCGACTAGTTTCGAGCCCTTCGGAGACCCTTCATCAGGGTGAGTGGGACTAGTATTATTTCGCGGACGCGACCCGTCGCTCACTGACACTAGTCGGTGCCGACACCAGACGTGTGTTTTAGCCGTATCCTATATAAGTTAAAAATTCAAAGAAGTTACTAAACCTCGTTTGTAATTTTTTTTTTTAATTTCATTCCTACTTTTTCATTACATGTTCTTCGTGTGCTAGGTACCCAGAGGTTGGGTGCGCGTGGGAGCGAAGATTAACGTTACGCGTGGCTGGCGCGCGCGTGCTTGTGCTGCACGTGCAACGCGCGCGCCTCCGTCCCGGCGACACCCTGCGCGTGCGCGCCATCGCGCTCAAGCCTGACCTTACACCTGCACATGGCAACGTAAGCCTAATACCTCTATCTACATTGATTTGATTTACAGTCGAACCGAGATAACGAGAGTCTAAGAGGCCGCGATATTTTTCCCACTTATAATCTCTGTAACTCAAGTTACTCATTTATGGAGTTTGTCTGTCGCGATCGGACAAGAACTTTCACTTATAGAGGCTTCTCGCTTATCTAGGTTCGACTGTGTTCGATCTTTCGAACTAGTCTTTCCTAGTTTTTAGTCAATTTTGATTCTTAAACAATCGAAAAACTTGTTTTATCATTTATTAGCTTTACACTTATTGTTTGATATATTTATTATTAAGAAAAGTGTGATTTTCTATAGCCATTAAGGCTAAAACGGCGAAACAAAACGGAAAAAACATTGCGGGAAAAGGTTACCTATACTTTAAAATTTACTGGATTCCTTTGAATTCGAACCCACGCCACCAAGACTGCTGCCATTAGCGTATCAGACCTCGCCACGTTACCTATTGTTTCCTATTTTAAACTTACTGTATTTTTTAAACACTTATATTATTGTATAACTTTCTCATTTAAACAAGTCATTGTCTTCATACGCAAAAACACGTTCGTAAGTAAAAACTTAAACGTTTAAAAACTTTGTAATAATAAAATATAATTTTCCACGACATAGCTTCACAGATAAATACATTTCTTAGAAGATTGAGCAAAAAGAGTTACATCTCATAATATGTAACTCTTAAAATTTAAACCTACGTGCGTAGAATATTAGGGTATGTTGTAGTAACTGTCTACGATCCGTCATTTGGTGAAGTGTACGGGGAATTGCGACGATCAGTCATTTGTTAAATTGCCAGTTTCGACATCTGCCAATGATTGATGAAAGCAATATGCCGTTTTTATATAAATTCTACGACAAAAATGGGTGTTGTTTTAAACTAAATATTTACTATCGTCTTTCAATTGAGATATGTGAAACACGGAACACTAAACGACTAGACCAATTTAATACTAAATGCTGAGAACAAGTTTGACATAGTTTATTTGTGTAGCAAATATTTAGTTAGCAAATTATCTAGTGCATTCATAACTATCTATCTGCCAATCCAATACGTTTGTATTAAATTATAATAAATCTTTTTCAATTGAATATAATAATTTGCAAAGTTTATAACAACCACACATAAGACAGGCGTGAAGTGGGAGCTAATCCGCGTTTCGTCTAATGACTGTGGTACTGGAGGTCTAATTTTAGTCCTCTTTCCCTTCCCACCCATTTCTTATAAGGAAAAGATGGGAAGGGGAAGTAGATTTTACGGAGGAGGGAACGCATTTGAAGGGGAAATATTCTCTTTCTGTGAGTCCCTACTTCCATCGATTAGAGGTATGCAACATCAACAACACAATTGAAATTGCGGATGTCCATGCGGTCGCTTTGCTATTTCGGCGAATTGAGGCGATCGGTCGCTCGTTTATCACCTTAAGATATATAAAAAACACGTAAAACTATTCATGTAAATACAACGCGACTGAATATTTAAAATAAACTTTAACCATATTGGTGTAACCTAATTAATTAATAAACTCAACAAAACACCGCCAATCGTTTAAAAAATGAATAATTTAAAATTGCCGTTACATTATCAACAATAATCTTTAATTACCGGCAAATACTTATGCGACCTCTTTTCGAAAATACTTCTTAATTCCGATTCGAAAGTTATTATTTGCCAGTCACATTTCTCTTTTACTTGACACAAATGTCAAATAAAGTCTTTCGCCGTGTCTATACTTTTTGATGATCTAGAACAAATTAAGATTAAAATAGATATCAAGACACTTAGCTGTATGTGTGGCAACCCTAGGGTTGCAGAGTGACATACTCTTTGTTTTTAATCTAGGTTTTTTTTAGTTGGTTGGTTGTTATGTGGCATTTAAATTGCATTGTTTATAGTTCAACATGAGCTCGATAAACGGGTTAAGGTATACATGAATAAATCCGTCACGTCAGTATTTTTGACGTCAATCCGCTTTTCTCTGTTTCTATCTCTTTTTTTTCAAATAAAATGAATGTAAAGAAAATGTTTTTTGTCTACTTATTGCAGCAGTGGAAACACACGGTAAGGAAACATTAATAACAACAATCATAGTCTGAAGTTATAATAAGACTCTGGTAACGGTAACTTGCTCAAAGTCGAAGACTGACTTTTTGACGTGACTGATGTATTCATGGATCCTAAACTTTATTCTCCGGTGATCAACTTACACTAGTCTTTGCCAGCGAAAGCTTTAGCTGGTTGATCTCGTTCTCAACGGAACCGGTCCACATTAACTGGAGCTTCGAAGCTGACGAGTGTGGGGACCGGTTGGCAAGCTGGCACACTTCGAGTGCGTATAATTAATAAACAAACCCAGTAATAAATAGATGTATAATTTACTTATCGCTGGTTTTTGTGAACAACATCTATGTATAAAACATAGCTTAAAATATGTTTTAAACGGAGATTTTTGTCTCAGAAGCCCACGGTAAATTGATAAAGACTGTAGTAATTTTATTAGGTCAAAGTGGCTTCAACCCTGGCCACTAAAAAAACGGCAATTATTTTTGAATGAAAAAAAAAGTTTCACATCTCAATTGGAGCCAGGTCTTCAAATCTCTGTACGAACATGAAATTTAATAAAATGCGATACATTTTGAATGATAAAAGTAATTGGCTAGTGAATGCGGAAAAAGTCGATTTTTTTTTAATAAGACTCGTTGCTGCGGGCAATAGGGTCAGTGGGTTAAGGTCACCGGGACGACGCGCAAATAAACGCGACTAAGTAAATACTTACCATGCAATTTGTTCGTACGCGAAATGTTTTTGCGAAGGATTTTTTGTTTGGTTTTTAATTTGTAACTGTAAATTTTAAATTAAGAAACCAGGTCATTGGTTATTTTAATGTCACATTTGCGATTCATATCTTGAACAAGTTTTTATTTTATTTCTGGAAAATAACGAAATTTATGTGATTATAAATAGCCTGACTTAATTGAAAGAGAAAGTAGTTTTTTTTTTTTTGGTAAATATAAGTAGTATTGTAACTTTATATACTTGTATCAGATAGAAGAGATGTGGTTGGAGGGTCCGCGCGGCGCGTGGGAGGGCGTGCGCGTGGCGCAGTGGCGGCAGCTGCGCACGCGCCTCGGTCTCGCACAGCTGCAGTACCGCCTCGACGACCACGCCCCGCCCGGCCTCTGGACAGTCAGAGCCCGCCTCGCTGACGGATCGCAGGTCAGCACATAGCACACAGACCAAACATAGACTCTCAGTTCCACACATTCAGATGAAATGAGCTTGTTATCTATTCACTGACCCAATGTGGGTCTTGGCCTCTGACACAAAAAAATAATCGGTCTTTAACCATCTTCTGCCAGTTTCTGACGTCAAGGGTGTCTTAATTTGTTTGTGATAGGGCTCCACATCTTTCTGGGTTGGCAACTACGAGCTGCCGCCGTTCCAGCTGACCGTGCGGCACTCTCCCCGAGTGTTGCGGTCCAGCGAGAGACTCGTGTGGACTGTTTGCGTCAGGTTACAGTGATTTTTCATAATACTTTGATGTACACCAGCTGTGTAGAGTTCCACCTCACCCAGTGAATTTCCCTCCAGGTACCCATGGACGGAAGCAGTGGAGGGCATGTTAGTGATCAGGCTGCGTGGGGCAGGAGGTGTGGGGGGAGGTGAGGGAGGTGGCAACGCGGGCGTGCGCACTGCTGTACGTCTGCGTTCACCCCGCGCCTGTCACCGGCACGCTGCAGCTGCCCGCCGCGTCGGTCTGAGCGGCCCCAACTCTCCAGATGTAGTTGTAGCTGACTTTAGCTTCCAGGTATAGCTTCTACCCAAAATTACCTAAATGTATACTTTATACATGCTGAAGTGGAACTTTATTATTTGATATTTTTACTTATGCTTATGTGATATTGTGTATTGCAGGAAGAAGGAACAAGAATCTGGCAGAATACGACCGTAGTGTCCCAAGTTGTAGACAACCCTGTGACCCTTGAATTTCTCACAAAACATCGGGCGGTCGTGTCCCCGAGCTTACCGTACAAGTTGAAGGTAATTTTTCTTGAATTAACTCCTAAAAAAGAGCCACTGTCATTTTGTATTTAAAATTTTCATTTTAATTGGATTTCACGTCTGTAAAAATAGAGCCAGGATTATAACTATTGTCTGAAATCTAGGTGAAGGCCACTCGTTGGGACGACAAACCCGCGTCAGGGGAGAGCGTGCGCGTGTGCCGACGCCCCGCCCCGCGCGCACCAGACTCCTCCCCATCCACCACTGACTCCGCCCCCCGCGACACCTGCGTGTCAGCACAAACGGATGGTCGCGGCATCGCAAGAGTTATGTTTACTCCAGATGTCGACGACAGCGCTTTCTACGATTTTGAAGTACTCATACATTTTTAACACACATTACTACAATTCTAGATCTTCGCTATATTGGTTTCTTAAATTATCTTGTAGGTGTTGTATATTTATTTTGTTTTTTAGGCGCGTCTGCAGAACGCGAGCGCATCTCTGCGGCTGTCAGTGCGGGCGGCGGCCTCGCTGGCGGCGCTGGGCCCGCTGCGTGCTGACTCCCGCGCTGCACGCACCCTCGTACCTCTCTACCTCAACCTCAGTGATCTCAGCAAACCTCTCACTGTACACTTTGTGGTAACACTACTTTTTTAATACAATTACATTTGGATTTAGCAGGTCTATTAAGTTCCGGACGTAGACTCGGTTCAAAATGCATTAGGAAATTTAGTATTATCACTTTTTAAATATTTTTTCCAGGTTATAACTCGTGGTGGTATAATCTACCGCTGGGGTGCGACAACTCAGTGCGCGGCGGCTCGATCCGGGAACCAGATCGAGCCAGCAGCCAGGAACAGCTCGTGCGGCAACCCGGGGCGCGTCCTGCCGCTGGACGCCGGCCTCAACAACCTGGATGCCGACTCCAACCAGCTCGAGATGAACGCCAGCGTTGCGCTGCTGGACCGGCACCTGCTGCGAGTCATGTTGCCCATCAAGGTCACACACCAGATGTGCCCCGACAGTCACCTCCTCGCGTACTTCTACCACAACGGGGAGCTCGTCAGCGCCAGCAAACACTTCGAGATGGACGAGTGCTTTGCCAACAAGGTATGATAATTGAATAGACTCCAGACTAAACCTGAACTAGCGGTCGCCCGCGACTTCGTCATCGCGGAAAAAAGCCTATCTTATGTCCGCGTGCCGCAGCTACCTTCTTTTTAAAGTCATGTCAAAATTTATCCAACCATACCGGATATTACCCAGAAAAATGCAGACAGACAGACATTTTTTACCGATATTACAGACAGATACTCCAGTTTTATTAATATGTACAATTACAATCTATTTATTAGAACTGTACTTGTCTTACTGGTCTGACATTGCGAACTTGTTCATTTTTCTATTTGTCCTGTCCTCCAGGTGGAAGCGAGCTGGACATCCCGGCAGGTGGCGCCCGGTGCGGCGGCCACGCTGCAGCTGAGCACGCCGGGGCCGGCACTGTGCGCGCTCACTGCAGTGGACAGCGCCGCGCTCTGGATGCAGCCCCAGCCTCCACTCAAGGACACGCTGCTCTCCGCCCTGAAGAGACTGGTCGAAGGACATAGGAACCTCACTGAGTACGACGCAGCGGGAGAGTGTTTCCTAAGTTAGTAGACGCGATAAAACTAGTTACAATTGAAAATATTGTATAATATGTAAGAGCAAATTAAGTCTATTTTCTAGCCTAAACTTCGACTTTTCTTGACTCCTGAGGATCTATTCATCCCTAGTCTCTTTCACTGTTGCTAACTCTGTATTCCAGCGAGCGATGCTGCCGAGCTGCCTTCCAGCAGCTTGGAGCTGACGCGCGCGTGGTTGGCGGCGGCGGGCGTGCGCGCACTCGGCGAGGCCCCGCCCCCGAGACGCTGCGGCTCCGCCCCCCCACCAGCCCCCCTCATGCAACACGACGACGTTCAACCCAGGACTGACTTTTCTGAGGTACATCTTTCAGTGCCAAATTATTTCAACATCTCATCGACTTACTTATCCTCTGGCTTTTATGATACTGTCATCATAAATATGTTCTTTGTCTTTTCCCTGCTATAAGTTAATTTATATAAGTTTAGAATCTTAAATCAAATAGCTAATGTTCGGAACTTAAATGCTTTGCCAAACTTCGAAAACAACGAGAACAAGATAATTACAGATTAAGCTAATCTGATAGTTTACCTTTCTACATCGCAAAAGAAACCTTAAGTTAACCACAATTAGGATCAAATTGGGTTGTTTAAAACTCGTGTACCTCTTGCAATTTGCAGTCATGTGAAATTTAATAATGTATGTTATGAGGCGAGGCTGCCGACTAAAGTGTCCTCAGAGGTTCCAAGTTACACTTTAAGGTTGTTATTAGCGATTAGCGACATCTAGCGAACGATAAAGTGCTCTATAATTTGCAATTAGAGTCCTCCGAAAGTTTTAGGTTCAGGGTTGAAAACAGAAATTGCATCGCTTCGGAAATTATGACTTGAAATAAATTATACAATGGATTAAGAGGTCAGAAATGATGCAGAAAGGAAGTTAATATTCTTTTGACTTAGTTACCAATATTTAAATATACTAAATCTGATTCAATTTGACTAATATCTATGGTCCTTCGAGCCGGATCTCACTCTGTCCTAATTACAGGCGTGGTTGTGGCGTCTGGTGGCGGTGGGGCTGAACAGTAGTGCAACAAGCACTGCTCGAGCGCCCGACTCCATCACCCTGTACGAGGCGGGCGCCGTCTGTCTAGCTAAGACGGGCATCGCGATATCAAGCCCCGCTGTGTTGCAAGTGAGAAAAAAACTACTAGCAAAAGAAATGTTCAAATATTTCGTAAAAAAGATCTCATGACTTTAGAAGAAAATCTTACGTAATTTCTGAATAAAGGTAATGTTGTTAATTTCAGGTGTTCCGCGAATTCTTTATACACGCTGACGCCCCCAAAACACTGCGTCGTGGTGATAACACTATAATAAGATACCGACTCTTCAATTACCTATTTGAACCACTGAGCGTGAGTACTACTAGTATAACTTTATACACAAACAACTCATGCCTGTGACCCAGAGGGGTAGGCAGAGATCACGGACCTCCATTTGGTGGCCAAACTCCGCAATCCACTTCTTGTCATTTCGGAAGACGAAACGTGAACGCGTCGCCGTCTTTTCTCCTTAGAATTCACACATATGTGCGTCATATAAATGTACATATGTAATTCTAAAAACGTTTTGGTACATGACGGGATTTAAACCCAGGTTCTGCAGATTACAAATCAAGTGCTAAACCCCTGAGCCACTGATACTCCTGTAACATAATAAACAAAAAAAACTGTAAAAAAAAAATACGGGCCTTAAGAATCACTATTAAAACAGTAATTTTTCTCTGACTTCTTAGTAAAAGACATATAATTTGTCGATAAGAAAGATCCAATTAAGTACATAAATATACTATAATTAGTCTATGAGACGTTTCTTAATAAATACACAAGAAACTATGATACCCAGGTTCAGATCCAAGTTTTAGCAGACCCACACCTAGAGGGCGCTAATCGTATTGAGTCTGCGTGCGTGTCCGCACGCGGCAGTGCGGCGCGGCGCGTCGAGGTGCGCGCACGCGTACCCGGCACCGCTCGACTACGTATACGTGCACAGGCCACTAACGACAACAAATGTGGCAACACTAATAAAAATAACGTCAGGTTAACATATTTTATATAATATTTATTTAAGCTTTGTACACAATATAATTTTTGTACAGTTCTCTTACAGCTGACCATAACATAAAAATAGGATGTTTAGTGGGACATATTCAAGGAGTAAATTGTTCATTGTTATAACCGTGGGTTTACACTACGGGACAATGGTAGAGTCCGCAATATTTATTTTACGAATTGGTTGGCTTGACCAGTGAAATACCACAACCACAGAAGATAGACAGCAAGTTTACATACCTGAGGATTATTTTCGTCCTCCTTCCCTTGCTACCTTGTTTTTACAAGAACAGAATGAGATGATAAATTGGATTTAGCGGGAAAGGGGATCCATAGGTAGGAGAAATATCTTTCTGTGTGTCCTCTTCTCTGTTAATTAAAGGTAGGCAACGCATCTGTAAATGCGGATATTTATGGGCATTAGTTATGGCTGATATTTAATTACTGTCGATTTCCATTATCGTAACACTTGTGTAATAACATCTCAGTCATAATCTTTGAAAAATAAAACAATATGAGAGAGAGAGAGATAGAAACAACACAATGAACATACGACTCCATTCGCGTGGAATTAAAAAAAATTAATTAGTAGCCTATGTGTTCGTCCAAACTAGATCCATTGAGCCGTTCCGGAGATACCTTCACACAAACATCCATCCATCCATCGCATCCAAGCATCCATCAGTCGCATTTATAATATTAAGATTATTATTTTACAGTGACGAAATAATAATAGAAATCCAAGTGGAACCTGAAGGTGTGCCAGTACAAGAACACAAGTCCACAATGCTCTGCGCATCAGGTGAACTAAGTTCAAACTGAAAACATTTTTTCAAACAAACTGAATTCTTCTTATCTGAAACTTGTACCCAGGGTCATCAGAACCGATGGCATCCAATGTGACATGGAGTTGGAGACAATCCTCAGCGGTGGCAGGTACCGAGAACCTCACTGTATGGGCCGTGTCTGATGCAGTAGGACCATTGCTCGCTGTGAGTATACCAAAGATATTCCAGAAGACAGGCAAGTGGAAGTAATTCCACGTTTCTGATGACTATGGTGCCGGAGGACTTAGAAACAATAATATGTACAAAGTGTTTGACATTTATGATTATTGACATGACAATTGTCAGTTCACTATTTGTCAAATGTATGCAATATTTTTTTAAATACTTGCAACACTGTTGCTCTTTTCCCCTTCCTCTGTAACTGTGTTAGCTCTGTTGTGCGCTGTTTTTTGTTCATAATCCATAAAGGACTAATTTTAGTCCACGTTCTTTTCCCACCCTTTTCTTATAAGGAAATGATGGGAAGGAAAAGAAGGAAAAAGGAGGAGATGTATAGGAAGTAGAAATATGAGCTGATGATGATGAAGTTTCGTTGAATATATTATTGTGATGTGTCAGGATGCAGACGCGTTGGTGACACTACCCCGGGGTTGTGGGGAGCAGAACATGGCGCGTCTGGCCACCAACCTGCTGGCGCTGCGCGTGCTCGACCCTCGTGCACCCGCCGCACTAGCCGCCAGGGAACATGTCGCCAGAGGTCAGCTAACACTGGTCAAACACTACAAATGCTTACCACTTTACAATACACAACCGTATAACTATGATCTCTTACAGCTAAATGTGAATGTTTCGATGGATGGATGTTTGTTTGAAGGTATCTCCAAAACGACCAGATGTAGAACATAGTCTGGAAGTACACATAGACTTCTTGAAAAGGTTTTTTTTAATACCAATGGACAGAGTCACGGGCGACAGCTAGTTTAAGATAAATGGATTAATTTTTGAAAAAATAGCTTCTTAATTGTTTTTTTTTAAATAACGTAGCGAGATAGATAAAAATACAAGATATTTCTCCCAGGTTTCACCCGCCAGCTGCAGTACGCGCATGTGGGGGGAGGGTTCAGTGCGTTCGGGCCAGCAGACCCCACCCCCTCCACCTGGCTCACTGCCTTCTGTCTGCGCTACATGCATAGAGCTTACCATGTATGTTACTACTTATAAGAATACCAGTCTTTTGATGTTTAATAACTGTAGTAGACGACAACAATCTGATGGATTTCAGCTGATGAAATACCACGACCACACAGAAGACTGGTGTCAAGTAGAAGCAATTCCAAGTACAGTCTGATGAGTGTGCATGTCAGAAGCTTAATTTTAGTCCTCTTCCCCATCCCACCCTTTTCTTGTAAGGAAAGGATGGAAAAGGAAAGTGGATTTGACGGAGGAAGGGAAACATAGTAGAGAAAACCTTTTTCTATACGTCCCTAAAGATGATTTTGGTGGCCGCTTGACCTTTTACCAACTTATGAATTAAGAAAACAGCTCTTAAGAGTACATTTCCCATAATAAATCTACTCTTAGGGGCTCCCTTAGTGACAACTAAACATTAACATTTAAAAAGTTGACACTTCCAATTTGTAACTTACCGTACTCTATCGTTTAAATGTAATTTAAATAACCTTTAAGTGTAGATTTCTCATATTAAATTTAAACTAAGAGTCTATTTTAGTGATCTATTAACTCTAGGTGTTGCAATAACATTATTACTAATGTAAATAAAGTTGTAATTAAATATTTGTGAGTATAGGTGCTGTCTCCGGGTGCGGCTGCGCCCCCCGCACTGCGGCTGGCGGAGCGCTGGCTCCTCAACCAGCAGATGGAGAACGGCTGCTTCCGCAACGAGGGACAGGTCTTCCACTCTGAACTCAAGGTCTTTGTCAAGGATCTAACGTCTAATTCAATATAAATGACAAATTATAACAAACTAGCTGTCGCCCGCGACTCCGTCTGTGCGGAATTAAAAAAAAAACATAACAAGTAGCCTATGTGTTCTTCCAGACTATGATCTACATGTGTGCCAAAATTCATCCAGATCTGGTTAGCGGTTCTGGAAATACCTTCAAAGAAACATCCATCCATCCATCCATCCAAACATTCTCATTTATAATATTAATAAGATTAACTTTACCATCTTTTTCTTTAGATCTTGTGTAAGATGGAGTAGAACTTCTTATTCCTATATTCTTACAAAATCTGTTACATAGTCAATAATTGTCCTAAGACCTTTTTAAGGGTCACATTAAATCTATATTTATACTGGATGTGTTGCAACAAAAAAAAATATTTCTTTTAAATAATATTTACGTGTTATAACAAAAAACATAATTTAAAAAAATGTGTCTATCTGTCTGTCTGTAAATCCGCATTTGTTCCGTATAATCTACGTAACGGCTGGATCGATTTTGTCAGGACTTTTACTGGAAGATAGCTATTGTACTATGAAGTAACATAGGCTACTTTTTTTTAATTACAAGCTGACCAATCCGCGAACAGCTATTTACTTTAATTTCACTTTATAACAATGGTAGATCCCG
This sequence comes from Papilio machaon, assembly GCF_912999745.1. Taxonomy (NCBI): domain Eukaryota; kingdom Metazoa; phylum Arthropoda; class Insecta; order Lepidoptera; family Papilionidae; genus Papilio; species Papilio machaon. Next base: position 7,381,805 of record NC_060001.1, on the reverse strand, counting down.
CAACAACAATATTTGTTGTATTAGGTTAGACCACATAGAAGACTGGCGTCAAGTGGAAGCAATTCCATGTACAGTCTGATAAGTGTAGTGCCAGAGACCTAATTTTAGTCCTCTTTCTCTTCCCATCCTTTTCTTATTAGGAAAGGATGGGTAAGGAAATTGGATTTAGTGGAAGAGGGGACGCATAGCTAGAGCAAACATCTTTATGTGCGTCCCATTCTCTGTTGATTAAAATGGGCAACATGGACATTTGCGAATGTCTATGGGTAATAGTCACTTCGCTATTTCGGCGAATAATCCGTTTGCACGTTTGACACTCTTTTGATATAAAAATAATAAAAAAAACACTTTTAAATACAGGGTGGTTTAAATGAAGATGGCGAAATAGCAAGCGTTGCTCTTACGGCGTATGTAATCACATCATTAATAGAGGGCGCTGCAGACGTTCCTCTCAGAGTAATACGAAACTCACTCTCTTGTCTTCGAGCTTTCCCTCTCTCTAAATCTAAAACTCACACGGGAGTGTACGCCCACTCTCTTCTTGCATACGCTCTCATGCGACTGAGGAATTACGAGGAAGATCTGAGGAAGACCAATGAGGCTTACTTAAGAGAGAAAGAAGTTGCCAGCGGACTGATGGAGGACGAGGAGTTGAGGGAATTGGTGCTGCTGCTTAAATTAGCCAAGAGGAATAAGGAGTACGTGTATTGGGAAAGTGGTGAGTTGATTTATTTGTAAAAACTGTTGTAAAAAAACTTTGTCTGTATGTCTGTCCGCAAGGTCTAGGTAATCTTCGAAATGGCTGGACCTATTTTGACGGGATTTGGATTGGAAGTTAGCTAATGGACGCGGGCATATTTTAGGCTAATTATGTTTTTTTTTTAATTCTTCGCTGACAAAGTCACGGGCGTCTGCTAAAATGTATAAGTTTTTTCGGTTTAGACGATATTTTCAAGTCAAAGACACTGGATCCTTAAAGAGCTTGTTTAGGCTTCTTAATTTTTCACAAGCAAAAATAATTTCAAATAAAAAAATCGTTCATTCTGAAGAAGATAGGCGTGAAGTGGAAGCATTCCGTTTATTCTGATGAGTGTGTCGGATGCCTAATTTTAGTCAGTAGTAAATGATTTGAAGTGGTAGTAAACTTGACGATGGATGGAATGCATAAGAAGGGGAAATATCGTTTTTCTATGTTCCCTTCTCCATTGATTAAAAATAGGCAATGCATCTGTAGATGTCAATGTACGACCGATTCGCTATTTCGTCGAATTAAGGTTGTTACTGAGTCGTTCATTCAGTGAATGATTAGGCTTGTGTATGTAGAGAAGGCAATGCTCGGAGTCTCTGCGAGATCGCGTCAGAACCAAAGTGACCGACATTGCCCGAAGAATTGCAAACCTTAAGTGGCGATGGGCCGACCATATTGCCCGCAGAACTGGCACCCGCAGATGGGGCAGAAAAGTCCTAGAGTGGCGACCACGGACAGGTAGACGCAGCTTGGGTAGGCCTCCTGCAAGATGGACCGATGACCTGGTCAAAGTTGCAGGAGTGCATGTGGCAATCGATGGGGGAGGCCTACGTCCAGCAGTGGACAAATTCAGGCTGATAATGGTGATGATGTATAGGTTCATTGGCTACATCAATAGAAGCGAGCGGGTACGGTCTGTTAGCACTGCGAGGTTGCGGTGCGGCGCTGCGTGCGGCGTGCGGTGCGGACGCGCGCGCTGTACTGCGCTGGTTGGCCGCACACACCACCAACACTGGCGGCTTCCTCTCCACACAGGTACCAGACAATTCTCTACACTATATCTGGGGGGGGCAGGTGGGAAAAAATCTTAGCCAAGGGATGAACTGACAAGTACTGACTGAATTGTAAGAAGTAGTTGATAAATCTATTTTTTTTTCTGGGGACTTTTTCCCCTTTGCCCTCCTCCAGATATAAGCTAATCTCACTACATTTGTAACCGCTAATACCATTTCACACGAATGCAGAACAGTATTGTTTTTTAATACACAGTACAGTCCTGTCCCGGGTATGTCTCAGTTTCACTGTTCTGTCCTCGTGTGAAACTAATATAAATTACGTACTAGGATTCACTACAGTTTGAAGTATTTAATAGCCATTTTTAGCCGACTTCAAAAATAAAGGAGGTTATCAATTCGACTGTTTTTTTTTCCACATGTGTTACCGCAAAGCTCCGCCCCTGGTGCTTCGTTTTTGATAAAAAATATTTCAATCGAAAGGTAGTGCTTGTAGATGAGTCCCATTTTTTTGATGATTTTTTAAAATAACTAGAAGACTAGTAGATTTTATGTTTAGATTCAAAATACGTTGCAAAATTTAGGGACATTTTTGCTTTCAGCGCTTACATAGGCTAAACTATAGGACCTACATAAAAATGATGTATGGAAGAATTGTAGCTCTTTAAATGTGCTAAATAAAAGTCCGCGATAGCATATATCTATATTTTATAGTTTTCTCACAATAACCATTTTTCAAATGTAATTTTGTGAAACTAACAAAAAACTGGCAGCGGTGGGATTCGAACCCACGCCTCCGAAGAGACTGGTGCCTTAAACCAGCGCCTTAGACCGCTCGGCCACGCTACCATATCTTTTACAACTGAAAAATAAAATGTGCATATTGAGATAAACCCTATTTCCACTAGGACACACTGGTAGCGATGGAGGCTATAATTGCGTGGTCATCGCACACTGAACCAGCTAATCTGAGTGTGTCAGTGAGCAGTGAGTCTGCCAGGTCCATCATCAGCGTGGTGCCTGGTAACAGACTGCCCGCCCTCGCTGCAATGGGCAGCGGTCACCAGCTCACCATCTCCGTTGAAGGTATATTGAAAATAATGCTTAAATTGAAAATTTTCCTTTTTAATGTTGAAAATAGGTTACCTTGGATATGAACTACATGACCTTGACCTCGGATATTCATTAACTAACATAGTGGTATAAATGTATGCTCCTGTAATATTATAAAAACTTTTTATAATTGTTTTCAGTTCTAATGTAAGCTAGTATTATGAGTTTTCTTTATACATTTTATTATAAACTACTATCTGTCGCCCGCGACTCCATCTGCGCGGAATTAAAACAAATCGTAATAGGTAGCTTATGTGTTTTTCCATACTATGCTCTACATCTGTGCAAAATTTCATCAAGATCCGTTGAGGCGTTCCGGAGATACATTCAAACGAACATCCATCCATCCATCTAAATATTAGCATTTATAATATTAGTAAGATTTATAATAATAATTACTTGAGAACACAATAATTTAAATGCTACTACTCGCTTATCACATATTGAAATCCTCTTAAAATGGGAAAGTTTAGATGTATGGATGTTTGTTTAAAGGCTATCTAGCTCTAGCTGTAGAACATAGTCTGGAAGAACACATAGGCTAATTACCTCAGATCACAGATACGTTGCCTACCTTTAATCGACAGAGAACACACAGAAAGATATTTCTCCTACATATGGATACCATTTCCCGTTAAATCCAATTCTTCATCTCATTCTGTCCTTGTCAGTCAAGGGAAGGACAAAAATAGGCTTTAATTCCAGACATATCCGCTGGTTACAGCTAGTATGTATGTATCAGGTAGTGGTTGTGCTGTGGTGCAAGCAACACGCTCCTACCACACATCAGTCAGCAAGACTAGTGCTCGCTCGCTGCGGGTCCTGCTCGCTGTACGTACTGATGGTCCCTTCCACTGTCGCAGCAACACCTGCTTCTGTGCTGCTGTACTAGAGGTATGAGACAATGGTAGAGTTCACAGAATTACTTGAATATGATGCAGAATGGAGTCTTAACGTATTATTTATCATGCATTCGGGGTGGAGGAAATAGGGTTACTTCCCCTCCCCCCTCTCTAAATAAGTGAAAATAATATAAAATAGATAAGTATATAAGCTATTTCGTAATAATAAGATAATTACAATTCCTATTAATCCAAATAAAATAACTCAAAAACTACTAATTAGTTTCTTCCATTCCCTACCTAATAAAGGAAACTTTTGGTAAAAAATTAAAAGTAGCAAAAAATATTTTAGTATAATATAAGTAGGAATACTTGAAGATCTAGTCTAGATCATCGGCTGGCGACGCCCTCGTATGAGATTGTATAATTTTTAAAAAGATAAATAAAGATAAAGTAGGCTTTTATCCAACAAAGAGCTTCATAACAAAGAAGAAGATATACTTACTTCATCATCTGATATATAACATTGTTAATGTAAAATAAAGCTTACAAATAAAAAAAATGTTATTAGGTGTGTGTAGTGTGGGGGGGTGAGTTCCCTCAGATGGCACTGCTGGAGGTGTGGCTGCCGGGAGGATACGGCGCAGATGCACCACGTCTCTACACACAGCTGCAGCCGCAACACTTCTGTGAGCAACATACCTTTACATTTATATAACTAGCTCTCGCCCGCGACTCTATCCGTACTGCATTAAAAAAAATTAGCAAGTTATGATACAGACTATGTTCTACATATGTGCCAAATTTCATCAACATTCGTTCAACAGTTCCGGAGATAAATTCAAACAAACATCCATCCATCCATCTTAACAAAAAATTGTCGGATTACACAAAAAATCAAACATGAATATATATACAATAAAAAATGTGAGAAGACTATTTTCCTTTAGAGGTCCATAAATGTTGCCTATCACTATGAGGAAATAAAGTACCTTTGATGAAGTCCCTCCCCTTTCGTAAAATTAGATATAGTTTTTATTGTCAATAATTAACTGACAAAACCAGAGGTCGCTACACTAGGAAACTTCCATTTGCACTCATCCTAGGTAACTATTTTAGTGCTACGTCGCATAGAGTTGTCTAACTCTGGAGGCAAAGCGACATTGTACCTGGGGGCACGAGATGGTGGGGGCACGCTGCCGCAAGACCACCACCACTGCTTCACTGTGCATGTGGTGGGCCCACGCGCCCACACGCGACCTGCACATGTCAAACTCACCGACTACTACCAGCCCACCCTCAATGATATACAGGTATCTTTCAGAATTTACTCAATTTATCCCCCCCCCCTTTGCCCCCATGTCAATATTCAACGGTCAATGTATTTTAAAATTCATTTTCTCCAAAAAAAAATTTGTCTAATTTTAAGTAATTCCTTACTTACATATCTTTACCCAAGAGCCGGAAGCCTTAGTCTTCTTTTCCTCCCAACTCTTTTCTTATAAGGAAATAATGCGAAGGGGAATTGGATATGATAGAAGAGGAGACACATAGGAAGCAGGGAAATATTCTCTTTCTGTGTCTCCTCATCCATCGATTAAAGGTAGACAATGCATCTACAATTACGGATGTCTATGGTCGGTTGCTTCACCATTTTGATTAATTTAGGTGACTTCTTGCTCGTTTGCTTCCTTATAATAAAAAAAACAACTTCAAATCATAATTAGAACTTAATCTGTACAGATCTAGATATATCTATCCATTTAGATATTTTTATCAAGAATTTATTCACACCTATATCGTAGATTTTTTATACCAAAAGGTGGCAAACGAGCAAATGCCAACCTAAATTCGCCGAAATAGCGAGACGACCGTTGCCCATAGACATCCGCAAATGCAGATGCGTTGCCTACCTTTAATCAACGGAGAAAGAGACGCACAGGAAGAGAATATTTCCCTTTCCTTTGCGTCCCCTCTTCCGCCAAATCCACTTCCCCTTCCCATCATTTTCTTATAGAAAAAGGGTGGGAAGGGAAAGAGGACTAAAATTAGATCTCTGACACCACACTCATCAGACTGTACTTGGAATTGCTTCCACTTCACACCTTGTCTTCTGTATGGTTGTGGTATTTCACCGGTCGACCCTAATTGAAGATTTTTAAATATTATTTAACCTCTCAGATGTACACAATACCTGAGGACTGTCCATCACATGTCTCTCACGACACAGATACATACCAACAGACAGACAATTTATTTGATAAAGCCAGATCTCTAGATACAGGAGAGATTCTTATAAACAACGATTTTACATTTGAAGATATACCTGAAGGTACACCATTAGAAGATCCATTATTTGAAAATCTAAAAGAAAAAAAAGATAATAGAAATAAACAAGAAAATAAACCTGCAAACATAGTTAAAGATATAATTCCAGATATAAACATAACTAAATCTAAATTAAACGTGAAAAGCAATTCAGTAGATTATTCAGCAATTTTAAATATTTTTCAATCGCAAATTAATTATATTAATGGAGAAATTAAAGAAATCAATGAAATTATAAAACATAAATATCAAATTAATAATGAAACGAATAATGAAAAACTAAATACAATTGCTGGAATTAAGGAAGATAAAATAGAAATAAATACAGATAGACCGAAAATAGATAATCCTAAGTTATCTAGCTTCCATGTGATAGAATCAGAGAAAGATCTAGAAGTTCCTACGGGGGTAGAAGGTCCCGTTCCTTCTGTAGTTCTCCCGCCAAAAGATTTCGTCTTCAATTCTACAGGACCTGGTAAGTAATTTTTTTTATTATTAAAAGTCACGGAAAGATAAAAAATATGTGGAATAATTGATATAAAAAAGGTAAAAAAGATTAAAAGAAACAGAAAGATAAACTGAAATAAAAAAAATGTGTGAGAAATATTTAGGAGATTTCGATATTATTCATTAATAAGTAAGTACCATTGATTTATTAGGCTCCGACTTAAATAATTATAACTCACTTTTTTTGACCTTTTTCCAAAATGTTTAATGTATTTTTTTATTGAATCTATCTATATATATAAAAGAAAGTCGTGTTAGTTACACTATTTATAACTCAAGATCGGTCGAACTGATTTAGCTGAAAATTGATGGGCAGGCAGCTTAGAACTAGGAGACGGACATAGGAACTTTTTTATCTTGTGTGCATTTTTTTTTATTCCGCGCGGACGGAGTCGCGGGTAAAAGCTAGTTTTAAATAAAAAATTCTTTCAGCTATAATGATGATTACAGGAACATCAGAAACTTTCTGGAGATCACAATTACCAACTAGCGACATCGATAAAAACGTAAGGCATAAACGGAAAATAAACTACGCGTAGCTTTTAAATCTAAATATAACAAACTAACATTTAAAACATTATTAAAAAAAGAAACATTCGAACGTATTTTTTAATAAAATATATTTTGCTAATCGTGGGTTTTTAAAACCAAAATCTCCGTTTAAAACATATATCTCGTTATCTCTGTATTGTCTAAAATAATGACAGGGATGAGGATATGTTTTATATAGAGTTTTTGGTCTCAGAAACCAACCAGATTTCTAAGTAAACTTAACCGTGAGTGTTCACTTTGAAAACACCTGCATAACAGAGATATACTATTTGTTACGGTTTAACGGTAATATTGTAAATCGATATATAATTATTTATCTATATTAATATAAAAAGGAATGGTTTGTTTGTTTGCATTAAATAAGCTCCTAAACTAATGAATCGATTTGAAAAATTCTTACACTGTTGGGAAGCCACGGGTGGCATAAGCTATATTTATTTATAAGACTAGATTTTTTTAAATTCCTCGATAACAAAGTCGCGGGCAACTGCTAGTGTTACAATATTTTAATAGAAAACGTATTTTAAAAAGGCTTAGTTACAATTACATGGATTCATGATTGATGTAAGCATTTTGTACTTTTATACTTTTATTATCCACTTTATATCAGCAGTTTAATATGAAAATTACATAATTGACAAAACTGCATTTAAAAATAACATCTGGTACTAAATGACATAAAATCAAGGCTCAAATGTTAGACTAAAATTATCTGTTGGAATGCGTCTTCACAGACATTTCTAGAACACATTGGAACTGGACAAAATTATTACATCTTATTGCGCGGCTCTTAAATTAACTTTAAATTAATATTAAATCTACTTAATTATTTATTAATATTGTAAGACTGAATGGTATTATTAATGCCAATTATTTTTTGTAAATAAAAAAATGTGAAATAACTTTGTTTTTTTTTACATCCTAACCTACTTGTTTATCGACAAATACCAACATGAAGTAGTAATCTAATATATAAAATTCTCGTGTCACAGTTTTCGTTCCCGTACTCCTCCGAAACGGCTTGACCGATTCTTATGAAATTTTGTGAGCATATTCAGTAGGTCTGAGAATCGGACAACATCTATTTTTCATACCCCAATTAAGTTTTTTTTAACTGCGCGCGGACGGAGTCGCGGACAGCTAGTGTTCATAGATAATTCTTCGTTTAATTTAGTAGTTATGGTCTCAATAACTTCTTCCTTTTCTGCTTTATACGAATTTCATCTCATTTTACTTCTCTCTTTACTTCTAATAATTCACTTCTTTTCTTCTCTTCAACCTTTCTAGCCAAAATAAGACAAAACACGAAAGTGGAAAAAATACTTCATCCTAACTTTTTCTTCCTCTTTCTATAAAAGTAACGCAACATTAATAAACCCAATCCGGTAATAATAACGAAGTAACAGCCCGAGCCGAAGCTCCTGAGGGAGCCCTCGAGCCTAGTTACTTTTAAACGAGGTTTAGGCTAAGGGCCATCTGCGCCCAGCCATCTCAAGCCCGGTGAAACTGTAAATGCCTCCTCAAGGCAAACAGTGACTACTCAGTCAAAAAAAAAACATTTGAACCATTCAAAAAATCATCATGCCTCGATTCTAAATCATTAAAAACATTACTGTGTTTATTATAAACCAAGATTATGTTTATATAGAAAAGTACATATAATGGTGCTTTTGTTTCTGCTATGAAAAGACTCGACCCATTTCCGCGAGATACAACGTATCTTCATAACACGACTAACAAAGAAAAAAGTGGACTCAAAATATGTGTTAACATGCGCAACATGTCCTAATTTTTTAAAAGCCTAAATTAAACATGGTTCACTTGCCACGTAAAAGAATGCGATATACCGTGGATTTCCACTGGCGACAAACAGTCACAAAAACTCAGTTTTACCTCAGTACAGAGTAAGAATGGGATGAAGATACGTTTTTGATAAGTTTATTTCAGGGTAAAATTATAATAATTAACTTTGTTATGTGGAAAGGAAAAGTTAAGTCATAACTTTGCCGCAACCTCGAGTTAACAACTTCTTTTCAGTGGTCTCTTCGTATAGATTTGAAAAAAATTCTTCAAACCTAATCTCTCCACTCTCACTTAATCTCACTCTCACCCTAATCTTTCACAGTTACACATAATTTCATGATAATGTTATACCATAGTTATACATACCAAAAATATTATTAAATTTACTTCAGTATACATTTTAAAGCATTTCAAAATATATAAAAAAGCACGTCAAGAGAAATAAACACGCAAAGAGTTTAAACAAAATTTTAATTACCCTTTTAAAAATTCTTTTGAAAGAGGGAACAAGTAAATTATGCACACGATTCCAATGAAAACTTTAGGCCAAAGTAAAAGGGGAACGTATGCCTCAATAAAGGACGAAATGAGTCATGACACTGCTATCGTTTTACTAATCTAAAAGCGATAAGTCCTTGAAAAAAGTTAAAAAGACTAACATAAAAGTGCTGTGAAACAATATCTTTTCATTCCAAAATAATCGTTACCAATTATCTGACCCTAAAATTGGCAACTTTGGAATTAAATAAAAACGGATTCCAGGAAACGCAAATGCATAAAAAGCGCAATTTATAATTATCAATTTGTTTTAAATCAATATAAAGACAATTAATTAATTGTTACGTGTTTAAGATTTGAATTCGAGACTCGCGATTACAGGAATCTAATGTAAGTTCTCCACATATTTATACCGCTGACTCAGAACATTTGAACACATTTGAAAAGCAAAATACGTGACTCAGTCATGTTATTGATTCCATACAATATACGTTCGTCTTTATTTCGAAATTTACCTTAATTATGAAAAAATGTTTTAAATATTTACCATAATTTTAATTAGGAGAATAATAAAATCAATTAGATAAATTAAAAGGAGAAAAGTTACTCTTTTAATTACCAATAAACGACTCTAGTTAGTCGACTGAGTAACAAATTAATAAACACGTTGATTACACAAAAGTGATAATACTTGGTGCCATGCCCTCTGCATCCGGAGTGATAAAGCCGAAAAACTATAATAAACTGTGAACTCCGTGAAATTCGTACGTTTTTAACGAACAAAGGATAATGGCGCACATATTGTGCCAGAGAGGATATGGTGACAATGACACGCTGTGCAATTGTTACGTACAATGAAACGTTAATGTACACCTATGTTCGTTATGTAAAAAACGACCGGTATATGACATAAAATTTTAAAAATCGTCAATAACAAGATTAAAAAATTGTCAAAAAATGCTTGCAAGTTCAAAAAAATTAAAATAGATTTTATATAAATCTATAATCGCATGCTATTTTATTTAAAAATAATATCATTGCTCACAAGGAAAGCAAGGGCTGATATTCCTATAGTTGGTTGTCCTTTTTATCGAGGCCATTAACGACATTTTTTTCTAAAAGGTTGTCGATTCGTAGGATCCACTATCTGCTGTTTATATTATAAATTCATAGAAATCTGAAAACGTATATTTCACGCTATTTAACAGTCACACGTTTCTCTGCAGCATTGCTTACAGTGTCAAGATAGTAAATAGAACATAATTTTCCTACTACGATTCCGTTTACGCGGGTCGTTTAATATTGATTTAGTCAAGTCGGCCGCTAAATGGGTCAAGTTCTTCAGGAAACTATGTCAAGGGAACTAACGCTAATAAAACTTTTCTATAAAAGAAAACGATAAACATTTGCATTTCCATTGTTTCATGGAATTTCTCCTACAGCTCAATTCATCATCAACGCCATCTATCCTTTTTTTAAGTTTAGGTATTAATTTTACATACTAAACATAAGCAAAAATAAAAAACAAAAAGTTAGCAACATTTTAATATATATTTTTATTCAAATGAATTCAATCATACATTAGAGAATACTTGGATTTTTATGTACGTTCTTTAAATTATTATAATAATTACAAAATAAAACTTACTGATGTTATATTCGTTACATACATATAAAGAATGATCTGCTTTCATTCGCGCTCTCAGTGCCATTTGCCATATGACAATAGATTTCTACTTTTTTTCACTGTAACCGTTACAATAGTTTGAGCAACACTCCACATATTTATTTGAAAAATATCGAATATATTGTGCTCTATGCTCATAAACACCGCGTTAAAGCTACGTGGACAATTTCATTTTAAATTAACTATAATTAAATGCACCATAAGAACCTTCTTTCTAATGTATCTCACATAGCACTCAGTTATGCAAGCAATATTCCACATCTAAAACAAATAATACTGACCATAAAATATTTAGGTTGGATGGAATAATAGTTTGGATACAGTGGAAGTTACGACCATAAATCAACTGGATATCTTAACATCTCTTAATTGACATATGTTAAACAAAAATTACAATTTTCCATTATATTGCTTACACAACTACCTGTTGATTGCAACCAAGTCTCTGTCGGACCTCGAACTCTACAGCAGCCAGCGACGGGCCATCACCCCGTTCTTCTATGAACCTACAGACAGGGTCTAAGGTATAGGTTCAGGCCTAAGTACATTATTTGCTATAATCTCAACACTACTATCAGAAATTGATTGCATCTCGTAGAGAAGCCTATTGTATGAATATTTCAAAGCAACAAATATATTAAAAATGCGGCGATCAGTATTTTGTTATGAGAGTAACATAACGCATAAAATTTAACAGTTACAATAGCCATTTCTCTATATAGTCATAGATAAATACGCGCCGGGTGCTCGGCCCACGGAGCCAGTAAACATTTGAACAAGATTTATTCTTATGTGAATATGTACAGAGGCGGGGAGCGTCCGCGGTGCTCAGGACGCGGCGGCGGGACATCATTGGCTCTTCAGCTCCTTACCAATCGTGTACGACACCAGCCGCGCCCAGTCGATCTTGCTGCGCGTCACCGGCAGCTGCCGCCGCAGCGCCTTGAACGTCGTGTCACTCATTGTCTTGTAGTTGTCCGAGATCGCCGTCTGGTACGCATTCTCCGCCTCGCACACTAACCGTACAAACTCCTTCGCGGTAGCCGCTTCCCCTGTCGCCACTAGTGGCGCGCGGACTTCCTTCGAGCTCACCAGCTGCACGTTGCCGTCCTCATAATAGTGCACCTGCACACGCAGCATGCCCCGCAGCTCCGCCGCGCCGGCGCCAACTGTCAGCGACCATACGGAACGCCATCGTCCGTTCCAGTAGTTTTTCGGCTGGAATTGATGATCTTCAATACATGCGACGAGGGACACAGTGGTAGTGTCAACCGCACGGCCCACGACCAAGCTCGCGCCGTGTTTGTAGTGCGCGGCCACGTACGCTGTCAGCTCCTCGTCCAGTGCCGCTCGCCATGGCTCCGCCACTCGATCCGGCTCATAGGGCTCGTACTCCGAAGCTTCTTTACGTAAATGGTCATACTTAAACGATCTCTTGGACCTCGGATCGAAGAATCTGCCACCCCCAAGTTCGTTGTGCTCGGTTATAAGCGTATGAAGTTCGGAACCTTCAAGGCGCACGGGCGTGAGCTGATCCTTGTTGTACTGCGCGAATGCACCGCTTGCGCCCTCTTTCAGCAGGCTATCGTTGTTTAGTAGCACTCTCACATCATTAAATACTTCGTTAAATTCGCCCGGTGGTGAATGTAATATGAAATCTGAAACAATTCTCACTTTTTCCTGATCACTAATCACTTCGTCACCGTCCGCCGCCATTTTTGATACTTTTGACTTTTTGACACTGACATAGATTACATGCAACCAGAACTATTAAACAGTCAATGACGGAAGGAACTTACTGAAAGTTGAGTGCATTTTGATGCAGTGCAATAAATTCTGCAAAAAGCACATTTTAGAACTTATGACTAAAAATCTATTTTAAATAATCCCTTCTATAATAATGGAATGTCTTACAGCCCAACAAGAATATCGACTTTAAATGCCGAAATAATGAAATCTTAAATTTTTACAAATAAAACATATTCAGTTATACTGTGCGAAATCCTGTAACTATTGCTATCCCGCCACTCAAATAATACTTTGGAAAATTAAACAAGCTTTTGGCTGAAACATGGCAAAAATGAGCATCGACTTTCCTTGTCCTCAATATTTAAAAATGTAACCTCTGAAAATTTGACATTGTATGTCAATGTCTAACAGTGTCACTGTCAAACAATCAAATGGTATTGTGTAACTTCTTTTCGAAAAAGTTGTGCTAATCATACAATAATAATGTCGTTACTTACTTACAAATACTACGATACGCCGGAGGGTGAAGATATTTATAAAAAAGTATTTGTAACAGGCAAATATGCTACCTTGACGGGTCTTGCTGTGGCTTCGTTCGATGTTCTTATGTTCTCTCATCCAAAAGGTATCCTGAACACTACAGGGCGATACATGTTTTACCTTGGCCCTTTGGTCGGTATGGCCACGGCATTTACAGTTACAGCAAACGTTGCTCAAAAAATTAGAGGGAAAAACGATGGCGTTAATTACTTCTTGGGAGGAGCAGCGGCGGGTTCAATTTTGAGCGCTTGGACAAGATCTCTGACTATTGCTTTGCCAGCGGCTTGTGTACTGGGAGCTGCCGCCCTTGTAAAGAAGGCTGCTGTTGATGGTGGCTGGGTTCTTATGCCCAGTATACCTCCTAGTGCTACGAAAACAATTCAATCGGTCAGACACGACTGGACAATGGTTAACGATATAGATACGCTTAAGACATGGACCACAGGTAATACACAACACAATAACTCCAATTTATTAGAGATTCTACTGAAACTTTTAAAAAACACACATGTTTTGTTGCCTGTGTTAAATGTTAGTATAGGACACCTAATTCATAATATTTAAGCACTAGCTGTCGCCCGCGTCCGCTGTCCGCGCTTAATTGAAAAAAAAAAACGTAATAAGTATATATGTTCTTCTAAACTATGTTCTACATCTGTGCCAAATTTCATCAAGATCCATTGAGCCGTTCCGGATATACCTTCAAACAAACATCCATCCATCCATCTAAACTTTCGCATTTATAATATAAGTAAGATTAAAATAAAGAAGATATTTTTCTTTGCAGAACAGTGTAATTACATATTACACACTAATGTGTAATCACAAGACATAAAATGTTTAAAAACATGATTAATTCCTTATAATATTTGTATTTCAGGTAACAAGTGAGGAGGTGGAAACTAGAACTTCCAACTACCAGTAGTGTGTACATACAATCAATGCTGTAAAAGTGATGTTAAATTATATGCTTTAAAAATTGGGTAATACGGGTTTTATTCATATCATCTCAAAGGCTGGCAACGCATCTACAATTCCTCTGGTATTGCAGATGTCTATGGGCCTCAATGAACACCTTGGTGTTCCCGCAGCTTGTTTGCCCCCTTCTCTAATAAAAAAATACCACCATAGTCTTTAAAATCTGTGCTGTTTTCATATGCTTCTTATATTTAGATTATAGAGCACCTTATCTTAATTAAAACTTAAAGGCATAATTTTTTTTTTCAATCAGTGTTGTGTTAGCAGCTAATTAAAGGGTGCTTTTTTTGAAAATTCCTCATGTAAATACTACCCCACCTCTATTCTTAGGACCTCTACCTTTTTGGTTATTGACTTTATCTATGGGCAGAGGTCACTATTAACAAATGTAGATGATCACTTGCTGGTTTGCCCCCTTTTATTGTAAAACCTTAGGATTTATTCATAAAGGTACAAAATAAAAAAAATGAATGTTATTTTTTTTTATTCAACTGAAACAAAATTCAAAGCAACATAACAAAAAATGCTATTATTAAATGTATAAATGTTACCATTATTAATTTGTCTATGATACGTCAATAAAATAATAATGTTGAAAAAAAATAGGAATGTCCAAGCGTCGCGACGAAAGGTATTTTTATGTTATTAGGAGGCGAGCGGAACATTAATAAAGCTATTTATTTTCAAAATAAACTTAACCAAATATTTAACATGAAATAATTTTTCAACATGAAATAACCTTAAATGCATAATCTTCACTACCACAATCTCACACAGTGCAATTTAATCTACTAGATTTTTTTTTTTTTGTTTATTCTTGTAATAAACACTGTATTACTTAATTTTAAAAACATTTCAGTGTAGCCAAATGTATAATGACAATAGAAGTCTATGGTTGGTTATATTTTGAGTTTTCTAATTGGTAACACTGAAACGTTTTTGATGTTATAAAAATGTAAAAGTAAATGTTACCATATGTAACACATCATTTAATATAAAATTCTAATATTATTAAATCCCAACAATTCAAATTGTATATAAATAAAATTATAAGAGTGAACATTCGGCTAAAACTAACTATAAATATAAATAACATTTAAGTTTGATAGATTAAATATTTAAATATAAAAACTTCTTGCAAGAATTCAAAATATTGAAGAGATCTTTAGAGAAAAAAAAATCCATTTCGTAATAAAAAAAGACGCAAAATGACTCAAAAAGCTACAAGTAAAATTTGGCACTCAAACACAACTTAATTACAGGTCTTTGAAACCATTTTATTTCATACCTTGAGTTAAATGACGAAGGATTTTATATAAAAGTAATTCTAAATTTGAGTAATAAGTAAAAATTAACAAATTTTTACATAAACATAGATAAATAAAATTGATTTCCAAAGAAAAAGAAATAAAAATAAAAAATTGTCTATAGAACAAACTGATCATGAAGAAGAAATTCGAGAATTTTAAAATGTCCATTAATATTTAAGTATCCTTAAATCTACTTCTGTATTAGTTAAAACGCTACAATATCAGATCTAATGTCAGTACATTTCGACTACTTATTTGTCTTTAGTGCGTTTTTTGGTTCATCAATTTCTTCATCGTCTTCTTCAATCTCCTCTTCCTCGATCTCTTCTTCTATTATTTCTTCTTCAATCTCTATTTCTTCTATCTCCTCTTCAATTTCTTCTTCTGATAAGTCATCTTCTTTCTATAGGAATATTTAATTTTACACAATTACTAAAAATACTTTGAACATTTTATACTTTTTTTTTAATAAAACAAAGGATAATATTTCTGGGGGATGTTGTATGGATATTTGCTTTATTAATAAATAAAAAATACCTACCTCAGCAGGTTGAGTCATGGCGCTGGCGGTGGTAAAGTCATCCATTGTCGACTCTGCAAAGTAAACGGAATATCCTTAATTTTAGTAAAAAACAAGTATATTTTATTTATTATTTATCGCATATGTACTAAATACAAATGTAGGGTGTTGATGTCAATTTCATTTTTCACATAAATCGACGCCCCCATCGAATAATTCTGTAATGCTAACGGGTTCTTGCTTTTCCGTCGAATCCGGCATCTAAAGGACCTATTACACGTTGTGATTTTTTTTTTTATTTTTCTTAATGTTAATTACGGAGATATTTTGTACAAAAAAACTAACCAGGATCCCTCTCCGGGGTGTCACGCGGCGCGTCCTGTATCAAGGACAATGTCATCTTACCGCTCACTACCAACTATAACACAAAATATTTGATTTATTCTGAAAAAGGTAGTTAAACAAGTATGACTTAATATAGAATTGTTCATTTGTAAATTGACAGCCATTTAATTAACAAACACTCAACAAATTGAGAGCGACTCACTGGTGCATGTTTGGCAGGTTTGTGTCGGTCGGTATTGTCCGCGAAGTCGGCGACCAACACTCGCGTCTGCTGCGGGATCTCCGTCTCCAAGTATATTGACTTCACGTCTGCTGCTTCGTGCTAAAAGACGTTTTATTGTTCTTTAATGTGTTTCATATTCGATAGAGCAGAAAAGTAAATAATGCTCAATTGAATACTATCTTCTATATATATAAAAGAAAGTCGTGTTAGTTACACTATTTATAACTCAAGAACGGCTGAATAGATTTGACTGAAAATTGATGGGGAGATAGCTTAGAACCAGGAAACGAACATAGGATAATTTTTTACCCCGTTTTCTATTTTTTATTCCGCGCGGACGGAGTCGCGGGTAAAAGCTAGTTATTAATAAAAAGGAAGAGAAGATCTGACGAACAAATATCTGGTGTGCTTTCACACAGAGTGGTATAAGAACAGGGAGATGTTGATGTGATAAAACTTGTATAGATCTCCTAGTTGTTAGCTCACTTGTGGTTTCTGTGTCTGTGTTGTCTGTGAAGGTAGCGGCGGCTGAGTGCGCGGGCAGGTACCGCCGTCCGCCGCGTGAGTCGTCACCTCCATACCCACCACCTTTTATAGTGTTGCCATGTTCAAACATACATCCACTCAAAAATAAATCGATAAAACGAGACACAGGAAACTTACCAAATCATACTGACTTGCAGATAACATTATTAATTTCTTTTCAGATTTAAGCTCGATTTAGAAAGTATTTTCACTGATAGGAATTTAGTGCTATTTTTTTTTATTTAGTTAATTAAAATTTATTTAAATCTGATGAGCATGAATTTTTATAAAACACAAAAGGAACTTGGTTTTAGATTTGTATCAAGTATTAGTTTAAATTAGAAATGATTGTTAACTTACTTTAACACTTGGACTCTCTTGTTCTTCCTCTTCGTCTTTCAATAATTCTTCCATCAGAGCTTCTTCCAGCAGTTCTGTACGAGATCGTTTTTCATCATTATTTTCTCCCTTTTCTTTTTCAATAAAGCTTTCAGTACTTTCTGCTAACTGTACTTCCTTACTTATTTCTTTACCTTCTGATAATGCAATTAAATCAACATTTTTATTTCTTAATTCTTCACCGTTTACTTCAATATCATCTGGCTTTATAATGATTTCTTCTGTCTTGTTTGAAGAAGTTTCTGTTTTTATTTCTTTGTCTATTTTGTCCTCGGGTATTTGATCCTGCTCTTGTTTTGTTATTTTTTCTGCGCCTGCTTCTTTAATCTCAACATTATTTTCTGGTACTTGTGATTCAATAACTTCCGATTCAATTACATTTTCATTATCCTGGGATGGTTTCTCCTCATGTGTTGCCAAAGGTTCAGATGATAAATCATAAGTTGTATTTTCTCTACGAGTATCAATATCTTTTTCACCATTTTCTGTTTCTTTAGATTGCGTCAGTTCTACGTCTGGAGTTGTTTCTTTATCTTTGGGTTTATCTTTCTGTTCACTTTGATTTTTATCTTTATTTTCTTGGAATTCACTAGCTATTATTTGCACGGGGCCACTGTTCAATAAAATTGTTCCATTAGTGTACGGACGAGTGTTATCCTGTGCCTCCTGTAATTTAAGAATTATATAATGTATTATATTATTAAATATATTTCAAATTTCACAATACATTTTGGCTATTAACAATCCACTAAAACTAGTTAAAACACATTTGACTAAAAACAACACAAAAAAAAACAATTACAAGCTATTAAAAAGCATAAAAATGAAACATATCTTAAACATTCAATAAAAAAGCATATTTTATATTTATACTTGCTTATCAAACAACTATTTAAAAAAAACTTCATTTATATTAATCTAAGCACAACTCTCAATCTACTAGAACAAATCTACATTTATTCCTCAAAAACAAAGAAGACCAAACACTAAAACGTTAAAACAATAAAAAAGTGCTAAAAAAATAAGAAACAACGAATTATAAAAGTATTTGCTAAGAATAAATTATTTTTATTTTTCAGATATTTTTATAGATATTTTATTATTTATGTTAAATATCAACTCTACTAGATTGATGGCAACTCAGTGCATTCTGTCAGCCGATGGCGGGAAGAACGTCAGATACAGATTTAAAAATTAAAAATGTGGGTTTGACATGCAAAAAAAAAACAATACAAATTAAAAATATTTTTTCAAATTAAAACACCACAAATGTAAATAAAGGTAAAATATTTTATTGTTACTTTTATTAAAAATTTGGTAGTCAAATAATATGTTCAAACTAGTACAAGGAAAGGATGATGACTAAGCCAATATCATTAGTGATTTATGAGGTCACTTCTAAAAAAAAAAAAAAAACATATAACAAATAGTTTCTTGTCAAAATCGACGTAACCATCAATTTACCTTTACCAAAACGAACAGTTTGACAAGTCTGCAGTGAAGCGGGAAAATTTGCACGCCAAAGATATTTTGAGGTTATTACCGATTTGTAAAGAGGTTACATGGATTTGCCAAATGCGTATTACGACATGTGCATCTCAATCCACGGTAATATTGTTTCATAACACAGTGATTGAAAATAATAATACACAAGATTGTTCTTTTCATTGTACTAAATGAATTTAAGCAATAATTGTTTTCAATTTATGCGTCACAGAAACGAGATTTAATTGTTTTTCACAGTTAAATGAAAGAGGCAATAGAGGCAAGAGAAAATAGATAGGTTTTCTAAGATGTCTTCTATAGTTTTTTTATTACAAGATCATCTTTATGTTGAATTTGACGTTAGAAAAGAAGACACGTTAAGATCGGGTTTGGTTACAGAGGGAAATTAAAAAAAAATCAACAAATAACAAATCAAATGAATTAGCACAAAATAAAATAATCATACCAGTGTTACACTTGCATATTATGTTGTGTGATTTCATGTGCAGATTTGTATAGGAATCTATACAGCGACTGTATTCATTTAATATCTCAGAATGGCATTAAACTCTTAAATTGAATTTATTGCAGTGTCAAATCATCAAATACTATTTTAAATAGTTAAATGGCAGTACTTTTTGTATTGTCACGAGCTTCGTGTATTGTAAATTGTAGTGTAAATGCAATATATCACATGGCTTTACTGTCAAATTAAGAAATATAAAATAGTAAATATCGGGCTGCGTTACATTGTAATATTACGCGTACCTTGGTCTTGTATAAAAGTGGTATACAGTATCTTGTAAAATTGGTATAAAATATATTGTAAATATAGTATACAAGTGTAAAGCTGGTATATTGGACATGCAGTGACCTGCCGCACGTCGCCCGCCTCCATCTGCTGCCGCACCTCCGCCACCAGGCCTGAGATGGCCGTCACAACTGCGCGCCACAAATGTTGCCATTAATTTTAACGTTGTAATTATAACGTAACGACTTTTTACAAATGTTATTCAATTTATTTTTGACTTTTTTTTAATGAATTTAAAGATTTTTTTTTAAGGAAAAATAATAACTATTTTTTTAAGATGTCGTTTTAACACTTCGTATCGTCTTTCTTAGAAACATTTTTCAATTCTAAAAACTTAATTTGTTTTTTTATTTATATTTAAAATTGAATTTTGTTCTAAATTATTTTATCTTAAATAAAACTACTAAAATAAATAATAATAAAAACATAGCGAAGGACGCTAAGACCAAAATAACTGGTTCATCAGACGATTGGGCTTACACCTTGGACTATAGCCAATTGCTATAACAATGTATCAATACTTATATACTGCAAATTCATTTCAACTTGCATTCTCGATAAAATCATTGCCTTTTCCAAAGATTAAAAAAAACAAATGTCAAAGTGACAGTCTGTGTATGTCAATTGTTTTGCGATTAAAAAAAATATTAAAAATAAATATGGTCAATGCGTTAATAAAAGTAATAAACAATATTTATCTGGAAACATAAAGTAAAAATAGTACAAGAATTAAAAAAAAGGAAATATAAATGTTATTATTAAATGCAGGATCGTTAATTTTACTGGTCGTAAAAAATTAAAAATGGGTTTAGTTTTCAATTCACGTCAATCTAATATTAGGAATAGGAATCAAGTTGCATAATTTCTGCCAGTCCACAACCCGTCAAAACTCATTCATTTTGGTCTTGCGTGCAGAAAACACAGGCCCGTAAGTAAAAGAGCCTAACCGTCACCATGCCGCAAGCTACTATGGTATTAACAACTAAGGTAACACCACGCATATTTGAAAAAAGCTCTTGTTTTGAGTTGGATTGCCAGTGCAAAAAATTATCCTAATCATTATTAAAAATAATTTATCTTTAAATATCACGTAAAATATGGTTCAAATCAATTTTATCTTTATCAAAGTAGATTTCGGTGAAAATATCAGCAAGCACCTTTGTTGCTCGACTTAAACGATGAAACGTTTGAATGTATTATCAAATGGTTGGCTTCAACATCGAATATGACCAATATAAAATGATCTATAAAAAGCATGGCAATCCAACTGATCACAGGCCCCGCAGGCTGGTACCGCGTCGTGGAGTGCCAGTTGGCGGACGATCCTTTGCATGGCGCGCTCAGTCTCCGCCAGCCTCGCGCGGAGCGCCTCCAACTCCACGTCCCCTAAGTTATCACACACCTAACGTTAATACCTATAAACCTTCGGGAACATTCTACAATATACCAGACATTCGAAATCTAACCCAGCTTCGTACGGGTAGATATCTGTAGGATAACTTTCGGTGGAAGGAAAATATGGAATAAAATTGCTTTTTTTTGTTATTGCTACAAAACTTTAAAACTAAACTAATATGAATAACAGCCCCGTATAACAATTTATAGTGTCAATTTTTTTTTTTTTGACAATTTCGATATTTTGCCTTAATTTTGTAACAAGTTATAAATTACGCATTAAATATGCGTGCGTTATATTTTAATTGCAATAATAATTATACGATTATTCATTGCTCTGCATTCTAATGCGTGATTCACTGCATTTTATATGTAAAAAAAAACAATACATGACGTCCTATAAAAACAATTGTATATTATATATACGTGATTAAATAAATAAGCACTCAAGAACATAAGGCAGAAAACTGCGCTCTCTTTCACAACAGGAAAGCGGAGTTAAGCATTAAACGGATAATTCTATGAATCGATAATCAGAATTCACCGAAATTTACGTCTCATTAATTAAAATATTATTTTTAATATTACAAAGTTGCAGTTTATTGTTTTTATTTTATCATTTTTTATACGATAACGGGTGTTTCCTGTCCGCTTTACAAGCAGCCAATTATAAGAATAAAATTAATTAAAAATACAATATCAATAAAAAATAAACAATGTTAACATTATACTCACTGGCATCCCTCTCCTTTGGTCCTGCTTGTGCAAGGAATAGACTAGATTTTAACACTTTCAGTGCTACCAACTCTGGCGTGTTCATTTATAAAAAAACCGTAACGGCATTGAACGTATTAAAAAAGAGATTTACTAGCAACATTTTTACATAAATTAACGTAGTAATAATAAAGGAAGAAATCTATGGAATTGCAATTAAAAAAAATCTATTGATGATAAAAAATTTGTACTGTTATTGAAATGTTAAAAAAAACCGACTAATCAAATTTTAAATAATTGAAAACATGATTTTTAATACTGGCAACATTTCCTGATAAAACTATTTGCGCCTATAACTAATTGGTAATAAAATTTTGTTCTCACCTAACTTATCAGGCGAAGACCGGGAATTATCTCGAAAGACCCTCCTCCGGAACTGAGGGTCTGGCGCGACGCTCTCGTACGGAGACCCTGTGCGCTTGAACAGGATCTGGGAACGAGAAATATGTGACATAATCAGCAAGAAAGGTGGACATTACAGACAAATCTCCATACTTCATACGGCTTAATGTTCTCCATATTGTTTTTTGAATTGTTTTTACATTTTAGGAAAGCGAATTGAATATTGTTGGTCTTCAATAGGGGATATTTCTAGAATGATCTAATCTAGAATAGAGTACCAATATTGCACAAAATTACAAATGATTGTAATTCTGTCTTACCTTACTAAGTGTATACACAAAGAATACAATGATGCAGATAGTGTATATAGGCATGACGAAGCCCATGGACGACTTGGGCGCCGGCACAGGCCCGCCGGGGGAGCCCAGTGGTGGCCGCATGCCGGGGATCGGCGGGGGCTGCAATATACATACAAATTATATAAACTTCTTTTATATGAAAACAGAAATACATAGAGTTGGATATATTAGTGATTATAATAAAATAAAATATAAAAAAGAATGCAAAAATACCTCTCTGTACAAAGTGCTAAAAAGTTTAACAAAAACGAAAAACATGTTCAAATTATTTATTTCTTCAGTACATATATTATTCATAATATGTGTTTATAAAAGGAAAATATTATATTCGCAAAACTAATCACTTATTTGAAGTAAGATGGTATTTTATAATACGTTAAATTAAAATGTATAAAAACCTTTTTCGTGTTATCCTTCATAGCAAGTGGATGGAACTGCGTACTGGCACAAATGTGGACTATTTATAATGATTACAGTAATTTTTTTATTTTTATAAATCGCATTGAGGCGACGCGACTCGCGCATCCGACCGAGACTACGCAGTAAACACTGGCCGGTTAGGATTTTACGACATCGGTACTCCATGGTTTCCTGTTTTACGAATAGAACATAGAGATATATGGAGCACTATATAAACATAGGATTGATTTTAGATTTGTGTATTGATTTATCATTGAATAAACTGAGATACGATACGGAAATACCCGACTACTACAGCAAGTGACAGTTTCTTAGAAATATGTCTCGATTTGGAATACTTTTTCATTGCAGACTTTCATGAGCAACAAGACGTTTGTTTCGTGTGAACGAAGACGTGACAGACGTGTGTGTTCAATGACTATCGAATTCTAATTAATGAAACAGTAAGCAGATTGAATAGCCTACCTACGGTGTAGGCGAACTAAGTACATCATTAGAACTGTTGGCGTTAACATTGAGAAACAAAATTATTTGACGCTCCATAACCTACAATGAGTCATAGTAGTTGGATTGATCATTTTACATTCGATTCGCAAATTAGATAATGTAACGAATGGTATGAACCCTTCGTACACAAGGCAACGTAAAACGAAACTAATATTTTATGATTGCGTCGCAAGAATCGCGTTGTGCGCGTTCCGTATAACGTTGATTGTCGACGTTAGTCTTGTATTAGGTCAATAGAAGCATAGCGACTACATGTCAACTGTATAAATTTGCTCCGCCATCTTGAAAATTGCATTTCTTACGACAATCTTAACAGGTTGCAAGTGACTGTCTGGCGATGACAGATAGAAATGTCGGCGACGCGCGCTGTGTACGAACCTATCACATTACATTTCGCAAGTCGCTAAGCGACTAAATCCTCCAGTTTTCGAAGAACTACTTAGTCTTGTGTACGCAGTGTCTTACTTTGAACATCGTGTATGTTCACAGTAGGTTACCATGATAATTTCCATCATAACATCTGTTGTATAAAATAAAATAATAATCCCTCTTTTCAAAAAGACGACAACATGTTTCAATACAAGTATCTGCAGTGGAATTTCAGTAAGAAAAAATTAACTTACAATCCTATTTAATTAAACGAGCAGAATAAAAAGTTTTCATAACACCATAGTCTAGTATCCGTTGTATAGAAGCCCATCTACACATTGAAGTGTTACACACAGACATACAAAAACATTGTACTATATGACTGCACTTCAGTATGACGTAAGAGCACTAAAACTACACAATGCATACAAACGTACAAAACAAACGTAAGTAGGTATATTATTCGTTTGTACTGAAATAAATAGCTACCGTATTTCTTTAAAGAAAATTGTCAAACCATGGATTTTCGAGACCAAATACTCCGTTTAAAACATACTGTTATCTTTGTTTTATCAAAGACTAGCTTTTACCCGCGACAAATCCGCGCGGAATAAAAAAAAAAGGGGTAAAAATTATCCTATGTCCTATTCCTGGTTCTAAGCTACCTGCCCGCCAATTTTCAGTCAAATCGATTCAGCCGTTCTTGAGTTATAAATGGTGTATCTAACACGACTTTCTTTTATATATATTAGATAGATAATGACAGGGATGACGATATGTTTTATACAGAAATTTTAATCTCAGAAACTCACCATAAATCGTTATAAGTATGAATGAAGACATTAAAAAGACTACATAGTTGAATTAGTCATTGACAACATTTAATTAAGGAACGGCTCAGAAAAATTCCGTATGTTTCCCCTGCCGGTTACCTTGTACAAAAACATTATTATCTATTTTTTGTCATACAGAATAAAAAAGATGCCACTTGTTTGTATACGATCGTTTTTACAGTGTCAATCCAGAATAGGATAAACGACTTCAAAGATTTTCCTTTTACACATTCAGCTATCATATTGTGATTCACTAAATATTCGTAATGTAAGTAAAAATGAAAGCCGGATTCACCAAAATAGCAACGCTGAAGGACGACTGGTCTATGCGTCTATAATACGCTAAGCAAATACATCGTCAACCAGGTATAATGAGATTCAAAATTTACGAAGGCTTGTCGTACGTGAGCGCATCTTCACAGGTAGGCTCAGTGCGTTCAAGTTGTTTTCCTCCATGCATGCCTACGGCACACCGATACTTAAAATTGTGTACTATGCAGCGTTTCGTCTGCAATTGGGAGCCGCCATTAAGTTGAAAACCTATAGAACAGCGACTAAAGCTTTGGATTAAACCAAAGTAATGTCTTGATAGTTTAGCCACAGTCGCTCTTGGTTAAGCGAGAGTCAAAGAGAACGCGAAATTGTTCTCGCTTACAGAAGTTACCCTTATCAGAATTTCTCGCTTATGGAATTCGCCCGTCGTGACCGGACAACTCTCGCTTATTAAGTCACTATACCAGCGTATTTGACTAAGGCCTAGTCACATCAAGTTAAGATAGCTTGGGCCTCTCGGTGACCCACATGCGTTCGGCCACAGGGTAAATCAATCGTCGACTTGTCGTTCGCAAGCCCTGCGACGGCAAGACGGGTGTACGGATGGGAGGTAGTGGAAGGGGTAGAGTCGCTATCAGACCACCACTACATCCGCTTCACCCTGTCGGAGACAACAACGGTCCCAGTCCACCAGGGCCCGGAGTCGCCCCATCGTGACACTCCGCGGTGGGTGGTGAGGCGATTAAACCCAGACTTGCTCAGAGAAGCCGCACAGGTGGAAACATGGTCACCTGGAGTGAGCATACCGGACGTGGACCAAAGGGCTGCCGCGCTGCGCGCATCAATGTCTCGCGTTTGCGACTCTTCGATGCCGCGGCAAGGCCCCATTCCCAAGAAACGGCAAGTGTACTGGTGGTCCGCAGAGATCGCAGAGTTGCGGGTGGTGAGCGTATCTGCGAGACGCCGGTACCAGAGATACCGGAGAAGGCGTCACAGAGACCCGATCACTGAGGCGAGGTTGCAGAGTACCTACAGAGACGCGAGGCGCAATCTGTGCCGAGCGATCTCCGAGGCAAAAGATAGGGCGCGAGAGGAGATGATTGAATCCCTCAATCAAAATCCGTGGGGCCGCCCCTATCTTTTGGTGCGAGGGAAATTAAGGCAAAGGACACCGCCTCTGACGCAGAGCCTTCAGCCCCGTCTGGTGCAGGAAGTAGTGACGACACTATTTCCGTGCAGAGAGGCGCATACGCCACCGTTCAGGGTACCGAGAAGTGAAAATCCTGACACCGTAGAAGATGTCCCACCCATTACCTCTGGTGAATTCGGGGCTGCGATCCGCCGGCTACGTGCCAAAAGGACGGCCCCGGGCCCAGACGGCATACCGGGCCGCGCCTGGGCGTTGGCCGCGGACGCGTATGAGGAGACAGTGGTCGCGCTCATGAACGAGTGCCTCGCTAGTGGTCGTTTTCCCCTGCTGTGGAAGAATGGCATCTTGGTCCTGCTGAAAAAGGAGGGCCGATCGCCTGACTCCCCAGCAGGGTACCGCCCGATTATTCTTCTCGACGAAGTGGCGAAAATATTCGAAAGAATCATCGCGAATCGTCTGCAGAAGCATTTGGTGACGGTCGGCCCAGACCTAAATGCCAATCAGTTTGGCTTCAGGAGCGGCCGATCCACCATCAATGCAATATTGAGGGTCAAAAGGATAGCGGAGGAGGCCGTAGCTCGGGGTGAGGTTGTTCTCGCGGTGTCCTTGGACATCGCGAATGCGTTTAACACCTTGCCCTGGAGCGTTATCATGGAGGCACTCCGTTATCACCAGGTACCCCAGTACCTTTACCGGATATTGAGGGACTATCTGTCAGACAGGTCGATCTCATACCAGAGCCGGAACGGGTGGCGTTCTCACACGGTCACCTGTGGGGTTCCGCAGGGCTCGGTCCTCGGCCCCCTATTGTGGAACGTGGGATACGACTGGGTCCTGCGGGGCTCCTTAATCCGAGGGGTAGAGGTAACCTGTTACGCAGATGACACGTTGGTGACGGCACGAGCGCCCACACACTGGGAGAGTGCGAGGATCGGCACGGCAGGAGTGGCCCAAGTTGTCAGCCGAATTCGGGCCCTGGGCCTGGAGGTGGCTCTTCACAAATCGGAGGCCTTATATTTTCATGGCCCTCGGAGGAAACCCCCTCCAGGATCCCATATAACAGTCGGTGGAGTAAATATTAAAGTGGAGCCCCACATGAAATACCTGGGTCTCATGCTGGACGGACGGTGGTCCTTTGAGGGCCACTTCCGGACATTGGGTCCCAAACTTTTACGCACAGCCGGTGCGCTCAGCAGTCTGCTGCCGAACATCGGTGGCCCGAAGGCGGCTTGCCGGCGCCTTTTTCTCGGAGTGGTAAGCTCGATGGCGCTCTACGGCGCTCCAGTATGGAGCGGCGCCTTGAGCAAGCGTACGGTAGACATTCTGCATAGGCCTCAGAGATCCTTGGCTATCAGAATTATAAGAGGATACCGCACCATCTCTTTTGAGGCGGCTTGCGCCCTGGCAGGTTCTCCGCCATGGGTACTGCAGGCGGAAGTGCTCGCGGCAGTCCACTCGTGGCGCGAGCGTAAAACCCTTGTTGACGGTGCTCCGCCATCAAGGGTAGAAGTCGAAAGATATCGCGACGAACGGCAAGAGGAAGCAATGGCCAGATGGCAATGCCGCCTCCGCCAGTCGCAGTATGGATCCAGGACGATCGAGGCAATCGGCCCAGTCCTGACGTCGTGGGTGAGGAGGGCGCACGGGATGGTGACCTTCCGTCTGGCGCAGGTGCTGTCGGGGCATGGATGTTTCGGCAGTTATCTGTGTCGGATTGGGAGGGAGCCGTCCGCAGTGTGTCACCACTGTTTCGGTTGCCTTGACGACACGGCACAACACACGCTGGCGGAGTGCCAGGCTTGGTCGGCACAAAGGCAGGACCTCATGGCCGTAGTTGGGGAGGACCTCTCCCTGCCGGCCATAGTAAAAGTCATGGTGGGATCCCACGACGCATGGCATGCCGTGCAGGGATATTGCGAGGAGGTCATACGCCTAAAAGAGGACGCGGAACGAGCCAGGGAGGCGTCCAGTCAGGACCCCAACCGGAGCCGCCGCAGAGGGGGGAGGAGGAGAGCGTTCGCTCGAACCCTGCCACCCTGACAGCACTCGAGTGGCGAGTTAGGGGGAAGCTCGTCACTCTGAGTTGATGAGGAAGCGCTGGTTTCCCGCGCGAGCACGAGGCACGATGATTGCAGCGGAGGCGTCAGCCAATCACCACCGGGGAGTGTGATGAATGCTTTAGCGTGCCCACACCCTGGTGCTCGGTGAGCTGAGGGAAACAGTGGGGTTTTAGTCGGTAGTCTTCTGTAGGAGGGAGTCCGACATAACCACCGCGCCTTTCCCCTCTAGGGCGCGGTGGTATGCGTAACGCATTTCCCCACTATAAAAAAAAAAAAAAAAAAAAAAAAAAAAAAAAAAGCTTGGGCCTCTCGGTAGTGACGTGTATGACATGACGACAATAGTAAGTCTTATCACTTTGTTTATTAGCTCTTTTCATTTTATTGACTTCGACGCCATTCATTGTCAATATAACGTGCCGCTGCCACTCAAGCAAATGACCGAAACGTTTAACTTGTCTATCTTTACATTATCATGTAAAATATTTTGGTACATTGCACCATAGAGGTTACTCAAAATTTCGTCTTAAATATTTGACAAACAAATGTTGGTACAGTCCTGCTCAGTATACGTTTAATAACGTTAATTTGTAACTGTTCTAAATAACTTGTAAATTATGCTTACGGTAATTGATTTTGTGATATTCAGTACATTGTATGATCTTTGTAGGTATTTACATTCATTCCTAAAACCTTAACTATTGGGTCCTAGTAGAATGTTGTTATGTATTTGCAGATCAGACCTTAAGAGAATGAGACAAATTAAAGTTCTATTAGTAGTTAGTCATTGCTGGATTTAGAGCTACCAGAGACCTAGGCGAAATTTCTACGACGCCACCTTTTTTAATCTATCTTTGGAGGGTATAACACGGTTATATGAAACTGTCTAATTCATAGATCTGTCCGGCGCCCTGGGCGGTCGCCTAACCGCGCCCTAACCTAATGTCGGTACTGATTAGTGTTATCCTACCTTAGTGTTAGCAAATAATGCTACTTATTTAATTTCTTCTATGTGTACATGTCAACCAATGAATGCGTCTAAATAAAATAGCTTTTGTCGCTGATTGTACGTAGTGACGTAACTGTGACGTCACAAGACAATGTCGTTAGGCGGGACGTCGTCCGAATGACACTAACAGATAGGCCGCAACTTGACAATGAGCCAAATGCTATTCGAGGAAGTTTAAACAGCTGCTGCAAAAGGTGAGCAGCTATCATAGACATTCTATTTTATTTACTTTGCTTTTAAAAGGAAAATTGGGATAAAGCTTAGCTAATATTCTGTTATCTTCGCTGCGTTTCTGAGTCTTTATTTGGATCGGATATAAAATTCATACGATTTAATGGAAAATTTCAATAAAATGCATTTTAACATGCTCATATTTTGTAATATTGTGATCTTAACTGGTTGAACTGAGAGACTCGTAACAAAACTTGTGACAGCTATATTAATTAATTTACGTAATTTATGTACTATTAATTTTCAATAGATATAGTTTTATTTTTGTATATAAAATCTATAAAAATGTATTTAAGATATCCTCTCACATCCATATAAAGTAAATCTTTAAGTGTAAAAAATATAAATTTCGGAATATCATCGATACCAGTCGCTTATAACTTGTACCACACCCCAACATTTCATAAAAAGAATCAACAGCAACACGCATGATGTCATAGACATTATTTTTGGAGCAATGCGCGCCCTTGTTACTGTCAGCTTACATAACATCGCAATAAGACTCTGAATGCAATATATAGAAATACCCTCCATGTCTTCTCTTTATTTAGTCTATGGTCCTTATAAAGTACTACTCCAAAATTAATATTGAAAACATAGACTAGAGTATTAAACCAAGATCCTTTACACCGTGACTATGGATAATATATTAACTAATGCTCGCAAAATAGAAGTGTAGACAGAACTCTTGAATTTCCATATAGCATTATAGGCAGATGTTTATTATCCTTTCCTACATCTACAAATCAAAGTAGGACTACTAATAAATTAAGGGTAGGTACATTTAATTATAGCATTTCTTTATGATATGAAATCACGTATATAAAATATGCTGAAAATTTTAAAATTCATTTAATGAAGAGTATTAACTTACCTTATATGGGAATCTAGTCTAATAGAATTATTAAAACAAACAAGTTAAATTACTAAATAAATTTATTACATCTACTTCACACACTAAACTACATACACATACATACTTACAAGTTAATTGTGAGTCAGCCGATGCTTAGCGCTAACAGTTAAGTTATTTCGGAAGTCACCGTCTAAGGTAAAAGCAACCATATATTGTAATGACTTGAATTTAATTAAAAACTAAAAGTAACTCGGATAAGAAACCGCCACTTTCATCTGTACGTGCAAAATGCCAAAACCATTGAGGTTGAGGGTGGTTAAGGATTTTGGGCAATCATATGAGCTTCCTCTACTAAGCAACATATTTTGGCTTTGTTATCTGATTCCCAGTTCATTCTTTATCAAAGACCATTTATTTCAAGTAATATCACTACTTAACCATCGAAGATGACTTCCAGTCCTACCTGCAGAAGCCGGCACACTGTCACACCGTCGACTGACCTTAATCTCAACATCGTAGTACACAGAGAGTGGGGAAGTTCGTACCCTGACGTGCGGTGGTAGAGGCGTCGGCGGTCTTGGCTGGACGGGCGGCACTCCTGGGGGAATCGCTCGCCCTCTTTCTCGCAGCGCGGGATGAGGGCCCATCCCTCGAATCGGTGACCGCTCTTGTTTTAAAGCTGTTGAATGCAAAAGGAGATTAACATTGTGAATTGGGAAGGGGGATCTTCATAGGTCGAACAGGAACATTTGCAAGACTTAGTCTTCATTGACTTCTGGTCACCAAACCTAATGTTGATCAAGAAAAAAAATGCAATGTTAAAACATGCTCTTAGTAAAAACTATATTATTGTGAACAAATAATAGTGAGCAGACCACCAACTTTGTTATTATTATCAATTAATTTTTTAATATGATATCTACCAATTAAAAAAAACGTTAATTTTCATAATTGTTAAAATAAAATATAACATAAGAGCACAAACAAGGCAACTTTGTAAGAAAATTGATTTAATCATACTTTTGGGGTAAGAAACTGGTCTTTCATTGTTTACGCCATTTGCGGTAAACCTAATCCAAAAAAATTAAATATAAACTTATTACAGAAATCCTTATCGCGACGGAGTGTTTAAAATAATCCAAATATAGAAGCATCAGTCATAGATACTGTTGACTCATTGGCGTCAAGTTGCCAACATGTGATTAACAGCCAGGCGCAATCGACCCTCGGCTCTAGCGGGAAATATGTGACCCGAAAAGACGCAGCGACCAAACTGGCGCGGATAAAATTCATGACACTGGCCACAAGTTACAATTCAATGGCGGGATAAAAATGAACTTACCGACTTAAAGTTATAATTGAATTCTTTAAACGGATCTAAATATCTGATTGGCTAGCGGCAGCTAAGACCGCTTAGAAAGTCAGTGAATGATAGCATAACTAAGCAGTTAATTCAAACTAAATTCAAATACCGCTATCGCTTATCGCTCAGACCATCGTTGGCTGTACAATTCGACCTAGTTTGTCAATTGTCGTATTACCTAATTTGTGTATAAACCATATGGGATCAAGGCCCGCAGCTCCATAGACATCAACCACTATAGGCCAACGGCTACGCAAATTGTGTGGACAAATTGTTTATATTATGTAGCAGATGCTCAAATCGTTTCCACGATACGTCATTTATCTCGTGGTAACAAAACGGATGCCAACAATGAACATATCCAAATATTATATCGCTTTGAGAATATGTAATTTTTATAGGAATAAGACTTATGCCAAATTTTCATTAGAAACAGATGTTCTCAAAAGATCACAACCTTGACCAGAAAATCGGTAGTTCAAACATAAGGATTGGTATATCAGTTCACCACTCCCATCATTTATCTGTGCTACATAGCAAGTTAACACCTTTACTGAATTGTAGGTTTGTAGAACTGTTGAGGTTGACTTATGCAAAGCTGTCTTGGAACGATGTCGCTGAGCAAATACGTTAGATGCGCATGCGCAGTTGCGACACAAGAGGTGCGACGCTAAGTGCCGTACCACACTTACAGCCATTTAGACATCATTAGCACACGATCGGTTTTGTGAAATATTTGAAACTGAAGACGAGTATAGCTAACAGTGGAGAAAGTTCAAAGAGTCCTTCGAGTTTTACTCTGCCTATGAGAAAGCCTATAAGAAACATTATAGAAAAAACTTAGGTCTAATCAAAGGTCTACTGTTATATTTGTATGTCGTTTAGCAACAAGGCCTATTCGATATATTACACAAGGATATTTGACATAATAATTTGACCCTGTTAACTAATATATTTATCTAACAAAGACGTGTTAAGAGCATACGTTTGTACCTACCGATCAGTAAATTGTATAATATTCAATTTGTGATTTATTTTTTAAAGAAAACCAATTTCGAATAAAACTTGTAAGGTCGAAAACTATGACCAAATATCAAATTAAACCTATATAAAGATTTGTATATAATTTAGGAAACTTTAAAGTTACTTTCACCGATAATGAACGCACAAAACTCCCCACACAAAAAGTTTACATCAAAATTTACTGTACTTTCAGTGTGTTAACAGCCAAAACTAAACTTTTTGAACAGTACATAATCTAATTCGGAACCTACGAATACTAACGTTACTCTTCTTAAATCTCATTTACTCATCAGTTTTACCCATAGCTTAGTTTTACTATTAGAAAGTAATATTACATTTGCATAAAGATGGTAAAGAAATGTCCGTAGTGCGTTTGTAAGTCCAAAGGTAACCGCGTGATGGCCGCGCCCCGCCGCGACCTCACATGGCCATCAGACAACAATGTCGTCTCAAATACTTTTGTTCTTAACAAACGAGAAAACGAGTCTTGAGTAGCGCCACAAACCGAGACGCGAAAGCGACGGTACACTGTTTACATTTGCACATGAACCGGAAGATATACAACGGAATATTTATCGTCCGACTTCTCTCCGGTCAGATATAACAAACCATTGTATTTTACACCAAAGATTTCTAAATAAGTTCTTAAACGAACCCTTGAGTATTCCTTACAAAAATCCTTCGTTTATTAAAGACAAGCATCAGTTAAATATTTATGCAGACAGAAGGTGGATTTTGTATGAAGAATATATTGCAAAGATCTGATTAAGTAATCATTGAACGTCTGTCAGTAAAACTTTAAACTTTAATTACAATATCTAATCTATTCAAGTGACAAAACCATGTCATGGTACCAATGATCAGACCTAGCAAACGGTTGCCCTTACGCAAAGAATGTTGTAGAACACCGATAGGTAATTAGTAGTCGACACCATGCGCAGGCGCAGCGTACCTCACGGTATACTTTAAACCACATTTGACTAGGAATTCGTCACGATAACAATATACGGCTATTTCAATTCATCTACAAGTATCTAGGATTTGTTTAATAATACAATCAAGCGGCCTAAACCTAAACAGCTAAAATAGGAACCTAGAATAGAGGTGTAAACATAGCTTTATTATTTTTCATCGTTCATATTCCTCAGAATTTTAGTTATAAATATTAAGATAAGTAACGCCCAAAAGTTCTTAGAAGGGTTTTTTACCAGGAATTTGTGTTTAGGAATATTGTAATGAACATCTGTTTTATTTCAAAGTACTTCTAGGATTCTGTTGCAAAAAAATCAACTTTGTTTTTAGACATTATGGGAAATCAGCCAAATAGAAATTTATAGTTATAGGAATTTATTTGTTTAACAATTAAGTTTTCGTAAACGTGAGAGATAAAAATGTGTGTAATTTTTATTTATTAATAACTGTATAGCGTTCTTACAGAATTTGGCAATATACGTACTTTACAATTTCTGCTTAATAAAGATTCCCAATAAGGAACTTAAGCCTACCAAGTCAGAGGCCTTATGATTACATAAAATTTTAAGTTTATAAAAAAATACCAAATTATTTTCATTATGTAACCAACAACCAATAGTGGTAGTAGTGGTAGTAGGCAGATATTCAAAAGAAGTTAGGTTCATGAATTACACACAAGACTCACATACGAACGTAAATCCGTTTCGAAACCAAATTCAAACATTAATTATTGCAAACATTCGCGAAATATGCTGACATCAAAGTATATAATCTCTTGGTC
Source organism: Papilio machaon (assembly GCF_912999745.1). Lineage (NCBI taxonomy): Eukaryota > Metazoa > Arthropoda > Insecta > Lepidoptera > Papilionidae > Papilio > Papilio machaon. The sequence goes on along the minus strand of NC_060001.1, from coordinate 7,347,115 downwards.
AGCAGCTGACATTGGTCTTTGAGAAGATTGGCGCCGGCCCAACAAACCACGGCCGCTGAAATCGTTCACCCACTTCGATCTTGTTTGTGAAACTTAGTATAACAAAAAGCGCATTATGATTGATTGATACTCAATTATAAGGCGAATTGAAGACAGAAATATTTTCATATCAAATTTCTTAAGTATATTTAATACAAAATAGTTCAACTATTGCTACAAAGTAATGGATAAATTTGAACATATAATTCAAATCTTACATACTAGCTGTCGCGCCGCGACTTCGTCCGCGCGGAATTAATAAAAATTTAATAAGTGGCTTTTGTGTTCTTCCAAACTATGTTCTACGTATGTGCCAAATTTCATCAAGATCCATTGTGCTGTTATAGAGATACCTTCAAACATCCATCCATCCATCCATCTAAACATTCGCATTTATAATATTAGTAACTGCCAGTTAGTACAAGATCAAATTTTATAAAAGATGTGAACAAAATGTTTGTTGACAATGTGCAAATTGTGTTAGTTTTTTTTCTATAAAATTACTGGCAAAAAGTTAGTGGCTCAACTATAAAACTCCACAACTGTTAAGATTAGTATAAAATGCGTTCCACACTAATAAAATCCACTAACTGTCCTGTTGGGTCCAAGAGTTCAATGCTGTATGTGTGTTCAGATACAAATGAACACCAAAATGTTCCTTCAAGCACGAACTGTTACTACTCTTCATAGTTTCTAGAAGCATCTTTGTTGTCTTGCCCACATTGTCACTTCGTTTGAGAAAAGCAGCTATATCGAGACCACATGTCTCATTGACTGCTTTCCGGCACTCAGCCGCAGCATACGTGGATAATTTTCCACCAACCCCAATAGCTGAACTGCAAACTTCGTTGACAAGCTCCAACACTGCCACTTCCGTCTCGAACATAACCTCACAGCATCCTAAATAGTTTCACAATACATTGAGAATAATTTTAATTAAAGGAGTAATGTCACAGGCAAAATATTAAAAATTAAAACTACCTACAGCACAATAAGACCGATATGTTCCGGAATGTATGGTTTATCATTTAACTATTGTGTTTCCCTATATTATCAACACTATATGAAATAATATGGTCAACTAAAATGGTTTCAAAAAACTGTAACTTAAATAATAAGTATGATTGCAACTGTTTAATACTTTAATTAATAATTTTATTTACTTGTGTTTAAACAACTGGTAGAACTTTGATTAAGATAGTCTCATTAACTTTATTTTTATCAATTAAAAGCCTATTTTGTTTATATATTTTTAATGAAGCTTTTGAACCAGATTAAAGGATATATTGAATACAGAATTAAATAACTAAAGTTATCTTTAAAGTGACCATGATTTTTATGTATGTTTTTATTTGATAGTTTATTTAATAACGGCCAATCCCAATATAATTTCTGTTGTTAATACAACCATTTCAAGGATTGGTATAGTACTGCACCAAGTAAGGTAATTTTTTTTATTATTTCAAATTTAGTGATTCATTATTTAGTTTTTATTATATTTAATTTTAATATCTTCCTCCCAAGTAGGGTTGGAGAAAGGCTGGCCGCCGGTCTTGTGCTTCCAACGGGAGTTGGATAAGGCCAGGGATATGTTTTTCAATTTAGATGTTATATTTTTATTATTTTTATAAAACTGCCGTTAGATTTAGACAAGACAATTAAATTAAACAAGACTTGAATATCCAAAGATAGTATTGCATATCCAAACAAATAATATATGTACATATTTTCCGTTAATTAAACAAGTACCCACCTACCACATTCCAATCAGAACTATTGTAAACACAAATACTTAGTGTCAACAATTGGACTGAAGAATATTTAACTAGACAAAAGAAAATATTGCTAAATGCAAATAAATTTTTGCCTCATGATTAAGCTAGAAATACATATTTTAAGATCAGCTTTATAATACATAAATAAATTGAAAATCTTATTCTATTTTTCTTTCATATTTTATTAATTAGGAACAATCAGTTGCTTCAAGAGATAATGTTAATTTTACTAATGGTTTGTCGTAAATTGAATTCTACTAGCGGACTAAATGGATTTTAATACTTTTGTTATATTATTTGTATTTTTTCCATTAATTAATCATCGACCTAATTAGATTTAGAGCGCGATGAAAACGTCGCGTAATGTGCTGCTATTGACATTGAGCTAAAGTTATAAATACCGACGTTACCTGCCTCCCGGTCGAACTGGTTGGGCTTCAGCTGCTCCTGGGTGTGCCCCAGGATCAGCGGGGACAGTATCCTAGGCCATAAGACAGCGAAACACCCCACAACAATCACTAGAACGAACATTGTCTTACGCGGCCCCAACACTTCGTCGTTCGCCATTCTCTCGTGTTTTTCGTATCGGTTCGTCACGCGCGCACAGAGCCGGTCGCACTCTACGGGAACATCGTCGTGTATGATTAAAAATAAATATCATCCACGGTGCAGCCGCAGCGAATCCGGCGAGGGCGCGCAATGACAGCTGTCAGACTCGCCCCGTCGCGCGCTACGGGAGCGATCGCAATTTCTTTACGGGAGCATCCGCCTTTAGGTCTTCTCTCGTTGAACGCCGGTGGATTGAGCTGGCTCGATGTGACACAGCCGTATATCAACGTCAATCAGCTATGCCGACATCTTGCCTTCCCAGCCACCGGCCCGGCTACCGTTTGCATTTTCAATCACCGTACTTGAAATATTGACGAAGTAAATTAGCGTTTGGTGAGCAAGCGTGCGGCGCTCGCGAGCAGGCCTCGGTACAGTATGCCTGGGCGCGGAGGCGGCGCCGGCTAATAACCCTTCCCCACCGCGGCGTGGTCTACACGCGCTCAGATGAATACCAATTAGACACTCAATGTAGGTACATGTCATTAAACTAGCATAAGGCACAAGAATAAAAACTCCCTAAACTTGACGTAGGTATCTTTCCATCGAATGTTTTATTATCATAGGTGCCGGTTGCCCACCAAAGTTGGTAACTACAATTTGTTAAAGAACATTCCATTACGTCACGTGCGTCTTCTTCATTCGTCTTAATGAAGCTGTGACCAAGTTTTCAGAGTAAGAACTCCGTTACCTCTTCAACTGACCGTATTTCCCGGCCTCAGGGCTAACTTTTGTTGCTCAACTATGTATACCATTATTTAAATTTTCCCTTTTTTTGGAATTTTCCTGATTGTGGTAACCCTATACAATCATCCATAATGATAAATTTAAATAAAAGCTTTAGTCTACCTCGGAAAAATACATCCGATAGGTTCAGATTTGCAGACATCATCAAACAAAACATGAGATTTAATGTCTTTCTTTTTCGCTTTTGATAAATATTACGTAACCGTTATGCCGTTTACGCTATTATAGGTACTAAAACATTTGTTATTCCCGTTTGTAATTGTTAAATTTGTAAAGCCCATATTTCTCCGACAAAACACACAAAACTTTAGCATTCATTAGAATTTCATTTTCGTACAACGTAGATCTTTAGCTACAGTATTTTACACCTCAAATTACGTTAGTTTTTTCCATTAACACGTTCCAGAGTTTACCTGCCAGCTATTGTTTTGGAACGCCCAAAGAATCTGCTTGTCGTCAAAGGAATAAATTAAAGTTAAAAAAAATCCTTGGAGCCTATAGGTTTTTTTTTTCATTTCGACACTTAAAGTGGACAGGTTATCATTATTCGGGTCACATAGATCCCCTCCTACGAAACAATGGGTAGGTAGCGCTCCTTCGGTCGCAGGAAGCGACGCACGCGCAAGTGTTACAAAATGGCCGATACCGCCATATATTAAAGCGTTGAGGCGGTTATAAGTCTGTCTGGATGCGAAGGAGACAGTCCGCCATAAGGGGAGAGGACATCCTGGTCGGTTTCCGTTGGACAGTTTTGGCTTTAGGGTTACGAGGAAATGTCTCATTTGAATTCATGTGTTGGCGCAAGAGCTTCCGTGTGACGGTGAAGTGTCAAACCATTATTCGGTAAAAGCTTACTCATAAACTTCCTAAATGAAAAATATATTTAACATGCACTGGAAAATTTTCTTCCAATTTAGTATTGATGCTAGTTTATAAGACAAGTAATGCGTTTACCCGACGGAAAATAGTAGGTGTCTTAATGATCTTAGTACGCCAGATTTTGGAACTAGACTGGGGAATAACCTAGTCTAATATTTTTTTAAATTAGTAAACAATTAGTTTTAAAACTCTTGCAGGTTTATACTGAAACTGTCGCCTGCGACTCCGTCCGAAGAAGCCTATGTGTTCTTCCAGACTATGTTCTACATCTATGCCAAATTTCATCGAGATCTGTTGAGCTGTTCCGGAGATACCTTCAAACAAACATCCATTTATCCATCCATCCATATAAACATTGGCATTTATAATATTAGTAAGATGTATCAAATAAGAATTACCACTAAGAAGTCTTCTATAAAACATAATGTTAAGTTTTATCGAAGTAAGTAGTGTATATTTTCTAATAAACGTACTATTTAAACCTAAGATTGACACAAACACGCTTTCTCTTTTTAGCCGACTTCAAAAAGAAGGAGGTTATCAATTCGACTGTATTTTTTTTTTTTTTTTTTTTTTTTATGTGTGTTACCGCGAAACTCGGCCCCTGGTGGTCCGATTTTGATAAAAATTATTTTAATCGAAAGGAAGTGCTTGCAGGTGGGTCCCATTTTTTTGTTTTTTTTTTTAAATAACTAGAAGACTAGTAGATTTTGAATATAGCTTCAAAATTTGTTGCGGAAATTAGGGACATTTTTGCTTTCAGCGCTTACGTAGGCTAAACTATAGGACCTACATAAAAATGATGTATGGCGAATTGTAGCTCTTTAAATGTGCTAAATAAAAGTCCGCGATAGCATATATCTATCTTTTATAGTTTTCTCACAATAACCATTTTTTTCTTTAGAAACATTAATTAAATTCATGCCCTATTTCCGACGCTATTATTCAAGTTCAGTATTAACCCTTATGTAAATAAATATGTTCATTATCAAGAGAATTTAATGTAGATTATATTTGCAATTGAAACTATATCATTCTGTCTAATAGTTTAGGAGAAATCGTAAGAATAAAATTACGCGGAAACGAAAAATGCTACATCGCGTTACAATGAATAGCACAAATTTGCTTTCTGGGCTTACGTAGGTCAAACTATATGACCTACATTAAAATGATGTATCGAGTAATTATAGATCCTTAAATTTGCTAAATAAAAGTCTCAGGTGGCATATATCTATCATCTATGGATGTCTCACAAAAACCATGTTATTATGAACAAACTTCGATTAAATTGCACACGAAAAACAGCGTCGTAAGCTTACGACGCTATTATATTATATTCGATATGAATCCTTATCCAAATAAATATGTTTGATGGCTAGAGTATTAAATGCAGATTACATTAGCCTTTAAACTATGTAATTCTGATCAATAGTTTGGAAGATATTAAATTATTAAAAACTACGCGCATTCGAAAAATGCTACTGCGGCGCGCGGCTGGACAAAATTAAAGGCACGCTACGATGTATTAGTTCGTTAATTTTCAATTTGTATACCGATTTTGATAATTATTTCATTGTTTAAAGGATAAGTGGTTATCTGGTGTATTCTAAATTAGTTTTTGAATTGAAGTACACACATATTAAATAGGAAAGTCCTTTTCTTTATTTGTCTTATTTATGTCCTTATACGTATTAAGGAAATTTGTAATTAAACTTCAAATTCACTAAAAATTGAGAAATAAAACAAACATTTTAAGAAAAAAAAATAGCCGACTTCAAAACAAAAAAAACTATCTCAAACAAAATGCGCTCAAAAGTAACTTAAAAAAAACAATTTCAAACAAAATGCACTCAAAAGTAACGTAAAAAAACAATTTCAAACAAAATGCACTCAAAAGTAACGTAAAAAAACAATTTCAAACAAAATTCACTCAAAAGTAACATAAAAAAACAATTTCAAACAAAATGCATTCAAAAGTACCATAAAAAACAATCTCAAACAAAATACACTAAAAAGAAACAAAATAATGTCATGAAAACTTCTTTCTTTCTTTCTTCTCTCTTTCAAAAACCCTCTAAACTCTAAAGAAAGTTCTCTTCTTTCTTGTAACATGTCTATATTGTATAATTATTGTTATTTTGGAGTCGGTTTCGGCCTAAGTAGGGACATAAACGTAAGTATGTCTAATACATCTCAAATATAAAATTTCATCTATTTACTTCGGCCGACACCGACTGCGAAATAACAATAATTATACAATATAGACATGTTACAAGAAAGAAGAGAACTTTCTTTAGAGTTTAGAGGGTTTTTGAAAGAGAGAAGAAAGAAAGAAAGAAGTTTTCATGACATTATTTTGTTTCTTTTTAGTGTATTTTGTTTGAGATTGTTTTTTATGGTACTTTTGAATGCATTTTGTTTGAAATTGTTTTTTTATGTTACTTTTGAGTGAATTTTGTTTGAAATTGTTTTTTTACGTTACTTTTGAGTGCATTTTGTTTGAAATTGTTTTTTTACGTTACTTTTGAGTGCATTTTGTTTGAAATTGTTTTTTTTAAGTTACTTTTGAGCGCATTTTGTTTGAGATAGTTTTTTTTTGTCAGTTGACAATGATTCAATATTGACACCGACAGCTTAGATTACGAATTACGAATAGCGAAACATGAGGTCGTGAGACTTCTAGCATCTGCTAAAACTATTGTTAATTTGGAATGATTAAAGGGATCTAACTAGATTTTTTAAATGTAAGAGTAAGTACAAGTTATTGGGTTTTGATTAGATCTTGCGTTGGCGTGGCTCTGGGACCGCGGATCACAGATGAATGGATTCATGATGTAATGAATGACTCATTTAGTTAATCACGCAATTACGCCCTCATTGAGCCGGCTACGAGTAACATAGTACATCTTTACATATCTATTTCGTTTTTTTTAGCTTTCATAACATTTATCATATTGAGTTCTGACTTTAAGTTTCAAGTTTCTACATTTAAATCGTATCAACTGAGTAGACCTGCGATTTTACTCCACCCTCGTAACCCACAATTTATTAGTAAGTTAAACCATTTCGTCTCTTTTTACGTAGCGTAGATAAAGTCGAAAGTGGTTCTGTTATTTATGTTTCACAGTGGTAGATCCCGCAACAACAATATTTGTTGGGTGCTCGAATTGGCCGGGTCGACCGGTGCAATACCACACAGAAGACAACCGTGAAGTGGAAGCAATTCCGCGTTTCGTCTGATGAGTGTGGTACCGGAGGCCTAATTTTAGTCCTCTTTCCCTTCACACCCTTTTCTTATTAGGAAAGGATGGGAAGGGGAAATATCCTCTTCCTGTGCGTCCCCTTCTCCGTTGATTAAAGGTACGGTAGGCAACGGTCGCCTCGCTATTGCGGCGAATCCAGGTGGCCGTTTGCTCGTTTGCCACCTTATAAGTTTTAAGATCGATTTAATTTATAACAAGAATGTGTTTTAATATTTTTGATATGTTAGCAAAAGTGGTTTTGATATCGTACATTGATTTCGGATGTTAGTGAGAAAGGTTAACACCATCAGTGGAGTAGGCAGAGCTAAGGCTTAGGTTCTCGTGCCTGTGGGCGTGGCCTTCGAAACAACTTTCGCCCACATTTAATGTCATAAACAATTTATTATTAAATACTGCTTTAGTGCTTACTTATTATGAAAATATTAATTTCAAAAGTAGTATGTAGGATACAGTAAAAGGATAGATAGATAGATAGATAAAGCCTTCTCTTTACAATATTTACAACTTATTTTCTAAGAATACTTTACACATAAAATGTGTATAACAATATTTGGACAGTTTTAGTATTCCGCATCCAGTTGCATTTCAGGATGTCCTTAGACATAGGCCTCCCCTAGTTTCTTCCACACCTCTCTATCGAGTGAGGTGTCATTTACAGTAAAAGGAGGTTTGACGCAAATGCTGAAATTTCCTGAAGTAATTTTGAATTCGATTTCGCCATGTTTCCCATTTTGCGACTTTCATATTATCCAATGGTCATACGGCGAATGAAGACATCGTAATGCAAGTTGCACATAATCTGTGAAGAAAACCAAAGATGAAGATTGAGGATTAATCGTCCCTTACATAGTGTAGGGACGTGTGTGACAATTATTTCTTGATCAAGGCGGTCTACTAAGGCATTTCGTATTTTATAAGGGTGGCTCCGCGGTTGTTGCTTGTGTGATAATTGGTAATTAAATATTAAGGTGGCTGTGCATTAGCAGCGCTGACAGTATAGGGGGAAAAAAGAGGTTGCGGGGTACGGGGCTTAGCGCATACTTACGCGTACCGACGCCATTGTACAAGTATCCGTACGCGCTGCGCATACGCATGCCCGTACGCACCCGATTTGACCGATTCAAAGAACATACGATCCAATATTGTCAGAATATTAAAAATAAATTAGACAAATAGGTATTAATTACAAATTTAAGTTATTTTTATAAGTAATTGAGTATCTTTCACATTTTTTAACTTTCAAAAAATCTTTTTGCTCCAAGCCAATTTCGCACTTTAATTTAATTCTTACTAGCTTTTACCCGCGGCTCCGTCCGCGCGGAATAAATAATAGAAAACGGGGTAAAAATTATCCTATGTCCGTTTCCTGGTTCTAAGCTACCTGCCCACCAATTTTCAGTCAAATTGATTCAGCCGTTCTTGAGTTATAAATAGTGTAACTAACACGACTTTCTTTTATATATGTAGATATAGATATCGCTACAAATGAATTAATCTAGGTATATATTGTAATTGGTACCGTTAGGATTAATAATAATAAAACAATAGAAAGGAAAAAAATCGGAGAATTAAAAAAACAATTTCATAAAATTGTACTTTAAATAAGCCGGTTCCGTGTCACAAATTTGGGAGAATGTTTTTTTCTGCTTTTGCAATTAATTTTATTTCCTCCTTAAACGTTCGACTTTCATATACAATTTAGTAAGAGTACTACTTACTACTAGTCCACTAAACTAGTGGTAATCGGCGAGGTGATATCGTTCCGTATGTTCTGCAAGTTTCACTTGTCAAACAATATAATAATGACACAAGAAACAAAAGGGAAACTTTGAAAGTTAGCTTAGAAGTATAGTGGATATTCATGAAACATTTTATTACGAATTACGACACTTTTGCATATTAAATGTTATCAATTGCAAAAGATATTAATTTTAAATAAAGATATAATTTTTACAGAAAAAAAATAATATGCGTAATTTTTTACAATTTTATTATAGCATGGCAACAAAAAGTATAACTTTAAACGTTAACCATTCGTTTCTATATGAATACAAATGTACACGACTTCTAATTATTTGCTTTAACCTTCAAAATTTAAGCGTTAGATCAACTATGAATAAATTTCGTGGCATAGATACCGGTTACATTATTTTTATACTAGAATATGGCATACGTGTCATTTATAATCTTTCCCTAATTAAAAAAAATCCTATCAATACTCTCCTTATTGGAAGACCGTTTTATGGGGAAGAGGACTAGAGTTGGGCTTACAAATAACAATAGAAATCTTTTTAATTGGCACCTATCTGCCGCAACCGTGGTGTTGAAATGTGCACTGAAGGAGTGCCTTTATGTAAATTTTATATGAGATTTAATTTTATTAGAGATTACATTTATACTTCATACAAATTAATAGACCTCAGTACCTAGCAAAGCTAAAGCAGTCACTGATTACTTTCAAACAAATATTATATAAAATATCGAATAAGAAAATACCATATATAAAAGCGGAGTATTGTGTTACATAACAAGCGTGTACTTGTAACACTCAAGGCCGTTGGTTTTAGCGGGAACATGTCAAAATGGAGCGCCGCTAAGTCACAAGATGGTCGACCGCCCCCCGCCGCCCTACGCCCCCGTCGTTAAACACAAGTTCACGAGTACACCGTAATATTGATAAATTACGTTGACAAAGATGTAACTCATTTGTAAACGGACTTTTGTATTTGCAGTATGTTTGATTTTACAACTTTAACGTCTAGAAACATTAGCACATGACCGTTGAAAGGACCGAAGCGTGGTAGAATTATCCCTATAGTTAGATCCCTTGGGCGGATACATGACTTCTACTACCAAGTAAAACCCCTCAAAGTTCTCCCCGCATCACAACGTCACTAACTCAGAGGACCAGGACCTTGTCTTTTTACCTTTTCTTAAATATATGTAAGGTAATTTTTTTTAAATGAAGTCCATCTACTTCTTGCGTCGAGATCCGAATTCGAATCCGTCACTGGACGAAAAAAAAATGTTAAATTCATCAAAGAATGTTTATAATCTTTTCTGGTATATTCTTGCCCGTAATACAAGTATACTAGGATCTAGGACATCGTTATGGGTCTAATGATATTTGATATTTTGCGCTCATTGTACTGCAATGTCTAAAGCTAGATTACATTTAATATTCTTAAACCAGATCTACGTAATGTTTTGTAATGTTGCAATTACTATGTTGAAGCACATCGTGGTCATGATCATAAGCAATACTCATCGGAGGTCTCATATAGCAAAGTAAACACGTCAATTTACGCTTTAATGTTCGAAGCAACTTTATAATGGAAATATAGTTGTCCTTATTCGTCGACGAAACCATTTGTTGTTAGTTGAACAATCGACAGTCCGTATTGGAACGATTTGTCACCGCACGTCGCCGCCATATTGGATATCAGTATGCGTCTCGCGTTTCCCGCCAAAGACGTTCGTTCGTGGCTCGCCCAACGCTCAATAGAAAGAATCATGACGAAGGAATTTGTGTACGACTTGTATGTGCCGTGTATGATATACGATGAATTAATAATAAGGCGTTTCTAGGAACGATAATATTTTAAAATGCGTGCATAGTTTTATGCAGAGCTGGGCATTAACTCGTTAATCCGTTAATCGTTAATTAACGAAGTTAACATTTTGCTTAACGGATTAACTTTTAAGTTAACTTCAAAAAGTGTTAACGCTTTGTTAACTTCCGTTAAACTCAACTTCCGTTAATAAAAGTCCGTTAATCGTTAAATTAGAAACTTGGAGACGTGCTGTTATTTTGTTTAAAATACGTGCCACGCCACGCTCGTAAGTTCAACTATGTTGAGCGACTGTCGGTGACTCGAATGGTGAACGAACGAGTTGATAATTGATATATGTGAAGTTCGCGTGCAACTGTGATGCTTCAGAGCGTCCGGGAAAGACGTGACCAACAGGACAAAATCAAAAGAAGGTTCGAAATAGTATATTTCATTACGAGTATATAAAAGCAAGAGTATGTAATAGCCCACATTCCGAACGCTCTTCGTCCCTACAATACCCTCCAATCCTCCAAAAATTTTCCAAACTCGTGCGTTCTCTTTCCCAACTGTCAAAATAATCAAAATTATTATTATACCATTAAAAAGAAAAAACCAACCACGAAGTTTTTACAAAAATAAATCATTGAAGTTTTTATGATTCATGCAAATATTGCTAAAAAGAAGCTCCTAATTTGTTACATTGTCAGATTTTATGATTTTATTCAATGAATTAGGTTAGGTTTCATTTTATTTGATCTCATTAAATTTCATTTTCATTTCATATCAATAAAATAATCTACTGAAAACTTGGCCATTTGGGCATAGTTCCCTTTGCCTACCCAGAATGGGTGAATAAAACAAAAAAAATCTCTGTTTGTATTCTTTTACGGTTGGCGCCATTTTTCAAACATTTTAGTTAGTTGAGTTTATTGTGTTTTTATTATCCTATTAAATTGCTTCATTTTTTCGCAACTGTATTAAAAATAGTTGTTCAGTGAACGTGCGGAACTGTCATTAGAACTTGTTCCAACTATCAACCCTCACCTTCGGCTGCGCCTCGGCTTGGGTAGACATTTGTCGGAACTCTTTGCAATGACAGGCTTTCCGCACTCGTAATGAAATATACTATAATGCTCTAATACTATGTCTCTTGTCTGTCTCTTGTCTCTAATACTAATGTGTTATAGAATATATAATCAAGTTACTATTTTAAACAAGTGTCGCCACAAAAGTTTGAAATTAGTATGTAAAATTTTGGTATGGTTAACTGTTAACGATTAACTTTAACTTGCGTTAAATTTTCGAGAATTTAACGCTTTAACGATTAACGAAGTTAATTTTTTTATTAACGAATTAACGATTAACGAAGTTAACTTTTCGATTAACTGTGCCCACCTGTGGTTTTATGCATATTGACTGAACCATTGTGCCGCTTGGATTTCATAAAAGTTTTTAATGCTTTAACATAATGAAGAATGTCCAAATACAACAAAGATTTTTTGAAAATAGAAGTAAATTCATCATCATCTTCCTGGACTTATCCCACTCACGTAGGGTTAGCGCAAAAGGTTTTGTAAACCTTAACCTTGGCTTACTTTTTTACGGGCGGCCGCCTAAAAATTAAAGTAATTAATTTAAATTTCATGACAATGTATTTATAACAACACATAATGTGTACCACGTCTACAAATCAAGTTTAAGTTCAGGAAATTAACTGTTTCACCACTATCTGTGCTTTGAAGTCGTTTTTATTAATTTTTTTAGGAAGTTAACACTCCCATTTATATTTGAATGTCACAAACAAACTCAAGACGTTGTCAGGTCCTATGTACTTCTAAGATCTTTGCAAAGTGATCTTCGACGGCATGTCGGTAACACAGAACTGGACCTGTTAGGTGTGCTTGTTAGCTTGATTTGGACATGTTAGCCAGACCCTTCAAATATTTCGCGTAAAACGTGATGAGTAACATCATAGTACTCTCGTTTAATTATAGTAAAGGTGGAAAGAAGTTCATGGAGAGAAAACATCTTAGCTGATCCCCGCAAACAAAATCCTTTTTTTATTAAATCAAAATCGATAAAAGTAAAAGACAAAGAAACAGAAACTTAGATTATTCAGCCAAGCGGATCAACGTTAAGATGAAAAAAAAAAAAACCGGTCGTGGCAGAATATAGGCTAAACCAGTGACAAAAAACCGAAAAACAAACAAAAGCAATCGAATCGATAATACAATGACATTGACAGTTGACAGCTGGAACTGGAAAACAAATTTTTCAATTTAATTCTATTCATTAAAAATATAGTTTTTTTTAATAGTTTATATAAATAAAAAATATGCAGGCCTTTACAAGTATAAGGAATATTATATTTATAATAAGTGGCGGTGTTTTAACGTTTGTGATATTATTTATTTTTGCAAAAAGACAAATTACTAGATTTGCCTTAAGATCACGTAGGGGGCCTCATATACCAATTGGTGCGGATGCGAAAAAGGTGAGTTATTTCATACCAGATACCACTGATATTAAGACAAGAGTAACCACACATTCCTTCCCCATCATAGAAAAATGATTGCTTCAACGGAAATAATACTAAACAAGGGCATGAATGTGTGAAATGTTTGTAAACTATATTTTTTTCTATATTTTTAACGGCTGTTTCTGTCAGAGTTTGAAGAAGGAGATAGAGAGACGCATAGAAGCAGTGCCTCGCATAGTGACAGAGCCTCGTCTCCTGAGCGCTGAGCCCTCACATTACATCCTAGAGCCCCAGCAGCCATACCACTACAGATTCCGAGCTGTCGATGATGTTAAGACCTTAGGTATCTTACACATTTATATTTCATAAACTTAACTTGATAACTGTTGGGTAAGCTAGCATTAATAATTTTTTGTCATTCCAGAAGAAGAGATAGCCCGTCAAGACCCGGGTCTGCGTCGTCGTCCGCGCGAGTCTCTACGCTCATTCCTGCTGTCATCACTGGCAGCTCCACTTGACGGTCGCGGCCAGAAGCTTGTGCACCAATTCTGTGACACATATGAGTGTGCAAGACACCATCCCGCAGAGTTTGGAGATGATGAGTACAGAGCGTATTCAAGACTGCTGTTGAAATTGTTGGACGCGTATGTTGGACACTTGTTTAAGTCATTTAAAATGAATTTGATATGAAAAAATGAAGGCAAATCACTTAGTAAACTTTACAATCATTTTGCTTAAGGTTCTTTAGGCCTAGGTGATATAGCAAGCGAAGTTGGTGGCACTTCGTGTGTTACAGTTTGTAGAGTGTGGGAGTGGTATAAGTTTTGGGAGTATTAACACTAGTGTTGTTTGTTCAGTGCCCGTTTGCTGAAGAGTGTGGGCGCGTGCCGGGGCGGATCGCCGCGCGACAGCCCGCAACGTAGACCGGCGCGGCTGCTGCGACCTGCTGCGCTCTCTGCGCTCCCTGGAGCCAACAAGCTGCCTGCCGTGCTGCACAACCAATACACCGCTCTAGAGGTACCCAAACATACACACACTCTGTATATCTCTTATTCATTTCTAGAATTATTTGAAATGAAATTTGGTTTAAATCCTTTGTTTGAGGGTAGTTTAAAGAGAGAATTAAACATGTTCTTTAAAATTAAGTTACTTGATTTTTTAATTTAAATTGTGACTTATTGTCACTCTCATTGAAGTATAAGTGCCAATTTTAACCTGAGTATGTAGATTACTATAGATTGTAATATTTATCCAGAACATGCCGGTGGAGTCAAAGATGGAAGATGAAATAATTAGAGTGCCAGTTCGGAGCCCCACAGAGCCCGCGGTGAAAGCGCCTGCTGACGAGACTGCCGTGTGAGCCAGGCGCGCCCGCCACGATGCCAAGACTCTTTGACGTGGTGCGGCACATACAGAATAGAAGTAAAAGAGATCTCAAAGAAAGAAACAGAGTGATATAGTGAGGTTTATAAAGTTAACTGTTGTGAGAAGTGAAAGAAAAAAAAAGAAGGACTGTATTGACTTCCAATGGGTTTGTTGTTAAAAATGTGCTTTAAAATATTATCTCAGCTTTTTCAGTGATAATGAGAGAGACATTTGTTTGTGTGGGTATTTATTTAGTAGGATTCAACGGTTATAAAGTGCAAGGAATGTAAAATGACAATTGATAGTGATAAATTATTTATATATTTGTTAGATTTAGGATATACTATATTTGAATTGTCTAATATATTATGTGTAATGTAGATAAATGTCATAACTTGGTAAAAATTAATTTCAAATATTAAAAAAAAGGCAAAAAAAATTGTTAACATTTTTTTTCTTAAGCAATAGAAACTATCATATAAATATAAGTTATAAATATATATAAATGTACTTTTAATATGAAACACATCAGATCTTCACAGCAATACAATCAGTTGTCACCAGAACAATAAAATATACATATATTTCATAGTATACATTCAAATATTATATGAATATATAACAATAGTAGTTAGGTTATATTTTATATGGACTAGAATTACAGGCACAAAGCAAATATTGGTATTTTTCACAATAGTATTCAGTCATCCGCACTAGCAGCCTCCGTGTCCACAAAATGGCTCTCTCTGAAACAATTATCACTGTTTAGAAATGTTCATATCACTCTTTTCTACTTTTTATCTCCACACTTTGTCTATGGCTCGCTCTTCTATCACAAAACCATAGAAATTATAGTTAGTGTAACACACTATGTCACTTATCAATTATTTGATATGAAAGAACTCGTCACAAGAGACATCACAATTTATAAATATATACACTTGAATATAGTTGCAATAAACATGAGAACTCACAATCTCATCCATATCTTGTGTGTGGTGAAGTGCTCTGTGTGCCTGAGAGCGAGCAGCGCGCGCTGGCAACACTGCGCCATCGCCACATCACTGGTGGCCGTCCTCGTGTGAGACATCCACTCCAACATCTAATCATATACAAACTATAAATATAAACTTGTCCGGCTTGAGGTAGTAGAGATATGAGCCGATCCGTGTCCGGCTCGAGGGACTTAGAAAGTACCTGCAACGAACAGCTCGTCCATTGCTCTCTAGTGAGTAGTGCGGCGAGCGCGGCGGGCATTAGAGCGCGGCGTGCGGCTCGGCTGCCGGACACCCGGCTCGCGTCCGGCTCGAGGGACCAACAACGTACCTGCAGAGTGCAGCTCGTCCATTGCTCTCTAGTGAGTAGTGCGGCGAGCGCGGCGGGCATTAGAGCGCGGCGTGCGGCTCGGCTGCCGGACACCCGGCTCGCGTCCGGCTCGAGGGACCAACAACGTACCTGCAGAGTGCAGCTCGTCCATTGCTCTCTAGTGAGTAGTGCGGCGAGCGCGGCGGGCATTAGAGCGCGGCGTGCGGCTCGGCTGCCGGACACCCGGCTCGCGTCCGGCTCGAGGGACCAACAACGTACCTGCAGAGTGCAGCTCGTCCATTGCTCTCTAGTGAGTAGTGCGGCGAGCGCGGCGGGCATTAGAGCGCGGCGTGCGGCTCGGCTGCCGGACACCCGGCTCGCGTCCGGCTCGAGGGACCAACAACGTACCTGCAGCGTGCAGCTCGTCCATTGCTCTCTAGTGAGTAGTGCGGCGAGCGCGGCGGGCATTAGAGCGCGGCGTGCGGCTCGGCTGCCGGACACCCGGCTCGCGTCCGGCTCGAGGGACCAACAACGTACCTGCAGAGTGCAGCTCGTCCATTGCTCTCTAGTGAGTAGTGCGGCGAGCGCGGCGGGCAAGAGAGCGCGGCGTGCGGCTCGGCTGCCGGACACCCGGCTCGCGTCCGGCTCGAGGGACCAACAACGTACCTGCAGAGTGCAGCTCGTCCATTGCTCTCTAGTGAGTAGTGCGGCGAGCGCGGCGGGCATTAGAGCGCGGCGTGCGGCTCGGCTGCCGGACACCCGGCTCGCGTCCGGCTCGAGGGACCAACAACGTACCTGCAGAGTGCAGCTCGTCCATTGCTCTCTAGTGAGTAGTGCGGCGAGCGCGGCGGGCATTAGAGCGCGGCGTGCGGCTCGGCTGCCGGACACCCGGCTCGCGTCCGGCTCGAGGGACCAACAACGTACCTGCAGAGTGCAGCTCGTCCATTGCTCTCTAGTGAGTAGTGCGGCGAGCGCGGCGGGCATTAGAGCGCGGCGTGCGGCTCGGCTGCCGGACACCCGGCTCGCGTCCGGCTCGAGGGACCAACAACGTACCTGCAGAGTGCAGCTCGTCCATTGCTCTCTAGTGAGTAGTGCGGCGAGCGCGGCGGGCATTAGAGCGCGGCGTGCGGCTCGGCTGCCGGACACCCGGCTCGCGTCCGGCTCGAGGGACCAACAACGTACCTGCAGAGTGCAGCTCGTCCATTGCTCTCTAGTGAGTAGTGCGGCGAGCGCGGCGGGCATTAGAGCGCGGCGTGCGGCTCGGCTGCCGGACACCCGGCTCGCGTCCGGCTCGAGGGACCAGGCGCCGCTCAACACTATCACGCTCAGCATGAACACGTCACACAGGTACAGCTTTGCTGATTCATCCTCGGTCCTGACTCACAGAGTTTAACGAACCAATATTATAGATTGCAGAGAAAGATTTCTATGTATTTCAATACTAGCTGTTGCCCGCGACTCTGTCCGCGCGGAATTAAAGAAAAAACTTAATAAGTACCCTATGTGTTATTCTAGACCCATTCATCTAAATATTCGCATTTATAAGTAAGATAATTTGTCAATGGCTCACTCTTTGAAGGCGACCTGCGTGCGCGCCATCAGCTGCAGCAACCAGTCTTTAGTGGTTTCTGCGTCGGGCGGCGCCGCCTGCAGCGCGGGCAACATGCACTGAAGAGAGTACTCCTGTACACTGTAGTCACATGTCATTCATTTAGAGTTCTGCGAGATGTAATATTCGACAGACATATCAAAGGAGGTACTGACGAGATGAGTTGTGCGCAGGCGTCGATGATCTCGTTGAGCCAGAGCAATGGCGCCCGGCAGTCTGCGGCTGCTGCCAGTGCGGCGCGCACGCGACACGCGCGCACCAGCGCACCCGCACTCACCTCCCACCACCCGCTCGGTGACGTCATGCGCTCCAAGTACTTGCTGGACAACAACCCGCAGCACTCCAAGTACGCATCCCACGACTACATGTACATTCAAAATTCAACTATATTATAATACAGTTAAACTTAATCAAGAGTCTTAATTATTCCGACTCGAAGGACCAAATCTCTAAGTTAAAGATTATAACTTTATATTCTTAGTTTTTTTTTAATTGAAAATACTAATAAAAAGAACCTTACATCACACAAATAAGACTATAACTCACCACACTATCCTCAGGTATAACATTAAAGTAGGTCTCTATGATCTGCGAGAGTAAAGTCCTGTTGGCGTCGTGTATCCTGTCACACGCCAGGGCCTCCCGCATGTACCGCAGCTGCTGGATGAAGAGGGGCTCCTCTCCCTCTCTTACCGTCTTCGGCAGAGAGGAGAATGAGTCACCAAGACAACGCTCTATTGGCCCGCGCAGCGCATTTGGCGGCATGCCGCGACATAAGATGTGCAAGTTCTCAAAAACTAACATTATATCGGCTTCCTGTTACAAACAAAAAAACTATATTGTTTGTGATCCCCTGTAGCCTGAACGGCTGAATCGATTTGAACAAGTGAGGTGTCATTCGATTATCATTCTTCTCCTGAGTGTCATAGAGTTCAATTTGTTACTAACATGACATTTCCCCGGCTGCACGGCGAGCAGAAAGTTGTCCAACAGTCGTCGTGCTGAGGGCGAGACGGGCGCCTGTCTCGCGGCCAGCTTGAGGCAGAGCGCGCGCCAGGCGGGGCCGCGGTGCAGCGCCTCGTGCACGAAGCACAGGTCTATGGGGGGCAGGGGCTTCGGGTACTCCAGGGTCAGAGTCTCCAGGATGGCCAGGAGTACCGTGTCCGAGTACTCGAACGAGGGTGATGTGACCTATTTTTTGAAAATAATATGTGAGAAGATGATGGAAGGAGTTTAAAAGTAAATTTGATGAGAAAGGAACTGTGTCGAACTACCTGTTTCCTGAAGCAGTCCATGAGACCTCTGAGCACGCTGCCGGGCACCAGGTGAGTGTAGGAGTGCGGCTCCCCGCGGCCCTCCGTGTTGTACAGCCCGCCGCGGTAGGCGCGCACCTCCGCCCCCACCAGCGCCCTCGCCAGCCGCCGCACGCCCGCCAGCGCGCCCACGCTGCTGCATCTGAACACCTCGCCCCACACCTCGCCTACACAACACGCATTTAACTAAAGTTTCATCTTACTGATGAACTGCAGATCAGCTCACATTCCGAATGTGTGAGAGATCATTGAACCGGCTCGCAGATCACGTCAATTTGTACATGCATTGAGTTATGATCGTTCTCTCTGTGACTCGCAAACTAAAGCGACTCGTAAGTTGAGCGGTGAGCTGCAAATTTAGGTATTAAGCCGCAACTCAACTGTTCAAGTGAGCTGTGAGCTAAACGTTTGAACCGGGTCACTGCTGATCTACACACGACGAGAAAAGATTTGTAGGTTTGTATTGAATAAACTTAAAAATTAATAGGCCGATTTAAAATTTCTTCCTTCCTTACACTGCTACATTACACCTAAATAACATAGGCTACCTTTTTACCTTAACCATATCTTTTATTTTAGAACAAAGATAAATTTCAATCTGGTGGACTACAACGGCCGGAGCAGGAGTCTTACTTACATGGTATATAATCAAGAACCTCCTCCGGTTTCCTCGCAGCATCAGCTGGGGTTTTGCAATACGACGCCGGCAGCCGCACCGTGCTTCTATATATCTACACATATAAATACAAACAAATCACCAAATCTATATATATATATATATATAAAAGAAATTCGTGTTAGTTACACTATTTATAACTCAAGATAGGTCGAACTGATTTAGCTGAAAATTGATGTGGAGGTAGCTTAGAACTAGGAGACGGACATAGGAACTTTTTTATCTTGTGTGCATTTTTTTTTATTCCGCGCGGACGGAGTCGCGGGTAAAAGCTAGTAAACTATATAAAAAGAAAGTATTAACGTGTCAAACTGTTTTATAAACACTTGATATTATTATGTTGGCAGTAGTACTGTTTTACCGACATCAGCTTACCTCTGGTACGTCAGCGAGCTTGAAGTCTTCCAGTTTGAAGGTGGCGAGGGCGTCGCCGGCCGCCTCCGCCAGCGCGGGGTGCTGCGCCTCCGCCAAGTGTCGCCACAACCACCGCGCCGCCTCACTCACCAGCCGGTCGTACTCCGGACTTGACACACGCAGCGCGGGGATCTCCCCCAGCAGCTTACATAAACTGGAAAGAGTAACTCTTAAAATAAATACTCAGGTTCCATATGTTAAAGTTAAAAATGGTGGCTTCGTTATTACTTATTATAATTCTTAATAGTTTCCGATAATTAAACAAGATATTTATTAAAAATCGTTCGTTTGCTGTCATAAAGGGCGACACATTATGTCTTTCCTGTCACTTTTGTGTACATTCTGTGTATAAAACTGATATCAGGTGCCGCGTCTTTCGTCATTTTCTTTAAAATAGTATTAGTATATTATCCTATAGTATACAAGGCTATCTAAATCGGTGGACATAAGTCAAACTAAATTGTGACAAATCACTAGCGCCCTCCTGTCAATATCAACAAATGTCACAAAATCTATGTCTGAATACGTTTTGTATATATTCTGACAGACACAACTGCGACAGTAGCGCCTCTCACATATTCAAACATCTTTGTTTAACGATACAAAGAATGACTTAATATATATGTTGCAATGCACATATTACCTGATCTGCACCTGTGTGCGGGAGTCCCTGGCGAGGCGGGGCTCGAGGGCCCGCCAGGTGCCGGGCGGAGCCAGCGCGGCGCCGCGCCACAGCGCCGCCAGCGCGCTCAGCGACAGCGAAGTGGCCGCAGCACCGCCACGATCTGTACACTTGTTCAGAATTGACGAAATCACCGACACCAGTTCTAGACCGTGACTTGATGCTCTGTAAAACAGAAAATTCACATAATATATAGCAAACAATCTTCAGTTTCTAGAAATGTAATTATTTTTGATGTGAAACATCTATAGGATCACTTGTAAACCGAATTGTTGGCGTGGCGACGCTTGCCGTGGCGACGGGTCGCCACGCAATACTAAGGTATACATATATATATATATATATATATATATATATATATATATATGGGTATATATATATATTTTTTATTTTAATAATATTTAATATTATTTCTTATAATATTAAATATATAATATTTTATGCATATTACTTGTACACACACGATGTTTCACATCTGCCAGGCGTCCCATGACGGCTCACATTTTTTTTTTTATTACTAAAGTTATAATTTTAAAAGATAAATAACATTCGTAACGACATTTTAACAACAATTTTCTTTTCTA
Source organism: Papilio machaon (assembly GCF_912999745.1). Taxonomy (NCBI): domain Eukaryota; kingdom Metazoa; phylum Arthropoda; class Insecta; order Lepidoptera; family Papilionidae; genus Papilio; species Papilio machaon. The sequence continues at coordinate 7,325,825 of NC_060001.1, read as the reverse complement.
CTAACCTCAATTCACAGATGCGTTTTACGGCGAGAGCTTTTGCGACGTCGATCTCCCACTTGAGGTCATCAGGTCGGCCTGAGCGCTGCTCCAACAACAACTCTTGTAGATACGGGAAACAACGCACCTACACATAACACCATCACAGAAAGAGACATACAAAGAGAAAAAGGTGAGACAGTAAGAGAAATAAAGCGACATGATAAATCGCGGCATAATTAATATTAAAAAATATATAAATAGTTATTTTCTATATCTTATCATGGCAAACGATCAAGCGGTCACCTGAATTCGCCAAAATGGCGAAACGATCACTGCCCATAGACATTTGTAAATGCGTTGCCTACCTTTATTCGACGAAAGAGGAAATGCACAAAAAGATCTTCTTCATTTTATGCATCCTCATTCCATCAAATCCACTTCCCATTCCCATCCATCCCTTATACGTACAAGTTTTGAAGGGAAAAAGAACTGAAATTAGGGGTAAAAGAACGCTAAATTACGTCCACTTCACTTCTGTATGTAACTCAAGTTTTATTATTTTTAAATTTTTATTTAATACTAGCTTTTACCCGCGACTCCGTCCGCGCGGAATAAAAAATAGAAAACGGGGTAAAAATTATCCTATGTCCGTTTCCTGGTTCTAAGCTACCTGCCCACCAATTTTCAGTCAAATCGATTCAGCCGTTCTTGAGTTATAAATAGTGTAACTAACACGACTTTCTTTTATATATATAGATAATAAAATAACAAAGAAATATGTGTCTAACTTAAGAATTGTCGAAACTGAAAAGTTTTGTTATTCGATTATTTACGTGTGAGTCATTGTGTCAAATATTAAAATATTTACCTGTGTTTCAGCTAGACTTGTATACAACATTATTAGAACAGAAGTTGGCACACCTTTGTTTGTTTTCAATTTATTTAAAATATTAACTATTGTTGGCACATTTTCCTGAAAATGTCGAAAACAAGGAAAAATAAATGACAAATATTATTTAAAGCCGCAAATATCTAAACAAAGCAATGTATCTTACTAATATTATAAATATTAAGATGGATGGATGGATGTTGGAATGTATCTCCGGAACAGCTCAACAATTCTTTATGAAATATGGCAAAGATGTATAACATAGTCTGGAAGAACACATATGCTACTTATTAAGTTGTTTTCTAATGTCGCGCGGACAAAGTCGCGGGCGACAAGCTAGTATTTTTATAATTCAAGTGTCATATTATTGTGGTCGTGTTATACTAACCTTTGTCTTAGCCATTAAAGGTAGACCCCTCAAGCATTCCAGTTTAACATGAGGCCGTGGGTCGTTCGCTATCACGTACATTAAAATAGGCAGTACTGCCACTGACAAATCTTTTTTCACATCAACAAGTTCAATTATGACCCTTATTGCCTTCAACATAACGTCGTCAAATTCTTCTTTCCTCTTTTCAAATATTAAACCAACAAAGAAAGGTAAAATATCTATTTTTAAATTATTATTTGATTTAATTAATAATTCAAACCATTGTATCAATTTTTTAGGGTCATCTCTAACTCTTTCCCATGTTTCAATAACTTTAAACATTTTGTAAAGATGTCCGTCTGTGTATAATAAAGTTTGAAATATTTTATTTGCTTTTAAATTAGGCATATATAAACCACTGTCTTCTTTGTTCCCACTTTGATAGATATCAAGTATACTTGAAGCAACTTTTAAAGCATTTGTTGTTAAATACGAAGGCAGATGGAGCCATTGTAGAGATAACGCAGCAAATGCATTCAAACTTAACGCTGAGTATTCATATTTACTTATTATATTTAGACCTGGAAGGAAATAACTTTAATTTAAAAACAACTTTAAGTTATCTGAGTAAGGTTTAGTTTAAAGAGAGTACATGTGGATGTATGGTGTAACCAGAGTGGATAGGATACGAAATGAGTATATTAGAGGAAGTCTGAAAGTAGCACCGGTAGTGGAAAAATTGAGAAGTAAAAGGTTAGCGTGGTATGGACATGTTATGAGGAGGGAAGAATCGCATGTGGCAAAGAGAACGTTAAGTATGAGTGTGGAGGTACAACGGTAGAGGTAGGCCTAGAAAGAGATGGATGGTTTTCATGAAAGGTGACATGATCAAGAAGGGGGTGACAATGGAGATGTCGGCAGACAGATTGGTTTGGAGGACGAAAACTTGGTGTACCGACCCTACGTAAGTGGGACAAGGTCAAGGAGATTAGTAAGGTTTAGTTTGATATGTTTTTATATCAGTGAAATTCCACCGCTAATATATTATAAAAAATTATATATATACCATTATCTCGACTCTATCTAAGGGAATAAAAGAGATAGTAATATGTATGTTAACAACCTTCAATTAAACACACTCACACAAGTTAAACAATTCATGTAAGTACAGTGCAGAGCTCTGTGTGAGGTTGTCAGCCAAAAGTAGAACAGTGAAACCCGCGACTGTCCGCAGCTCAGGCGCCTCGAGGGCGAAGCACCTCTCTATCAGACTATAACACGCACGAGGGTCACGCCTAAAAGGGGAACATTTTATTTTTATATGCTAAAAGGCAAGAAACATTTTGATAACTGACCTAAAACTGAACAAAATCAATCTCGATACATTATCATAAAGTATTTTTAACTAACTTACTGTTGGTTTCTCAGACCAAAATCTAATATATAAACTTCTCGTGTCGCGGTGTTTATGGTTAAACTCCTCCGAAACGGCTTAACCGATTCTCATGAAATTTTGTGAGCATATTCAGTAGGTCTGAGAATCGGACAACATCTATTTTTCATACCCCCCCCCCCATTTAGTTTTTAACTGCGCGCGGACGGAGTCGCGGGCGACAGCTAGTCGCTTTATAAAATATATCATCATCCCTGTCATCTCTGACGGAACAGACTTAACAATATTCTTTAAACGGATATATGGGTCTCAGAAACCCACGGTTAGTCAACTGTTTATTAATTCACATAAAAAATTAATTAATCTAAACTTGATGATAGATCGATCATAAAACCTTATAACAGTGTTTTAAACTACTGTGTACTATATAATTGAAAAAAAAAAATCGCTTTTCCTCTTTGACAACAGATACAATTAAACATTAATTTCTCGTTTGCATTCAATTAGCATTCACTTAGTGTTAGTAGCACAACTGACCCATGTTTCAGCATTTCATTGGATATCCTGGCAAGCAGTGGCAGCAGTGCCATCACGTAATCACGCCTCTGCTGGTATATGAATGTGTCTGTTACCGCACTATACGCTGCGAATGCCCGCTCCAACATCGCTGGATTGCACATCTATGTACAAATATAAATTAAATTCTAATTATATAAATAACAATATAGATAAAAAATCTTTTTTTTTAATATCAAAAGGTGGCAAACAAGCAAATAACAACCTGAATTCGCCTAAATAATGAGGCAATCGTTGCTCATAGACATCTGCAAATTCAGATGCCCCTTCCTATGTGTCCTCTCTTCCGCCAAATCCACTTTCATTTGTTTTCATTTATGTTTTTTACTTCTATATTTTTTTTGATCTTTGTAATTTTGAATTATTTAATTTATATTATATTTAATTTTAAGAAATTCCTCCCAAGTAGGGTTGGCGACAGGCAGCCGGCCTTAAAAACTTAAGCCAAAACTGTAAGGTTTATAAAACCTTCTGTGTCAACCCTATGTCAGTGGGAAAAGGCCAGGGAGATGATTTTTTTTTATCTAAAAAACCCCTTCACTCTTTATATTATTAAAACCAGTAACCTGTTGACAGGAGACACAGTGAAGTAGAAGTGCTGACTGCGCAGTTGTCTGTTGCAAGCTTAGCAACATTTGCCACGGCCTGATACTTGCACTCTGCCGCTGAGGATTGCACAACAGCCAGAAGAACACGGAACGGAGAAGTTCTAAGCTATTCGATGATATCCTACAAAAAATATAGAAAACAATATAGTTAATATACTCTCTTATAAAATAACATATAGAATTTTTTTTCATAAAAACAGAATTACTTATTAAGAGAAAAAAAAACTATTGTTATTTTATTCTTATAAAATTTTACTACAAAGCATAAGTTTCTTCTGAAGTACAAGTTAGTTGGAACTTCCATTATTCAATTATATAATAAATGGCACTTATTGCCACTCATAAATGTGTTTAAGATTCTCTATACTTTTTACTAAGATTAGCAAGCATTAGCAGTCTAGAAAGCTGCTTATTATACCCATATGTGACCAGGACTATTAGAGTTGCACTTACAAATCTTGATGAGACTTACTTGTACTCAGGGTGTGTGCACAATGCATGCATTTGCGCAAGAACATCATCTTCAGCCTCTTTATTTTTCTCCAGCACAGATATAAGAGGATGCTGCGGAGACTTAAGAGAGAACTGACATTTGTATGGTTGACCAGGGATAAGACGCGATCGTAAGTCGAGAATTAACAGACCAGCCATTGTTGATATTGTTGCAGAGTAGTTGCTTTAAATAGAAAATAAAAAGTAATTAAAACTTAGTTTAACTAAAGATAAGTGCATGATTGATATTTGAGTCCAGTTAACTCTTATGGTGAAGGATAACATCGTGATGCAACCTGGAAATATTTGTGAAGAAATTCAAAGTTAAGTGTGAAGCTAACTAATTTAATTAAAAACCTAATTATGTACAACTTACTGTGCAGTTGAAAGTAAGGTTATAACAGTAGACATAGTATGCCCAATTTCTAACACTCCAAACTCCACCAGAGCTAGTAGACCCTGGTATGCAGTAAGACTGACAAGAGTATTCTCCGAAGAACATTTTTCTCTGAGAAATTTAAGTTCTTCGTTCTCTAACACAAACTTTTGTCTTTCAGCCGGCTGATATTTGGATTTGATCGTGTAAATTAATTTGTCTATGGCATTAACGATTAAAACACTATTGTTGGTTTTTAGTTTATATTCAATTTCATCCATATTCAATCGTTTATATTGTTAAAAAATTAAAAACAGATGTTTTTTTGACACGTAACCTAATTTGATTGACTTCGGCAAATTTGACTCAACAATGTACAGCTGATTTCTGTCAATTGACGTTCGGTTTAATGCATCATAATATCTAAATAAAAACATTTCTGAGACAAGCAATTTTTACAAAATTTCAACCTTAAAAAAATTTCCTATGTGTTCATATATGAAAAATTAGGAAAAAACGCAAAGGTTTCATTAAAAATTTCTAGACCCATGAAAATGCAACGTTTTTCAGAGTTTACTTACTATATTCTTTGGTTGCATGCATGATACATGAATTCATTAATGACATTGACATCTAACATCAACATTTTTATTGTGTGATAAAAAATCACTATTTTATTGATTTAAAACTGTATATGCTATCAATTATTGTGAGGCTATATAAATACCTTATTAATATCACAGTTAGGATACAACCGATACAATGTCCACCCCACCTCGAGAGACCATACAAAAACAAATTCAGCAAGACTGGGCGAACAGGGAATATATCGAAGTTATCACAGGAAGTATTAAAAAGATTACAGATTTCCTTAATTCCTTCGGTAAGTAAACGTATTATTTTTATATTGTCTGTTTTTCGTTATTCAAACCTATCAACTAATGCAAACTATTATTATCTCTAATTTATGAAATTCCTCATTGCAGACATGTCTTGTCGGTCACGGCTTGCGACGTTAAATGAAAAATTGACTTCACTAGAAAGAAAAATAGACTACTTGGAAGCTTGTGTAAGTATCGTTTAACAAATAATCCTTCCACCATATATAAGACAGAAAATTATTCCGTTACATTCAATAAGTTTTCAGTTAACATGTTAAAAAAGATAGATTTTTTATGAAATGTTCTAATTTTCAGGTAACTAAAGGAGAAACTTTAACTTAAATGAGTTATATCAAAAATGGAAATTAGCATTTAATTATTGTTTAACATATAAGTACTGAATGATTACAATAAGATATATTACTTATAACTAAATGTCATAAATTGATTTTTTAATTAACATTTATGCCAATATTTCCAATAATGTTTAGAATTTTAAAAGGGTTAATTATGATATAGTTTGTTTAAACCAGGGATTCCCCTAGTGGCTGATGTCAACCCCAAGGGGTCGATATTGATTTTCTAGGGGTTGAAATAAACGAAAACTGATTTTGGGGGTTGACAAGGTCTAAAAATTGACCCATATTAATAACAGTCTGCTAACTTAAAGCATTGCTAATTCTCGCTCTGTCTTCTTCTATTCACTTAAGTCAGAATGTTAAATAACACTGTAGCAGCTGTTTTAAGTTAGCGGACCATTATGAATAAGAGGGTTGATCTTAAAAGTAGGTAATTTGGCCTTGGAGGTCTGAGGTAACAGTTCATTTTCGAAAAGGGGTCACTCATCCAAAATAGTTTGGGGATCCAAGGTTTAAACAATCACAATCAATGCTACAGCAATTTAAATGTTAACTTGATTAAGTTGAATTACTGGCACTGAATGTGTTAATTATCTGATTGTATTCATTTCTTGATATACTGTTAATTTAATAATAATTTGTAAATATTTACTTTATTCCAATAGTAATATTTTAGAATTTAAATGTTTCAATAAATTTCAATGAAAAGTAATTGATACCTTTATGTTATCCTTAACTAATATAGAAAACAGCTAAAACCCTCACATACATTTGTCTGGTATCCATACTGACTAGTTTCGATCCTATTGAAAGCTCTTCATCAGGGTGAGTGGGACTGGTATTATTTCGCGGATGCGGCCCGTCGCTCACTGTTATGTTATCCATTTAGCTTATGAACTGACTATGGCTGGTTTAAGAGACAAGGTGACTGTTAGAGATGACAGCCAAAATATACATAGCTAAAAGCATGGATGCTTCTAAGAAGTTGATACAAATTGGCTATTAGTGCTGATGGTTAGTGACCAGAGTTTGACATGGCTTAGATATGAAAATTTTGAGTTGAGAATTATTGACCTAAACAAAATTGTCAGAACTTGTATCTTTATTTAAAAGTTAGTGTGTTAAATTTTAAATGTTTAAGATGAACATTGCATTTCATAAAAATTTTGGGTTAATAAAAAATAATGAAAAACTAATAATTTATTCGTTTCTAAAGAAGACATCGTCGAAACCAACAATTATTAATATTATTAAAATGTAATTTAACTTGTTAAGTTATTAATTATAAATAAAGACAGTAATTTACTGAAAATATACTTTTGTTTAAACTTAATTTCCAAGCAAATTAACAAAATTAATTTTCAAATTAATAAAATAGATTAAACTGCTTCCAACATAAGAGCAATTCCTTGTCCACCACCGCAGCTGGAGGCAGCCACTGCTGTCTTACAATTCCCTTTCCTGAAATTATTTAATATTTTTAATACGACAAACAAACCCTTACCGTTTTGGTACTGGCAAAAAAACAAAATGTGTGTTTCGAAAGGGAAAGGCCGAAATCTCCTTTGAACTTTATACCTTATAGGATGAATTAATCCGATATGCCATATTATATAGTATATATTAGACACATAGATATTAATACCGGGCTCCATTTTCCATATTCAAAATGTCCGGTTATTTTTACCATACTACCAATTTTCATTAATTAAAAAAACAATTAGACTCATACGCATTTACCGTATCTGGTGCACCAAGTGTGTGGCCATCCTGGCGCCGGTAGCAGCAACAGGATGTCCCAGCGCCAAAGCCCCGCCGCTCACATTGACCCTACTCGGGTCTATTTTCAATTCTTTGATTGTAGCTAATGCGTGTATCGCTGTGGTCTCATTTATCTGGTAAGATATAACGAAAAGATAACGCATTTTTAATGGTATGGTAATTTTATAGTCTGTGAAAATTTTTGTATTATCTGTTCTAAGCGCGGGAAATACAAAGGTTGTTATATATAAACGTAACACTTAGGTACCTCAAATATTTCAACTTCGTGTATCTTCTTATTTGTGACGGCAAGTAACTTCTGAATGGCAGGAATGGCGCCTAAACATGCTTGAGCAGGATCCACGCCAACGCACGCCCAACCTGTTATCCTCGCTAATGGTGTCAGTTGATGATGGCTTACGGATTCTTGATCGGATAATACCAATGCTGCAGCACCATCAGCAGGTACCTTAAACAATTTTCTGTTAAAATTAAAAAAAAATCTGTCTGTCTCATTCTGTTTTTCGAAGTTAGTAGGTTTTGGTAGCTTAATTATTTGGTCAAAAATATAGCGCAAATTGCCGATATTCATTTATACAGATTCGAGGGACTAATAGATAGAGTAATATGTTTACTGCAAGCATAAAAATACACTATTTTTTGTATTTTGCAAGTAGCATATTTTTTTTTAATTTTAAAGGCATTGGATATCGATGTCCTGTAGCCTGTCTTGAAATTACTGCAAGTAGCAAACCTACCGCAGAGTTGCCAGTTGTAACTATAAATCCGTCGTCTACAATTGGCGGCAGAACTAACAAGTCTTGCGCGGTTAACTCAATTCGAGGTATTTGATCCGTGTTTATTACGATTTCTTTTTTCGTCTTTACATTTATCGGTGTGATTTCATCTTTAAACCCTTTTGATTCATGAGCTGAAATAAAAAAAAGTTTCGGATAAAGTTATCAACTTACGGAATAAAGTAATAATTGCTGTAATAGTTAACAAAGTCAAATAAATCTTACATCTGTTTTATTGTATATGCATACTAACCAAATTTCCACTTTAAATGGCTCTGCAATGCGTACTGATCCACTTCGTCTCTTGATAATTTATATTTCTTTGTTACTACCTCAGCTATGTGCTCCATACTTAGACCACAGTAGCTGTCGATTATTTGTTTCTTAATATGATCTTCCATTTGATATTTGACGCCGAGCGTGGTCCCAAACCTTACATTGCGGACCAACATTGGCAGAGATGACATAAGTTCAGTGCCACCCACCAAACTTATCTTGGATGAACCTGTTAAAATATCCTGAAAGACATGGAACTTTATTTAAATATTTGTCTACAATCTGCCTAAACTTCGAAAAGAGTCACGTTTCTTATGAGATGTTTTCGTCGGTGGATCGTAATAATGAAGTGAAATACAAGAGTATCAACTTACTATACTACCAGTGATAATTGACTGTAATCCCGAACCACAAGCCTTGCTGACTCCTAACGCTGGTCTGTCTAATGAAACTCCCGAATAAGTTCCACAGTACCTGGGAGTCTTTCCGCCATCGCATTGACTAAGCTATGACCAAAATAATTTTAAACACTTATAATAGAAACAAGGAGTCTTAGCAGTAATATTAAATTTAACAAAAACTTACAAAGTTAACATTCCCGACTACTGTATTATCAATTGTCTCCGCTTTTAAATTGGCAGAATGTATTGCATCTTTTGCCGCTTCAGCGAAAATATGTGAGGCTGGTAAATCTCTGTAAGGTCCTCCATAACTACAAAAAGGCGTTCTCTTTGCTCCAACAATAAATACACCTGGAATTTAAAATTATAACTCTTCTAAAAATTTATCTTGATGTTTTCATCTTATAGTTAAAAAAACAATACAATGTGAAAATTATAACCATGGCAACACTGATGTTTTCATTTAAAATAAATATTTCGATGTTCACATTTGTAATTTAAAGACAGGCAAAAGAACACCTTTATCCAATGCCTTAATAAATTAAAAAAAAAACATTTAAAATAAACAATCGATGAGAAGATGAAAAGGTTAAAAAGTTTTCTTTGAACTAAATTTAACTCACATTTCTCTTAACCGTTAACCGAATGTGATTCAAGGATGGAATATTAAAATACATATTAAAATAGTAATTAGAAATAATGTTAAATAAATGGAACCAAACGTGTTAGGTTATTTTAATTTACAAATATTTTTAATTGTCTCTTACCTCTGCAGCTTAACGCCATCAGACCTTGATTGCAATCAAAACCCGTCCACGGAGCAGAATGCTTATTTGTTTTATGTTGTCAACTAAACAGATAGTGATAACTTATCACAACTACGTTTTGATAAAACGTTATTTTTATGTAAATTTTATATTTATTTTAGTGACAATCTTAAGATACTTTACCTTGATATTTTAAAAATGGAATCTGACATCTTTTTTGGGAACATAAACTGACACACAAAGTGAAAAATAAACGAATTTGGATTTTATTTTCAAATTTTGATAGCACTTAATTATAAATCGTTGTTAACTTAAATAAAAAAGCTGTTTCCCGCGACTCCGTCCGCGCGGGGAAAAATTCTAAGTAGCCTATGTGTTCTTCCAGACTATGTTCTACATTTGTGCCAATTTTTATCAAGATCCTTTCAGCCGTTCCGGAGATACCTTCAAAAAAACATTCATCCATCCATCTAAACTTTCGGATTTATAATATTAGTAAGATAGACTTGCTGTTATAGTACCTACCTTCATATTTCAAGTCGCTAAATCGTCGCTGAATCCTGACTTCGACTCTAATCAAAAAATAAAATCATAGAAAATAATTTTATTAAAAGCCATCAAAAATAATTTACATTGAATAAAAAGTTTACAAAAGTAAACTAAACTTTAAAACATTTATTAATTAAACTGTAAATTTTATTTAAACAGTCTCCAGAAGAAGTGCGATGCCTTGACCACCTCCAATGCACGCTGAACCTATTGCCGTTTTTAGACCTCGGCGTCTGGAAATAAAAGAGATTGCAACTTTTTAGAACAACCGTGAAATTGACACCATATTGTTGTTTCTATTTTTAAAACATAAAGAAAGGGGCAATATGATTTAATACAATATATATATATATATATATATATATATATATATGTTTGCCTATGCCCAGCAGTGGGCGTAACGAGGCTGAATGGATGGATATATATGTTTTAAAAGTGATAATATTAACCTGAGTTCATGCGTCAGATGCGCGGTAATTCTGGCACCCGAAGCCCCCACGGGATGTCCCAGGGCGATGGCACCACCGTTCACGTTCAGACGACTCGGATCGAGCCCCAAACTCCTCGCACACGCTAGTGTCTGAGGCGAGAACGCTTCGTTTATCTAGAAATTATTGTAAAATGACTATTTGTAAAACTAATAATCGATATTTTATTGAGAAAGGTACACAATTATGTTTTTGCAACAAGTGTAAAAGTCATCAACCTGATTACTATCTTAACAACCTTACCTCTATAAGATCAATATTGTCAAGTTTCATGTCGGTAACTTTGAGCAGGTTCTGTATGGCGGGCACGGGCCCGATACCCATGATGCTGGGGTCTACTCCCACGTAGGACCAAGCCGCGAGCCGTGCAATGGGCGACAGCTGGTGCTTGCTCACTGCTGCTTCACTTGCCAGCAGCAACGCACCAGCGCCGTCGTTGACACCCTAACATAATATTATGCAAGATAAAAACAGTGTATTATCATCTCCCTGACCTATCCTATTCACTTGGGGTCGAACCCCACACACGTGGTTTTCTGAACCTAAGCCCAAATTTTGAAGAACACAACAAAATGTTTTTGTTATTAAATTAGGTATATCTTTGACAGTCATCGTAATATGATGACGAAGAATAATGCAGAGAGTAATTAGGAAGAAGTTAATTTTGGGCAATGAAGTGGTTAATATGTACAGGCGAGTAAAAGACGATATATTTAGCTCCACATAGAACTGCTAGTTACCGATGAATTGCTAGCAGTTAGCACGCCACCTTTCCTGAACAGCACTGGCAGCTTGGCAAGGCCTTCCGCCGTAGTCTCCGGGCGAGGGTGCTCGTCTCTATCCACCACCACCTCCTGTCTCTTAACCCTCACGGTCACCGGTGTTAACTCCGCCTTAAACACGCCACTGTCGTGTGCTGATAATGTAATCATAGTAAAAATAACTAGATAATTCCCATGTGAATAGACAAACTAGACAATAATGGAGGAAAATTAAAAATAAGGAAAACGTCTAACGATATAGGTATCGAAGAGAAAAAAACTGACCTTTCTTCCACCTTTGCTGTGAAAGCAAAGCAAATTCATCAACTTCTTCTCTTTTCAACTTGAACTTCTCCGCTAAGTTCTCTGCTGTTTCCGCCATGTTGAAGTTGCAGTAAGTATCTACAGAACCCTTGCCAAGCACGTCCTCAAACTCTATGGAGGAACCAAGTGGCACTCCGAAACGAGTGTTCCTCACTACGTAGGGAACCAGCGACATGCTCTCGGTTCCACCGGCGAGGGAGACTTGGGCTGCCCCTGTAAGAATGTCCTGAAAAACGTTTAAAAATTAAGCATTTTTTAATTTAGTCTAGTGTCTAAGTTTCGATTTGCAAATATGGCATTTTTTTAACTAAATACCTGCGCACTGTTGATGACGGCCTGGAAACCCGATCCGCACAGTCTGTTAACGGCCAGCGCCGGTCGCGTCTCCGGCACCCCTGACTTCAAGGCAGCGTGGCGCGCTGTCAACCCACCGTCCGCTGAACCGCTTATCTGCCCAATTACATTCACACAGAAATTAATAGTTCCATCTAATTTTTTTATAAGAGAAGGTGGCAAACGAGCAGCGGGAACACCAAGGTGTTCATCGAAGCCTATGGAAATCTGCAATACCTGAGGAATCGCAGATGCGTTGCCGACCTTTGAGATGATGATACGCTTGCTTCTAGAAGCACTGTCTAAAATACACCTACGTACTCCATCCTTAAAGGCCAACCACGCATCTGCGGTTACTGTGATGTAAATCATTTAATATTAGAAAACCAGATGCTCGTTTAAAAATATTAAAAAAAAAATAAGCGACGTCATACTTTACCCCGTACACCTGTCCTACATTAACAGTGTCGACCAAAGCTGGCGAGATGCCACTTGCTTTGAACACATCCTGCGCTGCTGCAGCGAGGAGGTCGGCTTGATGGACGTCTTTCAGCGCACCCCCGAACTTTCCGAAGGGAGTTCGCTTCGCCGCGACTATGAATATGCCTGAGTAATGGTTAATGTCAGTTAATTTATTAAATAATCATGTAAAAGTACTCCATCGATCTTCGAAAGTTATCTTGAACTGTAAATTAAGATAGTCTGTATTCTAAGATGCTTTTAAGTTCTTGATAAAGTTAGTCGAACATCGCCAGCTTTAAGATAGGGGGAGCCACCGAGTCACAGCGGTAACTAATTCTGTCTGACATAAAATTTTAATTTTCTTTTGTTTTTACATTTCCATCCAAACATTTGAATTTATAATATTATATAAGTAAGATGTATAAAAACAACGAATATTATTTACCTACAACGCTGAAATGAATATAATCAATTCTATCTTGAAATCTAAACTTAGTACATGCAGTAGCAGTAGTAATTATCGCACGCAAATGCATAAAATACAGAATTTATTAGCGGTCATGACTGCGTGACGTCACTGGTCAGTGAACTCACTTATGTGAAACTTTTTTTGTATTCTTGAAAAAATTAACAAATTAAGTGAAACACTAATGATCAAAATATAAAGCTTTTTCTTCCAAATATATAGTTGATATTTATTAAGCTTAGTCATAGTGAATAGTCACAAAACTTGTTTTACTTAATCCGATTTTATTCAAGACTTAAAATCTATATATATAAAAGAAAGTCATGTTAGTTACACTATTTATAACTCAAGAACGGCTGAATCGATTTGACTGAAAATTGGTGGGCAAGTAGCTTAGAACCAGGAAACGGACATAGGATAATTTTTACCTCGTTTTCTATTTTTTATTCCGCGCGGACGGAGTCACGGGTAAAAGTCTAGATCTATAAAAGAAAGTCGTGTTAGTTACACTATTTATAACTCAAGATCGGTCGAACTGATTTAGCTGAAAATTGATGGGGAGGTAGCTTAGAACTAGAAGACGGACATAGGAACTTTTTTATCTTGTGTGCATTTTTTTTATTCCGCGCGGACGGAGTCGCGGGTAAAAGATAGTATGTTATAAATATTGTAAAATATATTTAATTTACTAATTTCACATACCCATAGCTGGGCATTAACTCGTTAATCCGTTAATCGTTAATTAACGAAGTTAACATTTTGCTTAACGGATTAACTTTTAAGTTAACTTCAAAAAGTGTTAACGCTTTTGTTAACTTCCGTTAAACTCAACTTCCGTTAATAAAAGTCCGTTAATCGTTAAATTAGAAACTTGGAGACGTGCTGTCATTTTGTTTAAATTACGCGCCACGCCACGCTCGCAAGTTCAGCTATGTTGGGCGACTGTCCGCGACCCGAATGGTGAACGAACGAGTTGATAATTGATATATGTGAAGTTCGCGTGCAACTATGATGCATCAGAGCGTCCGGGAAAAACGTGACCAACAGGACAAAATCAAAAGAAGGTTCGAAATAGTATATTTCATAACGAGTCTATAAAAGCACGAGTATGTAATAGCCCACATTCCGAACGCTCTTCGTCCCTGCAATACGCCACTTTTAGAGCAACTGTATTAAAAACACTTTTTTACTCGTGATGAATTAGGTTAGTTTCAATTTATTTCATCTCATTAAATTTCATTTTCATTTCATACCAATAAAAAAAATCTACCGAAGACTTCGCTGTTTGGGCATAGTTCCCTTTGCCTACCTACCTTTGGTGAAGAAAACAAAAAAAATCTCAGTTTGTATTCTTTAACGGTTGGCGCCATTTTCCAAACATTTTAATTAGTTGAGTTTATTGGAACGAAATTCCTTATCGCGCGTTGTGAAAGGGGGGCTAGACGGAAAAAAATCTTACGAAAAGTTGTCACGACACTTTTTGCTATAGTAACCATGGCAACGACGTGACAATATATAACAAAAATTCGTAGAAATAAAATGAACTTCTTGTGAAGACTTAAGTATTTTACTCATAGAATAAACATTGGTTCCTTCACTAATTAATCGAAAGAAACTTCGGTCCATCAGGGTGTCCCTTGACACCTCGCAAGTTTTTTGTGTTTTTATTATTATATTAAATTGCTTCATTTTTTCGGAACTGTATTAAAAATAGTTGTTTAGTACTTAGGCGGAACTGTCATTACAACTTGTGCCTACTGTCAACCCTCACCTTCGGCTGCGAATCGAGTGGGTAGACATTTGTCGGAATTCTTTGCAATGACAGGCTTTCCGCACTCGTAATGAAATATACTACTTGCATTGCATTGCATTCATACTTGTCTCTTATACTAATGTTTTATAGAATTAAGATTAATTTTTATATTAATAAAAATTAATTTTAATAATTAAAATAATCAAATAAATATTATAAATAAGTGTCGCCACCATAAGTGTGAAAGTAGTATGTATAATTTTGGTATGGTTAACTGTTAACGATTAACTTTAACTTGCGTTAAATTTGCGAGAATTTAACGCTTTAACGATTAACGAAGTTAAATTTTTAATTAACGAATTAACGATTAACGAAGTTAACTTTTCGATTAACTGTGCCCACCTGTGCACATACCTTTATTAATAGCCACAGCCATTACTTTATAGATAAAATACAAACAAATTAATAAAAGTTAACACACGTCAGGTGAGACGTTAGTGTTAACACGGAATGATAATTTATTGGATATTTTGTTATCTGTATTTACTCGAGTGGACTTATTTTTGCAATACTGTTGTTTTGTAAAGTCAAATTATCATATAAAAGTAATATATTAAACAAAGACTATTTAACGCTTGAGTTTTTATACATGTTAAATTAAGATTTTTTGTTTTTTGGTAAAAATAGAAATGAAGGGAAGGGGAGTATGTTTGGCGCTGGAGCGGACGCATAGGAAGCGGATATGTCCTCTTTCTGTGCGTCCCTTTCTCTATTGTTTAAAGGTAGGCTGCAATTGCAGATGTCAATGGTATGTCGTTTGCCACCTTATAAAGTAAAAAACTATTTTTTTAAATAGCTGTTAACTCTACTTTAATACGTTGTTAGTTCAATCGATGTAATTTCTTTAATTTATAAACATGCCTAAAATTTGTGTAAAAACTATATTATACATTGAAAAATTGATAATCGATAAGCTTGTAATCTATTTATCAGCAAATATTTTTACTTATCAAGTTTGGTATTACGTGTATTTATGGATAGGAATGAATATGTTTGTATATTATATAATATCTGTCGCCCGCGACTCCGTCCGTGCGGAATTAAAAAAAAAATTAATAAGTAGCCTATGTGTTCTTCCCGACTATGTTCTATATCTGTGACAAATTTCATCAAGATCCGTTGAGCAGTTCAGGAGATACCTTCAAACAAACATCCATCCATCCAAACATTCGCATTTATAATATTAGTAAGATTATTTTATGTATTTGTTTCAAAGTTGAATGACTATTGTGTTCCATGTTTCAACATCAACCCTTCAATTCGTTATAATTCATCTTAAAATCTTTGTATATGTACTAGCTTTTACCCGCGACTACGTCCGCGCGGAATAAAAAAAATACATACAAGATAAAGAAGTTCCTATGTCCGACACAAAGTTCTAAGCTACCTCCCCATCAATTTTCAGCTAAATCAGTTCGACCGATCTTGAGTTATAAATAGTGTAACTAACACGACTTTCTTTTATATATATAAAGATGTATGTATGTATGTAAGAGGATATTAGTAACTCATAACACTTTGAAATAAAAGACAATTTAAATAATGTATATTAATATATTTTCATTTATAATATTGTAACAATTGATAAAAAATACATCCTCAAAAAATTTAATGTGCAATAAATGCACCAATTTTTATACATTAAATATTTTTTATAAAACTTTACAATATAAATTTTATATACATTATTTATACTCTTTATATATAATATATTTAGCTTAACATATTATATACAAAAATGTTAATCTATCAAAATTTTGGAAAAATACATTTTATATAAAAATCTAGTGATAAAAATTACATACATAACCAACACAAAACATTAATAAAAAAAACATTTATATATTTTTATAAAAACTATTGTAATTTTTTTTTATAAAAATCAAACCATCAGCATTTAATTTATAGAAATGTTTAAGGAATTTACATATATTTGTATTGAATTATAAATTTATAATTTATACTAAATCAAACAGTTTCAATCATGAGCGCGATGCCCTGACCACCTCCGATGCACGCGGACCCAATACCTCGCTTTAGACCACGTCGTCTGCATACAATAAAAAAAAACATTTCATATCTTCTTAAATATGTTCATAATAATATATCTCAATTCTAGAAATTATAATTTAATAGATTAGATTTATTTACTAGCTGTAGCCCGCGACTTTGTACGCGCGGAATTAAAAACAGTAATTGCAAATTTCTATTTTTAAAATTTAGTTCATTTATGGGGGTTTAAACCTAAATAAAATCAATATAATTTTTTGAGGGGTCGTTACCCAAAATACAATATTAATTACACATAATCCCAAATAAGCCATTATAATAAGATCATCTGAAATTTATGACAGAAGAATTAGCGCCCAAAAGCAAGTTAATCTGATATTAAACAAACTTGGACCCCCAAAGTAGATCTGGAACCCCCAAAAGCAATAAATTTAGTATATTAACCTGAGCTCGTGCACGAGATGTGCGGTGATGCGGGAGCCTGATGCGCCCAGGGGGTGTCCGAGCGCAGTCGCACCGCCGTTCACGTTCAGCTTCTCCAGGTCCAGCTTCAGGGCTTTAGCACACGATAGCGTCTGTGCTACGAATGCCTCGTTGATCTGGTTAAATTTATTGTATAGATAAACTAGCTGTCGCCCGCGACTCCGTCCGCGCGCAGTTAAAAAAACTAAATGGGGGGGGGGGGTTATGAAAAATAGACTCGGAAAATAACCTACTGAATATGCTCACAAAATTTCATGAGAATCGGTCTAGCCGTTTCGGAGGAGTACGGGAACGAAAACTGACACGAGAATTTTATATATTAGATATACAGCGGAAGATATGGCGAGGTACTCGTAATGTATGGAGGCTGTTGTTCTTGGGGAGGTTCTTCGGTGAACTAGATTAGCTGAAGTGAATGTATAACAGTGGTAGACGCCATCAACAAATTGGCAGACTCGCCCTGTGAAATACCACGACCACACAGAAGACAAGCGTCAAGTGGAAGAAATTCCACATACAGTCTGATGATTGTGGTGCCGGAGGTCTAATCTTAGTTCTCTTTCCACTAAGATAAACTTCCATATAAGAAAGGGGAAGGGGAAGTGGATTTATCGGAGTAGGTGATGCATAGAGATGAGAAATTCTCATTTTGTGCGTCCCTTCTTCCGTTGATTAAAGGTAGGCAAGTCTATGGGTTGCTTCGCTATTTCGGCGAATTCAGGTGGCCGTTCGCTTGTTTGCTAACTTATGATATATAGAAATATCCCACTCAATCTCAAAATACAATGTGTAAACTTTTCAAAAGTCGTATTAAACTTGGTCTAACTAGACTTGTTACTTAATGCTAGCATGTCCTGGATTACAGTTTGGTTCATATTATCTGTCTGTTGATAATAAATGATTTTTTTTTAAATAAAATAAATATGTAAACGGCAAATGTTTTGTACATAAGAAATGTCTTTGTTACATCAACTTCTTAATGGTTTCTTTTTTTTTTTTTGGAAAAAGTCCATAAGATCGATGTTAAATCCAATAGTTTGGCACGTCAGTAATAAGAGTGCTCGTTTGCCAGGCGTGCCAACTATAGCGTACTTACCTCAACCAGGTCGATATCATTGAGGGTCATGTTGGTGACCTTAAGCAGGTTCTGTATGGCTGGCACGGGCCCGATGCCCATGATGCTGGGGTCTACTCCCACGTAGGACCAGCCCACCAGACGAGCGAGTGGCTTCAGGTTCTTGGCGGCTGCCTCACTCGCCAGCACTAGGGCTCCAGCACCATCACTTATACCCTAAGTGGAACATGGAGATGTCATCATTTTTTTGAGATCCCATTCATTTTTTTAATGAAACAGATGCTGTTTAAAAGGATGTTGTTTCTGAAGTCATCAGGAATTGTAAGTGTGTAAATAAATTTTATTAGATTTTCGTAATATACATATTTTTAACAAAATATGTTGTTAAGTTCTTCAATCTTCAATTGAACAAGTCTTAAGAGTTGATAAAAATATTTTCGTGATTTTTCAGCTATATCGCAAAGAAATTTTGTTTTTGAACAAGAAGCTATTTCAATTTTATTCAAATAATCAAAGTAAACGTCATAAAATTTACCGAAGCAGTTCCAGCAGTGACTAGACCTTCTTTCTTGAAGACGGGTGGTAACTTATTGAGGCCTTCGAGCGTGGTCTGCGGCCGAGGGTGCTCGTCCACTTCCACGCGCACCTCCTTCCTCTTCACCGTCAGAGTCAGAGGCTCGATCTCCGCCTTGAACACGCCTGCGTCGTTCGCTGGAAGGGAATGTATGTTGTCCTGTCTCATATACATCAAAAGAACCAAGTTTTTTTAAATAAATGGCATGTTTCCTTTTCATTTTAATGCTAAGATATCCTTATAACGATCCTATGGAAATATCAAATGAGAGGTGACAATTTTGGTTCAGAAGGATAAGAAATACATAAGACTGTGTGATGGAAGGTTTGGGTCACGGGTACTCTCATGAATAGAGCAGAAAAAAGCTTTTAAAGAGAGTCTTACCAGTCTTCCACCGTTGTTGAGAACGTAACGCGAACTCATCTACCTCAGCCCTGGTGATTCCGAACTGTGCGCCGAGCTTCTCAGCAGTCATGCCCATTGGGAGACCGCAGTAGCTGTCTGTCAGACCCGCCCATAGCGTGTCCTCGAATGCGTAAGATGTGCCCAATGCTGTACCAAATCTAACACCTCGCACCGCGAACGGAGCTTGCGACATGTTTTCTACACCACCAGCTAACGATATGTTAGCTGAACCAGTCAGAATATCCTGTGGAATAGTACTTGATAGTGAACAGAATAACTACGATGTTTAAGATCCTCTAAGTTCAATCATTTTTCTTAATGATGGAAAAAGGACGTCAAATCAAAGATTATTACGGCCTTCTGGTATCAGTCTTTTTCTTCTGTTTATGACTAACTCAACTGTCAGAAGAAAATTCAATAGTAAAAGTGTTTTGTGTCACATTTCAATGAGTAAATCGACCCATCCAACGAAGACTTACATCTCTCAAGTAACAGATGTCGAATGAGTTGAAATATCCAGTGACTTCTCGAAAGTCGAAATCAATGGAAGACCAAACGTTAAATATCATGGGATTATGACTTCAACATCGCTCCTGTTATAAACAAACCTGTGCGCTGTTAACAATAGACTGGAAGCCGGAGCCGCAGAGTCTGTTTATGCCGAGCACTGGCCGTTCCTGTGGGATGCCCGCCTTCAGCGAGGAGTGACGCGGCGTGAAGATACCGTCCACTTGCGACGCCTACCGACAACGACATGGGTGACATAAATATTTTCAAATATCTTGGCAGCCTAAGGTATCAGTGACACGCGCATCCCGCTACACATTAAATTGTGTTCTGCACAACGATAAGTGCGAAGTTAAAAGCTGTCAAGATAAGTTATATTTTATTAAAAGAATTTCCATTCGAAACAACCGAATAAAAACGTAGGATACCCATTTGTAATTGTTTTGCTAATGCAGCTAAATGCTAAGTTTCGTCACAATCGCTGTAGTGGTAAGACGGGAAGTATTTTTTTATTCTCTTAGTAGTAGTTAGTCTGATAGTTAAATGGTAAGGTGAAGATAAATTTTATGTTAATGATTTAAAATACAATAGAAAAAGATGACATCGCGAAAATATTCTCTTGATTTTAATTTTAACTACAAATGTTTTTTTTTATGCCATAAAGTGTATGTTTATGTTTTATTCAATGCTTCGTTTATTTTAACAAACAATATTTAACTCATGCAATTATATAACTTTCAATGATGTAATAATTTTGTTTGAATACAATAGTTATAACTTTATTCTATCTATCCATTTTCTATGTTTTACGGCGTGCTCAAATGTTAATGTTTGGATGGATGGATGTTAATTTGAAGGTATCACCAGAACGGCTCAACGGATCTGAATGAAATTTGACATGGATATAGAATAAAATCTGGAAGAACGCATAGGCTAGTAATTAAGTTTTTTTTAATTCCGCGCAAACAGAGTCATGAGCGATAGCTAGTTTATTTTATAAAATGATAAACACCGCGGACCGCGACGCGTTAATATGTGCAAGCAAGGATGACTAAGAATATACTACTGCGAAATAAAAGATATCTGTGACGTCAACCATTGGGTTATTGTTGTTATGTTTAAGAAGACCTAAACTAACATAGGATAAGAGTTACAACAAAGGGTTATATCTGTTAAACGATCCCATAACAAATGAAGCATTTTTCGTGAATCCATTTTTCGTGGTTCCATGTAAGAAGTGCCGACGACCTCATGTGACTTACCGACATAACCTGTCCGATGACAACAGTGTCGACCTGGTCGGGGGCAACGCCGGCCTCACGAAGCACCGCCGTGGTGGCCGCCGTCTGCAGCTCCGTGGCAGAGGTGTTGCGGAACACGCCACCGAATGTGCCGAACGCAGTGCGCTTGGCACCCACGATAAATATACCTAATGACAAAAAAAAACCGTGAAATCAAAGAAGAATTCTTTCCCTTTCTTTCTAAAAAACTGATACACAACTGTACACGTCTGACTATAGGTAAATACGGAATTACTTCCACTTCACGCCTGTTCTGTGGTCGTAGTAATGGACTGGTTAATCGGGCCGTTTGTGCAGCAGCTAATGCTGCTGCAGACTGTACCCCCGCATGTTGGTTTACGGAATATCACGTTACGATGGTACAGGAGTCAAAGAATAAAAGTAAGTCTCATCTAACTGCCACATTCAGTCATATTATATTTATTTAAACAGTCGCTTAGTGTACCTATATTTCTTATTCATGAAGTTAAAGTTAGGGATGTTAGACTAGACCACTTGGGGTCGATATCGACATTTAATATAAATAAATTAAAGCATTGCTAATTCTCACTCTGTCTTCTTCTATTGACCTAAGTCAGAATGAATAATAATAATTGACCTTAAAAGTAGGTAATTTGGCCAAGGGGGTCTGTGGTAACGGTTCATTTTGGAAAAGGGGGTCACTTGTCCAAAACAGTTTGGGGATCCCTGATTTAGATGGATGGATGGATGGATGGATATTTGTTTCAAGGTATCACTTGATCTTGATGGAATTTGGTATAGATTTAGAACCTAGTCCGGAAAAACACATAGGCTACTTATTATGGTTATTTTAATTCCGCGCGGACGGAGTCGCGAACGACAGCTGGTAGGATTATA
Organism: Papilio machaon; assembly: GCF_912999745.1. Classification (NCBI taxonomy): domain Eukaryota; kingdom Metazoa; phylum Arthropoda; class Insecta; order Lepidoptera; family Papilionidae; genus Papilio; species Papilio machaon. The sequence goes on along the minus strand of NC_060001.1, from coordinate 7,303,488 downwards.
AAATTGTTCTTTAATTTTTGACACTCAGTATATTGGTCCAAAGATAAAACAAAAATAGTTATGGTGCAGAGTCTGCAATAAGACTCAAAGTCCAATTGGCAAATTTCAGGTAAGAAAATAAAATGCGTAAACAAGAATTTCCTTGTTGCTTAAACAATTACCTGTTTCCAATGTAGTAAGAAATAAAATTAACAAACTTATTACGCTTAACCTTAATTTTCTACGAATTACTGTACGAATAAGCAACCGTACCGCGATTCGGTTTTTGAACATACTGTAAGTTTTTACTATAGTGAAATTAAATTTGGGAGACAATACCTATTTTTCGTAGGTACTAATTTACAAAAAGGCAACTTGACGAACAAGATGAAGAGCATTATTTAGCCTAAATTAATTATTTTGCGTATTCCTATCCTATCTAACTCTTCATTCAAAATGCATGTACTTAAAATTAAGCAAACAAAATTATAACTTAGTATTATAGTAGGTAAATGTAAGTTGATTTTATAATAATAACATTAAAATATTTTACATGTTACGAAATAATGCTCATGAAACACCTAAATTCTTAATTAATAACAAAATTGAAAAATTAACAAAAACAAAAATAGGAATGCTTTACTAAAACTGGAGTTTGACCCCAAGTGATAAGGTCGAAGGAGAAATTTTATCAAGTATTATGAAAAGATATCATTCAAACAAAAAAAATCAAACCTTTAACAGCTACAGACATTGTGTTTTTAATAAAATTCACAATTAAAAAACTTTATAAATTATCAAAACACTTTAAAACGTTGCTGAGCCAAAGCAACATTAACTACGTGCACATAGATTATAAAGTGACACAAAACTAAAACTGAATTTCAAAATTTCACAATACGTAATATATGATGTGTGGTGTGGCGTGAAGTAACTAAAACATTAATCGCTGCTCCTATCGCTCGCTGCTAACCTATTGATAAAAAATTTAAGGAAACAAAAGTGAACCTTAATAAACATCGTATAAAACTTTAAATAAAGGCGTGTTTACTACTTTATCAACGAAATATGATTTTAGTATTTAACAAAAAAAATGATGTGGTATTATATATAAAGTTGTGAAAAGTAACATTTAGTGCAACAAATGTTTATAATCAAATACTAAAAGCATTTTAACGCTAGGAAACCTATTGTTTTAAAAACGTTTTTATTCTTTTATTCTGTGGAATCTGAGCTCGAACTGTCAAAACGAACGTGACTGTTGTCTTATCTATTTTCTACAAATTACTTCTGTAAAATATGCTTATGCAATGAGCGATGGTCGCCCTGTAGGTGGTCAACTGAAGAAATTTGTATTTCGTGGGAAATCCGCAAGTAACGGTGATACACGAGGTGAATATTTAGAAATTGTAATTCCGGAGTTGTTGTCGGCAGGCTACTCGTTTTACACGTGGCCATCAGCACCGCTTTTAGCTTGGTATTTGTGGACGCAGCGTCGACATTTACGGGGCTTAAGAGTCTTAGAACTTGGTTGCGGCACAGGATTACCAGGTATATTGGCGGCTAAGTGTGGCGCCCATGTTACCTTGACCGATAGTGTTGCTCTTCCCCGATCACTGCTACACCTATCAGATTGTTGTGAAGCTAACGGACTGGTACCGGGCCGCGACGTTCATTTACTAGGTCTCGCTTGGGGACTATTTCTTGCAGAAGTCCATACTTTGCGACCTGTTGACTTGCTTTTAGCTTCAGATTGTTTTTACGAGCCATCACAGTTCGAGGAAGTTCTTTCTACTGTTGCTTATCTACTAGACGGAACTGACGGACGATTTTTGTGTGCTTACCAGGAACGGAGCGCCGATTGGTCCATAGAAGCTCTGCTAAAGAAGTGGGGATTGAAAGGTTCACTATTGGATTTGGATTCATTGAGTGAAAGCTCAGGGGTAGACTACAGAGCCTTGATAGGCGACAGGTCCTTGCATTTACTTGAAATAATTTCTGTTTAGGGCATGGCCAGTACCGCAAGAGCAGCTCGCCTGTACGTAGGCAATCTTCCCTGGACAGTTAGTCATCGTCAACTAAGAGAATACTTCGCTCAGTTTGGTCCAGTGCAAAGTGCTAGAGTAGTGTTTGATAGATCTACTGGAATAAGCAAAGGTTATGGTTTTATAGAGTTTTCTAATACATCAGCTGTTGCCAATGCAACCAATAAGCAACTTCACATTATAGAAGGCTATAATTTAACAGTTCAAGCTCAAAACAGTTAATTTGAAAGTCATGGCGGAGGCACTACCAGAATATCCTGACTCTGATTTCTCCGATGAAGATTTATCACCACTTGATATATCTTTTAACAAAGCTACAGACCATGTCAGAAAGATAACCTCAAAGCTAAACAATGGACAGCTCTTAGAGTTGTATGGTTTATTTAAGCAAAGTACTGAAGGCAACTGTAACACTCCAAAGCCAGGCTGGTTAGATGGGAGGGGACGTAAGAAGTGGGAGGCTTGGAAAGCTTTACAAGATATGCCAAGTGAAGAGGCAAAAGAGAAATATGTTGCTTTAGTTGAGAAATATGACCCCGAATGGGGTGATGGAAATGTTGACAAGAAAGGTGATAAAGAAGCATGGGTGGCAGTTTCATCACTCCGTTACAGTCCAGAACCAGAGCTGGTGCACAATGAACTATCCATCTTGGAGGCTGCTAGAGAAGATTTAGGAGATAGAGTTCAAGAACTCTTAACTAAATATCCGGAGCTTAAAACTGAAAAAGATGAAGATGGTTTATCAGCATTGCACTGGGCGGCAGACAGAGATGCAGTTTCCGCTCTGACTGCTGCTATTGAAGGTGGTTGTGATATTAATGACATGGATGACAGCGGCCAGACAGCCTTGCATTACGCTGCTTCTTGTGGTCACATTAGTTCAACAAAACTGCTAATAAAGTACGGAGCTGCTATGCTCAAAGATGAAGAAGGCAATACACCGCTAGATTTGGCTGCTGATGATGAGATAAGGAACATTCTGGAAGCTGCACAGTAGTTTAGTTATGTGAGCATTTAACTCAATTAGAATTGTATATTTAATTTACATATTGTAATACATAAAATAAAATTAAACTATAAAAATATTTCTTATTTTTCACTATTCATTTATTAACTTATTATTTATATAATACATTTTATAAAACAAATTAACAAAATATATTATATAAAAAATAGTATACCACCGGCTGCGGAATCCCATTACTCAAACAACCAGTGGTGAGGGCTACAGAGACAGGAACCTCCTAACTATGCGTGCGGTTTCTAAAATAACTGCCTTTTGTATCAGGCCCTTAATCCAACTGTTTAGCGAGAGCTTCTTAAGATGTTGGTCGAAGCTCTTCGCTAAACTTTTCTTTTCTTATTATTATTGATGTATTAGAACTAGATGAGGAATGAAATATACTCAGAATTAAGAGAAATATTTCAGAGTTACCATATTATAAGAAAATAGATATCTCAGCCTCATTGCAATTGAACGGAAGTAGGAAGGTTAGATAAGTCTTCAACAACTTACACTACTAAAAAACTTAACCCTAAAATAAAATTATGTCTCAATCCCATGAAAATTACTGAAAAATAAAACAACAGATTAAGTAATAATCCACCCTGCAATCATATGATTTATTTTACTAATAAAATATCAAACTTATTTGAATATAGTAACATTATTGTTTGAAACCACAATGGCAACTTTTATCAATACGATTTTTTGTCTGTTGATATTCAGTCCTTTTTACACAGTTTCAAGTATATTTCATAATTTATAAATTTGCCATATTTACATATTTTTGATTGCATCAATCTATATATATAAAAGAAAGTTGTGTTAGTTACACTATTTATAACTCAAGAATGGCTGAATCGATTTGACTGACAATTCGAGCAGGCAGCTTAGAACCAGGAAACGGACATAGGATAATTTTTACCCCATTTTCTATTTTTTATTCCGCGCGGACGGAGTCGCGGGTAAAAGCTAGTAGCTAAATAAAATTACAGGATTATGACAAAAAGTAACATCTCATGTTTTTACATATAAAGATTCTATACTTTTAACCACAAGGTTTCTCATAAGAGACAAATATATCTAGTTTTAAATCAAAGGCTAAATATTATAAACAATAAAACAGTACTATTTAAAAAATGTAGGTATAAATTTGGAACAAAATTATAGTTGAACCTGGATAAGTGAGGATCATTGTCCGGTCCTGACGGACGACCTTCGTAAGTAAGACCCTTGGGTTAGGAAGAAACCTCTAAGTGTGAAAAATATCAACTCTCCTGTACTATCTTTTTGTTGAAATGTCTTGTGTTCTTTAACTAGATGTTTATTTGATTTGTTTCTTAATAAAAATTACCATTAATATATTTTTTTTAAATAAATATTTCTTCATACTGTAAAATAATGAAAAAGTTTATTAATTTTTTTTAAATAATATTTTTAATTGTTATTTTTTTTTCATGATTTAGGGTTGATTTTAATTAATTCGAAAACGCAATTCATTTATTATACTACTTAAAAATTATTTTCATTGAATGTTGACATTTTATAAATTTTGTAGGTTAGAGTTAAGACATAATAGGACAGGTTTTGCCTAACACCTAAATAAATTACATTAAAAAATCACTCCATATCGCAAATCTTAAGAAAATAATCTTGCACACTTAGTTCTAACTTAATATTAAGTTATTAGTCTTAAATATCATTAAGCTATACAGTCTGTAAGAATTGCTTCGTTAGTAACACGGTCAAAGTTGTGGGCAACAAGTCATCGCCCAATGTTGGACATGTGGACTTAAGCCATTAGGCAAACAAAAGCCCATTTGTGGCACTAGCCCAACAACTAAGTTGTGGGCTTAGTTTTTAGCTCACTGGTGGGACTAGCCCTATAGTTGAGTGGTCGTGGGCTTCGTGTTTAGCCCACCAGTGGGCGTGGGATTGAGTCAAAAACATTGGCTAGTTGTCCTTTGTATCCTTATGTCCCTCTCCCGAGTCCAATTGCTTGAGCAACCTGAAGAGTGCGGCCGCTTCTCTGATCCTACTGAATTCTACGCAAAACGCCTCCACTTCTATAAACAGTTCCTACAATAGAAATACAAGGTAATTTCATCATCATCATCATCAGCTCACTATATGTCTCCACCGAGGGGCTTGGAGCTTAGGGTACTAAGTTAACTATGGCTTAGCCACCCCTAGTGGCTAGGCCATAGTTAACCACGCTGGCCAAGTGCGGGATGACTTCACACATATCATTGAATTTCTTCTCAGATATGTGCAGCTTTCATCACAATGTTTTCCTTCAACGTAAGAACGTTGGATAAATGTACGTATGACAATCGAAAAACACATTGTTACAAGTCGGGATTCGAACCCAGGACCTGCAGATTGCAAGTCAAGTGCTTAACACCTGAGCCACCGACGTTATCAACAACAAAGTAATTTACTTCAAATATATTATTGGATATTAAGGTGTCTGATAAATCTACTGCGGAAACTGGGTCTATTCAGTTTTTCTGACAACGGCCTAAATGTGTTAATCACCTTAACATTGATGATCTTGTTCCTGATGAGTGATTGCAGGAAGACGCAGACGAGCCTGACGAGCCTGTTCTGCATGTAGCGGTCCCGGATGGTCTCACATGTTGAGATGCAGTTGCTGATGTACAGGTGCACGAACTCCACCGGCAGGTCCACTGATGTGGTTAGCCTGCACAATTCATCTTTATTACACTACTAGCTATCGTCCGCGCGGAATTAAAAAAAAACCATCAGAACTAGCCTATGTGTTCTTCCACACTATGATCCACATCTATGCCAAATTTCCTCGTGATCCGTTGAGCCGTTCTGGACATACCTACCAACAAACATCCATCCATCCATCCAAACATTCGCATTTATAATATTAGTAAGATAAATGCGAACATTTGGATGGATGTTTGTTACTATGTATCTCCAGAACAGCTGCATGGATCTCGGTGAAATTTGGCATAGATGTAGAACAAAACCAGGATAGATAGGTTGCTAATTTTCTTCAATTTTTTTTTACAATCTGCGCGGATGGAATCACAGGCGACAGCTAGTTTAAGTTGAATTATCACTTAAAATTCTATCTTCACGAGATGGTTTCCTTTCTTTACCAACGGTGCTTAAATGTCTTATAAGTGGTTATAACCAAACAATTGACCATGGTTAAGTTCTGGTGACTGTAACCTTCAGTGAAGGTATGTTACCTGTTGACCACCTCCATCGAGTGCAGCGACATCTCCATGTTGACGAGCACACTGAAGTACTCGGTGATGTGCTGCGAGTGGATCAACTTCAGCAGCACCGAGATCGCTACCATCGGGTTGTTCTCCACCAGCTCCGGTAGCTGAAGAGTAAAATAAATATAAAACATTGAATAATAGTTTTTTTTATAAGCCTCTATTTAAGGATCTACTTCTGACACAGACAGAAACAAAATAAAGATTAAAAAATTATGAAAAAATATTCTAGGTAAGGTAGTAGGGCAAACATGACATTACTCAGTAATTTGTGACTAATTAGGGTAAACACAACAGTACTTGGTAGGGCGTGACGCCAATCTCATATACGATGTTGGGTTCCTGGTCGAGTAGTGCCAGCAGGCGCTGCTGGTGTGGCACACTGAGCGCACCCTTCAGCGCCAGCTGCGTCAGCTCGCGCGCCTCCGACACCGCGCCCACAGTGTCCTTCTCCTCTGGCTTCTTCTCCTCACGCTCTTCTTTCCTCTCTTTCTTCTCCTCCTATGTGACAAAGATAAGTGACACAAAAACCTTGGTAATTGGTTGAATTTAATATTTTTACACCGAAATCTATCTAAAAAGACTATTATCTATTTTTATCCATACCTTTGATTTGTGCTGTTGTAGGACTCTTCTTTCTGGAACTTTCTCTGGAGGTTTTAAACCAAGCAATCCTTCGTAGTCAGTGTCGTATAGCGGTAGGTACGCGCCATGATTAACCAGGTTTTTCCAAACACCCTGTAAACAAAGTTATTTCAACATCATAAAATAATGCAATGGCACCTCCTGTTTCCTTATTCCTGATATATATTGTAGTTTTAAATTGGAGTTTTTTTTTGCCTAAGGATTTATCTTTTACTATTCTCACACATTTACAACCTCTAAATATGAGTATGGCAACTTTAGGTGTCCATTACTGTGCCACTTACCTCATCAGCAAAAGATATCTCAGTGGGGTCGAGCAGGAAAGTGGGAGGCGGGATGGGTCCGGCAGCGCGCAGAGTACGGTGCAGCGGCAGGTAGTCATTCCCCATCAGCGCCTCTAGTAACTCCTTCATTGCTATTCGGTTAGGCGGACTCCTGCAATTATATCAGATTTGTAAACTATTTTAACTCAAATTATTATAATATAGTATAGTTTGCTTCTTTGAATGTCATAAATGCAAAAACTACTAGAACCCATGATTAGACCATTATAATTAACTGTAGAATCTGGTTTAACTAATAATGCATTATGAGTACAAACCCATCACCAAGTGGTATAAGTGCTGACACAGTCGCCTTGGCCACTGAGCTGGTCTCCGTCGCTCTCTCAGCTAATACTGATTGCAGTGATGAATAGTCAAAATCTAAATCTTTTGATACCACTTCCGTTAACATTACTTGCTTTGCTGTTTTCTTTAATATCTGGTTCAAAATGAAAAAGGACATGAATTAAAATGTTAACAGCCTCTAAAACATAAACAATGACTATGTTATGTCTGACAAATCTTTATAAGGTTATTCTGTCAATTTTTTAATACTAGATGGCATATGTGCTACTGATCACTTGATATCTAAAATAGTCAAGCAACAGCTGTCTAAGAACAAATAAACCTAGCTAAAGAGTTATAGGTGGGTTTACTGCCAATACATGTGTTAAACTTGACATTGTTTACTTACATCTTTTATGTTTACAGGCAGGAATCCAAAGAGCTGTCCAATAAACAGCCTTTCCTGAGGTGCTAACGGCAGTAAACCTGGTTTGCCTTCTAAAAGGTGCAGGAATAAGGAACTGAATGGGTTCTCTTGCTTGTATGTGTCAAAGATGATGGCCAGAGCTACCACTCGCTGGCCAGGGAGGGATAAGTCTCCTCCTGTGATCAGTGATGATAGAAGAAGACATACTGTGGAGATATAAGAGAATTAGAGATAAAGATTAGACATAGAGAAAAAAACATTTTGAACCTTTTATTATAAATAAATGAAGTCTCTAAGATATATTAAAACAATGTTTTATTGTACGTCTTGAACCAATTACTGGTTAAAATCAGACAAGTGTTGTCCAGGGCAGTCGGATACAGAGAAAATGTATTTCAAAAATTATAATACTAATCTAGCTATTTATATCAGTCTTTTAAACAAACTAGATTAAACCTTAGTAATAGTAATAATTGTAATAAAAATGCTTTTATGGGTGCACATTATTTAAGAGCTATTTTGCTTTGTTTAAACACAAACAGTTAATAAACTTATGCTTTAACCAAACCAAGCACAATTACTGACAGTTGAAATGTTCTGTTTTAGGAAACCTTTTCTGGACTTGCGTGGAGAGGATGTCTAAAGCTTGCGAATCAATCGTCTGTTCAGAAAATAAGCTGTAAATAAAAATACTTTGTTTAATACGAACTCTTCCTTGTAGATCTTCAAAAAGTTTCTAAAATTAACAAACAACATACTCTAAAATATATTTGCTCTGTTCGTTTATCAACTGTTGCGACATTTTGAAAAGCATCAAACAAAAATATTTTAAATTATATTTTGTTTTGAATTATGAATAAACTTTTATAGGTTGCATTTGGTTACATCTCCAGCTGAGATTTCATTTGTCAATCTGGTATGTCAAATATCGTCAAAGTCAATGTCAAAACCAAAGATTATAGAAATGGCAGATAAAACATAAGTATAGTTACAAATATCGGTTACCGTACCAGTATGGATTTACAGTAAAAACTTTACATTACATTGAATAATTTTTCTGTATTGAACATTTAATTATTATTTTCAATAACAATTCCGTTTTCTTAACAATGAAATTTTTGAGTTTTGTATTAAAAAGAAAAACTAAAAGGCAAGATTTCCCAGAGCTTCCATTTATATAATAGTTTATCTTCGCATTTTTATTATATAGAATTTTGGCAACTGCAGCGACCTAAAGTAGACCTTGGCCCACGACAGTAAAAGTTTCCACTATCCTCAGTCCCGCATTATCATTTCAGTGTCTTGGCGTTGCAGTTCTTGTAGAATTTTCTTCACCTCGATTGTGGTGACAAACTAACACTGGATAACACAAGTACCATAGGCACGTTACACGCTTCAAACACTAAGCATTATTTATAGGTGCCATGGTAGAAGGGGCTGAGATCGCACTGTCACCGCTCTCTGTTCCATTACAGGAACTAGGACGTTAACTGCCGCACTCAAGAGTCGTTAATTTTAAGGATGACTCTTAGCGTTACCTTTCCATACTACAATAAGGAAAACCTCTTATCGACTCTAAGTTAGGCTGTAAGATGAAGAAGATATGTACTTTCACTGATACGTTGTAAAGTTTATCTTCGGTAGGAGTGGCAAAAGCTTGATTTTGGAAACTTAAAAAATAACAATAACGATGTAACGTTGATAGTTCTATAAGGATGATCAATGTGTACTCGTAAACTTATTAACTCTTCATTCACGATAGTAGTAGACTAGTGAAACGTCATATTAGGCTGTGATGTAAAAGATATAAAATATTTATTAATCATTTAGTTAATATTGTTCCATGTTGACGAAGTCGTGGGCAATAGCTAGTTTTCTACTAATATATTTATTTTACAATTTTGATAATTCTGTCACGTTATTGTTGTTTAAGAAAGAGAATTGTAATTGCTTAAAGTAAATGTTTTAATAAAGGCTATGTAAAAATTTCTAAGCTTTGGAATACAATCCAGAAAAAGTATATCATGACAATATTGATTAACTGATGCCGTTATCACAAAAATTTAGATAAAAAAATACAAAGCGAAAAAACTGCTCGACTAGGTCATAGCCGTACCCAGTTATCATCTTAGCGTTAATTATTACCGTTCGCTCTTTTTATCGTGCTCATTTCTCGCGGCGATAAGATTAGAGTAGTCATATGTCGCACTGCAGCGCCACTTTTGTTACGAAAATCATTCTTTATATTTTTGCTTGTTAATTGAATAACAAAGTAAACATTATTTCATGCGGAAAAGAAGGAAAGTGATGTTGAAAATAAGTGCTATAGTGTTTCGATATGAGAGACTATCGTTCAGTCACAGTCATGCATAACGTTAGACCATTGGAATTCATTTCAAGGATTAGTGAGCCGCATCGAAGTCGGTCGTCTTCTTGGTCATCATGGAGACGAAACAATGATATACAGAGATCAGAACCTAGGTTCTCTTTGCAATATCAGGTACTTACTTAATTATTTGCTCACATTTTTTAGGTTTTGAAACAATAAAAATTCTTAGATATTCTTGTCTTACTTATCAGTTTAAAACTAAAAAAATGTCACATTCTTTAAGACCCAGTAATTGTCGTGGCTGATTATTGTATTTAAGGTAGAAGATTAATGTATAAACACAAGAAGGCGTAAGTTTTTTCTTGTACGTCAATCAGTATTAAGCAATTTTGGTAGTCTTTAGAATAACAATGTTTTTGATGTGTATGCTGATACGAGCAGTGGGCCTAGTACGAAATATTTGTGACCTCAGATGAAGAATTATATAGATATGGCATGCGCGTTCACCCGTAAGGGACAGATAGAGAGTACTATAGACTATACCTATATATATGTAAAAGGATTGGGGTTACCAGTTGTCTGTTTTGTCCCGAAAATGAATAATTACGATATAATTTAATATAGACCAATTTATATATTCCCAATTAAATTGTAATTAATAAACGTAATAAATATAAAAAACAATGCGTAATTTTTGTTTATGTGACTAAGATTACGTAAACAGATTTTTTTAGTAATACTTAGTCAGGTCATAAATTCTGTCACATGTTTAATATAAAATAATTGAAACAAGTTTATTCATTATGTGACCATTTATATACCAAATTGAACTTAACAAAACATAGATTCTTATGACACTAAAGTTTATTCAAAATGACATCCGTGATTTTGAATACAGGCCTTCAATCTGCTCGGCCAGTCGTCTATCACAGCACGAACGAGGTCCATGTCAATATCGGCGGCTGCCTTAATCAAGGATGTCTTGAGTGACTCCAAAAAAAGAATTTCCCGATATTTTTTCCCGCGTACCGCTTCAACAAAGCGCGGCATCTCTTCAGTCTTAGGTCCATTAGACGAGCATTCAAACGATGTCCTATTTTTCTTCGATATGCACGAAGCCCTAAGTCTTCATAAAAAGCTACAAAAAACATACCAATATTATAGTCATATAATTTTAAATTACTCTGTATATCATTACAGTGAACACTACATGTAAAACTACTTAATATTAAACTATTTTGATTGTAATTTCTAAGAAACAAAATTTACATGGGACAAATTAAAAAGCATACTCTTTAAAATCAACGGGATAAGAAAGTATCAAATATTTAAAAACACAGCATATACCAGAATTAAAAACTCCTTTTGAAATCTGTTGAAAATATTATAAAAAATGTGAATTGTTTCATTTATATACATTATACATACTATAATTTATTTCCCCTAAATTCAGGGTAATTTTTAAAACAAGATGGTGGTATTATTTTTACGGGTAATAACCAACCAATTTGAAAAGAAGTTTAATATGGCCGCTTGTTTCCCAGATCTACAGTATATTATTTGACACAAATGACATCTGCGTTTGGGCGCATAATGTTCGAAAAATACTATTTTATTTTAGCTGATTTTACCCGTATTTTAACATATTAGTTATTACAAAGACTGTAAAGAGCAACTAGTTTGTATTTTCTTCCTTATTTTGTATGAATACATGTGAATAAGTGCGTAGTTTCAGTACTTACGATTGAAAGGTTATGTTTTTCTCTTTTCGCTGACTACGGCTTTTACAACCAACAATACAGCAGTATACCATGTTTTATACACTTGATCTCACTAAAACTGTAATATCAAAATATTTTTGCACAATTACAGCCACTAAGTACTCACAATTTTCGAAAAATAGCACGAATGTCAAACTTTGTTAGGGACAACCTAGGTTGTTTGTAGGGGACAACCTTTGTTCCAAACAAACCCCAAAGCCTGGTACGCAGAAAGGGACAGAAGATAGTTATCCCTGTCTTTGTCACGTCACAGGAATTGGGTATAACTGTATCTCTCTCACTCACGGTATTATTATTACCGTGTCATAGACTTGTTTGTGACAATCGCCTTCATAGGTCACGTCAATGAAATTATGTCAAAATAAGTATAAGATTTTTGGTGTACTTTATGCCCGATAGGGGCGCTGAACAAATTTTAGTGTTTATAAATTATAGATTTTGCCGATGACGATAGCCGGTTGTCACAAATATTCGTGCTAGGCCCCGGGTAACTTTATTGAATTAGGATGTTTTATCCTTGATATGATCAACACACAAAACACTTAAACATAACAGCAACAAGATCTTTGTAACATAAAATAATCCAACCTTAAAACCAAAAAGCCTATTGACTGAGGCTTTATTTGTTAAAGGATGAAATAGCGCTATCTATTGGCTGCATTTCAAAAGAAGGATTTAAATTTTATGATTGAAACTAAATAAACTGTAACGTTATTTTAGAATATAATGATTTAGCAACGAAAAAAAAAATTGCGAGTCGAACTCGTTTTCACTTATTTAGAATATTATTTCTTATGTCCGCTGCATGTATTTTGTGCTGATCAGTGCTGATGTAATAAATACATCCTATGATACTCCTGGGAAGCTGGATTAGAAGAAATCGAATGGCTCTTCACTCGTCAAAATGGTTTCAACCGTTTAGGCTTTAAGGTGACGGTAACCAAGGAATTTACAAACAAACAAACGCACATATATAAAACAAAATTTCATAGGCGCGAAAAACCCCCTGGTCTGTCGGGTAATAAAAATTTTTGGTTTTATGTCAGCAAGTCAGGACCAGAAGAAATTTTATGACATTTTTATCAGATGATGATTGATTATGTATAAAAAAGGATTTCGTTTCTTATTGAAAGTTAAAATAATTGATTTTCTTTTCAACGTCCACTACAAAAACTTACGTAGAAAGGAATGCAATGCGTAAAAATTGACAAAGGCTGTCAAGCTGTCACTTGATTTGTCATTCAAGGCGCAGCGCAGTGGATAGTTTTAGCAATATTTTATTTTTTTATTTATGTGTATATGTGATTATAAAATTTCGTATGATTCTCGTATTTAGGCTTTCCGTTAAAGCCTATTATAGGTGTGAATTTCTGATGTTATTAAAGTGCAGAACAAGTTTAATGGTGTTGCAGAAGAGTATTGGATAGCTAACGTGTCATAACATTTAAGTTATTCCAACCGATGTAACACTAAAAAGTGTTTAACTTGTTTACAATTCTGTTTATAAATTAGTTTATTTTCACATGGGTGATGGCTTGGCAGTCGGATACACGTGTAAGTGTTAAATAATACAGTTTGAACAAAACGGAAAACATAACTTATTATAATTCATTGCTATGCAAATATGTCCTTGTAATTGATTTGATATTTAAACGAATATTTTTGAGGCTGAGGTTCTTGTAGGCGCTCGTGTGTTGTTTGTTAAGTTGCAAATAAGTTGAAAAGACGTTTTATTTATTTGTGACTGTTGAATTGTTGATGTCATTAGTTGGCTTAGTTTCATTGTTGTTATCTTCTTTTTTAATTATCATTTATTTATTTATTTATTTATTTATTCAAGTACAACCACAACATATATATAACACACTTACAACTTATCAATTAAACAGTAATAGACCTTATACATATGCAAATATTGGTGTACATAACGTTTACGATAGTATTTGTTCAAGTAGTAGTTTAACTTTTTGGAAATTATTATAAAATAGCACTATTTTATATCTATGTAATTATTCTATTGATTAAGCAAACAGTAATTAGTTGTAATAATTTTTTTGAAAGAGTTAAAGTTCATGCCAAAAAGATCTATATTATTTTTAGTATTCTGTTCAACTAGTCTGTTAAATCCAGAGCAAATCCTGTTCAGAGGTGAATGTTGGCCGAGGTTTGTCCTACACCGAGGGACGTGAAAAAGCTTTTTGGCACCGCGTGTGTTCGATCTCGGTACCAAAAAGAACACATTCTCAAGCAGCTGTTGACAGTGAAGTGAACCATTTAGAAGCTTGTACAGAAAGCATGTATCTAATACTTGTCTTCTTGATTTCAATGATATCATATTAAAGTGTTTTAACCTTTGAATGTATGGACTCCGATGTGAAAATCCCCTCGCATGAAATGCTAAATGGCGTGTGTAGCTTCGTTGTATACTCTCAACTCGTTGCGACTGCACCGCATACAAAGGATTCCAAGCAACACTCGCATATTCGAGTTGGCTACGCACAAAAGCATTGTATAACATCTGTTTAGTGTGTAAAAGTTTGAAGTCCTGGGTGTTCCGTCTGAGAAAGCCTAAAGACTTAGCAGCCTTGGCCACTATGTTATTGATGTGAGTTGTAAATTTTAATTTAGAGTCTATTGTCACACCAAGGTCTTGTACTTCATCGAGCTCAGATATAGCTGCGCCGCCTAACTCATACCTTGTGGCAAGTGGTTTTTTCTTCCTGGTGAATTTAATATGGTAACATTTTTTTACGTTGAGAGTCATAGAATTTTTACAACACCATTTTTCTATCGCGTTTAAGTCTTCTTGTATAAGATGGGAGTCCTCAGAGGATTTGACAACCTTATATAACTTTAAATCATCTGCGAACATAGATTTCTTACAGTTTTTAATGCAGTAGGTTATATCATTGATAAAAACCAAGAATAGCAGGGGACCAAGGTGAGAACCCTGAGGAACGCCGCTGTCAGCATAAAACACGTCTGATTCATATCCATTCACATATACATATTGTTGTCTATTGTTTAGATATGACTTTATCCAATCTAGTAAGGTCCCGCCCAAACCAAATGCTTCAAGCTTGTTAACCAGCAGGGAATGGTTAACTTTGTCAAAAGCACTGCTGAAGTCTGTGTAAATTGCATCGATTTGCATGCCCTTATCAACATCTTGTGATATATCGGATATGAAGTGAACAAGATTTGTGTGAGTGGAGCGACCTAATCTGAAACCATGTTGGTCAATGGAAAGATTCATGTCAATTAATCTACACAGTATTGGGTATACCAGTGATTCAAATAATTTTGAAAACGTTGACAGTATAGAAATGGGTCGGTAATTCGTAACATTTGCATCATCACCTTTTTTGAACACGGGTATTATACAGGCCTTCTTCCATATTACTGGAAATCTTCCTTCTTGAATTGATCGGTTATATATAAGTTTAAGAGGAAAAGCCAGTATTCGACCACATCTTTTGACAAATAAAGGAGGAATCGTGTCGGGACCTGCACCTTTAGAAATATCAAGTCCTCTGATTT
Source organism: Papilio machaon (assembly GCF_912999745.1). NCBI lineage: Eukaryota > Metazoa > Arthropoda > Insecta > Lepidoptera > Papilionidae > Papilio > Papilio machaon. The sequence goes on along the minus strand of NC_060001.1, from coordinate 7,287,871 downwards.
TTCTTAAGATTTCAAATTCACTGATTTTGACATTTGAGACAAATTGATTTGACATAGAAATATTCGTACTAAGATCACTCTGAGAATCAACGCACTTTTTCGAATACACTGATGAAAAATGTGTCGCAAATAAATTGACGATGTCTTTACCACTTTGCGCAGAGAGATTGTCTTTGTACATTCTCTCTGGCATGTGGGAACATCTGCTTTGTTTGTTCTTAATGTATCCCCATAGTAGTTTTGGGTTTCTAGAGATGTTCTTTTCCATTATTTGCTTATAGTATTTATTGCAATTGTCATAGAGTTTATGCGCACGTTTTCTGAGGATATGGTACTCAAATTCATCACGCGGATTATTAAATCTTTTAAATCGTTTGCGTATTTTTTCCTTTTCTTTTAAACAATTAATTAAAGAACTATTAAACCAAGAAGGATATTTAGATTTAGTAATGCTTCGTTTAGGAACATATTTGTCGATAGAAGTCTGAAGTATATCATAGAAAACAGCCACCATGTCATCAACATTAGAACAACAGGAGAACTTGTAATCCCAGTCAATTTCTTTTAATTCGCTGTTTAAGGAAACGTAATCGGCTTTATAATAGTTATATTTCGTACGGGGTTTTTCGCGTAATAATCTAGTATCTGCATCTGGGATGGTAAGTAAGAGACTGGGATGGTATCGGTAGCACTTAGATAAAGGCTGTAGAGGTTTAGAAACATATGCCTTTGGAATATTGCTCAAGATAAGATCGAGATATCTATTATCAGCGTTGGGAATGCAGTTATGCTGATACATGTTATTTATAGCTAAAAAGTCGGTAAGAGCAAGACCAAGAGATGAATTATGATTCGATGCTTTCATGTAAGTGCAACCTTCGACTGTGCTCCAGTTTATGAAATTTACATTGAAATCTCCTAGTATTATTACATCATCGGCTTGACTAATCACTATATCAATACTATCCAAGAATTTAGTAAGTATATCACATTTTATTGGTGGTGGCAAGTAAACCACGCAGATTGCTATTTTGTGTAATCTTCCGTTTTTTTTAGTATGTATTACGACCCAAATATTTTCAACATCGATCTCCCAACTTTCAACTCGTACAGATGGTATGTCACGTGCGACCGCCAATAATACCCCTCCACCATCCTGCTTATCCGATCCCCCACACACTCTGTCCCTCCGGTAAACCACGTATCTATCATCCATTACTTCCTTGTCGGCGATATTTTGGTTTAACCATGTCTCTGTAAGTGCGATCACATTGTAATTAGATGTATGGACATTTTTTGATATATCGTTAGTTTTAGTTCTTAAGCCTTGTACGTTCTGGTAGTATATTTCTAACATTGAATATTCAAAGGTGCCACAACATTCGATAGTATTTAATTTTAATTTAGGAGGCTTAGGCTATCAATACTTTTTATAAGTAGCTGTTGGCAGTTTTCATCTTTGCGAACATAGATGCGTCCATTTCTAATCCATACAAATTTGTAAGATAGTTCCTTTGCTTTTTTTCTAGTAGCTGCGTGTAGAGATTTATTTTCAGGAGTGAGATGTTCGGTAACAAAGACAGGAGAATGAGCGCCACCTATTCCTAAATGTTGAGTTCCTAATTTTTTATCCGTATTGGCTTTATTATATTTCATTACAGCGGTTAAGAAGGCATCTCGCTGTCGGGGACTTCGTAATTTGGCTATCACTGCTCGAGGTCTGTTGTTATCCCGAGAGATTTTAGCAACCCTAGTAATGTGTTGAATATCTTCGGTGACTAACGGGTAATTTACAATCTTTGCCAGTTGGTTCAGTGTATTTACTAGGTTCTCTGCTCTGTTTTCCGGTATACCATTAATCTCAATATTGCTGTCTCTCATGTGCAATTCCATTATATTGAGACGGTTACCAAGGTCTTTAACATCTTTTTTTAATTTATCGTTCTCCGATCTAAGAGTTGATATAATTGTCGATTTTTCTTGAAGAATGTTTTTAATCTCTTCGTATTGTACATTAATGAAATCTATTGCCTCCTGAAAACTATCTATTTTATCATTTATTATTTTTAATTCTGCGCGTATTAAGTCTTTTATTTTATTATTAAATATATTGGACAGCTCCTGTTGCATTATTGTTCGAAGTTTGTCTTCCGTAACATAATTACTTTCCTCATGTGCTGTAGGTAACTCTCTGATTGGCTTATTGCGTAAAGTTTTATTTGAGTGTTCAGTTGTAATGTCTTCAGAGTGGGACCGCGAAGAGGTGTTTGTGTTGCCGGACTTCGGAACATGACCGCAGCATTCAGGACACTTCCACGACAATTTTAATCGCGATTCCATTGAAGTGAAACGTTTTAGTGTTACATTAGCGCACATAAGATCATATTTGAATTTACATTTACAGCAGACCATGAACTCTTTCGCTGGTAATGTTAATTTACAACCACTACATATAGTCGGAGAGGCCATTATGACGTTACAAACGATTAATTATTGTTGGTGGTAAATAAAGGGAATTTTTTCCTTAACTTAAAGTGTACAAGGTTCTATAGTAAAAGGACATACATAAGCTTTAAAAATTACAATTAGGAATTAAAATTTAATCTAACGTAGACTTATTTTTAGACCACAAAAAAAAATAAAAAAAATAATCCGTTTAAGTAATTTAAAAATAGAGAGAATTTTAGTTGGACTGGCAAAAAAAAATACTATTCTATCATATAAGTTAATTTTACAAACAAAAAAAAAAGAAAAGTAATTTTTGTAAAAGTGTAAATAAAATTGACAAAACAAAAATTTTCGTATAATTTATGAAAACTTCAAACTATATTTATATAATGACCAAAATGTGTAAAAAAACAAAAAAAAAAAGAAACGGCATTTAAATACATCAACATACAGGACATATTAAAAAAAACAAAAAAAAAAAATTTATAAAAGTTCAAAACTGCTTCCCCGGGCACGAACCAGTGGACTCGCTGAATTCTCTCTATTATGGTTGGACTCCGCAAGTAGTGGAGCCGCTGCGCCACGATTAGTTTTAATAAGGTGTTGAAATATGAAATCCAATAATAAGACTTCTTCCAATTTGCAAATTGACGCGGGTAAGTAGCAAAATAAAAATGTTCATCACTGATTACTTATGGCCAATTCACTTTCGAACACCGGTATTTGTCACAAAATACGCACAGCACTTATAAGTTGTAGCCGCATTCGTGAGCGACAGTTTCGACAGAATAACGTATTCAAAGTTAAATTGAGTTTTCTTGATTTGTTGATTGTCCTAGAAGACAGAACCTGCCGCACTCAAGTCTCGCGCTCTAAATCGTAATTAACTTATTATCTTGATGTTTTCAGCGCCCTCCACAACAACACAGGTGACACTACACATTTTAATTCTCACTGTATACTTAATTCGGAAGTTGGACTTGAGTAACTATTTTATAATAATAATTGGGCGCAGCGCGATGTGACGCCTGTCACCGTCTAATATATAAAAAAAAAAAAAAAAAAAAAAAAAAAAAAAAAAAAAAAAAAAAAAAAAAAAAAAAAAAAAAAAAACATTAGTATCTGTTGTAAATTTTGTATAAAGGTATGTGTTTAACTTTGTTTACTTTTGGTCAATATTAAGTTTTTACATATATTATTATCCATAAACATTGCAATACAGGCTTAAGTCAGTCCTTATTAGAATTAACTGTCTCCACTTAATGTAATGAGATATAAATAAATATTTGGCTTTTACATTTAATGTACATATATACTTAATTGGTAATTTTTTCACTTTGACACAAATCCATGTTAATTGATGCATTAATGAGTTGTTCAGCAGTAATAAATTGTTGGTTATAGGATAACATAAAAGTATTATCTTAAAATTTAGACTAATGACTTGGAAATTTATATCTATGAGTGTTTGCAATGTGTGGGATATAACAAAGTAAAATGTATGCTGAAAAATTTCTACTACTGGTATAGTTTCGGTCTAGATAAACACATGTAATAGAGAGTAGGGATTCTCAATGATTTGCAATTATGCTTAAAATGTTTTATGGAAAGTGTTCTTAACTTCTGCTTCATATACTCTACAAATATTATTGTATTTTGATCTCTGTGCAAATAACATTAACATAGTATACAGTAACATAGAATATAAACTTATTATTTGGTTTTTGTCTGTTAAATATGAAGATATCATAGTCATACATAACCTTTTTATTTTAATTTATAATTACAATCTTATTAAAATTATAAATGTGAATATTTGGATGGATGGATGGATGTTTGTTTGAAAGTATCTTCAAAATGGTTCAACGAATTTTAATGAAATTTGGCACAGATGTAGAAAATAGTCTGGAAGAACACATAGGCTTATTAAGTTTTAATTTCGCGCGGATGTTGTCACGGGCGACAGTTAATACTTAATATTTTTGGAAACATGTATTAGTGACATTACATACAATTTCCTATGGTTGACTAATATTATTTAAATGAGAACTTGAACTATATATCTCATATCTCACCTTGTTTTAATAAGGTGAGCAAATTGCCACCTGAATTTGCCAAATAGCAAAGGGACCGCTGCCGTGAACATGGACATAGGCTACTTTTATTATGTTGTCCTGATGAACTTGCAAACTACCGCCTAGTTTAGAAATAAATAAATGCTATGCTTGGAATATCTTCCATGTAACACTATTTATTATAATATTTAAATTAGTAGTTGACATATCTGAATTTTGTCTCTTAAAATATGAATTAATTTTGAAACATGCTTTGAACATAGTTATGCGTTGACTAGTAGTGTTGAAAGCTATTGGATTTTTCGGAAAGTCATTTCGTTTTTATATCTATTTTTTTATGTTTATTTCTATGTTTGTTTCTATTTTTTTTGTTTAATAATGCCTTTATTAGCTCCAACCGACTTTCCAAGATGTGGTGAATCTTCGTCGAATATACACGAATCCTAAGTGGAGAAAAAACGAAATGACTTTCCGAATCACCTATTAATTAATATCAAATTTAAAGCAAAATATACAACTTAAGGTTTCTTTACAGACGGACGAGAACAGTTTTCTTCTTCGTCTGAAGATAATAGGGGCTTTCTCATTGGCCAAGAAGGACATCTTTGGTGCAAGGTAAGATATTTAAATATATAAGACAGACTAGCTTCGTTATTAAATTGTATAAACATCATCATTATTATCATCAGCTCACTATACGTCCGCATCAAGGGGCTTGGAGCCTACCCTAAGTTAGAGGTGACTAAGCTATAGTCAACCACGTTGGACCAGTGCGGGTTGGTTGTCTTCACACATATTATTGTATTTCTTCACAGATATGTACATGTTGCACGATGTTTTCCTTCACCGTAAGAACAACGGATAATATAAACAGTATATTGAAAATTATTTGCTAATGTTTCCATTACAAATAAACTTGTGCTAGTACAGTTGATTCTGGATAAGCAAGAGTTAGTGTCCGCGATATTTTTCTCTTATAGAGGTTTCTCTATAACCTTAGTTTCTGAGTGAGGTTGTCTGTTGGGATGGAACAATAACCCTCTCTTATACAGATTTAACTATATATGATTTCTGACTGGAAGATTAGTTTTTAATTTCATTGTTGCCTGTCGCCTCCCAAGTAGGGTTGACGACAGGCAGGCGGCCGGCCGTAAAAACTTAAGCCAAAACTTTAAGGTTCATAAAACCAAAACAAACAAAGACAAAATTGTGTGCCGACCCTACGTAAGTGGGATAAGGCCAGGAAGATGATGATGAAGATTAGTTTTTCATAACCCATTTTTGTCAAGGAATACTTCTTAATGTATAGCTAGTATAAAAATTATTCTATGTCGTACAATGTTGATCAAGTTATAGTCTATTGGCTCTATCATAATGGATGCACTTTAACTATTAGCTACCACTTAAGCCTTGTATTTCTGATTTACGAAACTCTATTATTTTAATAGTTTGTTATTATATCAGAAGAAGTTTGTTTACTACAAACCTTTGTTTAACTTATCCTTTTTAAAATAAATCACAATGTCAACTGCCCTGCCCACTCTAATGTTATCACTAGTTTATGACTTGGCTTTGTTTTATAAAATGTTTTATCATTCAATAAATGATAATCATGGTAAAGATATTTTATAAGATTAAACCAATGCTATTGATGATTCATTTTTCCTTTCAAAGCTTTGTCAATATGAAGACTATTTAAATCAATTAATGCGAAAAATAAATTACTTTACACATGGTAAATAATTTTGTGTGTAAATAAATTAAAAGTGTTAATAACTTCAGCTGTATAATTCATGAAATACCCAGACTTGAATAAACATTTTGATACCGCCCGTAGATTCAGTCTTATAAAACAAAAACACATGTTTTGTACAAAGTTATACATTTAATTTATCCACAAGCTGATCTTTTGAGCTCATTTTTCTATTCAATTTGAAATATACAGCGTACTATTTAATATATCGTTAATTGCGAGTATTGCTTAGACTTGTGTAGGTCACGTCGGAACCAGTTCAAATGTTCAGCTCACATAGGAACCGTTGAGTTGTGGCTCAACATCTATAATGGCCGCTCACAGCTCAACGCGTTTTACTATACGAGCCGACAAGCCACGAGTCAGCCATTCATAACTTGACGTATAAACTGAATTGATCTGCGAGCCTGATCACTGATCTGATTCACACATGCAAACTGTGAGCTGATCTGTAGGTCATCGATTTTAGTTGAGTTACCGATGCTTAATATTGCCGATTCCTTCCATTTTGTTGTAACCGACTTTCACTGTATGAATTCTGAAAAGTATATAAAGTTATGTTGTTTTTGTAAATGTACAAGAAGTTAGCTAGCATATTATTGGTAATTTCAAAATGGAACGTTATTGACTGATTAAATGAAATCGATAAGAGGAGTGAGATCATCAGTCGGTAGCAGTTACCTGTTTCTATACTGCGACATCTGTGAACTTTAATTACGTCATTTGTATTATTATTTGTGGTTAAATTAATGTCTTAACGATATGTCACACACAGTTACTAAGTGTAGATATATTATGAGGAATCTGTGTTAAAAAATATCTGCGATCTTTTCATGATTAAGTGTACAGAATCACCAGTCCTCGTCAAAGCCAAGTTGAACTTGCCGCGCGCTCTAGAAAGCATCTTTGTATATTTCTAAATCGATAATCTACGTAAGTAGCATTATTTTAATTCATTAACTATTATCAGATATCATATTTATAGAAAAAACATGTACGTTAACTTGTCTAAAAACAATGATTAAAGGATCTTAAGTCTATGACACATATACGAGTAGTGATAGAGTTAAAGATATATGGAATTGTGGGACATCCCCTGCAGAAGTAACAATACCTACGTATTTTAAAACCTGTCCTAGGTTTAGCATTAGCATTATGTCATGAGACTTTCTTTTGCAACATCTAATCTATATTTCTGTATTGGAGGTCTTATATCCATCCATTTCTTTTTACTATGCAAGTACGGTCCCAAGTCTAACATAGAGAAATTAAAAACATAATCGTGTTGAAGATATAAATGTTTATTTTAGAGTACATATAAATACTTGCGTGCAAATAAATCCATCTTAATCCGTCAACTTACATGCTCGGTTTATTTCGATGACTCGTGCGATTTATTATATAAAGATCGTACCTATCAATAAATCTATTATCAACACTTAGATGTGGGTCATTAGTAATGAAGAACAAGCAGTGCCCAAAAGTTGGTTAATACTGGAATCTAACAGAGATTCCAAAACTTTTTGTTACAGACCACTTTCATAATTTTAGTTTCGCTGTACATTTCTTCTTTAACTTGTTAAGACTCAATTATTTTCTTCTATGGTATTATTCAGTTGGTTCTAAGAGACCCCAAGGGCAGTACTATCGTTAGGGTAGAACGCGGTTGTGTGAATGCCCAGGGCGCTGGATCGAAAATCGGTTCAGTACTTTTGGCCTATTTTTTTCTGTTATAATATTAGTATAGAATAATATGCAGTATATAAATAATCAGAAAATATGGCCACGCTATTCTCAGCATTTAAAACTATGTCCTTTACTCATTTGACATTCAAAGAAATTCCAAATGTCCATTGTGTATTGACAAGGTGTCATTGATGTAGGTAAAAAAAAAACTTAAAACAAAAGGTGATTAATTAATCGAACTCAATTTCAGTGTAGTTAAATAATAATTTTTAGTATAATTGTACCTTCACAACGAATGTATGATTTCGAAGGTAAATTTGTATGGAATATTTCTTATCAAAACGTCGACGATAATAATCGGTTATTAACTTAAAATAATGAGAGCGCTGAACCTGTTGCTGGTAATTTACAATACGTTAATGATTTTTATACATAAATAAAACTAATTTTTATGCATGTATTATTTTAGGGGATAGATGAAAGATTAGTGTTTTTGGACGATAGATTAAAAAATTAATGGACCGATTTCCGAAATTCTTTCTCCACCAGACTCTATATTTCTGACGTAGGCAGTGTTTACTTTTTAGCCGACTTCAAAAAGAAGGAGGTTATCAATTCGACTGTATTTTTTTTTTTTTTTATGTGTGTTACCGCGAAACTCGGCCCCTGGTGGTCCGATTTTGATAAAAATTATTTTAATCGAAAGGAAGTACTTGCAGGTGGGTCCCATTTTTTTGTTTTTTTTTTTAAATAACTAGAAGACTAGTAGATTTTGAATATAGCTTCAAAATTTGTTGCGGAAATTAGGGACATTTTTGCTTTCAGCGCTTACGTAGGCTAAACTATAGGACCTACATAAAAATGATGTATGGCGAATTGTAGCTCTTTAAATGTGCTAAATAAAAGTCCGCGATAGCATATATCTATCTTTTATAGTTTTCTCACAGTAACCATTTTTTTCTTTACGAAACATTAATTAAATTCATGCCCTATTTCCGACGCTATTATTCAAGTTCAGTATTAACCCTTATGTAAATAAATATGTTCATTATCAAGAGAATTTAATGTAGATTATATTTGCAATTGAAACTATATCATTCTGTCTAATAGTTTAGGAGATATCGTAAGAATAAAATTACGCGGAAACGAAAAATGCTACATCGCGTTACAATGAATAGCACAAATTTGCTTTCTGGGCTTACGTAGGTCAAACTATATGACCTACATTAAAATGATGTATCGAGTAATTATAGATCCTTAAATTTGCTAAATAAAAGTCTCAGGTGGCATATATCTATCATCTATGGATGTCTCACAAAAACCATGTTATTATGAACAAACTTCGATTAAATTGCACACGAAAAACAGCGTCGTAAGCTTACGGCGCTATTATATTATATTCGATATGAATCCTTATCCAAATAAATATGTTTGATGGCTAGAGTATTAAATGCAGATTACATTAGCCTTTAAACTATGTAATTCTGATCAATAGTTTGGAAGATATTAAATTATTAAAAACTACGCGCATTCGAAAAATGCTACTGCGGCGCGCGGCTGGACAAAATTAAAGGCACGCTACGATGTATTAGTTCGTTAATTTTCAATTTGTATACCGATTTTGATAATTATTTCATTGTTTAAAGGATAAGTGGTTATCTGGTGTATTCTAAATTAGTTTTTGAATTGAAGTACACACATATTAAATAGGAAAGTCCTTTTTTTTATTTGTCTTATTTATGTCTTTATACGTATTAAGGAAATTTGTAATTAAACTTCAAATTCACTAAAAATTGAGAAATAAAACAAACATTTTAAGAAAAAAAAATAGCCGACTTCAAAACAAAAAAAACTATCTCAAACAAAATACGCTCAAAAGTAACTTAAAAAAAACAATTTCAAACAAAATGCACTCAAAAGTAACGTAAAAAAACAATTTCAAACAAAATGCACTCAAAAGTAACGTAAAAAAACAATTTCAAACAAAATTCACTCAAAAGTAACATAAAAAAACAATTTCAAACAAAATGCATTCAAAAGTACCATAAAAAACAATCTCAAACAAAATGCACTAAAAAGAAACAAAATAATGACATGAAAACTTCTTTCTTTCTTTCTTCTCTCTTTCAAAAACCCTCTAAACTCTAAAGAAAGTTCTCTTCTTTCTTGTAACATGTCTATATTGTATAATTATTGTTATTTTGGAGTCGGTTTCGGCCTAAGTAGGGACACAAACGTAAGTATGTCTAATACATCTCAAATATAAAATTTCATCTATTTACTTCGGCCGACACCGACCGCGAAATAACAATAATTATACAATATAGACATGTTACAAGAAAGAAGAGAACTTTCTTTAGAGTTTAGAGGGTTTTTGAAAGAGAGAAGAAAGAAAGAAAGAAGTTTTCATGTCATTATTTTGTTTCTTTTTAGTGCATTTTGTTTGAGATTGTTTTTTATGGTACTTTTGAATGCATTTTGTTTGAAATTGTTTTTTTATGTTACTTTTGAGTGAATTTTGTTTGAAATTGTTTTTTTACGTTACTTTTGAGTGCATTTTGTTTGAAATTGTTTTTTTACGTTACTTTTGAGTGCATTTTGTTTGAAATTGTTTTTTTTAAGTTACTTTTGAGCGTATTTTGTTTGAGATAGTTTTTTTTGTTTTGTAATAACATGTTTAAAAAAAATCCACCAGTGTGAAGCTGACGCAGGCCGCTAGTATTAAAAAGATAGACGAGTATATGTTTTAATTACCCGACTGTACAGAGAGATAATGTTTTTTGCGCGTATCTATAAGTTCTAGTGTGATTTTCTATATCCCAAACGGCTGAACTTTTGATGAGTGTGTCCTTTCGTATTTTTTCTCGAAGTGTCATAGAGTCTCCATACAGTCAGGTTTATTGTTTTATTAATTCCCAACCAATTATATACTAGCGGTAGCCCACGACTTCGTCCGCGCGCATAAAAAAAAACTTAATGAGTACCCTATGTGTAAGTCTAAGCTATGTTCTACATCTATGCCAAATTTCAACTAGATCTATGCGGCCGTCCTGGAGATACTTTCTAAGAAATCCATCCATCCATCCATCCAAACATTCGCATTTATAATATTAGTATGTGAATATAAAATATCTGTTTACAGTGACCCGTACGTCCGCGTGGAGCTGCAGAAGATAGACGGTGACGTCACTGTAGAGACCTTCCTCACCAAGACCAAGAAAAAGGTGACGCATACACAGACTTAAATTATGTATTACTAGCTGTTGTCCGCGGAATTAAAAAAAACGTAATAAGTAGCCATTGTGTTTTTCCAGACTATGCTCTACCTCTATGCCAAATTTCATTGAAATCTATGCAGACGTTTTAAAAGTACCTTCAAACAAACATCCATCCATCCAAACATTCGCATTTATAATATTAGTAAGATGTCCAATAGCGCTGACAATTACAACACGATTGTATAATAAATATAACATTGTCATGTCAAAAAAAAAATCTTTTGAGAGAAATTGTTGGTTTACGGTTTGAATATTTCAGCTGTGGAATTCCATGATTACAATTGCAATTGCAAAGTAACAAAAATATATTTGCGTTAGTTAGAACTTCAGCTTTCCAAGGTTTTTAATCGTATGTATTTTTTCATGAAATATATTGTAACAGTTACCTGTTCATAGTCAATATGTATTCAAGGACTTTGATAATGGAATGTCAATGTAATTTGTCTCATAATTTATTTACCGCTCTAACAAAGTTGTAATATTTTTTTCAGACCTTGAACCCGGTATGGAATCAAGAGTTCATATTCAGGGTGAGTGGGAATTTTTATTGCTAACTAGCTGTCGTTCGCGACTACGTCCGCGCGGTATTAAAAAAAAGCGTAATAAGTAGCCAATGTGTTCTTTCAGACTAATTACTACGTCTTTGCCAAATTTTATCAAACTCCATTCAACCGTTCCGGAGATACCTTCAAACAAACATCCATCTAAACTTTCGTATTTATAATATTAGTAAGATAATAACTACGATATTTTAATTTTATATCAAAGTGAATCTTAGTTCTATGCAAATTATGTATGGATATTAATTTTTATCTTAAGGGTGGCTGCAGATGACAGGTTGTTCGCGTACTATGTAATATAAAGCGAATGCACGCGCGTTCTCAAATTACCTCATCACCAGCTGCCACTAAAGTAACGAAAGAGTTCAGTAAAAGAAAAAAAAATAAAACAGTTAAATCATAAATTAAAAAAGTAAAAGAATGTTTTTTTTGTTACATTAAGGTGTTGCTATATTAACGTCACACTGTATATTGTAAGAGCGTCGGTGGCTCAGGTGTTAAGCACTTGACTTGCAATCTGCAGGTCCTAGGTTCGAATTCCGCTATGTACCAATGTGCTTTTCGATTTTCGATTTACATACATATGTACATTTATCGGACGTTCTTACGATGAAGGAAAACATCGTGATGCTGCACATATCTGAGAAGAAATTCAATTATATGTGTGAAGTCAACCCGCACTGGGCCAGCATGGTTGACTATGGCCTAGTCACCCCTAACTTAGGGTAGGCTCCGAGCCCCTCGCCGGGGACTTATAGTGAGCTGATGATAATAATAACGTCCCAAGGTGTACCCATTGGTGTTGATATTTTGTTAGTTTCTTTGTGTATTTGACTTAGTTTAAGATAATTTTTATCTACACCACTCGCGACACTTTAGAGATTTGTTTGAGTATTTATTGTTGTTATCAACGATATTTATTATTATGAGTTGATTCATTTTCTAGTGTTTCACTTTTACAACTTGAGTTTTAGGATCGTGCTTGATTAATTTTAGGCATCGATCCAAAATAATTTCTTTGTAAAAGTAAATTGATGGTTTTAATTTTTTTATTGTTCAAGTCCGTATTCATTTTGCAAGGAGTTTAAGTTTTTTATTGCTATAATAATCATGTTCCGATTAAAGTTAATAATCAATGTGTATAAAGACTTCGTTATATCTTAGGATTTTTGTAAAATACGCGATCAATTTTCGTCTATTTTGCACCTCTTTTTTTGACAATTCACCGAAAAGAACTACGTTATACCTTTTTATCATAGTATCAATATTGTTTTCTTCAAATCAATCACTTACACTTTTCATGGTGATGATTTAACAACGGCTTAATAATTATTCTCATCTATAATAGAAAACGCCAGTTCGCAGTCTCCTTGGAGACACTGTTAGGGCTTCCATATAGTATAATAAACGCGCTTGAATACAAAGGTAATTAGGATGATATTTATGTGCGTTGACAATGCCTTTTTATATTTAAATATACTCAATATAAGTTGGTTAGTTTTGGTTATTTGGATTAATCTTTATTTGTCTTAGTTTTCTTTAAAAGTGCGGAACACTGGGAATAATAATTTTGAAAATACAACTAAGTACCCAAACTAACATTGACTAATCACTTAATTATGTTTATTAATGACTAGAGGATTTTTTTTGATATCTCCTCAGAAGATTGAAAACGGCGGTGACTAGTACTAGTGATGCAACGGAAGTGTCTTAGCGGAACCAGAAACGGAAACAGATGTTAAAAATAAATTTTAGCGGAAACGGAAACGGAAACGGATGCGGAAACAGAAGTGTAAATAATATGAAAAATAAACATATTTACAAATTTACCTAGTCAGGTCATAAATTCTGTCACATGCTTAATATAAAATAATTGAAACAAGTTTATTCATTATGTGACCATTTATATACCAAAATGAACTTAACAAAACATAGATTCTTATGACACTAAAGTTAATTCAAAACCTCCGCGATTTTGAATACAGGCCTTCAATCTGCGCGGCCAGTCGTCTATCGCAGCGCGAACGAGGTCCATGTCAATATCGGCGGCTGCCTTAATCAAGGATGTCTTGAGTGACTCCAAATTGGGATGAGGCTTTGAGCACGCCTTTTCCTCCAAGTGTTGCCATATCTTGTAATCTAACGGATTCAAATCTGGACTGGAGGAGGACCAGTCTTAGTGCCGGATGAAGTCGATTTCACGCACCGCCAGCCAGTCTTGTGTGCTTTTCGCTCTATGAGCTGGCTCCGAATCTTGTTGGAACACCCAGTGCCTGTTATTGAACATGGTATGAGAAACAGGTTCCACAAGGTTCGTCAGGACTGTATTTTGATACATAACTGCATTAGTTTTTACACCTTTCTCACAAAAATGTACCTCTGTTAAGCCCCAATAAGAAACTCCCAACCATACCATGAGCGAGGATGGAAAATGACCTCGTTGGACACGCGGAATACGGTTGCTCGCTTCTTCACTACTATGTGCGGACACCTTATAATTTTGTTTGTTGTAGCTCTCTTCTACGGTAAAAATTTTTTCATCCGAAAAAAGAATTTCCCGATATTTTTATCCCGCGTACCGCTTCAACAAAGCGCGGCATCTGTTCAGTCTCAGGTCAATTAGATGAGCATTCAAACGATGTCCTGTTTTTCTTCGATATGCACGAAGTCTTCATTTAACACCCTTTTCACCGTGGTTCTGCTTAACCCCATCTGAAGGGCCAACAGTTTCTGCTTACGTTTGGGATTTCTTTGAATTCGCGCCCTCATAGCTTTTATCACTGCTGGAGTCCTAACAGACCGAGGGCGACCACTTCTTGACCTGTCATCTACACTAGAGTCTTCATTGTATCGTTTGATGGTACGATAAACGAATCTTTTGGTTAATTTCAAATTTTTCAGTATGTCAAAAATTTGAATTGGTGCGTAACCGCAACGATGCAACGCAATAACTGCAAAATAGTCTTCTTTAAGCGTCCACTCCATATTAAAAAATGAGTAAAATCCTAAAAGGTATACAGTTTTATTTTCATGAACAATTCGAAATTCGAATTCAATAAACTTTTTCGTGACCAGCATTCTAAAAGAAAAGTTTTTACTGTGTGACAATACTTATGACCTGACTGTGTATATTTTTATTAAGTATCAAATACACCAAATCTAGATTAGAAATATATTTAATTATTAGGCGTCGGTGGCTCGTGGCACTTGACTTGCAATCTGCAGGTCCTGGGTCCGAATTCCGCCATGTACCAATGTGTTTTTCGATTTTTGATTTACATATGTACATTTATCTGACATTCTTACGCTGAAGGAAAACATCGTGATGCTGCCTGCACATATCTGAGAAGAAATTCAATGATATGTGTGAAGTCAACCCGTTCTGGGCCTGTGTGGTTGACTATGGCCTAGTTGTGACTACTGAGGTGCTCGGAGCCTATCCCAAGTTAGGTGTGCCTAGCTTGGGGTAGGCTCCGAGCACCTCAGTAGGGAGCTGATGATAATAATGATGATGATATATTACATGGTTATCAGTTATTCAAAAGTACATTTAATAACTCGTAAGTATGAAATAGTCACATTTTGCCAGTTGACAAATTTTATATGGGCAACAACTTGACAGTTTACTCCAGCAAGATATTACGCGCTTAAATTCACGAAAAAGTACGTAAACAAATGCGACAAGTGCCGAAAGGCCGCGCGCGGACTGCGCGTCTCGCGCCACGCATTTTCAACTCTCAGCCGTCGAAAGTTCCGTTTGTATTTCCGTTTTAAAAGTTGCGGAAACAGAAACAGAAACGGATGTTGAAAAGCGTGCGGAACTTCCGCACTTGCGGAAACGGAAACAGAGGTCCGTTGCATCACTAACTAGTACCAGGAATCGATCTCAGTATACTTATGTTTGTCTTTAGAAGACATCACGGTAACTGTAATTTATCTGAGTCACAATGAATTCCAGGTGAAACCACAGGAGCAGAAGTTACTAATCCAGGTGTTCGATGAGAACCGGCTAACGAGGGATGACTTCCTGGGCATGGTGGAGATCCCGCTGGCGGGCGCGCCCACCGAGTCCGCCGCCGCGCCGCGCCCCCCACCCGCTAAGTACCCCCTCCGTCCGCGCAGGTCTGTGTAAGTAGCGCCTCCAGCATGCAGTGCCTTTGTTTTTCTTTTATTTACTGCTCTTATTAGACATAGCTTCTAGCCTAGTGGAAAACAGATTCACTGAAGACTTGTAATGTGTATTTGAAAGTGGGTAAGTTTTTATCTGGTGTTAATCCGAATTCGGATTGTCATTTAACTGGTCACTGATATAATGAAAGCGTCCGATGCGCTTTTACTGTATTTTGCAATATAGTTTATGCCTTACTTGGGGATAAGAAGCTAGACTTGTTATTCCTGATTGGAGGGTGTCCAGGTATCAGGATTGTGCCAAATCATGTGTCTAAAGTTTAGATAAGTTTAATAATTTAATAAAATAACATTCTTCACTTATCAATAATACATAACTCTGTCAAAAGGACATAGCGTATGGATAGAAATCATTGCGTGACTGATATAGATGTTGACTTTACTCCATTGCAATTTGAAGTCGAGGCAATCCGTAAGTAACAAACCAGTAGCATATGTTCGCAGTTTGTGTGTCTGTGTGCACGTGTATGGAAATAGACGTCGCATTAAAGCATTTTCTTGAAATTCTTCACTCTTTTCGATGTTTTAATTTAAATTGGAGATATAGATGTGTCAATATATTTATCGTGATGTATGTGTGCTTGTACTTTTACGGTCGATTGCGTGTGACGCTTTCTTTCCATCACTTTTAAGTTTGCTTCGTGAGATCTGTATGCACTTGTAGAATATGTGTTTAGATTGAATATTAATATGTATATAAGTCAGATTTAATGATGTATGATTGAATCCATTTAAATTTCAAAATGTTTTTGAATCATGTGTACAGTATTGGGCATGGAAATGCTCCTTGAGGTACACCAGAACCTTTTTAGTTGTTAAAAGGTTTCTAATATATTTTAGTTATATATATATTTTTATAAAACAATTCTCATAAATACTAGCGTGTTTCGATCCTCTGCCGGATTACATTTTTTAATGCGAGATTCGATCAAATAATACGTGCTTTACAGTATCAAACGCTCTGTTAAAGTCTAAAATTATTTTAATGAGAGAAAAAGTTGATTGTTGATTATTTTGTAGTTTTTAGTTTGTTATAGTTTTTCCTCTGTGTCCGTAGTGCCAGATCGCGGGTGCGGGGCCACATCGAGGTGTACGCGGCGCTGGTGGGCCGCGTGGGCGAGGCGGAGGACGAGAGCGAGGCGAGCCCCGCGCCCGCCGCCGACGGTTGGGAGATGGTCGAACCTGAAGCGCAGACTGGCACTGTGCAACCGGTGAGTGATACAATATTATTGTGGGTCTATACTGTTGGAAACGTAAAGTCATGTCATTAAAGTGGAATCTCACAGGTTTTGTTGGTGGATTTGGACTTATATTTGTTAATTAAATTGAAACAAGACTTCTGAATTAGTCAGTTTGGTCATTTTTGTTTGTCATTTAGAAAAGTATATTTATTAGATCAGTGGTAAAGCTGATTTTTGCACTGTTAGGTTGGCACGATCATTCAGACGGTACCCTCGTTTACTGGTGACGATGAATGGGAGTTGGTGGAGACGGCTTACTTGAACCATTTAGTAGGTGTTTTTTTTTAATTTTGCAATTTTTAAACGGCTTAATTTTCGCATGAAAATTTTTAATAATATGTATTAGACCTTAAATACATATATGTATTACGAAAAAGTTACGCACATTTTGGTCAACGTATTATTTTATTTATATATGTATATTTTTATGAGTTTTCTTTACGACGTGATGGAATTATCATCAATAAATATTGATACTGAGAGGTGAATAGAGATGTAGGCGGAAATCAGACATGGCTACTTTAATCTTTTTCCTTCTTTTTTTTTCGATTGGTTAAATAATAATATATGTCATGCCTTTTACTCCTGCTTAACTTATTTCTTTTAATAATTTAGGTCAAGAGAGTGTTATGTACGGCATCTTGCTTTATCACCTATAATCTATACTCACATCTAGGTGGCTGGGTTAATGTTCTTAATACTACAATGTTGCCTAACCATCATTAGTCTAACGTAAGCAAACATCAACAATAACAGATTCAGTGCTACCAACACGCTTAGTGACACGGAAAAAGAGAGAGAGAGAATCGCGAGAAAATGTTAGTGACATGGAATATGTGAATGTTGGTATCCGTTGTTGCAGACTATTGGCGGAGACCCGCTGCCGCCGGGCTGGGAGGAGAGACAAGACGCAAACGGACGCACCTACTATGTCAACCATATAGCTAGATCAACGCAATGGGAACGGCCCACATTCACGTAAGCTAAGATTCCATCAGTCATTTCTTAGATGTTTTTAATTTTTCACGAATCCCATTTATCGGCACCGACTAGTTTCGAGAAATGGTCCGAACTTGGTCGGTGCCGACACCGGACGGCGTCAACAGTTTACTTTCAAATTAGTTATTTATACTGTGGAAGATGATCACAACGATGTTTATGTTGGTGATGATGATGATGTTTGTTTATCGTTGCGCAGTCGCAATATAAGTACGGAAACTCAAGCGGAGCGCATGGAGACCGCGGCCACGGAGTTCCAGAGGCGGTTCCACATCTCAGCAGATGACGAACATACTAACAGTCCACAGACTGGCAACCATCAGGTATTACAAATTATACCTTACCTCGATCGCTTTAAGTCTATTTTACTTAACTTTGAATTGCTTAAGGAAAATTTTGTCGATACATACTTATAATTATTTTGCTTTTAATTATACAAATTAGACAAAATTTATTATTTCTCGTTTGTTAAATTTTATTTTATTCTCTATGGTCGGAATGCATGTGTAGTTTGATATAAACGCATGTTATATAGACTTCGAATTCTAGATAAGGGAGAGCATTATTTAGTTGTCTTTGTCACCGATAAGTGACAATTACCACTGACTTCTTGTCACTGTGTACTTGTCACCTGTCACTTACGGTTTCAATTTGGTCTAGGTACTGGTCTGAAGTAAATTTAAATATAGTATTAAAATACGCGATCCTTTTCTACGAAATCTATGTTGTCAAATCACCACCTTTTATTTGTTGTCTATGTTTCTTGAGCATATTAAGATAATAAATTGGTTATTTTGCATGTATACAAATATAAAATGTTTTCAGTATTATTTACGACTATATATTTTAAGTTTGCATTATTTATATTTTCATTGGTTTTCCTCGCAGCATGGGCTTCCGCAGTTTGAGGGAGAACTAACTAATTCAATACACCATTTTTTTTTTATTCACAAGGAGAACTGCAATAACTTATACATTAAAGGCGTCGTTTGCACTAACTTTATCCACAACAACTTTTACATCGTTATCGACTTTCATACATTTTTATTTATATTTCTGTCTATGGCTTTTCAATACACCGGTGTGTCATTGTGTTGTCCTTACCATAGACAATTTTGCGGCCCAAAAAAGTTGTATCAAAATATAAGAATTTCTTGTCTATCATAATTTTTTTCAGGTAACTTTCTTTTATATATGCGAATAAATCTTCTCGGCATAATTATTGAACAGTATGTAATTGTCAAAAATAATTTACGACAATTGAATTCTTATAGTTTTACAAGAATTTGTCTCTCAATTCACCTATTTATTTACTCATTTATAATTTCTTAGTTGAAATTAGAATTCTTTCATTTGATATGGGGTTTTGATAATTAAGAATGGTTTGTCGGTCGCTTGTTCAAGTTGGTATCAAATTGAAATGTCCTGACAGGATGATATGAGAGATAGAAGAGCGGACAGTACATCGACTGAAGTGACACCGTTCTCTACTCCGGTGCGGTCGCCTCAAACAGCGAACGCGTCCGCAACCGCGCCTGATAATGTTCCTACAGAAACATCTAATTTAAGCAACGACTGTGATACTAATGTAAGAGAAGATAATGACAATGACGTCATTGATGCTCCGACGAGCGCAAACGCAGATGTAGATAATCTAACAACTGAAGAAACTCCAGAAACTGTAGCAACGAATGTAAATACTACGGAAGATACTCAAGATACAAGCGGCAATGAAATAGCTAGTACTAGTCAAATTAATACAGTAGAAAACGTCGCCGCTGACAATAACACTGAATCAACAAGTAACAACGAAACTGACGAACTTGTTAGACAACAAAGTAACGATGATGCTCAGTCTCAGAGTACTGCGGAGACTAATGCAAGCGAGGAAGCTAATGACAATGTTGAAGAAGTGAGAGTTAACGGTGATGAAGTGAGGCCAACTGGCGATGATGATGATGAGGAAGTGGAATTGATAGAAATAGTAGCGGAGTCGTTGACGTTTGATGAGAATCACTTTAGTACTCCGACGGCAGGCAGTCCGGAGAGCCGGACGCCGATCTCCCGCCGCCGGAGGACCACGGCCAGCTCTATGGATGACTCGGAGGTAAGACAACGTTTTGGGGAGTGACGTGTTGTATTGTGTACAAAATGTATATTGCAGTAATTCATGTCACACAGACGATATCGATTGAGTATGCTTGAAATTAAACATTGAATTCACATTACTTTGATAGTTTGCAAATTTTAGTCGTAATTAAATCATTTAAGTCACATTTTTCTCTTAATAATCTAGACAAAAGTGAAATTACATTTAACCTTTATTTTACCGTTTGCGGTTTAATTTTTTTTTTATTTACTATTCAAATCAGATAATTTCACGCAGTTTGCGATTAAAAATACAAGCATACGGTTTTGTTTGAAAGAGAAATTTATAATAGAAAAATATTAAACATAACCATCTATTTATTAAGGCGATATATTCGTATTTGGCTGAACACAGATACGCTTTGAAACACGCCATTTTGTTAATTCATTCTGTCAGAATGTTTGTTTATTATAAAATACTGGCTGAATGAAAATTGGACGCTTTGCACAATTGTCTATGACAACGTTTTTAAGGACAATATGAATTTAACATGCTACATGCTTTTTACTAATAAAAAAAAATTACATAGTTTCTTCTTCGTATTTAACCAAATATAGAATTAATCTACTTCGTCTATTAATTATCAAATTATAAGTATGGACGATAAAAACATGTATGTATTATGTACCAATACGCCATTTTTATGTCT
This sequence comes from Papilio machaon, assembly GCF_912999745.1. Classification (NCBI taxonomy): domain Eukaryota; kingdom Metazoa; phylum Arthropoda; class Insecta; order Lepidoptera; family Papilionidae; genus Papilio; species Papilio machaon. Next base: position 7,266,845 of record NC_060001.1, on the reverse strand, counting down.
CTGAAGTTAGCAATTTAAGGGATTTAAAAAGTGAGTCATATTTATCTAACTCCAGGGACACTAAATTAAATTCTTTTAGAAATAGAATCAAATTTCGCCTAAAACATCTTCAGCGTACTTTATGGTTTACTATGACGTAGCTACTTCTGTAAAAAAAGGTTTTATATATTATTATTTTTTTTTAATAAATGAACATCGAAGCTTGTGCTGTATTGCTTTATTTGTGCTTTCTTACAAATTATTTGCACGTATATTTATAATCTGCATGTTTAAAAGTAAATATGTATTATTGTAATCAATTTAGTACATTTTTAGTTTGTTTCATTTAGTTTATTATTATTAGAGAATTTAAATAATGTAGGGTTTCTATTGAAATGTAGAAATATTTTACATTAATGTTCTAAATCTCGATTATAATTTGTAATTTTCATGGAACATTAAATCTCATAGACATTTTCTATGTTAACTTTAGAATTTATGAGTAGTTAATAAAAATGTATTAGTTATTAACGTCCGATACAATTTATACCTTATGTTATATGATTTAAAGTCGAGATTGCAACGTGCGATATGTTTTAGGACGAAACAGACGCGTCCACGGAAAGTACGAGAAGCAGTAGTACCAGCTCTCAGAGTCAGAATCTGCCGAATAGTGATGGTTTGTTGGTTTTTGTATACAAAATACATGTTTAGTAACTGTTAGTAACGATTACTAACTGTTACCAAACTTGTTAACTTAGTTTGATCAAGTTGCATAATCCGTATGTAGCTTTTGATTATAGTTATATTTAATTTTGAAAGATTAAAAATTTCAATTCGATTGAGAAATAGAACTATTTTTTTATTTAGTAGATTTTAATATTTTTGGTTATTTTGTTAGTGTTAAGTTAGGAATTGTTTGTAGGTTTGCCGCCCGGCTGGAGCATGCAGAGAGCACCAAACGGGAGGATATTTTTCATTGATCACAATCAGAAAACAACAACATGGATAGATCCTAGAACAGGTAAATTTGGGTAACGACAGCAACATCTGTTGCACGAATGTGTCTCGTCTGGTGAAGTACCACAACCACACAGAAGACAAGCTCAAATGAAAGCAATTCCAAGTACAGTCTGATGAGTATGTGTGTAAGAGATCTTTTAGTTCTCTTTTCCCTTCCCACCCTTTTATTATAAGGAAAGGATGGAAAGGGAAAGTTTATTTAATGGAGGATGCATAGGAATGTGAAATGTTTATGCGCGTAAACTCTTTCTTCGATTAAAGTTAGACAACGTATTTACAATTACGGATGTCTATGGACAATGGTCGCTTCACAACTTCGGCTAATTCAATTGGCTGTTTGTTTAAAAAAGGTTGTAACCTTATAATATAAAAAAATACAGTCGAATTGATACCTTCTTTTTGAAGTCGGCTAAAAAAGGTGATTATATTTTTACTCTTTACATTATGTTGGTAAAAATATTTAAAGACAGTGTTTAGCTCTAAAACTGTATTGAACAATGTTTGCTAGATGTTTCTGCAGCAACTTTAGGGTATATTGTTGTGCAGGTTGCGCATCCAGCTTGCCAACAGCGGCGGGCAGCAGCAGCGCGGCTGAGGCGGACGAGCTGGGCGCGCTGCCCGAGGGCTGGGAGGAGCGCGTGCACACAGACGGAAGGATATTCTTCATTGATCATAGTCAGTGCATACACATTCACACAACTGTCTTTTTAACTAATTAACAGTGATACATAGAAGATAAGCCTCAAGTGGAAGTCATTCTGCGTACAATCTGCGTGCTGAAGTCCTAATCTAGTTTTTTTTTCTTCGCACACAGGGAAAGATGGGAAAGGGATTGTTTGGTGGAAGAGAAAATGTGTAGGAAGGGGAAATATATATTACCTTACTAATATAAGTGCAAAAGTTTATATGGATGGATGGTAGCCGAGGTTCGGCTCTCTCGGGCACCCTTGAATCGGAATGCTAAACGCGTAATGAGTGACAGCCCAAGCCGAGGTCCCCTCTCGGGGGCCCTTGCGCCCAGTTACTCTATGGAGCGTCCACCGAAGCGACCTAAGAGCTCGGTGACCTCCCAATCCGGTAATAATAACGAAATAACAGCCTAAGCCGAGGCTACTGATTGAGTCCTCGAGTCTAGTTACTCTTAAACGAGGTTTAGGCTAAGGGCCATCTGCGCCCGGTCACCTCAAGCCCAGTGAAACTAAATGCCTCTTTAAGGCAAACAGCGACTACTTAGTCACAGAAAAAATGAATGGATAAACATCCATTATTACTATATATTTCCTAAACAGTTTAGCGGGTCTTGATGAAATTTAGTACAAATGTAGAACATAATCTGGAAGAACAGATAGGTTACCAATTATTTTTTGCATTATATCTTGCAGATATCAATGAGTTATAACTTTGTTAAATTGACAATTTCAGCTATACATCTCGCTTGTATACCATATTTATTATACAAAGTATAGTTTGTATACATGTATAACATTGTGTTGCAGACACTCGCACGACCCAGTGGGAGGACCCGCGGCTGTCCAATCCTCAGATCGCGGGTCCCGCTGTGCCGTACTCACGCGACTACAAACGCAAGTACGAATACCTCAAGAGTCAGCTACGTAAAGCGGTATGTACAGTCAGGGCAATTCGCTCTGGTACACTTACAGAAAAACTTCACTAATTCATACAAAATAACGATTTTTTTTTTAATTAATATATATTATAATTAATATAATTTGGCATAATAATTCTGAGTCGTCATACCTGTCATTATCTTTGACAAAACTGAGATGATAATATGTTTTAAATGGAGATTTTTGTCTAAGAAATCGACGGTTAATTGTGTATCACTTACTGTTTCCGCATCTCTATGCTTACGAAATGTCCTTAATTATTCCAATATTTCATGGATTTTTTATCATATGTATATTGAAATATTTTTCCAGATGTTTCTGTTTGTCCATTAAAATAAAAAATTAAAAGACATGGTTAATTTTTTTTTGTATAACTTTAGTATAAATGCAAAGTTGTGTACTTGTAGAGCAACGTGCCGAACAAGTTCGAGATCAAGGTAAGACGTAACTACATCCTGGAGGACTCGTACCGCATCATCAGCTCCGTCAGCCGCCTCGACCTGCTCAAGACCAAGCTCTGGGTCGAGTTCGAGTCAGAAGTCGGTCTCGGTGAGTACATCACTACATGACAACATTATACATTGGACATCACTAAGTTATACCATAGATAAACACTTAAAAACAAAAAAACACTTTATTTTGTATAAAAAGTACAAATGACTATGGACTGTAGTCATAGCAACGATTTTCGTCAAATTTCACACATTTTTTTAAATAAGTCAAGTTTTTTTTAAGTTCATAAGTACACTTTTTTAAAATCACTAGAATGACGTTAAGATTTGACAGATGACAAATGACAGCTCACTTTTGACTGCGCCATCTACTTAAAGCTTTCAGTTTTTCTTTTAATTAGTAGGGATTATGTAGTTTACTTACTACATAATCCCCTAAAAAAAAGTAAGCGATGTCTCTAAAAAAATCAAAAAACTGAAATGGAATTGGACAGACAGACATATAATGAGGACAAATAAAGATAAATGAACCATAGAAGTTATGGAATGGTATCCCAGAAATGGAAAAAGACAAAGAGGATGTCAAATAAAGAGATGGGACAGTGAAGTGTGGAGGAATCTAACAACCTGACAAAGAAACTGGAAGCTGAAAATATTCTTATATACTTATAATTGTTTTATTTTTGATGTTTATGTAACAATCATTTATTTCAGTAAAAAAAAAAAAAATATTCGGGTCAGTGGCGGAGCGACGAAATTGATTATATTGAAGTTTGAAAAAACCTTTTTTTTTAATAGATTACGGCGGCTTAGCTCGGGAGTGGTTCTTCTTATTATCAAAGGAGATGTTCAATCCGTACTACGGTCTGTTCGAGTACTCCGCAATGGACAACTACACGCTGCAGATCAACCCCAACAGTGGAGTCTGCAATGAGGAGCATCTCAACTACTTCAAGTTCATCGGCAGAGTCGCCGGCATGGCGGTCTACCACGGGAAACTGCTCGATGGTTAGAACTGATAACTTAAACTCATCACTATTGTCATCATCTTTATCTTAATCATCATTTTTGACACAAATATCATCATCCTTTCATCGTAACATGTTTATACCATAAAGTAAGATAAAAGTGATAGACGCCAGCAACATCTGGTACACGATTATCTTGTAAGGAATGGATGGAGGGGGTCATGAATTAGGTTGAGGAGGGGATGGATACAAAAGGGAAATATTCTCTTTAAGTCTATTTCTCTGTCGATTAAATGTCGACAATACAAGTTAATAAGGATGTTTATGGACAAATATTACTTCGCTATTTTGGCGAATTTAATTGTCCGCTTTTTTATTACAAAAATTTCGGAAATTAATTTAGTTGAAGTGTTAAACATCTCGTCGCTTTATGCTGTGATATAATAATAATAAATTGTTGTATTTTGTCAGCTTTCTTCATCCGTCCGTTCTACAAGATGATGTTGGGCAAGTCTATAGCGCTACAGGACATGGAGTCAGTAGACCTCGAGTACTACAACTCTCTCATGTGGATCAAGGTATTAAATATGCTTCCCTATTGTTGTAGTCGAATTTAATTTAAATAAGAAATTGTTTTTTTTATACGTTTCATTAGCTTAGCATTTATAGTCTATGGATTTATTTTTGTACGTTTATGTGTTTAAATTTATGATACAAACATGTCTGTTTTTTAATAAGTCTATGGCCTACAGCTTTATAAAGAAAAAACTGTTTAGATATATATTACTAATATTATAAATGCAAATGTATAGATGGATGGATGGATGGATGGACATTTGTTTGAAGGTATCTGCAGAACGGCTCAATGGATCTTGTTGTAATTTGTCACAGATGTAGAACATAGTCTGGAAGAACACATAGGTTACTTATTAAGTTTTTTTTTAATTCCGCGCGGACGGAATCGCTATATAGTCAAATGTCATTTCTCTAAAATAGGTGGGTAGTTATTAAAAGCCATTGACTGTATCTTGTTCATTATTTTATTAATTGTTGAAAGAAATATTCCAAAACTAGTTGTCGCCCGTGACTTCGTCTGCGGGGTATAAAAAAAACGTAATTAGTTATGTAGATTAGACTATGTTCTACATCTATGTCAAATTTCATCGAGATCTATTCAGCCGTTTTGGAGAAACCAAGTTACAAACATCCGTCCATCCATCTAAACTTTCGCATTTATAATGTTAACATTTCTAAGTTCTGACGAGTGCCATATATGTTGTTGTCAGGAAAATGATCCATCAGAGTTGTACCTGACGTTCTCCGTGGATGAGGAGCAGTTGGGGAAGACGGTGCAGCGCGAGCTGAAGCCCGGCGGTGCCAACATACCTGTTGATAATGATAACAAATTTGAATACATCAAGTAGGTGCTTTTTTTTTCCACGCCCATTTAATGTAGATTAATTCTTTAACACGTTAGGAATTTTTTTATATTACAAGGTGGTAAACGAGTAAGTGGCCACATGAGTTCGCCGAAATGGCGAAGCGGCCGCTGCTCATATACATTCGCAATTGTAGATGCGTTATCTACCCCCAATCGATGAAGGAATCGCACAAAAAGAGAATGTTTAACCTTCCTATGCATCTCCTCCATCAAATCCACCTCCCCTTCTCATCTTTTCCTTATAAGAAAAGGGGTGGAAAGGGAAAGAGGACTAAAATTAGACCTCCAACACCACACTCATCAGACTGTAGTTGGAATTACTTCCACTTGAGGTCTGTCTTCTGTGAGGTCGTGGTATTTCACTGAGCGAGGACAATTCCTACAACTGATGTTGTTGTTGCTGAGGTCTATCATTGTTAATCAATTCATGAAACATCATTTAAAGATTTAGATCAAATTACTTATATAATATATTTTGTATCCAGACAATTCTAAAAATGTTTAGATAATTTTGAAATGGTAATTATTTTGTCTAGATTGAATTTAATTATTTTTATCTTAATGAATATCCGCTGCCTCTCTGATCCGTTCCATTTGTCAGACTGGTGATCCAGTGGCGGTTCGTGAGCCGAGTGCAGGAGCAGATGTGCGCATTCCTGGAGGGTTTCGATGGTCTGGTGCCGCTGCCGCTGCTGAAGATCTTCGACGAGAACGAGCTGGAGCTGCTGGTGTGCGGCATTCAGCACATCGACGTGCGCGACTGGCGCGCCAACACGCTGTACAAGGGGGACTATCACGCCAACCATCTCGTCGTGCAGTGGTTCTGGAGGGTCAGTGATTACTGAACGTTACAATCTTACTTATCTTACTTAGTTACTAGATATCTCCAAAACGGAGAAACGGTTCCTATTGAATTTTGGCATAGATATAAATTATAGCCACAAATAACACATAATACCGTTGTTCTGTTTTAAAAACTTCGAGCGGACAAAGTCTCGAGCAAAAGCTAGTATGTGTATATAGTTTTGTGTGCTTCAGGTGGTGCTATCGTTTTCCAACGAGATGCGTTCCCGGCTGCTGCAGTTTGTGACGGGGACGTCGCGAGTTCCCATGAACGGCTTCAAGGAGTTGTACGGCTCCAACGGACCTCAACTCTTCACCATCGAGAAGTGGGGCACCCCCGACAACTACCCCAGAGCGCACACATGGTAAAATTAAAATCAAAATTCCCAACTATTTGCTTTTTTATACAATAATGTGACAAACTAAATTCGCCGAAATAGCGAAGCGACCACTGTCCATAGAGATTTTCATAGAGACTATTGCAAATGCAAAATTTCCCCTTCCTATACATCCCCATCCTCTATCTTATTCAATATCCCTTCCCATTCCTTATAAGAAGCCGATGACTTATAAAAGTTAAGATAGAAATGTCTGAAAAGCGTAAATGTTTTGTTTAAATATGGCCACTTTGTTGTCAGTTTCAACCGCATCGACCTGCCGCCGTACGAGAGCTACCAGCAGCTGCGGGAGAAGCTGATAAAGGCCATCGAGGGCTCGCAGGGCTTCGCCGGCGTCGACTGAGGGCCGGCGCATGCGCTGCGCTCGCTGGCGCGTCGTCTGCTGCTGCCCCGCCCCCGAACACGCCCCTGAACACGCCCTTGAACACGCCCTTGAACACGCCCCCGACCACGTCCCTGAACACGCCCCCGACCACGCCCCTGAACACGCCCCCGACCCCGCCCCCGAACACGCTCCTGAACACGCCCTTGAACACGCCCCCGACCACGCCCCTGAACATGCCCCCGACACACACATACAAGGTCTTTCTTCAAACATTTCGTTTTCAATGACGTCACACTACAACTTGTCTTGATATACATTCATACAATTACTATTTTAATGCTTGTAAACATTTTAAAACCAAAACATTTATTAATTCTCCGTTGTTTATTGTCTAGTCGAAAATTTTCTACATCTTTACTATCTATCATACTAACCAGAACAAAATAAAGACAGTTACATAAACATTACATAATGTAATACATAAAATATAAATATACATAATACTATGTTACGAAAAACTCGTAAAGTAACGGTTTATAGTCAATATATATTATGTTATTACACAAAAAGTATTCACCAGAAGCAATATGTTCCTTAGTATTCAGTAATCGCGTGCTACAATAAATAAAGACAGCTTTATTACTAAGATTCTAGGCGAAATTATAAATACGAGGACCTAATCTTAGTCCTCTTTCTCTTCCCACCCTTTTCTTATAAGGAAAGGATGGGAAGGGGAGGTGGATTTGATGGAGAAGGTGCATAGGAAGGTTAAATATTCTCTTTTTGTGCGTCTCCTCCTTCGATTGGGGTTAGGCAACGCATCTGTAATTGCGAATGTCAATGGACATCGGTCGCTTCGCCATTTCGGCGAATTCATGTGGCCGCTTGCTCGTTTGCCACTTTGTAATATAAAAAAAATGTGTTACAATTACCTACAAATCTCAAATCTTTGATTTTACTATGTCATTTCATGTCATAGTTTCAGAAGGAATAAGACAACGAATTTAAAACTAACTGTAATTGCTAATTGTCAATTTATATAAAGCATGCCTTTTTAAATTGTATAGATTATAAAAGAACAAATTTCAATATTAATTGCATTTGCAAAATCTTTTAATTAAATAATAGATTATTAAAAAAAAAAAGCTTAAAAATAGATAAAGATTAATTAAATATTTTTTCAATGGTAATGAACAAAATGTACAGTTATTTTTAACTTTGGAAGGCGTGCATTCTATAATTGTGGGTGTGGCTTAAATAGGAAACGCCCTTAAACACGTCAGCCAATCACAGCGGTCGCTTGTCGCTTTGGGAATAAAACTATTATTTTTATTTGCGTCTATCCTAATTTACATTATTCCGGTTAATTAAAAAAAAAATACATAATTGAAATGTATTTTTTTTTTACATTTATATCTTTAACTAATAATTTTGAAATTACAAACCACAATTACAAGTATAGTGTGCATATCTTTTTAAAAATAAAATTTAATGTTTTTTTTTTTTTTTTTTTTTGCGTCCAATGTGGTATATATTAAATTATATTAAATATGTACTACATAGTTCTTTATTTGGTAATGTTCTCTTTATTTCATGTAATATTAAATTTCTGTAGCCACATCTCGAATAAATTTTACGATGCGGTTATAGAAATTTTATTTTAACTATATTTGACGTCTATACAAGTTAAGGGGAACTATTTTAGTGTGCCATCTTGTTTATTTTCAATTTTTAATTGAATTTTGACACATCTTTGTGCTTTTTCACTGTTGAAATATTCGTATTTTGGAATAAAACTGAGATATGTTTTTATCTTCGTATATCGGCAGTGGAAACGCACACTAACGAACTTGTTAGAAAGAAAAAAAATCTTTTAAATAGCTCATTAATGTTTTTACTATTTTATTTAAGGCTTTCAAATGTATTTATGCGTATAAATATATTTTGACATTACATTAGAGATTTGATAATAAAAACTTCCGCTATCATTTTTTATCTGTATTATACATTTGACAGCTGTCAAAATATATTTTTTTTAATATATTTTATCTATGTTAAGGTTATTCAGGTGTTTAGTATTTCAATATATATGTCGTGTAAGGTGCAAAATATTATATTTTAAGTTAATATGCATTTATGTAAGTGCTAGTTGGCGATATGATAGTGATATTTATTCCTCAACTTGTATTGACGCGTCCAATTTGTATTATTTTCAGATTTCGCTTAAAAATAATATAAAAAAAAAAGCTTTCGCTTTAGAGGTTATAAAGAAAAGATATTTTCATATTAGTATAGTACAAGTCACGAATCTTTGTGTTGTCGAGACATGTTTTGTCTTCTTCCGTCTTTGGTATTCGTGTATGCATCCATCTCGCTCAGTTCTTGAAATGCGTACTATTCCGGAGCTAACTTCAGACAGGTAAAAGTTCGTGTCTTGTATTTAACATCACTGTATATAGTTTTGTATAAGGTGTAAAAAATTGCCACAGACTGTCTAAAATTAAGATTGTTTGTCCATGAAATGGAGTGAAATTCAATCAGTATAAAAAAAATATATATATATATATTATAGCTGTATCAAGCAATTGTTTACACCCTGTATTTATTTAGTTTTAATTAATTTTAAAGTCATTAATAATAATAATAATGCGTTTATTAAATCAAATACTTAATATCTTCACATGGATAAAGGTTTGTTTTTAATTCTGACAGGAGTGCTCTTTGTATGTCAGCCTGACGTGTGACGACGTAAGCAATAATGACATGAACTGTCAGATCACAATCGGGCTGTGTGACATTACTACAGGTTGCCTTTATATATAAAATTATATGTCATAAATATTTATTTTAATACGCCTTAATATTGTATATTTTTATTTACTAATCTAATATATAAAATTCTCGTGTCACAGTTTTCGTTCCCGTACTCCTCCGAAACGGCTTGACCGATTCTCATGAAATTTTGTGAGCATATTTAGTAGGTCTGAGAATCGGCCAACATCTATTTTTCATAACCCCCCCCCCCCCACCCCCCCATTTAGTTTTTTTTAACTGCGCGCGGACGGAGTCGCGGGCGACAGCTAGTTATATATAAATTAGTAAATAAAGTAAATTCGTGTATTGGTGTCTATGAATTTTTGTCCCTTACTTGGTTTTATATTTCTTGGTCTTGTACCAAAATTAAAGCTTACATTTTACTGTATGTATCTTTTGTATATATATATATATATATATATATATATATATATATATATATATATATATATATATATATATATATATATATATAAACTATATAAAAACCATAAGGCGCTATGAATACCGTCCAGATACAAAAATATATAAAGAGCACTCCGATATTATATGGTTTGGGAAAGTTATATTGTAATGTGACGGAAAAATAGCAATATTAATGTAACTCTAAAAATTACAAATTAGAAAGTTTAATAAATAGTTGATAAGTATTATTTTCAAATAAATTCCTTAACTTTATACTTACACCCAATTTATATTCCACAAATTATAAAGGCTTGTCTTTATAAGTTGAACTGGATTGTAATATTGATTTCAGTCTGCCCTTGAGTTCGTTTTAAATATCAAGCACTCGTAGCAATTAAACTTCGGTATTAACTATAAATTTTATTCTCTGTATATTATTTTAAAGTTCTGTTTTTGTATTTATAGTTATTTTTCCGTCACCTCGCAAATTAACCGTTGCATTATTGATTTGTATTAAACATTGAACAATCAAGTTAAAAGTCGACCGACGACAATTATATTATGATTATATCCTTTGTAAATAATTTAAGTGAAATTGAAAAGTTAAGGCAAATATAAAGTTATAATTTTATTTGTTTATAGTTTCATTTATACCTCGTTTTACAGGTCACGGTTGGAATATTTATATAACGAGAACTAGTCCTTTAATTACTATTTTATACCGCAAGTTAGTCCCTTTAGCCAGTTTTTCCATTGAGAATTGAAAATATGGTTTTCTCCATCGGCAGTGGAAATACAAATCAAGATGAACAGAAAAACTCACTATTAGAGTGAACTTTAAGAGCAGTGAAATGCGGATACACCACGACATAAAATACTTGAATTACATTTATACAGACGAAATTACACAGTCTAACGCGTTCAGTGCGACATCTTTTACGCAAGTAACACGTATTGCTATATGTTTTTTTCCGATGGAAGATTCCGAAATAAAAAAAATGGATTTACAAAATTCGGTAAGACGACAAACTTGACCGATTGCTGATAGATACAAGGGGTCTAACGAAACGTATGTCGCAAGCGCGGGCCGAGAGAAGGGCTGCAGACCTCCCCGAGGCGACGTTGCACAAATACCTTTCGCAATTGTTTTTAAATTCCAGCACACGTGCGCCCGCGACGGCCAGTCGTCTCCCGCGCGCGCCACTGTGTGCCATTAATTGTCAAAAAGCGCGCCAATTTTAATCGGTTTGGCGCATAGTATTTTCTATTATTGCGTTCAGAAACTGTTTCATAGTAAAGAAATTATTACCATTGTTTTAATTATTCATTATAATATTGAATATATTATAACTGTGAAGTTAATTAAAAGGAAGATATTTTAACTTATTTCAAAATTTTGATTACATGAAAATGATCGATTACCTCATAAAATTTTTGGGATTTTATATATATATTTAGTTAAATTAAATTATGTTGTAGAATATCAATGAGTGCCAGTATTTAAAACAAAGTGTATATATTTACATTAAAATCATGAAGTGGAGCATGAAAGTGTTTTTGCTCTTGGTGCTGAATTTATGTCCTAACATAAGTGGAAGCATTATCACCCTGAATGGTAAAATTACAGTTAAATTAATAGCTCACTACATTCTACCTTTGACATTTTGTGTCATAGATGATAGCATACAATAATGGCCCAATTTTCTTCGCGTCAGTTCAATCTTTTCCCACCCCTTCTGAGCGACCTGCAAGATAATTGTTAATATTGACTATTATTAAATTTGATTTATTAATCTATTTCTGATCTCCCACTCTATATACCAACCCAAGAAATTCATAGAGTTTCGAGTCCAACTTGATAAATAAAATAGTGTGATGTCAAATATTAGAGACATCGTTTGCTACGTTCCCGCCGCTGTACGCACTAGAGGAGTGGACGCGGTGCCAGGGAGCTGAGGACGTATACTGCATGGTGGACGCTGCGCTCGTCGCTCGCACGCACTCGCCGCTGTTGCACCTCCTGCAGGTAATTACAAGACCGCCACCGCAACCACTGTAAAGAACATTCCGTCGGAGGAGTTTAACTCAAGATATTTATTTAGACAAATTTAAAAATAAAAAAAACTTGAGAGGTGTCAAGGGACACCCGGATGGAACGAAGTTCCTTTCAATTAATTAGTGAAGGAACCAATGTTTATTCTATGAATAAAAAACTTAAGTCTTCACAAGAAGTACATTTTATTTCTATGAATTTTCGTTATATATTGTCACGTCGTTGCCATGGTGAAGTAGCGCTCATTCGTCGTTAACATAGGTACTTACTATAGCAAAAAGTGTCGTGCCAACTTTTCGTAAGAATTTTTTCCGTCTAGCCCCCTTTCACAACGCGCGATAAGGAACTTCGTTCCAAAAATTGTGTACGTGAAAACAAAATGTCATACTAATCGTTAAAGCTGATTTCTAGATAGCGTCTTGTAGTTATTTGATTTTCGTTGATAGTACTCCTATATGGAAATTAAGCCCATGTTTAATGTTTACAAGAAAAGACAGCATCAGCGAGGCATGTCTACTCTGTCCCACGCTAGTGCAATACCGGCTAAGAAATAGTCGGAGGTCGCGCAACTTGCCTTTGCAACACGTTATGTCACCCCCAGCGGCCTTGACTTAAAATCAACGCGAACGCAACCGCTTGAGATCATCGCAACGTTTATTTGTTTAACTAAATATCTTATTACATTTATTTAAATCTTTATAAGTATAGATAGTTAAATTACAGTTAGGTTAAAAAGTATAGATAGGTGAACTCAATGCGTTCCGCTTCGAAGTCGACCGGTGTTGAAGACTGTCGAGGTAAGCGGTCGTCAAGTGCATTTATAATTTATATACAGAGCTGGGCATTAACTCGTTAATCCGTTAATCGTTAATTAACGAAGTTAACATTTTGCTTAACGGATTAACTTTTAAGTTAACTTCAAAAAGTGTTAACGCTTTGTTAACTTCCGTTAAACTCAACTTCCGTTAATAAAAGTCCGTTAATCGTTAAATTAGAAACTTGGAGACGTGCTGTCATTTTGTTTAAATTACGCGCCACGCCACGCTCGTAAGTTCAACTTTGTTGGGCGACTGTCGGCGACTCGAATGGTGAACGAACGAGTTGATAATTGATATATGTGAAATTCGCGTGCAACTGTGATGCATCAGAGCGTCCGGGAAAGACGTGACCAACAGGACAAAATCAAAAGAAGGTTCGAAATACTATTTAATAAATATTTCATTACGAGTATATAAAAGCAAGAGTATGTAATAGCCCACATTCCGAACGCTCTTCGTCCCTACAATACCCTCCAATCCCTTTTTGAGCAACTGTATTAAAACATTTTTTTACTCGTGCTTTTTCTTTAGCTTTTCCAAACTCGTGCGGTCTCTTTCCCAACTGTCAAAATAATGTCCATTAAAAAGAAAAAACCAACCACGAAGTTTTTACAAAAATAAATCATTGAAGTTTTTATGATTCATGTAAATATTGCTAAAAAGAAGCTCCTTATTTGTTACAATGTCAGATTTAATGATTTTATTCAATGAATTAGGTTAGGTTTCATTTTATTTGATCTCATTTAATTTCATTTTCATTTCATATCAATAAAAATAATCTACTGAAAACTTGGCCGTTTGGGCATAGTTCCCTTTGCCTACCCAGAATGGGTGAATAAAACAAAAAAAATCTGTTTGTATTCTTTTACGGTTGGCGCCATTTTTCAAACATTTTAGTTAGTTGAGTTTATTGTGTTTTTATTATTCTATTAAATTGGTTCATTTTTTCGCAACTGTATTAAAAATAGTTGTTCAGTGAACGTGCGGAACTGTCATTAGAACTTGTTCCAACTGTCAACCCTCACCTTCGGCTGCGCCTCGGCTTGGGTAGACATTTGTCGGAACTCTTTGCAATGACAGGCTTTCCGCACTCGTAATGAAATATACTATAATGCTCTAATACTATGTCTCTTGTCTCTAATACTAATGTGTTATAGAATATATAGTCAAATTACTATTTTAAACAAGTGTCGCCACAAAAGTGTGAAATTACTATGTAAAATTTTAGTATGGTTAACTGTTAACGATTAACTTTAACTTGCGTTAAATATTCGAGAATTTAACGCTTTAACGATTAACGAAGTTAATTTTTTAATTAACGAATTAACGATTAACGAAGTTAACTTTTCGATTAACTGTGCCCACCTGTGTTTATATATCACCGGGACTTTGTGAACATTGTCAGTTTATAATCTAACTAGATATATTTTCTCAATCATTACAATATTGGAGAATTGTTGATTACGATCAATTATGAGTTTATTATTTACCAATAAAACTTGATATGGCGCCATAACTTTGTCAAACGCGGTTGCAGATTTAAGTGTATTACGTCGACATGTTCACAAATGAGGCCGTAGTAAATTAACGATATCGTATACGAATAGATAGTTAATTAATACACAGTATCGGATACCTTTTAATTGTTCCATCTTCAAGTCGATACGACACATTACACTATCCTTAGAAAGTCCGCAAAGTTATGCTCTAAAAAGTCTAATCGTTACCTTCCGCTTCTATTCAGGAGTAGTACAATTCCAATGTAGGCAAAATATTTTAGAGATTTTACACATGGACGTAGAATACGAAGCGATTTTCACAAAAATAATAACTAATTTATCATTCGCTAGTTCGTTTGTCACCTTGTACTATAAAAAAATGTTACTACAAATAACATTTTAATATGATAATAAGTTCAAATACAACGGCATAGTGGTGTAATAGTAAGGTGCTTGAACTATCAGAGTGGGGTAAGGTCGCTAAAGCTCGCAGCTGTTTAGTGAACGTAAAACCGGTTACCGTGCGTTTCGATCGCCAAAACACATATACAAAAACATGTGGTCATCCCTTTCGTTTTCTAAAAAAACTGAGATAACTATATGTTTGTTAAGGTGTTTCGGCGTAGTCACGGTTATGTCCCACGAAGGTCGGAATTAAAATCTTAAGCCAAAACTTTAAGGTTTCTAAAAACTTGCGTGCCGACCCCACGTGAGTAGGAAAAGGCCAGGGAGATGATTTGTTTAAAGACTACCTGTAGGCCGCGACTCCGCACGCGTGTATTTAAAAAAAAAGTTATTGGCCTTAGTGTTCTTCCAGGCTATATTCTACATATGTGCCAAATTTCATCGAGATCCGTTTAGCCGTTCCGGAGATACCTCCTAACAAATGTCCATCCATTCATTTATCTGATCTTTTATAATTATTAATAAGAAGTAAGATAGAAATAGTAAGATAGAATAGAAGTAAGATACCAATGTTTTGGAAAATTAAAGTTTACAGCTGTTGTGTTCAGTCTTGGGTTTGATACACGTCACGTTCACGTCACGACGTTACTGAAATTGAAAATAATTTGAGAGTAAGCGTATCTTATTTCCGTTTTAATAATTATTTGCCCAGTTCTGGACTACATTGACAAGTTTAAATGAAAAGGTCACTTAACGAGTCAATAACTTTGGACGCCTTCTCAGAAAACTTTTCGATGAAAAAACCTTCACTATTTCCTCAAGTCTTTATTTTCAAAGGTCATTATCCTCTGATACAGGAACTTATATGTTATAAGTCTAAAAAAATATACGGAAGCAAATAAATACACTGCAGTGTAATGAAACCCTTATTAAAATTAATTAAAATAAATATAATTAAAATAACATAATTTTGTTTTATGTTTCTCTAAAATTAACAACTTAACAGTTTGCTAGAATCCAAGCCACCAATGTTAAGGATCGATTCTTTATTCCAGAGAAAACTGTTATCATTGAACTTAATAAAAGAATGCATTAGCGATGGAAAGCAATCGATAATTCTCAGCCTGGCAATGTTTTTAAGTCCGATGTTGGTGGTATTCACAACGAATAAACGTCTTAGTATTATACCGTAGAATAAAAAATAGCAAAATGTTATCTACCTAATTGTAATATAATAATGTTTATAGGAGTACTCAGCACAAACCCTAAAGCACTACAATAGGACGGTGGTGCACCGCGGGGTATGTGTGTCTCGGTGCGGGCAGGTGGGGGACGACGGCGGTTGGACGGAGGCCGCACAGCAATGCGTCAACCAGAGCGTTTTGCAGTACGGACTTGAGGTAACAACACAGTCATTATAGATGGAAATTGTCAAACTAATAAAAATAGTATAGATAAACAACTAGCATGCAAAAAGCATGCTAGTTGCATGTGCAAAAACTCCGATAAAAAATCAAGAAGAAATTAACTGCTGCACTCAATTTGTTTAATGGAATCTAATGAAGCCCTTTAGTGTTTAATAAAGAACTTCTCATAGTCTACATACACTAAGCGTATTAAGTCTGAAGTGAAGATCCCAGAGTACTTAACTGCGGTAAGTCAGAAAACTCACTAACTGAAAAGCATTATGAAAATTACAATGCAAAATTTTTCATTTACTTAACTATTTTCTCAGTATCACAGCATGTAATTTTTTACTGTAGGCGGAAGTGATATCAGCACAATGGTGTACTACGCCGAAGCCAGATCGTCCATCGAGTTCAGCGCGGTTCCTCGCTGTGCTCTGCATTGCTCTACTGGTGCTAGCTGTGTTAGCTACTGGCCTACATATCTTGGGAGACTGTTGCAGTACTGTCGAAGGTAATTATATGGATAGATAGGACTAAGGATAGGAAAAAGGCACTCGTCAAAGTTTTAAGGTTTTGTAGATTCCTAAAATAACAACACTTATCTTTACATCATTTTATTTTCAGGCAACAAATATTTATTAGCTTTTTCTTTAAAGCGAAACTGGTCTATACTGAGTTATGACAGAACAAAACCCCGAAGTGATGATCGTATGAAGAATTTGACGGCTATGGAGGGCATCAGGTAAACTAATAGAAAGCCTAAACATTATCGTTTATTTCTTGTGTAGAGTGAAGATGAATTTTGTCAATGCATGCTAATAGTTGCTGCTTATAGTTTTGTCTTTGACATTACCTACTTTTTAATTTTTCAGATTCATAGGAATACAATGTGTTATTTTCTCCCACGTCTTGTGGATTTATGTGTACTCCTATATTGATAATCCTCAGTATGTTGAAAACGTAAGTAATTTTTCATACTTTATCATATTATACATTTAGATTCCTGTAATTCGAGTTGGGCCCAAATTATTTCCCTAAACAAGCAACTGTCTTTTACAATAATCATCATCTCTTTCCCAATCGTTAGAGCCGGCGCACTATATTTTCCTGTCTTCTACAATATTTAAAATATATGTTTTTAATAAAGTTTCTCAATTATTTCGCAGATGTACGATCACTTTGCGTGGAAGATGGTGTTAAATTCACCTCTCTGGCTGCAAGTTTTCTTTTCACTGTCCGGATTCCTGACAGCGTACTCCGTCCTTATTACAAAGGACACTAACCCCATTACCTTCGGAAAGTGTGTACTCTCCGTTATAAATAGGTGGATCAGGTAAATTCACATCATGTGTTCTTCGTATCTAGAGTTTTAGTGCTTTATTGTTAAGTAATCGTTCTTGTATCTCTAGTTTTATAAATAAATAGAATATAAAATTTACTTGCCTAATTACTCCGCTAGTGCAGCGACCCTAAGTAGATCTTGGTCGTGGACACAAGCCGATAGGTCTTTAGGCTAATAATTTTAATAATTTTTTCAAGATTTCCTTTGTGATATTTACATAAGAAATTTGAAACAGCGACACTATAAATATGTAACTCAAATATCTTTAATCCTTTAACTAAGGTTGACGCCGGTGGCGGGGTTCGCGTTATGGTTTACGATATCGTGGTTCCCGCTGCTGGGGTCGGGGCCGCAGTGGGGGCTGCTGGTGCGGCGCGAGGCGGCCGATTGCGCTCAGCGCTGGTGGTACCACTTGCTATACGTCCACAACCACATACCGCTCGGCAAGATGTGCATGGGACATACTTGGTGAGTCTACTTATGTACTACGTCTTTGAAACAAACGTTGTAATTCATATGGTACATGAAATTAGGATACAACCCAACGTAAGAACTACATAGCTAAACGGTTTTTGGTATGGTAGAAGACAAGTATGGCAAACGATCAAGCGGCCCTCAGACTTAAAATAGTAGTGACCACTACCTTGTTGGCATGTTCTGGGTCAGGTACTTGGCAGCAGACATGCAGCTACACGTGGCGGGCGTGCTGCTGCTGCTGCTGCTGGTGCGCTGGCGGCGGCTGGCGGCGCCGCTGCTGGCCGGGCCTGTGTTGGCTGCCGCGCTCGCCGCCGGCCTAGTCGCATACTTCTACAACCTCACGCCCATCATCACTGCACAACCGCCTGAGTATAAACCGCTAATGCTTTTAACTAGTTAAAACTATAAACTAAAATTAAGGGATCTGTTAGTTTTTCTGCTACTTTTTTATCGTTTCTCAATTTATACATTCGTTAGTTTATTATTATTCTGCCATTTATATCAATTGACTAAAACAAAAATATGCATTTACTTATGCTTTTATTTTTACCACAAATATTACAAACACTTACAAACACTTACAGGCACTGGAAACATATCAACCTTCATCTCTAACGTAACTTTGCTATAGTCAATATGTTTATGATCCTCAAAAATTTAATTTGGTCTTTGAAATTGAATTTCGCGTAATAATTTAGTTTAACAATTGTACCTTTGAACGTGTTCAGGCTACTTCGCAATCTGTTCGGTGGATCACAGATCCTGCCGCTGCTGTACTTGCCCAGCTGGATGAACCTCGCGGGCTACTTGGGTGGCGTGGCGACCGCCTTCCTGCTGCACTACACGCAGACCAACGCTGTTAACTTAGCTGAACATAAGGTTATCATCATTCTTTATACACATAGTAGTACTTCGCTTGCCCTGGACTATTCCGTCTGGAGAAATTTCTACTAAGCATATTCATGAACTTTGTCTCCAGCTCTTCAATCTGTTGTTCCACGCATCATTATCACTGGGCGGGGCTGTGGTGATAGGAGGTGTGGTGTTCCTGTCGGACACGCCCCCACCTCAGTGGGTGACCGCGCTCTACGCCGCGCTCGACAGGACACTCGTCGCTATATTCTTCAATATATTCATGTTAGGCTGCTTCACACGGTGCAAATGTAAGTATGGCAAAAGGAGAAGCTTTACAAAAGTTACCATTTGAGATGTAATTTGTGACACGATAAAAATTTAAACCTTTGTGTTCTTTTATAAGTAAGTTTGGATTTTCCAGCTATCTCCAATCACTCTCCAGGTTGAAGCAAGATTCGCTGTTCTCGGACACGTCTTGAAAGGCATCATCATCAAGTATATACATGTTTTCAGCCGTAGTCCGGAGTGCGTTGGAGTGGCGCGGCTTCCACGCGCTGGGCCGGCTGTCGTACTGCGCGTACCTCGTGCACTTCATCGTGCTGCGCCTCACGCTCGCCGGCAACACGCAGCTCGGCCACGCCTCTCTGCTCTCTATGGTAAGCGATACTAACTGTTATGCTCTTTCACTTTTCTACATTATTCAGCCTTTTCAGTTAGTATGGTTTTAAAAGCGTGGAGGCTTTCACGTTAATTGCTACATTCAGTCGATAATTGGTCACTAAAAGAGACTTAAGGTCTGTGAGTGTGGCAGTAAGAATAAAAGAGACCGCCATTTGCATGAGAGTTCCTTTTCCTATTTCCACGCCGGTTGTTTAGGAAGAAAGGTCTAAATAGGATACTAAGTTGTGCAAACGGCCTTGTAAGAAACCTTGACCTTTATTTATAAAAATACATATTAGTATCTTTTATATTGCAGATATCATTGTTGATAACGGCGTCAGTTCTAACGTACATAGTATCGGTGCCCCTCTGCCTGCTGGTGGAGCTGCCCGCCATACAACTGTGGAAGGCGGCGACGGGCGCGGAGGGTGCGGGGGGCGCGGGGGGCAGAGAGCGCCCGCCCGCCGCGCCCCCCGCGCACACCCCCCGCGCGCCCAGCCCCAACTCACACAAGTTCGACTTAGTAGCCCATATACGACGCAGTGTTGTTTAATTTTAACTGTTATTTATTAATGGGAAGAAGATCAGCTATGATATAACAGTCATGACTTTCGACAATGTAGGTATATCAAAAATGAAATGTAAGAAAACAATAACATATTTCTAAGTAGGTAACCTAGACACTGTTTATTAGGTTTACAATGTAAAGTAAATATCGTGTAAATATATAATATATTATTTATAATAAAAGGTGATTTTATTTCATATCCAACGTTAAGGCGCTCCTATCTTGAACTTTCGTGTTTTTAAGTAGGATCAAGGAGGTGAGACATAAAGTAATCGCACGGGACCCCGCGCGGATTCGGCTTTGCGCATTTCTCGCCTGCTTATATTTAATCGCACTTATCTTTATAAATTGACGAGGTGAATGCTTGAAAGTGTCTGCTTTCACTGCGTTACAAGTCAGAAATCCTCCCCTGAATAAAAGTAGGCAATGCATCTGCAATTGCGAATGTCTATGGACAGCGGTCGCCTCGCCATTTCGGCGAATTCATGTGGCCGCTTGCTCGTTTGCCACCTTGTAATATAAAAAAAAACACCAAGTCATCATTGCACCGCGATTTACACATGTATATGTGTATAAATTACAGTTTTATCGGTAACCGAAAAGTGGGTTAAATTTAATTTCATAAATTTGATCCGGACAACGGGATAGGTGAAATACTAAATAGGAGCTAGTAAAAAATTAAATAGGTTTTTAATGTTTTCTAGAGTTAAATGTGGGATAAATTGTCATATAAACTTAACTTGATTTATAAACTTTAAAAAAAACAATCTCAAACAAAATGCACTCAAAAGTAACCTAAAAAACAATTTTAAACAAAATGCATTCAAAAGTACCATAAAAAACAATCTTAAACAAAATGCACTAAAAAGAAACAAAATAATGACATGAAAACTTCTTTCTTTCTTTCTTCTCTCTTTCAAAAACCCTCTAAACTCTAAAGAAAGTTCTCTTCTTTCTTGTAACATGTCTATATTGTATAATTATTGTTATTTCGCAGTCGGTGTCGGCCGAAGTAAATAGATGAAATTTTATATTTGATATGTATTAGACATACTTACGTTTATGTCCCTACTTAGGCCGAAACCGACTCCAAAATAACAATAATTATACAATATAGACATGTTACAAGAAAGAAGAGAACTTTCTTTAGAGTTTAGAGGGTTTTTGAAAGAGAGAAGAAAGAAAGAAAGAAGTTTTCATGTCATTATTTTGTTTCTTTTTAGTGCATTTTGTTTAAGATTGTTTTTTATGGTACTTTTGAATGCATTTTGTTTAAAATTGTTTTTTAGGTTACTTTTGAGTGCATTTTGTTTGAGATTGTTTTTTTTTTTGAAGTCGGCTATTTTTTTTTCTTAAAATTTTTGTTTTATTTCACAATTTTTAGTGAATTTGAAGTTCAATTACAAATTTCGTTAATACGTATAAAGACATAAATAAGACAAATAAAGAAAAGGACTTTCCTATTTGATATGTGTGTAATTCAATTCAAAAACTAATTTAGAATGCAGCAGATAACCACTTATCCTTTAAACAATGAAATAATTATCAAAATCGGTATACAAATTGAAAATTAACGAACTAATACATCGTAGCGTGCCTATAATTTTGTCCAGCCGCGCGCCGCAGTAGCATTTTTCGAATGCGCGTAGTTTTTAATTATTTAATATCTCCCAAACTATTGATCAGAATTACATAGTTTAAAGGCTAATGTAATCTGCATTTAATACTCTAGCCATCAAACATATTTATTTGGATAAGGATTCATATCGAATATAATATAATAGCGCCGTAAGCTTACGACGCTGTTTTTCGTGTGCATTTTAATCGAAGTTTGTTCACAATAACATGGTTTTTGTGAGACATCCATAGATGATAGATATATGCCACCGAAGACTTTTATTTAGCAAATTTAAGGATCTATAATTACTCCATACTTATTTTTATGTAAGTCATATAGTTTGACCTACGTAAGCCCA
This sequence comes from Papilio machaon, assembly GCF_912999745.1. Taxonomy (NCBI): domain Eukaryota; kingdom Metazoa; phylum Arthropoda; class Insecta; order Lepidoptera; family Papilionidae; genus Papilio; species Papilio machaon. Next base: position 7,244,507 of record NC_060001.1, on the reverse strand, counting down.
GAAAGCAAAATTGTGCTTTTCATGTAGCATTTTTCGTTTCCGCGTAATTTTATTCTTACGATATCTCCTAAACTATTAGACAGAATGATATAGTTTCAATTGCAAATATAATCTACATTAAATTCTCTTGATAATGAACATGTTTATTTACATAAGGGTTAACACTGAACTCGAATAATAGCGTCGGAAATAGGGCATGAATTTAATTGATGTTTCTGAAGAAAAAAATGGTTATTGTGAGAAAACTATAAAATATAGATATATGCTATCGCGGACTTTTAATTAGCACATTTAAACAGCTACAATTTGCCATACATCATTTTTATGTAGGTCCTATAGTTTAGCCTACGTAAGCGCTGAAAGCAAAAATGTCCCTAACTTTCGCAACAAATTTTGAAGCTATATTCAAAATCTACTAGTCTTCTAGTTATTTAAAAAAAAAACAAAAAAATGGGACCCACCTGCAAGCACTTCCTTTCGATTAAAATATTTTTCATCAAAATCGGACCACCAGGGGCGGAGTATCGCGGTAACACACATAAAAAAAAAAAAAAATACAGTCGAATTGATAACCTCCTTCTTTTTGAAGTCGGCTAACAAACTTAAATTACAAACATTTGATATAGATTAAAGTTTAAATATTAAAGTAGGGATTAGGTTGAATTAGAAGTTTGTCGTAAGCCTAGTATGTTGCGCATCTGCCCAAACGCATCTGCGTTGCCCACCTTTAATCGACAGAATTCACCTACCTTAAATCGTGAAATCTATTTCTCCTTCCCACCCTTTTCTTATAAGGAAGGATGACTATAATTATGCCTCCGTCGCGCAGTTAGCTTTCTAATTACGTGCCGTCAGAAGAAATGTACCTGCCTTCCCTAATACCTCACATCACCCATCGACTTGACTTCGGTACCTAGTTAAGAGACTCATTTCTAAATAGCTTTAACTTTATATTGTAAACTTTCGTGAGACATAATAATAAATTATTTAATGGTGTCGTCACCGGACGATCGCTGGATTGGTATAATGAAAACTGTGCTTAATAGTTACAAGAAATTAATTCCTTAGAACAATACATTTCCTCATTGCATAAAACTCATTTAACATTGACCAAGTTTATTGGTGATTTAATTTAAGTAAGGTTAAAAGGTTATCAATGTCGCAACCAAAAGAAAAATAGTAATTGCAAATTACAAAGCATTATAACGTCAAGTCAAGTATACATGCATTGAGCATGAGGCTCATTTCAACCAACCAAACGTTTGTCAAATTATGACCTTCTGTTAGGCTGCTATCTATGCTAAGTCATGAAACGGATAAAAGATTATTTTAATCGTTTTAAAGATAATTTAATCCGTATGATTTTTATAGCTTTTCCATTATAACTAAAGTTTGTGATACATGAATAAACAGCACATTCCTGAAACAATTCAAATTTGTTTATTTTTTTTGCTCACGTAGGTTTAATCGTAAGGCCTCATACGCATAGCTAGTAGCTGTATTTTTTGAGTGATCTGACGAAGTTGCGGGCAACAGTTAGCAGTTTTATAAAATAAAATAATAATAATGAGATTCACATTATTTGTATCATACATATACAAGCCACATCATCATCATCTTCCCTACTCACGTGGGGTCGGCACACAAGGTTTTATAAACCTTAAAGTTTTGGCTAAAGTTTTTACGGCCGGCCTCCTGCCTGTCGCCGCTAAAAAAAAAAATACAGTCGAATTGATAACCTCCGTCCTTTTGAAGTCGGCTAAAAATTATGTCAAATTATGACCTGCTACTAGCTGTCGCTCGCGACTCTGTTCACGCGGAAATTAAAAAAAAAACTTAATAAACAGACTATACGTTCTTCCAGACTATGTTCTACATTCGTGCCAAATTTCATCAAGATTCGAGAAGTCGTACCGGAGATACCTTCAAAAATCCATCCATATAAACTTTCGCTTTTATAATTTTAATAAGAAGTATGATTAGTACGATTCCTTTAAATCCCAACGCCCATTGCAGCGGTCAAAACGCTACACTACGCGATAGTAAAGCGTCTCATTTTAAAAGCGCTGCCATAGGAACGAATACTTTGAAATTTTTTTGAAACACTTGAAACACTTTTTAATCGGACGCCGCTATAAAAAACCGCCTGTGCGAATGAGGAAAAATATTAACAATAGATCTCAAAAATGATAAATAAAATCCTGACGTAGAATACCTGTATCTCCTACAAAACCAAATTAATAAAAAAAAAACATAAAATTGAATTAATTTGTCTATCTATCATATAATTAATTAAAAAAAAAATATAGGTGAAAAAATTACGACAACATACGTTAGAAATGATTCTACTGTAACTTGTCTAAATTATGGACCATAATATTAATATAATATTATTAGCTGTCGCCCGCGACTCCGTCTGCGCGTAGTTAAAAAAACTTAATAGGGGATGAAAAATAGATAGTAGCCGATTCTCAGACCTACTGAATACGCATATATAAAATTTGGTAAAAATCGGTATCGCCGTTTCGCAGGCGTACGGTAACTAACATTGTGACATGGAAATTTTATATATTAGATTAGACAAGGATAAAATTAACACTAAGGGCCTTATCATACTAGCGGTTTGCGAACGGCTTCGGGGCGGAGCGGCTGCGCAACGAATCCGCCGCGCATGCGCAGCGAATACGTCGCGGACGCGCAACGAGATCGCGAATAGCAGCGTGGACGCTATTTTGTACACTCTCGCACAAACGCCAGCCCGTCCGTTTTTCTTTTTTTCTTCAGGTGATACTGATAATCTTAAATGTGTGTCTTCATGTTTCTTCACGTCTTAAATCATTTTGTATCAGATGCAACAACTCATAAAATGTAGGTCTTGACATTCGCAGGTAGGAACGAAATTTTTTCGGATTATTTTTTGTTTTGTTTGCAAAACAACACAAAGTAGTCGCTCTCATCCAGTTGATTAATTGATAATGGATCCTCCCAAAATCGTCCATGCTTTCGTTTGCGTCTCCTGCGTCTTCGAAGTAACATAACCGACAGTAGTGTTTCCTCGTTGGAATCCATTTTGTTACCGAGTGTACTATACGTCGTATACCCGCTGCGAACACGCGACGAAAACGTTGCGCGTCCGCGACGTATTCGCTGCGCGGCCGCTCCGCCCGAAGCCGTTCGCAAACCGCTAGTATGATAAGGCCCTTAAACGTAAAGGTGAGAGAGACATTTGTTTAATATGTACATAATATGCATTATTTGACAAGGAAGTTATAAATATTTGGTTGTTAATTTATTCGTTATTTTGTTATTCAATACCTAGTTTATATAGATTTTATGCCCTACTATTTTATATAAATGTATATTATTTATACATATTTAAATATTCACAATTGTTTGCAAAATTCAGGTTACAGGTGTCGAAAAATATATATTTATTTTGTTATTGCAATATTGGACATAATTCTGCGATTTTATTCGAAGTACTGAAAAGAATGGAAATCCGTGATTTCTGTCTACCCTTCTGGGTTACGGTCGGTAGTTATGTTGTTGTTGTCGCTGTTGCTGATAAGAACTAAAGTCGAATTTGACTGTTCAGTTAAAAGTGTCAATACAGAACGTGCGTGTGTAGAGCACTAAAAATAGTCGAAGGGACTAGAGAATTGAATTATTGCATTGATTTCTGATTAATATATACGCAAGCAACATTAACATTTTTTAACTTCGTCTGCTATCGGACCAAAGTCTAAGTAGTAAGTGCAGAAAATTGTTATTCCTTCTGCGATAAAATTTACTAATTGGCTCTCTCAATACAAGTTATTAAATATTAATTACGGGATATTTGAGTTGATTTTTTGTAGTTTTTAACCTTGTAATATTTTAAACTTATTTTGTACTAGATTACTATGTGTCAGCATGGAATTGGAAAAAGATAATATGTTACTCTCGCTAACATCAGCTACCTTCCATTAAAAGTCCCAATATCGATCCAGTGGTTGAATTTCTTCTCAGATATATGCAGGTTGCATCATGACGTTTTTCTTCACCGTAAGAACGTCTTATAGATGTACGTATGTAAAATACATTGGTACATGGTGGGACGAATCCAGGACCAGCAGATTACAAGTCAAGTGCTTAACCCCTAAGCTACTTAATATAGCCGCCATACATAGAACACGATACAACGATTTTTCTTTATACGGTTTATATTAAATTAGCTGCCCGTCAGCGCCAGCTGTTAAAAATAATTGGAATGGGTTTGCAGAATAACCCTAAATGTAAATTCTAATCTAAATGTAATAAATACCTAACTGAAATGCCAAAAATGTATAAAAGCACACCGAAGAGTATAACCGATGCGTATTAGTTACTATTACTTTATTTGTACCGGTTACTTTATCTACAATGCATATCGAAGGTGATAGAACTGGTGATGGGCGTAGTTTACCAACTGGTGAAGGGAGCGGGATGCCGACTGGGGATGAAATTGTTATCAGTGGAATATCAGGAAAGTTTCCCATGTCCCAAAATGTTACGGAGTTCATGGAGAATTTGTATAATAAGGTAAAAAATATGATGTTGAATTTGACACGACTGCAAAATACTAGTACGAGAATTTTGATAGTGGAGCCTCCGATCTCCTGCCCAAGTGAACCGATTTCGATGTTTTTTTTTTATATTCGAAAGTTAATGCTTTTCATGTACCCTTACATAAATTTGATTTGACCAGGTTTTTAAGTTATTCTTCATAAATGGTATTTTGATTATTAAACAACGATGACGACGTCCTCACATCACATGACGATAATTTGTGATGTGATCGAAATATAGATAGTATGTACTAGTTCTACTAGTCGCCGATTGATTGGTGACACTAAACACGATTGCAGTGACACTTTTATTAATAATTTTTTCATCCCTTACATTATCTTCAGCAAAACAAAGTTTACAATATCTATGTATACAAGCGTGAATGCAGTCAAAATCAACAGTGAGATTTTACATTATATATTTATTAACACATTTATCAAAATATGATCAATTTTAGATAGATATGGTGATAAACATAGAGCCGGAAATACACCATCCTGAGTATCCGAAGCATCGGGGGAAGGTTGACGATATGGAGAAATTCGACGCAACATTTTTTAAAGTAACGTATAAACAAGTGTTAAGTCTGGATAATAAGTGCAGACAACTGATGAGCTATGCATACACCGCTGTTTACGATTCAGGTAACTTGTCTAACTATAAAGTAATTTTTAATTCATTCTATTAGCTCATCATCTCCATCGCTTTGCTCATGTCTGAAGGCCTATATGAATAACATAATCCTTACTAATATTATATATGCGAAAGTAAATTTGTCTATCTGTCTTGCTTTCACGCCAAAACTACTTAGATAGAAATAAAATTTGTCACACATAGTCTAGAGCCACTTTTTAACGCGAAAAAAGGGATGAAATGAAAAGTTAATGTAACTTTGAAACAGAAGTTGAATTCTTTAGGATTTTTCCCCATGTAGTTAGTTATCGACGTGGCCATGGACCGGTATCGGCTTATCGTTGAATTTTGGGACACGTTGTATAAAAAAGATTAGTATAAATAATTATTGTTTATGTATTTTTAGGTGTAAATCCTTTACAAATGAAGGACAACAAGTTGGGCGTATTTATTGCATCGTCTACCGTTGGTGACAAACATTTGCTGTCAGATGACTATACCGGTTTTAAGTCAACTAATAATTTCTTCATTAGTGGGTAAGCTTGACATATTGTTTTATTTTGGAATGTTTATTAACGTTATAAAGAAGAGTGTATTATATTCAAAATAAGCACAGTAGTAATATAACAAATACAGTTAAAGACATTCAAAGATATGTGTGAAATCAACCAATCCGCACTGTGTCAGCGTGGTTGACTATGACCTTAGGGTAGGCTCGAAGCCGAACCTTAGGGTAGACAAATCGAATTGAGGTTCCAACAATCACTACGAAGATGTCGCTGTTGTATGTGCTCTGTGACACGTATTTTCAAATTAATATATTTTGTCATTGTTTTAATATTTTTACCAGGTGCAGTAAAGCGATGTACTCGAACAGGATATCATATTGGTTCAATAGCAAGGGACCTTCTTACTACATCGACTGCGGATGCGTCGGATCCTTGGCGGTAGTCGACCTCGCCTGTCAAAGTATCCTCAGCGGAGACTGCGAAGCGGCGCTGGTTGGGGGATGCAGCATCTGTTTCAGTTCCACTGTTACTATTAACTTGAATAAGTAAGTTACTATTAAACCGTGGAGTTTCACTGTCGTAAACATTTTTATTTAACACATTAATTTTCTGTTTTTTTTTTAACACAGCGCTTTGGCTAAAAAACCTGTCATCATAGTATGGGAGCCGAAGGAAATATTGTATTTACTCGAGCGTAGCAGTCAAACATAAGTGAGGAACCTTGCACCTAGCCAAGTACACTTATCACAAATGAAACGCTCCATATATGGTTGCGCTTTTAGGGCAGCCGATAACGATGCTATGTAAAAAAAAAATTGTTAAAATGACCAAACGCGTCAGTTTGTAACAGAATAAGTTAATTGCAAGCGGAAAAAACGCCACCTCGACATTGTCGAGCGGGCTAAAAATTTAAATGCAATCTTTACTGAATTACTAAATGTGGCCTTACCTCTCATTCTGTCGCGCCACAGTATTTATAACAACCGTTTTCTTGTACTTAGTATTATGACCGGCTACCCTAAAAGCTCGGCTCTATATGGAGTATTTAATTTATGGGAGGAGTACTCAATTGGGTGCAAGGTTCCTCCCTTATGTTTAATTGCCATGCTGGAGTAAATTAAAAAATCCACGTTTCGGCTACTATCAGTAGAATTTCGCTGCGAGTCCTGTAATACATGTTAATATTAATCTCTAATATTAAAGGTGTTGATGTTTCTTTTTAGTGCTGGCTTACTATGCAACGATGGTAAAACAAAATGTTTTGATAAACAAGCTGATGGATACGTCAGGTCCGAATCCATCGGTTTCCTGTTCTTGCAGAAAGCTAAGGACGCAAAGAGGTAAGAATTTGAATATAAAATCGGATACATTGATTATTTCTTTGTATATCATTTCGAAACAGTCTTTGAAAAGAAGGCTGGGAAAACATTTATGATTCCCTTTTCTTATAAACTTATATAGGAGAAACTAATTTCGGATCAAAACATTGTTTTTGTTAAATTTAAAAATTTATAATTTTGTTCCTTTAGTTGAATATTAGCGGAAACCATAAAAATGTAACGTATCTGACATTTTTAACTATTTTTACTTAATAAAAAGATGGAAGGTTAATTGAGATTTTTTATTTCGAAAAATCATAAAATAAAATATATTTTAGCTAAAACATGAATATAATCTAATACTAGGACATCTGTTCTATCAGATATATTGATAACAGAGCAAAGTTAAAATTTGAATAAGTAACCTAATATCAATAATTAAAAAAGGCTGTCCTTCACAAAACTTATAAGTAACTAACGATTTTAACGAGCTCCGTGCCTGTTACTTTAAGATCAGCTCTTAAAATTAATATTTACTGTTAGTAATTTAGATGTGAAATGTTAGCACATTAATTGTAGCATATGTTTCAGTAGTTTACTTTCAATTAATTTCTATAAAAGCTACAATAAATGTGTTTTTGTCTTAAGTGGTCCATAGCTATACCGTGGGCGGAATCTGTCTGATCTACTCTAGTTAGTTGCCTAAAATATTTTTGGTAAAGTCGCAAGAACTAAAATAACTGAATATTTACAGAATATACGCAGAAATATGTCACACAAAATTAGGATACTGTAGTTCTCCGTTAAGTGACTGGAAAATAGTGCGTCACGCTAATTCAAAGGACATTACAGAATTCTTAAAGAAATTTTATTCCGAAATTGATGTGTCTCCACAAGAAATAGAGTATGTGGAAGCAAACGGAATCGGTAAGTTATTATTTTTACAAATAATAGAAAAGACACGCCAATGGTTGACAATTTATACATTTCTTTATGTATTAGCTAATGCGGAAGACGATAAGAATGAACTAGAAGCTGTTGGTGAGATGTTCGGCAACAAAGAGAGGCCAGTTAAAATAGGTTGCGTCAAATCTAACATGGGTAATAGTGAATCTGCTTCAGGATTGTGTGCTCTTACGAAGGTATGTACATTTCATAGAAATATTGTCACTCAATCATTATCAATATGTCACCCGCAATTACATCCGCGCGGAATTTAAAAAATCTTAATAAGTAGCCTATTAACGTACATGTATAATACATATTAGCTGTATAACACATTTAATCGAAGTAATAAAAGTACCAAAATGAGCAAGTGACCTTTCATAAAAGCCGCCTTTTGGTTTGTTAATGGCTTAATATTATTTTAATTTGTCATTCGTTATAAGTTACGGTAAACGTATGAATGAACAAATGAACTATGTGATATCGTTATGAAAATTGATCTATCTACGCAGAGAAGTCTCATTTTCAAACGGGAAATTAACGTTACCGCTAAATATCGATGTGAATTGTAACATCTTTTAAAAGTTGCAAAACAAGAAAAATTTACTAAGCTCCATAAAACTTTGCCAAAGCATTCCTTGGTGATGAATGATAGATATGCGATTATAAATATTATTTACACACGTGCTTATAAACTTATACTATAAGTCTGAAGACGGTATGACGAGTCTATCTAGCGCTTGGTGGTGCAGGGGAAAGTGGACGGCACCAGATCACGGAAAAGATCGCCCATGAGATGGACCGACCAGATTAGAACGGCTTTAACTGTTCCTCTACATGAATGTACAATAAAGGCGCAGACTAGGTGGGCCTCGTGAAGCGGGTCACTACACGAAAAACCTGCAGCGACGAAGAAGAAGAAGAATAAGTCTTTTCAAATATCTTGACGGCTATTAACTTCGTCGCTTAAGTCGCTGTGCAGAACACAATTATAGGTGTAGATGCATTGGAAGTGCACTCTGCGCAGCGTGTTGATGATCTTGGACCGCCAAGATGTTTGAAAAGACTATTACTTTAAATTGACTTTTTTTTTCGAAATTATCGAACGTATCACACCATATCACAATTACCCCATATACTGTTCTTATTTATTCTCTCAAGTTTAATTTTTCTTTTACTTTTATTGATGACATTTCTTAGTCAGGCAGTTATTCCAACCAAAAAAGACGATCTAATAACAACAGAAAGATATTGATGATTAATTGTCTACTTTTTAACTTCTTAAAAATTCATCTAATTTTCTAAATATTACGTTCGGCTGTTACTGTTACGCATATATACATATAAAATGATGTGTTTTTGTAGGTTTGTCTAGCATACAGAAAAGGGGAAATTTCCGGTAACTTACATTACGAAAACCCACGCGATGACGTAGACGCTGTCCGGGACAGAAGAATCGAAGTCGTACACGAAAATACACCTTTTAAAAGGGGATTTGCAGCTTTGAATAGTTTTTCATATACTGGCCTGATGGCACATGTACTTTTAAAAGGGTATTACAAAGAAAAGGTAAACATTTGGTTTCTTAAAAGAGAAAATTATTCGCTTATAAGGATATGAATATGTACAATTGTGTGTAATTCGAGTTCTGGGATTGGGAATGGTTAATGTTTAAGTTGACTATTGAATGCATTTAACAGATTTAGAAGATTTTTTTCTAAAAATACGGTAGACCAAAACTGTTTTTGGCAAACTATTAACAACAAAGTCAATTGGATCTAAATTGATCAAGATATATGTGTAATTAAAAGCCTCTGATTTTCTTACGCGTAGTATTGTTTAATAAATAACTTCCATTGATTTTCAGAATCACAAGAAATATATATCAAATATACCATACTTGGTGAATGTATCGAGTAGAAATGAGGCTGGCGTTGGTAGGATGCTGGATATTTTGGCGGCGACGCCAATCGATGCCGAATACATTGGTCTTTTGCATAATATCCATAAAATAGAAACACCGGGACATAACGGCCGAGGCTATATTATTCTGAGTATGTTTTACAATGAAACATTATATAGAAGGGCAACTAAGGATAAAATAATTGCCTTTTAATTTAATTCTTGTTACAGGGTCTAATCTTGAAGAGAAAACTTGCGTCTTAAGTAAAAGCGTTCAACTCTATACAGGAATCAAGCCTCCAGTTTGCTTTATGTACAGCGGGATGGGGTCACAATGGTGTGAAATGGGAGCTGATCTCATGAATATACCAATTTTTTCTGCAGCTATAAAAAAGTTTGTAGTTCCCTTTTTATAAAAATTGCAATTATGACTGATTTGATTATGATTTTAAACTATTTCAAAAAATTTTAGATGTCATAAAGTACTTGAACCGAAAGGAGTGAATATAATTGATATTTTGACATTGAAGGATCAAACCATATACGACGATATAATGAATTGTTTTGTTGGGATCACGGCGGTACAAATTGGTCTGACTGACATTCTGCGAGCGTTAGAAATTGTTCCAGATTACATTATTGGTAATTATGGTTACTTTACGACAAATAACCTTATAATCGTTACGGAGATCATTTTTAGGCCACCGTCAATGGCCCCACTAATGGCCAGAAATCTAATAGACTCTTAATAAAATATTTGATATACTTTTTTTGAATACTGACGGGGAAATCAAAATTAGATTGAAATAAAAGACGATGTCTTCATTGTCAGATGATATTGCAGTTGCAGGATGTCCCGTAATGAATTTGTAAAAGTTGGTTGTAACTATGGAATAAAACAAATTTTTGCCAAAGAGGGAAGAGACGTATAATGCGAGTTGGTCGATTACAGAGAACATAATGCACAGTGAAATTGAATTTGGATAACAATAATATTCGATTTGATTTTATAAATTTCGATAACAAAATCTTAATCCGATGACGGTAATCTCAAAGTTAAGCCGTTGCTCTTCATAAAGTGGTAGGCGCATAGCACAACGGCGAATTGGTGCGGACAGAATGGACAATTCTGAAATGGTCTATACATTTATACATTGGGACACACGCACCTTTACATTTATCAAGGGCCCAGAAAAATAAAAAATCAAAAAGGTTGATCAACTCATATTGAGTTGTGAGAGGCTATGATGTTTTTTAAGAATGTTCTAAATATGACTTATTACGATTAGGTTGTTACATAACGCATCTATATACTTATACGTATCCCGCTTATGCCACCTGCCTGTCGCCAACCCTACTTGGGAATATCTTTAAATTAAATAGAATTTTCTCTATGACCACCTCCATATTCTTGACTCACTTCACTTCAATAGATGAGGTAAATCTGGACATTGGAAGTGGCGGTATATTTACATTATCAAGTGTTAGATCATTGTTCGATATTGAGTATTCCGATGATTCGAGAAGTATGGTGTAAGGAGTAGGTACCACGAACAAAAGAGAAATCCGTCCATAATGTAAATATTTTCCGTGTCACAATAACAAATCTATTTTTCACACTTATCCTGTTGTCCGCCGAAAACTCTTCAATGCTAAATGGCCAATCGTTAGCTGGATTGCGGAAGGCTGTAGCATTTGTAGCACTGAAAAGCAAGAAATGTTAACCCATTAGTTGGACCTGTTTCCAATAATTTATACGTTAAAATATATTTTAAAACTTATGAAATTATTAAAGATTTCAGAATTTTGCTTTTATTTGACATAAAATTGTCAAAAATGATACTTTTGAAATAAAAATAACAAATACTGAAATCAATAATTGATATACAAACTACCCTATTACCCAATTTAGACCAAATTATAGATGCTTACAAAATATGATAATAATAATAATAATAAAATACATAGACTTGGCTCACGAGATTACCGCCATGTGGCGTATGAAATCGACTACCATTATTCCGATAGTCGTATCGGTGAATGGACTGATAGCGAAGAGCTTCGACCAACATCTTAAGAAGCTCTCGCTAAACAGTTGGATTAAGGGCCTGATACAAAAGGCAGTTATTTTAGAAACCGCGCGCATAGTTAGGAGGTTCCTGTCTCTGTAGCCCTCACCACTGGTTGTTTGAGTAATGGGATTCCGCAGCCGGTGGTATACTATTTTTTATATAATATATTTTGTTAATTTTTTTTTTATTATAAAATGTATTATATAAATAATAAGATAATAAATGAATAAGAATAATAATAATAATAATAATAATAAACTTTTATTGCCATTGAAATTTACAAACTTTTAAAACACAATGTTTTACAATATACAGTGATGGCAAAAGGGGGTGGCTCAGGTTCGCCAACACCATAAGAATTGGTTCAGTAGTTTCGAAGTTTATCGCGAACATACATCGTGACACGAATTTTATTTATATACGAGTATATGATGATAAGGTGTACTTGCCAATATGGATTTGTCCTTATTAACCTTTAATTAGAACCTTTTATTTTTCACTAATTAAGTTTGATGTATAATTATTAATATATTCAGCGAGTCCTTAAAAATGTTTTAATAAAGTTTTTGGTGTTTCCTCTTTATTCTTTTAGGGCATAGCACTGGCGAGGTAGGCTGCGCATACGCCGACGGTTGCCTGACGCTGGAAGAGACGATCCTGTCGGCATACTGTCGCGGCTTAGCCTCGAAGCAAACTGAAGTTATACGCGGAGCAATGGCAGCCGTGGGCATGGGATACGATGACGTAATTCAATCTCTTTTTATTTAAGACTATGCTAAACGAGCAAGCGATTCATTTGATGATTCCGATATCCAAGTAATAAATCAGTGTCTGCAATTAGTATTTGGTGACAAATGCGTTGCATACCTTTGATGGAGAGAGGCGAGAACGAACCAAAACATGGATATTTCTCCTTTCATTCGCAATTAAATCCACTTCTATATCTATCCTATTCTTCGGTACTTTTAAGAACATAATGATGAATTGTACCTGTTTCGTGTGTAGTATCTCATATACACCTCTTTTTGATATGTTTACGTGCGTTATAAACAATTTTGAATATTGTTTGAGATAATTTATTCACTTTCAGTTAAAAAGGATTTGTCCTGCCGACATAGAGATAGCGTGTCACAACAGCGCCGGATCCTCCACTATATCGGGACCTGTTGATATACTGAAAGATTTCGTTGCTTTGTTGACAAGTCGCGGCATCTTTGCAAAAGAAGTTCCTTGTGGCAATATTGCTTATCACTCTAAATATGTGGCTGCTGTTGGTAATTATTCAAAATTATATTTATCACAGTTAGCTATTGCCCTCCATTTCGTCTCCCAAATCTATTCGTCGTTTTGTTTGTCGCTACCTTTTAATCATGTTACCTTTCACACATACCAGGGCCACCCTTATTCGAAGCTTTAAAAGAGGTTTTAAAGAATCCGAAGAAAAGAACCTCTAAATGGTTATCTACCTCGTTTTTGAAAACCAGATGGGATGAAGATATAGCTAAATTCTCATCAGCGGAATACTTCACCAATAATCTGATGGTTTGTTATGATTTACTACTAGTTTTTGCCCAAAATTACATTTTAGCTTTATTCTAAAGCTTAATTCTAAAACTAGGTAAGTATTCTATTGCGGAAATGATAAGTAGCAAGAAATTAACCCTATTTACGTTTTACAGAGTCCAGTATACTTTGAAGAAACAAGCAAATTAATACCGAACAACGCAGTGGTGATTGAAATAGCCCCCCACGGGCTACTGCAGGCGATAGTGAAACGATCTCATAAATCGTGTGAACACGTTCCTTTGGCGAGGCGTGGACATGAGAACCCCACTAATTTTCTACTTGACGCCATTGGACGGTATGATTTATTTTAACGAAACCAGCCCTCAAGCAATCTTGTTTTTATTCTATCCCATATAAAAACCCCACTTGTTACTTATCATTCTGACCTCTTCAAAGAAACCACATGACACGCACTACCTTACAAGAAAAAGAATTAAAATAACTAGAAGATTAGTAGATTTTGAGTTTAACTGCAAATGGCGTTGCCAAAATTAAGGACTTTTTTGCTTTCATCGCTTACTTACGCTAAACTATAGGACCTACATAAAAATGTATCAACGAATTGCAACTCTTTAAATGTGCTAACTTTCTGTAGAGTTTAGAGGGTTTTCACGACATTATTTTGTTACTTTTTAGTGCATTTTGTTTGAGATTGTTTTTTTATGAAGTCGGCTTTTTTTTAAATCGGTTAAAAAGTTGTTATATATTTACTTTAGGTAAAAATAAAATGTTTTTTTTTTAAATTCCAGATTATATCAAAGTGGTCTGAACCCGCAAATACACGAGTTGTATCCTAAAATAGAGTATCCAGTCGCCACCGATACTCCGCTGCTCTCAAATCTTGTGGGCTGGGAGCACAGCGAAAATTGGTACAAACTTAATAAGTGCCTTGTTTTTATGTGTTAGCCAGCGTACCTATCTATCCTACCTACCTATCACATTTTCTCTTGTACTACAAGAAGAGTCCAAGTATTTCTTTCTCTTATACGACATAAATAAACTACTCAAATAGATTGATGGCTGGATCCAATTAATTCTCAATCTTAACAATCCATCAAAAGCCATGGTGCTTATTTATACCTAAAACATGTTTCCATTGAATTACTTTAAACGTGCATTATCTTATTTTAGGCCAATTTTTATTGAAGCAAAGAAGATTCGAAAACAAGGTCAAATTTGTAACTATTTTATAACGCTTTATGGTGACGAAAACAAGTTTATAAATGGATACACTAGAAATGGTAATTCAATTTACTCAATTTAATATTTTGGATGGATTTTCTTTCAAAACTGACACATTGTTTTTATTCTAGGTGTGAATGTAATCCCGGAAGCTCTACTCTTAGTTCTCACTTGGAAAACATTAGCTATGGCAAGAAATGTTGATCATAACCAAATGTCCGTTAAGTTCAATAATGTATACTTTAACCACGAAGTATCATTCGAAGAAAACAAATTGGCTAAGATAACAGTTTCTATTAACAAAGGCGATTATAAATTTGAAGTAAGTAATTAGTGGCTGACAGTGTCACAGACTTTTTGATATAAGAGAAAAGATGTAAAATAATTTGCAGGATATATTTATAATCTACCTTCGATCTCTAGCTTAAAAACATAATCATTTAAGAATTTTTACAGTGGTAGACGCCACAAGAACATTAAAGTAGAACAACATCTGTTGTACGAATTGGCTGGCTTAGAAATGGAAAGGCTAAAGTAGATGCAATTCTGCGTTTCGTCTGATGAGTGTGCGTGCCGGAGGTTTAATATATTCCCTTCCCACCCTATTATTATAAGGGAAGTATGGGAAGGGGAAGTGGATTTGACGGAGGAGGGAACGCATAGGAAGCATAAATATTTTCTTTCTATGCGTCCCCTCCTCCCTCAATTAAAGGTAGACAAAGCACTTGTAATTTCGGTGTCTATGAGCAGCGGTTGCTTCGCTATCTCTGTGAATTCTGGTGGTTGAGAATTGCAATTATTTCGTACGTACTTTTTATCCATTTCTTATCAACAGCCTCCTTAGCCAAAAAATCAAAATAATGAAAAAGTAATTAAAGCCTATTATTTCAATATTTAGGTAACAAACTATGACACAGTTGTTGTAACTGGACACATAACGGATGAGTCTCCAACTAATAAATGCAACTTTGAACCAAATAACGAAAACTCTGAAGATGATATTTTTTTAACCTCTGATGAAATATACCGGCTGTTGGGTTTTAGAGGATATTCCTTTAAGTAAGTTTACTACAAAACTTTACGTTTTAGTTAATTGTTTTTTATGAAAGGAGTACAAAAAATGCTTCGATCAACGCGATTTGCAAAAATTCACATCTATGTATGTCAACATATCAAAATAATAAGTTTTAGTTGCTATAGTAATCCATAGGTAACTTACATTTAAATCAAAAAGGTTTTAAAATCGAATATTAGATAAATCATTGGCTGCTGCACGAATGTGTCGGCTCGCCTGGTGCAATACCACGACCGCACAGAAAACAGGCGTCAAGTGGAAGTAATATTGCGTTTAGTTCGATAAGCTTGTTTGTATTCCGGGAGCTAGTCTAATTCCATTATTCCACACACTTTTGAACTAAGGAGAGCTAAGTAGTAGTAGATTTAGCGGGAGAGGGTCTGTATAGGAAAAGAAAATATCCTTTTTTTGTGAATCCTCTCCTCTGGTAGTAAGGCAACGCATCTGCATACTTCGAACTTATCGCCGATGTCAATGGCAACAGTAATCTTGCTATTTTAGCGATTTAAGGTGGCTCCTCGCTCGTTTGTCATGTTATACCATGATTAGAAAAAAAAACTAATTACACTATTTATAACTCAAGATCAGTCGAACTGATTTAGCTGAAAATTGATGGGGAGGTAGCTTAGAACTAGGAGACGGACATAGGAACCTTTTTATCTTGTCTGCATTTTTTTTATTCCGCGGACGGAGTCGCGCGTAAAAGCTAGTTTATAATATAAGAAAGACAATAACATAACAGCAAAAAAGATAGTCTAAATATTTGTTTGCATTTCAGTAAGGAATTCCAAACGATCCGTTCTGCAGATATGTCTATTAACAAAGCCACAGTCGAATGGACTGGTGACTGGATTTCATACATCGATGCACTCATTCAACTGAACATTATAAAACGAAACCACAATGGAATATCTACACCTAAATTAATTCGAGAGTTAATCATCGATGTCAATGAACACGTTTCTGCCAATGACCAAAGCAAAAAAATCGAATACGAGGCTAGAATTTTTGACCTCTATAATACAGTAAGGTTAGTATAGTTAATTATATAAGATTTATTAAGTACTGTTAGCAATTTCAAGTTAATTTCGTCAGCGTGGAATTAAAAAAACCAGCTGAAGTTACTCCCGCATATTATACAAAGTATCTTCCAACAAAATTCCCATAGAAATTTCCATAAAAATTTCCAAAATTCCCATAACCTTTTTAGCTGACTTCAAAAAGAAGGAGGTTATCAATTCGACTTTATTTTATTTTATACAACAAAACATTTTTTACCAATACTTAAAATAATCTTAGAACTATTATAGCTGAATATGAATTGGTCTTTAACTATACATATTAAGGTTCTCAACCCCCACAAAAATTTTGATCCGTCACTTGAGATACAGCCTACATATAATAAATACATCAACGTGGCATATATCCATCGTCTATGGATGTCTCACAATAACCATGTTATTCTGAAGAAACGTCGTGTGTGTAGTGATTAGAGTAGCCTATGTGTTCTTCCAGACTGTGTTCTACAACTATACCAAATTTTACAGCCGTTCTGCAGATTGTACAAACATCCATGCATCCATCCATCCATCTAAAAATTCGCATTTATAATATTAGTAACATTTAATTTTCAGGTGCGGTGGTGTGACTATTAAAGACATGGTATTTTCTGACAGAGCTGTAGTTCACACACAAGTACCTAGTGTTTTGTTAGTTAGAAAAAATTCGCCCCAGGTTTTGGAGGAGTTTTCAGGAGATGACATTATATCGGTTAGTTAAAAGAAATAGTAATAATCAGATAAAATTAAAAATATGTTGATAACTTGTTAAACGAATAAGTGATTATTAGAAGTGTAGCATAGTAAAATTGATTCATCATCATCATCATCAGCTCACTATACGTCCCCACCGAGGGGCTCGGAGCCTACCCCAATTTAGGGGTGACTTAAGTTCAAGTTAGTTGACTTCACACATATCATTGAATTTCTTCTCAGATATGTGCAGGTTGCATCACGATGTTTTCCTTCACCGTAAGAACGTCGGATAAATGTACATATGTAAATCGAAAATCGAAAAACACATTGGTACATGGCGGGATTCGAACCCAAGACCTGCAGATTGCAAGTCAAGTGCTTAACCCCTGAGCCACCGACGCTCTTAAAGTGAAAAGTAAAAATGATTGATACGCTTTAAAATCATGTAACAAAGGATTATTAAGCGATATCAGACGATGCAACGGTGTGTCCATTTCCTATCTACTTCTTTGGATTTTAATACTAAATAAAGGTTCGTTTGATCAGGGTCAATGGGGCAGTCATTACTACACGCCTGTTTCCTCACACGACGAAGTTGAAGAATTTAAAGTAACTTTGAAGAATCCAAAAGATTTAGAAAGTGTTAGTTTTGAGGAAATTGCTACTCCGAAATCCCTAACCAATAAAATTATAAAGGTACGTTTATGGGTCTAGTAGCGGAATTAAAATAAGTATTATTAAGAGATATTTTTAGACTGTTTATTTCATGTTTTTTGTTATAAAACTAGTCAAATTCTTTCATTTGATACTAATCCTATAGTTTAATGCTAGAAATGTGACATCTATCTTTTGTGGACTCTTGGATTTATTCATAGTGTGATATAACCCAATAAGTATAATTAAGTATTAACATAATTCCCTACGGTACTAAGAGCATCCGAAGCTGTCTTGTAAGTATGTATGAATGAATGTAGAAGAAGCGAGTGAGGTGTGTTAGTTCTGCGTCAAATGGAAGTCCGTGGTCTCTGCCTACCCCTCTGAGTTGTTTGTACTGTACTTAACTAGTTGTGCTAATTAATTTGATACCCATGATGGGGTGGTTATACAAACATATATCATCCGCGATTTTATTTATGGTGCTAGCTATCTCAAGTCGTTTCATTTCATACCTAAATGTTGGGGGGAAGGGTTTGTGCAAAAATATGTAGTCCACCATTTTATAGGGGCAGCATTGATTGTGGTAAATCAATGAGGGGCAGCCATTTTAGATTTACAATGACATTGAATTCAAGAATTGTTTTTTAAAAATAACTAAAGGTTGCCACATAAAAAAAATACATTTACCGGAAGTTGATCTAACTTATGTTACAAGATTGAAAAGCTATCTGGAAGAAGAAGCTGATAATAGAATTTAAAAATAGCGAATACTTACGAAACTTAGTTAATACATTTTTTTGTCTAGGTCTGTTACGCTGGAGTATCACAAAGAGATTACCAACAATCTATGTTTGGGACAAAATTGGATTTGGGTATGGACTTTAGCGGGAAAGATTTCAAGTAAGTCGTCTTATATCTTTGAAATGATATGAATAAATATGTAATATGTACTAAGATAAATGTCGGAATGCAAAATAAAAAAATACTTCTTTTTTCGTTTGGTTTGGTAAGTTCTTGTTTTATCTAAATATTTGTATATTTTCTGTTTGTCAGCGGCGAGCAGGTGATGGGCCTGTTGGCGCAGGGGTCGCTGTCGAGTAGCGTGGCTCCAGACCCAGAACTAGTGTGGCCGGTGCCACGCCACTGGACCCTGCAGGAGGCTGCCACCGTGCCCCTGCCCTATGTGCATGCATACTATGTAGTCAGTATTCATTCGTCATTTTGTTCCTTATGCGCGGTTTTTAAGAATACTTTTCATGGGACTACTCCTGCGAGTTTAACTATAGTGAAGAACTCATTCATATTAAGTTTGCTATTTTTTCAGCTCAGTAAAGCAAATTTGATAAATGGAGATCGAGTGTTGATCATCGGCGGGGCGGGGGCGTTGGGCCAAGCGCTTATCTCTGTTTGCCTGTCGCTCGGCTGCATCGTCTATACAACTGTTAGCACTTTGCGTAAGAAAGAAGCCTTACTCAAGCTATTCTCAAATCTTAAAGGTAAGGAGAAATTCATGAAAAATTTACTAAAAATCTAATGAAAGTTGAACTATGTTATAAAAGATTACGATAGAAGCTGAGTTGTGCAATTATCTATGTTCGCAGTAAAAATTTGTAGATTTATTCTCTCTTCTCTTTGCCGCTCTAATTCTCAGAAGAAATCTTTCTTGTTTTCATCAATTATCTAAACCTCGCCAACATCATTGGAATGAAAAATCTAGTACCGAAGATGTTAGTGACTGCCTTAAATTTACAAAACTGTCTCTAATCAGCTGCCTTATTTATTAATTTCAACAATAACACATTTATTTTAACATAATAGTTTAATATTATATATTTTCAGAAAACAATGTAATATGTGAGCTGAATGATGAAGTTCTATATGATCATATAGTGACACAAACTGACAATCAGCTTTGCAAAGTAGTTGTTAGCTGCGCATCGGGCAGGTTGCGCGAGGCAAGTTCTTGTTCTTAGTCATCTCGTAGTTAAGCTTTAGAGCCTGTGGCTGTTGATAATATAGATGAAAAATGTATGTGAAAAAAGTAAAGCGTGGATTTTTTAAGGACAATAAAAGGCGAAGGAAACAATAGCTTATTGCAATAAATAACTCACTATAATCTCAACTTTGGTAAATTATATAAATTTAAATGCAGGTAGCAATGAAATGCGTTGGTTTTACGGGAACGTTCTTGGACGTCAATCAGAAAGACATGGAATCGAATAAGTCCTTCGGGATGAGCTTCATGTGGCAATGCAGGACTTATAAAATTGTCGATTTATTCAGTCTATTTGAGAGAAATAATAATATGGAGAAACAGGTATGCGACATTAACATATTGGATTTAAATGATAGGAAAAAAACGTCGTCATCTATGTATGTCGTTATGACATAAGGGCGCAATTGTATTAGTTACTAATATAAAAAACGGTTCTCACATGCGTGAACAGGAAATCTTTCGCATTAGGCATGCCGACTAATGAAACTATGCCTTTATAATTTATCTTCTTCATTTTACTTGAAACTTTTACGGAATCGATGACACCTTCTATATCTGTCTTCATTTATAGATCATTTTTTACTACCAATTTTACATATCATAATGTTTTCAATCTATAATAATCTGTTTCCCTAATTAGTTACCATTCATATCTGAACCGTACTTTATTCCTTTTTTCGATTTCAGTTTTATTCCAAATTCACGTTTAAAACCCTCCTTGTTTTAATAAATAGCAATGGACTTACTTAGTGTTTTTAATTCTATTTTATTGCAGGCGCTTCAATTCATAGTTGCTGAAGGAATTGCGAACGGAGTCGTGAAGCCGTTACCTTCAATAACATATGACATTGAAGAAGTGCCAAGGGCGCTTAAGTTGCTCTCATCGAGGAATAACATAGGAAGAGTTTTAATAAAAATGGACTTGCCACCTAAAAAAAATTTAGTTCCCCGGTAAGTAAACAGTAAAGGAAAATTAATATATTAATTCAAATAATTATTATTTTACATTAATTCATATTTTATGAAAAAAGAACGATTGTAGTTAATTAGATATAACTTTCCGTATTTCAGAATCACTTGTTCTTCGACAGCAACATATTTAGTTGTTTGCACAGAAGTTGTGCTAAGTTTAGAATTGATAGAACTCTTAATTTCTCGCGGTGCCAGAAATATTATAGTTCTATGGGATGGATCTGCAAAAGCTTACTTTCTGTACAAAATAAGGTGAGCTTAATCATATACTACGTATAGAAAAATCTTTGATGGAACAAAAACTAAACTATAAAGAACTAAAGAGTAAGCTTACTATCTCGACTATCAAGGCACAGCCAAATCTACTATGCCTGGAGACTTGAAATTTTGCAAAGAGCACTATAAATAACAAAAGGGTTTTACGAAATTTTATTCAATTTTACGAAAAGCCTTAAGTGCAGATACAAAGTTTGTATGCAGCAACGTTATTTCTTCAAATTTGTCCTGTAAGGTCTAAAAAGGGGGGCTAAAGATGGTATTAGAATTTTTTTTCAAAGCGTGAGCACTATAAATTCATCTCCTAAAGGTCTAAAATGGAGGTTAAAAGTTTGTATGTAGCAATGTTATTTATTCAATAGAATAATCTGAAAATTGACAAACACTTTTCATTAAAAATAAGCAATTACGTGTATCATGCTTTTTTCAAATATGTCTAGTAAAGGTATAAAAAGGGGGATGAAAATTTGTTTCGAACTTTATGCGGACGAAGTCGCGGCAAACAGATAGTAAATATATAAATTCCTTACAGATATTTTGAGAAATCATATTCATCAGTAAATATAGTTATTAAAAATGTAATAAATGATAAGGAATGTACTAATGCAATAAAGGAAGCAGAAAAGGTCGGTTCACTCGAAGGCGTCTTCTTAATAGTTGGCAAAGATGTAAAGCAATGTGATGATGTATCAGAAGAACAAATACTTTTGACAAGAAACAAAACTCTCATGTCAATGATTTCTAGCTTAGACTTCGCTACAAGATCTCTTAGCCAGAATTTAAGGTAAGTATGCCATAACACTATTTGATTGATTAAAATAAATTAGTTAGTATATGATTTTTTATTGTTTTAGATACTTTGTTATAGTCAGTGAATCGTCCCGAAATATTTATGATAAAGAAATTTATTTAAAAGCTGAAAATATATGTAAAGAGCGTCAAACTATTGGTCTTCCGGGATTGGCTTTTGAAGCTGAAATTTCAAATGAGGTAAATCGTTTTACCAATTCATGATATGTTCAATGAATCTTATTTATATACAAGTTATCTCTTCATTTATAGTTGTCTAAATACTTCAACTCGAAGGACAATATAGTGGCTGAAATAATACCCGAGGTGCTCAGTGCATTGGAAAGAAGTTTGAATCTTAATTACCATTACATTAAAGCTGTTATAGGACCTTGTAACGAAACAGGTTCCCTGGAAACTGAACGAAAGGAATTTGGTAAAACCAATTTGATAATCTTCATCGTGAAAGCCTAAAGACAGACAGTTCCACATATTTCCACTTCCAATTTTCGTAAAAGTTTATTGTTTAATTTAATTTAATTACTCTGTTACTATTAGAGTAATAACTCAAGTGTATACTCTAACGTTTTTACTTTGATCAAATGTACCATATCATATTCATCATGTAAGAATTTGTAATAATATCAGTTTTAATGAATTTTTAATGCCTTCCACAGATCCCAAAACTACAACCGTTGATCCAAAAATAGTTGACGGAAGTGAAAGAAGAGTAAAAGGAAAGGATCTTTCTGAGTTCAGGTATGATACGGAAACTAAGGCATGTGGCGTTTGTTAATATCGCCTTACAATTGAGTTTTTGAAATTTTTTTTTCTTTGAAAAATGGAAAGATCATATATAAGTTTTATACCAAAACAATTTTTTTTTTTTTTTCACAATAATTAAAAAGTTACATCAAAATAAAAATTAATTTTTTGAATCCAGTACCGAAGAAGCGCCGACAACTCTCGAAAAAATCCGAGCGCGTGTGACGTCATAATGTTATTTTTTACTCATAGTAGTATACAGAGATAATAAGTACAGCTTTGATTTATTTCATTCTGTCATTGTTAAATACTCAAAAATATATAAAAAATGTCAAATCTCAAAAGTTACCGCTTTTGTTTTGTACCATTATGTACAAATACTACAAAGACAACTCCTGAAAAAAATGTTTTTAAATGTTCCTCAAGACGAGAAACTTCGAAAAAAATGGTTTCAAGCAGTGCTACGAGATAATCCTTAAACAAAATCGAACTTTTTTGTTGTGAAGATCACCTTGATATAAGTATTTAATCATATTTTATTTGTTATTTTTTATGTAAATGTTTAAAGTAAATAATTAAAGTTCGGTCAATTAAGTTTTTTGACTGGGCTTCAAATCATAACCTTTAAAATCACAGCTTTAGAAAAATCTACCGATTATCTAAACTGCTTAAATAATAAATTCATAAATCGTTATCTAATAACTAGAATTCAGTTCTATATTTTTATAATTTCGTAACGTTTTAGGTTACGCATTGAACTATATTAATATTTGTAAAGTAAATTTTAGAGTTTTATTTCCTTATTATAAAAACATTTAAATATTGGTGATTAGCTTTTATAAATCCTGTCTTCACGCAAAATACGCGCTTGTCGTGGAGTTGTGGAAAACTGAGCCCCTACAACTAACTTATAAATCCTGTATCATACATAGCTGCACGAAATCAAATTTAACAAATCGTTTTTAATAGTAAATTTACAATGTTTTTGTCAAGTTACGTATAATAGCTATAAACGCTGCACTGTTATGAAATTGCTATAACATTATGACGTCACAAGTTTGGTGGCCAATCGTGGTGCGTTCACAGTCACATGATGTTTCTTTAAGTTTTATTAATTTTTAATCGCTTATAATTAATTGAAAAAAAAAAACGTTTTTCACGTCACGTATCAATAAAATTAATAATTAAGTTTTAAAATATATAAAAAAATATGTTTTTTTCAAAATCCCAAATGTTGGGCGACAAAGTTGATTTTGGTAACTGTAAAATATAAAGTTACTCCTTACGATAAAAATTCCTTGAGAGCTTGATAGATTTTCACTTTACGCTGGAACTGAGAATAATTAAGTTCATATTCAAAAAACGAACATAATTTTTTTTTATTTGTAATAATTCGTCTGAATTAAAATTAACAATGCCACTTTATATTTTAGTTTCACTAACGGCAATGGAGATTCTATGGCAGAGAAAAACAATGGCTTTGGAGTATTTTACTCTTATATTGAGTCTGACGTAAATGAAATTACGGCCCATGCTCTAGTTCGAATGTCAACCAAAGCCTATGAATATTTTGAGGTATGCTTTTTAAATAAGTCATTGTCAACTTAGATGAAAATAGACCAGGGTAGAAGCTATTAAAAATAATAAAAAGTGTAAAAAATAATAGTAGGATGAAACCCATTAGAAAAGGAGGGGAATATTATAAAAATGAAAGGAAAAATAAATTACGGGGTTGGGGTTTAAGGGTAGAAAATGGTTTATCTCGAATTACGACAAAACTGAAAGTCCTATGTAAAGAAGTCAAATGGCAAAGTTGTAGGTAATAAAAAGATCTACAACTTTTGTTTTACACTTTTTTCACATAACCTCAAAATGTATGTGAAAAATTCAAAAAACCAAGTTTTTAGTGTTTTATTTTTGTCTTTTACAAAAATTTTGTGTTTTTGGTGGAAATTTGGTGAAAACTTACCTTTTTAATGCTATAATTTATATGATTAGAAATATTTATTTGTTCACCTTATTTTGAATTTATATCGAAAAAGCACCCCAATTTTCAATCGAAAATTCACCCATCAAAATATCAGCTTTTTTCAAAAAGTTGATATGCTTTCTGTTAGTTGAAATCTCTACTTTTCGATGGTGAAAAAAAAATATTGTACCATAGTAAATCTTCTCAGAAAATGCAAAAAATCGAAAAAACTCGAATTAGAATTTTTTTTTTATTATTACACACAATTTCGAGCTATTTATTCAAATTTACACTTTAATTACTCGAAAAACGTAAGATTACATATTACATTGATAAAAAAATTGCAAATCAAAATATACTACTATATAATTAACAAACAAATATATTTGAAATATATATGAAAATCGGACAAAAATAGTTTTAAAAATAAATTTACTATATATATTTTTTACATATTTATATAGATTTTTAATATATTTTTAATGTATTTTGAAATATTTTTTTTATGGGAGTAACTAAATTTGTTTGTGCAAAATTAAGGAGATTATTATTTTTTAAAGTAAGTAAAAGTGTAAATACAAAAGTTTTAGATCTTTTTATTACCAACAACTTTGCCATTTAACTTCTTTCCATAGGACTTTTAGGTTTGCCGGAAATCGAGATAAACCGTTTTTTACCCTTAAAAACTAAGTTATTTTTCCTTTCATTTTTAGAATATTCCGCTCCATTTCTAGTGGGTTTCATCCTACTATTATTTTTTTTTTGGTTTTAAAAATTATCGATCCTGGTCTAAAAAGGCAATGTGTTGAAATAAAATGCTTTTCTAATGAAACGAAATAAACCCTTTGCCAGAAATTGAAAGAAAAAATTTCTTAGCGCATATTTTAAGATGCGATATTTAATTTGAAGAAGTCAAATTAGTAAGTGATATTAATATTGCTGTTTTTTTATAACAGAACAAGTTTGAAATAGATCCAAGTGTGACGCATCTGATACTTATCCCTGGCTTCGAAGGTCATCACAAAATATTCAAGGATCTCTGCGAGCCGTTGAAATTAAGAGCCGTCGCTATGAAATTGGACACGGATTTAAACAGTTCCAGTATTCAAAATATGGCATTAAATATATATAAGGTAATCTTAGCTTTAAAATAAACAAAGGAATATTATCAATTTCAACATTTATATTTTTATGACCACTTTTTTCATGCTGTATAACTTTTTTAAAATAATATAAGAAATATGTATCTTTCAGACACTTTCAAGAAATCTTAACTTTAAGAAGACATTTTACTTGTTGGGATATTCTTTTGGAGTGAATGTGGCTCTGGAATTAGCAGCTTTAATAGAGAAGCAAGGTATTGGTGTTACATTTATATTTCGTGATAAAATTTATGATTTTTTTTCATTAAATTCAATGTATTTAATCGTGCAGGTGAGCGCGGTATCGTCTTCTGCTT
Organism: Papilio machaon; assembly: GCF_912999745.1. Lineage (NCBI taxonomy): Eukaryota > Metazoa > Arthropoda > Insecta > Lepidoptera > Papilionidae > Papilio > Papilio machaon. The sequence goes on along the minus strand of NC_060001.1, from coordinate 7,218,080 downwards.
GGACAGCAGCCCCGATGCCTTAAAGCATCTGATGAAGACTTACGCCGGTGATTTATCGAATACCAATCTGCAAAATGTAATCGCAGCTCGTATGTTTCATCTGACGACTGGATTAAATAGTGAAGAGTTTTTGAAGGAATTGGAGACTATTGAGAGCTGGGACAAGAAGATTGACGCCTTCATCCGACGTGTTAAAGGACTAGTTCCCTATTCACATGAATATATGAGATCTTTGTTGGAAATTACATATAATAGAGTTATTTCGGCGAGGGAATATCAACCGAACCTTAAATTAAAATCAGAATTGGTTCTTATTAAGTCAACTACTTCTGCCGAATTCGTAAATCTACCTGACGATTATAATTTGGGAAAGTACTCAGAGAGTCCAGTCAAAGTTTATGACATTGATGGGGACCACGCCTCGGTCCCGTACGATATCAGAGTATCGACAATTATAAATGACTCGCTCGAAGCAAAACTGTTGAATGAATTCAATAAGACAAACACATGTGAGACATATTTGATGAAAGATTGATTTTCTTCACAAGTTAAATATGTATCTGAATGCAAGAACATTATTTATAACTTATGTTCTTTTGTATTGTTTAATTAAAAAATATGGTTTTGGATTGCACTTATGCAAACTTAATATACGAAAGTAATAAAAGTAGATTATTTTTATGGAATCAGTGCTTTTATTTGTGGTTTTATATTATAGGTATACCTATAACTATCTGCTATTAAATGATAGCATATTAAAAAAATAATTAAACTACTTTTTTATGCAAACTATGAGGTAGCCAGACCCGAAGTGGGAAATACTGGTGTAATTATTATATAAATTACAACATAATACTGTAATAATGGAAAAGTTTGCAGCATCATTAGCTATTCTATACAAATGACCCGCTCAATAGGTGCAATACCATAACCACACAGTAGACAGGCATTACGTGGAAGAAATGATTCTTGCGTTTTGTCTCATGTACTCGTATGTATGTACCGGTGGGTAATTTCTAATAGGAAAGGCCGGGTAAGGGAAGAGTTTTAGGACATCATTTATCACATCAATAATGGTAATAAGCATAAGCTTAAAAGAAAATTGCTCAATAGTATGAAGAAAAAAAAGCATGAAATCCAACACCATTTAATTTTGAGTCTGTCATGTCATGTCTATATCTTAGTGGTACCTAAGGTCTATGTAATTATTTTCAAGCTTTTCGTGCATATTTCTATTTAATAAAATAATATATAATAATATTACTTACAAGTAATTTATCTAACATAAAATATACACACCGGCACAATTAGCGGAACACAAAAAAAAGCAGGATTTTAAAATCTTTTACTTGAGGAACTGGCCAGTTATGATTTTTTTTTAATTTATTGTCAAATTTGATAATAGAAAATTAGATGACATACATTTTTTTCATTAATTTTTTTATTTTCCCGAACAATACGTTTTGTCAACTTGTTCGAGTAATAACTACGTAATTGTAATTTTTTTGAAAAATTGCACTTAATGGTTTTTTATAAATTTGTTATTCTATAGGCAATTTTGTTTATTAAAAGCTCTTTATTATGCCTGACTTAACATCACTGGAAATCATTAGGGCTGATGAAATGAGAAGAAATGGCCATACCTACAGATCGATTGCCTCAAAGCTTCGTCGACCAGTATCAACGATTCATCGCAGCATCCAGCGATGCAGATCGTCTAATTCTCTTGTGAGGAGGAGGGGTCAAGGTAGAAAAAGATGTACATCGAGGCGAGATGACAGTTTTTTACAACTTGGAGTTCGTAGGAATACGCGATTAACGGCTGTACAAGCTCGAAATGAACTGGAAGACGTTCGAGGAGTACGAGTAAGTGAGCGTACAGTACGCAGGAGTTTTGAAGAAGTTGGTTTAGGGTCGTATATACCTGCCAAAGGCCCAAAACTTGAGAGACGTCACCGCGTAAACCGATTAAGCTATGCGCGAGGACATCGTCATTGGATTTGAACGAATGGCAGCAGGTTCTCTTTACTGATGAGTGCAGAGTTCTTTTAAAACAGATCGATGGGAGACAGCGAATATGGAGACGAAAAGGAGAACGCCACATACAGTCTAATTTTGAACACACAGTGGCTTATGCTGGCGGCTCGATTATGGTTTGGGGAGGGATATGTTTGGGAGCTCGCACGGAGTTAGTGATAGTCACAGGAGGGACCATGACAGCAGATCGATACATCAGAGACATATTAGAAGAACATATTGTACCATTTGCCCCATTTATTGGTGACGACTTTATTCTAATGCAAGATAATGCTCGTGCTCATAGTGCACAATCGGTACAGGCATATCTTAGCCACGTAGGTATACCGGTGATGCAGTGGCCAGCAAATTCCCCCGATATGAATCCGATAGAGCATGTCTGGGACTTGCTAAAAAGAAGGGTTGAATCCAGAATGCCACCCCCCAACAATCTGAATGAACTTGGAAACGCATTACTTGAGGAGTGGGAGCGGTTGCCTCAAGAAATCATCGATAACATAATCTGTAGCATGCCCAGACGAATGGAAACCGTAATCAGAGCAAGAGGGGGAAACACTCGTTATTAATTTTGCTTTAATTTTATTGTTAAATCATTTAATGCTTACTTTTTTATTTTTTTGTAATGGTTCATAATCATCTAAAAAATTGACTTATTTCAAATTTCTTTATTTTTCAATAAAAAAATGACGAAGACTTTCCAAAGTCGTTGTTAAAAGATGTGAATCAATTTGTTATTTTGTATCTAATTACATTTTCGTCAAATATATGCGTTATTATCTCATAGTCTCACTTTTTTTTCTGTTCCGCTAATTGTGCCGGTGTGTATAGTTGATTTTTTTACTTTCACCCGACTGACAACGAGGGTTAGTTTAGGGTTAGATTAGTATTTCGCACATTTAAAAAAATTGTTTTTTACATTCCATTTTTACGGCCTAAAGCCTAAGCTGTTACTAGATACCTACGCCACCGAGTAAGTAAAGCATTTGTATCATTTGTATTGTATAGATTAATTCATATTTTGATTTTAAATTATAGTGTCTCATTTGTAGTTATAAGGATTTTGGGTGCAGTTTTTCGCCACTAAACTGCTCTTGCAGTTTCGCGAAATTATGGTATTGCAATTAAAGATGTACTGCTTAAATAAATAAATAAAATAAATAAATAAACAACTGTACCGATTTTGACAAGTGATCCTGTCAAGTGAGGACAGATAAGTCAGTCCCCGTACGACGCTTATTTAACATCGACCGGTAATTTTAATTAGTCGTTAGCCCGTATGCGGGGACTCTAATGAAATGTTGTCCTTACCCTTAACAGCCTATTGAGGATAGATAAATTTTGTTCAATTTACTAAATTCATTAAATTTAAAAAATTTGGTTACATGAAATTAATTTCTTAAAAGAATGCATTTGCTAGACCTTTGACTCGTTTCAGGTTAAAAAGGTTTTTTGACGTCAATATCAAAATAAATATCGTAAATAATATTTCCTTCGCACTATAACAGAGATTCTCAAACTTTTTATAAAAACACTTTAAAAAAATTACTCGTATTAGGGAAACCTCTGTTCCACTTATTTACCGTCAGAGTACACCTCCGTGTACACACGTGTCTGACTTGAAGTGGCCACATGGACGACCAATCAAAAATATCGATGCATGATGAGGCTCAACGGATTTTTTAAATTGCTTCTTTCCCAAAGTTTAATCAAAATCGGTCTAGCCGTTTTGGAGACTACTGAAATAACCTCGATTTGCGGACAGACAGACAGAAAAAATTTTGAAAATTGTTTGCATCATAAATATGTACATACATCGAGTATTACCTTTTAACATTGCATACAATATAATATGCAGACACTTTATATTGTATTCATTTTGACCTATTATGTTTTATTATTAATTATTTAGTATATACACTGAAATGACATTGTCAATTGAATGAATTATGCAGGTTGAACACCTATCAAATTCATTATTTGTAACAATACTGGAAGTTATTCTGCAATTTTATTGAAAAATACTTTCAGATATTAAATATGAGAGCCATAGACTTTAAATTTTGCATAAAGGTTTCCGTAACTTAGTGGGCGAGCACTGTAAAAAGATTTTTTAATAATCTCTCCCTAAAGGTCTGTCACAGGGGCAAAACTTTGTAGGAAGAATTAGTTTTCTTTGGAGTATTTTAATTTCAATTTGAAAATATATATTTTTTTAATTTATCCTTCAAAGGTGAAGCAAGCAGGAGGGAATAAATGTTATTCGGGAGATAGATATTTTGCCTTCGGCCTGAATAATTTGAAAATGTACGCATACAGTTTTCAATGAAAAATTATTGCTTTTTATTAAAGTAAGTTACTTGAAAATTCATCCTTGTCGTGGTTGAAGTTTCATGCAACAACTTTACATAATACCCAATTTTTTGTCAGGATTACCCTTATTGTAATTAAAATATGAAAAGAAACAAACAAACAAAGTGTATAAAAGAACACCTAACGGACGGAGTTTATTAATCGTACTGTGTTGTTCCGATTTTACTTCTTCTACTGAAATGCATATCGATGTTGGAAGAACTGGTGATGGGCGTGGGATACCAACTGGTGATGGGCGTGAGATACCATCTATTGATGGGCGAGAGAAGCCGACTGATGATGGGCGTGGGATGCCGATCGGTGATGAAATCGTCATTAGTGGAATGTCGGGAAAGTTTCCTAAATCCGAAAATGTTACGGAGTTCATGGATCATTTGTATAATAAGGTAAACACATATAATAAAGATAACGCGTACAGAGCTATAAAGTAGGACTAGAAATAAAGATATTGATTCGAGAATTCGATAGTAAAGTGACATTGTGATATGACAAATTTATTAACAAATTTATCAAAATAAGGTTAATTTTAGTTAGATATGGTGATAGAAGTGGAGCCGCAAATACAGCATCCGGAGATCCCGAAACATCAGGGGAGGATTGAAGAAATGGATAAATTTGATGCAACATTTTTTAAAGTAACGTATAAACAAGTCTTAAGTCTGAATACTCAGTGCAGACAGCTGATGAGCTATGCATATGGCGCTGTTTACGATTCAGGTAAGTTGTCTAGGTATAGTGTCATTTTTTAATGCCTACTAGTAACTCATTCTCCTTATGTCTCATTATCTCGAATCTACATCCATAACTTTTTTTTAACATAATATACACAGAATATAGATAGAACTCTTTTTTTTTTCGAAAAGAATATATTTTATTCTGTGCCGCTCTCATCCAGTACACTTCACCAGATTATCAGGCCGAGAGGGCGGGGCCTACCTACATTTCGTCGACCTCTACGTGGCTGCTATTAAAGGACTTTATAGTCCCATTTGGGAATTTTATAATATTGATAACAATTTAATGACTTTTTTAAGGTATAAATCCTTTACAAATGAATGGCAAAAAGTTGGGCGTATTTATTGCATCGTCTAACGTTGGTGACAAACCACTGTTGTCAAATGAGTTCAAAAACGGACTTAAGTCAGCTAATAATTTCCTCATAAGTGGGTAAGTTTATTACATTTTTATAGTTTAGAATGTTTATTAATGAATTAAAGAAGAACTATTATCAAAATAAGGCCGGCAACGCATCTGATGTTCCTATTGTCGCAGTTGTTTCCGATATCCGTGGGCGATGATGGGAACTCCGATGTTCCTAACGCTCGTTTGACCCATTTTCTTATCTATACATCCATACTCTATACATACAAATTTTTAATTCTCTTTTTCACTGAAGGAGCACTAAAACAAGAAAGACAAAAAGTTGGAACACCTGATACGATATTACGATTTTTTGACTTCAATAAAAGGAAAAATAGAATATAGAAATGCCTAGACAAACGTATACGGAACAAATGAAAGAGAATGTAGTCATAGTGTCGTATTAGGTAGGCAAGAGAGCGATGCAGTCATCACAAGAATGGAAATTGCTGAAATGCCAAGGACACAGATGTCCTTAAATAATGACGTTTATGATCACGAATCTACTTTAATTGCATGTTTAGTTCTCTTCCCTGATAATAATGTGTATCTAATTTAGATTCTAATAATTACGTAAATGATTTTAATATTTATAACAGAAGCAGTAAATCAATGTACGCGAACAGAATATCGTACTGGTTCAATAGCAAGGGACCTTCTTACTACATTGATTGCGGATGCGTGGGTTCCTTGGCGGTCGTTGACCTTGCTTGCCACAGCATCCTCAGCGGCGACTGCGAGGCGGCGTTGGTCGGGGGATGCAGCATGTGCATCGGTTCCACCGTTACTATAAACTTAAACTAGTATGTTACTATTTACCGTGGAGTTTCAGTGACATAACACTTTTCTCCTATTTTTTACTACAGTGAGGTTTATGTTTAATGACTAAACCTCTCATTACTAGAATTTCGTAGAGGAATCCCCAAACACATATCTAATCATCATCATCAACCTGCCCTTATCCCTATTGAGGGTCGGTACAGTATGTACTACTCCTCCACACATCTCTATCAGCCATCATATTTGAATTTACCCCCTTCTTACGCATATCCTCTTTCACACAATCCATCTATACTTTCTTTGGTCTTCCTCTTATATCTAACCCCTAACACATATCTACTAATATTATTAATAATAAACGTGTCTGGGTTCTTTTTAGTACTGGCTTACTATGCAGCGATGGTAAAACTAAATGCTTTGATAAACGAGCTGATGGATACGTCAGGTCTGAATCCTTCGGTTTCTTGTTCTTACAGAAAGCTAAAGACGCAAACAGGTAATAATTTTAACAATACATAGGTATACCTATATATCTGGAAAAATTGTAAGAGCTAAAAGAACTGAATTTTTACAGAATATACGCAGAAATATATCACACAAAATTAGGATACTGTAGTTCCCCGTTAAGTGACTGGCACAAATTACGTCACAGTAGTTCAAAGGATATTATAGAATTCTTAAAGAAATTTTATTCCGAAACTGTTGTTTCTCCTCAAGAAGTAGAATATGTGGAAGCAAACGGTATCGGTAAGTTTTTTTTTATAAATTAAAAAAAAGACACGCAAATCGTTGACAATTTATACATTTCTTTATGTATTAGCTAATGCGGAAGACGATAAGAACGAACTAGAAGCTGTTGGTGAGATGTTCGGCAACAAAGAGAGGCCAGTTAAAATAGGTTGCGTCAAATCTAACATGGGTAATAGTGAATCTGCTTCAGGATTGTGTGCTCTTACGAAGGTACATATTTCCTATACTTTTTATCTTTTTCATCTCCACTTATTATTTCACTCATTTTCATTCAGAAATCTACAATTTTTATAACATCTCGGTCGATTTGCCTATTGCTTTTGTTTCTGCTTGTATTATGTTTTTTTAACATAACATGGAATGTGTTTTGTAGGTCTGTTTAGCATACATGAAAGGGGAACTTTCCGGTAACTTACATTACGAAAACCCACGCGATGACGTAGACGCTGTCCGGGACGGAAGAATTGAAGTTGTACACGAAAACACACCTTTCAATAGAGGGTTTGCTGCCTTGAATAGCTTTTCATATACTGGCCCCATTGCACACGTACTTTTAAAAGGGCATTACAAAGAAAAGGTATGCATTTGAGTTTCATAAAAGAAAATTATTGGCTTTTATTATTTTAAGGATATGAAAATTTTCAATTTTGTGAAATTAGAGTTATCAGATTGGGGATGTTAAATAGTAAAGTAGATTGTTTTGCAATTAAATGCTTTTAACAGATTAAGACGATTTTTTCTAAAAATACGGTAGACCAAAACTGTTTTTGGCAAACTATTAACAACAAAGTCAATTGGATCTAAATTGATCAAGATATATGTGTAATTAAAAGCCTCTGATTTTCTTACGCGTAGTATTGTTTAATAAATAACTTCCATTGATTTTCAGAATCACAAGAAATATATATCAAATATACCATACTTGGTGAATGTATCGAGTAGAAATGAGGCTGGCGTTGGTAGGATGCTGGATATTTTAGCGGCGACGCCAATCGATGCCGAATACATTGGACTTTTGCATAATATCCATAAAATAGAAACACCGGGACATACCGCCCGAGGCCACATAATTCTGGGTGTGTATTGCTATTATGAATTGTATAGAATGGCAACGAAAGTTAGAACAATTACTACGATTTTTGTTACAGATTCTAATCTTGCTGAGAAAAATGTGAAAACATGCGTCTTAAGTAAAAGCATTCAACACTATACAGGAATAAAGCTTCCAGTTTGCTTTATGTACAGCGGGATGGGGTCACAATGGTGTGGAATGGGAGCTGATCTAATGAATATACCAATTTTTTCTGCAGCTATAGAAAAGTACGTAGTTCTTATTTTAATAAAATTGTAACTTTGACTTTAAATTTTATTATGATTTTAAATAATATCCATACATTTGTAGATGTCATAAAGTGCTTGAACCAAAAGGAGTGAACATCGTCGATATTTTGACATCCGATGATCAAACAATATTTGAAGATATAATAAACTGTTTCGTTGGTATCACGGCTGTACAAATTGGTTTGACCGACGTTTTGCGAGCGTTAGAAATTGTTCCTGATTACATTATCGGTAACAACTCACTTTTTGTGTATTATCAAGTGTAATAACATTATAAAGAGGAAAGCTTTAGTTGAATAAATAGGCTCCGAAACCACGGAATCGATTTCAAAAATTCTTTCAAAGATCGAAAGCTGCACTATCTCCGCGTTTTTCTTTAACTTGTTAGTCGAAGTCACGATCAAATGCTAGTCGATAATATTCCAACAGTAACTCGTTTTTTTCTTCATTTTTTTAATAAACTGTTATGTTTTATTTCATCTTTGGCTCTTAGGCCATAGCGCTGGCGAGTTGGGCTGCGCGTATGCCGACGGTGTTCTGACACTGAAAGAGACGATCCTGTCGGCCTACTGTCGCGGCTTGGCTTCGAAGCAAACTAAAGTTATATGTGGAGCAATGGCAGCTGTGGGCATGGGATACGATGACGTAATGCGATCGCAGTTTTTATTTGTTGTCTACCTTTTACGGATAGTGGCAAAAACGTTTGAAAAAAGTATTTTTCAACTTCCATTAAAACGATTCCAAGAAAACGATGGGAATGGGAAGAGTGCATGTATTATAAATAATTTAGAATAATGTTTGATATAATTTATTTATTTCAGTTAAAAAGGATTTGTCCTGCTGACATAGATATAGCGTGTCACAACAGCGCCGGTTCGTCTACTATATCAGGACCTGTTGATGCAGTTAAAGATTTCGTTGCTTTGTTGACAAGCCGCGGCATCTTTGCAAAACAAGTTCTTTCTGGCAACATTGCCTATCATTCGAAATATGTCGCTGCTGTTGGTAAGTGATTATCTATAACAACTGATTTAAATTTTCTTGTAGTGTTCGTTTTTGTTATGGGATTTTACTTTCTCTTCAACCTTTAATCATATCTGTTCCCTGATTACTCTATGTAAGTTCGGCACAACCTACCAAATCAATCATTCATCGTGTCATACGTCATTCCATTTTTAATTATGTCCCTTTCACACTTACCAGGGCCGCCCTTATTTGAGTCTTTAAAAGAGGTAATAAAGGATCCAAGGAAAAGAACCTCTAAATGGTTATCTACCTCGATCTTGCAGAACAGATGGGATGAAGATATAGCGATATTTTCATCAGCGGAATACTTCACTAATAATCTAGTGGTATGTTATTAACTTCTAGCTGTTACTGGGAAAGTAATTTAGTCTAATTTTTTGTTTCTCATCAATCGTTTAAGGAGTTTTGGAGTTAACGTGATCAAAAAAGGATAGGTTAGAAGATCAATAAAAATAGGTGCCATTTACTCTTACTATCGACGGTACAAAGAATATATAATCTGGTATTGAAAAATAAGGAGAAGTGAAAAATGAATCTTGCAACCTGCACTCCACAGAGTCCAGTATACTTTGAAGAAACAAGTAAGTTGATACCGAACGAAGCAGTGGTGGTTGAAATAGCCCCCCACGGGCTACTGCAGGCGATAGTGAAGCGATCTCTGGAGTCATGTGTACACGTTCCCTTAACGAGGCGTGGACATGAAAAGCCAACAAAGTTTCTGCTCGACGCTATTGGACGGTAAAAACTTTTTTTTTCTTTATTTTTATCAAACTTTTTTGTGTCTAAATACCTACTACAATAGTTTCCACGAGAAATTTGCTGCCATCCTCAAAGATATATATTTATTTTTTAAAGAGGTGTTGAGTTAAGTTAGGCTTGAGCACTTATTGTATTTCGATATTAATGAGATCTTCTTTCACGTTGACGTCACGAATCTTTACTTTGTGTACCTTTTGGTTTCTACAAAACTTATTTTGAATAAAGATTGTCATATTTTTAGGAGTTTAATGTTTTATTTCAGTTAAAACTAAAACACTATTTAAATTTTAGGTTATATGAAAGTGGTCTGAACCCGCAAGTACACGAGTTGTATCCTAAAATCGAGTATCCAGTCGCCACCGAGACTCCGCTACTGTCAAACCTCGTGGGATGGGAGCACAATGAAATTTGGTACAGTCAATCTTTGTATTTAGTTAACTGTACAATATGTCTTGGCCCGAAATTTGAATCGCCTATGACATTAATCTATATTCACAAAAGAACAGATCATTCGCTATCTAGAAGCTTCAATATTTTTTACATTATACGTCATGATAAACCTCGGCATCATCAAGGGGTTGCTGGGATTCTTTGGAGAGTTGGGTTGGCTGGAGTGAATCCAGATCCTGCTCACACGCAAAATACGCGCCAGTCGTGGAGTTGCGGAAATCGAGCCCATACACTACTGGGCTCATTGAGAATCTAAGAAAATCATCAAAAATCATGTTGCTTATCTACTAATAGTTGTTTGTATCGAACTTTAAATGTGCATTATAAAATTTCAGGCCAATTGTTAGCGAAACAAAGAAAATTCGAAAACAAGGTCAAATTTGTAACTATTTTATATCGCTTTATGACAACGATAACAAATTTATTAATCGATACACTAGAAATGGTAATTCTATTTCCTTAATTGAATTTAATAATTTGAATGAATTTTCATTTTAAAACTTTCCCATTTTTCTTATTCTAGGTGTGAATGTAATCCCGGAAGCTCTAATTTTAGTTCTCACTTGGAAAACATTAGCTATGGCAAGAAATGTTGATCATAACCAAATGTCCATTAAGTTAAATAATGTGTACTTTAACCGCGAAGTATCATTAGAAGAAAACAAATTTGCTAAGATAACAGTTTCTATTAACAGAGGCGATAACAGATTTGAAGTAAGGACATTTGAATTAGCAGCCGATACTCTACAGAATCGTTCGTTTAACAGAGTAATTAATCGCTCTCTTCTGAAGTATTTGTTAGAATGATATATTAGAAAAGAATATTATAAATTGCCTTCGAACTCTGGCTTAGGAACAATTTGGTTTCAGTTAATAAAAAAATCCTAAAAACATCACCGTAATACAGTACGATTTTTCCCGACAGACTCATGATCGTAATGATTTTCGGGTGGATGCATGTATTTAAATTCCTTTGGGATGGCCAAGAACCACTAAGTCGATTTAAAATCTTGTTGATTTTTTAAAAGGAGTATGTTTTGAGATAACCACAGGAAATAAAGATTATTTAATTTTATAAAAATTTTTGAAGATGTGAAATTCTTACGCATAATTTCTATGCATGCTACATGATCTATAAATATCAACATAATGAAAGAAGTGCTTTAAACACATTGTTTAATTGTTTAGGTAACAAATTATGAAATAGTTGTAGCAAGTGGGCGAATAACGGACGAGTTTGAACCAGAAAAATGCAAGTTGGATTCATTGAATGATAACTCTGAATATGATATTTTTTTAACCTCTGATGAAATATACCGGCTGCTAAGTTTTAGAGGATATTCCTTTAAGTAAGTTTACTTTCTCAACCATATCATAAACGAAAAAAGATATGTCAAACATTTGTTTGCATTTCAGTAAGGAATTCCAAGTGATTCGTTCTGCAAATTCAGCTATTAGCAAAGCCACAGTTGAATGGACTGGAGAATGGATCTCATACATCGATGCACTTATTCAACTGAACATTATAAAACGAAACCACAATGGAATATCTACACCTAAATTAATTCAAGAGTTAATTATCGATGTCAATGAACACGTTTCGGTTTCGAATGGCATAAGCGAAAATGTTGAACATGAGGCTACTATTTTTGATCTCTATTGTACTATAAGGTCAGTGAAGCGAATTTAAATGTATTATTATTTTTAAACAAGATAACAGTATCTTATTATAAACAACAATACACTAGAATGGGATGTCTTATATATTTTTAAATTGCGCGCAGTTTATAATCTTTAAACTATAACATTTGTTATACTGGAAGTTATAATATAATCTACATTTAGTACTCCAATTTCAGTAGAAAAACGAAATCTATGAAAATCAACATTGTTTTACAAAAAAACATAAATCTATATATATAAAAGAAAGTCGTGTTAGTTACACTATTTATAACTCAAGAACGGCTGAATCAATTTGACTGAAAATTGGTGAGCAGGTAGCTTAGAACCAGGAAACGGACATAGGATAATTTTTACCCCGTTTTCTATTTTTTTTTCCGCGCGGACGGAGTCGCGGGTAAAAGCTAGTAGTAAAATAAAAGTAAAAGCTTATAATCTAAATTGCATTGGTTTATATTATCTGAGTACCAGTTTCTGGAAATATTATTCAAAATTTTCTGATTAAAAATTGTAGGTTATTTGTGATTTAATTTTCAGATGCGGTGGTGTAACTATTAAAGATGTGGTATTTTCTGACAGAGCTGTAGTTCACACACAAGTACCTAGTATTTTCTTTGCTGAAAAAAATTGGCCCCACCTTTTAGGAGATGATAAAATACGGGTTAGTTAAAAGGAATAAAAAGTTTTAAAAGATATATTTATAAGAACAAAATTACGAAATAAGCACTATAAGTACTAATTTATTAAGCAAATGAGTGATTCTAACAGCATTAAATATGACTTAAAAAGATCACTTGTAAAATTAATATTTCTGCTGCAAAATAATTCGCTTGAACGGTTCTATATCCCGATAACACCGAAAATAGACATCCGTGTTTTCGCATTTCGTTCAGTCATTTCCCACTTCTCCTTACATAATAAGGAAATGATAAGAAGAAAGGTAGATTCGACTGGGGAGGATGTATAGGGAGAGGAAATATAATTTTGAAACTAAAGGCACTTTTTAAAACAGGGTCAATGGGGAGGTCATTACTATACTAGAAAACAGTTCTCACGAGACGAAGTTGAAGAGTTTAAAGTAACAATGAAAACACCGAATGATTTTGAGACTATCAGTTTTGAGCAAATTGCTACTACAAAATCTCTTCCCAATAAGATTATAAAGGTACGTTGTTGGTTTTTTAGCTTAATTAAAAAAAGTGGTTAATCACAATTGATATTTGTTTAAATCTAGGTCTATTACGCTGGAGTATCACAAAGAGATTGCCAACAATCTATTTTCGGAAGCAATTCTGCAAATTTGGATTTGGGTATGGACTTTAGTGGGAAAGATGTCAAGTAAGTCGTATTACATCTTTGAAATGATATATAAAAACTAAAAATTACTACATTCCTTTCGTTTAGTTTCTTTAGTCATTATCTTTGTGTGTTTTCTTTTTTTTAGCGGTGAGCAAGTGATGGGGCTGTTGGCGCAGGGGACGCTGTCGAGCGTCGTCACTCCTGATCCTGAGCTGGTGTGGCCTGTGCCGCGCCACTGGACCCTGCAGGAGGCTGCCACCGTGCCCTTGCCCTATGTGCATGCTTACTATATCGTCAGTATACATTTTGTTCCTTATTAACGGGTTTTTAAGAACTTTTCATGTGAATACTCGCTGCTGTGAATATAATAAGTTTGGTATTTAGCTCTGCAAAACAAAGTTGACAAGTGGAGATCGAGTGTTGGTCATCGGCGGGGCGGGTGCGTTAGGCCAGGCTCTCATGTCTGTTTGCCTGTCGCTTGGCTGCATCGTCTATACTAGTGTCAGCACTTTGCGTAAGAAAGAAGCTTTGCTCAAGCTATTCCCAGATCTTACAGGTAAGGAAAAATTGTAAATATCTATCTATCGCAGTATAAAAGTTAATGTTAGTCTAACTACATGTCAACGACAATTAGTGCACATAAAGAATATGGCTTCAGTATTTTGCCGGAAATTTATATTTTATTTATAGTTCAACATAACATTTGTTTACGTATAACATTTTGATTTTTAACAGTTTAATATTTGTTAATTGCAGAAAACAATATAATATATAAGCTGAATGATGAAGTTCTATATGATCATATAGTGACACAAACTGACAATCGGCTTTGCAAAGTAGTTGTTAGCTGCGCATCGGGCAGGTTGCGTGAGGCAAGTTCTTATTAACTCTGTTATAATCGTAGATACGGAATGTCACAGTGACTTTTTAGATTAATTACTTGTATAAACGCTAAATTTATATGTCTCAAACTTATCGTTACATTCTGAGATCAAATCCCTGTATAAGACATACCGTCATCCCATTCATTATTTCAAAACAGATATAACAATATGTTTAAACAGGGTTTGGTCTCCGAAACCAACGGTTAATGAGTTATTGTGGCCTTTGTAATAACTCTTTAAGAATCAATGGCACGTCTGCAGTTATAATTTCACGTATTTCTAATATGTCTCATTTGAATTTGAAAATAAAAAACCCACATTTGAATGATTTATGTAATTTTAATTGCAGGTAGCAATGAAATGCGTTAGTCCTTTTGGATTTTTTTTGGACGTCAATCAGCACGACATGGAATGGAACAGATCTTTTGGCATGATATTCTTGCATGATGATAAGACTTATAAAACTGTTAATTTGTCCAGTCTTTTTGAGAAAAACAATAATGTAGAGAAACAGGTAAGACTATTGATAAATTCAAACTTCTATCAAACTGCTTTATAATATTCAAGCTTAATGTCGTCAACGTCGTAATAGATTGTTGACCTTGCCTTTTAAGGATCACTGTTTTTCGTAGTTCATTCATCTTTTATTTCTAACAACCTGTACTGGACTATCCTTCTACATTAATATCTAAAACTCTCCTTGCCAAAATACCAATGGATTTAATAAATATTTGGGATTTTATTACTTTATAGACAATTAAGTATATGGTTGCTGAAGGAATTGCGAACGGGGTCGTGAAGCCGTTACCTTCAATAACGTATGATATTGAAGAAGTGCCAAGGGTGCTTAAATTGCTCTCATCGAGGAATAACACAGGGAGAGTTATAATAAAAATGGACCTGCCACCTAAAACCAATGTAGTTCCTCGGTAAGTAAACAGAGGAACATTAATGTATTAATTCAAATAATTAAAATTTTACATTCGTTTAGATTTTATAAAAATGGAACGATTGTAATTATTAATTAATTAGATAAAACTTTTCGTATTTTTTATAGAATTACTTGTTCTTCGACAGCAACGTATCTAGTTGTTTGCGCGGAAGATGTGCTAAGTTTAGAATTGATAGAACTTTTAATTTCTCGCGGTGCCAGAAATCTTACCGTTCTTTGGAACGGATCTGTAACTGCTTACTTATTGTACAAAATAAGGTAAGTTTTAACTTATACATGTAGAAAATCCTTAATAGAACAAAAAAGTATTAAATAAATGAAATTCCTTACAGATATTTGAAAGAATTACATTCATCAGTAAATATAGTTATTAAAAATGTAATAAATGATAAGGAATGTACTAATGCAATAAAGGAAGCAGAAAAGGTCGGTTCACTCGAAGGCGTCTTCATAATAGTTGGCAAAGATGTAAAGCAATGTGATGATGTATCAGAAGAACAAATGCTTTTGACAAGAAACAAAACTCTCATGTCAATGATTTCTAGCTTAGACTTCGCTACAAGATCTCTTTGCCAGAATTTAAGGTAAGTATACTGTTGACGACGTAGTTATCAACGCGTGTTACACGTCCTTGAACTCGCCCCACAACACGTTTAACAGTTCAAGGACCGCGCCTCTGTTCGGCAATGTTTATCCTATGCCGCCACAGCGGGCCGCTAAAGGGCGGGATTTTTTGTAAAGCCTTTATCGGCCTACGCAGAAACACGCGGCGTCGTTTTAAGTTTTACCCGCTAAAGAACGGTGCGGCACAGGGTTACGTTTGCTGGAGCGGCGGCAAAGTAGTATAAATATCTATTGTTAATAGTTAAAATTGTCCAATCCTTGGGAGCAATAAAGGCGTTAGTATCTCCGATCAAGGAGAACTTTCATTTAATACAGTCCACTACATATGCCATAAAACTTTTTTAATTGTGTAAAAATTAATATGTTTGTATATGATTATACTTTTTGTTTTAGATACTTTGTCATAGTCAGTGAATCGTCCCGAAATATCTATGATAAAGAAATTTATTTAAAAGCTGAAAACATATGTAAGAAGCGCCAAACCATCGGTCTTCCAGGACTGGCAGCCGATATTTCGGATGAGGTAAATTGTTTTACCAGTTTATGGTACACCGCATTAATCTTATTTATTTACCAGCTCTCTCTTTATTTTACAGTTCTCAAAATATTCTAACTCGAAGAGCGATGTTTCAATAAAAGCAATACCCGAGGTGCTCAATGCATTGGAAAAAAGTTTGTATCTTAATTACCATAATATCAAGGCTGTGGTAGGGGCTTGTGGCGAAACAGGTTCTCTGGCAACTAAACGAGAGGAAATTGGTAAAAACAAAATCTTATTAAAAAATGGTTTTTATTAACATTTAATAACCTTCATCATCAAAAAAACGGTATTGCTGCTTCAAAGCATTCCAATTACTTTAGTATATTATACCTTCATTTTTTTATCAAATGTTTTTCATTTCAAAAATGTAATAATATCACTATTTGTAGATCTATTCAATGCCGTTTTCAGGTTCCAAAACTACGACCGTTGCTCCTAAAAAAGTTTACGACAGTGAAAAAAAAGTGGAAGGGAAGGATATTTCTGAGTTCAGGTACGATATGGTAACTAACGTACGTATGTGGCGTTTGTTAATATCGCCATGAAATTGAAATAATAACTAGTAACGAAAAATGTCAATCGTAGTAAGAATCCTAAGTGTTAGTAAAAACCACGAAAGATTAAAATTAATAGTATATTGCAATACAATTAAGTGATTTGGCTCCAAACTTGACTTTTTAAAACGAATAATACTGTAACAGATGAACTTACTTCATGTGATAAAAATTCTCTAAGACTTTGATACTGAATATAATTAACTATATCGTTAAAACAAGTACATACATAATTTGCTAGTTTGTAATAATGTATTTGAAATAAAAGTAATAACCCCATTTTATATTCCAGCTTCACTAACGGCAATGGAGATTCTATGTCAGAGAAAAACAATGGCTTTGGAATATTTTATTCTCATATTGAATCTGACGTAAATGAAATTATGGGCCATCCTCTTGTTCGGATGTCTACCAAAGCCTATCAATATTTTGAGGTATGGCATTTAAATCCTTACTATTACTAATATTGCGAAAGTAACTCTGTCTGTTTGTCTCGCTTTCATGCTACTCCTGAACCGATTTAAATGAAATTTGGTACACAGATAGTCTTTGAAGCAGTTCTACAAGCAAATGATTTCAATATTACTGTTTTTTTATAACAGGGCAAGTGTGAAATAGATCCAAGTGTAACGCATCTGATACTTATTCCTGGCTTCGAAGGTCATCACAGAATATTCAAGGATCTCTGCGAGCCGTTGAAATTAAGAGCCGTCGCTATGAAATTGGACTCGGATTTAAACAGTTCCAGTATTCAAAATATGGCATTAAATATATATAAGGTAATCTTAGCTTTAAAATAAACAAAGGAATATTTTCAATTTCAACATTTATATTTTTATTACCACTTTCTTCATGTTGCAAAATTTTTTTTTGTAATAAAATAATAAATATGTATCTTTCAGACTCTTTCAAGTAATTTTAACTTCGACAAGACATTTTATTTGTTGGGATATTCTTTTGGAGTGAATGTGGCTCTGGAATTAGCAGCTTTAATAGAGAAGCAAGGTATTGGTGTTACATTTATATTTCGTGATAAAACTTATGGATTTTTTTTTAAGTACAGTGTATTTATTCGTGCAGGTGAGCGTGGTATCGTCTTTTGCTTGGACAGCAGCCCCGATGCCTTAAAGCATTTGATGAAGACTTACGCCGGTGATTTATCGAATGCCAATTTGCAAAATGTTATCGTCGCTCGTATGTTTCATCTGACGACTGGATTAAATAGTGAAGAGTTTTTGAAGGAATTGGAGATTATTGAGAGCTGGGACAAGAAGATTGACGTCTTTATCCGACGTGTTAAAGGACTAGTTCCTTATTCACATGAATACATGAGAGCTTTGTTGATATCGACATATGATAGAGTTATTTCGGCGAGGGAATATCAACCGAACCTTAAATTAAAATCAGAATTGTTTCTTATTAAGTCAACTACTTCTGCCGAATTCGTAAATCTACCTGACGATTATAATTTGGGAAAGTACTCGGAGAGTCCCGTCAAAGTTTATAACATCGATGGGGACCACGCCTCGGTCCCGTACGATATCAGAGTATCGACTATAATAAATGACTCGCTCGAAACAAAACTGTTGGATGAATTCAATCAGACAAACACATGTGAGGCTTATCTTATGTATGATTAGATTTATTTAGTTACCGTATAATAATTCATGTTGACTACAAATAATGTTCTTTTTAAATAAATATCCTTTTATTTTTAGCATATAAAATTAATTTCATGTTATTTGAAATATGTTTAAATATCATCTGTTTTCAACTGGACTAAAGGAAGTGACAGATTTTTTAATAAATTTTGGAATAAAGGTTATAGTTTTAAACATTTTGTCTTATTTTAACTCCTTGTCACGTTATTTCTTTTTTTTGTGAGGGAAAAGAAAAAAAAAATAAAAGTGACAAAAATTAGAAAAGAATATAAGTTATATTAGTAAATAAAATGAATAATAAAAAGAAAATATTGATCAATTTTATAAAGAAATTAAACTAATAAAAGAGGGTTCCGCCAAGGTCTGGCCCTGTTCCTGAGGTACCGCACGCTCCTTGCTAGTTGTAACGCGCTGAGCCTGGGAGCGAAGCGATGCCAGGAGTGAGTAGTGATCGGTGGTCGTTAGGCTATATCAAGCCAGTCGTGAGCTGAGCCTGGTTGCGAAGCGATGCCAGGAGTGAGTAGCAATCAGTGGTCGTTAGGCTTTATCAAGCCAGTCGGCCGTCGGATGTCGATGTTGTAAAATTCCAAACTTACTCCCCAGTACGGGGAGCAATTCTTATTTCGATAAGAAGTAAGAATTTGGTATAAGATTAAATAAAGACATAAAAATTATAGGTTATACAGGGTCGATGCCCTTCGCATCGAGGTCAAGGTAAAAAGTGACAGTGACAAGTCGTAAAATCAACTGACAGCTCGCGCCACAGAGTCATCAATCCGTTCAGAAATGTCAGCTTATTGAATTTTTGTAACATACGTTACATCCTGTTAATTTGTTCCATATGTGTATATATATTTTTTAATTTTGACCAAACAAATAAACTGAACATGGCTTGCTTTAGTTAGTTACTTAAGTTTATATTTTTTGTCATAATTGTAGATAATATAATATAGCAAAAAATCTTGCGAGGAAGATATTTGCAACATTAATTTATGCAAATCTGCATGCATGTAGCTACTATACATGTTAATTTACATCTTGGTGAGTTTTTCAAGAAAACGTTTATTTAGGTTGATTTAAAAGCAACGAGAAGACACTACAGCTACGCAAATTTGCGAGTTGTCTTTACAGACACATAAAGTCGTCTCTATTCGATGTACTTATGTTCAAGTGACACTGCAATCAAAAGGCAAATTAACAGAACATATTCTAAAACAAAAATGAGCTTAAAGATTTAATAAATCCATCTTAATTAACTTTCACATCCTAAAATATTTTAAGTTGGTAAAAAAAAATGTGATATCTTTTTTAACAAATATGATTTCAACAGTGGTAGACGGCAGCAACAACAACATCTATTTCACGAATCTCGCCCTGTGAAGTACCATGACTATACAGAAGATATGCGTTTTGTGGAGGCAATTCAGCGTTTCGTCTGGCGAGTGTATGTGTGCCAGGGGCCTAATTTTAATCCCCTTTCCCTTCCCAACCTTTTCTCGTAAGGAAGGCATGGGAATGGGAATGGCTTTGTCGGTGGGGACTCACTCACGTACAAGAAAGGGAATCCTTTTTTTGTGCGTCCCCTCCTCTGTCGATCAATAGATAGGCAACACATCTGCAAATACCGATATGTATTGACAGCAGTCTCTTCGCTATTTTGGTGAATTTACATAGGTGGCTGCTTGCTAATTGCGATATTATAATAAAAAATGAGTAATTCTATAAAGCAAACGCTTCTTACATTTTACTTGCCGAAAAGCAAATTATTTAACAAAAAAAACTTGCCTCTAAAAGTATATAAGTAATGAGCGTACACTACAAATGACCTTTGTTGTTTTAAACCACTATAACATTTTCAACTAACCGAAAGAGTATTGTGATCTTTATTCCCATTATATTTATGTTTTGTGCTTTTAAATATAAAACTAGAAATTAATTTTGTAGAGTAAAATTCAAGTGCTAGAAGGAAATTATGGAAATAGGTTTTGTGTTATTAATTTTATATATTCATCAATGTTCTGGTGTCATATACACACTTGACGGTAAGTAAATTGATTTATATCAGTTATTTCATAAATGTATTAACAGTGAATTGATATTAGAAAAAGGATTTAACTAAGTTATTGGAACATAAATCTAAAAATAATGAAGTACAGATTGGGGGCCACACTTTATGTGCAACTTGGAATTAGTATCGAAAAATCAACAAGTCGAGTCAGAAATCAATGATTCAATTGGGTGAATGCAATAATGACTAGAATACTTTATAATAAGCAAATCTAAGACGGTATTTGCCGAGTGGGGAAGTCAGTGGATCACCTCATTGTTAAAGCGTGTAATGATTTTTTATTCTCTATTGACAGAGGGTACTGTTGATGTTTATTAGAAATTATCTCCGAAAGGGCTCAACGGATCCTGATGACATTTTACTAGGATGTTTACATCGTTAGGCTACTTATAAAGTTCATTTTTTTAATTCCGCGCGGACAGAGTCGCGTGCTGAGGCTAGTAATATTATAAAAAGGAAAAATTTACATTATTGTACGTAACGCGTAAACTCAAAAACTACTGAACCGATTTCAAAAATTGTAATGCCATTGTATAGGAAGCTACTCGCTACTACTGGCTCTATCACTGAGTAACATAGTTATATCTAGATTTTTACTAAATTCCGCGCAGGCCATGTCGCGGACAAAAGCTAATAACTCATATTTGTAGATTTATAAATGATAAAAAGTTATGCTAACATTTTATTTTTACGTGCTTACCGTAAGGTTATGCTCACAACATCCGCCAAACTTTTTCAGGTGGAACGATTTGAATGTTTTTAATATAAGGTATACAAAAAAAAAAGAAGTTCATGCAACATTACTACTACTACTAATAAACGAAAATCTTGTTGATAATAAAAACTGGTTAAATACATCATGCGAACAGAAATTGGTAGCCTGTGCGGTCTTCCAGACCTTGTCCTCCATCTGTGCCAAATTTCATCGACATCCGTTGAGCGGTTCTGGAGATATCTTCAAACAAACATCCATCTTCATCCATCCATACATCTAAACTTTCGTATTTAGAATATTAGTAAGATATACGCACATGACTTTTGTAAAGGAATGCCATAGTCCAATTGAGTGCTCCAAATACATTGTTAAAAATTATGTATTGTTTTTCAGATGCGGACTACAAACTCATGCCTCCACTGAACCATATTGACGATTATGATAGTTGTTTACAAGATTCTGATGCATTATATTGTACCATGCAATTGAAATTAGTTTCGGATACTCCTAATGATGTCATGGATTTGATAGCGGTACGGTTTTCTCCTTAAAATTGAATTTTTTAGCAAACATTTTTCCAGTAGACCAAGCGAACACAATCTTAAGCTGCTTTGTTATTAGTAGTTATATTATACGTAATAGTCAAAATAATTATGGCTATAAGAAAGAGGGGAAGAGTAATAATGCAAAGACCACGACAAAGACATTGGTATGTGAAATGAATTTTGGCTAAGAGCCTTTTGACCTTTGACCAGCTCACCCAGTGTAATACGACGACCACACAGAAGACAGGCGTGAATTGGAAGCATACCGTATTTCGTCTAACGAATGTGGCGCCGGAGGCCTAATTTTAGCCCTCTTTCCGTTCAAACCCTTTTCTTATAAGGAAAGGATGGAAAGGGGAAGTGGATTTTGACAAAGGTCTCCAACGCATACGAAGGGAAAATATTTTCTTCCAGAGCGTCCACTCCTCGGTTGTATAAAGATAGGCAACGCATCTGCAATTGGGCTAGCGGTCGCTTCGTTCTTTCGGCGAATTCAGGTGGCAGCTTGCTCGTTTGCCATCTTGTAATATAAAAAATAAATCTTAGATTAAATTCCACTCCAGTATAATAAATCATCGAATCTTCATACATATATTATTGATAAACAACATTTGTCAAAGAAAATTAATAAATTATTTTTATTCCAAACAGAACTATTCGGCGTGGGATTTGAAACATTTCGATCACAGTAAATTGTATAAAGGTGTTTGTGTGACGAGAACATGTAACATGAACAAGCAAGACATAGCGATGAATTTAAACAACTCCCTTGAGACGTGTATCAATAAATCTCTATGGAAGAAATACAAACTAAAAGCCAAACTCTTAACATCACCTTATTGTTATTCTACTGAAAGAGATATAAAATTGGATTTTTGGGATATAATTGTTGGTTCAATATGTATTTTGATTATAATTGTTAATCTTGTTGCTACACTGTATGACGTTTTTGTGTACAAAAAGCCTAACACCAAAGGTAATATTTGTTAATTTTTTACTTTGTTTTTTTTTACGTTTTTTGCATGTTGCTACAAGCATAATTTGTTGGATGGAAAATAATGGAATAGAATGTAAAGTAATTATAAAAAAGAAAAAAAAAACGTAAAACGTTTTATTTAAAATTTGAATAAAAATTAACAAACAGGAAACCGACTCCAATTTATATTTTTGTGTATGTATATGTATATTTTGTAGAAGCGTACGTAAATTAAATTCCAGCTGTATTCAATTATTAAAAAGATACGGTGCTGTAAACGCATCGTGAAGGATACTTTAAAATATTACCGTAATTCTAAATTCTAAATTCTACTGCCATAATACTTGCATTAAAATATTGCTATTTGAGTTGATGGCAAGAAAATAAGACAATGGAAATCCACAGTTAATCGCTACAGAGCCAACAATAGTAGTCTATGTGTTCTTCCAGTCTATGATCTACATCTATGCCAAATTTCATCGTGATCCGTTAAGCTGTTCAGGAGATACCTTCAAACAAACATCCATCCATCCATCTAAACATTCGCATTTATAATATTAGTAAGAAGTAAGATTCAAGTTTTTTCTAAGCTACCTATCGGAAATCAGAACGAACTTATCGGACAACCTAGTAGTAACCTACCAACCTAAAAGCATCACGACTATGGGATAGATATTTCAAAGATGTAAAGCTTATTTCTTTAATGTTTTAGGTATGGATATCTTAATGTCCTTTTCAATAATTCGTTCCTGGTCCAGACTGCAACAGAACGACTATAGAATAAAGCCTCCAGTTGAAAGACTGAAAGGAATGGACGGTATCAGGTAAAATCTGTCTATTTCTTTTTATACTACAGCATTTTTTTTGTATTTTTTCCGATAAAAATTAAAATTTGTTATTGAAAATCATAGCCCAACAATATTTTTAGTAATAATTTCGTACCATATTATTTTTTAAACTTGTCTCTTTATTATAAGAAATAAATAAATAAATAATGTCGGAAATTTTTTCAATAGCCAAAGGTAGCAAACGAGCAAGCGACCATTTGAATTCGTGAAAATAGCAAAGTAACCTTTGCCAATAGACATCTGCATTTGCAGATGTGTGTCTACTTTTAATCGGTGCATCAAAAAGGGGCGCACAGAAAGCGGATATTACCACTTTCTATGCCTTTTCTCATTTGCCAAATCCACCTTCCCTTCTCTTTGTTTTAAGAAAATGGTGGGAAGGGGAAGAGGACCAAAATTAGGCCTCTGACACGCACACTCGTCAGACGAAACGCGGAATAACTTACTTTACGCCAGTCTTCTGTTTGGTCGTTGTATTACATATGTATACCGGTCGTGCCGGCCCATCTAGCAAAATATGCTAATGTGGGCTCAACCACTATTAAAAAGCTTCCAATAAGTAAAAAAATCGTCAATTTCAGAGCTATTATCATGATTCACTTCGTGTTTGGACATTCAATTTTGCCATTTGTGATGATCATCGCCAATGCTCATGACTTCGAAAAGGTTAGTAAAATTTTACGTAATGTTAAATAATTAAATTCTTTTCCTACTTCGAATCGAATATTGTTCTGTAGATACGTAAGAGCGATCATTTATCACCTATTTATGATGCTATCACAAGTATACCATCTAAAATCTAATACATCTAATGACATTTTCCTATAATAGGTAATAAAGTAAGTAATAAACTAATTGCCTCGACAGTTCTGAAAGAAAACATAGTCATTCAATTTCCAAAAAACTGCGAAGAAATTCAAAGATATGTGTGAAATCAACCAATACGGCCAACGTGGACTCCAGGTCCGTCCGTGTTTTAATATTCGAACTCTTTCGCGAAATGTCTATGCTTTAATAGTTGGTTAAATTGCTTATTGTTTATTTTATATTTTCCAGATGTACTCAAATCTTTCATGTCACATACTGTTGAACGGTTCCCTGGCAGTACAAGCTTACTTTGTCATGGGAGGCATTCTTTTAAGTTATAACATGAAGAGATCGGCTGAGAGGAATACAATGACTTTGAAAACTTTTAGGAATAATCTATTTAAAAGATGGTTAAGGTAAAAAAGATCAGTTTTGAAATAGTCAAGAAATTTTGTTCAGTACAATATTTAAGCAAAAATAATATCACTTGTAATCCCCACAAATCTAGAAGTATGATTACAACTTATTGCTACTTTATGTACTTACAGTGCCATGGGCCTACTCTAGCTGTAAATGTTTATAGGATTTTTTTATAAAATTTTGTTATTTTATTTTTCTAGATTAATACCTTCATTCGTCATCTGCCTGGGAATGGAATCAACGTTGATGCGACATTTCGGTTCTGGTCCCTTATGGCAGGTAATAGCAATTATTTTTACGAGACAATACACACACATTCTGGTATACATTTAGAGTAGAAGCAATAGTCAATAGAAAAAAAAACTATTAAATAGACAACAAGCCGATACATTGTCCACTTACATTATGTAAAAAATATAAGTGTTTTATCTTGTACGAGTATATGTACTGTTAATAACTATAAGCTTCGTTCAATTGAATTTCCAGCTGCTTGGTACACGTGTAATAGAAGACTGTAGACGATACTGGATGTGGAATTTCTTCTTTTTAACAAACTACAATAGCGGGTCTCACTGCATGCCTCATACATGGTAATGTTAATTGCTGTGTACCTACGGCTGACATTTTTATTGTTAGTGTATTTTTAGAAGCAATTTTGAATTATTTTTCAAATTAGCTATAATCAAATTATTTACTTTACATTATATTTTATTTTAAGTTATTCCTTCCAAGGAGGGTTGGCGACAGGCATGCGGCCGTAAAAAATTAAGTCAAAACTTTAAGGTTTGTTAAAACCTTGTGTGCCGACCCTACGTGAGTGGGAAAAGGCCAGGGAGATGTTGATGACCTTTTTTTTTTTTTTTTTTTGCGGGCACGCTTTCGCTTTCGTCCGCAACCCCGCCTGCGCCAGCTGCCGAGGCAGCTCCCACTACAGGGGAGGTCGATTCCTAGCCACAGGTGACGGATCCCCCCGTATCCGGCACCCTAAGGCTGTTGAGGGGGGAGGCGAGGGCGGCGACATATTGCCGCCCTTGCCTCCCCACTCTTCTACGTCGGAGCGGGGGTACCAGGGGATTTTCCCCGTGCTCCCGCTCCCTTGCCCCCCTCTACGAAATAACAACTTCGCAGAGGGAAGCAACCGCTCGAGATGTTGATGACCTAGGGCTGACATAGCAAAGTGGATGAAAGAAAGCTAACCTCACCACCAAATAGTAGTAAGAAAGAGAGAGATTTTATAGGTGCCTACGTAAACAATCATAACCCACAATTTTAAAATTTTCAGTATTAATTTTAAATTACAGTATTAACTTATAACTTATTTTTTTTGATGCGTTTCACATAAGTTATAATTTAACAAGACCCTATTATGACTAGTCTGATTGTAAACTGACAAAGTTAACGTTGTCCCGTTTTTGACATGTATATTTTTTAATTACAGGTATTTAGCAGCGGATATGCATTTGTTCTTCTTCGGGCTCGTAGTTTTCATTTTGGTGAGAAATAAATTCTGGAGAAGAGCCATATTGGCATCGGCATTCTTGATCGGAATTATATCTTCAGGAATAGTCACTTATCTCTATGACTTTAGAACCTTGATGACAGTCAAACCAAAGTAATTATAATAATAAAATATAATTAATAAATAAAGAAAAATTTACAACTCGCTATAAAACTTTATAACTCGCTACTTTTATCCATTAAAAATTTAAGTTCATGTAATCAATTTAAATCAAAGCTAGCTCAATACATTTTATATTGTTTATTTTAGTTGTAAAAAAGTAAATTGACAACTAAAACGGCGACCATATTAAGTGACTTTTTCTTTGTCTTTTTGAGATTTGATTCTGTAAACCTTAAAACCTAGAAAAAGTCTTTCATCTTTACTTTAAGATAACTGTTGTATCTTTTACAGTTCGGTGCTGGAGTTATTTGCAAAGGATCCTAATTTCGACTACCTGTATAAACCTACTCACACCAACGTTCCGGCTTATGTTATCGGACTGGTCACTGGCGTACTTATTTATCGTTTTCAAAAAAGTCAATTTGATATACAAAAGTACAAGGTATGTTCGCAACAACGATTTCAACAAGTTTTAAACTGCTGATGACATTGATTTATGCAGTGGACAATTTGTTAGATTTATATGTTAACTGTTACATCAGCACAACATCTGTTGCACGAATGTGCCCACGCAACCGGTGAAATACCTCGACCAAACAGAACATAGGCGGTGGAAGTAATTCCGAGTTTCTTATGATGAGTGTACGTGCTAGAGATCTGATTTTAGTCCGCGTTTCATTCTTACCTTATTATTATAAGGAAAGGATTTCACGTAGGAGGGGAAATATTCTCGTTCTGTTCCCTTTTACATCGATTAAAGGTAGGCAACGCACCATCAAATGCAATTGCTGATATCTATGGACAGCGGCCACTTCGCTATTTTGGCGAATTCATGTGGCCGCTTGCTCGTTTGCCACCTTATAAAAATATAATTCTGCTAGGTCTTCGTACTAACAATTCATTACTTGTTAATATTAACAAATTATCTCTAATCGGTCATTATGGATGATGGCTTTTTAAAAATACCTTCTTTTTGGCACAGTTTTTGTTTTATTTACAGAAGTTCAAGATTTTGTACTGGTTGATCTTACCCGCTGTATACGGACTATTAGTCCTGAATATAATTCACTACCAGGATGGGCCGCCTTTACCATCTTATATACGGGTTTTGCATCAAATGCTGCTAAGGCCTTTGCTTGCAGCAATCTGTGCTGTAGGCATTGTTGGCTTGGTGTTCAAAATGGAGAGTAAGTAAATTAACAGTGGTACATCCTGCAATAACAACATTTGTTGGGTAAACGAATAGGCCGGGTCAACCAGTGAAATACCACGACCACACAGAAGACAGGCGTGAAGTGGAAGCAATTCCGCGTTTCGTCTGACGAGTGTTCTGCCGGCAGCCTAATTTAAGTCCACTTTAAGTCCTTTCCTTATATCCTTATAAAAAGGATGGGAGGGAGAATTAGATTTAACGGAGGAGGGGACGCATAGGAAGAGGATATATCCTCGTTCTGAGCGTTCCCTCATCTATCGATTAAAAGTAGGTAACGCCCCTGCAATTGTGGATGTCTATGGGCAGCGGTCGCTTTGCTATTTAGGCGGACTTAGGTGATCGGTTGACGTATGTAGCGGTGACGTATGTAGCGGTTACAATGTAACCTAAGATCAATCAGAAGAATAAGCTTTGATAGACGGAAACTATTGCAGTTAAATTGCTTTCAATATCTTCTGTACAACCCGTCCTTCATTTCTATGGTCGCAGGGTTCTGCCACGACTTATAAAAATAATAATCAGTAAATAGAAATAATAAGTAAATAGAGATAAGACGTTCTATTCAAAAAATAAAACAGAAAAAAAACTATAATTAAACAAACATTTTCAGATTTCGTTCGCGCTCTAGCGGAGTGGGACGGTTGGATTTGGGTGGCTCGCGTCTCGTACACAACTTATGTAACGCAGTTCACCGTAATGCGACTCGTAATCGGCAACACAAAAACACTCAATTACTTTTCAAGATATATTTTAGTAAGTATAAAACAGCCCAGGACGGTATGGATGGTCCGCTCGATCGATTCGATAACACCCACCAAAACCAATACTGGGTCATACATATTTAAGAGGAAAACATACTCTTTTGTAAGAAGGGGTTTTAAACATCTAACTATATTTTTTGAAATACTATAGTACTTTTTTGTACAGGTGCAGGCTGGAGGGATAATGGTTGTTACATTCGTCGTTGGGGTCATTTTGTGGTTATTGATCGATGGTCCCGTGAGCGACATAGTCAAGATTTGTATGGAATCTCACACAACAAACAAGCAATCCGTCAAACAAAAATAGAACTTACATTTCTGATACTAATGATTAAATAAATACAATACTAAGATAGTTTTAGTTTAATTATTATTTTTTAGTAAAATGTGTCAAACGTGCAAGCGGTCATTTGCATTCGCTAAAATAGCGAAATGGCCGTTGCCTTTTGATATTTGCAACAACTTAAAGGGTAGGGGTACTCTAATCAAGAATGTATAGCATCCTCTATATGTCATCAAGCCTTAAAATTATATAATTTCACAGTGACAAATTCAATTTGACAGCGTTAGATCCCGCAACATTATTTGTTGAGTGCACGAATGTGCCGGGTCGACCGGTGCAATACCACGACCACTCAGAAGAGAGGCGCGTGAAGTGGAAGCAATTCTGCGTTTCGTCTCATGACTGTGGTGCCGGTGGCCAAATATTAGTCCACGTTCCTTTCCCACCTTTTTCTTATAAGGAAAGATAGTAACGGAGGATGGTAAGGGGAAGCGGATTTGACGGAGGAGGACGGATATATCCTCTTTCGTTGCGTCCCCTCCTCTGTCGATTAAAGGTAGGCTACGCATCTGCAATTGCGGATGTCTATGGACAGCGGTCGCTTTGCTGTTTAGGCGGACTAAGGTGACCGCTTGCTCGTTTGCCACCTTATGATATAAAAAGAATCCTTCTATGTCTAAAGACGAAATATGACAACATTAATGAATATAAAAAAGTTAATTGTAACTGATTATAGTATGAATCTTCAAAAATCTGAGTGGTTTTTGCGTTGTCACCGTCAAAACGTGAACGTGTCACCCGATTGTAATTTGCTTAAAGGCAAATCGTAATAGGATTGGACAAGTTGCATATCAAATGAATTCATTAACTGAATTGTAATATTACGGCAATTTGGAATGGTGACATTTCAATGGTATATTCAAACAAGAAAAACTTAGTCGTGAGAGAGGCGCTGCTGTCGATGTCAGTTCTGTCTGAAAATCTGTAAACCTACATTGGCCTACATAATGACTTACATCAAAAAGAAATGACAGCTACAGTACGAAAAAAAGTTGTGATACTTATAGACGTTGACATGGGGCGCTTGTGAGTTATAATAACTTGACTTAATGCTCACCGGTTGACATTTGACTATGTAGGTTTTACATATTTTCTGACAGAACAAACCGCGATATTAGCACCTCTCTCACTGGACTAGATATCCTTGTAAGATGCACTATCATCACCTTAACAAAGTGTCGATATAAATCGAAATGTCAATTTGTGAATGATTTCGTTCAGTATACGATTTGCCGACTATTTCCGATTTGTCTAGTTGAAATACAAACGAGCGGAATACACGCTTTACCGGTGACATAAATTATAAGACATTTCAAAGACACTTAGTATTTTTCACATGACCTTCGATGGTAAATTGAGTTTCAGAGTTTGTTGTGCACTAGCACTAGCACAAGTTATGTGCGATAGCACAAGTTAATGTTACGCGAATTTTTCATATAATAAAATTAATACGTTAAAAATGGAAAAAAGTTTTATTACATTAGTGCTACTTGCAAATCAATGTTATGGAGTTATTTATAGACTTGATGGTATGTATTTAAAATATTTATTTTTTCCTTCTGCGTTTCTACTAATGAGAGCAGAGTCTGAGGTACGATTCCTAGTAAAGGCACGATGTGACCTCTAGTAGCTATGACTGAACCGCTTTTAAATTGATAAATGTCATTTGATATTTTTCCAGGGAGTGTCAAAGAGGTGTGCATTACTAGTGTCTCATACTTTTCAGTTTATAAAACTGTTTTATAATTTGACTCCTGATAATTTTTTAAATAGATGCTGAGTACGAACGTATGCCGCCCTTGATCCAACTCGACGACTATGAAAACTGTTTCAACGATGCCAACGCATTGTACTGTACATCCCAATTCAAATTAGTATCAGATACTTCCAGTGAACTTTATAGTCTGATATCGGTAAGAATTTTATCTCGATAACCCGGTATTTGAATTGGCACGTTGGAAGAAAAGTATCTACTCATTTGCCCGACATGCCAAATCGTGCATCGGTAGTAATTTTTGCATGAAATATAATGAAAAAGTTAATAAAACAAAAGTTTAACATATTTTCATGCTTTGTTTTCAACAGAATTATTCCGAATGGGAAATAACGCATTACGATCATACAAAATTGTACCGAGGAATTTGTGTAAGAAGATCTTGTGGTGAATATATTAATAAAGAATTATTTTCAAATATAACATACATCGTTGAAGCTTGCGTGAATAAATCTTTATGGAGAGACTACAGACTTAAAGCCACGTTGTTAAATGCTCCTAGTTGTCGTTCAGCAGATTATAAAATAGAATTTGATGAGATGGATATATTTGTAACAATATTATGTACGTCCATATTTATTATCAACGTAGGTGGAACGTTGTATGATTTTTATGCCAAAAAGAAATCAAAGAGTAAAGGTAACATTTTTTATTATTTGTATTAGTAATTATTTGAAATGAGACGGCACAATGAAAGCTAGGGTAGAAAACAGGCGAGGGTAGTTTTTCGCATTTTATTTGAAAATTAGAGTTATTTACTTAAGTACTCTTTTTTCCCTTGCCGTCTTTGACCTAAAAAGATATGAAGAAACAATAGTTGTAAGCCCACAATAGGTCTCTACTGAGGGGCTCGGAGCTTACCCTAAGTCAGGGGTGACTAGGCTTTAGTCAACCCCGCTAGCTGGTCGACTTTACACATATTTTTGAATTTATAGCAGATATGTGTAGGTTGCATAACGATGTTTTCCTTCACCGTAAGAACGTCAGATAAATGTACATATGTTGAAAAGAACATTGATACATGGTGGAATTTGAACAAAAGACCTGCAGATTACAAGTCAAATGCTTAAACCTTGAGCCACTTAATCCTGATGATGAAACAATGATATAGTCGTAAACAATGGTATATACAAAGACGTTTTAAAATTAATCTTGATTCTGTGGTATCATTGCTTGTGACGTGTGAGAGAATTTATTGCTCATTATAATATAATGTATTATAATAATATTTTAAGTATATTGTGCAAATTAATTTTACGAAGATTTTCCGTATTATTAATTTACATAATTCATATCCTGTATTTCATATCTTGGCCCCAAATTAGCTTAGGTTACTCGAAAAATAAAAAAAATGGGATAGATCTTCTGTGACACAAATTATGTATAGTTAAAAAAATGCTGGCAACGCAGGTCGAATGTTCGCGCGGTTGATTAATGATCGAACTTAATATTTCGAATCATTTTGTTATGCGGTTTTATTTTATGATTAATATTATTGATATACGAGTATTTGGTTCAAATTCAACGAATATAAAGATCGCAACAACAATTGGAAAATATAATCTTTTGTTTAATAATTTTTGTACACCGTTTCAAACAAAGAAATTAAGATAATTTTCAAATCGATCTCAAAGATCTAATATTAATATCGGACGATACACACGCGCACTTGACACACACGTGTGAACACCATGTGAATCGCGGCAATGTCTGCCATCATTGTTTAAATCTCATTGTAACAATTTCATTTTTTTTATTGTCGAAGTTTACCAAAATTTGTTTTTTTTTTATATTGGTTTAGCATAGTGATTTTTTGTTTATCCTGCCCAGCACACAAAATGTTACATTGACGTTTTTAACAAGCTTATTTTGTCTTGGTTATAAGAAAAATAATTATTATTTCTAATGAAGATTAATAACTTATTGGTGTTATAAAATAACTTACAATGTTTCGTAAAAATTCCAATCAGAGAATCTGTCTGTATTAAAAAGATTAATTCAAAAACAATTAACTAGCATAATATTTTGATCAATAGAGGGAGCCACTTAATGACGATAGTTAAGATGTTTTGTAACATAACCTATAAATACAATATCACAATGTAAAGGGATGTCGGGAGCTCTTAACAATTCTAAAACTAATAATATAAGTAAAAAAAAGAAGATGACTTACCATTACCACCTCGTTCACCGTTTACTGCTTCTTTTCGCACCACACACTCTTAAGTCAATAAGTCGAGGTCAAAAACCATATTACACTTAATACTCGTTAGCACTATTTTGTAATTGTTAAAGTTAAGTCATTAATTTCTAACCGCGAACTGATAAAAGTCTCCTTGTACACTAATATAAATCACCTTTTTTGAACCTTTAGGCGCGAAAAATACTAATAAAAATTAACCTACATCTAAGTTGTAAAATATGTGTTTTTACATATATATTGCAAACTATGAAACAAGTATGACTATAACTATACCCTGGTTAACTTTTCTATTTGAAACACTGATGCTAATATTGTATTTATTTCGTCCGTAATAACAATAAATAAACTATTTACGTATTTTAACAGTATTAATTCATTAAAACTATATTTTTAATTTGTATGTTCTTTGCAATCCCGCGCGATTGTCTCTTTTTTTCATTTATCTTTTAATCAATTCAAAGTGCAATAGTTCTTAGTGGCCTGTATCAACCTATTTGGTCGTATGTCAACTCCTTGACTACCAAAGAGGTCGGATATGTCAACATTATCGGTTAATCAATAATCGAACACCAGATGCCATTAAGAATAGTTGTAAATTACATTAGTTAAAACATTTATTTAAACCAATAATATATTTAAGAAAAATTAAATTGTGTCACAGTAATAATTCGAGTAATAATAATCCAGATGCATATGGATGCAGATGGCTGGCGATATTGTTGTAATACTGGTGTTACGACAGAGGAGATAATGAGTTTAATATTTGTTTTAGCCGCGGAATTAATCTTAGCGTTTTCGTTACTACGCAACTGGCACAGATTATTTCAAGCCGACTACAGGTCAAAACCACCAATAGACAGACTTAAAGGTTTGGACGGTGTAAGGTAAAAAAATGTCTCTAACTTTTTTTTTTCATTTAGATAAGTTTTCTATTTTATAACGTAGCTAAGTGTACATCTGAATACTGTCTGCGATATTATGAATTAAAAAAAAATACATGATTAGGATATAGATTTTTGTTTGAATTTTTGTGTCTGTTGAATGTCTTCTGAAAAATAATATTACGAAAACAATGATAGTTATTTTAATATATTCATTTAATTCTCAATTCTGTTTCAAGATGATAGATACAAAAATGCAAATCTATGTAATGCCATTACTG
Organism: Papilio machaon; assembly: GCF_912999745.1. NCBI lineage: Eukaryota > Metazoa > Arthropoda > Insecta > Lepidoptera > Papilionidae > Papilio > Papilio machaon. Next base: position 7,183,776 of record NC_060001.1, on the reverse strand, counting down.
CACGAAAAGATAATAAATATTTTACGACATATTTATTTGTAATATTTATTATCTATTTAATATAATTTCTATTGTGATGATGCATATTTTTAATAGTGAATCAAATGTTTTATTTTTTCATTCTTATATAATAATAAAAAAATAATAATAAATTAATATAATATATATTACATATTTTAATGATCATGTTTTTGGGTTATTTGGAGTAAGACGCCGTTTGTTAGTTTGACAATTTTAAAAACATCGAGAGCGCCCGCTTCGGCCTAGGTCGCGCATGCGCGGTGGAAGAGCAAAATGGCGGCGCGGCTGCGGACCAATCACCGCCGCTTGAGGCGCGTTCCGAGGGACGCGCTGATGGCACTTAGGGCGCGTTCTGAAGACGTTTGCATTTTAACATTTAGTAAATGAATTAACTTTTTAAAATATACTAACTGTCGCCCGCGACTCCGTCCGCGCGGATTTAAAAAACGTTTTTATTAGCCTATGCGTTATTCCAGACTATGATCTACATCTGTTCTACATCCAAATTTCATCAAGATCCGTTGAGTCGTTTCATGATACCTTCAAACAAACATCCATCCATCTAAACATTCGCATTTATAATATTAGCAAAATTATGTTTTTTTAAATTTCATAAATATAAATATAATCATATAATATAATTTCATAAATATAAACATAAATGCCATTTTTAAAGTTTATAATGTTTTAATTTCAGAGCTATACTTATGATACTTCTTGTGTTAGGACATTCATTTATCCCTTACGGAATAGCCATTTCTAACCCACATTTTGTTGAAGAGGTAAAACTTTTTAATTATACTAATTTTTAGAAACATTTCTTACCTACAAAAAAAACTGCCTGATTATTGGTAATATTCATTCCGAAGAGCAGGGTTCACTTGCGTTGGAACCTCATATAATACATACTTAACACCGCGAGCCATTGGTTCGCCAACTCTGCCCTAGGGAATTTTTTTCGTAGACTCCTTTAAAAATTTTAATTGTTTTGCTGAACTATTACAATTTTTCTTTAACTTGCGGATCCTCAAATTTATTTCCCGCCATCTTGATGACTGTTCTTCCGTGTCCCTAAGGGGTTCAGGTGAATCAGGTGAAAAATACGCCATTTGGGTTCAAAGACAAGAATGTTCTAAAAATGTTATTATGTTTGCAGATATATCACATTTTACCATACCACCTGTTTTTAAACGGTGCAGTTATTGTACAGGCCTTCTTTCTTATGTCAGGGATTCTTCTAAGCTATAGCTTTCAAAGAACAGCAGAAAAGAAAACAATCAAATGGACTATGTTAATCAGCAATATTTGGAAGAGATGGTTGAGGTAAAGGATTTTTTCCAATTTGCATCCTAGTCGACAGTGACAACAAAAACAGTAACTTACTACAGAGACATCACTGACATTTTAAGAAGCTCACATAACTCGGTAGTTTATCGATTAAAGGGATTTCTACATTAAGTTACTTGTAATTTAACTGATGTTGTGCTTTTCAAATTAAATAAGTTTTGTATGCTTTTAAATCCTTGTGTAAACCTGAAAAATTTGGTATTTGGTTCTTGTCATAATTTGTTTGACCAACCCGCACTGGGCCAGCGTGGTTGACTATGGCCTAGTCACTCCTAACTTGGGGTAGGTTCCGAGCTCCTCGGTGGGGACGTATAGTTAGCTGATGATGATGATGATAATTTGTTAAGATAATTCTTCTTATTTCTTTAGTAGTATCCGATTAACCTGTTCAGTCAAATTACTGTGTTATTGTAGATATACATAGTTATGTTAATGTTCCTTTTGCAGATTGACACCCTCCTTCGCTGTCATTCTTGCATTTACTTCGACGTTATTACGTTTCATTTCATCGGGGCCTTTAGTGCAGGTAATACTACAAGTTGGTAATAGAAATGTTTGGCACAATTGCTCAAGACCCTCTACTGCTAACACTGACCAATACTTAGTTCAATGTAACTGTTCCTAATAAGTTTGGGGTCGGAAGAGAACTTTTTGAAATAGGGTTTAAGGAATGATTGTGACAGTCAGAGACTCAAAATTGTATCGATTATCATAGATATTTAACTACTGAACTAATTGGTCCATATTAAAAGATTAAAATGTTTTCCAGTTGCTTGAAGTAACAGAAGTAGAGGATTGTAGACGCTCTTGGATGTGGAATTTTTTCTATTTACGAAACTATAAATACGATTCTCAATGCATGCCACAAACATGGTAAGCAATGATTATACAACTTATCTGTAAGTTTCCACAGCCTAAACATTGGTATAAGATGTGTTGTTTTCTCTCTTTTTATAAGGAGATTTAAAAGGATGGCAATATATTTTTGTACAGATGTTTCAGAAATGGTCACATCCAAACATTTTTACCTGTGGGTATGGTTTTTTGTAAGGTCTTTAATAGATTATAAACGAACTTGAAGACGATTGGTATACTTTCCCCAGTTTATTGTTTTTTTTATAATGTAATTTCTGTCAGGTATTTAGCTGCCGACCTGCACTTGTACATATTAGGAATGATAATATTCGTCTTAATAAGAAACACAAATTGGAGGAACGTGGTAATGGCGACATTGTTCATCATTGGAGTTGCTTTGCCAGGACTGGTGACATACTTGTATGATTTAACATTTTTGATGAAGGTATCTCCGAGGTAATTATATTGTTATTTAGATAATTTAAGATCCACGGACGAAATTTAATTAGCAGAGGTTCACAATGGCATTAAAATATTATATGCATTGTATCTATATGGATCTATCAATCTTTCAGCTTATGCTGTAAAAGTGACATTTGTGAGAGTCCTACGCCGTGCGTTTGTGTGATATTACCGTATATCGCATATCTTAATATTATTATTAACTTTTTTTTTTTAGAACGTTAATGCGAATTTTCATAGAAGACCCAGCTTACAACTACCTATACACACCAAGTTACACTAATATTCCTTCTTTCGTTATGGGGTTGGCGCTTGGAGCTCTTATCCATAATTTACAGAAAAGAGATTTCAATCTGGAAAAATATAAGGTAAACAAATTACTTTGTTTTCAATCTTCGTCTTTTTGTTTCTGTTCTATCCTGACTTCTGTTTCTTCTTCTTATTCACATTCTTTTTGCGTCCCCTCCGTCGTCGATGCCTACCTTTACTTCTGCAATTGCGGATGTGTATGGGTTTTGTCTTCGCTATTTCGGCGAATTCAGGTGGCTGCTTTTTCATTTGCCACCTTAAAATATAAAAACAATATAATAAAAGAAATAATAATTTAATTTACAGAAGTTCTTACCTATTTACTGGGCCATAATTCCTTGCTGTGTGGGAATACTTCTTCTCAGCGGTGTCAACTACATGGATGGCCCGCCATATCCTTTGTACATTCGAGTGATTTTCCATACATTTTTAAGACCTGTTATGGGGGCGTTGATTGCCACTATCATTCTTGGCATGGTGTTTAAATTTGATAGTAAGTAAAATTTAATTTCTACATTGAAAACATGTTTTTAATTACAACATTCAAAGTCATTCAAACATTGAAAGCTAATTCTTTGTTCATAATCGCTCTTAAAATTCTGAAATACCAGCTATCAAGATATGAGTACCTACTGTTAACCTGTTACCTATCCTTGTTCCGTATTCTAAGGTACTTTAAATGTATTTTTCAGACTTTTATCGAGGGATTTTGGAGTGGGACGGCTGGGCTTGGGTAGCCCGAGTGTCGTATGGAGCTTATCTAATACATTTGACTGTTGTAAGAATCATTTTAGGCAACTCAACGAAATTATTTACAGTATCATTATTAACAATCGTAAGTATTAATGAAAGATGATCATTATATGAATGTATTTCCAATAACGTTTAGATTTTACAAAACTTTTGACTTTTTAAGTTTCCTTAGTTTTTTTTTTTCCTATAGATAGATTATTTTTTCATATTTATTTAATTCATTTACACAATTATATATTAAAGCTAGCTCTTTCTAGCTTAATTCTCTAAATGTGACATACCTATCTTTTAATAATCTTACTAATATTATAAATGCGAATGTTTAGATGTATAGATGGATGGAATGGAGATACCTTCATACAAACAGTATGAAGGTATTTCCGGAACGGTTCAACGGATCTTGATGAAATTTGGCACAGATGTAGAACATAGTCTAGAAGAATACACAGGCTATTTATTAAGTTTTTTTAATTCAGCTAGTTTCTTTATAAATACGATAATATTAATTACTGGCTGTCGCCCCACCACTCCGTCCGCGTGGATTTTTTTTAATAAGTATCCTATGTGTTCTTCCAGACTATGTTCTACATCTGTACCAAATTTCATCATGATCCGTTGACCCGTTCCGGAGATATCTTCAAACAAACATCAATCCATTCATCGAAACATTCGCATTTATAATAAGTAAGAAGTAAGATGTTATCTACATTAAGTTCTAAATTTAAAAACTCTTTTGTTTTTTCTCAGGTACCAGTTATCGGTATGGCGTACATTTCATTTTTAGGCGGAACAATAATATGGTTACTGATCGACGCGCCCGTAAATCAATTAGTCAAGATTTGGTTGGAAATGCCTACTAAAAAAAGCGACAAACGGAAGAATGAAAATATTGATGTTTATGTTGAAAAATTATAACATTAGTAATATAGATATACGAGTACGAGTATATAAAATAGTGTTAAAGTGCTCAATTAAGAATATTCACGAATTTATTATATAAAATTACAAATATAAAAATTTAGATGGGAATGGTTTTAGTTGTTTATTATATTTAACTAGCTTTTACCCGCGACTCCGTCAGCGCGGAATAAAAAAAATGCACACAAGATAAAAAAGTTCCTATGTTCGTTTCCTAGTTCTAAGCTACCTCCCCATAAATTTTCATCTAAATCAGTTCGACCGATCTTGAGTTATAAATAGTGTAACTTCGTTTATATATATAGATTCGGATTTGCCAATCACCTCCGAATGCACTCACGGAGGTAGTAAGGCTTGTCTATAATGAATTACGACATGGAGGATCATCATCATCTTTTGCTTTGTAATTAAATTTAAGACTTACACCGATTAGTTAGACATCTTTCTACGCGTCTCCTCTTCCGTCTAGGCAATGCATCAGCAATTGCGGATGTCTATGCTGAACTGTCGCTTCGCTATTTCGGCGAATTCAGATGGCCGATTGCTCGTTTACCATCTTTTGATATTGGTAATGGTAAACATAATATTTAAATATGAACATTGATCTCGTGTTTTCTTGAATTTATTTAAAGCTGTATCAATTTGTGTAGATAATCAATTTAAATAGTATACAATTACTAAGGACCTTAAGGTTATAAGTTGCAATTAATTGCGTGCAAATTGTTTTTGTTTTTAAAATTTAGCGAAATTTTTGCTCACTGGTAACCCTAAAATCTTATAAGCGCCCCCCGTCAATGTTGAAACACTGTCATCCTTTTCGTCTTTAACATACGGATAGACATTTTTTATCTCCGAGACGGCTGGATCGATTTTGACAGGACTTTTACTGGAAGGTTTTTTTTTTAATCCATACTGATCGCAAGCGATCACAAGTACCATATAATATTAGTACATTTTAAATAGTTTGTTAAGCCGAAAAAAAAAAGAATTTATTTAATATACTTTAATATTTTATTATTATTTTATTATTATTATTGGCATTCTCTCTAATACTATGATCTAGTTTACAATTCTTTACTAAGTAATAGATTAATTATAGAAAAACTTTTATAAAAAGTTTTATAACAATAATTTACAAATAATTATGAATGTTTCTTTTTAATTATATTTACTGTCATAAATATTATAATTTACATAATTAATATTTAAAATATTATTTTAAAGCTATATATAAACAAATCTTTTAATACATTATTTTCTAATCTAGAATACTTAAAATTAAATTCTTCTTACTTATATCTATTTTTACAAATTATTTTAAAACTATAAATTATTGCCACAGTTTTGATTCTGAAGAAATTTCTAGTAATAATTTAATAAGTGTTTCACGGACTGTTTCAATCATCTGCACCTATTGACAAGTACAAATACCGCAGTTTGCAGTCGGCGCTGAAATCTCGTTTTCAGCACGACGGTGGTCGAAGATACCGCTGTCGGCTGTCTGACATGTAATGTACAGCAGCCCTAAGCGTGATTTCTTTCCCACTTTGTAGGATCATTTTCGATGTCCTTTTTCACTTTGGCAACCGGTAAGATTATTTTAGATAAAGCAATCGATGGCGCTTCTACCAGTAAATAGAACGGATAGGCAACTAAGTAGGTCATCATAACAGTTCCCAGGCATACTAAAAGCTGAAATTAAATGATATTGTATTAAAACTTAAAAAAAATCTGTTTAACTACTGTAATTTAACTTTCATTTCGTGGATGTATACCAATCGAATAACACCTCACTATACTCATAGTATGAGACCGTTTGGTTATAGATGGTCACAATGGAATTTACCTTATCCTCCAATCAAAAATTAATGAGGCACGTCTCGGTAATATTGGAACTTTATACCTTATTAAAATTGTAATAAGTTACGTTGCTTGCAAAAAGGAAAGTACTTACAACATTGGCTATAGAAACGTGCATCAAAGTCGTTCGTGAACCTGTTAAAGTTCTGACGAAGAGCACATGCAGAATGTAGGTGCAGTAGGAGACTCTGGCGGGTGACGCCCAACCATTCCATTCTAATATACCTCTGTACACATCTGAAACCAATGTGAATTATTTACAGAGCTTGATAAGTTGACATTAAAAGAAAAAGATTTAAAAAATATATTTTGTTTTATTTGCCGTTTCTAATTTATTGTTAGCTCTCGACCGCGAAACCGCTCTTGTGGAATTAAAAAACAAACTAAATTAGTAGTTTATGTGTTCGTGCAGATTAAGTTCTACACCTATGGCAAATTTCAGTGACATCCATGCAGCCGTTCTTGAGATACCTTTTTACAAACACCCATCCATACATTTAAAAATTTACTTTTATAATATTGGTAAGATATACATAAGCTTTTAAATGATTATATTCAATTATTAAATGAACATAATATCATATGTTTATCAAAATGCTTTCTTACCTTCAAATTTAAAGGCCATTCCCAAAACAATGATGCATATAATGGATGAGAATACAGGCTTAGCTATTCCCGAAAATATTGCTTTCAAAATAATAGGAGCTTCAGTTTCGTAGAAATAAAAGAAAGATCCTGAAGGCAAAATAATTAGCACAGCTGGAACTGTAGCCCAGTAAAGATATTTATATTTCTGAAATCGAAAGTTAAACAATTATTTCTAACATTTACATATAGCATACATATATTCAGGTTACGAAAAAGCAGTCATTTATCTACTCTACAACAAAAGTTTTGTATTGATGCGGAATTTGAACCCACGAGCAAGTAATCTGATGTACTCTTAACGTTTTTATTTACCTTAAATCTCTCAAAACTGAAGTCGTTCTCCTGCAAGTGATAGATTAACATTCCAAGACCGAGTCCCATTATGTAGCTGGCCAAGTTAGTGTGTCCTCTTTTGTAGGTATGATTGAACGTCGGATCCTTAACGAAATAGTCACGAACTAACCTGTAAAATTAATACATTCATAGGTAATCTGAGAAGATGTTAGGAAAGTTAGAATAAAGTATGGATGAATTGTGTGAAAGATGATTTGTATAAGAAGGAATTGTATTCAGATGTAATGCCTGATATAAATATATGGAATCTAGCACACATATAAAACAAAATGAGGAATTGCTTCCACTTCACGTCTGTCTTCTGTGTTGTTGAGGTATTAGTGGTAATGTTTTCACATAATTATAACTGGGGTATTACCTTTGAAATGAAGTGAAAGAACAGATCGTTTCTATGTCTTCAAAGTACGAAGAACAATGTTGATGGGAACTTACTCTGGAGAAATGACCAATCCAGCGTCCAAGTTCTGAAAGTAAGTGTGACAGGCGGGGATGATGAGGCTGACCACAAAAAGCACGGTGAGGATCACACGCCTCGCGACCCCAGACGTAACCAGGGAGAAGATTATGAGCCCAACCACGTACAGCTGCATGTCTGCGGCAATATACCTGCGAATTAAAGAACAACAATACTCAATGGCAATAATAAGTAGCACACTTTTAAAATTATTGTTTCTCCCGAAATATTAACGTTAGAATTATGAAATAAAAAACGGTTTGTAACAAATTCCATAAGGTTTCTTCCAAAAAGAGGTTTGTTTTAAATTAGTAAGGATTTTACCGATAAAAGAAGATAAAAAAGTCGTCGCTTTAAATTTTAAATATTCAATTTATATAAAGCTTTCAGTTTATCATTGTACAGTTCTTTTTCGATCACATTAAACCATCATGACTTCTGTAATATTGATGTATTAAACAAAATTTGTTATGTCGTATGTTTAATCCTCAATTTACTATCAGAGAATTGAAATAACCAATTTAAGCAAAAATATTATCAAACAAGTCATAAATTATTCGTAGTTTCCTATTATCTAATATATTAATCATAAATTCATAAGAAAAAAAAAACATAATTTAAAACCAACAATACGCGGGCCTCCATTATGTCATTTTGTTTTGATTTCTAGTTTTGATATAGTTAAATTAATTTATTTGCTGATAATTAAACGATTATTCAAATGAGAATCATAAAAATATCAATGATATTTCCATTTATCTAATCAATAAAACTATAAAATGTTTTTTTCAAACAAGCCTATATATAATAAGGCATTTAAAAACGACACACGTGGACATAAAAATACTACTAAAAACTAATTTGAAGGCAGAAGTATTTATAAAAAGATGATTTAAAAAATCTAATAACACTGTATCACTACGACACTTCGAAGAATAATTAAAATCATGACTCAATACTCTTCTAACCGTGGGTTTCTAAAACCAAAGTTTAAATGATTATATGTTTGACATGTATGAATGACAGGAATGATTATATGTTTAATACAGATATTTTGATCTCAGAAACCCACGGTTAATATCCTCATTTTACTGATAGGGCCAAGGGTCAGTAAGGCAATAAATTCTTGATTCAAAGTATAATTACCACGTCTGAGGCATGCACTGTGACTCGTCGATGTAATTGTTGAGATAGATCAGGTTGAGCCAGCCGTCGCGGCGGCAGTCCTTCACTTCCACGCCGACTGTGCTCTGTAAAACAAGAATACGGCAAATAACGTACTTGTTACTTTATAATTACACGTTTTCATTGCCGAAACATCGGAACAAAACACATTTTTTGATGTGAAACATCTATAGGATCACTTGTAAACCGAATCGTTGGGTTGGCGACGCTTTCCGTGGCGACGGGACGCCAAGCTATACTGAGGTATACATATATATATTTTATGTGTTTAGTTTAATAATATTGAATATTGAATATTGTTTTTATTATTATTATTATCATTATTATCATTAATATCTAATATCATTATTATCATTATTATCATTAATATCTTTAATATAATTAATAACATTAATATAATTAATGTCATTATTATCATTATTTTCATTAATATCATTAATGTCATTTTTATCATTATTTTCATTATTATAATTTTTATCAGTATTATCATTTTTATCATTAATGTCATTTTTATCATTATCATCATTTTTATCATTAATGTCATTTTTATCATTATTATCATTTTTATCATTATTATCATTTTTATCATTAATGTCATTATTATCATTTTTATCATTAATGTCATTTTTATCATTAATGTCATTTTTATCATTATTATCATTTTTATCATTAATGTCATTTTTATCATTAATGTCATTTTTATCATTTTTATCATTATTATCATTAATGTCATTTTTATCATTAATGTCATTTTTATCATTATTATCATTAGTCATTTTTATCATTTTATCATTAATGTCATTTTTATCATAAACGTCATTTTTATCATTATTATCATTTTTATCATTATTATCATTTTTATCATTAATGTCATTATTATCATTTTTATCATTAATGTCATTTTTATCATTAATGTCATTTTTATCATTATTATCATTTTTATCATTAATGTCATTTTTATCATTTTTATCATTATTATAATTTTTATCATTAATGTCATTTTTATCATTAATGTCATTTTTATCATTAATGTCATTTTTATCATTAATGCCATTTTTATCATTATTATAATTTTTATCATTAATGTCATTTTTATCATTAATGTCATTTTTATCATTAATGCCATTTTTATCATTATTATAATTTTTATCATTAATGTCATTTTATCATTAATGTCATTTTTATCATTATTATCATTTTTATCATTAATGTCATTTTTATCATTATTATAATTTTTATCATTAATGTCATTTTTATCATTAATGTCATTTTTATCATTAATGTCATTTTTATCATTTTTATCATTATTATAATTTTTATCATTAATGTCATTTTTATCATTAATGTCATTTTTATCATTAATGTCATTATTATCATTATCATTATCATCATCATCGTCATCGTTATCATTATCATTATCATCATTATTATTTCTTTTATATTAATTCTGTCTCCGCCTGGCTGGTTTTTATAAGAAAGATAAAGTAAATAAATAATGGTAAAATATAAACTATATAAATATATTATTATTATTATTATTTATTTAATATTTTATGCATATTACTTGTACACGATGTTTTTTTCTACAACTGTAACTATACAACTTTTTATAATTCTAAATGGCCTGTTATTTTACACACAACCTCATTCCACAGATTATAATCAGATATTATATTTAATTAATTAAGGTTATAAAATGAGTAGCAATTGCCTTTCAGCATATCTCCGTTTCTCAAGACGCATCAAAACCTTAATTACACATGTAAAAACCTCGAAAATATTTTGATATTATCTGTGATATAATTCATCTTATACTCTAAAACAGATTGTGTGATATATACAACTTTTTGGTTTAATGTTTATTATTTTAAGTACTGGCCGTGACTAAGGTATACATGTATATATATTTTATGAATAGTAGAGTGAACGGTGTAGCTTCTCACTCAGTTCGACGTTGTTGGTTACTACGGTACACATAACCTGCGTTTTATTTAATTTTGATGTGAAAAATTTTATATTATATTTATTAATTAATTATATTCATATTAATCATATTAGTAATTATATAAATTATATTAAGATTAATAATTATATAAATTATATTAATATTATCTTCAATTAATTATTTTTTATAATTCATGAATGAATTAAGGTGTATATATATATATATATTTCTTGTGTGCGTGTGTATGTGACTGAACTCCTCCTAAACGACTGGACCAATTTTGATGAAATTTTTTGTGTGTGTTCGTGGAGATTCGAGAATGGTTTAGATTTACAGTTTTTTTTTTTTTTTTTTTTTTAATTCCGCGCGGACGGAGTCGCGACCGACAGCTAGTATATATATATATATATATATATATATATATATATATATATATATATATATATATATATATATATATATATATATATATATATATATATATATATAATATTATTAATTATTATTATTATTATTATTATTATTCATTCATTCATTCATTCCTGCATTCATTCATTCCTTCATTCCTTCCTTCATTCATTCACTCATTCCTGCATTCATTTCTTCCTTCATTCCTTCCTTCATTCATTCATGCATTCCTTCATTCATTCATTCATTTGTAATTTATTTATTTATTTAATATTTTATGCATATTACTTGTACACACACGATGTTTCACATCTGCCAGGCGTCCCGTGACGGCTCACGTTTTTTTTTCTATGTATTTCAAAGAGATTGTCAGGGTCTATGTGATGTTATTTAGTTTTCCTTGGATGTTAATTGCTGCCGATATTTAATGTAATAAAATAGTAAAATAAACATATTTTAGAATAAAATTACCTGCCATAATGGCCCAGATCCAGCAAATCTCAGCCATGTCGTCGTCACAGCAAGAACGAGAGCGTACGTTGGTGTCAATCTGCAATGTTGTATTAACCAAAATAAAGCTCAAATTATAAGTGTTATGGTATTTGGGAATAAAAGTAAATACCAAGTATCTCTTCTAAATTGATTATTTTATGTCATTATGGGTGAGGCTTGAATCTGCATAAATGTACAAGGCCAAATAAAATTTGACCACTTAAAATAGAAAAAAAGGCAATCAATGGTGATATAAATAATTGATTGGAGCGAATAATTAACTGTCGCAACACCTTAATAAAAATTATGAGAAAGATGTCGGTATATCTTATATATAAAATTCTCGGGTTCGAACTCGAACTCCTCCGAAACGGCTTGACCGATTCTCATGAAATTTTGTGACCATATTCAGTAGGTCTGAGAATCGGCCAACATCTATTTTTCATACCCCTATTAAGTTTTTCTAAACCGCGCGCGGACGGAGTCGCGGGCGACAGCTAGTATGTTATACAAGTTGTATGAAAGTGTAAATATATCGTTTAAATTTACCTTAGCCATCTCAAGATGATACCTTTTGGTATCATGGTCCAGGATATGTTTTTCTTCTCCGCTAACAGGTCTAAATTATAGGCTAAGAGACAGCCTGACATTAAGAAGAATGTCTGAACTACTAGCGTTCCATCGATGAACAAATGACAGATTATGTTGTAATATTTCTGAGAACATTTAAATATCACGATATGACACTTGTATTTATATATCTTACTAATATTATAAATGTGAATATTTAGATGGATGGATGGATGTTCGTTTGAAGCTATCTCCGGAACGGCTCAATGGATCTTGATGATATTTGGTACAGATGTAGAACATATTCTGGAAGAACACATAGGATACTTATTAAGTTGTTTTTTTTAATCCGCGCGGACGGAGTCGCAGGCGACAGCTTAAGCGACAATTTAAGATCCTCATCGCATGCGTTGCTTTATGTTGTAGAAATTAAGATTCATTTTAGCCGAAAGATATTCGTAAAGATTTAGATCGAAGAAAAGGAACCTTGTTGTCATCGCATCTTGTTGTTTCTTTTTCATCATATAGATGTGATGAAACTTCTTAGAGACAAGTCGTTGAAGTATTCCTTAAAAAAATAAAAAAGTAATAAAAACTGTGTGAAACTTACGATTTCAAAATTATGTGAATTTTCGGAACTAACTACAAATGGTAACAAAGAATGTTCCATGATGACTATAATTATTGACAGAGATCTGGAAATAAAATGAAAAAGTGCATTTTAAAGTAAATAAAGTAAATAGCAATTTAAAAATCACAAAATATCCAATCTTACTATTATTATAAACTAGCGACCCGCCCCGGCTTCGCACGGGTGCAATGCAAAATATACCTACTACAGAATGTCCTTATACACAACGTTCACAGCGTTCACATTAGAAACCTTTAAATTTATCAGTGTTTCTCTACTATATTATGCATTTATTATACATACAAACCTTCCTTAAGAATCACTCTATCTATTAAAAAAAACCGCGTCAAAATCCGTTGCGTAGTTTTAAAGATCTAAGCATACATACGGACATACAGCGAAAGCGACTTTGTTTTATACTATGTATATATATATATATATTGATGATGAGAAAGTTTAGATGGATGGCTGATTGTTAGAAGGTATCTCCAGAATGGCTAAAGGAATCTCGCTGAAATTTGGCATAGATGTAGAACGTAGTCCGGAAGAACATATAAACTAATAATTAAATTATTTTTTTAATTCCGCTCGGACATAGTAAAATGGCATTCTAAATTAAGTTTGTCTGTTTAAAAAGTTTATGGCTTGTTATCGTGTGAACATTTACCGTAATCCGTTGAAACCTTTAAGACGTTTGAGGCGTGTATCCGGGCCGCAGGCTGGTGGCGCAACTAACTTCTTCCAGTTACGTTTAATCGAGAAACATAAAAGTAATTTGTTTCCTGCAAAAAGATACGGAACATTAACTTTTTTTGCAAGTGAAACGTAGGGTTTGAAATAATACGGAATAACACTCAGTTCACCAGTTATGTCTATTGTTACTTTGTCTTGCTGTCTCTCATTACTGCTTTAAATAAACTTGAAATGCAAGTTAGAATTAGCATTGCACAATATTAAAACATTTGAAGGTAATGTACGTGGAATAAAAGTGGAATAATTACTTGTAATTAATTAAAGTTAACTTGTATGACGGAAAGGTTTATTCCTTAATTAGTATAAGTTACATAAATTATAATTTAAATGTATATATTGTGTACTATCTAATATATAAAATTCTCGTGTCACAGTTTTCGTTCCCGTACTCCTCCGAAACGGCTTGACCGATTCTCATGAAATTTTGTGAGCATATTCAGTAGGTCTGAGAATCGGCCAACATCGATTTTTCATTTTTTTTTAACTGCGCGCGGACGGATTCGCGGGCGACAGCTAGTAGATATATAAATTACTCGTATACATGGTGTGTTACAAGTTTGATGTCTAATTAAAAGTCGATTTTTGAAATGTTATTTTGCATTGTAAATGACAACACTGGGGGTATTTACCCAATAAAATGTCCATGTTATGTATATGTATATGTTGCTAGCCTTTAAGAATTTAAAACCTCCGAAATAAAAGTAATTGGGTAAAATGTATTTTTCCATTTTTTCTGTCTGTCCGCGTTCTAACATTCCTTTTTTTACCAACTTGTTATATGGAAGAATTTTTTTTTTCTTTTATGAGAAATATTACCATCTAACAATTGTGGTTAAAATCTCTGATGTTTTTTTAAATACAAAACAGGATGACTAAAATATTACGAAACTAGTAATTAAATATTGTGTGAATATAGGGATATTACAAATAATGCCCTTCCTAATGCTATAATTTATGTTTTTTTTTAATCTATAGCGCTTCAAAGTGGCCAGGAATGTATCATAAAATATTTATAGAAAAATAAATCTACAGAATTACTATCTTTTTTTTATAAAAATATAAATTGAAATTTAGTACGATAATTATCACATATTATTGCGACCATTACCATTTTTAGACTAACATCATCTGTAGTACATACATCTGTAGTAATGATACAAATTTTTGACGAAAGTTTTACAGCTTTTAATTGAGATTGTTTTTTTATATACATACCTTTCCGATCTTTGTTAGGAACATAGCAGAAATCGTAGAGGTTTCCGATAACGTGGAGCAACAAGATAGATAGGCAAATAACAGCTACGGCGATGTCACCATAATCTATATCCATTTTGTTATCCAAATCATTACAAAGAACTTCACTTGATATTTTGCTTTTAAGTTTATATTCTTTCCATAGAGTATCATTAAGGCATCCTTCAAGGACCAATCTTAGGTCTGCTGATGTATTCTGGCTGAGGTAATCTTTGCAAGTGTTTGTGACGCAAATACCGCGATGTAATCTTGAATGATTGAAGTGCATTTCTCTTCTCGCTGAATATTCCTAGAAATAAGGGATTTGTTAGATCAAGACATAATGGATCTGTGATAAATCTCAGTCGTGCAAATGTCTCTTTTAGTTGTTCATAACTTTTCAAAAAATATAACTAGTCAAGAAGTATAGAATATTCGTTCATTTTTAATCAAAATACCGGTTTTCAATAAAACCAATAGTGTTTTGTTAAAGTGCTACAGCGTGTTCAATAATGTTGATTAAGTCTTAAAATTCTTAATTTAATTAGCTGTCTGATGATGCTGCGATATTTAGTTATTTCTTAGTAAATTTACGAGTAGTAAGTGTACGTGCATTCGTGGTTTTTATTTTATGACGCATGCAACTGTGCTGAAATATCGGGAGCTCAAACAACCTGATGGTAAGAATCCCGTGGTAAGAATCCCGTTTCTTACGAAGCGGATATTAATGTACGTGCAATTAACATATCAATATTTCTTTTAAGGAAATAAATAAAAATAACTTTAGTGTTTTTTCTTATGGGTAAGGGACTGTACAAATTACGGTGATACCCTGTGTGATGGATCACCAGGCACCCGCCCCACAGACCACAAAATATACAATTGAAGTTAAACATACTACAAACAAATTTTACAAAGTGGTTATGATATTAATTAAGTGTAAAGACAATTGAAAAATTTCTACAGAACTTTGCTATTAAGAGTTACAGTGTGATGTATGTGTATGTGTGTGTTTTTAGGAAATACTGCATAAAGTGAATTGTAGAATAATAAATCGATGTGGTATGCAGTTACGTATTGTGGTGACGGAACCTTGACGTTGCTGAATGAATTTAATTTGTATTTATATATGAAAGAAAAAAAGTAGAAATAAAAATGAAAAATGTAAACTTGTATAGTGCAAGGTCAGAGATTGGAAGGTGTGGTTATAGAAAAGTTATGCTTTTTGGAAGCATCTGATAGAGATTTAGGGAAGAGTACATGCTGACTATAATTATGTTTAGAGAATGAAATCCATGGAAGGTTTGAAATTGGGAAGCTTAAAGTTAGGATTGTATATAGTGTGACTTTTTTGGTAGTTTTCATGGAATATTGGACCAATTATAAAGAAGCAGAGAAAGTGAATATGCAACTGTGCGATAGCAGTTCTTACTCGTATTACGAAAAGAATTATCAAAATATTAGATGTACATAAAAAATCTTGCGTACCTGAATCATAGTCAGCAGCGGGTTGTCTTCATCGGCGACAAGCGTGAACTCTACCGCGCAGTACACACCGCCGGGCTCGTGCACGCACGGCGCGTACGGATCCAGACGAAACATCGGAGGCATTTTGTTGTATTCAGTTTCTGAAAACATCATTAAAATCTGGTAAAACATTAATTACTAATCCTGTTATATCGGAGATAATAATAATTTAGTAGTTTCTGTCTACCTTTCTTTCTTTCTATTTATACAATTAATAAAATTGGCGTGTCTGTATGTAATATTATTAAAAATGTCATATTTCGCAACACGATGCTGATGATTTGCAATGTTTATAAAGAGAAACCATTTTTTTATCTTTTTTGTCTGTCCGCATCTCTACCTTTGCTTCCAGTAATGTCCAAAACGGCTGGTCCAGTTTTGATAGGACTTACACTGGAATGTAACTGATATATGCAGGAATAATATAGGCTACTTTTTTTTAGTTCTGCGCTGACCAAGTCACGGGCAACTGCTAGTATATTAATGAAAGTATCACTGCAATGTTGTTCTAGGATTACTGTTGAATTCGAATGCCGTGACACTTGTGTACATATTGTTGTCTCTACTTTTGTAAAGAGAATGAAAGGGATAACAATCTGTTTTTCTCTTACTTCGGTAGTAACACACCGCATTGTTTTCAAGTAGGTTTCAAATATGACCAGTTTTAAGTGCGTATTGTATAAATTATTTTTATGTTTTTAGTAGGCAATATGGACATATATTAAATCACTTCCTCCTGTCCTTGGCGTCAGTTGTTAATGTTGAAAAGTGAATATATTTTAAAATATCACATGCGGAAAGTTTTAAGGTTGAATTAATAAAATGTGCTAATGAATAGTAATAACTATGTCTTTTATAGTTTGTTGACCTCATGACATCTTCTACTAGAAGCTTCTTTATGTGATGGAAATCGATCGTAAATTCAAAGTATATAATACAGACAATACAGAAATTAAACTGTTAATAATCATTATGTAATCATTAGATAATAAACATGACGCACACACACACACACACACACACACACACACACACACACACACACACACACACACACACACACACATATATATATATATATATATATATATATATATATATATATATATATATATATATATATATATATATATATATATATATATATATATATATATATATATATATTTGTCGCAATCAGAAGAAAAAATCAACTTTGATAAATCGAAATTAGAACACGAGCTGTGTTCGAAGAGACTTCTTGTACGATGCGCGTCTGACATTGGTCATTCTGGAAATATGGATCGTAGCTAAAGCATTGTTTGTTGTACATGAGCCTGTGAATTAATTATAACCAGTTGAGAAGTGATAACCAGTGTATTCCTTGAATCCGATATTACTCACTACCACAAGTGATCTCAATCAATAATAATTCTGATAGCGAGCCACCACTTTCGTCAAACATCTTTAAGGGGATTTTTTTACATAGTTGGGCAAATGATAAGTAAATTAATTGATTCCATTTTAATTGAAGAGAACTTTAAGAGAATTAGGAATTAGTTATAACTCAATCAGTGATAAATCGAATTCAGGAGCAATCAAAAGCTTAGAGTTTTAATTTCAATCCAGAATCATTACATAAGGTGAAATTATATTTTACCACTAGCTGTTAGCCCGTAACTGTCCGCGCTGAATTAAAAAAAAAAATCTTATTAAGTAGCGTATGTGTTTTACCGGACTAAGCTCTACATTTGTGCAAAATTTTAATGAGAACCGTTTCTATATAACTATATAACAAACATCTAAACATTCACATTTATAATATTAGAATAGATATAAAAATAATCGAGTATTTTGATTGTAGCTAAGAAATTATTTCTTCTCGCTGATTCATGAGTTTTATAATTAATAGGATTTAAATGTAAATATATTAGTGATAAATGGCGATCTGTTTATCAATCTACTATACACACTAGTTATTTTCCGTTGTGTTGCCTGAATTAATTCATCAGTAAATTGTAATTTAGGCTGCTAATTTGAAAAAAAAAAATATAGGAAATCTTTGGTCTTCCACGCATGAGGTAAGCTAACCTTTTTTATGTAGATCATATTTTTAACTAAAAAAATTTTTAAGTTAAAAAGACACGTAATTAAAAGTACGTAAAAGGTCTGCAGCTTTCAAAAAAAAAAAAACGAGTACTTTTTTCTTTACTTCTTATCTTCACTAAATGCAGAGTATTTAAATAAAAATGTATCATTCTGTCTGCTGTTTTAATATAATTTTTTTATTTCAAGGTTTTGTGAGTTATCTTTTACCAATACGCGAACGCCTATTAGAATTCAAGTTTCATTTATATATTATTTTTATGGAGTTAAATATTTATGAAGAAGCATTTGGAGATATGCCACTATTATTTATTAAAAATTCAAGAATCTTTGTCGAGAAGTAAACTTGACATAAATCAATTTAACTATTTAATGTATTCTTTATTGTACTTTTATATTATTTTATGTTTATTTAATACATTTTGTTTTTAAAGTTTTAACTAATTTAATGTAAATACTAATGTTTATAACTGTTCCTAAATATATTATTACTTGTTATTAATATTTACTAAGAAAATATAACAACTTCACATTTACATTTTAGCTTGTAGTAATACAAAAAAAAATATCGAATTGTTGAATGACATAAATTGTGAATTTATAGAAGCACATACCCGTTTCTTATAACTAAAGTTATAAATGGAAAGAAAAACAACTTTATATTAAAAATTATAAAAAGACTTCAAAGTTCGTATACTTCTGGGTTTATTTTATTTAAGATCAAGTGTTATTTGTTGGATTTCCCCAGAATAATACAACTTGTAAATATTTATATATTTCAATATTTGTTTTTTTTTTTGATGCTCAAGATATATATAAAGGCCTATTAAAAATAAATCTATGTTACATAGAATAAAAGAATTGTAGCGTAGAGGGGTTACGTCGATCGTAGTCAGTGCATATGTATCCCTAATGAGATGTTCCGAACTTTGAGTTAAGGGTGACTAGGTCATAGTCGAAACATGCTGGCCAAGCGCGGGTTGGTTGACTTCACAATTATCTTTGAATTTTTTATTCCTTTGGCAGATATGTGCAGGCATCACAATGTTTTTCTTCGCCGTAAGAACTTCGATAATGTATAAATGTTTCGGGAATCGAAAAACATGTTGGTACATGGCGGGGATTGAAGCTGCAGATTTCAATTCCAGCGCTTAACCCCTGCGCCACCAACGCTCGGAATAATATTAAACTTTTAAATCAACGTCAAAATTATTTATAACTAGCTTTTACCCGCGACTCCGTCCGCGCGGAATAAAAAATAGAAAACGGGGTAAAAATTATCCTATGTCCGTTTCCTGGTTCTAAGCTATCTGCCCACCAATTTTCAGTCAAATCAATTCAGCCGTTCTTGAGTTATAAATAGTGTAACTAACACGACTTTCTTTTATATATATAGATTTAAAAAATGACACACAATCTTTATTAGAAACGAAAAATGTTTTTTGTTATTTCAGATTTTTCAGAACACAAACTCTTTCGTCCTCCGAAGATATTATCAAAGTTTTATCGAAATATGTCTTGTAATTTGAAGACAATCAAATTGCAGCTTATTTTTAAGTCCCACACTAAATGAACTGAAATCAAGGTTTTAATTTACATCAAAACAAAAATCCAAATAATCTGATTTTACGTGTTTTGGACTATTTCCGTCATAGAGTGAAGGTTAAATGCAAGATTTATCACAAAAATATATTAAACAGTTTGCGGGTTTTCACCTTCAAGTTTACATTGAACTAACCGATAAACAATCTAAGTTAAAAGTTACTAAATTCTTTTACATAAGGAACCTACATACAAATAACGTACAAACAATATTTACATAAGAAAATAATTAAGTTATTCAATGTTAATAATTCTGTCACTGTTTTTTTAGTATTTCACTTACATTTTGGGTTATTTTTAAAAACAAATTTGTTTTTAGGTAGGAAAATCTACTCTATGTTTAATTTTTTTTTCTTGTTGAGAGTTTTTTTAATTATGATATAATTATTAGTAATTATTAACCGGTAATATTTTTTATTTATACAAATATAAAGTGGAAAGATTTAATTGTTTGTATTGCATAAGCTACGAAACTACTGAACCGATTTGATAAATTCTTCTACTGTTGGTAAGCTAGACTATCCCCGGGTGACATAGGCTATATTTATTACTAGATATTGTTAGATATTTGATGCAAAAGTATTTTAAAAGAAATAAACTAACAGCGAAATAGTGAATTTAACTCTACTTCTAAATAATCCTCGCAATAGTATAAATTCAAACCGAACGTAAGTAAACAAAAATGTAACAAGAATGTCAGACGTTCCGCAATGACGGATGGAGAGAGACTGCCTCGAGCAGCAGCGCACGCTTCCTTATAAAACCTTTTGTGAGACTACCCTCAACAGTCTGTTAGATATTTGACATGTCTAGTGCTGCGCCGATACACCGGCACAGTGTTGATTTTTGTCTCTAACAGTTCGGCCATCCTGCATTTCCTTCGTCCTCGAAGGAGTATTGATCCTTGCTGCATCGTTTTACACGCTGTCCCAAGCGCCATGAAGAGCCAGAACACCTCCAAGAAAAAGGACCTAAAAGCAAATCAGCCCCGTAGGCAAAACATATAGCCCTGTAGGCACAACTTAGCCCCGTAGGCAAAACATATAGCCCCGTAGGCAAAACACAGCCCCGTAGGCAAACATATAGCCCCGTAGGCACAACTTATAGCACATTTTGTATCAACCATGTATCTGAAATAAAACTAATAATAATTGTTATTAAACATACGCCCCGTAGGCAAAACATACGCCCGGAGGCTAAACATACGCCCGGAGGCAACATACACGCCCGGAGGCTAAACATACGCCCGGAGGCAACATATACGCCCGGAGGCTAAACATACGCCCGGAGGCAACATATACGCCCGGAGGCTAAACATACGCCCGGAGGCAACATATACGCCCGGAGGCTAAACATACGCCCCATAGGCAATCTTTGATTTTCTTTTATCGATCATGTGTCTGAAATAAAAGTTTTATTATTATTACCAATCATACGCCCCATAGGCAATCTTTGATTTTCTTTTATCGATCATGTGTCTGAAATAAAAGTTTTATTATTATTACCAATCATACGCCCCATAGGCAATCTTTGATTTTCTTTTATCGATCATGTGTCTGAAATAAAAGTTTTATTAATCATACGCCCCATAGGCAAAACATACGCCCGGAGGCAACATATACGCCCGGAGGCTAAACATACGCCCGGAGGCAATCTTTGATTTTCTTTTATCAATCATGTGTCTGAAATAAAAGTTTTATTAATCATACGCCCCATAGGCAAAACATACGCCCGGAGGCAACATATACGCCCTGAGGCTAAACATACGCCCCATAGGCAATCTTTGATTTTCTTTTTTTTTTTTTTTATCGATCATGAGTTGCGACTACAACGATTATCACGGTAACGTTCTGACATTTTTCTCTTAGCCTTTATTTTCACGAAAATACAAACACAACCACAGAGTGAGCAAAGTGGATAGAATCACGCGGATCCTATCCCACTTCTGATGTTAGATATTTGACATGTCTAGTGCTGCGCCGATACACCGGCACAGTGTTGATTTTTGTCTCTAACAATATTTTTATTCCTCACGGACGTAGACGCGTCCAACTGCTATTGTTAATAAGATATTGATTTCTTTTTAAATTAACCTTGCAGATTATTCTCGTATATGAGACATAAACCTTGAGAAAAACCTAATAGAAGTTGACATATTAGGCTGACACCTTGTACATCTAGAAAAGGAATTAAGTGCACATTACTATTCTTCCAAAAATGACTTTAATTACAACGATTACATGAATTTAATTTGCGGGTAAACCCTCGTAATTTTCAATGACAAGGCTAACAGAATAACATACTAAAATCGATTCTTCATCTTTTAAATATATTTTTAAGGTCATCCTGTATTTACATTTCATAATTCATTCATCATCAGCTCACTATACGTCCCCACTGAGAGGCTCGGAGCCTACCCCAAGTTAGAGGTGACTAGGTCATAGTCAACCACGCTGGCTAAGTGCGGGTTGGTTGACTTCACACATATCATTGAATTTCTTCTCAGATATGTGCAGGTTGCATCACGATGTTTTCCTTCACCGTAAGAACGTCGGATAAGTGTACATATGTAAATCGAAAATCGAAAAACACATTGGTACATGGCGGGATTCGATCCCAGGACCTGCAGATTGCAAGTCAAGTGCTTAACCCCTGAGCCACCGACGCTCCACGCTATTTACATTTGATACAAATTATTTCGCGACAACAAATGCCATAATAGCGCCGTAAGCTTACGATGCTGTTATTCGTGTGCATTTTAATCGACGTTTTTCACAATAACATGGTATAGATATAGATATATGCCAAAAGACTTTTATTTAGAAAATTTAAGGATCTATAATTACTCCATACATCATTTGTATGTAGGTCATATAGTTTGACCTACGTAAGCCAAGAAGCAAAATTGTGCTTTTCATTGTAACGCGTTGTAGCATTTTTCGTTTGCGCGTTATTTTATTCTTTCGATATCTCCTAAACTATTAGACAGAATAATATAGTTTCAAGGACAAATATTATCTACATTAAATTGTCTTGATAATGAACATATTTATTTACATGAGGGTTAATAATGAACTCAGATAATAGCGTGGGAAATAGGGCATGAATTTAATTGTTGTTTAAGTCAAAGAAAAAAATGGTTATTGTGAGAAAACTATAAAAGATAGATATATGCTATCGCGGACTTTTATTTAGGACATTTAAAGAGCTACAATTCGTCGATACATCATTTTTATGTAAGTCCTATAGTTTAGTCTACGTAAGCGCTGAAAGCAAAAAAGTCCCTTATTTTCGCAACGCATATTGAAGCTAAACTCAAAATCTACTATTCTTCTAGATATTTTAAAAAAATAATGAAAAAAAAATTGGGACCGATCTTCAAGCACTAACTTTCGATGTGCTTGCAGATACCATTCGATTAAAATAATTTTTATAAAAATTGGAGCTTCGGAGATTTATAGTAATTTTTAAAGTCGGCTTAAAAGTTGAATTTTCACTGAGCGTGATTTTGTTGTCGGACAAGGATTAGCGACCATTGTACAGTAATTCGAATCACTTGAAATGAGCCTTAAAAGTCAGTTACACGACTACTTAGTTTTTTTTATTGATTTGTTTACAAGTAACCAGAAGCAGCGACAAAACAAGTTGCGTTGTTAACGTATTTGCGTGTAGGAAGACTCGTTGTAACCAGCGAATTTACACACATTTTTTTTGTAAGTTTACTTCATGTATAGTATACTAGCTTTTACCCGCGACTCCGTCCGCGCGGAATAAAAAATAGAAAACGGGGTAAAAATTATCCTATGTCCGTTTCCTGGTTCTAAGCTACCTGCCCACCAATTTTCAGTCAAATCGATTCCGCCGTTCTTGAGTTATAAATAGTGTAACTAACATGACTTTCTTTTATATATATAGATTTAGTGTAGGTATACGCTTATATACTAAGTATTTTTTTAGTTATTTTCCAGTCTCAATGTAATTATAACAAATGATAATAGGCTATATCTTTGAGAAGTAGAAAAATATTCTACAAAAAAATTACAATGTTTTTTTAAAGCATATCTTATATTTGCATTTATAATTATTAAATGCTATAAAAAAATTAGTATGAAAGGGCACATAGCAATAAAATATAGTCTTGGCATTCCAACAGTTAGAGGAAATGAGATGTTTTGTAATAGATATCTAAATTTTATTTGTATATAAGCTAAATTAACTTACGGTATGAAGGTCGTTATATACTTAATGAGGGTCACTGAGTTATTCCGTGAGAACTAGACATTTTTACAAATTTTCTATTAAATTAATTATGAAATTAACATATATCAATATAGTAAGTTATATATTGTAGTTTTAAATACTCATTTAATTAGATATACATAATGAATTTTATAAGAGCATTTTTATATACTGCACTAGCAGTAGCTTACGACTCCGCGCGCAGTTAAACAAATTTAATAGGGATATGAAAAATAGATAGTAGCCTATTCTCAGACCTACTGAATATGCGTATGATACTTCATAAAAAAATCGTCAAGCTGATTCGGAGGAGTATGGTAACTTATAACACGAGAATTTTATATATAAGACTAGCTGTCGCCCGCGACTCCGTCCGCGCGCAGTTAAAAAAAAAAACTAAATGGGCCCCCCCCATTTAGTTTTTTTTTATGCAAAATTTTTGGTTATGCAAAATAGATGTTGGCCGATTCTCAGACCTACTGAATATGCTCACAAAATTTCATGAGAATCGGTCAAGTCGTTTCGAGGAGTTCAAGTTCGAACCCCGTGACACGGGAATTTTATATATAAGTAAAATAAAAATTATATTATATGATTAAAATATATACTATTGTCAAAACATTAAATAAGTTCAAATCAATGTAAGAAACAAAATTTGAATTATAACATTTTAATGAAATAATTCTGTTTTAATGAATATAATAAAGAAGTAAAATTCATCAGATTTGTTTTTATTTTAATATTAGAAGTAACTAACTACGTTAACTGATCTAGGATGTTTCTAGGATATATCCATGAGACAGAAACTCGTAGCTTATTCTGAGGTACATTCCTTTCAAATTTAACCCTCACACAGCTGAATTACTGGACTATTCCTACGCTATAACGCCAATGAACAAAGAGATTAGATTCCTTTTTTTTAATAAGGATTTTTAAAGATTATTCTGTTTTCGGTACACATTTTTCAAAAAAAAATTTATACCGGCAAAAGTCCTCGTCATTCAGTGAAGTCAAGTAGAAATAATGTGTTTTCTTGTGTTCTTTTTATCATAAAGTCAACTCTATATAAATATTAATTAATGTCTTTTATATGTCATCGGGTGATATTTATTGTTGATTAAAAAGAAATAAAACAAAATAAGACACTAAAATAAGATCGCCTACTCTTTTCTTCTTAATATTATAAACTAGCTTTTACCCGCGACTCCGTTCGCGCGGAATAAAAAAAAGGAACAAAAAAAAAAGTTCCTATGTCCGTCTCCTAGTTCTAAGCTACCTCCCCATCAATTTCCAGCTAAATCAGTTCGACCGATCTTGAGTTATAAATAGTGTAACTAACACTGCTTTCTTTTATATATATAAACTAGCTTTAACCCGCGACTCCGTCCGCGCGGAATAAAAGATAGAAAACGTGGTAAAAGTTATCCTCTGACAGTGGTCTGACAGTGTCTAGACGATTTTGAACAAAAGATATTTTTAATAGCTCACACGTGGTCTTGTTAAACGAGTAACTAATTGGACTTAAAAGTTCTTTTATACTTCACTGCGTTTTTCATTTAATTTAAATATCGAGTTGTATTTATTTATTAAATTGCTCACATTTGATCCAATATATTTGAATACAATTTCAACAAATTCTCTATAGATTAAATTTAATGATTTAAAAGTGATCACAATCATTATAAACTAGCTTTTACCCGCGACTCCGTCCGCGCGGAATAAAAAATGTCCTTTTCCTGGTTCTAAGCTACCTGCCCACCAATTTTCAGTCAAATCGATTCAGCCGTTCTTGAGTTATAAATAGTGTAACTAACACGACTTTCTTTTATATATATAGATGCGTATGTTTAGATGGATGTATGGATGGACGTTTATAAGAAGATATCTTCGGAACGGCTCAACGGATCTTGATGAAATTTGGCACAGATGTAGAACATGGTCTTTAAAAACACATAGGCTTTACACTTATAACGTTTTTTTTATTCCGCGCGGACGGAGTCGCGGGCGTCGGCTAGTTACTTCTATTGTAAATCCTATCTACGACTTTTACAATCAAAGTTAAAAAAAGTTCGGTAAAAATGGTAACGTATTTTATATCAAAGGTGACAATCGAGCCAACGGCAACCTGAATTCGCCGAAATAACGAAGCGACCGCTGCCCACAATTGGAGATGCGTTGCCTACCTTTAAAAAACGGAGAAGGGGACGCACAGAAAGAGGATATTTCCTCTTCTTATGCGTCCCCTCCTCCGCCAAATTCACTTCCTCCTCCCTACCTTTTCTAACTTTTCTAATTCTAAAGGTGTGAAGGGAAAGAGGACTAAAATTACGCCTCCGGTACACACACATTCATCGGACAAAACGCGACGACAAATTATTATTTAATATTAATTATTAATCATTAATTTAAAAAAAAGAAATTAAATTAATCTTGATTATTTAATTGGCAATGTATGTTTGTTACATTGCTAATAAAATAATGTATATAATTTATTATACATACCATTTAATTGGTAAATAACTGCAAGCGCACCGTCCAATAAAAATAGTGTAGTTAATATAAATTTTATCATATTGTTAATTTTATGACACTTCTTTCACAATATTAATTAGTCCGAGTCACTATATAAAAATACATCTGTTCAGGACTGTAGCTTGTTTTTAAATGAGTCAATAAGAAATACATTTACATTTGAAAATTAACCAAACGTATGCGTAACGAACTAGTTTATTCAAATATCTTATAACGGCCGCCAGGAACAACACTGCAAAAATCATACTTTATTCGTGACTTCGCACGAGCACTACTTGTAATTAGGCACTGAACCCATGGCGCAGTATTAAAAAACAACTGCAACAAAAAACAAAAAACAGTGCAAGAAAATGTCATTACACTTATTAAACATTTTATTTTAGTTTTAGACCTTCTCCGGCGTCTTAAAAATACTGTAAAAACAAAATTGAACTTTATTTTGTCCGTAACATCGGTACAAAAATAAATGTGTACATTTTTTTTAAATAGTATTTCAGGGCTGTGGTTTCTAACTCTATGTATAAGCACGTAATTTGACTATTTTTTATTTTTAAATATATTTATTTAGATATTATTTTGATATAATTATATTTCTATTATTTCTGGTTGAACTTGAATATTTACTTAGTTACACCTCGTTCGTTTAAGATGTCATATTTTATATAAGGGATGTGCGAATAACTCGAACTTTCGAATTATTCGATTCGAAATTCGAGTCGATTTTAATATTCGCTTCGATTCGAATCGAGCGATTTTCGCACACTATTAATACTTATCAATATTTAACTTAACCTAGGTAGGGTGTTCTAAAGATATCTGGGTGATTTTTTTCCCCTAAAAATAAAAAAAAACAAATTTAAACTTAAAATCTTAAAACATTACGCACTTTTTTCGATCTCGATCGACGTTTTTGGCTCATTTATAGTCCCTGTTTATGTCGAAGGAACACAAGGTTATTGGCGGTCTTCTCTTTTTTATTTTTGTTTTGTTACTCAGTAGTCACTGTTTGCCTTTAAGAGACATTTATAGCTTCGCTTCTTTTGGTGACCTGACGCAGATGGCGCTTAGCCTAAACCTCATTTAAGAGTAACTAGGCTCGAGGGCTCCTTCAGTTACCTCGGCTCGGGTTTTTACTTCGTAATTACTACTGGATTGACAGACCGCTGAGACGGTCTTCTCATGTCTTAATATTTCTGTCTTGTCATATCTTGTCATTCACCCTAAGTAGGATAAATTACATATTTTCTTCCAAAACTAACTATGATGTAAGCCCTACTCTCACTGTGTATGTTAGTTGCACTTCACTTGGCACCGTATGTTAGTTTAACAAAAATAGTGATGTGTAATGACTGCGCATATGATGATGGTTCATTGCTTATTACTTGATCGAATACCGAATAAGAATCTTATGTAGATGTGCATTCCAATGGTAATGTATGTAACTTACCGAATAAATAAGTAATAGTTAATTTAAATCGTCATTCTTTTACTCAATACAAATACCATGGATTATAGAATTGTATAGAGCGTTTGTATATCGTAACGAGAAAAAAATACTTTAGTACAACAACCTTATAGGCCGGTAAGAGAGTCGCTGCTGTCGCAGTTAGTTCTGCCAGAAAATGTATCTAAAACCTATATAAGCATATATTTATTTGACATTATATTAGGTCCTTACATATGAAATTGGCGTTTTGTATGGGAGGAACAAAAAGTCGAATATTTTTTAATATAATATATTTAATTAATCAAAGTATGAACCATTATTTTCTATGCACTTTTGGCATCTCATAGGTAGTTCATTGATCCCTTTACTAAAAAAACCAGTCGGACGGGAATCAATAAAATCTTTGAAGGCGATTTGGACTGCCCCATCGGAGTTGAATTTTTTGCCTTGCAAGAAGTTATCCAAATTTCGAAAAAAATGGTAATCTGTTGGAGCAAGGTCCGGGGAGTACGGAGGATGTCTTAGACTTTCCAATTGAAGCTCTTCTAATTTAGTAGCCGTCTGTTGCGCAGTGTTTGGTCTAGCGTTGTCGTGAAGCAGCAGTGGCGTGGAGCGATTGACCAGCCTAGGTTGTTTAGCCGCTAGCTTTTCCATCATGGTTTGCAATTGCTGACAATAGACATCAGCCGTAATAGTCTGGCCAGATTTGAGAAAACTGTAATGAACAATACCGGCACTAGTCCACCAAACGCTTACAAGTAACTTTTTTGGGGTTAATTTTCGCTTGGGGCAGGATTTGGCTGTCTGGCCAGGATCCAACCATTGCGCTGAGCGCTTCCGATTATCGTAAAGAACCCATTTTTCATCACAGGTAATGATTCGGTTTAAAATACCTTCATTATTGTGCCGGTTTAGTAATGTAACGCAACAGTCGACGCGCGTTTGCCGGTTTGCTTCAGTCAATTCGTGAGGTACCCACCTTTCAAGCTTTTTAATCTTCCCAATTTGCTTCTAGTGAATTAAAACAGTTTTATCACTAACATCGCAGCCTGCAGCTAACTCGGACGTGGTTTGCGATGGATCCGCTTCCACAATAGCCTTCAACTCTTCATTATCAACTTGAGTCTCAGGCCGTCCACGGGGCTTGTTCTGCAGATCGAAATTTCCAGAACGAAAACGTTGGAACCAAAAACGAACTGTGTTTTCTTTTGCAACACGACCGCCATACACATCATTCACCCTTCGAGTCGTTTCCGCAGCACTAGTGCCACAGCGGAACTCGTACTCGTAAATAATGCGATATTTTAAGTTTTCCATTTTGTAAAAAGAGTGACGCAAACAGAAAAAAACAGAAGAAAAAAAACAAATGAATGACGGTCATCGAACCACAAATACATGAGTCTATAGCTGTAAAAATTTGAATTTGGAATTCCTTACCAAAGAGGAGAAATTCGTGATTAAAGTGGCCAGTACGAAAAACGCCAATTTCATATGTAAGGACCTAATACTAACTTTTTGAGAAAAAAAGCATTATTATACGAAAAATATTTATCATGACTGTCTCTAAAATGCCTAATAATTAATCTATCTTTTGATATGACACTTAAGGGTCTTTGAGGATTAATTACATCACAGCGACGATATAAACTTGAGTGATTTTTATACGTCTTTAGCGAGAATAGTCGATATAATTGGTATATGTAAAACATACTTTTGTCTTTGAATTCTAGACGAGATCCGCAGTCTGCAGACATCGGACTTCATAACAGAATACTAATATTATAGCTGCGAAACATTAAATTCCCTTAGGCCACTTCGAATGTCATCTATATAATATACTAGCTTTTACCCGCGACTCCGTCCGCGCAGAATAAAAAAAATAGAAAACGGGGTAAAATTTATCCTATGTCCTTTTCCTGGTTCTAAGCTACCTGCCCACCAATTTTCAGTCAAATCGATTCAGCCGTTCTTGAGTTATAAATGGTGTAACTAACAAAACTTTCTTTTATATATATAGATAAAAGAAAGTCGTGTTAGTTACACTATTTATAACTCAAGAACGTCTGAATCGATTTGACTGAAAATTGGTGGGCAGGTAGCTTAGAACCAGGAAACGGACATAGGATAATTTTTACCCCGTTTTCTATTTTTTATTCCGCGCGGACGGAGTCGCGGGTAAAAGCTAGTATAATATAATTATTGAATTGACTTCGTTCCTGCAATTTTTTTCTAATAACAAATTTATTACCAGTGATAGCTGTATAATAAAAATATAAATTTCTAAATCGGGCCAGTGGTTTTTAAATAAATGTCGCGCTAGCCATTTATATAGGGGTACATAATATATATATAATATATATAACATATGCAATTTTTTGACTTTTATATTAATATAAAAAATATCTTTTATATAAAACATAATATTATGTACATAACACAAAAATATATATCTATGTATTACAGCCATTCCGAATTCACGGGGGTTACGTTTCGTAAATGTGACGCATACGAAATTGACCTGAAAGATTTGACTGTTTTTAAAATCATATAAATAAAATGCCAGTAACAACTTAAATACCCGTAGAGAGTAGTAAAGCAATAAAAACCCTTTAGTATCTTATCAGACATCGTATCCGTAAGGCGCGACCGAAACTGGTATGACGTGTACTAAATGTTAAAATGAAAACTTTAAAACATTCAGAACTATAGTCCGACAAACATATCTGACCCGGTGAGATAGGCACTGCTATCGCGGTTCTGTTAGAAAATATGTAAAACCTACTTGAGCATAGAATAAATAAAAGATCACTAGAAAGCTACAGTACGACTAGGATTTTGGCACAATAATTTAAACATTAGCAGGATGGCGCTAATAAGCTGTGGTAATTTAGTGTAACTTATGTCCACCGGGTCAGATAAATTTGTCGGACTAAAATGTTTTTAAACTTTTAACATAACTCGTATATACCGTCTTCGTATAAACCGACGGTGAAGTAAAATCTGGAAGTTTCTAAAATAAATATAGCAAGTATGAAAAATCTGTTCGTTCTGTTGACCTTGAGTTTACACTTTCCACACACCTGTATTGAATATATTGTTGTTTCAATTTTTTTAAAGAGAATGTGAGAGATGCCTATATAATTATGTACAAGTGCGTCGACAGTCAAAACGACACACCCTTATATGCTATCTTTAGTACATTTTAATGAATTTAGTATTTTTTCTTAGTACCATTCCAAACAAACTTGTAGCTTTAGCGCTGGCGGTAAAAGTTGTTAATGCTGATGAGGATTCGAACAAATAATAAATATAGAATTGACCGGCAGTGACATTAACAGGCGCTTTTAAGTCGGAACTAAGCCAAATCTGTCATTTCCAAGCAGCGACTTGTCTATATCTTTAAAGGTCAGTGTTATGCTCAATGTCTTTATTCACGCGTTGACAAATGCAGACAAAAATGTGTTGCTGTTTCGATGCAAAATGTCGCCGTGGGCGGTTCTAAGGTCAACCAGTGTGGAATATCAAATCGCCATTAATCAATTTAAATACAGTTAAAGGGAATTCGGTTAAAACCAGTTTTCGTTATAGATGTTAAGCGGCAGCACCGGTTCTGTTATCAGCCATCACTATTTTACGCGATAAAACGATGACGATATCTAATATATAAAATTCTCGTGTCACAGTTTTCGTTCCCGTACTCCTCCGAAACGGCTTGACCGATTCTCATGAAATTTTGTGAGCATATTCAGTAGGTCTGAGAATCGGCTAACATCTATTTTTCATTTTTTTTTTATGTGAAACATCTATAGGATCACTTGTAAACCTTGAATTGTTGGCGTGGCGACGCCTTGCTGTGGCGACGGGTCGCCTCGCTATACTGAGGTATACATTATTGTTATATTTATTATCATTATTATCATTATCATTAATTATTTAATTATAATATTTTATATTTTATGCATATTACTTGTACACACACGATGTTTCACATCTGCCAGGCGTCCCATGACGGCTCACAATTTTTTTAACAGCGCGCGGACGGAGTCGCCGGCGACAGCTAGTGTTTTATAAAGAGATTTAGGTCTCAGAAACCAATGGTTAGTATATAAAAGATTAAAGAGTGGACTGGTTTATTTATACACATGCGCAACTATTAGGGCGCAGAAAAATTAAAAATTTCACAGAGATGTTTAGATACTTAAATATCTATTACATAAACAAGAACTAAAAAAGGATGTTACTAAATTCATCCCTTAAATATCTTAAGGACGGAGTGAAAGTTTGCACGGAGAAATATTTTTTTCTTCTGCATGTTTATTTAAAAACTGACAAGTACTTTAAAAGATAAATAATTGAGTACCCTTTAAGATTTATTTGTAGATTTCAAGGCTAACGAAGTCGCGGGCGACAACTAGTTCTACAGACTGTTTATGTAATATCTTAATGGACTATAATACAAGTTTTTTTTAAATAATTTTTTGAAATAACAAAAAATAGAGAGTATCAATAGAAGTGAAGGCAGAAGACCACAAAATATTTTTGCGTTTTCACTGTACTGTAAAATTTGCATATAACCTTGTTGTGATCCCTCACATTCTCATTTTAAAAAACAGAGACCACGATATGTATTAATGGAAGTATTACGGCAGTGGAAGTTTACGCTAACAATGTTTAAATACATGTTCACGATGCGGCCATTGACCCATCGCAACAAGCTGCTGCGTAAAAATATTTTTTATATCTTAATTTTACATTCGACATCAAAAAAATTATACTCTGCATTAGCTGTCAATAAATTTGTCATCAAAATTTGAAAAGAAGTAGGAAATTGTGCATTTGTAACTTGGAAAAATAAATAATATTTTATGACCATCTTCACAAGGTTACGTTGTAGAATGTTTTGCATTTCATGCATGATAAAATTTGGATTTGCATGATAAAATAGCCCTGCTATAAAACAATAACTTCGAATTCAAGGTGAAAAAAACTTGATAAAGAAATCTGAATCAGACGACATTGATACTGACAGGGAAAAACAATTTTTGCATACGCTTATGCTTTGACTTTTAAGAGACAGGACCTCACCCGAGCGCGCATTCCCTTCTATCAAATAAAAACGAACAATAAGTTCTAAACTGTTTGTTTGTTTTTGTGCTCGTTAAATGTAATGCCATAAATATAATAAACCAATTATGAGGGCGTCCCAATCTTCATTAATACCAGTGTGAGATAATTAAACATCTCACAAACTAATGTCAAATAAAATGAAATTCAGTATTTGAAACTTATTCTACTTTAATTGCAAATGTATTTAAATTATAAAAAATACTTTTGGAACGAAGTTCCTTATCGCGCGTTGTGAAAGGGGGCTAGACGGAAAAAATTCTTACGAAAAGTTGTCACGACACTTTTTGCTATAGTAAGTATGTTAACGACGAATGAGCGCTACTTCACCATGGCAACGACTTGACAATATATAACGAAAATTCATAGAAATAAAATGTACTTCTTGTGGAGACTTAAGTTTTTTATTCATAGAATAAACATTGGTTCCTTCACTAATTAATTGAAAGGAACTTCGTTCCATCCGGGTGTCCCTTGACACCTCTCAAGTTTTTTTTAACATATTATTACTAAATGAAATTATCAATGACTCAAAAAATACACAGCGGATATAAAAAAAGTACTTTGACAACTCGACGTCAATTAACAATGTCAAGCCATACGACGAAATTGATGTTACTATTACAAGAAATAAGTTCCATATGTTTTCCATAACAATCTGTTTTTCAGGACAGGTGATTTCGATTGCCATCTTTACCATACCCCACCCCCAAGTAGTAGTAGTAGTACTTGCTTGTAAAAAGCAGCTCTTCGCTTAGTCCGTTTCTCTATAGTCAAAGCGTTTATGCAAATATTGTAAGTAAATTTTAGATTTTGCATATCTGACCCTGATTCTTACTATTTTAATGATTTCGGCTAAAAATTAAATACACATTGTTATTTTCAAGGACGTTTTGAGCTTTTGTAAGTTTTTTTATTTTTTAATGTAATTTTTTTTTTTACTTTAAAGGCCGGCAACGTAACTGCGCTTCCTCTGGTGTGCGGATGATGGGCGTCGGATCAAATAATTATGAGCTATCTGCTGCTTGTTTAACCCCTTTTTCTGTGTATTTTTTTTCTAATGTATATGCATTATGTGTATCGGGAAGAGAACAACTTTTATTTAAGTTTTGCGCGATACATTTTAAATTGTACACATAACTTAAAAACCTGCTTCGTACGTGACATATCGTTCGTTTCTGAGATGAAAATCTTTTTATAAATCATATCAGCGTCAGACGTAACAGAAATAGCAATATGATTTTAAATTGATTTAGGTTCAGAAATAAAATTAGTAAAATCTTACTAATATTATAAATGCGAATGTTTAAATGGATGGATGGATGGATGTTTGTTTGAAGGTATGACCGGAACGGCTGAACGGATCTTGATGAAATTTTACATAAATGTAGAACATAGTCTAGAAGAACACACAGGCTACTTATTCACAGACGGTGTCGCGGGCGACAGCTAGCAATTACTAAATTGACTATATTATTCTTGTACAAGCACGATTAAAACTTAAATATATATGTGTGACAACTTTAACACCAATTGTCATCCATTATCATACATAGTCATTCAAAAGAATATGTAAATATCATGAGGTTCTTGTTTTGTATGAATTACATTTATTGCTTAACTGTATAGGTGTTAATACTTCCTTATGTAACCTTACATCACTCATAGTCTGATTCATGTAAATCTTACTAATATTATAAGATGGATTTAGATGTTTGTTTGAAGGTATCTCCTGAACGATTTAACGGATCTCTATCAAATTTGGCATAACACATACGCTACTTATTAAGTTTCTTTTCTAATTCCGAGCGGACGGTGTCGCGGGCGGAAGCTACGAGTTATATGTTTTTATCAGTATGTAGCTAACTATATTTTCCCTAGTTTTATTGTTGGTTGACTTCGCATAACATCCTTGAATTTATTTTCAGATATTGCATTAAGTTTTCCTTCACTGTATGAATCTTATCTATATATATAAAAGAAAGTCGTGTTAGTTACACTATTTATAACTCAAGAACGGCTGAATCAATTTGACTGAAAATTGGTGGGCAGGTAGCTTAGAACCAGGCAACGGACATAGGATAATTTTTACCCCGTTTTCTATTTTTTATTCCGCGCGGACGGTGTCGCGGGTAAAAGCTAGTCTATATATAAAAGAAAGTCATGTTAGTTACACTATTTATAACTCAAGATCGGTCGAACTGATTTAGCTGAAAATTGATGGGGAGGTAGCTTAGAACTAGGAGACGGACATAGAAACTTTTTTATCGTGTGTGCATTTTTTTTTATTCCGCGCGGACGGAGTCGCGGGTAAAAGCTAGTTATGAATATAATAGATATGAAATTCGAAATTCAAAAAACACACTGATACAGGGATTGAACCCAGAGGTGTATTGCTTAACAACTGTGTCACCGGCAGGTATATAACAAGTATCTGTAGAACTAAGTCAAATATTTTATTCAGGCATTATTTTTCGCAGGTAAATGTTGACACATATATACATGTATGAAATCAAGTTTTTCCCGAATAAGGTTCAGTGGTGAAAATTGTAACATATTAATGTAATCAAACATAAGTTATAATTATATTCACTATACGACTCATTTAAGAATTGTTTGAACCTTACCTTGAAAACCATTAATCGTTGCAAGGTTATATAGCCTATATAGCATTGATTTAAAAATTAAATTTTGGTAAGATATCGACTTAATATGGAAACTTGAAGGAATTGATGTACCAATATTAATGTCTCATACAATTACCTATACATCTAATATAATGGTTAATATAATTTTCATCCTAATTATCAACTTGAATACTAAATATTTTATTATTAAACTAGCTCTTACCCGCGACTCCGTCCGCGCGGAATAAAAAAATTCACACAAGATACAAAAGTTCCTATGTCCGTCTCCTAGTTCTAAGCTACCTCCCCATCGATTTTCAGCTAAATCAGTTCGACCGATCTTGAGTTACATATAGTGTAACTAACACGACTTTCTTTTATATATATAGATATAGATTAGATACTTAGTGAATCAACTAAAGTATCATGAAATTAGACATCATAGAAAACTAACATTCAAGTAGTACATAGTAGTTTTTTTTATTTGATACTAGCTGTCGCCCGCGATTACATCCGCGCGTAATTTAAAAAAATGTTCCCTATGTGTTCTTCAAGATTATGTTCTACATCTATGTTAAATTTCATCAAGATTCGTTTAGCCGTTTTTCAAGATACCTTCAAACAAACATCCATCCATCCATTCGCATTTATATTATTACTAGCCGTGGCCCGCGATTCCGTCCGCGCGGAATTAAGAAAGAACTTTATTAGTAGCCTATGTGTTCTTCCAGGCTATACATGTATTCCAATTTTCCGTCCATCCATCCAAACATTGGCATTTATAATATTAGTAAAAAGTAAGATTTATATAGTTGAATGGTCAAAGAAACATAATACGATATACGGCATGTATTATGTGTTTTTTAGGTTATTTATTTATTCATAACAGAATCGTTAAAGTCATTTGCATGTTATTATTTATTTAGTCTACATTACGGCGAGGAAGTTGTGTATAAAATTTTTCATATAACGATTATAGTTTATTTTATAATAAAAACAAATACACGGTAAAAACCTTCAGGGCTAAGAAAAACATTACAGCAATTAAAAATTCAAATAAATTCTACAAAAATACCACAAAAATAATATTATTAAGAATTTTTCAGAAAAAAATTTGCTGCCGATGAATTTGTAAAATATAACAAAGTAATTAAGTAGATTTCAGAAGATAAATAGCATATGAAAAACATTAGCCAATTTTAACTACATAATGACTAAGTACACGTACATAACATTATGTTTTAGATTAGTCTGTTTTTATTTAAGCACAATGCTTAGTTTATATTCGAAAAAACTAACAAACTGATGATTAAAACGCCATAAAGGCTCATAATAATATCCATTTAGGTATACCAAAAATTGTAGTTTAAATTAAATAGGCTTTATTAAATATTTCTTAATTTTAATTTCTTCTTAATTATTATAAATCTCCGGCCTATTTGTAGTCTACAGGGTAGGCAAGTTTTATGAACTGTGAGATTGGCGCTTCGACTAGCAACCAGAAGGGAACAGCGATCAAGAAAGTTACCACGGACGTGCCAACTGTTACAAGAATCTGAAACAATTTTTTTTTATAGTTTAAGGCGACAAGCAACCAAGCGGCCACCTCAATTCGCCAAAATATCCAACATGCGTTGTCTAACTGTAATCAACAAAGAAGAGGACGTACAGATAGATAATTCCACTTCCCCGGTACGCACAATTATTAGACGAAACGCGGAATAACTTCCACTAGACTAGTCTTCTGTGTTGTTATAATATTGCACAGGAGAAAAAGTTAACGAACCCGCTGGTGAATACTGCGACTGTACAGTAACCAGGAATCACGTAGAAGATTTCTGGGTAGGGGTAAATTTTGAGGATGAAGAAGATAATAAGATCTATTGTTATTGGCTTTTCCAATAGTTCCATTAAAATTAAACTCATTGATATTTTTTATTTATAAGTATTTTAAGGAGTTACATAAAGACTTACTATTTGAAACTCCGTTATGTATATCAAGGTAGTTCGGGTTCCAGTTAGAATTTGTATGACAATAAGATGCAGGAGGTACGCGGAGTAAGACAAACGCGCTGGCGTTGTCCAGCCGCGCCACTCGAGGATCGCTCTATAAGTATCTGAAATATTACAATAATAGAAGGTTGACTGACGGTCAGTTTTAAACAAGGATGTCGAAGATACAGCGAAGTGGAAGAGACTAACAAAGACAGCTGAAGCTCTGTAGACCTTAAAAAAATTGCCCGTAAAATCGCTAATTATAAGTATAAAGAGTACTAGTAGTAGGAGTAATTGTTGGTAGAACAAATGGCTAATGGAGATAAAAGATTTTTTATACTCAGTTAAAAGACGTACCGATTTATCATCCTATGCCATGGTCGATAGACCAGCGATTCTCGGTAAGTTTACAGGTGGACCTTGGAGCCGACCGCTGACAAATGTTTTATGGCTTATAAAATTTTACGTTGGGCTGGACGTTAATTCGTTGGTGATAGAAAGAGAGACTGAGATAGAGAGAGAGAGAGAGCAAGACCTTTGATAAACTAACTTTCGATTCTGAGTACCATTCCTAATATGATCGCACTTAACAAGATCCCAATGATTGCTCGCAAGGCGCCGGAGTGTATTGCTTTGTAGACGAGAGGAGCCACCACTCCCTCCATATAGAATATGCCACTGGTGAGTATTCCCGCCATAACAGTCGGTACAATCGCCCAATACAAATATTTGTACTTCTAAAACAGAAGCAAAAATGAAGCTTTAACTTTGTATAATAGTAATTTTTAATTTAATTATTGTGAAGTGGATGAAGGTTTTAAAGCATAACAACTAATTGGAATGGGTTAATTAAAAATTATTTATAAACCATTATAAAACTGCAAAAGCTTAAAATAAAGTTATTGCTGTTAAATTACTACAGGCGAAAAAGTATACTTATATAATATTAAAATTGGTTAAGGTGCAGAGGTTACATGACTTGACAGTGGTATGGTTGGTAATACAATTACGTGAAAAGTAAACTTAATTACCGCAGATATTTTTGTGTTCATCTTCTTTTTTTGTAATTTACTAATCAAAAGTCCGAGACTAAGGCCTGTGATATAACAAGATATGTTCGTGTGGGTGCGCCTGTACGCATTGAATGTAGGATCATTTCTGAACAGTGCTCGTACGAATCTGAAAAAATAATATGGACATGAAATTGTCTAGGTTCATGATGATATCATCAAAATTCTACTATCTCAGTAATTTTTTTATTGTGGTAAAGGCTTGCAACAAATAATATATTAAACGAATTAAACTATGCCAAACATAATAAAGGATTTTCATAAGAGATGTTCGTCATCTCCCTGGCCTTTTCCCACTGGCACACAAGGTTTTATAAACCTTAAAGTTTTGGCTTAAGTTTTTACGGCCGGCTGCCTGCCTGTCACCAACCCTACTTGGAAAGAATTTCTTAAAATAAAATATAACACAGTTATAGGTAAATAAATCAAAATTACTTCTAAAAATACACCAAAAATAGAAATTAGTAATAAAACATTGTAAATAGAAAATCTTTAACCTTATATGTTGTCATAATTAAATAGAGACATACATACTTACTCAGGAGTAATAGTGAAATACGCGTATAGGTCTTGGTAGTACGTTTGTAGAGCAGGAATCACCAGAGAAATACTAAATAATAATGATAGCATAACAAATCTAGCTCGATTACTCTTTGCCACTATTAATGTGACCAATCCAAGGATAAACAG
The DNA here is from genome assembly GCF_912999745.1 of Papilio machaon. Taxonomy (NCBI): domain Eukaryota; kingdom Metazoa; phylum Arthropoda; class Insecta; order Lepidoptera; family Papilionidae; genus Papilio; species Papilio machaon. The sequence goes on along the minus strand of NC_060001.1, from coordinate 7,143,640 downwards.
TTGGATATCTGCTGCTAAATACCTGAAAGAATAATCAAAGAGTTACATAGGTATATAAGGTTTCTTTTATATCATAAGGTGGCAAACGAGCGAATTCGCCAAAATAGCGAAGCGACTGCTACCCTTAGATATCCGCAATTGCAGATGCGTTGCTTAATCTCTGGAGGAGGGGAACGTACAGTGTGGGAAATAGGATACAATGATATTTCCCCTTCCTATGCATCACCTCAAATCTACTTCCCTTTCTCATCCCTATAAGAAAAGGTTGGAAAGAAAAAGGGGACTAAAATTAGGCTTCCGGCAAGTGCACTCCACAGATGAAACGCAGAATTGCTTGCACTGGGCGAGCCGGCCCATATGTGCAACTAATGTTGCCGGCGTCTACCACTGTTAAAAAGTTTTTTGATTAACCATTTATACTCCAATCATCTAATAATTCACTTTTTAGTATAAACTGCGATACATAGAGGCATCATAATTAAGGCCAATAGCGGAGTCAAATGTTAAAATTAACAAGATTTAAATATAAGCTAAAATACTCGTAATATAAAATTTAATCAGTGATAATATCAATTAAATTATTCATCAAGGAGAAAAAAAAACAGGTCGAATTTCGGATTCTTACAGTGAATTTTATTTTATGAATTTTATTCTTACCAAGTATGCATCATGCATTGTGATCTATCTATGTAATTGTTGACGTAGAGCATGTTCAGCCATCCGTCGCGTCGGCAGTCTTGGACTTCACTATGCACTATTTTCTAAAATATATTAAAGCTATTTATTAGTGACTAAATATATACTACTAAATATAGCTAGACTAAATATAGCCTATGTCACCCAAGCTGTAGCTTCCCAACAGTAAAGAATTAGAAAATTGGTTTAGTAGTTTCCGAGTCTATTCAGTGCAAACTCTACTCGTAGATACAATATTCTCATTTCTCATTTAACTGAATCAGATGGTTACTTCAATTTTGTCTTCCAGAAACCACCTAAAATCACCGAAAATCTTCAGGAAAAAACCTGTAACCACCAGCATCTACCTGCAATCATCTTAAACCAAGTATAACTACCTGCAAACAACTGCTATCATTTGTAACTACATACATCCACGTGCTGACACCTGACACTATCTGTATCCCCTCGCAACCACCTGAAATCTCCTATCACCATCAGAAATCATCTGTAACCACCGGCAATGACATAGCCCAATTGTTATTCGAGACAGTTTTCTATATCTGTGCAAAACTTTGATAAGATTTGTTGAAACGTTGCAGACATCGAATATATAGGTCAATAATAAATAACCTAATATCTCTCGGGAACCTGTCGTTTCTCGGGAATGAAAATTATCCTATGTGTTAGTCCAGACTGCTGTTTATCTGTGTCGTGTTCTATTTCAATAAGATCTGTTGAACCGTTGCATAATTATCGAGTAAATATTATGTAAAAACAACATAAGTGTATCCCAGGGGAACCGTAACTATTTTCGGGATCAAAGAATCTTTCCGGACTATGCTCCACCTCTACACCTTTCATCGAGATTCATGCAACCGTTCTGGAGATACCTTCAAACAAACATCCATCCATCCATCCAACCATCTAAACATTCGCATTTGTAATATTAGTAAGATTGACGTTTATTATGTAAAGAAATCATATCAGACTTACGTGCCATAAAGGTCCAGATCCGGCAAATCTAGCCCAAGTCATGGTAAATGTTAACACAACAAAATACGGAGGTGTCAATCTGAAATAAGATATTTACAATATTATTGATACAGAAGTACTCATCGCACTGATTTGATGATTTCAGGTGGCAAACGACCAAGCGGCAACCGGGATTCGCCGAAATTGTGAAGCGATCGCAGTCCATAGACGTCCGTAATTGCAGATGCGTTGCCAACCTTAAATCGACGGATAAGAAGATGCATAGAAAGAGAATATTTCTCCTTCTTATGCGTCTCCTCCTCTGTCAAATTGACTTCCCCTTGCCATCCTTTCCTTATAAGAAAAGCGTGGGAAGAGAAAGAGAATTAAAATTACTCTTCCGGCAAGCATACTCATTATACGAAACGCGGAATTGCTTCCACTCACGCCCGTCCTCTGTGTGGTCGTGGTATTTCACCGGGCGAGCCTGTCAATTCCTGCAACAGATGTTGTGCAGGCGTCTAAAAATATACAAAAGAATCTATAATATTCACAAAAATCCAATAAAAATTACCTGAGCCATCTTAAAAATATTCCTTTGGGTATTGACTTCCAATTTAATTTTTCGTTCACCGCAAATCTTTCAAGATTGTAAGATAACAAACAACCAGAGATAATGAAGAATGTCTGCACAAGTACAGTGCCATCAAACAATAGGTGGTAAAAAATACTGTTGTACGCCTGTAAATGATATGAAGAAAATATGCAAAACTACTTCATTTATTTTTTTTCCATACCAGAAGTTACCAACGAGAAATCGACAATTTCCCCTTCCAAAATGTCTCCTATACCTTATCGAATTCCCCTTCCCATATAAGAAAAGGTTAGGTAAGAGATGAGGACTAGAATTTGGCCTTCGGTATACACACTCATCAGATGGGAAAAATGACTTAAACTTCACGCTTGTCTTCTGTGTGGTTGTGGTAGTGCATCGGACAAACGGACTATTCGTGCAGCGAACTCTACCATTGTTAAAACGGGTATTGTTTTGAATCGATTCTTGAAAATATCTTTAAAAACTTACATCTTCTACTTTCTTGGTATTGTCTCCGGCTATCACGAATGGCAGTATAGAATGCACAACTATCACCATAAATGTTGACATCAGTCTGGAAATAGTTATTTACTTTTAAAAAAGGCAACGCATTTGAAACACATTTTGCTATTGAAGATGACTTTTTTGATAACTTTGTGGTCACGGGTCAGGTAACCTCATTCGTGCCGGCTTCTGGTATAAAAAAATAGGTTAAAATAAAGTATCTTTTCAGAATTCCAACTCAATCCTTATTTCTTTTAACTTTGATAACGAACCAAATGATACTTTGAGATATGAACGAGTCTTGATGTTCTCATGTATGGGAAGTAACAACGCATTATAACTTATAATGCAGAAAAAATATTTTTACAACTAAATAAACATTCGCGAACCAAATTCAATAGGGCTGACGGCTTGTATTTTTTTCTGAACCCAGAAATAAACTTAAAAGTGAACCTCATGCCATTAAGTCCTTGAAGACGGGTATTCCTCCGCTTGACCCCGTTACTTGAAGGTGCCGTAAATTTGCGCCAGTTTTGCTTTACTGAGAAACATAGCAGCCACTTGTTGCCTGAAATTACAAAGTCTAGTCTATCATTAATATATTAAAAAAAATCGTGTAATAAGAGACAATAGACCAATCTCTTGTAATAAACATGACAAAGGCGTTAATGCGTCGGGACGCTTCTCATACAAGTTAGCAGTTTAAATTTTAATTGTTCGAAATAGCAATCTAAAAACCAGATTTATCGCTTACTAGCTGTCCCCCGCGACTCCGTCCGCGTGGAATTAAAGAAAATAATAAGTAGCCGATGTGTTCTTCCAGACTATGTTCTACGTTTGTGCCAAATTTCATCAAGATCCGCTAAGCCGTTCCGGAGATACCATCTAACAAACATCCATCCATCCATCTAATCTTTCGCATTTATAAGATAGGGCGATTATACATATATCTTAACTTATAATTTTGAATTTATAGTTACTAGGTAACTTCATTAACTTCGTGCACGCACATTTGATTAAATCTGAAATAATATTATGGCTTATTAATTCCATTGCCAACATTAATGGATTAAGCCAAGATATCTCTGGGCATTATGCGTAATTCGAAATTAGCATTTGTAAAATCTGGTATTGTAAATAGAAATAAGCAATTTATACTTACAATAAATATTTTTTATTTGCTATGTCAAGGTGACCTTTGGAAAATTCGATGAAATGAGATTCTTACTTACATATTTTAACCTACCCGTGTAGTGCTCAGGGAAATGGAAGAGAAGGAAGAAAGAAGGGAAGGAAGATACTGACGATGATGATCAGCAGATTATTTAAAGTAATTTGATCATATTTCCTAACAATTAGAAAATAATTAATGATAATTTAATCAAGAAGAGTGGGAGAAATTATCAAGATTTACTAAAAAAAAAACGGTAAGCTGTCAATTTTTGTAACAATTAATGAAGGAAGTCTATCCATTAATCACTACATCATAATAAAATTGGATTGTCTCTATGTTATATTGAAAAAATATAAATATTTCGTACACGTGACATATTCGCGTAACTGATAACGAAAAACAATTTTTTTAAATCTTTACGTGTCTGTCTGTATGTCTATCCGCAAGACCACGTTTTTTCCAGGTAATCTCCGAAACGGCCGGACCGATTTTGACAGAACTTGGACGAAAGGTAGCTGATACACGCGGACATATTAATGGCTATTTAATTCTTCCTTGACGAAGTCGCGGGCAACCGCTAGTAGAAGTGTAAGGAGATTGAGAAATATTCACCTTCATTTCTTTTTATGAAAAAATCATAAAAACTTCCTATTAAGTTAAATATAATTAATAATAAACAAAATACTGCAAAGGCAATATCGTTCAGTTCAAATTTCTTATCCATCTGATTTTCATGATTGTTACAAATCATTTTGTTTAGTTTAGTTTTCAACTTGTAATTCTTCCAATACGAGTCATTTAAACATTTCTCGACGATAATTTTAAAATCTTCTGACGAGTTTTTCTTTAAATATTCAGAACACATTTTGCTAACACAAACGCCGTGAAATAGCCTCGTGTGATTGTAATGTGTTTCTTTTCTTTCGCTATATTCCTGTAGAAATAAAACAATTAAATATATTATCATAGAATTAGAATAGGAAAACTTTTTATATCCACAATAAAAATATAATAAAAGTAGATTTATAACAACTAAAAAATATGTGTTTTAAAGGTTACTCGCTAATGTAAGGACGGCCAATATCGTTCCTTACTTCGTTTTCAGAGGGCCTCTTTGCGTTTATATTATAAACTTAACTTACAGTTATGGTGTACTTATATCAAATATATTTAACATATCTAGTGTTAGATTTGAATCTATTGAATTAATAATAATAATAAGATTCTTTAGAAGAAGAACAGTAACTTTCAGCTCTCGTACAACCTTTATAAACATATATAACACTTTTTTTACAGACTACACTGGAAATTCATCATATTCTTCGATTTTTCACCTAACATGGTGAAAAATCTAAGAATATGATCCAGTTATTTTAAGGTACAACCTTTGAATATGTTCTCTATTCTTGTGGATGCCGCCTTTACACGGATATCTTGGATTTTTATGTTCTGTTTTTTTGTTTTGCAACGACACTGATTATTAACAGTGTCAATCTATCGACCGACATTTTGGATTACATTGACTAATTTGATCCAAAAAATATAAAATACAATGTATAATCTGTGGCTTCGGTGGTTTAGGGGTTAAGCACTTGTCTTGCAATCTGCAGGTCCTGGGTTCGAATTCCGCCATGAACCAATCTGTTTTTCGAGTTTCGATTTACATATGTACATTTATTCGACGTTCTTACGGTGAAGGCAAACATCGTGATGCAACCTGCACATATCTGAGAAGAAATTCAAAGATATGTGGGAAGACAACCAACCCGCATTGGGCCAGCGTGGTTGACTATGACCTAGTCACCTCTAAGTTAGGGTAGGCTCCGAGCCCCTCAGTGGGGACGTATAGTGAGCTGATGATGATGAATCTGTGCAATGTTTTAATAGAGATAATTAAAAATTAAATAAAGGATCAAGTTAGCATTAGAACGATATTCATGGTCGACCGAGCGCACTGCGTATTTATCATGTTCACCCAACTAATGCTAAAAAAACATACGGTTGAGCTTGTCAAAAAAAATGTTGCAAATATTATGGTCTACTACTATTGTTGAAGCAACAGAAACAACAAAATAATCGCGATTAGCTTCATAATGTGCATTTTGATATTGAATAATTATTCACAAAGCTACCACGATAAATTATGAGAATTTACAGACAACTTTTAGAAGGTTAAAAATTGCTGCAACAAAATCCCAGATCCTAATTAGTGCTAAAATGTCTGGATAAACAGCGTTTGAAGATAATTCATCGGTAACTATATTGCTTTATTACTCACCCCTAACTTGGGGTAGGTTCTGAGCCCTTCGATGGGGACGTATAGTGAGCTGATGATGATGATGATGATGACTCACCTGAATCATATTGAAAAGATTATTTTCTTCGTCAGCAACTAGGTCAATATTTATAGTACAGTATATACCATCTTTTTGATTAATGCAAATTTCGTAACGATCGAAGTTAAATACTGGTGGCATTCGAGCATACTCCGTATCTAGATAAAATATTAAAATTAATAATAGTTTAAAAATAATAATAAAAATATTTAACACGAATAAATAATAAAAAATAACAAACATCTAATAAATTCAAAACAACGATTGAATGATTCAATAAATGAAATCAATTTATGTAATGACTAGCTGTTGACCGCGACTGTCGTGTTAAAAATAAACTTAAAAATTAGCCTATGTGTTCTTCCAGACTATGCTCTACATCTGTGCCAATTTTCATCAAGATCCGTTGAGCTGTTCCGGACATATCTTCAAACAAACATCCATCCATCTAAACATTCGCATTTATATTAGTAAGATTTTATTTACATTAGGCAATATTCTTAGTGGGCAGTACGTCCTCTTTGGTAGCATTCAAACTTGTCTATGAAAGTGATCCAATGTTTCAAATTTTACTTAACACTAACAGAGCTTTAATAGACATGGCGTCTTCCATAACCTTTGCTAACAATAAAAATAAAACACTGTAATTTAAGTTATATTTTTAGGGATTTAATTTATATATTTTTCTTAATATATTTTAATAAAGATAAAACAATTTTGGTACAAAAGGGATTGGGAATATTAGTTGGGAGTTACCCTAATAATAGATTAGAAATATAATTGTTCTAAATAAAAAACACACTTACCATTCAAATTATATATCACTGCTGTACTTTCAGCGAATACATAAAATAAAAAAATTAGAATCATTTTTAATCAGTATTTATTTTTTAACACTTGCACACGAGCAATTCATGCGCGCGCGCAAATTGAACAAAATTATAATGAAACTATTCCGATGTGGAACCATATTCAGTTATGCGTTAAGTGCTATTAGGATTTATTTCTTGAAAATGAAAAAAAAAAAAAACATTTGTTCAAGTAGCTTTTTGTAAGCTTTATACACGTTTATATTTACATTTATGCTGATTCTTTGTTATTTGTTTCCGTGTACAATAATTTTGTTATTAGATCAAAAGAAGAATGAATTCACGAAGAGTGATTATGGAGTTAGTAAGGTCCAAAATTAATGTTAAATTGATTTGGATTAAAAGAACACGTTATATCGAGCACATATACTTAGTTAGACCCTTCTCTTCTCTTCTCTTAGATGCAAGGTCATGGCTGAAAGATGACTATGTCGTAGTAAGACTAGATTTGGTCGCGGAATTAAAAAAAAATAGGATGATTAGTGAACTATGTGTTATTCGATACCATATTTATTATCTGTATCAAATTTAAAATTATGTATATCACGTAAATATTTAAATAATAAAAAAAGAGATCCACAACAAATGCCTAGACAACTCAGTCAGTTTCCTTTACCAAACCTTAATAGAATTGCGTAACACTTATATTCCATCTAAAAACGTCTTTCCTGTGCGTAAGTGCGAAAAGCTTAACAGTTCCACTTAATTTGTTATACAGACGTTCACTTAATGAATAAATAATGCCTTCTATATGGAAGTCTGTACATAACACCAATACATAAGAAAGGACAGAAAAATGACCTTACAAATTACAGGCCAATCTCGAAATTATGTATTGGCAAAGCCAAGGTTCTGGAAAAAATAATACACAAACGATTATATTTCATTTTGAAACATACTTTTAGCTTAGAACAGCACGGTTTTTTTAGGGGTAGGTCTACAACATCCAACCTCATACTCTGTGGTGAGTTTCTATCCGAACATACGAGTATGTCGGAACCCTCGCAGGTAGATGTTGTTTACACCGACTACAGTAAATGTTTCGACAGGATAGACCATACAAAGCTGCTGCAGAAGCTCCAGCAGGTAGGTATTAGAGGAAATCTCTTCAAATGGTTTTCGTCATATGTGCAAAATAGGTGTCAAACGGTAGTGCTCAACGGTTTAACATCCGCCAATATGACCTCAAGGTTCACTACTCGCACCTCTTTTTTTTACATTATTTATTTATGATATTTCGGATTGTTTACAATACTCAAAAAATCTATTTTACGCGGATGACATGAAAATTCTCTGCCCCATACAAACTAACCAAGATACACTGAACCTTCAAGATGTTTTAAATTGATTCCAAGAATACTGCTTCCTCAACAAACTAGTTAAACTTTATTTTCACGCGAAAACCAGATCCTATTATGGGCAATTATTAACTGAAGAATACTACACTTCGCACCTTAACTAATACAAAAGACCTTGGTGTCGTTTTTGATGCAAAACTTCAATTTGATACTCACATAAACACTATTATTAATAAAGCTTCAAAAGCATTAGGTTTCGTTTTGAGAATGTCATCTGAATTTCAAACTATTAAGACCTTCAAAATATTATATTGTGCATACGTACGTAGCCACCTGGAGTACGCCTCTCAAGTCTGGAACCCCTGCTATCACACCTACAAAAACCGCATAGAAAACGTACAAAGAAGGTTTCTTCGGTTCATACAATACCGTGCTGGAACATTTGTTTACAATTATTACTCTCGTTGTAAGAAATTTAATCTATTACCGCTAGAAGAGAGAAGGCGCGTGGCAGACTTAGCTTTTCTCAGCAATATTGTAAACGGCGTGGTCGATTGCCCCGAACTCCTCAAAAAAGTAGGCATCACTGTTCCCCAAGTGTGAGCTTCGTTCGCGTGAACACAACATATTATGGAGAACAGTTACTTAGTACGAGCGTGCAGATGTTATAATTCAATCTCTAATCATATTGATATATTAAACATGTCAGCATTTAAAATCAAACAATTTTTAAATGACCGTTTCTTCAGTGCATGACTGAGAGTACAAGGGACTTTGTGGATTAGCTTAAAAAAAACAACAAGAAGTGAATTTCATCACCTGCATTTACGTCTATCTGTGACAACTTTTAATTAGCCTAAGTTTATATTTATATCAAAATTAAACTATAAGTTAGCTGTAACTTGTCCGAATATTAAATCAAAATAAAAAAATAATAAAACAAGAACAGGACACATTTGCAGAATGGTATTCTATGTGAGATTGCATATTTGTGCCAAATTTCAATATTCAACCGTTGCAGATTTTTCGAGTAATATGTGAAAAAAATAGCCGACCTCATAAAAAAAAAACAATCTCGAACAAAATGCACTAAAAAGTAATAAAATAGTGTCATGAAAACCCTCTAAACTCTTTCAAACACTCGCATTTATATAATAACTAGCCGTCGCCCGCGATACCGTCCGTGCGGAAATAAAAAAGAACTTTATTAGTAGCCTATGTATTTTTCCAGGCTATACATGTATTCCAAATCTCCATCCATCCATCCATCCAAACATTGGCATTTATAATATTAGTAAGAAGTAAGATTTATATAGTTGAATGGTCAAAGAAACATAATACGATATACGGCATGTATTATGTGTTTTTTAGGTTATTTATTTATTCATAACAGAATCGTTAAAGTCATTTGCATGTTAATGAAATGAAATGAAAGATTTATTGACAAAAGGAATTTACAGTTTAGATTTGGCGATATAGATAAACAAAGTTTACTTATTTCTTAAATTTCTATTTCCTATAACCCTCACACTAGGCTAAGCCTGTGTCGTGAGGATTATATAAGGTACAGATGAGTTTTCAGATTATTTAGTTTAGCCGATTTAAATCCAGATTATCCTCGAGTTCCCCGTAGGACAACAATATTTATTTAGCCTACATTACGGTGAGGAAGTTGTATATAAAAAAAAATATGTAACGATTATAAGGTAGTTTATTTTATTAGCCGACTTCAAAAAGAAGGAGGTTATCAATTCGACTGTTTTTTTTTTTCTATGTGTGTTACCGCGATGCTCCGCCCCTGATGGTCCGATTTTGATAAAAATAATTTTAATCGAAAGGAAGTGCTTGCTATATGGGTCCCTTTTTTTTAAAATAACTAGAAGACTAGTAGATTTTGAATTTAGCTTCAAAATGTGTTGCGAAAATTAGGGACATTTTTGCTTTCATCGCTTACGTAGGCTAAACTATAGGACCTGCATAAAAATGATGTACGAACGAATTGTAGCTCTTTAAATATGTGTAATAAAAGTCCGCGATAGCATATATCTATCTTTTATAGTTTTCTCACAATAATCATTTTTTTTAGAAACATTAATTAAATTCATGCCCTATTTCCGACGCTATTATTCAAGTTCAGTATTAACCCTTATGTAAATAAATGTGTTCATTATCAAGAGAATTTAATGTAAATTATATTTGCCTTTGAAACTATATCATTCTGTCTAATAGTTTAGGAGATATCGAAAGAATAAAATTACGCGGAAACAAAAAATGCTACATCGCGTTACAATGAAAAGCACAATTTTGCTTTCTGGGCTTACGTAGGTCAAACTATATGACCTACATAAAAATGATGTATGGAGTAATTATAGATCCTTAAATTTGCTAAATAATAGTCCTTGTTGGCATATATCTATTATCTATGGATGTCTCACAATAACCATGTTATTGTGAACAAAAGTCGATTATAATGCACACGAAAAACAGCGTCGTAAGCTTACAGCGCTATTATGTTATATTCCATATGAATCCTTATAATAAATCGTAATACACGGCAAAAACATTCAAGGCTAATAAAACATTACATCAATTAAAAATTAAAATAAATTCTACAAAAATACCACAAAAATAATATTACTAAGAATTGTTCACAAAAATATTGTTGCTGATGAATTTATAAAATATAACAAAGTAATTAAGTAGATTTCAGAAGATAAATAGCATGTGAAAGACATTAGCCAATTTTAACTACATAATGACTAAGTACACGTACATAACATTATGTTTTTTTACATGATGCATATTTTTGTATATTAGTATGTTTTTATTTAAGTATTGTGCTTAGTTTATATTCGAAAAAACTAACAAACCGATGATTAAAAGCCATAAAGGCTTATAATAATACCCATTTAGGTATACCAAAAATTGTAGTTTAAATTAATAGGCTTTATTAAATATTTATTGAATTAAAATGTTAAATGAAAGTCCTTATTATATGGCTGTATAAAATGTTTAACCACTTACCTAAAGAAATAAGAGAAGAAGTAGTATTTATTAAATTTAAAAGAAAATTAAAACATTTTCTAATAAAGAAATGTTTTTACACTATAGAAGAATACTTTAAAAATTCCAAACAATTTAACCTCTAACTAAACTCTAATAAGCATGCACACATAAGGCAATAAATAGGTAACGTATATTAAATGTATTTCTTTCTTTCTTACTTTCTTTCTAATTTAATAGTATAGTAATTCCTAGTAATAAGTAATTTGTTATTGTATTGTATGTTAAAAAATTATATGTAACGACGCCTGGAAAAGGCAAAATGTTCAAATAAATAAATAAATATTTGTTAATTTTAATTTATTCTTAATAATTATAAATCTCCGGTCTATTTGTAGTCTACAGGGTAGGCAAGATTTATGAACTGTGAGATTGGCGCTTCGACTAGCAACCAGAAGGGAACAGCGATCAAGAAAGTTACTACGGCCGTGCCAACTGTTACAAGAATCTGAAAAAATAATAGTTTTTTAATAGTGCCACCAACGTTCACCAAAATAGGAAAGCGACAAATGCTCTTATTATTAAAAGAACATTTCCACTTCCCCTAAGACTCAAATTAGGTCTCTGGAACGCACAAGTGTTCTGTGTGGTCATGATTTTGTATCGGACGAAAGGGTCCATTCGTGCAAAAGATGTTTTGTGGGCTATACTATTCGCAAGAAACAAGGAATAGTAAGATCAAAACAAAATTATACTATATAACTTCAAACTTTCGTGGTTTTTACTAATATACTGTTCGTAAGAAACGGAATTCTTGCCACGATTAGTAAGAATGTAGTTTGTCGACAACAAAAAATAACATCGAGTGCGGACTTAATGTGCAGTGAGAACGCGGACAGTGGTAGTGGTCGCCGAATCAGAAAGAAGGTAGACCGATACGGCTATCTTTAACATTTTTTACACTACCGCACAACACCAGTCAACCCGTGAACATGGCGCATTCAACTGTGCCGAAATATCGGGAGTTCAAACAGCCTAATCATGGTAAGAATCCCGTTTCTTACGAACAGAAAATTATACTATGTAACCAATTAAATTGAATTTCACGCTGGTAAAAAGTTAACCTTGTTTGCCATACAAAACCCAGAAATTTGATTACACCTAATTCCTATAACACTTTCGTATTTTAAATAACTTATTGTACCAACGATTTTTGCTGGCTCCATCCTTTAACTGAGAGAAGAAAAAGTGAACAGCCCACTGGCGAATACCGCGGTCGTACAGAAACCGATGTGATTTCGAGCTGTACGGAGGTGCCGGTGGTCGAATTACAGTCCTCTTTTCTTTTAATGAACAGATCTATCCTATACTGTTACCTATAGGTGTTTATAAAATAGACTTACTATTTGAAACTCTGTTATGTATATCAAGGTAGTCCGTGTGCCAGTGAGAATTTGTATGACAATGAGATGCAGGAGGTACGCGGAGTAACACAGCCGCTCTGGCGTTGTCCAGCCGCGCCACTCCAAGATTCCTCTGTAGGTATCTGAAGTATTACAATAATAAAATGTTGATAAACAGTTTCTTAAAAGGATATCGGTAACAGAGCAAAGACAGCTGAACACTGTAGACCATAAACATTTCCGGTAAAATTATAAGTAAGATGAGTCGATAATTGTTGGTAGAACTGATGGTAGAACAAATTTTTATACATATTCAATAAATGTACCGGCTTATTATCCTATTTTTTTTACATTATAAGGTGGCAAACGAGTATGCGGGCCCCTGAACTAGCCGAAATGGAGAAAAGACCGCTGCACATTACAGACGTATTGCCTACCTTTAATCAACAGAAGAAGAAATGCACAGATAGAGAAAATTGCCCTTCCTACGCGTGCCCTCCACCATCAAATCCACTTCCCTTTCCAATTATCTCTTTATAGGAAGGATACTAAATTTAGGCCTACGGACACTCATCAGACAGTACGCAGAATTGCTTCCACTTGACGCCTGTCTTCTCTGTGGTCGTGGTATTGCACCGGGCAAGCCCACTGTGCAATCGATATTGTTATTGGTGCCGTCTACCACTGGAGTTAGTCCTATACGATAGACTAGTGATTCTTCGTAAGCAAGTGGGCCTTAGAGTAGACCAATTTTTTGGCTATAGGAAAACTTACGTTCGGTAGTGAACGTACAACAAATAATGTATTTGCTGATCTAGAAGAAGAAAGTGGAGGACTTCTTATAAACTAACCTTCGATTCTGAGTACCATTCCTAGTATGATTGCACTTAATAAGATCCCAGCAACAGCTCGCAATGTGCTGGAGTGTATTGCTTTGTAGATGAGAGGAGCCACCATGCCGTCCATATAGAATATGCCACTGGTGAGTATTACTGCTATACCAATCGGTACAATTGCCCAATACAAATATTTGTATTTCTAAAACAGAAGCCAAAATGAAGCTACTTGACTAATGGTAATTTATAGTTTAATTAATGTGAAGTAGAAGAAGGTTGTAAAGTATAACAACAAAGTAGAATGGATTATTAAAAAAATATTTATAAACCATTATAGAACTGCAAAAGCTTGAAATTAAATAATTGCTGCTAAATTACTACAGTCGAAATTAATACTAAAGTTGGTTTAAGTGCAAAAATTACATGACTTCATAACGGTATGACTTAGAAAACAATTTAAAAAAAGGTAACCGTATTACCGCAGATATTTTTGTATTCATCTTCTTTTTTTGTAATTTACTAATCAAAAGTCCGAGACTAAGGCCTGTGATATAACAAGATATGTTCGTGTGGGTGCGCCTGTACGCATTGAATGTAGGATCATTTCTGAACAGTGCTCTAACGAATCTGAAAAAATAATATCGACATGAAATAGTCTAAGTTCATGATGATATAACCAAAATATAATTATATCATAAAATTTTAGATTTTCTTGTTATGGTCAAGACCTGCAATAAATAATGTATTAAACGGTAGTAATATGTTTAACAGTGGTAGACGCCAGCAACAACAATATCTGTTGCACGAATATGTCGGCTCGCCCGCTGCAATACCACGACTATATAGAAGACAGGGGTGAAGTGGAAACAATTTCGCGTACATTCTGATAAGTTTTGTCTTCCCATTCTTTTCTTATAAGGAAAAAAAGGATAGGAAGGAGAAATGAATTTAATGTAGATGGAGATGCATAGGGGAAATATTATCTTTCTGTGCGGCTCCTGCTCCGTCAGGCATCCGCAGTTGTGAATGACTGCTGGCAGCGGTCGCTTAACCATGTCAGCGAATTCAGGTGGCCGCTTGCTCGTTTGCCACCACATATATAAACAAAACATACAATAAGGAATTTTCATAAGAACTGTCGTAAGAATTTTATGGTGACATACACACATACTTACTCAGGAGTAATAGTGAAATACGCGTACAGGTCTTGATAGTACGTTTGTAGAGCAGGAATCACCAGAGAAATACTAAATAAAAATGATAACATAACAATTCTAGCTCGATTACTCTTTGCTACTACTAATGTGATCAATCCAAGGATAGACAAATGGATATCTGCTGCTAAATACCTGAAAGAATAACCGAAGACGTGTACATACATAGGTGAACAAAAAGTTCCTAAAATCCATAGTTGAATGGGGAATTTCATCAGATCTAGTTAATTTATACTCCAATCACTAAACAACTTTGGTTCTAGTATGAACTGTGATACATGAAGTTGTAATTGAGACTAATAATGGAGTCAAATATTATTTCATTGTGCACGATTTAAATTTTGCCAAAACACTCGTCACATAAAATTGAATAAGCATTTATATATTTTATATTACATTTCGAGGAGAAAAAAACAGGTTTAACTTGTTATTACAATGTACATCGATGACTCCTACGAATAAGGGCCAAGATGCAAATTGACAATTTTTCAGGAGAGGCTCTCAAAATTTCCACAGTTTAGGAAAATAGGCCGCTTATGACCTTTTATATCAGCAAAAAAATAACATTTACACGTGTAAATGTGTATTTTGTTTAGTGCATGTTGTTAACTAAACTTTTAACACGAAAAATTAAAAATGCCCAATTTGTTACTTAGGCCCTTATACATAGGAGCCATCGAGATAATAAAGAAAATTATATTTTATAAATTCTCACCAAGTATGCATCATGCATTGAGATCTATCTATGTAATTGTTGACGTAGAGCATGTTCAGCCATCCGTCGCGTCGGCAGTCTTGGACTTCACTATGCACTATTTTCTAAAATAAATTAATTTATTAGTAACTATAATATTTTCTTTTTTTATATCATAAGGTGGCAAACGAGCGAACGGTCACCTGAGTTCGAAAATAGTAAAATGAAAGCTGCTCATATACATCTGCAATTTCAGATGCGGTGCTTATCTCTAATCGATGGAGGAGGGTACGCACAAAAATAGAATATATCCCCTTGCATGCATTGCCTCCCTCGTCAACTCCACTTCCCCTTTCCACCTTTTTCTTATAAGGGTAGGAAGGGAAAGAGGACTAAGAATTAGTCTAATTTCTCATTTAACTGTATCAGATGATTACTTCGACTTTGTCTTACACAACTATTATACAACTGTACAATTTAAACTGCAAAAGCAAACTACTATTTTGACGTTGGTAGACGTTTTAATATAAGAAAATTAAACCGTTTTTTTACTTTTAAAACCTTTTAAAACAGAGCTATGCAGACACATTAATTAATAGTAAATTGAATGTTGACTTGTTACGTAAAAAATCATAACATACTTACGTGCCATAAAGGTCCAGATCCGGCAAATCTGGCCAAAGTCATGGTAAATGCTAACACAATAACATACGGAGGTGTAAATCTGAAATAAGATATCTACAATATTATTGTCATGTTAACACTTATTGTACTGATTTCTATATTAATCTTTAATATATATAAATCTCGTGTCACAATGTTTGTCCTCAATGGACTCCTAAACCACTTAACCGATTATAATAAAATTCGCACACCATGTGCAGTTCGATCCAACTTGAGAGATAGGATAGTTTAAATCTCAAATTATAGTCGCAATTTTAATTTATTGCTAATTATTTGTCTGTTATTATTTGACAGTCACAATTATCTGTTAACTCCAAATGATTCTAACAGATGTCGATACCTTTCGACTGGGTTGAGTAAGTAATCAATAGATGGCGCTGCTATGGTAAATCTACGAACGGCGCGGACGGAGTCGCGGGCGACAGCTAGTGAATATATAAAATCTACTACACAGACCTCTTACCTCTGCCATCTTGCAAATGTTCTTTTAAATATAATCTTCCAATTTAATTTTTCTTTCACCGTAAACATTTCTAGATTGTAAGCTAATAAACAGCCAGAGATAACGAAGAATGTCTGCACGAGTATAGTTCCGTCAAACAATATGTGGTACAAGATACTGTTGTACGCCTGTAAAAGAAAACATACAATCATACTTTTTTAATTTTTTTTTATATCAAAAGGTTGCAAATGAGCAAAAGGCCACCTGAATTCCCTGAAATAGCGAGGCGACCGTTGCCCATAGACATTCGCAAATGTAGATGCGTTGCGTCCATTTAATCAATGGAGAAGGGGACGCACAGAAAGAGGATATTTCCCCTTCCTATGCGTTCTCTCTTCCGCCTAATCTACTTCCCCTTCCCATCCTTTCCTAATGAAACAGGTTAGGAAGGAAAAGAGAACTAAAATCAGGCCTCCGGCACCTCACTCCTCAGACGAAACGCGTAATTGCTTCCACTTTACGCCTGATTTGTATGTGGTTGTGGTATTTCACCGGTTTCCCGGCCCATTCATGCAACCAACAAATGTTGTTGTGGGATCTACCACTGTAGATGCCCTATTAAATTCCCCTTTTCATTCTTTCCATATTGTAAAAGGGCAGGTAGGCCTAAAATTTGGCCTCTGGCACTCATATAGCAAAATAACTTCCATTTCGTTCTGTCTTGGTCTTAGTCTGTCTCAAGCTATGCACTACCAGGACCACACCCTGGTAGTGCATAGGCTGAGCAGGCCATTCCTGCAACTACCCGTCGTTAAAACAAGTTGCTTTGAATCGTCTCTCGAAAATGTAAAAACTTACATCTTCTACTTTCTTAGTATTGTCTCCGGCTATCACAAAAGGCAGTATAGAATGCACAACTATCATCATAAACGTTGATATCAATCTGTAAATAGTTATTGAGTTTTAAAAATAAGTTAAGTAGTTTACTATTGCAGATGACTATCGTGTTCACGGAACATCAGGTGCTAGGACTTCATTTGTGTCATATCGTAAAAAAAAAGTTTCGAATATATTTTGAAAAATTGATGTCGAATCAAAATGGTACTTTATCAACGAATCTTGAAGTCATCGCGGTGTAACCATAATGCGGAAAAATAGTTTTTAAAACTACATAAAAATTAGAACGACGAAATTCAATAAGATTGTCGACTCGTTTCTTTTTCTGTAACCAAATATATAATATAATGTTCGTAAGAAACGGGATTCTTACCACGATTAGGCTGTTTGAGCTCCCGATATTTCGGCACAGTTGCATGCGCCATGTTCACGGGTTGACTGGTGTTGTGCGGTAGTGTAAAAAATGTTAAAGATAGCCGTATCGGTCTACCTTCTTCCTGATTCGGCGACCACTACCACTGTCCGCGTTCTCACTGCACATTAAGTCCGCACTCGATGTTATTTTTGTTTGTCGACAAACTACACTCACTGTGTCCACATTTGTGCGCGTACTCGAAGTCGGTTGCTGTCCAGTCTTGTTGTAATACTGGATCACTGGATTCCAGGCACTCGACAATTTAAACCCATCTTCGCGATTGAAGTTTTTGCATTTAGCAATTTCAATTGCTTCTCTAACCAATCTTGGTATGTAGTGGCGTTCTGTCGATAGTACCTGGGGACTATGAAGTTCAATCCAGTGATTGGTGGAGGGGTCCAAAACCAACGATCCTCAGAAGTCGGCTATAGCTGAACACCTTTTGGACCCCTCCACCAATCACTGGATTGAACTTCATAGTCCCCAGGTACTATCGACAGAACGCCACTACATACCAAGATTGGTTAGAGAAGCAATTGAAATTGCTAAATGCAAAAACTTCAATCGCGAAGATGGGTTTAAATTGTCGAGTGCCTGGAATCCAGTGATCCAGTATTACAACAAGACTGGACAGCAACCGACTTCGAGTACGCGCACAAATGTGGACACAGTGAGTGTAGTTTGTCGACAAACAAAAATAACATCGAGTGCGGACTTAATGTGCAGTGAGAACGCGGACAGTGGTAGTGGTCGCCGAATCAGGAAGAAGGTAGACCGATACGGCTATCTTTAACATTTTTTACACTACCGCACAACACCAGTCAACCCGTGAACATGGCGCATGCAACTGTGCCGAAATATCGGGAGCTCAAACAGCCTAATCGTGGTAAGAATCCCGTTTCTTACGAACATTATATTAGTAAAAACCACGAAAGTTTGAAGTTAAATATATAATACTTGAACCTCATGCCATTAAGTCCAAAAAGACGGGTAACCCTCCGCTTGGAACCGTTTCTTGTAGGTGCCGTAAGTCTGCGCCAGTTTTGTTTCACTGAGAAACATAGCAACCACTTGTTCTCTGAAATTACAAAGTATAGTTTTTCATGAACATATAAATTAATATTTATGGTATAATAAAAGGCAATAGATGTATCTCTTGTGATAAAAGTGACAATGCGTGGGAAATTTATGAATGCGCCATGACGCTTCTCATATGAGTTTTTGTATCCATTTCGTTTAAATTTAACCGGACTTCAATAATAATCGAAACACCTACTTTACTACAAAATATTTTAAAATTTGTATAGATCAATTCATTGAATTGGCTCATTTATTTATTTATTATTTTTTTGTCCATGGGCGTCGGATCAAATAACTTTAGGCGGTGCGTAGCTCGTTTGCCTCCTATAAAAAAAAAAAAAATATATTCAATTTTGATGAAGCCTCGATCTCCAGGCATTTTCGTAATTGAGTTTATCTTTTATTTGTAAAGTGTTATTTCTATTTACATTAATATGTTAAGGTGACCTTTGGAAAAATCGATGAGATCTTAATTAGGTATTTTTTTTTAAATGTTGAATCAAATACTGTCATTTTTGACGGCTAATATAGAAAAGTACTACATGCTGCGCCGACCCTCGTAGTGTATAGGAAAATGGGAAAATGATTAGCAGATTATTAAAAATAATTTACTAATATTTCATGTCAATTCCAAAAAGAATCAGTCGTCGACTATGGTATTTCAAACAACACCAATATTTGCTGGCCGCGTTGTTGGTTGTTGTTGGGTGGGTGCGCGAATGGGCCCGGTCGACCGGTGAAATATCACGGCCACACAGAAGACGGGCGTGAAGTGGAAGTTTAGACTACGTCTCCTTCCCACCCTTTTATAAGGGAATAATGAGAAGAGGAAATGGATTTAGAAAGAAAGAAAGAAACTCATTTATTACCACAAAGACACAAGAGAAAAAAACAATTCACAGCACATGTTTTTGAAAATAATTTAAGAGAAATGTGGTAAAAGGGGCCAACTCAGCGTATGCAGAGACGGCCTAAACAGTCCCTGCACTGGTTTTCAGTTGGCTCCTTTGCATCCACCTGAATAATTGCATAACATGGAAGGGATAACTCAGTCTATTCTAATTTATAATATCCACTTCAATAACTGTACAAAAGAACATACAAATTACAATTTTGTTTTTAAATTTAGCGGAGGTGAGGACGCATAGAAAGGGTAAATATTTATCTGTGCGACTTCTCTGTAAGTGCGGGTGTAAAAGGGCAGAGGTTGCTTTGCTGTTTCCTATAAATCACGTGGCAATTATAACATTTAAAAATAAAAAATGAATGATAATTAAATCAAGAAGAGAAGAGAGCACATCAAGATTGGAGAATTTACAAAAAAAAAAAGCGGAAAGCGGCCGATTTTAGTGAAAATTCATGAAGGAAATCTATCCAATAATCAAAATTTAACGATATTAAGATATATTTACCTTCATTTCCTTTTATAAAAAAATCATAAACACTTCCTATTAAGTTAAATAAAATTAAAAATAAACAAAACATTGCAAAGGCAACATCGAACAGGTCAAATTTCTTATCCATCTGCTTATTATTATAGTTACAAATTATGTTGTCGTGTAGTTTAGTTTTTAATTTGTAATTCTTCCAATAGGTATCATTTAAACATCTCTCGACAACTAGTTTAAAATCTTCTGATGAGTTTTTTTTCAAATAGTCGGAACACATTTTGCTAACACAAACGCCGTGAAATAGCCTCGTGTGATTGTAATGTGTTTCTTTTCTTTCGCTATATTCCTGTAGTAATAAAACAATTAAATATATTATCATAGAATTAAAATAGTATAACTGGTTATATCCATACTAATCTTACTAATATCATAAACTAGCTTTTACCCGCGACTCCATCCGCGCGGAATAAAAAATAGAAAACGGGGTAAAAATTATCCTATGTCCGTTTACTGGTTCTAAGCTACCTGCCCACCAATTTTCAGTAAAATCGATTCAGCCGTTCGTGAGTTATAAATAGTGTAACTAACACGACTTTCTTTTATATATATAGATAAAAATTATCCTATGTCCGTTTACTGGTTCTAAGCTACCTGCCCACCAATTTTCAGTAAAATCGATTCAGCCGTTCGTGAGTTATAAATAGTGTAACTAACACGACTTTCTTTTATATATATAGATAATATCATAAACTAGCTTTTACTCGCGACTCCGTCCGCGCGCAACAAAAAATAGAAAACGGGGTAAAAATTATCCTATGTCCGTTTCCTGGTTCTAAGCTACCTGCCCACCAATTTTCAGTAAAATCGATTCAGCCGTTCTTGAGTTATAAATAGTGTTACTAACACGACTTTCTTTCATATATATAGATGTTAATATTTAGTTGGATGTTTGTTTGAAAACATCTCTGGAACGACTCAACGGATCTTGATGAAATTTGGCGCAGATGTAGAATATAGTCTGGAAGAACACATAGGCTACTTATTACGTTTTTTTAACTACACGGTGACGGAGTCTTAACCTGGATATCAAATAATGTTTTAAAAGATATTTAATTTCCTTACTATTACCGTTATTATAGTTGGTTATGTTGTACTTATATCAAAGACAAATTTGAAGCTATTCGACTACTCGTAATATACAGTTATAAAAAGATTTTTCGTTAAAATGGCAAACATTTTTCTTTCTAACAATGATTTTGAACTCTCTTAAAGCCTGTATAAAACATATTTAATTCTTTTTTAAGATTACAGCTGTATTCAATTTTTCAAAAAGGCCAGTCACTTAAAGTGTAACCTCAATAATATGTTTTGGAAATTTTTGTGGATGTCGCCTTTACAAAGTTATCTTGGATTTTTAAGTTCTCTTTAATATCTATACCATCTACTTTATTTGTCAGCAATTTTGGTTTTGCAATGACGCTAGATATCTCTAGTCTAATAAAAACTAAAGGTATAGCCAATTCTTAGATCAATCTATCAACCGTAATGTTGTTTATTTGACGACGATGACGGACCGTGGGTTTTCGAGACCGAAATATCCGTTTAAAACATATTGTTAAATCAAAGATAATGACAAGGATTACGATATATATTTTATATATATAAAAGAAAGTCGTGTCGGTTACACTATTTATAACTCAAGAACGGCTGAATCGATTTGACTGAAAATTGGTGGGCGAGTAGCTTAGAACCAGGAAACGAACATAGGATAATTTTTATCCCGTTTTCTATTTTTTATTCCGCGCGGATGGAGTCGCGGGTAAAAGCTAGTATTTTATAAAGACATTTTTGTCTCAGATACCAACGGTTAATTGATAAAAAAACAAAAATAAAGAGATGAATTTTAATAAAATCTTTTAAAAATGTTTTGTATAATTTATGCAATGTTATTAAAAGTAATAAATATGAAAAAAAAAAGAGTTGAAAGATCAAGATAGCATTCGGATGATGTTCATGGTCGAGCAAGCGCACTGCATATTTTCCTTCTATTTGAAAAACAAAAGGTTGAGCGTGTCAAAAAAGTACTCAAAGTCATTCATTGAAATTAAAATCTTTGCAGCAACTAAAACCGAGTTAATTGTTAAATATTCCTTTTGACAAATATTAAATTAATTCAATTAAAATTGCGCGATGCTACCACGAGATATTGTGAGAATTTTGAGACAATTAGAAGGCCATGATGAATACCAAAATTGAATTTGTATCGCAGATCCTATTTTGTGGTAAAACGACTAGATCAAGCTTTTGAAAAACTATATAATACTAGCCGTTGTTCGAGACACCGACCGCGCAGAATTAAAAAAAAACTTAATTAGTAGCTGTAGAACACTATTTGCACTACATCTACATATGTGTCAAATTTCATCGAGATCCGTTGAGCCGTTTTGGATATACTATCAAACAAAAATCGATCCATCCATCTAAACATTCGCATTTATAATATTAATAAGAAGTAAGATTGCTTTATTACTTACCTGTATAATATTGAAAAGATCATTTTCTTCGTCAGTAACTAGGTCAATATTTATAGTACAATATATACCATCTTTTTGATTAACGCAAATTTCGTAACGATCGAAGTTAAATACTGGTGGCATTCGAGCATACTCCGTATCTAGAAAAATATCGTAAAATAATAATGGTTAAAAAAAGTTATTAAACTCTAACATTTAAAAGTAAAAAAAGCTTTTCGATGAGTACTATAGTATATAATATGTAAAAATTATAATAAAACAATGTATACAAACTTTCGTGTCAAAGTAGGGTTGGCGACAGGCAGGCGGCTAGCCGTAATAAATTAAACCAAAATTTCAAGGTTCATAAAACCTTGTGTGCCGACCCCACGTGAGTGGGTTAAGGCCCGGGATATGATGATACAAACTTTCGTGACATATTATCATTACCTAATATAGGTAACGGATAAAACACTCACGTACACGTGTCCGGTGTCGGCACCGACTAGTTTCGAGCCCATCAGGGTGAGTGAAACTAGCCGGTGCCGACACCGGACAAGTGTACGTGGGTGTTTTAGCCGTTTTCTATATTAGTTAAAACAATGTCATTTAAGTTACACTTTATGAGATTAAATGTATTTTCTCAGTATTTTTCTGAACATATTTTATTTAAAATAAAACAATTTTGAATACAAACAGATAAAAGATAAAAAAGCTATTGGAAATATAATTACAGAGTTACCCTATTATTAGATTACATATAGATTTATATCAAATAACAGCTTACTTACCATTCAAATTATATATTACTGCTGTACTTTGAGTGAACATATAAAATAAAAAAAGTAAAATCATGTTGTAAATATAAATTTATTTCTTAACACTTGCGCTCGCGTACTTGATCAAGACAATAATGAGATTCGCCGTGATGGAACTATATTTTAATCATTTGTGTTGTAATAACATCTGTTGCACGAATGGGTCAACTCGCCCATTCGCCTCTCGAGTTGACTCATTCGTGCAACCGTGCAACCCGTCGTGGTATTGACGACACAGAAGATAGGCGTCAAGTGAAAGTAATTTCACGTAGTCTGATGAGTGTGCGTGTAGGAGGTCTAATTTTTTTTCCTTCTCATACTCTTATATGGTAAGGATGGGAAGGGGTTGTGGATTAGACAAAAGAGGGGACGAATAGGTAGGGGAAATAATCTCCTTGTGTGCGTCCCTTTATCTGTCGATTAAAGGTAGATCGCATCTGAAATTGTGGATGTCTATGGGCAGCGGCTGCTTACTCTTTTGCCACTTTATATCATACTAGCTGTCGCCAGCGACACTGTCCGTGTGGCATTAAAAATGTTTACAAGTAGCCTATATGTTCTACAACCGTGCCAAATTTCATCGAGATCCGTTGAGCTGTTCTGGTGAAACCTTCAAACAAACATCCTCATAGTGGTATACGCCAGCAACAACATTTGTTGCACGAATTGGCCTCGCCCGGTGAACCCACGACCACACAGAAAACAGGCGTCAAGTGGAAGTAATTCCGCGTTTCGTCTGATGAGTGTGGTACCGGAGGCCTAATCTTAGTCCTCTTTTCCTTTCCACCCTTTTCTTATAAGGAAAGGATGGGAAGGGGAGGTGGATTTTATGGAGGGGGAGATGCATAGGAAGGTTAAATATTCTCGTGTGCGTCTCCTCCTTCGTCGATTGAGGGTAGGCAACGCATCTGTAATTGCGAATGTCTATGGGCAGCAGTCGCTACGCCATTTCGGCGAATTCAAGTGGCTGCTTGCTCGTTTATCACTACATAATATTAAAAAAAAAACCTTAAGCCACACTTTATTTTTACATTTATTTACATACATTACATTACAAATGACTTTTATTTTTCCTATTATCATAAGATGCTAGAATTTTGATGAGTTGACTGGTTGGTGATTCGACGAGTAACCAAAGTGGTATAGCAACTAAGTAGCTGATGACGATTGATCCCACGCTTGTTGTTATCTGAAATTCACACATAAATAATCATAAGTCTCTAGGGATTTTAATTTGGAGCGATCCTTTCACACTTTTTATGCTTTTGCTTTCAGTACAGAATAAGTTACGGGTATTTTTTACTGTGAGTTTCCACGGCAGTTACACTTGTAATAATGTACCGTCGGTTTAGGTGAAATGAGAAATGGATAAGCGAAAAACTTCTATAAGCGATAGTCATTGTCGGATACCGACGAAAGACCTTCGTAAGCGAGAAATTCGGACATGAGAGAAACGTATCGCGAGAAAAATAACGCGGTCCTATGTACTGACTCGCTTATCCAGGTTTGACTGTTATTATTGTCTTTCTTTTATTAAAGAGAACAAAAGAGATGACAAAATGCATCAATAAAATTGTAGATGCAATGAATTTTGAGGTTAAATTATTTTCTTTAGTGTTGTAGTGAGTGTGACAATGTTGGCCGCACTATCTCCAGTGCGCATAAGCAACACTGACATAGAGTAAGTCAGGACTATCCGAGCCGCCGATTGACCGACCTAGTCAGGGATCGGGACACAACCGACATATTCTACAAATATGTCACTAGTCTGAGCGATATAAGTTCTACCGTATCTTAAAATTTGATTACAAAATTAGTATCCTAAATTGCCACTGACTAAATACCTATACAAAACAATTCTGTCTCAGTTTTTTTAAGTTAAAAAAAATCTTTCAATATTTAGAGCGATATTGCCAGTGGAAACGAACTGTAACTTACAGCTTGAGGTATCGTAACATGGTTTAATGTAGTCCTAGAGTAAGTGAGGATTTGTACCAACATCAGATGCAGTACGTAAGCGCAATACGAGACGCGAACGGTCGACGTCCATCCGTTCCATTCTAATATCGCTCTGTAGACATCTGAAAATATAAACGTGTTCTTTATGTCTCTGTGATTAAGAGTCGGTTTGCTTTGAATAAGTATCATTGCACTGAATATAACAGATCTGCTGAATGGATGATATTTCGCACAGATGTAGAATAGTATGGGAGAACACATAGGTCATTTTAATGTTTTTTTATTTATTTAAGACAGCTAGTAAGTAATACATGAAATACTAAAGTTTACAATATGTTAAGTATTCTTTATAGAATTGTTCTAGGAGCCTGATGCGCCTCAACATGAGTGTAAACAGGACAAATATATGATTATTTCTATCAGTACATTTACTCACTTTCAAGTTTAAATACCATTGCTAACATAAAGATGAACAGAAGAAATCCAATCACAGTTCTGTATGTGCCTGCATAAATAGCTCTGATTATAACATGTGGCATTACACCGACCAAATAGAACAAGCTACTACAAAGTATTATTATGACCATCATAGGAATAGTTGCCCAAACCAAATATTTGTATTTCTGGAAAAGAAAACATTGTGTCAACTTCATCTGATTACAAAATTGGGTTCCTATTGTTTATATACAAAACATATTGCTTTTTCGTTTTATTTTTAATAGAACGAGAGAGTTGACATTATGTTATAGTACATAATACAGTAGTTTGATCCCTAACTTAGGGTAGGCTCCGAGCCCCTCAATGGGGACGTATAGTGAGCTTATGATAACATCTGTTTCAGTAGTCACGGTAACAAATAATTAAAACGTATTTGAAACACAAATAACTTAAAAAAAGTAACAAATGGGAAAGAAAAATACCTTATATCTTTTTATATTCAATTGCTTTTGTTGCAATTTGTAAATTAAAATGCCGAGAGTGAGCCCTAAAATATAGCACGTGATATTTGTATGGCCGCGCTTATATGAGTTGTTAAATGTTGGATCTTTGACGAAATACTCCCGAGCAACTCTGGAAAATTTTAAAGAATAAAAGTGATGAGAAAATTAAACAAAAAAAAAATAAAGATTTCAAAGTATGTTGTTACAAAACATTAAAGAAAAAATAAACGACAAAATGAAAAAGACAAGGTAATTCTAGATTATAATTCAGATGATAATTGTCTTTAAATAGGGCTTATTCTCTATCGACATGTAATTATATAAATTAAAATATTTTTATGTAAAGCTGAATCGTAAAGTAAGAAGTATTAAATTACAGCTACTTACTCAGGAGTAATAGTAACGTGAGCGTATAAATCTTGAAAGTACGTGTGCAAGGGAGCAATGAACAGGGAAATGACGAAAATGACCGATAGTACAACTTTTTTCTGCAGATCGTTTCTCGTCAGCACCAATATCACTATTCCTAATATAAACAGCTGCATATCTGCAGCTAAATACCTGGAAATATAATGAGTAAAATTTTTAACAGTGGTGTAAGAGACTACAGCAGCATTTTACTGCATTAATGATCGACTCGGCCGATGCATAAGTAGATGTTATCAGAAAGTATTATTATCAAAGAGGCTAAGAAGTTCTCACCAAGTATGCGCCATGCAGCGAGTGTTGTCAAAATAGTTATTTATATACAGCATATTCTGCCAACCGTCCCTTCTGCAGTCGCTTATTTCTTGTCCTATCATTTTCTGCCAAAGATGTTCCCGTTATGAGATTATTATTTATTACGTCAAGTCTCCAATATCGTAACAAAATTATAGCAAACAATATTAACATCCCTCTCTTTCTTAAAAAAAAAAAAACAGAGGTAGGTAATAATCTCGTATAGGTGTCACGCCATTTGACATTCTCGATTATGCCGCGTTATTTGTGACGACGAATAATAACGCATTTGTAAAATTTGTGACAAAGAGCGCAGCTTTTGTGGGATTTGTGACAAATAGGGCGGCGTTTGTGGGATTTGTGACAAATAGGGCGGCGTTTGTGAGATTTGTGACAAATAATATGGCATTTCTTGTTTGTTTTAATAAGTAAATCTTATACATACTTGCCACAATGGTCCTGTTCCAGCAAATCTTAGCCCCGTTGTAGTGATCGCCAATACAACTGCGTATGGCGGAGTTAGCCTGATGGAAATAAATTAAATCTAATCTTAAAGGTTTTATGAAAAAAAAAAAACACAAAAGAAGATATTTGAAACGAGAGTTATTTTATTTTCCATCTCTAATTCTTAATTTCATCAAAAAAGGTGCGCAGATTATCGCACATTGTCGAAGGCATTAAAAGGTCTATGTTTAGCTGAGGGTGAAAAAAGACTGATGAAGAAATATAGAAATCCTACCTTAACCACCTTAACAATATTCCTTTGGGTATCATTTTCCATGTTAAATTGTTTTTCTCTGAAGAAATTTGCAGATTATAAGATAACAAACAGCCAGAAATCATAAAGAATGACTGAATTACGACAGTGCCATCGATAAGCAAATGGTATTGAATTTCACTGAATATCTGTAATATTTAAACATATAAGTTCCCATAGTTAGTTGTAAGGACACGATTTCCGCAACTCCACGACTGGTGCGTATTTTGCGTGATAAGTTCCCACTATCATAAACCATTTTATTAAAAAAAAAAATCATTGTGTACTTACTGTTTCTATGTAATGCGTATTATCTACAAAAGATCCGAAGGGCAATAACGAATGTATCGTTATCACAAGGCATATAATTATAACCCTAAAATTAAAAAAAATATTACATCACATAAAAAATCTTACTCTTTTTTTTTATATTACAAGCTAGCAAACGAGCAAGCGGCCACATGAATTCGCCGGAATAGTGAAGCGACAGCTGCCCATAGACATTCGCAATTGTAGATGCGTTGCTTACCCTCAATCGACGAAGGAGAAGATGCACAAAAAGATAATATTTGACCTTCCTATGCATCTCCTCCTCCATTAAATCCACCTCCCCTTCCCATCCTTTCCTTATAAGAAAAGGGTGGGAAGGGAAAGATGACTAAGATTAGGCCTCAGGCACCCCACTCACCAGACGAAATGCACGTCTCGCCTCCACTTTACGCCTGTCTTCTGTGTGGTCGTGGTATTTCACCGGGCGAGGCCAATTCGTATAACAGATGTAGTTGTTGCAGGCGTCTACCACTGTTAGCAATATAAGGGTACGTTCACATCAGCTGATTGATAATTACTTTTATGACTATTTTCTTATAGATATTCATAAATTTATCTATATACCATATTGCAACTTACTTCATGCCGTTAAAACTTTTAAAACTATTAATTTTGTTTTCAATATTATTTCTTGTCCCATCTGTTAACTTAACCCAGTTACGCTTTATTGAAAAGCAAAGCAACCACTTTATGCCTGTTAAATAAAATAAAATATGAGAATAGAAAAGAGCGTCGGTGGCTCAGGGTTTAAGCACTTGACTTGCAATCTGCAGGTCCTGGGATCGAATACCGCCATATACCAATGTGTTTTTCGGTTCTCGATTTACATATGTACATTTATTCGACGTTCTTACGGTGAAGGAAAACATCGTGATGCAACCTGCACATATCTAAGGAGAAATTCAATGATATGTGTAAAGTCAACCCGCACTTGGCTAGCGTAGTTGACTATGGCCTAGTCACCCCTAACTTGGGGTAGGCTTCGAGCCCCTCAGTAGAGATGTATAGTGAGCTGAAGATGACTAGAATAGTAAGTTTCAAATTTCACAGTGTTGTAGTTCTAAGGTTAAGACACTCAATTACATTCAATGCTGAGATGCTAATAAATTATTATAAATTTAATGTTTTAAAATATTTTTAATTACCTTCATCGTTATTTTTTACGATCACTAAATCGTAAACACTTACAGTCAAGTTTATTATTAATAAACAAACACATATTATAGCGATTGCTATATCGCCTGACTCTATATGATATATTGGATCTTTATTATGACATATAACATCTTCATTTATCTTAATGTTTAATTTGTATTCCTTCCAAAATGTTGTATTCAAACATTTTTCAATGATTAAATTTAAATCTTTTGAATCAGTTGTATTCGGATTTAAATCAGTGCATGATTTATTTAAACAAATACCATAATGTAGCCGTGAATGATTGAAATGGGTTTCTTTCCGCTCGCTATATTCCTGTAAGATAATGATAACCAATCATTAGGCAATATTTTATCGGAGAAGAGGACAAACGAGTAGCGGATCGCCTAATGTTAATAGATATGAAGCCTATTGACAACTTCATCACCATAGGAACCCATACCCGATGAGATGCCCTACCATTTTGTAGCGAATTGATCCTATCCTGGGTAGATTCAGATAGACTCGGGCGGAAAGCAGAGCATATTTTTTCCATACAGTTTCTTATCAAGAATAAGCGTAAAAAAGACGTGAAAAGTTAAATTAAACCTTGTTTTAATTCCATAAAGGTCAATTTTACTTGTGATTAAAATGTTCTCGGATCCGATATGTGTGAACGGACCTTTAGGAACGCGGCTGGTGCTGTAAATATTCTGTGGTCTTGTACGGCTAATATTTTTATGCCATCAAACTTTATCTGTTAATTTTACTAATACATATGTGAATGTGAATGTTTAGTTTAGATGGATGGATGGATGGATGGATGTTTATTATATCCAGTACGGCTCAAAGGATCTCAATGAAATTTGGCATAGATGTAGATCATAATCTGGAAGAACACATAAGCTACTTATTATGTTTTTTTTTATTACGCGCGGACGGAGTTGTGGTATTTTATAAAGCCAAAATTGGACATTTTAAGTAAGTAAATCTTACGTGTATCATATTTAGTAGTTGGCTATCATTGCTTGCAACTAAATCAAAATCCACCATACAATAGACACCTCCTGTTTGTTGAATACACAACTCGTAAGGGTCAAGGTGGAACACAGGCGGCATTTTAATATATTCTGTGTCTGAAATTACAAAAAAATGAATAAGTAAAAAAAAAACTAGTTTGCTTATTGTTCTCAGGCAACAAGCTCTTGAAGAATAATACACGGTTATTGTTAACGAGTGTTAAATTTACTATGCGTTTTAAATAAGAAATTAATTATCTCAAACTATGAAAAATCGCTGCGAGAGTACAGATTTCGTAATTTTTTATGGATTCCGAGATGCCCGAATCTTTAAAATCTGTTTTTTGACCCTACTTATTATTGTTCGAGGTAACACCTACAGATAACTTATCCGAAGCACAAAATTAATGCCTGGTTTACATCATACCAGTTCAGTAGGACAGTAGAAATTAAAATCAACTGGCATACAACTGGCATAATCGTCTTTCGATCATATGTAAAACACTTCATCTATGTTACTTCTTACTAATATTATAAATGCGAAACTTTGGATGTTTAGATGGACGTTCGTTACAGTTACAGAAAGGCTCAACTGATCTCGATGAATGAAAATGAATTCGGTACTGATGTTGAACACTGTCTGGAAGAACACAGACTACCTATGCCCAAAATATGTTTACTTTGTTTTTATTACTTGAATGATAACTATGAAATAACGCATGGTGGTTTACTCATCCTGTTTTTTTTTAACTCCGCCTGTACGGAGTGACGGGCAAAAGCTCGCATATGAGCACGGATTCTTTTAATTTATATGAATTAATAATTAAATTTTTTATATTATAATTCATATAAATTAATTTATATAAATTAATATATGAAAAGCACTATAATAAGATACTTACCATTTAACTGGTAAATTACTCCCGATACTCGACAACAACAAAACGTGAAAAACAAAATTATTAAAATCATATTCTATTTTATTATTATTTTTTTCCTACAATTTAAACACGTTATACAACTCAATTATTACATTGAGTACAGATGTTTCAATGAACGACTGCTCACAACATAACCTGAGCAAGATATTATCGTGTAAATGTGGGTTTCGACTGCTGACATTTTTATTCACATATTGTTGTCTCTTTTTTATGAAAGAGAATGAAAGGGATGGTATATATTAATATGTAACAATGTAAGTGCAGTGGAGTTCTAGGGTTATACGTGACCGTTGGCCAGTCGTGTATTTAAGAAAAAAAAGGCAACATTTTTTATAGAAGTCTACGTTGGGTGAAGTACACTGTTAATTAAAATCCTTGAAATATGAATTAATTAATAGATTTTCGAAGATATATGTTTTTTTTAAATGACTGTTTTAGACAAAGGTTTCGGCATTGTAAACTTGTTTTTGTTTTCAATTGTTTTCTTTATTTTTAATATTTTTTTACTCACACTTGTGATTAAATGATATTTCCCACATTATTTACTATTTTTCTATGTAAGATCTTAATTTAATTTGTAGAGACCAGTTGGTAATACATAAGTAATCCTATTCCTTTTTTATAAGGAATGGATGGGAAGGGGCAGTGGATTTGAGGAAATATTGTGGCGTGAAGTGGAAGTGATTCCGCCTTTCGTCTGATGAGTGTGGTGCCGAAGGCCTAATTTTAGTCCTCTTTCTCTTCCCACCCTTTTCTTATAAGGAAAGGATGGGAAGGGTAGGTGGATTTGATGAAGGGGGAGATGCATAGGAAGGTTAAGTATTCTCTTTTTGTGCGCCCCCTCCGTCGTCGATTAAAGGTAAACAACGCATCTGCAATTGCGGATGTCTATGGGCAGGGCTTCGCTATTTCAGCGAATCAAGTGGCCGCTTACTCGCTTGCCATCTTAATCAAAACAAATGAAATATGATAAAAAAAATAAAAGGTTACAATGCATTAATAATCATAATTTAATTTAGAAAAGACAGACGGACAAAAAGTCCGTGCTAAGTCAGCGTAAAGCGATCTGTGTGATATCACCCTATCTGCGCGATCAGTGTGCCAGAGTCTATGTGCGAACGCCTTCCTGTCGTAACTGCCTGACTGGTGAAAATAATGAGCGTTGTCACTACTTATTGGATGGAACAGCACGTCTTCAACGATTTCAAAACCTGGAAAAATGACGAAGTTACGTATTTGATTTTAGGAAATTATTAAATAACTCTCTTTTCCTAGTTAGTATCCCACTTGGAGTGTTCTTCCCCTTAATATTCTCTTCCACTTTGCTGGTTATTCAGATGGTAGGCAGAGATTACGGATTTTTATTTAGTACGGTTTTGGCATACATCTCTCGCCTCCATATTCATACATCTACGCAAACATGATCGTCATTTTCGGGTCTTTTACCTTCTTAAGAATTTCACCAATCTGGCTAACCCCTGCTAACATTGCCACACACTTTGGTATCATTTTAATCAATTATGAATATCGTACCGTAACATGGCTCTACTTGCTTCACCCTCAAGTCCCGACCCGGGCAGAGGTCTGAGACTGCCTGAGTCAATGCCAGACTGCCGTTGATACTTCCTTTTAATATTTGATCACTTAGGAGTCTGAAATAAATATATTACTGAAATTGAAACTACGTTTTTATATTGTTGTATCGTCATATCGATTAAAATCGACTTAGACTGAAATACGGCACGGATGCGTCTTTGAAACCCAACAAAAAAATTCCTTTAACATTATTGACAACGTTGAAAAGAAATATTCACCTCAATATATTGCCTGTAATATTTCGACCAATATTAGATCTTCTTATGGAGATAGCGTCCGTAGCTAGCAAACCATCTCCATTCTTTACCAGCCAATTGACTCCTAAATCATCTAGAGGTTTATTTACAATAACGTCCAGTTGCAGTACCGTACCGCCGAACTTGTGTAGAGTCAAGAATTTGATGTACTCCGCTACTTCTTTATGATTACCTAATCTGCTGTGAATTAAACCTTTTTTCCAGAATTCTTCGAATTTCGTACCATCAGCATAACTTTGTACATGTATACCAACTAGACGGAAATTATCAAATTTCACCAATTGATCTAAATGATCACTCCAAGTGCTTCGAGATATCGGACTAGTATATAATAAATTTATCTCAGTGTCAGGATGAAGTCTCGCTGCTGCTTCAATTGCACACGCTTCGTAATCCTGAACTATTTTATTACAAGATGTTGAATGAAAAAATATCGATTGTGGTGAAAAGAAACTGGCTCTAGATATATTTACGGTGTTCTCATTTCTTTTTCTATGGCACTCTGTATCTTTGCCAGCGGAAAGACGAGATAGTGGATTGACGAGGAAGAAGTGCGTTGTGTTGTGAACGTGAAGGAATACGACACATGAACTTAGCAAGTTACCAACGAACAACAATATGCCCGCTATGTAAATATATCTCATTGACTTGTAACGCATTTCTATTTTAATATTAATTCAATAAATAAAAATAAGAATTAGCAAATTGGTTTAAAAGTAAAAGTCAAAATTGACAGCCTTTCAATGAATTTTATCCTCTTATTCTTCTCTATATGTTTTATACAGGCATATATACCTATTTATATTTTGGTTTAAGAATATATATGTTATAATATGGTTAATTCACATTTTAGTGATGAACGAAGTTGAATTCCAAATGAATAAAATGTATTGGAACTATGTCTTTGACGGATTGGCAATGGTAGAAATTCAAAGGCACATGGCAACACTGGCTGATAGCACTTTAACGCCCTCTAATGGACACAAAATGTATGGTCAAACGTCAAAATTTACGTGTTTGTCAAATTACTATTGGTAGTTTACGGTGTTGTTCGACGCTTTATAATCACAAAGTAACAAATTATCAGACATTTCATTTATCAATTTATAGGGCATTAAAACACATTAAATTTTGTTTTTTTTTTTTTGTTTATTTCATATTAAACAAAACAGAATTTAAATCGATTGCAATTTAACCGCAGGTTTCCACTGTTGAAACTAACACCACTGACTTTGGGTAGGTACCCGTTGGACAGGTCGCGGCTTTTGTTTCTTTCAGGCTTAAAAGAGCCATTTGAAGTTACTGTTGGCTAATTCATTCATCAACTCACTATACGTCCCAACTGAGGGGCTCGGAGCTTACCCTAAACTATGGGTGACTAAGCCATAATCAATTACGCTGGCACAGTACATTTGTTTCACACATATCATTGAATTTCTTCTCAGATATCTGCAGGTTGCATCACAATGTTTTCCTTCACCGTAAGAACGTCGGATAAATGTATACATGTAACTCGAAACGCTTTTTGCTTTGGCTACATTGGTATATCGCGGGATTCGAACCTAGGACCTGCTGATTACGAGTCAATTGCTTAACCCCTGAGCCACCGACACTCCCTATAATTCTATCTCCATTATATTAGTTCGATTTTCCAACAGTCAGCGCCAAAACGGCGTAAATAAAATAGACACAATAGAGGTCAGTAAACATATTGTCGACCCTATTACTCTCTTTGACAGATATAATGATATGTTTTATTATATTTATTTGCAATATAGTGTTTAATTAGTGGAAATCAACGGTAAATTGAAAGAAAACAAAAGTAAAATTTTATTATATAAAGTAAATTAATTTTAAAGTTCAAATTTGTTCTTCAGATCAAGTATGTCTTCTTCGGAACATTTCTCAACATTTTTGCAATGCTCCAATAATTTGTTCAGACCTGGAATTTTAATTTTTTATTAAATTACATTACACTTGTAACTTCGTCTATGTGAAATAAAAAAAACTTAGTAAGTAGCCTATGTACTCTTCCAGACTATGTTTTAAATCTAGTTAAGCTGTTTTATCTGGAGATAGTTACAAATATCCATCCATCCAAACATTCGCATTTATAATATTAGAATGATATTATGATAAACCTTTTCACTGCTTCGCTTGTAATAACTAAAATGAAATTTTTCCTTAATCTATGGTATTTTTCTACCTGAACTTAAAAACCTGATCTGACTTTAAAGAGAGATAGACATAGTCACACCTGGATAAGCGAGTCGTTCTCACTTATAGAGGTTTCTCTCTACCCCGAGTTTCTCGCTTATGGAGGTGACACACCAGGACTGGACAATTATTATTTAATTATTTATAATACAGTATTAAACTTGGAAATACAACTATGTCCCACAAAATTATTTAAAATAATTTGACTCTACAGTCAAACCTACGATCCTACTACTTACTTTTGATCCTACGATCAAAAAAAAATTTAAAATTTAAATTAATCTATATATATAAAAGAAAGTCGTGTTAGTTACACTATTTATAACTCAAGAACGGCTGAATCGATCGATTTGACTGAAAATTGGTGGGCAGGTAGGCAGGATAATTTTTACCCCGTTTTCTATTTTTTATTCCGCGCGGACGGAGTCGCGGGTAAAAGCTAGTATAAAATAAAAGTAAATAAGTTAAGTATAACTTTCGCTTATGGAGATTTTTTGCTTATACAGTTTTGATTGTATTTATATTATCTACAGATTATTGAATTCGGTCATAATCTTAAAAAGTCAGCATTAAACAAGTAAAAAAATGGATACTTACATTGTTTATCAGAAGTAGACAGGAACATTGCTAAAGCAGAAAACCTCTTTACTCTGACCAATCCTTTGAGATACGCGGTGACAGTTTTGTTACTAAACATTTCCATATCTTGAGACAATATCTGAAGTATCTCGGACAAGACATCACTTTCTAAAGCATTCTCAAAAATTGATGGTATTTTAGTTGGTTCAATTATCTGAAAAAAATACATAAAAATTATTCAAACTTTCGTGAGACATTATCATTAACTAATATAGGAATGGCTAAAACACTCACATGTCCGGTGTCGGCACTGACTAGTTTTCATAGTTACCCTGAAGAAGGTTCTCCAATGGGCTCGAAACTAGTCGGTGCCGACACCGGTTATATATACGTGAGTATTTTAGCCGTATCCTATATTAGTTAAAATACATATATTAGGTCCTTACATATGAAATTGGCGTTTTGTATGGGAGGAACAAAAAGTCGAATATTTTTTAATATAATATATTTAATTTATCAAAGTATGAACCATTATTTTCTATGCACTTTTGCTATCTCATAGGTAGTTCATTGATCCCTTTACTAAAAAAACCAGTCGGACGGGAATCAATAAAATCTTTGAAGGTGATTTGGACTGCCCCATCGGAAATGAATTTTTTCCCTTGCAAGAAGTTATCCAAATTTCGAAAAAAATGGTAATCTGTTGGAGCAAGGTCCGGGGAGTACGGAGGATGTCTTAGACTTTCCAATTGAATCTCTTCTAATTTAGTAGCCGTCTGTTGCGCAGTGTGTGGTCTAGCGTTGTGTGAAGCAGCAGTGGCGTGGAGCGATTGACCAGCCTAGGTTGTTTAGCCGCTAGCTTTTCCATCATGGTTTGCAATTGCTGACAATAGACATCAGCCGTAATAGTCTGGCCAGATTTGAGAAAACTGTAATGAACAATACCGGCACTAGTCCACCAAACGCTTACAAGTAACTTTTTTGGGGTTAATTTTCGCTTGGGGCAGGATTTGGCTGGCTGGCCAGGATCCAACCATTGCGCTGAGCGCTTCCGATTATCGTAAAGAACCCATTTTTCATCACAGGTAATGATTCGGTTTAAAATACCTTCATTATTATGCCGGTTTAATAATGTAACGCAACAATCGACGCGCGTTTTCCGGTTTGCTTCAGTCAATTCGTGAGGTACCCACCTTTCAAGCTTTTTAATCTTCCCAATTTGCTTCAAGTGAATTAAAACAGTTTTATCACTAACATCGCAGCCTGCAGCTAACTCGGACGTGATTTGCGATGGATCCGCTTCCACAATAGCCTTCAACTCTTCATTATCAACTTGAGTCTCAGGCCGTCCATGGGGCTTGTTCTGCAGATCGAAATTTCCAGAACGAAAACGTTGGAACCAAAAACGAACTGTGTTTTCTTTTGCAACACGACCGCCATACACATCATTCACCCTTCGAGTCATTTCCGCAGCATTAGTGCCACGGCGGAACTCGTACTTGTAAATAATGCGATATTTTAAGTTTTCCATTTTGTAAAATGAGTGACGCAAACAGAAAAAAACAGAAGAAAAAAACAAATGAATGACGGTCATCGAACCACAAATACATGAGTCTATAGCTGTACAAATTTGAATTTGGAATTCCTTACCAAAGAGGAGAAATTCGTGATTAAAGTGGCCAGTACGAAAAACGCCAATTTCATATGTAAGGACCTAATATTTCAAAACTTCTACTTTTAAATCTTAGATATAAAAATTCTTTACAATGTTAGTTACCATATTTCTCCAAAACAGCTTGACTGATTTTTATGAAATTTTATATGTATATTAGGTCTGAGAAACGGTTATTATCTATTTTTATACCCCAAAATGGGTTGTCCACCCCTAACTTTTTTTATTTTTTGAATAAAATATATATATATTAAAAATTCACTAGAAATAATTAAGGCAAAATAACATTTGCTAGATCACCTAGTTATGTGTAAAAATCTCGCAAAAAAAACCTCTACTTTTTTCAAAATTGTGATTTTTAAAAAAGTAACATTTTCTAAACTTAGTAAAATATTTATAAAAAAATCTACAAAGAGAGCTCTTAGTATAAGACTTGGCGTAAAATTAGTATCTTTGTTAGGAAAAAAAAAAAACTTACACTCAAATATTTGCTTCTAGCTGAATTTTTTCCTTTTAAATTCTTCCATTCGGCCATAAACTGCACACTGTTGACAGGTGGCACTAAATCCCGAATAGAAATCTCCTTTTCCGTTGTCACTTCATCTATAACCAACTTTAAAGATTCCGGAGTAACATTTGAATTTCCATCTCCATTTTTATCTTTTACCTTTTCCTCTTTTATCTTCAAAGATTCCACAGTTATATTAGAATCTCCATTGTCTACTTTATCTTTTATCTTTCCTTCTTTTATCTTTATAGATCCCAATATATTGGAGTCTCCATCTCCATTCTTATAATTTGTCTTTTCACTAACTTTTATCTCTTCTTTGGTTTTGTTATCATTATTGTTGCTATCACCTTGAGCTTGGTTGTCAATTTCTATGATTTTCATACGAGTCGCAGGTTTGTCTGACAATTTTTTGCCTAAAGGTATTTCTTCTATGGTAATAGTTTTTAAGGCTCTCTAGAAATAAATATTACGAGAATTAGTACTTGCAAAATATTGCAATTTTGCACAATTATGCTTAGAAAAAACATTTTGTCAAATATTAAAAAAAATATTAAATGTAGAAATATTTCTATAGATGTTTCGAAAGTAAAGTAAATATTTTATATATTAAAATAGATAAAAAGAGACAATAATATTTTTTTTTAATGAGCGGCACTGGAATTTATAGGTTAGGAATTAATACAGTATTTATGAAATACCTTAGATCTCAAATGCGGTGGTTTCTTTACTGGCTTCATAACATTAATATCTTCTCCTTCACCAGTCTTCCACTTCTCCAAGGCAGTCTTAACCGGAGTTGTCTTATCAAGCACTGCTTTATTATCCAACTCTACAATCTTTGGAGTCTTCTGTGGGCAGTCGTTTGGTTCTGTGATCGGTGATGACTTAGATTTAGACTGAAATTTAGTAAATTGATTAAATAATTTCATGACATAAACATTGAAAATATAATAAGAGAAAAATATATTTCTCTCGCTTGTAGAGGTTAAAGTTTCTCGCTCAGGACAGGAAAATGACTTTCCCTTTCTCGCTTATTCAACTTCGATTTTACAATCAAAAACACGTAAGATTTTGACAAAAAGTGTTATCATGTACTTTAGATGACCACAAAATTACTAAATCTTAAGACGATAGTCCAAGGTTCAAAATTTATAATTGAATATTCAGATTCAAAAGAGCACTTACACCTTTAGTTCCCATACGTATCTTGATAGCTTCCAGTTGTTTCTTAGCGGCAGTATTCCTTGGCTCCAGAGCCAGGACTTCATTAAGATCAGCTGTAGCAGCACGGAGAGATCCCAACCTCTCCCTAGCGGTGGCACGACGCTGTAATGCCTTCACGTATGTAGGATCTATGTTGAGTGCTGCGGTACAATCTGCCACGGCTTGGTGTAGACTGAAATTATGTACTTTGTGAAAATATTTAATTTTATATATGAAGGTGTGGTATAAAAATTTTTAATACAAAAAAAGCTATCATAGACAACATGAAATAAAGCTATCATTTAACTATTAAAGATAAAAAATAAATAATCTTTTTTATATTGTTGCCAGTAAATTACCTATATCAAAAAAAAATTCCATGAAAAATGCCAATTTAAATCACAGATTAAAAACTACAATAAGTGTAACAATTTCATCATATTATATAAAAAAAAAATAGTTTCACAAATAAAAATTAAAAAAAAAAATACTTGACTAAGTCATAAGCAATGGAAACTTGCTAATGAAACAAAAAAAAACACTCATGAAATATCATCAACCACTTACTTTTCATTCACATTTGGACTATGAGTTCCATTGCATGTTAAATAAATAAAGAATTAATTTAGACATTAATGTAATTAGTGATAGTTAATAGTGATAGATACCATGCAATACTATGACCACACAGAAAACATGAAAGAAGTGGAAAGAATCCCACATTTCGACTGATGTGTACATGCCAAAGGCCTAATTTTAGAATTTCCCTTCCAAGGGTGGGAAAGATGGTAAGGGTAAAGGGAAGTGGGTTTGATATCAAAGATTTTATATAACATTTTATTATGTTATCTTACTAATATTATAAATGCAAATGTTTAGATGGATGGATGTTTGTTTGAAGGTATCTCCGGAACAGCTCCACGGATCTTGATGAAATTTGGCACAGATGTAGAACATAGTCAGGAAGAACACATTAGGCTACTCATTACGTTTTTTTATTTCAGCACGGCCAAAGTCACTGGCAGCTAGTTATTTTAGTATATGAGAATATAAAATCACATTACAACAACCATGTATGGAATTTAACATTCCTGTTTATACAATTTAGATGTTAATCTGAAGTTAAATATGGATTAACTTTTACCTGTCTTTCTTGAGATAACATAGCCCTCTATTAGCATAATATATAGCATCATTTTGGATCAGTTCAATAGCCCTGTTGTAACATTTGATCGCTTCATCCCATTTCTCTTCCTTAACAAATGCATTACCCTGGAAAA
Organism: Papilio machaon; assembly: GCF_912999745.1. NCBI lineage: Eukaryota > Metazoa > Arthropoda > Insecta > Lepidoptera > Papilionidae > Papilio > Papilio machaon. The sequence continues at coordinate 7,102,705 of NC_060001.1, read as the reverse complement.
TTGCAGTAAAATACAAATAAAAGTATTAGAAAGTAAAAATGTGTCACTAATTTAAAGAACAATAATGTTTAAATTTGCTTAACTAACTCTAATGTAATAAAGGGGCACTAAAATACTTTTACAAAATTGAATTCCATGTGTCTTTTTCCCCTGAGTAATCAAAAATAATTGGTATCTTTTTAAAATCTATGTTTTATTTTCTATCACTTACCCTCTCTTTTTCATATTGTGCTTCTTCTCGAAGCTTCTCCAGCTTGTCTTTTTCACTCTTCTTGCTATCTAAGGACACTGGTCCAATTTCAGCCATATCTACTTCCTCGCATGCTTTTTCCTACATTAAATTAAATGGACATTGCATTTTATACATTTTATAATACATGTGTTGTTAAAGATAGGAAGTTATGAAGTTATTTAACTTTTAAAGTAACTAAGTAAAGGTATAATTTAAACAATTTACATACAACATCAAATTTTTCCCAAGCTTGGTAGTCCGATGCAGAAATCCTTTTTTCTGGCTTTTTCTTTACTTCTACTGGTCGCTCTCTTTTAATTTTACTTCTCACAGGGGGCAGATCCTAATTAACAGATTTTTTAGTGTTTAAAATGAACCTATTTGAATAAATAGTACGTGCTGTATCAAAATTTGATACATAGATGCCATAAAATAAGCAACACATTTACGAGTTTACAATTAACTAAAGTAAGACATTAATAATCTACAAAACCGTTTAAAATAATCGAAATACTAACTAAACATTAATACAGACATGAAAATAATGATTTAAACCTTAACAAAATCACCGTTAAGCGCGGCCTCTTTACGTTTCATTTCTGTCTCCCAAGTTTGTAAATCTGTTAGGTACGTTTGGAAAGTCTTGGCATTATCTCGAACGTTTTTCTGAATCTCAAACGCTTTTTGCATTATATATTAAAGTAAAACTATTCCTTTACTTTACCTGCAGTTTGATCAATATACAATTTTCAGTTCACAATACAATATCAATTGTCATTTGTCATCTTGCTCAGTTGTCATTTATGGAACTCGATTCGTTCAAAAATCTAATTTGAATTTTTACTCCAAATATTCGTATGTATGTATATTTAATATTTGTACAATGAAATAATAATAATAATAAAACGTTGAAACTAAAAGTATAAGTTTGTCTTACACATTTTGTTTCGAAAGTTATTTTTGAAATACAACACGAATTGAACTTATCGATGGAATCGCAATTTATAATATTAAAATTGGAATATATTTGATTATTGTGTTTACTGGTTTTGAATTTTAAGTTATTGCTAGTGAACGAGCATAGTGATTGTTATTAAAATGCAATAGTAAAATTTACTCTGTTGTAACGAAATAATGCTCAAATAGTATTTTATATCGTCAGAAAATGTAATCGTTTTTAACCACATAAGTCGGATTAAATTGGCTTATTAGTAAATAGAGGTCTGTAACATATTCGTACGTCTCGTGACATGTAAAGTTGGCGCAACGAACGTGAGGGAGCGTCTGTTCGAACTTTATGCCAGTTTTCGATACACTCGTGACCACCTTTGATTTATAGAGGACAAAATAATCGACAATTGAATAAAGTTATACCATAAATTGGCTAAGAGGATGTTATGGTTTGTAATTCAAGAGCAAGCGAGCGTTATGGTCATTTTACATTTCCGGATTTTCGGTTAATAATGCGTAACGAAAAATATGCACGTTTTTTTATAGAACAAATTATTAATATAAATTAGTATTTTCATAACCTTTATAATAGTCTTCGTTACTTTTCACGAGTTTTATTTTTAAGATTCTAATTGAGCAAGATAAAATAAAGATACGATTTCTCAAACTAAATATTATATGAAAGATATTCCGATGCTACAATATATAAGTAATATTTCTAATATTATTTTTAATACTTTTAATTAGTACACATTTATAATACTAATATTAATATTTTATGTAAATTTTACGGAACTCTAACATCCTACATCCGTGATAAACACTTGAAATTAATAAAAACTTTGCGTTTTGAGATTATTGAATTAAAAACTATAAAAACAAACTTACAATTGATGCTCGATTGAGATAATTAGAAGTTATTGATCACTTGGATATTTTGATGTTATGTTTTTGTCAGAAATCAATTGAAAAAAATCCATTGACAAACTAGTTTTAATAAGTTTAATATATCTATGATTTAGTTATATTTGAACAGATTTTTTTTTAAACTGACAGATAATTTATAGTTACTAAGCAGACATACAGGATGTTCTTTACTAATAGACAAAGGACCTAATGAGCATAATTGAACACCTGAATCTGATTTTAAATTAAAAATAAAATGTAAAAAAGTATACAATTGGATCATACGATGCTTTTTTTTAGTCCGGTCTTGACAATAATTGTTTTATGAGTTACAAAACCAGCTTTCTGTTTTCGTCAAGTTCAAGGTAAAAGTGTTGACCGTCCAAAATTAATATAAAACATGTCTAGTTTGTATCCGAAACAATAACTTGTTTTGGAGTCAATGAGCTTTTGATGTTTATGAGGTAATTCGAAAAACTTAAACTTTGTGAGAGTTCGCATAAAATCATCAAGCTATACGCAGCTTATTTTCTTCGAAATTGGTGAATGGAAAAATTCCTAGCATATAGATTTAGGTACATAGAAAATGAATAGTTCGAGACCTAAATCAGCATTTAGACTATTTAGATTATTTTAGGATTTTAAATGACCGAAATTATTTATTTATTTCATTAACGACTTTAGAAGACAAAAGTGAAACCTCGAATGAATTCACACAAAAGATTAAATCACAAAAGGATTAAATGTTAACTACCCACGCAGTCTGGTAACTTTAAGAAAGTGTAGACAATAATTGTACGTTGCATTACTGACAGAGACAAAAGTTACAACATTAAAACTCAAACTATATCTCAAATTCTTATAATTCAGATGGAAAATGTAAAAGGAAAGTCTGTGGACCTTTAATGGAACTTGGGGACAACGTGGGGGAAATACATTACAAGTCTATTGGAATACCTCAGGTTACCGCAATGTACCAACTAGTTAACCTAATTAAAAATAGCTAACATAAGGTCATGCTTCTATGACATCACGCATGATGCCTTCGTTATATGGTGTCATGCATTTTTATGAAAAGAAAACAATGCTACCTAATCGATATTCTAATGGACTCACAAAATTGAATATCTTCTATATATATAAAAGAAAGTGGTGTTAGTTACACTATTTATAACTCAAGATCGGTCGAACTGATTTAGCTGAAAATTGATGGGGAGGTAGCTTAGAACTAGGAGACGGACATAGGAACTTTTTTATCTTGTGTGCATTTTTTTTATTCCGCGCTGACGGAGTCGCGGGTAAAAGCTAGTTAGAAATATTATCCAACAATGTTTACTATTGATTGATTCGTAGTAAAATATAATATTTTCCCTGTTCCCTATAATACATAAAAAAATATTGCACAGTTTATAAAAGCGATGATTGACTTCGTGAGTAATAAATATGTAAAATTTTATTTTACAAGCTATAATTGTTGATCTTCTTTGATCTGAGTATTGACGAGAAGATAGGTTTTATCTGAATCTATTAACATTAATACGATGCTCTATAAATTGCTATATTTATATCTTATGTTATCCTTTTACAATTCTTATTACCATATCCTTTGATAAAGGACGATAGACTCGAAATTAGTTGCCAACACCAGACAAATATACGTGTGTGTTTAAGCCGTTTATATATTAGTTTATAATAATGTCTCATGAAAGTTTGAATAATTTAATTCGGATTTATAATATTAGTAAGATAACATTCATGTTAATAATAATTAAGACACGAATGTCAACACGAAATATGTCAATGTAAACAAACATGTCTCCTTGCGTAATATGAGTTGTACGGTTATTGGCAGTTCATCTCAGTACTGTAATGTAATTTAGTTTAAACGTGAAAGTGGATCGACGCCCTTGAAACGTATGAAGATCGTAAACATTTAGTTATATTCTTGCAATAATAAAATCACGTTCTTCGGAAGGTGAACGCAATATTCATCAGGTTAATTAGACGATAAAGGTTATCAAAGCGATGATGGACTATTTGTTTTAATTATTTAATTACTATAAGATCTTAAAGCACCAATATCCTATTGGTTTAGGGTACGGATTGGATTCTAGCGGTATGTTCAATACGTAGGTCATTTGTCTCGCTGTGAATTCTAACAAAAACTTTGAGCTTATAAGAAAAAAAGTAACTTCACAATTACATTTGAATGCATACATGTGTGACTTACTTTAAATACTTAAAGAAATAAATAAAGTATCCATTTCTCATGACATAAGACGTATATCGAACTATGAGCCATTATCAATCATTTGCGGCTGGCCAACGAACCGCGATAATTTGTCACTTCTGCGGTAACTAATGGTGACCGTTAGAATAGACGCCTGTCACTACAGGCAGGCGATGTTATCTAAGCATCGTGAGGTTAAGATATTTGAGTAACGGTATGCTTATGAATATATTGGTGAGTTAATTGTATTTCGTTGTGTACTTCTACATATTGTAATCTACTTATATTTCATCCACCCCGGTACAGCCGTCATGGAGTTGACTGGCGACTAACAAGTTTTCATCCATTTAAACTTCGGATATTGTTATTAAGGCTATAAAATTAAAAACCACATATAAGTATGTAAAATATGTGAGCTTTGACTTGACAGTTATCGAGAATTGCTGCATAATTGGATACGTATTCTTACCCATAGTCTAAGGGTAGATACACACCCTCCACATCAAATCCATCAATCGACTCACCCGGTGCAATACCACGACCACACAAAAAATAGGCGTGAAGTGGAAAAATTTCGCGTACAGTCTGATTAGTGTGGTGCCGGACGTCGAATTTTAGTGTTCTTTCTCTTTCTACCATTTTCTTATAAGGAAGGGGAAATATTCTATTTCTGTGCGTCTCCTCCGTCCTCCCTCCTCCGTCCTCCCTCCTCCGTCGATTAATAGTAGGCAACGCATCTGCAATTGTAGATGTCTATGGGCAGCGCTTCCTTTTGGTGTTCACTTGTTCGTTTGCCACCTAATAATATATTTAAAAAAAAATTAACAAATACAAATGAGAACCCAATAAGTGTATACAACAAAGATGTGAGAAAATTTAAAAGGACTTGAATACCTTGAATTCCTCATATAAAATAATTGTAATGAATATAACGAAATAAACTATCATCAGCATGGTTTCGAAAGTAACGCAATAAAACAAGACGATTTTAAAATATATTGTCATGAAAGTTATAACAAAGTAATTTGAAAAAGGATATTTTATATTTCATGTCTTCAAATATATAAATATAATGCAGTGTTGAGATTTAAACTGATGAAATACGAAATCAAAAGAAGGTTATTTAGTATTGCAATATTATTGTACAAAACTTTTCAAAATAAAGTAATTAATAAAACATACAAATAGGATTATAACTTAAGATCATTTTTAGTTTAATCATATTAACAAAAAACACATACAAAAGACTTCAACGATAATAACTAGACTTAGTAAAACATGTAATGTCTAATGTAAAAATAATAGTTACCTATTTGTATGATTTGCTAATATGACTTACTGTGGGTTTCCGAGATTAAAATCTTTGTTTGAAACATATTTTTGTCTCTGTTTTGTCAAAGATAATGACAGAGATGACGATATGTTTTATACAGACTTCTTGATCTCAGACACCAACGGTAACATTTGTAACTATAAGTTACGCGCAAACTTAATGCTAATTTTCAATTATTCCAAATGTAAGCTTCGTTTTGTTAATATATTTTTTAATAGTAAATCGTAAGCACTTTTGGATAGTTTTAGAATGATGAAATTTTAAGTGAATTATTTTTTACTAAAGGAGAACCATTAAATTGATTTTGTCAACAGTTAACATAGTGTTGGATTCCGAGAACCGAATATTAATAAAATTGAAAATAACGTAGTATAGAAATAAAATGTGCTTATCATCATCATCATCATCATCAGCTCACTATACGTCCCCACCGAGGGGCTCGGAGCCTACCCCAATTTTAGGGGTGACTAGGCCATAGTCAACCATGCTGGCCAAGTGCGGGTTGGTTGACTTCACACATATCATTGAATTTCTTCTCAGATATGTGCAGGTTGCATCACGATGTTTTCCTTCACCGTAAGAACGTCGGATAAATGTACATATGTAAATCGAAAATCGAAAAACACATTGGTACATGGCGGGATTCGAACCCAGGACCTGCAGATTGCAAGTCAAGTGCTTAACCCCTGAGCCACCGACGCTCTGTGCTTATGATTAGAGATAATTCACAAATAATTATCCATACTAATATTATGAAGAAGTCCTCCCAAGTAGGGTTGGCGACAGGCAGGCGGCCGGCCGTAAAAACTTAAGCCAAAACAACAAGGTTCATAAAACCTTGTTTGCCGACAACGTCAGTGGAAAAAGGCCAGGGAGATGATGACTAATATTATGAAAAAGATTTTTTTTTGTTTGTATTCAAAGAGCTCTGAAACTACTTAACCGATTTGTAAAAGTCTTTCACTGTTAGAACGCTACACTATTATCGGGTGACATAGGCTATATTTATTACTACATTTTTTAATTCCGAGCAGACGAAGTCGCGATCAAATACTCATTATAAATAATTTAAATATCGAACTAAAGAATATGCTCAGCTTAAAATGCATAGTACAATTACCTCTTGAGGTTGCTTATATAATAATTGACATATATTATAATTAATATATCGTATAGCATTAGTACAAGCGATTGTTCCTTTTAACACCTATTATAAGAATTTAAACAATGAATCAACACTCCAATATTTTGATAGGATCATTCAAGCGTCTGTCATTCACAATTACAACGTACACAAATGTTATTGTAGCGTGTGGTACAAGTTACAAGCTTGAGCATGAAAGTAGAAATAACATATTTTCAAATTAAAATTAAAAACTTTAAAAGTTAACTCTTAAAAACCATGACACTTTTTTAGTAGCAAACTATAATATATTTTTCGTTATATTTTTACAAAAGTTATGAAAAAGTTTTATCATTGTATCTAATATAATATAATATAATATCATTGTATATAATAGCATTATTTGGTCTTGCTTTTTCGAAATGCATACCATATCCGCAAAAGAAACAAACAATGCTAGAAATATGACAGTAGATAGCGTATTTGTGAAGCCCGAACAATTCTTTTTCTAGTCATTTGTGAAACATTTCCGCTAGCCGCTTTTAAATTACAGATTTGTTATTAAACTTTAGCAGTATATATAAATTTTGATTACATAACTATTGATAATATTTCTCAGTGATTTATTTATTTATTTTTTATTATAAAATACGCATATTTACAAATTTTAACCCATATTTGGTATGTGACTAAAATAACCTTACTGAGTCTTTCAGTCACGAAATGGCTGTCTAAAGAGAATCGATATTCCTCTTATGTTTTGATAAATTGAAAGTAGATTGCTAAAGAGGTTCATTAGACACGAGTTTTTTTATATGTTTAATTTTAAACACAAATTCGAACAGCAATCACATTTGATGGTTCTGACATCGAATGTTACGCTATATAAATAGGGAATTATTAAAAAGATAAAAAATAATCAAAAAAATGGAACTCATCTGCACTACCTTTCGATTAAAATAATTTTTATCAAAATCGGAGCACCAGGGACGGAGCTTCGCGGTAACACACATAAAAATAAAACAGTCAAATTGATAACCTCCTTCTTTTTGAAGTCGGCTATAAAAAAGAATAAACATTTTCAAGATTCCAGAAGACGAATATTTAGTAACTTAAATCCTTTTTATTAAACGTAAATGAATAAATATAAATAGGACGTTCGCACACTTAACTTATAGTAATTTATTGGAATAAAATTCTTTCATGTTTCAAAAGTAGAGCAAAACCAAAAGCATGAAGGCTTATTGAGTGCATTATAAGAAAAGACCGGTTTTAAATGCATCTGTCAATAGGTCTTTGACCTCATGAATATAAACTTGTTATGTTAATAAATAATTAATTTTAATCTTTGTCTGTTTGTTTTTTTTAACGAATTGTAGGTACCATAGAATATGCAGCTAATCTATGGTTAAAATAATTATTATTGAACTTTGTTGTGGAATAAAATATAAAGTTTTAGATTAAAGTAATATACCTTAATTTTCATATCAGCAAAATGTCAAAATTAAATAACATAACAATATTTTTTTAACACGATATTGTTTCTGTTTTTGAGTTACATATATGGACCTTTAAATAAATGTCCGTATTCCAATCATGACGGCACTAAAAGGATTTTAAACTTGTTAATTCATCGTTAAAGACTACTTTTAGTTAAACAAAAGGTTAAAAAAATTACGTTCTCGTAAGCCGTGACTATTTGTCCTTAAGATTGAGTCGTTTTTGCCACATCATATTTTAATATAAATACATTTTTTTTTATAACCAAATATTTCATAATTTTATTAAGCTTGTTGAATAATTTCACATAAAATAAAACAGTGCATCTAATCAGTCGATGGTTTTATATGCGTGTTAATTAAAATACACACTTAAAACCCGTCTAAACATATTCCTATAAATTTAGTTTTCAATTACTGGTACATTGTTGTAAAATTAATATTAGGAACATGTTGTACATTTAATAATTAACTACGAGTTTCAAAATATAACAAATGATTTTTGTTAATGAATACAAATATAAATTGCAATCTTTAACAACAATTACAATGAACCATAGTAATATTAGAGTACAGTTAATGATAGGTTATTAATTAAAATTTTGACATTTCAACTAAATTATGTACCTTAGGTTTCTGAGATCAATGCCTTTGTAAAACATATCGTGTTTGTCTTTATCTTTGACAAAACAAAGATAACAAAATGTTTTAAACAGGGAATTTGGTCTCAGAAACCAACCGTTAGTTTGGTGTTCACAACGATTTTCAAAAGACTCTGTTATTGCTAGGTTATTCATTATTTAAATATTTATTAATAACTAGCTTTTACCCGCGACTCCGTCCGCGCGGTATAAAAAATAGAAAACGGGGTAAAAATTATCCTATATCCTTTTCCTGGTTCTAAGCTACCTGCCCACCAATTTTCAATTAAATCGATTCAGCCGTTCTTGAGTTATAAATAGTGTAACTAACACGACTTTCTTTTATATATATAGATAATATTTCATAACTAGCTGTCACTCTCGACTTTATCGTCGCGGAATTAAAAAAAGTCGCCTGTAATATGTCCGCGTGAATCAAAGTAACCCTCGGTACCTACCCGCATTTATAGACAGACGAAAATTTCATTGCTTTATTTATAGATTTGTTGTAAAATTCAATATGTACCTCGTAGGTGTAACGAGTTATTAATAAATAACTATTCTAATGAATTAAGTTAGCCAACCATTTGACCTGACAGTTGAGTCATGGTGATTATGAAATGTATGCAGCCGTGCATCTCATTTATAACAACGAGATGCACGCGGCGGCACTAAATCATGTTCGAATATTAATTTTAATTCACTTAGCATTTTGAGGATATAATCTAGTACAAGTACGATGACTTGTTAGAATGACGCACCATTAATATATATTTATAACAATTTCTACTCAAACGAAATATCACATCATTAAAATTTGTAAAAGAAATCATAATAATGTATAGTTTAAATGCGAATGTTTAGATGGATTGATGGTTGGATGTTTGTTTGAAGGTATCTCCGGAACCGATGATCTGGTCAAGGTTGCGGGAATATCCTGGTTGCGGATTGCACAGGACCGATCATCGTGGCGATCTTTGGGGGACGCCTATGTCCAGCAGTGGTCGTTACGAGGCTGAATGGATGGATGGATCTCCGGAACAGCTCAACGGATCTTGATGAAATTTGGCACAGATGTAGAATATTGTCTGGAAGAACATATAGACTACTTATTATGTTTTTTTGAATTCCGCGCGTACGGAGTCGCGGGCGACAGCTAGTGTGAGATAATTGAAGGATAACAACTCGAGGAAATCCGTTTAACGTCTGCCGAACTGCATTGAGTATAGGACAACGCCTTGGTATAAATTTATAAGCGTATTTATAGTGATAAACTGTAATTAATTAAACTATTTGTAGTTAATTAACACTGTAAACTGCATATGAATCTTACTGATATTATAAATGCAAAAGTTTATATGGATGGATGGATGTTAGAATGTATCTCCGGAACGGCTGAACGAATCTTGATGGAATTTGGCACAGATGTAGAAGATAGTCTGGAAGACAACACATGTAGGTCACTTATTCAATTTTTTTTTAATTTTGTGCGAACGGAGTTTGTGGCGACAGCTAGTATTCAAATAAAAGAAAAATTATATGCTTTGTTCCTTTAATTCATACGCGGAGCTTTACACGTTCTATGATTGACGTAAAGAGCAGTTAACTGAAAACCCGATGTTGTCTGATGCAATAGCAGTCGGTAAAAGGGACGGATTATTTGTAAATAAATCATGCAGCAAGGAGCCATGGTGACTTCGGTAAAGAATTATTTCACTTAATATGGTTAAGTATAACCTTCATGTTTAAAGCGATAAATGTCTTCATTAAAATTTCATTACATGAACACTTTAAGAATGTTCAGTTTCCGTAAATATGTCAATGTTTATGAATTAATGTTGTGTTGGATAAAAAAAGTATGTTTTTTTATATTATACATAAATGAAAGAGCTTATAAATAATTAACTTAAGCACATAATTCGAATGGGTAGGCAGAGGTTATGTATCTTATTGGTAGAGTCCTGGCACACTTATTTCGCATTTTAAAATCTAAACTCCATGTATACTTTTAGGTTAAACTAGCTTTTACCCGCGACTCCGTTCGCGCGGAATAAAAAATAGAAAACGGGGTAAAAATTATCCTATGTCCGTTTCCTGGTTCTAAGCTACCTGCCCATCAATTTTCAGTCAAATCGATTCAGCCGTTCTTGAATTATAAATGGTGTAACTAACACGACTTTCTTTTATATCTATAGATGTGTATCGCCGTTCCTGATGCTGTGTTTCAGATAGAGGAAAAAAAAAATATTCTATTGTCTTTTGTACTGGAGCCATAGACTAGATTAATGGTAAAACCCACCATTTTATGTCTCATGCTAATGAATACAAGTATGTTAACACAAAGTTGTCACGGAATGCGTGTAAGTTCTACTCGTTAAAACATGAAAACACACGAAGAAACTTTATACCAAAGCAGACATAAACTGTCACATAAAGTTTTTAAACACTTGAATTCCAATCTGCAGGTCCTGGGTTCGAATCCCGCCATGTACCAAGGTGTTTTTCGATTTTAGATTTACATATGTACATTTATCCGACGTTCGTAAGGTGAAGGAAATCACCCGTCACGTTCCGTCTCCCGAAATTTCGAAAAGTAGATTACGGAGGTTCATTTGGCCACACTAAATGGAGGTCCGTGATCTCTGCCTACCCCTCTGGGCTACAGACGTGAGCTGTGTTCAGACATAAACTCTAATTAGTTTGATTGCAAGTCTTTTTTTCTGTGTTTATCTATTAACGAAAAACATATTGTTATTCGTGTTATTCTATGAAAAAATATAGATAATAATATGTTTTTGTACATGTACCTTAGCAGTGGAAATTTAAGCAGTGCAAAAAGGGGTTAAGCCTATGCCCTTTTAGACAAGTTGATCTCACAATAATTGCAATTCATCAAAGTTGACGTATTTAACTTACTACAATGATGATTTCAAAGAACCCTTATTAACATAAATAAAGCATTATAATTAATGGGATATGATCTAAAAGCCTTTGTTTGTTGATGACAGAATACAGTTTAATTATTAACAACAAATTCAAATGAGTATCGACGACATTTTGTACGCAACAATTGAATCATCATCTAATTGATGCAAGAAACTGTACAAAATTAAGTATTGCTAATATATGCATATTATATATTAAAAACTAGCTTTCGCCAGCGACTCTGTCTGCGCAGAATTAAAAAACTTAATTAGTAGTCTATACAATCTTCCAGACTATGTTTTACATGAATGTCAAATTTTATCGAGATCCGTTAAGCTGTTCTGGAGATACTTTCCAATAAACATCCATCCATTTAAACTTTCGCATTTGTATTATACGAGTAAGTAAGATATTTAATGTAAGTGTATTTTTTAATTACAATATATGAAACCTTAATAATTGTATATTTCAAATATCAACTAGATTGTGATAGTTTTTTATAGTTAGTAGCGTCTGCAAAATTGAGATTATATAGAAAATTTAAATAATTAATAGACAATAGAATATTTTACTAACAATCACAGAAATAACATACCCAAAAAGGAATTCTGTAGCAATGAAAGTAAAAACAGAATCATGAAACTGCAAAACGTAATGTATACAACTTTTTTTGTAAATTGATTTCTACAGTTAACACTTTAACCTCACGATAAACTAAGCTGATTACAGTAACTAATTCTTTACCAATTAAAACTTTAATAAATCGCATATTCTTTACCACTTGAACTTGGAATACATGCGTTCATCTCGACAAAGTTACCTTTGCGGTTGGAAAACTATAAATGTATGATCTAAAGTTTATCTTACGCACTGGCCGGAATGATACCAGTATTGTGTAAAAAAGTTATACGACCGCATTAAAATGTTTGTGAAAAAAGCTGAGCACGTTTTTTAGACGACTTTAGAGTTGGTATAAAAAGCAAAAGTTGGTTCACAAAAGCACAGTACGGGTTGACCCCACATTGTAGAACCATCCGGGCAAGTGGTCTACACGGACACAATGAATTTGGTAACTCTATTCATCTTAAGCGGAAATAGTGATCTTGTGACTATTAGTGTTCTTTGCGAAGAGTTATATAATACGATACAATGGCTTTCTTAGTGTTTGCCACAGAAATTAAATGACATATAGAAATTTCTTCAAATTTAACTAACGTTATAATAAAAAATCACATGAGAAATATTTCTAACTCAATATTTAACTTTTGTAAATAAGATTAATTAACATTTTCATATATTGATTTTCAGATGTTATTAGCCGCTTTAATAGCGGTATGCAGTGCAGCGAAACTAGACCGCACGTATCTTCCACCGGAATCCGCTAAAACAGCCGGAGGCATTGCTGGGGATATACAAGCTCCTCTTGTTAGAGATCTCTTCAACCCTGGACAAAGTGGTTTACCGAAAGGTGCTTTCGATAATGAATTCGATGGAGTAGTCGTAGAAGCTGCGGGCCCAGGTATCAGAGCCTCAAGTCCTGGTGAAACAGGCTTAGGAGCTGATAGAATTTCATATGGATCAAGTCACTCTAAAGTAGGCGGTGCAGCTTTCAAAACTAACCAACAAGGATTCAATATTCCTAATCAACAAAATAATATACAAAGTACTGATCAAATCGAATCACAAACACTGCAGAATTTCCAACAAGGAGTTAATTTCGGTTTTAATACTGAACGACCACAGGCTGAATTTGATAAAGCATCGAATATAGTTCGTTTCGAAAATAATGTCAGTCCGCAAGCTTACAACTATGCATTCGAAACTGATAACGGTATAACAGCTGAGGAGAACGGAGTCGCTGTAAATGGTATACAAGCCGAAGGAGGTTACTCTTATACTGGAGATGATGGTAAATTGTACAAAGTGACGTACACCGCTGGAGAAGGTGGATATCAACCGAGTGGTGATCATCTTCCAACACCTCCTCCTATTCCCGAAGAGATTCTGAAGTCTTTGGAGCAGAATGCTAAAGAGGCTGCTGAAGGTATTGTAGATGATGGTGAGTGTTTCTTTAATTCTATGCCTAAATTTTATGTACATAGGTTTAAAAAATAATTCAGCTAAAGCAGATACAAATAAATAGGCGATCTCGTATTCTCGTATTTAAACCAATGTTGACTCAATATTTATCGTTCGGTTATTGCATTTTGTTCGTAGTAACATTTAATAGCATCGTTCAGAATATAAAATGCTTCTTGTAAAATTACTTAATTTTTATTTATCAAGCCAATTATTGAAATCAAACTAGTGATATTGATTACTTTTATGAAATGTGTAGTAATTTTAATAAAATAAACGATTTAACTGTTTCTTCAATATTTAATAATAATAGTAATTGCGAAGTTTAATAACTGTTTGCTGAATTTATCTCAGAAACTAGTGATTGGATAAAAATTGTTTTGCCTTTAAGATCCTAATCATTATGGAAAGCCATAGATAAATTTTAATTTAAAATATATGACATTTATGATTATGACACTTAGGAATCAGATGAACCTAGGAAAAAACTAGCATCAGATCGACTTACTATTTTTCTTTAATAAATAATGAATTATTTAGAAGAGTAATAACTACAAAAACGTATTTGATCTTAGTATATATCGCTGCGTGACTCATAAGAAAAGAGTCATAAAAATCCTTAGGCAACGATACAAAAACAATAACAACTAGCTATACTTAATGTTTTTCTGTATCCGGGAACTCGTATACGCGTATACCTTACAAAATAAAATCAATACAAAGTATTCGTAGTAAAGTTGTTATTTTTGCTATATTCTTTTTAATTTAACCTCGACATTTTATTCATGAAGATAAAGATCGCTTTGATGAATTAAAGAATTGAAGCTCAGACCGATTTTAATTTCGGACAAAATTAGGTCGGAAGAATTAATTGAAGTGTCTCACACCAACCGCTTTTACACTATTTTTAAAGGCTTAGAAATGTATGTATTCGAAAAATCATATTGTAATTAAGGTCTCTGTATTACTCCGAGTAAGAGAAAACCAGTTGAAAGCTTTAAAGTCATTGAACTCTACTCGATTTGTTTTACAACTTTAAATCCAAGTTATTGTACAGTTTATGTGTGTAAGAATTATTCAGTTTTTAAAATAAATACTAATGATTATAAACATAAATAATTAAAGGAAACAAATAGAAATTGACCTTAAAATTATACTATCAAAGTTTAAGATTCAGCGATAGTTTATTACATTGTAACAAACATGAATTACCATTTTGCTCACATGTAATTTTACTTAGGGTCCTCGTAAATAGTGAGTAGGTCAAACTATACTATGGTATACAACGGCGTTAAATATTAATTCGAATTTTAAACAAGATCTTCTTGTCCTACGCCGTAAATCAATGAGTTGACAAGCGACAATTAATACTAGCTGAAGCCCGTAGAACTTATTGATATATCTGCATACTTATAAAGAAACAATGCACTAGATAAAAACTAAGAAATTTCGTTTAAAAATCAAAATTGATTTATGTAAAAATTAATGTCACATAACAATCTTAACTCATTGTATCACTTGATAAATGTTTTGTCGCCTGTTATTCAGTTAAAAGCTTTGACAAATGATGGACAACTTTCCTTTTCATTTACAGGCTCTTACGACGCCGAGAAGTACAATACAGAAGACGATCGCACAAAAAGTGAGAGCGATAATACGGGGCAGCGATATAATGGTGGACAGTTTGGAGTGCCTGAATCAGATGCACATGTAAGCGGAACATTCATCAATCAAAATACTCGTGTATTCGAGAATATGAATAGCCTTCAGCAACCACAAACAACAAACGATGACATCAGGAATAATGTATTTGAATCTTTCCAGAATAACTTACAGCCCAAACCGACTTTCGCAACCGCATTAGGAAAGCAGCCTTTATCAGGTGCACCATTCGAACAAAGTAAGAATGGTGATACCCTCGGTAATTTTGGATCATCTGAATTGAATAAAAAAGATTCTAAAAATCAAGAAGATACATTTTCTGATAATGACGATTATTCAAGGCCCATTTACTTTGGAACACCACAGTTGAACCTGGAAACAAATAATAGATTTGAAATTAAACCATCATATTTACCTCCTACTAATAATCTTCATTCTAATAATCGGCCATCTGTTTCTCTTAATTCATATGGTTCACAGAATACAGCTCAAAGCATATCAGAAAGCTCTACCTTTGAATCGCAAGTCTCAAATAGCAATGCGAACAAACCCCTAGTTACAGGACAATCGCGTCCTCAGTCTTTTCCCAGCAATCAGTTCGAACAATTTAGTCAAACCTCTAATAATCAGCCTTCGAGACAATTTATAAATGGTCAATTTTCAGATCTGAATAAAAACAAAAATACTCAGTCCGGAATACAAACCTCGTATAATACTTTTATTAATATACCATCAACCTTACAACCAAGTGCAGAGCTTACCACACCTTTTGAAGATTCCCCAACATCAAATAAAAAACTTGCCACTGCTAATGTGCCATTAACTCCAACTCAAGCATCTTTGTCGGATGTTACTGGTTCTATCTCACAATCGAGTAATGCTCCCCAAATTGGTTTTGGAACATCAGAAGAAAACCTTAATCAAAATGAAGTCAAACATACTAACATTTTATCGCAGCAGGCATCAGATCAGATGATAAATACAAACATTAATTTAAATGGCAACTCCCAGTTCCAAGGTCCAGATCATTCCTATTATTATTATCTCCCTTCGAAGCCATTCAACTTCAACAGAGTGACCACACCAACATTTCAATCTGAAAATCGTCCATTTAGTAGCGGTTTCAACAATGGTGCGGTAACTAAATATCCTAGGCCACCCACTGTAGTACCTACTATTCCTAGTTCAATGTATAATCAATATTTCAATACTCCCCAATCTTCTCCCTCTGGTTCATTTAACGACAGATTTAGGCCATCAACAAAATACCCCCAACCTTCAGTAGTAACCCAAGCTCTACCGTTACCAACGAGCCCAACTAAGATGGATGGATATCCGGAACAATACACAGGAATAACTCAAGCTTCTGTATCACCCTTTCCATCAACCTCTAACAAATATACAAGTCCTTTCTCAAAGAATCAACAATCTGAAAATGTAGGTCAAAATCTGCCTCAAAATTCTCCAATTAATTCATCGTTCCAAAAAGAAGCAACTTTAACTCAATCATTTAATAGAGACCAGGCTACTTTTGTTGGTAGTCAAGCAGTTCAACAATCTCCTAATCAAGATCAACCAGAACTTAGTAACAATGCTTCTCAATTGCCTTCGAGCCAGCAATATAATGGTGAAATATATGAATATAATAAACCAGCACAATCTTTATCGACTGCTACCGAATCAGATGAAGGTACTAATAATTTTTCACAATTTGGTCAAAAATTACGACCATCTATTCAAACTACAGTACAGGAAGCACAAGAAATTCAAACTAACAGCAATCGTGGTCCACAAAACAATCAGCTAGCAGGAACAAGACCTCAACAACAACCTACAAATTTACAAGGACAATTCGATCAAAACAAATTCACACAAAATCGAATTTCAACCTCTGATTCATTTATTCAAGACTTTGACACCAAGAGACAGCAAACATTTTCTTCAAGTAACTTACAAACAACCGATGTTAAACCAACAATAGAAACTATGAAATTTACATCAGGCGCTTCCGGAGAAAATCAACCAACTGACTATAAGAGACCTTTTGATTTCTCAACTAGAATTAGGCCTTGTTGTCAAGGGCCAAAAACTTCTACCGGACAAAACATCAAGAGTTTCCATAAGCCAATTCATTCACAAGATCAGACTGTTAACTTTGGAATGTCTTCACAGTTTGGGCAACAAGATAATCTAAAGCCGGGAGTTATTAGTGAAAATTCTTTTAACACTCCGTCAATTGGATTTAGACCACAGACCTTACAAACAACTAGTCAACCAGGAGGAGTGGGCGAAACATTTGGTGGTCCAAGAAGACCACCCAGTTTTGATGAAGCTTCTGGTTACTATTATTGAAACAAACCTGTCTTGAATAAATAGCAACAAGTAGTTTTTAGTTAGTACTTTATAAGTGAAAATAAGAAAGTGATAACTACTGTAACTGTGTACAATATTATTTTATGATTCTATTAAATTATTTAAATAATGATAATATTTTATTATTTCAACAGTATAATTGCACGCTTTGATTTCATGACAGAAATAAAAAAAAACATCTTAACACTAGTCTTATATAAATTCTCGTGTCACAATGTTCGTTCCTGTACTCCTCCGAAACGGCTTGACCGATTCTCATGAAATTTTGTGAGCATATTGAGTATGTCTGAGAATCGGCCAACATCTATTTTTCATACCCCTATTAAGTTTTTTTAACTGCGGATGGAGTCGCGGGCGACAGCTAGTAGTATTATAAAATTAAGAATTATATTACTTGAAAAGGTTAACTCGATAGCGATTATTACTATAATATTGGTTGTTGAATTAACCGTTATGGTTTGCTGGACCGTTTATTATCAACAATTTGGTAATTACCGCTCTATGATTGAGGAATTGCCGAGACGGATGGAATCTCTATGTATGTTAAGGTCGAATAACGTTTAAAGTCAGTAAAGAAATTGTTTTAGTATTAAATGTAAAATTTTTGAAGATAAAATCAGTTAGGTTTATTTTCACAAACAATAGTAGGTACCATATTTTGCCTTTAATTTAGCTCGTATACTCGTTAAATGCTTAGTTAAAGACGTATTAAGTATTTCATAGATTCTACCTGAGACCGAATAATTTCTACATCTGTGAAAATGTTTACAATTTATATACTTAAAGTAATAAAAGTTTTACCTAGAAATGAAGCAGTTTTGAATATTTAAGTTCTATATAATCTATTCTCACGTATTGAGTGTAAAAATTTACTCAACACTTAATAATATAATAAGAGTTGTAATAAGTTTTTCTAAGCAGTGTTCAGAAGAATTGACTAATACTGTAATTACGTAAGTAGTATTTGATAATGGAGTCTTGCATTAATTGCCAGCTTATGAGGTACCTGGAGGAGCACCAGCTCATAAGCGATCGCCAGTACGGTTTCCGTCAACGTCGCTCTGCTGGTGATCTTTTAGCGTACCTCACTCACAGATGGGCTGAAGCCATTGAGAACAAAGGGGAAGCCCTAGCGGTCAGCTTGGACGTAGCGAAGGCCTTCGATCGGGTGTGGCATAAAGGGCTTCTTTCGAAGCTTTCTTCCTATGGGCTTCCCGAGAGACTATTGGCCTGGATTGCCAGTTTTTTGGAGGGTCGGAGCATCAGAGTCGTTGTAGACGGTGCATGCTCAGACCCTAAACCAATTAATGCTGGCGTCCCACAGGGCTGTGTACTGTCGCCCACTCTCTTTCTTCTGCATATCAATGACTTGTTACATCATAGTAACGTCCATTGTTATGCAGATGATAGTACGGGCGACGCTTTGTACACGGCCCGAGCTAATGTTTCTCGGGATAGCGTCATCGAGTACCGGAATAAACTTGTGTCCGAACTGGAGACCCTTCTGGGTAATATCTCTGATTGGGGGCGACAAAACCTTGTCGAATTCAACCCCAAAAAGACACAAGTTTGCGCGTTTTCCGCCAAAAAAGAACCCTTTGTCGTCAACCTTAACTTTGAGAACACTCCCCTGGTTGCCTCAGCCAGCATTGGTATCCTCGGCGTTGACATATCGAGTGACGTCCAATTCCGTGGTCATCTGGAAGGGAAGGCCAAGCTGGCCTCTAAGAAGCTTGGTGTCCTAGGGAGAGCGAAGCAGTATTTCACACCAGCCCATCGCTTACAGTTATACAAAGCGCAGGTTCGGCCACATATGGAATACTGCTCGCATCTCTGGGCTGGAGCTCCTAAATACCAGCTTCTTCCTTTTGACCGCGTGCAACGACGTGCCACTCGAATCGTCAATGACCGGGGTCTTACCGACTGGCTTGACTCACTGGCTTTGCGAAGGGACGTCAGTTCCCTTTGTATCTTCTACCGCCTTTACCACGGGGAGTGTTCCGAAGAATTGTTTGGAACCATACCTGCCGCCGAGTTCCGTCATCGCACGAGTCGACAGAGCGCCAAATTTCATCGCTACCATCTCGATGGGTGGCATTCCACAACGACGAGGTTTTCACGAAACTTTTTACCTCGCACAGCCGCGTTGTGGAATACTCTGTCCTCGGCGGTATTTCCAAACAGTTACGACTTAGGGACCTTCAAGAAAAGAGCGTATACCCTCCTTAAAGGCCGGCAACGCATCTGCGATTCTTCTGGCGTTGCAGATGTCCATGGGCGTCGGATCAAATAATTCTCGGTCCGTTGCTCGTTTGCCCCCTTCTCCTATAAAAAAAAAAAAAAAAAAAAAAAAAAAAAAATTACAGTATAAATTGACAATATAAGTGGTAAGTTCTTTTTTGTTGGCCTTATTTATGTCAGTAATTTGAACATTTTATATTTCACACGCAATCTATCATAAATAATTTTTAAATTAACTATAATTTGGTACATTCCGTATATTATACAAATGCAAACATATTACATAAACCTGTGGTGTTTAAGAAATGTTCACATTTGTAAAACATGGATTTTTATTAAGAGAGACGTTGGTATAAACAAGAAAGTAATTATGTAAATAAGTAATAGTAGTAAATATGGATAGATTGTGTGAAAGAGGATTTATGTAACAGTGACACCAGCAAAAATAACATCTGTTGCACTTGCACGAATGGGACGGTTCGACGGATGAAATAACACGGCCACACAGAAGGTAGACGTGAAGAAGTAATTCCGCGTATCATCTGATGAGTGGGCCTACCCGAGGCCTAATTTTAGTTGTCTTTTCCTTCTTAACATTTTCTCGTAAGTGAAGAATGGGAAGGGGAAGTGGATCTAGCTTAGGAGGGGGTGCATAGGAAGGGGAAATATCTTCTTTCTGTGCATCCGCTCCTCCACAAAAGGTAAGCAACGCATCTGCAATTGCGGATGTCCATAGGCAACAGTCGCTTATTTCGGCGAATTCAGGTAGCCGTTTGCTCGTTTGCCACCTTATAATATAAAAAGAGCCGATGATATATGTAAATATATATGTAGGAAAATAGCTGCAGGATGGTGTGGATTTTTATAATCATTTATGTTTTTATTATATGTTTATTATTTGAGATTTCATAACAAACGCATAGAGGCACCCAAATTCTTGACATCGAAATGTTATGAATGAATATAATGTTTAACGATAAACATATATGAATTGTGAAATTACAGACAATAGATGATTCAAGCTTTATAGCTTTGCTAGAGCTCTGTTAATTACAGTACCGTAAACAAAAGACTACGGCCGAGTGGCAGCGGTTACAAATATAATGTGACGGCCACTGACAAAACATTTTAACATTGTAATAGTCATGTATCCATTTTGGTATCTTTTGACAACTTATTGAATTCCCTTTACTTTTTTCATTTCATAAGAAGTAAACGAGCGAGCCGCCACCTTAATTCGCCGAAATAGCGAAGCGAGCACTGCTCATGGATAT
Organism: Papilio machaon; assembly: GCF_912999745.1. Classification (NCBI taxonomy): domain Eukaryota; kingdom Metazoa; phylum Arthropoda; class Insecta; order Lepidoptera; family Papilionidae; genus Papilio; species Papilio machaon. The sequence goes on along the minus strand of NC_060001.1, from coordinate 7,081,236 downwards.
CCGTAATTTCAGATGCGTTGCCTAGCTCTAATCGTCGTAGGAGGGGACGCAGAGAAAGAGAATATTCCCCCTTTCTATGCATTTCTTTCTCCGTCAAGTCCAATTCCAATCCCATCCGTTTCTTATAAGAAAAGGGTGGGAAGGTAAAGAAGACTAAAATTAGGCCTCCAGCACACACACTTATCAGACGAAATGAGGAATTGCTTCCATTTAACGCCTGTCTTTCTGAGTGGTTTTTGTATTGTACCGGGCAAGCCTGTCAATTCGTACAACATAATGTTGCTGGCGTTTACTACTCCCTCTATTTTGAGTAAAACTTTGAGTAGCACTGATTTTTATCTTTCATTATCTATATCAGTTAACGTAAAAATTTTTTACTAAATAATGTAAAACAGATCTGACTGAAGAAGAAACTGAAGTAGAAATATACGCAATAATGTTGTGCAGTTAAATTGCTATTTTGTAATAAAAATTCGAGTACCAATTAAATAACAAAATTAACAACCCATCGTAAATACATTTGATAACATGTATTTTAAATTTAACTTTCTTGTCCGTACGGCAATAAAACAATTAGACAGATCATAGATTATAATAGGGACAATGTCTATATTGAGATTTATTTTGTGAAGATGCGAAGATCTATGGTATGTGAGTGATCTATGCAACTTCCTAAACGGTTGTTATCTATGGGTAGTGGTCACTTCATTGTTTTAGTGATATCAGGTCTATATAATACTGATCTTGTACTTTAAAAAAATATTCAGAAATCTTAATCAACATGAACGTACAAGGAAGGATGAAGGCCACAAATTATTTAAAATATTTTTTTTATCTTATCAGGAAACTATGCAGTTTAAAAACAAGCATATATATAATGGTTTTAGATAATACGTAAAACAATTAATACTAAAAGCAAAAATGGAAAAAATGTTGTTAATTAACAATATATTGTTATTTTTGTGCAAAATATAAAAATGCTTTGCATTTAAATTTAAAAATAGTGACATCATTGCTCTCAAATAAAAACAAATAAACAGTTTCAAAAAATATTTACGGAAAATTATTTTTTTTTATTTTTTACGTTCATTGACTTTAATTTGAAACCCATAGTACAACATCTATTATATTTGTTAAGTTTACTTTCTGTTAATGGTCTCAAGAAGAAAACACAGTACAAAATAACACCATATTGATATGATCTATACGCGACTAGATTTGAAGTTCATAATTGAGAGGGCGGATCACATACATCATGCCCTTACGATGAAACCATTGGAATCTATGATTCAAAGGTCATTGAACTTCAATATGGAACTTATCTTTGTTACCTGAACAGCCGAAACTTATTTAATTGTTATCATATATTTTTAGGGTTCAGTCGAAGTCAGAGTTGTTAAGTTATGGCTAATGGAGGCCCTTAGCGATCATATTGTATAAGTAATCAACACTAAGTCACTCTGAGAGTGGCAGTTATTCTTATTTCTAACATTAACATAGTCATTTTCTATGTTTACAAGATTTAAAAGTTTTTATTCCTTCACTAGTTGTTATCCGCGACTCTGTCCGCGAGGCATTAAAAAAACGTAATAAGTAGCATATGTGTTCTTCCACAATATGTGCTACATCTGTATCAAATTTTATCAAGATCAGTAGAGCCGTTCCCGAGATACCTTCAAACAATTACCAATTCATCCATCGAAACATTCGCATTTATAAGTAAGATTAGATGGATACTTTAGAAATATGTTTAAAAAAGCTTTGAAAGCTCGACAGTGACAGATGTGACATTATTATTTGCGCAAATTATTGCAATAAACTTATCACATGGGAGAAGCCAATATTAATGCGCGTTGATATTTCAGTCAGTTTCTTCTTTTATGTATGCAGACAACAATTGTTAAAATCTAAATGAGATATTATTACATTATGATTTAAATACAATCTCAGTATACTGAACATCAACAACGTTCTGTTATATCTGAGGATAGTCAAATGAGCTATAAGTCTATAGATGAATGTACACGTTAACAAACTGGTATTTTAAAATAATTTCTCATGCCATAAAGCAGATGAACCGCGAAGATTACCAATTCTAAATGTCTCTGGTAGGGATTTAAAAATATAAAATCACGATGTTCTCTGTACGTTAGACGATTTATAGATTGTTAACAATAAAATCGATTTGAATACAGCTTGGATAAGTTTGCTCGATCGTAAAATATACTAAACTGTTTAGAATACACGATGATAATTTACGTAGAGCTTTTGACTTCTGTTTATCTAGGGCCTATATTATTTTCGATTCAGTATTTCCATAAATAATCATACCTGTAATATATAGTGATGAGGGAAGATAATGGTCCTTTAATCGCTTTAAAGCTCTTCGCTTGCATTAAGCAATTGACTTGTAATCTGTAATTCCTCGGTTTGAATCCCGCTATGTACCGATGTGTTTTTTAATTTTAGATTTACATATGTACATTTATATGATGTTCTTACGGTAAAGGCAAACATCGTAATGTAATCTACCTGCTTATCTACCAACCTATGTGTGAAGTCAACCAACCTGCACCGGGTTAGCGTGGTAACTTAGGGTGGGCTCAGAGCCCCTTAGTTTGAACGTAGTTATAATGAGCTGATGATGCTTGTACTCCTAATTTTTTAATTATTATTTTCTATGTTATCTTTGCAACATCTTTATCTCCTGTTTACGACTCCTTTTGTACTGCTACCAAGTGATTGCTCTTGATTAATTGTTCTGTCATTTTACAAACACAAATCTTCAATTTAATAATTTTAATTGTTATATCTAGAAATGAGTTCTAGGCCTTTTCAACAATTTATTGTAATTTATAATGTCTTATTCTTCACAGTACAAAAGGCATAACATTATTTAAAGAAGACATGATTATCTGAGATCAGATTGACGGCCCAATTAGATGGAATGGAGGATTTCGAATAGGTATTGAACTTTAGTAAAATTGTAAACGTAAATAATGTAATATTTTGTTACAACGGACACGAAATAAAATCAACAATTCAAAGTGCATTGAAAGTTTTGCATTGATTTATGATTTTGCGAATTAATGGAAAGAAGAAATTATGAATAGAATATTTTACTCTTTTATTTTCATTTCTTAGTTTAATTTTCGACATTATTTTTTTATTAAAATTGCATAAATGACGTCATCTCACAAAAACAAAATATATCTGCTCTACTATTTATTGAAGCAATTCAATAAAGCAAAATCTTCGGTTTATATTTACATAATATTTCAACTATGGTTTTCCTTCAACACTAGATGAAGTTAAGTAAACTTAATATTAATTTATGATTGTTTATTTTATTTCAGGATGTCCTTTGTAAAAATTTGCTCAAACGCAACTTTATATCACCAATATCAAGCGTTTTTGTATCATTCAAAATTAAAAAATGTAACTCTGTTGAATTTGAGTTTGCGTTTGTGCCTCTTTTTTAAATTCTCAATACTACTAATAAAGATAACAGCGTACAATAATTAGATATTTAAAAAAACGTGATCAAATTATATAAATACTTAAGTGTAAACCGCAATTTGCATTATTTGTTTTAGATTATTTTTTGCGTGAACGTGAGGCAGAAGTTCGGTCAGAGCTGACAGTTGAAGCGTCTCGGGTCAGGCGGTACACGAACTCGTGCAATATTGATAACGCAATGTCGCCGACTGACACGACCCTTCACAACTATGTATTTCAATCACAACATAACATAACCACCAACAAAAATAACATAAACAAAGCTATCTACATTATCTTATAATAAGAGAATATCTTTTTTTTTATATTACAAGGTGGCAAACAAGCAAGCGGCCACAGGAATTCGCCGAAATGGCGAAGTGACTGCTGCCCATAGACATTCGCAATTGCGGATGCATTGCCTACCCTCAATCGACGAAGGAGGAGACGCACAAAAAGAGAATATTTAACCTTCCATCTCCTCCTCCATCAAATCCACCTCCCCTTCCCATCCTTTCCTTATAACAAAAGGGTGGGAAGGGAAAAGGACTAAAATTAGGACCACACTCATCAGACGAAACGCGGAATTACTTCCACTACACGCCTGTCTTCTGTGTGGTCTGATATTTCACCGGGCGAGCCGATTCGTGTAACTGATGTTGTTGTTGCTGGCGTCTACCACTGTTAAAATATCTATAATATCTTTCGCTGACGGATACGTTTCTACTAACCCCATAATATTGGGCCTGCGTTGTTGACTAAGACATCATCACTTTGAACTTATGTAGGCCCGAGCCTATCTGTTTGGATATATTAGTGCTAATGAAGGCGAAGTAGCATATAACCCCATTTGAGAGACCCTAACTGAGCTTCGGATGCCTTATAATTTTTGCATAAGATCTTACTCCTAAAATACTAAAAAAGTAAAAAATAAAAGTGATGATAACATAATTGGAATAATTTAAAAATATTTTTCGATTTCCTCTTTTTTAAATAACTTAAAAAATTATGTTGTAAATATAAAATCGTTATTAAGAGCTTTGCCGAAAACAATTTGTAAAAATTATTTATTAGGTGTTAATCGTAAGGTTTTTAACCTCTTAAATTAGTAAGGTAACTAGGTACTTAAGCCTCAATGTTAGGTTTAAAATTGTTAAAATAAATAAAAGCTTAATAAATTAGATTATAATTTACGAAATACCTTTTTAGAGTTAATTAACCTATTTAATAATATTTAGCATTTCGAAGATTTTAAGCGAAATTGAGCTTATCAAAGTTACCATTCAATAATACAACATGATTTTTCAGGATATAGACAAAAATCTTTATATAAAATTAAAAAAATGCTGTTAAAATAAATGCTACAACAAAAATATCTGCGTAAAAATAATAGAGTGTGACTATAAACGATACATACATAGTAATTAGTGTAAAGTGGATATCGATCGGGAAATTTTGCAACATGTACGCACACATTGAAATGCACTTGTGAATCTTCACTCAGCCAGTCAAAGGTTAGGACCGTGAGTACGGTTTTAGGTAACGAAGTGAGGTGAACGAATTTTGTTTGATATAAATATAGGATCGGTTTCAGTATGCCATCACAGTCGCAGCTAGACCCTTGCAAAGTGTACGGCTTGAAATGAAGCTGGTAATAATATTTTATTCATTTAGATACGAGTATAAAACGATTTACTAAGACTATTTTTTGAACATTCAAGTTCATTGATCCCTAATATTTTAATTGTGAATTTTAATTTAAAATATCCAGCTGAAATTAAACTTTTATTAGAAAATACTCGAATTATTTACGATCAAATACTTATGAAGCAAAACCACAATTCCAAAAAAAACAATTAGATTTTTATTACAAATTTTAAATAAAAAATTAAGCGATTCTAATTACAGTTTTATATTTGTTTCAGCTTTTAGTAATTTCAGTCATAGCATATGGCTGTGCTGACAAGTTGGACCGCAGTTATCTTCCGCCACTAAATGCAGCGTCATCCGGTGGAAGCTCTAAAGACCTGAACGTTCCGTTTGGATCACCAAACGGGCCGTTAGGTTCCGATTCACTACCGAAACTACCTGGCTTCGGACAAACTGGCGCTGGCGCCGGTCAGACATCTCAATCCTCTGGTAACTTCGGATCAAATGGATTCGGTCCAGGAACCGGTCCTACGGGATCAAATATATTTGGCCAAAATGCCGCAACATCAGGATTTGGTCAATCACCAACTGGACCAGGGCAAAATGGATTTGCTACTAAACAAACTTTCGGTTCGGGTTCGGGATCAAATCAAAGTGCACAAAGTGGATTTAAGCAAACTGCTACCTTCGGACAAGGAGGTCAAGGTTCAAACTCGTTTACGCAGGCATATCAGTCTCAACGCCCTCAGAGTGAAGCTGAAAGAAATGCACAAATTCTAAGATATGAAAATGAAAACGATGGTGAAAGGTACTCGTACAGTTTTGAAACTTCTAACGGTATATCGGCCGAAGAAACCGGTGTAGCCACGAATGGTGTCAAGGCACAGGGTGCATTCTCATACACGTCGGACGAGGGTGAAAAGATAAGTGTGACGTACACTGCTGACGAAAATGGTTTCCAACCCCAAGGAGATCATTTACCTACACCTCCTCCAATTCCTGAAGAAATTCTTAAGTCTATCGAGGAGAACGCCAAGGCCGCTGCTGCTGGGACTCAAGAAGGTAAATTATTAAACTTATGAAAACATAAAATGAATTACTAACGTACGTGTAATAAGTTGTATTTTTTCTAATTTGTTACCAATCTAGGAACTTTCCTTTTTGCTCAATGCATTTTGTCGGCCATATAAAAAGAGAACGTATATGTTTTGTTATATTAAAGTAAAAATTACTAGCTGAACCCATTTATGAAAACTAAATAAATGTTTCTTACATTTTTAGGAAACATTTCATAACATTTTTAATTACATAGATAGATTGATTGATAAAACCAATATTTTTTTTTAGGTGCTTATCGACCTGAAGAGGATTCGAACGAAATCAATTATGGAATTACTTCGGGCTCCGTACAGGGTCAAGGTTTCCAAGGACAACGCATACAAACTAATCAGAAAGGTTACAATTACGGCAGTGGTGCTCAAGGCCAAGCTTCTTTTGGACAGACTGCTGGATCTCAAGGACAGAGTACCTTCGGACAGGGTACTGGAACGCAAGGGCAAGGGGCTTTTGGACAAACCACTGCATCGCAAGGTTCTTTTGGCCAGGCATCTGGCTTACAGGGACAGGATGCGTTTGGACGAGGCAGTGGTCAACGAGGACAAGGTACATTTGGACAAGGCAGTGGTTCCCAAGGACAAGGTATCTTTGGACAAAATTCTGGATCGCAAGGACAGAGTGGCTATGGACAGACTGCTGGAACGTCGGGGCAAGGTGGACAAAGTGCTTTTGGGCAGACCGCTGGAACTAAAGTACAAGGTGGCTTTGGACAAAATACTGGGGCACGAGGACAAGTTGGCTTTGGACAGATAAGTAGCTCTCAAGGACAGGGTTCTTTTGGACAGAGTGCTGGAACGCAAGCTACCGGACAAAGTATTGGACAAACTGCCTTTGCTCAGACCATGGGCTCACGAGGACAAAACGGCTTTGGAGGTGGTTCAGGTTTAACGAACCAATTTAATCAACAAAGAAACGGCCAAAAAGAGACGGGATATCAATACAATCGTCCACAGGGTGTTTCCCCTTCTGGTGGTAGTCAATCTGGTAAAGGCTCACAGAGCCAGAGCGCTTTTGGACAGACCGCCGCTTCTCAAGGACAGGGTACTTTTGGACAGAATGGAGGGCAAGGTGGCTCTAGGCAGACTTTCGGTACGCAAGGTCAAAGTGCATTTGGGCAGAATGCTGGACAAGGTAACTTCGGTCAGTCTTCTGGAAATCAAGGACAAGGTGCCTTTGGACAAAGTGCTGGTTCACGAGGACAAGGTGCCTTTGGACAAAGTGCTGGTACACGAGGACAAGGTGACTTTGGACAAAAAGCTGGATCTCAAGGCCAGGGTGGCAATGGCCAAATTACTGGATCCCAAGGTCAGGGTGGCTATGGACAAACTACAGGATTCCAAGGTCAGGGTGGCTTGGGACAGTCTGCTGGTGGAAAAAGTCAAGGAGGCTTCGGGCAGACTGCAGGAACACAGGGTCAGGGCGGTTTTGGACAGACTACTGGTACTCAAGGACAAGGAGGACAAGGTGCTTTTGGACAAACTGCTGGAACTAAAGCACAAGGAGGCTTCGGACAAACTTCTGGTACAAAAGGTCAGGGAGTATTTGGACAAATAAGTCAAGGACAGAGAACATCAGGACAAAGTGATGGGCCTCGAGGACAAGGTGGTTACGGGCAGAACGCTGGAGGGAAAGGCCAAAGTGCCTTTGGACAGACTGCTGGACAACAAGGCCAAGGTGCCTTTGGCCAAACAGCTGGAACGCAAGGTCAAGGTGCCTTTGGCCAGATCGCTGGAACTCAAGGACAAGGCATCTTTGGAGGTTCAGGTTCTCGAGGACAATCAGGTCAGACCAATCAATTTAATCAACAGGGCTCTGGAAATGGTCAAAAAGAGGCAGGTTACCAGTATAATCGTCCACAGGGATCTTTCCCAACTGATGGTAACCGACCAGGACAAACTAATGCACAATCTGGATCGGGTTCATCTGGATCTTCAGGGCAAGGATCAGGCTTCCAACCTAGTTCAAACAGGCCCGGTGGCAATCAGCCCGGTTCGGGGTCCGGGAATGGTGGACCATCACAATACCAGCCTGGTGGAAATACGCAATCTTCATCGGGCAATGGACAGGGCACTTCATATAGGCCTGGTGGAAATCAGTCTTCATTTGGTTCAACTAGTGGTTCCGGATATCAATACAACAGGCCTGGATCTCAGCCTAGCCAAGGCAGTCAGCCGCAACGTCCTGGATTTGGAGGATCTCCATCACCTAACCAGAGTGCTGGTCAAGAATTCGGTGGCCCTCGCCAGCCTCCAAGCTTTAGTCCCGAGGAAGGATACAAATATTGAGGCCAAAGGATTGTAGTGCAATTGTAGGATAAGAAATGGATCGGCAATAGAAAATTAAAAAAAAAATGTACGTATGTAGCTTATAATGAATTGTAAAAAGCAAATTGTTTGACTTTTAAGGAAAACATATGTGTGTTTGTAAAATATAATTGTGAATAAAAGTCAACAAATTAATTCTGTAGTATTATTTATCTACAATATTTTAAACAATATTTGCAAGTAGACTGGTAAGATTATTTACAACCTAATACTTGTACCAACAGACATATGTACTTAGATAAAGCACAATGGGTGTGTGAGAATCGCGCAGAGCAAGCCGCTGTTTACCTCAGAGGCGCGATTGTTTTTGCATAACTATAGGACGATGCACTCTGATTTATTATAGTTAAAAATACATTGAATTGTATATTTAAAATACCTCAATTTACAAGTTCCGAAAAATAACTAACATATGAGTAACACAATACATGAAGTCACCAAATAATGATGACGTAATTCAGTTCTTTACATAGTTATTTTATTCAAATATAATAATACAATTTAATTTTCAATTCTTCCAGAAGTTTCTATATTAAAAAATCTAATCAACTCAAATAATAATTTGACCCTTTTATTGGGCTTATTAAACGTTTTTATTTTGTTCTAAATTTAAATATGCCTTCCTATCTAAACAGTCTATTTTAAGACCAATTAAAGCCTCTGAGTTCGGCAGTTAGATATAAACTATTACATAATTAGACAAATTCTTGTGACTGGATGACTTAGTTACGACTTAAAAGTTCAAGCTTGTTCCGACACAGGATCGGCGAAGCCTTGACTTTTCGTGCGCATTGTCGGGGCCCTTATGTGGGACAAAAGCTATTAAAATTGTCTTGACCTTTTTGTGAATCCGCATCCCTGTATGAGACATTCGTATTGCGTAATCCATTTAAATGGGTCACAGCAAACGTAACATTCGTTTAGCAATGCTTAAAGCTCTGTACAAATACATACTAACTATCCAGATTAAATATATAAAAAACAAAGTTTAAAGTTAATATTAAACCATTAACTTTGATGTCTTGAGGTATATAAACCTAGCTGTCGCCCGCGACTCCGTCCGCGCACAATTATAAAAAACATTATAAGTAGCCTATGTTCTTCCAGACTAATCTACATCTATGCCAAATTTCATCAAGATCCGTTGAGCCGTTCTGGAGATACCTTCAAAGAAACATCCATCCATTTAAACATTCGCATTTATAATATTAGTAAGATATACTTTTAAAACAACAAAGTTAAGACTCAACATGGACATACAAACCATACATACACTTCCATACATCATCTAGCTTGCCCTTACGTGGTATATAAACAGCGATGGAGACATACTATGTACATTAACCTCATTATTCATCACATTAATATTTCGCATAAGCTTGTTTTGTACATTATTTAAGTGATGTCGCACTCGTTGTTTATAATCAAAGAATTAAATTACCTTCCCACCTAGGATTGATGTACAGTAAACTGTCACCATAAGAGTTTTAATTTCACATATTGCTATGACAAGTTTTCGAGCTAAAATTGTGAGCATAAAATGATTTATCACCGATGGGTAGTAAATAAACGTCCTTGACAAGCGTGTATTTTATTTTACTAAAACTTTATCTAATGAAAATATTTCAAAATCGTATAACTTATTCTCTCTCTTTATCATCAACTATACAATTCTAAAATTGAACCCTGTTAAGTAGAAAAGATAAGTAAAAAAGAGGAAAAATCCAGAAATTCACCAAACAAAACTATACGACACTATACGTATCAACCCACATTCAACTAAATCATTTCTAAATTTCAAACCTTATTAACTCAAAAGTAGCATAATGTTGGTTGGATCTTGTGTGCTTAATAGAGTCCAATCAAAGCTTAACGACAATAGTGGAATGTTGGATTCGAACTCACAATTTCATGTTTAGTGTACAGTACATTTAATCATTGAGCGATTGGCGCTATCGTGTTATTTAGACGCCATGTCTTAAATTTATATACATGTCTTAATTACTTTCAACATAGATAATTACGCATATAACATACGAGTATTACACATATTTTCTTTCATCTGATGTTGCTACTTTAAAAAGTAATTATAAAGTGGCCATAATGACATGTTAATTATTCAAGATACTGGCTGTCGCCCGCGACTTCGTCAGAATTAAAAAGTAGTCTGTAATGTTCACGTAATACTTTAGCTACCTTCCCGTCAAAGTCTCGTCAAATAAGGCCTAGCCGTTTTAGAGGGAACCCCAAACAAATGACAGACTTACAGACAGATAGATAAAATTTTCAAATGTTGTTTTCTCGACATAATTAAAATAAATACATGTTCACGATATATGAATGTTATTTTTTGATATTACAGACACTTTAATTTTTTTAATTTTTTTTATATCATAAGGTGGTAAAAGAGTAAACGGCCACCTGGATTCGCCGAAATAGCGAGGCGACAGTTGCCCATAGACATCCGCAAATGCAGATGCGTTGCCTACCTTTAATCAACGGAGAAGGGGACGAACAGGAAGAGGATATTTCTCCTTCCTGTGCGTCCCCTCTTCAGCCAAATCCACTTCCCCTTCCCATCCCTTCCTAATAAGAAAAGGGTGGGAAGGGAACGAGGACTAAAATTAGACTAACTAATTACTAGCTGTCGCCCGCGACTCCGTCCGCACGTAATTAAATAAAACTTAATGAGTAGCCTATGTATTCTTCCAGATTATGTTCTACAACTGTTCCAAATTTCAGCGAGATTCGTTGACGTGTTCCGGAGATACCTTCAGACAAACAGCCATCCATCCATTTAAACATTCGCATTTATAATATTAGTAAGATATAGATTTAGATGAAGTTCAGTTAGTCGTATATTTTATTTATAATGATGAATTTAAAGAAATAATAATTTTAATACTAGTGGTAGCCAATTCGACCACATTTTTTAAATTAAAAATAAGCTTTATGCACTTAATTTCTAGGTTAACTTTCTAGGTTTTCACTTCGTATTCATAGTATAGTGATGACTCTAATTCGTTCAGATACCACAAAAAAAAAAAAAACAGACTGTATTCTATGACACGCAAGTGAAGTACAAATCGAATGACATCTCACTCGTCAAAATTAGTTCAATCGTTTAGGATATTCTGTGCTTTAATCAACTTAGAAGATTTACATCGTACATTAATCGAGTATTGCGCTGCCTAGATGTCTAGATCTAGGGTCAGCTTAGCAATATTCGGATGACTTATGATTACTGATTTTATCACGCATTTTTCGTTTAAAGGTCAGTATGATTATTATAAAGAGATTGCGTGTGGAGGTTAACATTATTAGCGATTTAATAGATACACCCTTGTTATTTTAGTAACATAACTTAGTTAAAAACATCTCAGTTTAGTTTCATGCAAATCTCAGCTTTCTTTTATTAACTTAAGGTCGCAATTTCATTTGTCGTTAGTACACGTATGCGTGGTGCTAGAGATTTCCTGTTCATGAATAAAAGGACGCATGCGTTGGGCAGTAGACCTAACTTTTCCTTGCCGTTCATTATACTCCTCAACTGAGTCCTCTCTACGCTTTTACATCGACAGATCAATTTCATTAATTGTGTTCGGGGGGTTTCCCCGCATACTGATCGTTATCGGCTAATGAAATTGCGCCCTAAGATCTATAATCTAAGGGCACTGTAGTCTAAGATAAAAATACCTGTAGTTAAAGCCAGTTACTCACCATCAGTGTTGATAAAAGTTGTGTAGTTGGCTTTAATCTGTAAATTTCAATTATCATAACACCTATGTAAAAACTTTTTTTTCTTTGTTTACAAAGATACTGTAAGGAATGGTTATATTGATGATATACTTTTTTTTTCGCCACCTGGATTCGCTGCAATAGCGAGGCGACCGTTGCCCATAGACATCCGCAAATGCAGATGCGTTGACTACCTTGACTTGACTCACAACAGTGAAAACTAACCGTAAGAACATCTAACTATGGAATAATTCAAACGAAATTATCTTAAATTAAGTCATTAGAAGACAGTCTATTAAGGTCAAGCAATTGTATATTTTTCATCGCACAATACTATAGTGTATTTAACTAATGGATATCATTGTGTGACTCATTTAAACTGATATGTCAATTACACTCTTGGCCGTGACATTTGATACACGAAGAGGTGTTTGAAATTGTGTAGGCAGCACAATGCATTCGTGAGATGGTCGAATTGATTATGAAAAGTTAATGCAGTGGGTGAATACCAGGATACCTTTGATGTATCGGAGCTAGATGATTTTTTGGTCTTATGATTAGATTTTTTTTATCCTATTCCTTTTTTATATATCTTCTAGAAACTTCTTTGGTCTCTATATTCTAAAATAAACACTGTTTCGCTAACAGAATATGCATCATAAATTTATATTAAACTAGCTTTTACCTGCGACTCCGTCCGCGCGGAATAAAAAATAGAAAACGGGGTAAAAATTCCTATGTCCGTCTCCTGGTTTTAAGCTACCTGCCCACCAATTTTCAGTCAAATCGATTCAGCCGTTCTTGAGTTATAAATAGTGTAACTAACACGACTTTCTTTTATATATATAGATACAGATAGATATGAATTAAAAAAAATCTTTACAATATAAGGGCTTGAGATACATAGAGTATCGACTGGTTCAATCTTCATCCGTATTTAATGTTCGCCATACTCGAACCATAATTTGCAGACGCCGTTAAAAATGCTGCCGACTGTAAATTTTCCGTCTGAATCTTGAATCTGTCCCTACCATTGAAGCCATATGATGTTCAATTATTTAATTTTTAAATTTAATATTACGTGATTAAGCAAATTGCATTACATTTTTACATACCATTCGAGGTCGACATGTCTACCCTGTAGGCAATTTTAGCAATTTAGCGATGTAATTACCAATATCAATCTGTTCTGACCTTTGAAGAAAAATCTGTATCATCTAACTAATTATACTGTTTTAGTTGTGAAGTAATTTAAATGCAATTAGAACGAGTTTTAATGGAAAGAAATAATTTTAAATTAGTATAAGTATTTTTATTTAAATACCGGCCTGTTAAGAATATATGAAGATTCTATATTAACTGTTAAATAAAAAAAAGTTATCAATTCCGCCTTACAGTAAAAGGGAATTACAAACATTGTTTCGATTTTTAAAATCCCACGGCTTATTTCATATCCTGAAATAAGTTGGGGCGGTTTTATGCAGTATTATTTACAGGATCATGACACTTTATTTATTTTAAAAATAAGGTATTGGAACGATTCTAAGCAAGGTCAAAAGAGAATGAAATATGGTCCATCCAGTTAATAAGCTTATTGAAATACATTTGTATACGAAGGAATGACGCTATGCAAGAGTGAAACGATATTTTGATTTTAAAAGTCCATAGTTCAGTAGATGCTTAGAACGAAATTTAATGTGTCTTAAAATTTTCTAAAATGTAATTATGTGCTTACGTCAAAGTAAACATGGGTAAATTAAGTAACTAAAGTACTCCGCTGTTATTATATCAGAAAAAAGCATGATTATTCAAGTAAGAAAAAGGGAAAACTGTTATATATTTGGGGATATTGACTGAAATAACAACAATAATTTACTTCAGTTTTGGATAACACCATCATAATCAAATTGTTTTTTTCTAACATAGGGTCGGTCACAGTATGCTTTTCTATACATATCTCTCAGTGATCACCTGTATTCGCTTTTGCATAACATCGTCCGCAACAATTAGACGACCGTGGTAGTAACGCATTGATTAAGCAATGATAGACCACGACTTTTGGCTGCGTACATCTTCCATATTAAAGTGGATCAATAATGCAGGGCGGCCATCACTATAAATATTGTACAGAGATCTTCTATAGCATCACTTACTTGTTCAGCATTCGTGAGATAGCTTGTGAGAAAAAATATTCGCAATGAAATTGGTAAAGCATTTATACATAATTTAAACTTTCAAGTTGTTTATTAATATTTGGTTTAAAATATCAAATAATATTTGCTGTATAAAAATTTATAATTCTACTCCTTTTTAACACCTTAATGTGTCAAATTAAATATATTATAGACTATTGTAGGAAACCCTTTCAGAAATTCAATAATAAATGAAAACTGTAACTGTAATACTTTCATAGTTTTGTTGTAATTTTTAAGTTATATATATTTTTAAATGATACTTATAGTAAGTAATAGAGTATACTATTCGATAACGAAGAATAGATTTAATATTTTAATCTTTCATTTCATTTCCAGTTCATCGTTGCAGTATTCATCGCTTACTCAAGCGCTGCGAAGCTCAACAGAGCATACCTGCCACCGAATTACGCACAAACATCTGGCGGATCCGGTGATTTCCTTCAAACACCACTATCCAACCCTACATCTTTCAATGGGTTACAAGGAAATAATGGATTCATTGCTAAAGAAACCATTGCACAATTCGGCAATGAATATACTAATGGTAACGTAGCCAATGGTCGTCAGAATATCGACAATGCTTATACGCGAGCTGAACGACCCAGAGCTGCCTTAGAAAGAAATGCAGCAATACTTCGTCAAGCTAATGAAAATGATGGTGAAAGATATTCTTACGCTTTTGAAACTGAAAACGGTATAGTTGCTGAGGAAAATGGAGTAGCAACGAACGGTGTTGAAGCACAGGGCGGGTACTCGTACACTGGTGATGATGGACAGGTTTACAGCATTAGGTAAGAGAAAGAACTTATCGTTTTAATGTTTTTATTAGATTTAATAATTTCGATTCTATTTTGATTTATGACAATAGCTTTTGTCGCGTACCTGTGACATATTTTGTTTGTCCTCTTTGTTTCTAAGCCATTGAATAGATTTTGGTGAAACTTTTACGTCCCATAAAAAAATTACATTAATATAAATATGCAACTTTGCAACTTATTGCTTGGATTATGACATTATCTTGATATATGTAAAGTTTTTACTATTCTAGTTGATATTAATTTAATTGTATTGGTCAAGTTTTAATATAGTAATTAAGTCTTAGCGTGAATAAGGAGTATTTCTTATGTAATAACAATTTAAAATTGCTATATGTTTCGTAACGTGTTATAATCGTCTACCAATCGATCAAGTGTGAGATTATGTAATGAAAAGAAGCTCACGCGCATTTAATTGGCATAGTAAAAAACATAGTATTGATAATCCCCTTATAAAAGTAAAGAGCAATCGTTAACCGAAGTGCGTCTTTGATCCTTACCGTACATCACGGAACTACAATATATTTTAAATACGATATTGGTGCAATAGTTTTACAGTATTAGAAATTAAAAGTTACATAATAATTTTGATTGGCAACGTCAAAGTGTAAACTATCAAATTTCCTGTCAAAATTTACGTGTTTGACAAAATCTTTGATTCCTTTTTGACGTGTTTATATTCAACAAACATCTCAAATATAGATAAAGGATGGAAAGTGTTGAAGCTTGAAATACGACAATATTTATTTTCCAGATACACAGCTGGTCAGAACGGTTTCGTACCCGAGGGTGACCATCTCCCCACCCCTCCCCCGATCCCGCAGGAAATTCAGTTGGCTCTGGAACAAAACGCTCGCGACGAAGCTGCAGGAATCTATGATGACGGTAATATTTCTTTATTGAATTTTGAAATCGGATTTATCAAATAAAACAAAGTCTCAAACTGTATTCTAAAACATTTGACAAATTATTATCCATGAGATAATTACTCAGATTTTGAACTAAAAAAAAATATTATAAATTAATTTTCACTCTATTCATTAAGTAGTTGAATTCATTCAAAGATCTTCACATTTGTTTATAGGCTCTTACAATGAAAATAAATACGCCAATGACAACGGCTACGCAACTTCCAACTCCATCCAGCCAATTGCCAACATAAACAATGAAGACTCTATCGTCGTCAACTCCGCTACCAACAATGATGCTTTCCAACCTGGGTTCGCCAGACAAAACCAGGCGTCGGCATACAATCAGCAAAATGGAATTAACAAAGCCTATCTACCTCCTACTTCTGAACAAAGGTCGACTGGAAGACTCGGTGGCTTCGGCATCAGAAATCGTCAGCCTACTTTCAGCTCTAGAAACGGTTACAATTATTAGACGGCTTGATTAACTCAAATCTATAAATATATTTATTTTTGAAACGTGAATTTCTTTTTTTCTATATTTCTTTTATATTATAAAATGGCAAACGAGCAAGCGGCCATTTGATTCGCCGAAATAGCGAAGCGACCGCTGCCCATAGACATCAACAATTGCAGATGCGTTGCCTACGTGCAGGAAGAGAACATTTCCCCTTCCTATGCGTCTCATCCTCCGTCCAATCCACTGCTCGTTCCCATCCTTTGCTTATAAGAAAAGGATCGGAAGGGAAACACGACTAAAATTAGGCCTCCATCTTTTCATAATCACCATTTAACACTAACATTGCTGCTCTCAGTCGTTAAATGATAGTCCTTAGATAGATTTAGTGTGAGTAATATATACTAAGGCTCTTCTTCAGTGACCAAGAAATTACTCTAAAAGTGGCAGTATAGCTATTTAGCATTAGTTTCATCTTTATAAAACAACTAACTGTAGCCTGTGACTTCGTCCGGAATTTAAAAAAACGTAATACGAGTAAATAGCCTATGTGTTCTTCGAGACCATGTTCTAAATACATCTGTGCCAAATTCCATCAAGAACCATTGAGCCGTTCCGGAGATACCTTCAAAAAACACATACATCGATCGATACATCTAAACTTTTTGCATTTACAATATTAATAGGATTAAAAATCGTCATTCGCACAGTTAACAATTTTTTATATAAATGTAAAAGTCGATTACGCCCGGACAGGGACTTGAACCCTGGACCCTTGGATTAAAAGTCCAATGCTCTACCGACTGAGCTATCCGGGCTGCAGAGTATTGACCAATAATAGACCAAAAATATAGACTAATCTTACTAATATTATCAGTGTGAATATTTAATTGGATGGATGTTTGTTTGAAGGTATCTCCGGAAAGGCTTAACGGATCTTATCCAACAAGATTTGGCACATATGTAGAACATGGTCTGGAACAACACGTAGGCTACTTATTACGTTTTTTTTTTAATTCCGCGTAGACGGAGTTGTGGGCGACAGCTAGTACATTTCTAGACAGTAGTATTATTTCTAATGACAAATTAGGTATCTTCTCCTTTCATCACTTATTCTGGTTTACATGGTCCTTAAATGTCCACCAAGCGATCGATTTTTTTCCTTGTGAATTTCTATCATAAAGTTGTATGTCAATGAATGCTCACCATTAATTTTTACAAGCAATAAGCGATGGACAGTTCATATATACAAAAATATTGTCATACAGGGTGTTTGTTATATGAAATAGTAATGTACAATTCATCATTTAAAAGAGGAACAAAATTGATCAAGAAATATAGGCTTTGTAAGTAAAAGAATTTGAGATGTGTCTGCAAGGAAATAATAACACAACAACATAGATTATCCATAATATGTTCTCTTATCGAGCTTGTATCGATAGTCAAGTTTGTTCCCTCAGTTAATTGGCCGGATAGCTCAGTCGGTAGAGCATTGGACTTTTAATCCAAGGGTCCAGGGTTCAAGTCCCTGTCCGGGCGGGAATGTTTTTAGATGTTTTAAATATAATTTCGACTAAACTGCTTTGGAGTCTTTTGAATCTAAATTAAATTCTATTTCCAAGAAAGCGTTTTGTTTTGTTCGCGGATTCGTAAATAAACAGAATTATTTATTTGTCCTTGTTAGTTATCTTTTGTGGTTCATTTATTTTTGATTTTGCTATTTTTAAAGCTAATTGAAATGATTTGTGTTTCATCATCCTAGCCTTATCCCACTCACGTGGAGTCGGCGCTCAAGGTTTGATAATCGTTAAACATTTGGCTTCAATTTTTACAGCCGACCGCCTTCCTGTCACCAACCCAACTTGGGAAAATCTTAAAATTAAATATAATATTAACAAAGTAATTATAGCTAAATAATTCAAAATTACTTCTAAATATACATCAACAATAAAAAATGAGTAATAAAACAATATTAATAGCATTATTATTAGTAGTATTAGTAGTATTATTAATAGAACAAAACTTCACCGACTGAAATAACTTGTGTCTACGGTTTTATAAACGTGTATTCTTTCTATCAATATGTAGGTCGGACTTCTAAAAGCTCGGGATATCTAAAGCTTATGTAATCTTTTTTATATTTAATATTTAGCAATACGCTCCTGTTATCTCTTTGAAAATCTCATCTGTCAGTTAACGAAGATGGCTTTTGTTAACTCAACCTGACTATTTCAGTGTTGAAATATGCAGTGTCTAAATAAAGTTTAGCGATGTTTGATACGTTATCTTTTATTCATGTATTGCACTCAACAAAGATGTTACTACAAATCGAGAGTCGTTGAATTTAAAAATGACCTAAGTTACACTGCTACTCAAATCTGATAGTAACTGTGATGGATAGAATACTGAGGCATAGTTTGAGGGAGGGGAAGGGAAAATGGCCACGAGTTTTGTTTGTGGTCAAGAATGAATGTGATGGTAACCCCAAGTTCAGAGATCACGGACGATCGGCAATTATCTAAGACAATGCGAATCACTTTTGCCCGCTCGTGCGGAATTTGACCTTATCTGTCATAATTTGGAGCCTAAAAGTAAATAGAAAAGACTAATTTAATAGAACACAAGTATTCAAAAATTACAAAATAAAAAAAACAAAAGAGGTCTTTGCATAGTTTTTGTTTTTTTTATTTAGTATCCTTATAACTGCACCTTTTTTATCCGAAAAACTTGAATGCTTAAATTCTTAATTAAGTGTAAATTAAGCGTCAAAGTAAACAAAAATTACTCGTTCGCCCGGACAGGGACTTGAACCCTGGACCCTTGGATTAAAAGTCCAATGCTCTACCGACTGAGCTATCCGGGCTGTGGGCAATGTACAACAAGTAAACAACCATTAATTTCTCGAGTAAGTTTCTATTAAAATCTCAATTACTTTATCAATATCTTTTGTTTCGTCTTTGTTCTATTTTCAACAAGCTTTTACTCGCGACTCCGTGCGCGCGGAATAAAAAATATCACACAAGATAAAAAAAGTTCTTATGTCCGTTTCCTAGTTCTAAGCTACCTCCCCATCAATTTTCAGCTAAATCAGTTCAACCGATCTTGAGTTATAAATAGTGTAACTAACACGACTTTCTTTTGTATATATAGATATTCAAACAGATAATTATTACGTTGATAATTAATTTGAATCTCATATTAAAGAATAACAATAATATGCAGTGTAATCTTACTAATATTATAAATGCGAATGTTTAGATGGATGGATGGATGTTTGTTTGAAGACATCTCCGGAACTGCTCAAGGGATCTTGATGAAATTTGGCAAAGATGTAGAACATAGTCTGGAAGAACATATAGGCTACTTATTAATTTTTTTTTTACTTCAGCGACAGCTAGTCAAGTTTAAATGTTTCATTCATCTAATCATCTACTACTATAAAACTACTGGGGAAAATGCGACGTATGGTACATAGGAACGAATGTAGTAAAAGTATATAAGGTTCATATTTTCAATCCTTTAAAATGTAATTTGAAGATATGTCAGTTGAAACACTAGTTAATTCCTATGCAAGCATAAAAGAATGTGAGGTACATAATTGAGTAACTCAGAGTCATCCATCATTCAGTCAGTCTCAACAATATAGTAAAGTAATTGGGAAAGATTTCAGAGAATCAAATCGAATTCAAAACTATGATATGAATTGTTATTATTAAACCTAATTTAAACACTATGTTAATTTCCTTATCAGACAGTCAATAAATAAATTTATTCGTAAATATTTTTATTAATTGCGTATTTTTCCTATTTTACTAATATTATAAATGCAAATGTTTAGATGAATGGATGGATGTATGTTTGTTACAAAGTATCTCCAGAACGGCTGCATTGTAATTTGGTATAGATGTAGAACTCAGTCTGGAAGAACACATAACCTACTAATTTAGTTTTTTTTTTTAATTCCGCGCGGACGGAGTTGCGAGCGAAAGTTATTAAGTAAATAAAATCTCAATTTTAATTAAAATTCTAAAAAATTATATCAAGTTATCCAATAAAACTAAAATTGTTTATTTTTTCATTGTGTATATCTGCGCCATCTATCCGAAACATAAGGAAAATTTAAGGCAAATTTTGTTTAAAATTAGTTCTTTAACAACAGATGGCAGTAAATGTTGAATTCACATTTGGTTAATCAGAAATTTAATTCGTGGAAATCCTATAACTAGGTATAATAGGTTTAAAGTGAACCAGTAATTTATGTATCAATACGTAAGTACAAACAGTAGAAAGAATACGTTGAAAGTTAAAAGGATGTATTGTTTTCATTTAATTTATTAAGTTAAGTTTTTATTATTTTAATGTTTCGTAACTTAAGTATTGCAGGGTCTATGCGATATAGGCTAACTTTAACCTTCTCCGCATTTAACTTAAGTGCGAATAAAAAACGTAACAGAATTCAAGATTCATTAAAAAAAACATCTAAGATGCCACCCGAGCAAATAGCATGTACCTTATTAGGGTCTAATTGGTCCAATAAACGCGCCTATCTTTGAGGTCGTGTAATAAAAAATCTTATTGGATGTACGTACAGATTAATTTACTGAACATCAACTAGTTTTTGTTCGTCTTCATTTTTTCGTCCCTAATTGCGCTCGGGTCAGAGGGGTCCGTGTTGAATGGACCCGGATCTTTTCTCAAGGTCAAGGACTTAATCTAAACTACAATCGTTCAGTAGCAAAGACCTGTAGAGAACTTAATTTGGCATTTCTTAGTAATATTGTATGTTGTGTTGATCGTATCTTATTGTGAAGTAAAGCAATTATTAAACTGTCTTGAAAATTAGGTTATTGACCCCAATCTTTGCTGCTTGTGTTCGGTGGCGGGACCTAAGATCACATTACATTTGGAAGAGATTGTCCTAGGGATAGATCTTTGCCTAAGGGATAGAGCTGGCTGTATTCTTGTAGATACTATAATTTTAATGTTATCTAAGTACATATTTTACTTAACTTTAAGACGCGATTGTCATTTGTTAGTAGCCAATTCGTAATAATTTTAAAGCAGTTGTGATGACGTTTATGTTAATTTAAAGCTCCTTATTTAAATGTAGAATGGCTGTTAAATCCGATATTAAGTATATTAAAGTTTTATTTACATCCATACTTTGTATAAAAATGTACATACATATATGTTGACCATATGTTGCTAAAAATATTTTTCATCACATTTAATATAGATACAAGAATTTAAGTAACTTCAAGTTCACATAGCGCTGCATCTGTGTATGAAATAAGGAAGTATATAATATACTGAAACAGGAGTGTACAGTGACGTATGGAATTCTTAATAAATATTCATTTTCTGTTCTATTAAATGTGTCAATTTTATGATTGTAAGAAGTACGTGAAATGCAATACTCTTTTTTTATTACTAATTAAAATCGCTACAGACAAACTCTACTACTGGCTACTACTACAGGCTAAATCAAAAACAGACAAATTAGACTATAAATGAACTTAAATTATAATTATTTTTAACCTAATTTACCCAAATCAAAATAATCGTCCAATTTAGTAAAATTGCATAAAAAAGACATCAACGAACTAATAGAGATATTTACAGTGGATTTCTGAGACCAAAATCATTTAAAACATATTGTTATCTCTATTTTATGAAAGATAATGACAGGGACGACAATATGTTTGATATAGAGACTATGGTTTTAGAAACCCACTATAAGTTAAATACGCAATACCATTGTACAAACATTAACTTTAACTCGAAGATTTGTAACATTCATTATGAACCGAAGAGATACACGAAGCGTAGTTAATCTAAATGTGATGTAACATTGAGTACATTGTTTGCTAAAAAATTCGTGCTACATTTTGAATCTTGAACTTATAACCTCGCTATTGAGATGTATTTATCTTCTAAATAAGTAGACATTCTGTAATTTTTACTATTAAATACCAATAAAAAATTACTTGTTTGTGCAGTGACATAAATTGGACTTTTATCCCCAGCCGTTACAGCGCCATTTCCTATTGAGCGGTAGTGCCCTGGCTATGGTGAGCGCCATGGTCACGTTCAATAACGTTCCTTCTAGATTCTGGTAGAGGAAAATAAATAGAAGAGGCATTTTGTAGATGTGATGGCTGTAATTAAGTCACAAGGGAAAATCTTGTTCGTATATTTTAAACTAATTTAAAAAAGAATTTCTAGTACACTTAATCTTCAAACTTAATTATCTTGATCTGTTAAAACAATCGTTTTATACATATTTTAATTAAGAATACTTAAAAAGTTTAAAATAAAAAGTTTAAATAGAATGTTTAAAAAGTTTTGTTTTTACCAAAACGTTTTTCTTCTGCTGCAGACTTCTAAATTATGACTAATGTGATACATCTATTATTCCTTTTTTAGGTTGATATAGTTTGAAAAATAATCTCATCATCACCCAGCTCTCACCTTAAAGGAATAAAAGTAGGTCTTCAATTAATTCTTAGTCATCTAACTTTTGCTAGAATAACTTCCAAGTTTAGTTAACACTTATTAAAATAATGTTAAAAAAAATATCAATAAAGAATGAAATTTATAAATCTACTAGCTGTTGCCCGCAACTCCGTCCGCGCGGAATTAATAAAAACTTAGTTGCCTATGTGTTCTTCCAGACTATGTTCTACATCTGTGCCAAATTTTATAAAGATCAGTTGAGCCGTTCAGGAGGTACCTTCAAACAAACATCCATCTAAACATTCGCATTTATAATATTAGTATGACATATGATTACAGTTTTTTTTTCGCATGCGTTAAAGGCATTGAATGTTATTGATTGCTTAAGGGTGTTTCAAATTACAAAGTGCTATTTCATCAACTGCCAATATCTGATCTCTTAGACGAGATGTTACAAATTAAACTAGCTGTTACTCTCGGACTTGTCTGTCTTCATGTAACAGGAGTAGTTAATTTTGTTAAAGGTCAGTATTTTTTTAAACCTGTATTTGATTATTTGATGAAAATGACAATACTTTTTGAACTTTTTATGTCAATGGTTTATCGGTTTCAATTTGTTTTCATTTAATGTGAAATTAAAGTCCCGAATAGTGTTTAAATAACCAGTTAATTGTTAGTGTTAACTGTGAATTTAAAAAAAAAAATAATTCCTGACTCCTTTTTGAAAATGTAATCGTTGCATAAAAATATTTATAAATTAATTTCAACGAATATATTTTTAATTGAACATTATCAAATGTAAGCCTGAGAGAGTTACTACTATGAAGTAACTATAGAAACACGACTTCTCTTTGCATTAGTATCGGCAAATCGTGATGCACCTTCATCCTTGTTATGTGTATGTACTTTCTAAATCATCTTGTGAAAGCCTTTTAATTTACACGCAATTTTAAATGAATAATTAATGTTAAGTTATGAAATTCGTCAGTACATTACGAAATAAGTGGGTCCCGTAGACATTGTGATAATTAAAAACAAACTTATTATTTATTTGCTTAAAATCTTTTTAAATTCTTCGATGGATATTCGAATCGAGGATATCCTATTATCAACATTATTCCACTATTCAAGATTGTTATCTATTTTCCAAATTTTATACGGTTTTGTTACGCTGTTATGGAGTCACGTAGTAAGAAATCCTGACATCCTAAGCTGTCGCTCTGGTTGATGATGTGTCAAACATGCATACGTGGGATGACCGAGTAGTCGGCGCCCAGTTGGCCGACTACTCGTGGATAAAGATCTTCGGGAGCTACAGTTCTGGAACTGGGTCGGGACGGCGCGGGAACGGAGAAAGTGGTGGCTTTTGTTCTCGGAGGCCAAGGCCGACTTCGGATCACTGCGTCAACCTAATTAGTTAGTTATGTATTGAATCTTGTTATTTCGTTTAATCTTTACATGTATTTATAAGATATTTTAAACTTATCTTTGTATGTATTTTGAAGGTACAATTATCATGTAGCAATAACTTCAGATCGACAAGTAATCGTCATTCCGTGGCGAAATCAAATCGCAACGAATTTAACCTACAGTTTCTCGCTATTTTCTATAAGTTCGTGATGATTAAGGTTATTTTGTAGATTCACTTTAAGCACATCGAGTGGTAAACATAAAGAGACCAGTGTATAGTTAGATTCAAACTTTATGGAAGCTCGTGATTAGCTGCAGCCCATCTTCCGTAGACAAAGTCACATTCGATTCGATATCTCTAGTGGAATCATTAAAATGGGTCAGATTATATTACTAATATTATAAATGCGAATGATAAGATTCATGGATGTTTGTTTGGAGGTATCTCCGGAACGGCTCAACGGATCGTGATGAAATTTGGCACAGATGTAGAACATAGTGTGGAACACATAGGCTATATATTGTGTTTTTTTTTCTAATTCCGCGCGTACGGAGTCGCGGGCAACAGCTAGTATAACACACTAAGTATATATCCTAAAGTATAAGTATATATGATAAAGTAATTTATCATTTACCTATGCTTTTATTTTTTACTTGTCAATTTGAGCGATATCACTAACCTAAGGTTATTTTGTTTAGGTAGCACGAGAACCCACTTCAGGTGGAGAAAAGCGCTCAGGCATGTGTACTATGCCAGCGCAATCGTTGAGTAAATTGAATACGGTGAAGCCTCTCGCACAATATTCCGAGCTGCTATAAAGTTTTAATGGCATTATACCTACCCGGTTGCATACTTTGGCGTTTATCTAAATAGCTTTTTACACTGTATCAAATCATATTAAAATTAATAATCGGAATCTTTAAAACCTTTAAAATAGGCTGCAATATCTGATCTTTAAACCTGTATTAGTTGTGTTTATCTGGATTATATTTTTTTCTATTCTTTTTTCCAGATATCGTTTTCAACATTTCATTTTATTAGTTTTATTATTTTCCATCATAATTTTAATTTTTTTGTTGTTTAATTTTTATTTAAATTCGTTGTCATAAATGCTTGGTATTTCATCGAATAAAAATGTATTCAACTGGTTTAAACTATCAGAGAAATATTTAATTTTATCCTTAATAAAACACGATTTCCAAGAGTTTTTTTTTAATTCCAAACTGTTATACAACTTTTTTGATTACTCGTCTGTACTTCATAATGGATACCTAATAAAATTAACTTCATGGCGATCTTTAAGAGAGGCCTATGTCCAGCAGTGGGCGTTACATGGCTGAAAATAAGAAGAATATTAACTTACTCTATAATATAGATAGCAATGCAATTATTACAAAATGAAATCAACACATTAAGTAGTGTGATGTTAGCGATGATAAATGTACAATTAGTCACGAATATATTCAGTTCACTTGGGCCCATCGTTATTGCATATAACATATCCAATATATACATGTTAAGTACCAAAAATATACCTTATTCGTAAGCAATAAGATTTATAATTGTATACATGTTTATGATAGAATCCGCTACCAGTTTGTCAAAGGTCAAATTGTAGGCTGCCTTGAGTGCGATCTGCTTTCATTTTCATCCAATTATCTGCACATAATTATTACCTGTAACATGGTTGATGCTCCGACTCTAATGTATAGAGATGCTGGAGGCGGTATCCATGTAACTAAGTGATATTTCATCTCAATCAAATTACATAAGTTAAACCACCCACCTAAATTAATTTTAACAATGTTTCATTATAATATTAGGTCCTTACATATGAAATTGGCGTTTTTCGTACTGGCCACTTTAATCACGAATTTCTCCTCTTTGGTAAGGAATTCCAAATTCAAATTTGTACAGCTATAGACTCATGTATTTGTGGTTCGATGACCGTCATTCATTTGTTTTTTTTTTCTTCTGTTTTTTTCTGTTTGCGTCACTCATTTTACAAAATGGAAAACTTAAAATATCGCATTATTTATGTGTACGAGTTCCGCCGTGGCACTAGTGCTGCGGAAACGACTCGAAGGGTGAATGATGTGTATGGCGGTCGTGTTGCAAAAGAAAACACAGTTCGTTTTTGGTTCCAACGTTTTCGTTCTGGAAATTTCGATCTGCAGAACAAGCCCCGTGGACGGCCTGAGACTCAAGTTGATAATGAAGAGTTGAAGGCTATTGTGGAAGCGGATCCATCGCAAACCACGTCCGAGTTAGCTGCAGGCTGCGATGTTAGTGATAAAACTGTTTTAATTCACTTGAAGCAAATTGGGAAGATTAAAAAGCTTGAAAGGTGGCTACCTCACGAATTGACTGAAGCAAACCGGCAAACGCGCGTCGACTGTTGCGTTACATTACTAAACCGGCACAATAATGAAGGTATTTTAAACCGAATCATTACCTGTGATGAAAAATGGGTTCTTTACGATAATCTAAAGCGCTCAGCGCAATGGTTGGATCCTGGCCAGCCAGCCAAATCCTGCCCCAAGCGAAAATTAACCCCAAAAAAGTTACATGTAAGCGTTTGGTGGACTAGTGCCGGTATTGTTCATTACAGTTTTCTCAAATCTGGCCAGACTATTACGGCTGATGTCTATTGTCAGCAATTGCAAACCATGATGGAAAAGCTAGCGGCTAAACAACCTAGGCTGGTCAATCGCTCCACGCCACTGCTGCTTCACGACAACGCTAGACCACACACTGCGCAACAGACGGCTACTAAATTAGAAGAGCTTCGATTGGAAAGTCTAAGACATCCTCCGTACTCCCCGGACCTTACTCCAACAGATTACAATTTTTTTCGAAATTTGGATAACTTCTTGCAAGGGAAAAAATTCAACTCCGATGGGGCAGTCCAAATCGCCTTCAAAGATTTTATTGATTCCCGTCCGACTGATTTTTTTAGTAAAGGGATCAATGAACTACCTATGAGATGGCAAAAGTGCATAGAAAATAATGGTTCATACTTTGATTAATTAAATATATTATATTAAAAAATATTCGACTTTTTGTTCCTCCCATACAAAACGCCAATTTCATATGTAAGGACCTAATATTTGGATGTTGTTTAATTTACAGATAATAATAATCTTATATATAAAATTCTCGTGTCACAGTTTTCGTTCCCGTACTCCTCCGAAACGGCTTGACCGATTCTCATGAAATTTTGTGAGCATATTCAGTAGGTCTGAGAATCGGCCAACATCTATTTTTCATTTTTTTTTTAACTGCGCGCGGACGTAGTCGCGGGCGACAGCTAGTAATAATAATAATTCAGTATTACAAAACTTTTTTCAATTTTTTTTACCCATTCAATTACTTTGGGTTACCAGAAAGTTTTTCTTACATAAGATTCAAACTATGTACTAAGTCTTTAGCAGCAGTAGGTAGCTGTCGCCCTTCATCAGCGCAGAATAAAAAAGTATTGTATGACTGCGTGTATCTGCTACCTTCATGTGAAAGTCCCGTCAAAATCGATCCAACTGTATCAGAGAGTACCCAGAACACACGCAGCCTTGCAGACAGACATTCAGAAAGACAGACAAAAATGGAAAAAAATAGATGAACCGATTAAATCAATGTCTTTTTGCTATTAAGAAAATGTTGTAGGTATCAGAATTACTGGTATCCGCAGGGTGTAAGAATACAGTGAGTGATGCAATACTTTTTAAACCAAATTCCCATCACATCTTCAAACATCAGAGCTGTCAATTTTATTTACATTCTTTAGCTTTAATGAACTGATGACAGATATATATTTAACTATAGGTCAAGATGACTTATGTTTAGGTCAGATCGTAGGCGGTCACTGCGGCGCATTGTAGCAATCTAATGGCGTTGGTGAAGAAAAATATAATCCAACAAATTTAACTGGCCCGGTAGGAACCGCTCTTAGCTCGATTAGTTCTACTAGGATATTTAACATTATTGAGGCTTAAAAAAGTCACGACAAAGCTATAGTGCGATAACTTGTGCCAATTTTTGACATGGAAAGGCTAATGACCAATTTTATTTTAGTATTACTAATGCAGAACGGGTCAGATTAGTTTGTCTGATTATACAAAGCTTTCTTTGTATACTTACCGCTTCGTCATGGAAACTGAATAAGGAAAGGTTTTAGTTTTGGCATTTAGGTTTGACGTGCCCGCATGATCGCATCGTGGCAAAACAATCGACGTTGTTGATTTTAGATTGAGAAACACGAGCAGGGTTGTAGCGGATTTAATTTAAACTTTTAGTTTAATTATCAAATATTCACTTAATATAATTAATATAGAAGATAGTCTAAAAATAATAATAACTAAAAGAACGCAATGAAAACTTAGCGAGATAATAAATTATAGATTTTTTTTTAATATTATTATTAAATATAAAGCCTTACTATCCTCATACCCAGAGCTGGGCATTAACTCGTTAATCCGTTAATCGTTAATTAACGAAGTTAACATTTTGCTTAACGGATTAACTTTTAAGTTAACTTCAAAAAGTGTTAACGTTTTTGTTAACTTCCGTTAAACTCAACTTCCGTTAATAAAAGTCCGTTAATCGTTAAATTAGAAACTTGGAGACGTGCTGTCATTTTGTTTAAATTACGCGCCACGCCACGCTCGTAAGTTCAGCTATGTTGGGCGACTGTCGGCGACTCGAATGGTGAACGTATGAGTTGATAATTGATATATGTGAAGTTCGCGTGCAAGTGTGATGCATCAGAGCGTCCGGGAAAGACGTGACCAACAAGACAAAATCAAAAGAAGGTTCGAAATAGTATATTTTACTACGAGTATATAAAAGCACGAGTATGTAATAGCCTACATTCCGAACGCTCTTCGTCCCTGCAATACGCTAGTTTTTAAGCAACTGTATTAAAAAACTTTTTTACTCGTGCTTTTTCTTAAGCTTTTCCAAACTCGTGCGTTCTCTTTCCCAACTGTCAAAATAATGTCTGTTAAAAAGAAGTTGAAGAAGTTTTTACAAAAAAAATCATTGAAGTTTTTATGATTCATGCAAATATTTCTAAAAAGAAGCTGCTAATTTGTTACAATATCAAATTTAATGATTTGATTCAATGAATTAGGTTAGGTTTCATTTTACTTCATCTCATTAAATTTAATTTTCATTTCATATCGATAAAAATAATCTACTGAAGACATGGCTGTTTTGACATAGTTCCCTTTGCCTACCCAGAATGGGTGAAGAATACAAAAAAATCTCTGTTTGTATTCTTTTACGGTTGGCGCCATTTTCCAAACATGTAGTCAGTTGAGTTTATTGTGTTTTTATTATTCTATTAAATTTCTTCATTTTTCGCAACTGTATCAAAAAATAGTTGTTTAGTACACGTGCGAAACTGTCATTACAACTTGTTCCAACTGTCAACTTGTAGACGTTTATCAGAACTCTGCAATGACATGACAGGCTTTCCGCACTCGTAATGAAATATACTATAATGCATTATAACTCGTAATGAATATACTTGTCTCTAATACTAATGTGTTATAGAATGTATAGTCAAATTACTATTTTAAACAAGTGTCGCCACATAAGTGTAAAATTAGTATGTAAAATTTTGGTATGGTTAACTGTTAACGATTAACTTTAACTTGCGTTAAAATTTCGAGAATTTAACGCTTTAACGATTAACGAAGTTAATTTTTTAATTAACGAATTAACGATTAACGAAGTTAACTTTTCGATTAACTGTGCCCACCTGTGCTCATACCAATATTAATACCTATTTATTATAATGGGGAGAAAAAGTAAAAGTTCTGGGTAGGTTCCGCCAGCGTCAATATTCCGCTGTGATATGTCAAAGCTTTTCTGCCTCATTTCCGGTGATTTTTTAATAAAAATTAAAAATTGTATTCCTTTTCAACTTGCACCTGAAGTAAAAAAAAAAACTCCAAAACCGGAATTCATCCACATCTGGAAAAATAATATGTTTTGTTTTAAATAATTTCTTTAACTAATGTATTTTGTACATTATATTTAAATTAAAGTATTTTTTGTATATCTGTGGCACTTTTTCTCTCCATTGATTCTATATTATTATAATAAAAAGAAAGAAAATAAAAAAAAACATTCAAATTAATGTAACAAGGGACATTCCTTCGTAATGTACCAGGATCTCAAAACAAATAGAGGCCTCGTAAAATGTATAAAAAATATATGATCTCATCAGTGAATACCGCATTGAGAATCATGCGGACCTTGCTCTTATTAAGTCTTTGATAATAACAAATTTTATGCATTACTAAAGGTTCTAGGACACAGTTTGTTAATGCTATTTCGTAACTTTTTACAAGATCCTTTAATTCTAATGTTAAACAAAGAATTTTTTTTTTATTTACATTATTACATATTAATAGCTATGCCGGTGACTTCGTCCGTGTGGAATAGTATTTTTGGGTAGCATTTTCTAATGACTCCGTAAGTTTTATATCAGAATAGCTCTAATATTACGTCTCTTTTCGCAAACTTACAAAATATTCACATACAAACTTTAGACCCTCCTCCCCTTTTAACCCCTTACAATCCTTTACAATCCTTTTATGCTTTTAAAAGTAACCCATGTCCTTTCTCAAGCTCTAAACTATCTGTGTACCAAATTTCATTTTTGTTTAGTACTCGTAGTTTTGACGTGAAAGCGAAACAAATAGAGTTACTTTCGCAATTATAATATTAAGTAAGTAAGTAAGGATTAGTATGGATTACGTAATATGTAATGGCGTTTATTTACTTCCGCTGATAAAAGTTCTGTGTATGTAATATTGTTATTAGAATTTAAATTAAAAAAATAACTATGTTATTTGATTCAGACAGATATTTGAGCCTTTGTATGTTATTATTTATAAAATTTAATCTTAAATGTCGACAACTAATGTTAGTTGATGTAATTATTCAAAAAAAAAAAAATCTTAGCCAAGGCAAGTAATACAAAAATAAATCACAGTAAATACACTTTTTGCGGTCATTTTGAATGGAATTGCAGGTTTATTTGAACGAATATAATGTTGTATGATGGACTATCTGAGAACTCCCTATTATTCACGTAATATTAAAGTATGTATCTTAAATCTCGTTTTTGCTTAGTTTTACGTGATGAGCTTTGTTCATTTATAAGTTTATATTAGTTTTTATCATCTCCGAATATTAAACATATTATTAAATATACATTGTATTTTTCTGTTGAAAAATATATTTCCTTACCAATAGGGAGAAGCACTGAAAGTTCTAAGTAGGTGGCGCCAGCGCCAAGAGTCAGACAAATACGTCATTCTAGCGGTTAAAAAATATATATTCCTTATTGACTGTGCCGGAATTAGAAAAGAGCTTCGAATCAGGAATGCATACAAAGCTGAAAGCCATTTTTGGTTATAATTATTTCACGTCTTTAAAAAAAATGAAGTTTTTGAATTTAATTTAATTTTTATTAATACAGTGCAATTTGTATTTTATATTAAAAATAAAGTATTTATTCTATACGAGTACTAGCTGTCGCCCGTGACTCCGTCCGCTGGGAATTAAAACATCCAGGCCGGACGGTATGAGTTTGATTCCATGGAAGATGGGTCGGGTGCTGGTATGGGATGCTACCTGTTCAGACACGCTGGCCCCATCCCATCTTCATGGAACCAACAACAGAGCTGGTGCGGCTTGTGAAGCGGCTGAAAAGGCTAAAGCTAACAAATACAGGGGTCTCGGCTCCAAATATGAATTTGTCCCATTCGGTGTCGAGACCCTTGGTCCGTGGGGTCCTAGCGCTAGAAGGCTTTTTAAAGAAACAGCAAAAAGGTTAGTCGACATCACAGGAGACCGAAGAGCTGGCAGCTACCTCGGACAAAGAATTAGTCTAGCCATTCAAAGGGGGAACGCTGCCAGTATCTTCGGAACCTTGCCTAAAGGGACACCTTTTAATGACATATTTTAGTTTTTATGTATTATATGTAATAAGCTTATGTGTTCTTCCAGACTATGTTCGAAATTTGTACCATTTTTCATCAAGATATCAAGTATTTATAATATTAGTATAATCTGTGAGGTGTGACACAGTTAGTGTTTCTGTCACTCTTGATCATGCTGACATCTATAGTCAGCAAAAGGCAATTTTTCCGTCCCATTTGAGCATGTTATTGGCCAACTGGATTTAAATTGGCAAAATTATAAAAGTACAACTAAGTTTCTTTTTTATCATTGAACGTTGATCTACCTTCATACCACGATCAGAATTAAATATCTCATCATATTTCTAAGTCACGAAAAAACCATTCGAAATAACCTCAAAGTAAATCTATCACCGACATAAATTTACAATACTAACGTTTAGGAATGATTCAGACACTGGTAATTACTCAGACTTGCGTTCCAACCACGATATAACCTTTGCCTAGTAGAATGAGAGCGAAAGGAACTGCAACACATCAAATAGCAGACGTATATAGGCGTCGAACAGCAATTAAGGTAAATCATCTCATTGTGCCGCATCTGTTCCAACATTTGATGACTTTAGTGATGTGCACCTCACCTTCTAATCGAAGACAATGAAAATAAAACATACAATGATAGACGAAACGAGTCAACACCAATAAAAGGAAATCCCATTTGTCTATTACTTTATTTTCATATCTGATTAAATAGCAACTTTAAAATATCCATCCTCTCTTTTTTTTGGAGGAATTCTAACTTTGGACTTTTGGTAACTTTTGTACAAAACATAAATTATCACCAGCCTTTTACGCCTATCTACAGTCTTGGTATTTCACCGTTGTAGTCAACCTATTTTATTAGAATATCAGTATACACTTTACTAACATTATTAACCTACTCGGTTTTGTCTAATAAAATAGTAGGTTGTTGTCGAATGTACTACAATTTATGAATTTCAATTAATAAATTTCTAGCTTGTTTCTAATTTTTTGTTTCTATATCTTAAGGTTATCATCGACATAATTATTAAATATAGGAACATCACTATTGTATGAGTGTAAGCGAGGATGCTTCATTTGTATGTAACTCGACACAAGGTCCGAAATGTAGAGTCGATCTGATTCTTTTGAGGTCGGCTATCTTCGATTAATGAAGTTGATTATTAATAGTCTTCATAAACCAAAAATAGTCACGTTTAAAATGTACACAATTGTACATAATTTACGAAAGTAAATAACGCAATAAATATATGACCTTTTATCACATAACATGAATGTTCAGTTAATTGTTTTTACAAATTAATACACTTCTTATCATCTATTTGTGTTTTAAGTTTCTTAAATATTTTTTTTATTACAAAATAGCTAATTGACTTCCTGAAACATTTGGTTAAGAATTTTCAGTACGCAATTAATTGTGAAAAACATTCCACTACGAATATAAAAAAGATTTTGCTAAAGAAAAAAAAACACTATAATATATTATTAATATTACTAATATTATTAATTTGACATAGATGTAGTCTGGAAGAACACATAGACTACGAATATAGTTTTTTTTTATTCGCGCGGACGGAGTCAAGGGCCAGAGCTAGTGTTACATAATGATTTTCTACTTATGTTACAAAAATAGTGTTTGAAATGAAACTTAGTGTACTTAAGCATAAAGTCCCAATCATTCTTTTTTTAGGTAGAGTGTTTCTTTATTCTTGGACAACATACAAAATAGAGACGTGTATAAATTAATAATTTATAATGTGCAACAGTTAATACAACATTTTATGCGCTAACTTAAAGCTTAAAATAGAGTGCTAAGAATAAGGATTGTATTTCTATTTTATCCATTTTTCATTATTAAAAATAGTAACAAAATTATATTAGGTCCTTACATATGAAATTGGCGTTTTTCGTACTGGCCACTTTAATCACGAATTTCTCCTCTTTGGTAAGGAATTCGAAATTCAAATTTGTACAGCTATAGACTCATGTATTTGTGGTTCGATGACCGTCATTCATTTGTTTTTTTTCTTCTGTTTTTTTCTGTTTGCGTCACTCATTTTACAAAATGGAAAACTTAAAATATCGCATTATTTACGAGTACGAGTTCCGCCGTGGCACTAGTGCTGCGGAAACGACTCGAAGGGTGAATGATGTGTATGGCGGTCGTGTTGCAAAAGAAAACACAGTTCGTTTTTGGTTCCAACGTTTTCGTTCTGGAAATTTCGATCTGCAGAACAAGCCCCGTGGACGGCCTGAGACTCAAGTTGATAATGAAGAGTTGAAGGCTATTGTGGAAGCGGATCCATCGCAAACCACGTCCGAGTTAGCTGCAGGCTGCGATGTTAGTGATAAAACTGTTTTAATTCACTTGAAGCAAATTGGGAAGATTAAAAAGCTTGAAAGGTGGGTACCTCACGAATTGACTGAAGCAAACTGGCAAACGCGCGTCGACTGTTGCGTTACATTACTAAACCGGCACAATAATGAAGGTATTTTAAACCGAATCATTACCTGTGATGAAAAATGGGTTCTTTACGATAATCGGAAGCGCTCAGCGCAATGGTTGGATCCTGGCCAGCCAGCCAAATCCTGCCCCGAGCAAAAATTAACCCCAAAAAAGTTACTTGTAAGCGTTTGGTGGACTAGTGCCGGTATTGTTCATTACAGTTTTCTCAAATCTGGCCAGACTATTACGGCTGATGTCTATTGTCAGCAATTGCAAACCATGATGGAAAAGCTAGCGGCTAAACAACCTAGGCTGGTCAATCGCTCGACGCCACTGCTGCTTCACGACAACGCTAGACCACACACTGCGCAACAGACGGCTACTAAATTAGAAGAGCTTCAATTGGAAAGTCTAAGACATCCTCCGTACTCCCCGGACCTTGCTCCAACAGATTACCATTTTTTTCGAAATTTGGATAACTTCTTGCAAGGGAAAAAATTCAACTCCGATGGGGCAGTCCAAATCGCCTTCAAAGATTTTATTGATTCCCGTCCGACTGTTTTTTTTAGTAAAGGGATCAATGAACTACCTATGAGATGGCAAAAGTGCATAGAAAATAATGGTTCATACTTTGATTAATTAAATATATTATATTAAAAAATATTCGACTTTTTGTTCCTCCCATACAAAACGCCAATTTCATATGTAAGGACCTAATATTTCAAATGATTAATTGCAGATTCTAATTATAGGAACCAATTAATGTAATGTCGATTAAAAAAATATTTTCGACCAATCGAATGATGTTCAAATGGAAACGCCGCGGAATCTTGAATCGTGTTTTAAATTGAAATGAATTTTGGTAATTCAAAATTTTTGCATTAACTTTTATATTTTCTATATAAAAAATAAAAATCTTGTTTAAAAATGTATATGTGATTATTTAATGTAACTTAATATATACAGAAGAATTCAACTTTTATGTTTCAATGTCTAAATTCAGAAAAAGAAGGAGGCCCCATTTTACCGAAAGATGACTAGGTCGAAGTCAACCACGCTTGCCTAGTGTGTGTGTAGCTTGTTCAAAGATATGTGTGGTTTACTTTTCACATATCTTTGAATTTCTTCTCAGATTATTTGCAGATTGCTACACGATGTTTTTCTTCATCTTAAAAACTTCGGATAAATGTAAATATGAAATTCGAAAATCAAGAAACATATTGGTATACCAAGCACAGTGACAGGGTTCGAACCTGGACTTGTAGATTTCGGTCCGGTCCAGTGTTTATCAATTGCTCTACCGATGCTCTAATTACTAACTATACGTATTGGCAATTTTATTGAAGTACTTTATAAAGGTTGAATATATCTCACATAGTAATTTGACATCATTCGTATGCTAAACATAGGACATAAACTATTCCAAATTATAAAGTTAAGAGCGTCTCAATAATTATTGAAGACGAAATCGGTAACAACTCGCCAACGTTCAAATGTCAAAGTGTGTAACAACCTTAATTTTAAGACCTTCGGCGCTCCTTTCTATGTGGATATCCTTAAGCAAGTATTGGAATTATTTGTTAATAAGTGTGATTGTAAATGATCGTTACACATTAGTTAATTGGCAACTTTAATTAGTATAAATTGAGGAACATTGCGCCCGCGCATCCTTGAACGTTCCCTTCTTTAGATTTAAGGTTTGGTACACACTGTATGCGTAACAAATCAAACTTGTTAAGTTAATTATGAATACTGTAATTTGAAGCTCATAGAAAATATTTAAAGGTTCGAAAAAAGATAATTAAGTCATTTCAACCTGGCGGAGGCACGCCACGTCCCATTATTTCTTAATAAGGTTAGGCACAAAGAAGTAAATCTTTTTCTTTTTTAAATTATTTCATCAATTTATTTTTATCGAGAGAAAAAGAGAAACTAAAACGAAGTAGTGTCTAGTAAAAATCTACAGCATCTAAGCTGGTTCTAAGCAACATTAGCTTCATATTAACTTTAAGCTAGTTTGTTCGCAGCTTTACGTAATTGTGATGATCCAAATAACGCCGAGCGAGATGTGAGCTCGTCTCAGCTCGTGTGCGTGACGCCGCAAGGAATGCCAATATTTCATTAGTATGTCTGCAATATTTCTTTGTGTGCAATGCTCCTTGTAATTTGTCCATATTTGTATTGTGTAAAGACGGTATGAATAGGGACTCGTATTGTGTAAACTTAGTTATAATGATAACTGCTATAAACTGTAGCACTTTTTATAACTGTGATGCGTTTAATTGCTCTTACACGCTAGATATTAACTAGTATTAACTTTCTATTTTTATTCTGCTTGTTTACTTATTCTTTAGTTCACTTAAATATCATTATAGATATTAGGTGGATAATATACATCATCAACTATACTGAGAGGCTCGGAGCCTACCCCAATTTACGGGTGACTAGGCCATAGTCAACTACGCTGGCCAAATGCGGGTTGGTTGACGTCGCACATATCATTGAATTTCTTCCCAGATATGTGTAGGTTGCATCATGATGTTCTTCTTCACTGTAAGAACGTCTGATACATGTACACATGTAAATCGAAAAACTCATTGGTACATGTGTACGGATAATTCCTTTTTTTACAAAAAACCTGTGGTCATAGTCGCAGGAGTTGTACAACATAAGTTTTTACTGTACATTAACTGACCATACGGAATGTACGTAAAGTATTAAAAACTAAAAATTGTACAGTTGAATTCCACATTACAATTTTGCATACACACGTAAATTCGGCTACACATCTTTAGGCTTAACTGACAGTTCGACTGTTCAGTTCATTTAACGCTGTCCAGTTAAAACTGAATACAGTCAAAATCTGTTATAACGACATCGAAGGGACTACTCATATTGAGTCGTAAAAACCGATAGTTGTAACAACCGGTGACAGGTATTAATAGGAAAGATATGTATGTAACATTCAGCCAGGACCTTTGATTTTGGTCAATTTAACCGGTCTGTTGTTCTAAACGATGTCGCCATAAACGGTTTTGACTGTATTTGTAGCTAGCTTAAAAGTTCCGGGTTCAGTTCTTAGACGACTATAACATTCGTAGAACAAGTTCTAATGCTATATAAATATATTAGGATTTAAATGTCATTTGTGGTATTTTATGAAGCAACCATGTGTTACTAATATGGTTCGTACTGAAGTAGTTTGAATTCAAAATTATTTTATTTGTTTACCTTATTAACTTATCTTATTTACGGAAGTAAATTACTTAAATACGTAGGAACATTTATTATGTCTTTATAACTTAAGGGGGATGTTTTGTTTGCTTCTTATTAAAATTTGATGATTCGATTTGTATAAGAGTACATCATCAAAATTTTAACATGAAATATTTTTGGTGATGAAACTAGTTTTAGTTTAGGGATTTTTTATAACGAAAAAAAAAGTAGAACTAAAAATGTATTAAGTATCAAATTGTAACTTAAAACAAATCCACGGTTAATCTATTAAGTTATTTTGCCGTCAAGACTTCATCGAAACTAAAATCTATTCGAATATTCAGACCTCATAAATTGGGCTGTCAGTTTGACGCTACTCATATTGACCGAGTTGGGTAAACCGAGCTAGTGCTTAGGTCTTGATATAATTTGATAAATGAGGCGTCCATCACAACCCATCACGACCCATCGCAGTCTATCACAGTGTATCACAATCTATCACACGCATGCCGGACGCCAAAGCGGCTGAGATTAATGAAGCTAGATAATTAGATGGTTAGTTTAGCTCACAATCTGTGTCAAGTTTTAGAATTCAATTAGTAACGAACACTTTTCATTTTTAGCTATTTCACCGAAGATTTTTTATAAATTATTTTAAGTTTTAAAACATATCACGTTATTTTTTTTTTCATTTAAAAACTATTACTATTGTTTTTTTTTTATTTTACACAGATTATATAGTACGTGATTTTTTATTTCTGCTGATTTATATGCGTATGAATAATAACTTCATTGTTAATTTCTGTTAGCTTTTCCCTAGTAAAAACTCAAGGTTAGTCACTGATAAGTGTAAAATAAATGTGAGAATTAAACTGATATCGAATAAGGGTTTATCAGTAAAAGGTAAGAGATTAAATTACCATCTTTCTTGGTACGTGTGAATTTTAGATTACAAATTGTAGTAAGAACATTAGACGTCTTCCCACGGATGCGAAACAAGATGTAGGTCCCACATTTTAACTACGTTACGAGAAAATATCAGACTATCTGTGTTATAACTGAAATGATAATAGCCTCTGGCTAACTTTATGATGTCACCTGACATTTTCAAGTCCTTAGTATGTGTACACAAGTCACAATTAGCGAACTTCATATTTACTGTTAAATTCATTTTGTAGGTTTAAATTTAGAAGGCGAGGAGTCCTGCTACTTTGATGATAGTTGTGTATTTAGCTCGTACGTGTTCGCAACGAGGGGTTTAAGCCAAATTACTAAAACTAAATTAGTGGTTAATAGGTCTTAGCTAACCACGTTATCTTATCGGATTACTATTGAAGTTGGATTGAAATTAATTACTTGACTATACAATCTAAGTAAATGTCTTGTAGAGTTTTAGTTTTAGCAACTCTTAATCTATTTATTTAGTTTTATAAACTAATATCTTTTTTTAAAACTTTAGTCTTGTTCAATATGTATATCGTAATCTTATCTTCTTTTAAAGCTACCTAATATTATTGTTGGATATTAAAAAAACTGCCCAAGTTCAACATTTAAAAATGTTTTAAAACTTATTCATGACATGATGCGAAGTTTGATTTTACGTTTTATTTTATTATGGACTGTGGCAACATCGATCTTTATAGTGTTGCAAGCCGGTAATGTCCGTGTTAATACCGCATGGCTGGAGGCTACAAATGAATGGCCAGGGCAGTACGTACCTTAGTGCTGAGATGTGTTGACACTTATAGCGGAAAACTGCTGCCGACATTATTGATATAACGCTTTTTACATTCTTTCACGACGCCAAACGGACAAGCAGTTCATGCTGCATTCGCATATGTGACCACTATATACATCTATATATATAAAAGAAAGTTGTGTTAGTTACACCATTTATAACTCAAGAACGGCTGAATCGATTTGACTGAAAATTGGTGGGCAGGTAGCTTAGAACCAGGAAAAGGACATAGGATAAGTTTTACCCCGTTTTCTATTTTTTTTTTATTCCGCGCGGACGGAGTCGCGGGTAAAAGCTAGTTATACATAAATATCTTGAATAATGTAATGTATTGCAAAAATATTGTTTACCTTTAGTAGACAGAGGAGAAGACAAACTGAAAAAGTATATCTGCGTTTCCTTTTTGTCTTCTCCCAAGTTGATCCCCCCTACTATCCTAATAGATATGTAAGGGTTAGAAAGAAAATGTAGAAGTAGCTTTTGGCTCCACCCTCAAGAAACTAATCATGAAAATGGCGCTGTAAAGAGAAGAGGGGAAGTAGAAATTACGTGAAATATGTTTCACATCGATCTT
Organism: Papilio machaon; assembly: GCF_912999745.1. NCBI lineage: Eukaryota > Metazoa > Arthropoda > Insecta > Lepidoptera > Papilionidae > Papilio > Papilio machaon. Next base: position 7,040,718 of record NC_060001.1, on the reverse strand, counting down.
AGTCAATTCTTTCATTAGAAAAGGTTAATGTAGATAACCTGCTTCTTCTTGAAGTCTTAAAAATACAATGAAATGTGTAGTTTCGACGGCATACTCCAAACAGGGTTTTGTATTGTATCACAATTTTATCAGGATAACGTTGAACCTTTAATAAAATTATCTTAAGTATTTACCCGCTTATATTGGAGACTTACAATTTAAAAATCTATCATCTGCAAGCGCTCGCTATAAATTAAATACCGAAGTGATCATTCGTAAATGACCCGCAATGAACTGAGTGTACTAAAATGTGAAATATGAAGCATTACGGCCCACGTGATTGTGCTGAAGATTTGCATAGATTGGTTTCTGCGATGCATTTAATTTAGGTGTAGCTTAAGTAAATATTGTTGATGTGAGATGTTTATAGACGATAGTGGTATGATTGATCGATTCCTTCCTTCGTATACAAGGCAACGTGAATCTTTGTATCCTGGCGATTTTAGTAGCTGGGATACAAAGATTTACGTAGTTAGTAGCAGTGAGTTTTGCAAACGATGGGATAATAATAAGCAATTAGCAGTATACAACAGACCGATTTTAATTCGGACAGACACATTTAAAAGCTTCACCTATAGGTTATTTGTTCCGCGTCGTCGACTCAATTAGTACAAAAAGTTCAAACAACTGTAGACTGTAGACAGACGTGAAGTGGAAGTAATTCCGCGTTTCGTCTGATGAGTGTGGTGCCGGAGGCCTTATTTAAGTCCTCTTTCCCTTCCCACCCTTTTCTTATAATGAAAGGATGCGGAGGGGAAGTGGATTAGATTTAGGAGAAGATGCATAGGAAGATTAAATATTCTCTTTTTGTGGGTCTTCTCCTTCGTATATAGAGATATCTGCAATTGCGATGTCTATGAGCAGCGGTCGCTTCGCCATATCGGCGAATTCATGTGGCCGCTTGCTAGTTTTCCACCTTGTAATATAAAAAAAATCTTTTAAAGTGGAACACCGCTAGATTCCCCGATTGTACATTCGATCACACCACTATTGTCGTGAACCACATCCTACCACAAGAGCTCTGTGGTAATGGTTAAAAGAAATTTTATTAAATTTCAAATAATTTATTAACATTATTTTTTTCGAAAAAAAAATATTTATAATTTTAAATGCATGCTGAGTGTCAAATTACATTTCACCGGAATGGGTAGTAAATAAACGTCCTTGACTGTATACGGAGAGAATATTTCATGGATATATTTGTATAGTCCTTTCAGTAGCCATTCAATTTGCTCAGGTATACCGCAAAGCGAGTATTGTTAGAATTTACTTTGGAAACAGCTTGTATTATTTTCTGTGGTTACTCTTCAATCATTCTGTTATTTTAACTACAAAACTGATGTTGTATGCATTTTTCAGAGAAATTTACATAAAATCTATAAAATATAGGTTTTTTGTACATTGTTTGTAAAACTTTAGGTTATTTTTGTTATCACTATCCAATGTAATTTGTATTTTTAACGTAGTTAGTCAAAAACATAAAAAATATATAAAAAGGGTCTTGACAGACAGACGGACAACAAAATGATCCCGTAAGGGTTCCTTTTTTTCTTTCGAGGTACGGTACCCTAAAAAATTTTTTGTCGTCAGTTCATAAATGTGTAACGAAGGGCTCAGAGCTTACCCAAGTTAGGACCGGCCATAGTTTCCTCGCCTCGCTGGACCAATATGGCTTAATTTACTTCACACATATCTATGATATATTCCTTGACCGTAAGAATATCGTATGTTACTAAGATGTAACTAAATTCGAAAATCTAATAATACATTGGTACATGGCGGAGATAGAACCTGGATGCTTGATTGGACCGGATCGAAATAAACTGCGCCACTGACGCTGACGAATGTAAAAAAACAAGTGTCTAAAATTTTATATGAGCGTAGTATTAAACTACAGATTATTTAGCTGTTTTATTACGCTTATTATTGCATTCTAACATATAACCACCATCGCTCATTAGCGGCTCAAATTACCGTGCAATTGCTCACTTAACTTGGTAAAAAACATTTCTAATAAAAATTTTTAATAATGTTATAAAACTAAATCTAATCATCGCGATGACTTCGTCTAACTTGATGACGTCATGTAAGTTAAAGTCACGCATAACTTAGTCATCTAGGATGTAATTACTTTAGCAGGATGTCCTGCGATTTTATTGAAAGATCTTGTTGCTAAGACTTCTAACCTATAACTAAAAATCCAAGATTTTTTATATATAAAAAATCAAGTTTTTTCTTTTTTACCGTGGGCTTTCATTGTTGTAACATCTTTTTATAATTAGGAGTTACCCCATACCATCCTTTCCTTAACAGAAAGGGGAAAGAAAATTTGAACTTCACCATACTCATCAGACGGAACGCGGAATGACTTCCACTGGACGTCTATCTTCTGTGTGGTTGTGGTATTGTACTGGGCGGGCCTACCTATTCGTGTAACAGATGCGCTGACTTCTAAGACTTTGAAACCTTACAAATATATATTGTTATATCAGTCTTTTACGAGTGAAAGAAAGAAGTGCAGAGAGTTTCACAGTTTTTTACAGCAGTGAACATTTAAAAATAAAAGGGAAAAATAATTCGCTTCTTACACTTGGATTGGAGTTAATTCCATTTACTCTTTAAATGCAACGGTCGTGGGACTTTATTGTTTATTGAATTTTACTTTTATAACTCAAAAATATATTGTAATACAATTTTAACTATACAATGATAATGACACTTCATAATCTACTTTGCGGATGCACAGAAAATGTTTCAAAACGATAAATTTCATTCTCACGTTAGTCTCAATAACATACGAACCGAAATAACGTCGAGCAAGTTCGAACATTATTGACGTTTGGTTTTCGAAATCCCACCAATAGTCTAAGAAATTCAGTTAGTATAAACCGACAAGGATACCTGACTATGGACTCGTAAGTCAAAATAAATTATGCTATACAGCTCACTGGCGCCCCTCTGTCAATCTATATATATAAAAGAAAGTCGTGTTAGTTACACTATTTATAACTCAAGAACGGCTGAATCGATTTGACTGAAAATTGGTGGGCAGGTAGCTTAGAACCAGGAAAAGGACATAGGATAATTTTTACCCCGTTTTCTATTTTTTATTCCGCGCGGACGGAGTCGCGGGTAAAAGCTAGTTTAAAATAAGAATCACAAAATTTTTCTTGTACTGTAGCTGTTTTTAATGTTTTTTAACATGCCATTTTCAATGCCCATGTAGGTGTACCTCCATGTATTATCGCCTCTCTTACCACCTCAGATACCTTTGTTTGACTATAAGTTCCTCTACTACCCCCACAGCTACCCCCCTCCCCTCCTAGCTAATTGAAAAGTGTTAAAAAGATATGAAAGCTACTTTTAATAAGACCATATTAATGACACCTGAACTCCCCCTTGATCTAGCCTAGATCATCGACTGGCAATGCCTAGCTACCTTAATAAAATCAAATCTTTATCTGAGATCATCTCCGTAAGAATAATTTTGTTTATTTTTTGCTTGACAAACTTTTCGTCCGTATGTCTGATAAAAGATATTCACCGTAATTATTGTCCTCGCGATAATAATATAATAGATAAAGTGGATTCGCATCTCCGTGGTGTTGCAACGTGCTGTACCGGACGCCTGAGAATCTGTTACATATTGTGCATTTCGTCTTACAAAATGCTTTTAACGCCATCTTTTAATCTTTCATCAAACTTATATTTATTTCTATAGATTTATTCTTGGCTTGTTGTAATAAAAAGGACATCTAGTACGTCTGTGTCAAGGCTTAATAGGATTTAACTCATCAGCTGATTAATGTAGTAATTATAAAATGATTTAAAACTGTATAATAACTTAATAAATATGAATGTATGGACATCATGCCAGTCATGTAGATTATTAACTGTTCTTTATAAATAATAATAGAACTATAAAGCGTTTATTAATAAGTCGCTTTTATACATTGAATTTAGACTTCAATAAAACAAATATGGCTGTTGGCAAATGTCGCAATTTTTTTTTAATTTTTTTTAGTATTTAAATAGGGTATAGATCAGAGAAAGAGCACTCAAAGTACTGAAATTAGATTAATAAATATTAATTTTCAGCATAAACCAAAACTGATATGAAAATCTCTTTCGGCATATAACTGTGACTTCCCTCTATTTAAATTATGTATTTATATGTCGTCTTCTTTTTTTCTAAGAGAACTAAAAGGGATGACATATATTTTTGTTGTTAGTTAGTAGAAACACATGTACAGAGGGATACTTCTGTATTCTAACGCTTAATAAAATGTTATTATGCAAATGCCTACGCGTATTCAATAACATATTAATTTGATACGTTAATATTTTCACATATAACATTACAGTCACTTATATATGTAATTGATACAAACAAGTTATTTAGAGATTGTTTTAACCGGATTGTAATGTTCTATAATTTTTTTATAGAATAATGGGGCAAACGATCAGCGGGAACACTGAGGTTGTTTATCGACTTATAAGGTGGACATGTGGATGCGTTGCCGGCCTTTGAGAAATAATTTTAAGTAATAAAATAACAACATAATCAAGCTCGTAATCCAGAGGGATAGGCAGAGTTTACAGATTTCTACGGATATATCGTTAAATGATCACTGAGACAAACCTTTTTTTAAAGAATTACAACAAGAAATTCGCCTATACTAAGGAGCTGTTGCAACAATTAAGAGACTATGAGTATGGCAATTAGTGTAGTTAGGATATTGCAGAAGGTTGGAGTCAATATTCCTTTAATGTATAAAAATAATTGATTTACTATTCATTATATTTCTGAAGAACTGTTTCAAAACTACGAAGCCAGTAAAGCTAATGTCCTGATGAGCACGTATTCGTGGTCGATCCAGATGTTACGCCATCTTGCGGTCGTTAGCAGAAACTGCACAAATATATTATGTCGGAGTAAGGGTTTGCGAAAACAGAAAGACACTCACTTGTCCTTGATTTTATTACGCTTGTCTATGGTACAATTATTTATTATAACAATATCATATACTTAGTAATTGAATATATAAAACATTACAGAAAAGAACCTTCGATCTCATAGTAACCCACGTAATCCGGTAGTGAAGTAATTTTTTTTACACTGTTTTTTTTATAAAGTATACCGGAATTTAATAGTTTAAATTATTGAAAAATTTAAATGTAATTAAAAATATAATAAAATAACCATTAATACTATTAAAAAATTCAACATGCACCAAAATTATTTTATTTTTTATTTTTTTAAATATTCTTTAAACGTTTAATTACTAATAACCTGTTAAGTGAACAAACGCATCTTTGAGACAAGCCCAGCGATTCCGGTGATACACTGTATTGCAATTTAACGGCCGTGATGCCTTTTTCAGTGGCGTTCTAAGGCAAGATGCGAGGTATATAACCACCAGGTCTTCTTGCAGATACCACAGTCAGCCGCGAGCAGTCAAGCCGCAGTACAACAATTACTTTTATACAATAATATTTAAAATGAAGCTGGTAAGTCACTGCTGGCTGGATTTAAATAATTATTTTTTAATATTTTGAATTGTAAAATTAAGTTGAGATTTTTTTATAAATATTTTTTTTAGAGATTTCTAAGATATTAATATTTTAAAAATAATATGTCAAATTTAATTTCCATAAATATTATGAATTATAAAAAAATCCTTATGATCTCTTAAATATTGATTTAACAAAAATATTAAATTTAATAACGTATTTTTTTGATAAATAATTTTGCTATATTCAAGTATCGGTCTGATATATTTAACAATACTCCAAATGGAAGGGTCAAATGATTCACTTTCGTAACTAAAGGTCAATTTGGAGCACGCCATTTAAAGCAGGATTAGTGTTTACTTTGTTTAAAGAGTATTCATATCAATAGATATTATAAATTGTTTTGTATTTTTATTCTTTTATTGTATTTAAACACATAGTTTGACAATATCTTCCACAATATTTTCTATTTCACTAGTATTATAATTACTTTAAAATTGTAGAAAATACTAATTACAAATGAATTTTTGAATCTTACTAATTCTTTCTAGATACTAGCAACCAAAATAAAAAGTGCGCATCGCTTTTTCTGACTTGTTGTGGATAAAATTTTGTGATTTCCTTATTCAGTTCGTGGTAGCCGCCGTGCTGGGAGTGTGCTCTGCCGCTCGCCTAGACAACACCTACCTCCCTCCCAGAGGAGGCGCAGGCTCAGGATTCGGAGGCAACGGGTTCAGTGGAGGTGCCGGTGCACCGGGTAGATTTGGTAGCGCTGGCGGCTTCGGTGGAGCCGGAGGTGCAGGAGGTTTCGGAGGTGCCGGAGGTGTCTCAGGATTCGGAGGTGCAGGGAGCTACAGCGGAGCTGGAGGTGCGGGAAGTTACAGCGGCGCTGGAGGTGCAGGAAGTTACAGCGGCGCTGGAGGTGCTGGAAACTACAACGCTGGCAGTTACAACGCCAGACAATCCGCCGACGCTGGCGCTCAAATTCTACGACTGAACAACGAAATCAATGGAGACAATTTTGCTTACGAATTCGAGACGTCCAACGGTATCCGTGCTGATGCATCCGGAGTGGCGACCAACGGTGTCCAGTCTCAGGGCAGTTTCGCTTACAAGGGTGATGATGGTCAAGACTACAGCATCACTTACACTGCTGATGAGAACGGATTCCAGCCCCAGGGCGCTCACCTTCCCACACCTCCCCCGATCCCGGAGGCCATCTTGAAATCCCTGGAACAGAACGCCCGCGATGAAGCTGCTGGTATCATTGATGATGGTGAGTTAAACTTTAACTACATATTTTAAAACCACATAGAACCATCTGATGAAAAAAGTTACATCTCTTAACGCATCAATTATGTAACTGTTTTCATCGAATTGATCGGCATGTCCTTTACACAATAAGTTAACTGGTGATTGACCACATCATTTTGCATGATGTATTGTGCTCAATGATATCTGAAGATGCTATTTTCTTGATTATTCTTGATATATTCTTCTGTACTAAGGAAAGAAAAAAATTATACGTGTTTAAGCTACTCGTATAGTTCACATAAATTTAGAGATCAAGCCTTATATGCCCATTAAAAACTGTTCTCAATACTGGTTTCAAATGCGTGGATAAGAAAATTGACAAATCGACATTGTAGTAACTGTATTATTTACGCATAGTTACAACACGTATTAAGTTACATTTCATACATCTATCCAAGCATTAATATTGCGAGTCAAACTAATTTAAATTCACACAAAGGAAAATTCTAAACTAGTCTTAAATATTGTTCTTTTTTATTAGGATTATTTTGATTGTCTTTTACTAAACCAAAAAAAAAAAAAAAACTGTAGTGAAATTCCGCCGATTAAGAAAATGCATAAAGTTCGTTAAAAAGGTAGTCTTCGTTATGCGTTACTAAGGTTATATAACTTTAATGAATCTGAACAAAAAACTAATTCACACTGTAGGAAGTGATTTAAGGACATGTCCAGTAAATTGTGATTTTAATGTTCAATATACTTGTACGCAAGATGTCATAGAAAGTGTAGGACTTAGTAATGTATTAAAATAAATACCTTTTATAACTCAGTGGTGGTAATAGTACGATTCTTACTATTATTGGAAGTTGAAAAAAATAGTAAATTTTTTATAAATCGTATGATTGTTCAGTTGGTACATTTTCCAATCCATTGCTTTTCTATTGCACAGTATTAAATATGCACTTTTTTATTTAAAAAAAAAAAACAAAAGTATGACGTAATATTTATAAAGATAGTGACTATTCATTTGTGAAGTAACATTATATATTTTTTACTAGTATTAGACGAAATGCTACTATACCATACTTTAGCCATTAGTTCTTATTCGTAATGTAATTAAATTTTGTTTCTTTGGAAAAAAAAAACGTGCTCAGTTATAACGTATCCGTAAAAACGAAAACATCGCTTGAATGCTATATACAAAAATTGTTTTTTAGTTTAACTACCACAAAAATAGTTACGAATAAGACAAAAAATAAAAGTAGAGGGAGGGAGGGAAAAAACAATTTTGTGGCAAGATTTTGACACTCTTTTTAGTTTTTGTCAACCATACATTTTCACAAACAAACTCGTATTTGCACTTTCGAAATTAATAAATGAATTCTAAATTAATACATGAAAGTGAAGATGAATCAAAGCATTTAAGTGCGTAATCGTGTCTAGACTAGTTTAGATACCATAGCAGCCTATAAATTCGCAGCGTGCTGCTATCAATCTATTGACCTATGGCTTTTCGCTGGCCGTGTTGCGATCGCAATGACGCAATTGCAGTACCGCTTGCTCATCTGTACTGCTACTCGTAATCGTGTGACTATGATTACATGGATTAAGAAATAGAGATCAAACATAAATATTGGTACATGACTTTTATAATACACTAGCTTTTACCCGCGACTCCGTCCGCGCGGAATAAAAAAAATGTTCCTATGTCCATCTCTTAGTTCTAAGCTACCTCCCTATCAATTTACAGCTAAATCAGTTCGACCGATCTTGAGTTATAAATAGTGTAACTAACACGACTTTCTTTTATATATATACATTTCTTTTGTTTTTGTTGAGAAATCAAAGTCAACAAAATATATAATTTTTTATTTAGTTATTTTTAGTTTACTGAAATTTAATAGTAAAATTACATAATTTAACATTAATTAATAATTTTAATTAATAATTGTTAATTAAAATTAGATGATTTAGGTTTTAACATAAGATTGTAGATAAAAAAATATAAAAAAAAAATGATGTAGAAAATCTTGAACAGTTTAATGACGTAGGATAAAGTAATTGAAATTAATTCAAATTTCCATTAAAATGTGGATATCCTACAAAAATCCGATACACAGTAATGACGGTCGCAAGGTTAATATGCGGTTATTCGCTGTATTTAGATGGTCATTTCAATCTTTATGACAGTAGATAGACCATATTAAGAATTTTACGAACATTACAATATATAATTCTAGATTCTAAGTGAATTAAAATAATTCATAGTTTCCATTTTTAAAACGGGTTATAAAACAAGGTTAAGGTTGACAGCAATTTTTTTGCACCAAACAAGCACCTGAAAACACGAATAAAATAGTATCTCTTAATGAACACAGTTTTCTAACACTATTATAAAATCCGCGCCATCCAAAATCAGGGCGTTATAGTCAATCTAGAGTCACAGTAAACAAACACAAGCAGAGTCCATCTATATATATAAAAGAAATTCGTGTTAGTTACACTATTTATAACTCAAGAACGGCTAAATGGATTTGACTGAAAATTGGTGGGCAGGTAGCTTAGAACCAGGAAATGGACATAGGATAATTTTTACCCCGTTTTCTATTTTTTATTCCGCGCGGACGGAGTCGCGGGTAAAAGCTAGTTTAGAATAATTTAGAATAACAGAGCATTTCGTGACTGCAGTAGTGTCGGATCGTACCGAGACCGATAAGCTACCTTAAAAAGGTCGCTCATCAAATGTAAAAGTGAACGTCTGTGTGAGAATTTTGTTCTCAGTAAACTAGGTCTCATGTTCAACTAAAAGCCCTTTCGGAAACGTACACATTCTATGAAATTTACACCTTGTCAATGTACATATAAAGTTTAATTTCCCATTTTCAAATCGGCTATTGTTTTATAGAATACAATGTTGGTGTTAACTACAATTAAATACTTAATCAAGCAAGTCTAATTATGTCTGAGTAATCATTTATGTGAGAAATATGTTGCATTACTTGGATAACGAACCTTATTCAAACTGTCATGTTTGATAGCAATAATCTTAGGTTTATGTTGAAAATTCTGCATTTCCTAAATGAAATTTGCATGATCTATGTTGAACTGGCACTGTCCCGAACATCGTTCACGCGGAATTAAAAAATAAAACAGTTATTAAATAAATGCGTTAATCAAACGTAGCCCACGGGAATTTATAAATTACCTGGATCATAGGTAGCCTATGTGTTCTACCAGACTGTTTTCTATTTTTATATCCAATTTCGTCAAGATCCGTTTCGCTGTTCTTAGTAACAAGCATCCTTCCAAACATTCGCATTTATAATATCAGTAAGGTAGACGCATTCTTAATCTTAATTAAAAGCAAAAGAAAGATTGTCGTACTAATTATTTAAATTAAGACTTTACAAGTAGGTTTTTCGCACTAATTATGTGACAAAAATATTGATAACTAGCTGTCGCCCGCGTCTTCTTCCTCGCGTAATTGAAAAAAAAACATAATAAGTAGCCTCTGTGTTCTTCCAAATTTCACCTAGATCCATTGAACTGTTCCAGAGATACCTTCAAACAAACATCCATCCATCTAAACATTCGCATTTATAATAGTAAGATTAAAGGTAAATAAAAATGTATATAAACTAATTCAACATTAACTCCGATATTACTTAATATCGGTATGAGAAAATGGATATATTTCCGTTACATTTGTCCTAACAATGATAATTTTGCGTCATCTTAATGCAGGTATATATCATTGTTATAATATAGTTCAATCTGAAATGTCAGACTCATTTCCATTTAGTGTTTGGGAACTCGGTGTGAGAAGTCTAGAACAAAAGACATAGGTCATTAAATATTGCGATGTGGAAATAACTAATTTTCACTTAGCTTGTTTCACATAATTGTAACAATTAATTACAGTTCCGTTAATTGAGGGAAAAATTTGTAGCAATGCAATGATTAATTTTTCCTAGCCTTACTAATATTATAAATGTGAATGTTTAGATGGATGTTTGTTTGAATGTATCTCCGGATCGGCTGAATGGATCTTGATGAAATTTGGCACAGATGTAGAACATAGTCTGAAAGAAAACATAGGCTACTTATTAAGTTTCTTTTTAAAAAAATCCAATTGACAAGTGTATTCGTGGAAATATTTTTAATTTGCTTACGCTTTTTTCTAATAAACTTTATTAAATTTTATTTAGATACTTAATACTATGGAAAGAAAGTAGTTTTGTAGTCTGATGTTTTATTTTAAAGTGTAAATAAACTAATTTCATTTCGGAATATCTAAGTTTTATCACCAAATATTATATAGTTTAATTCTACCGTAAAGTTTATTTCTTTACTACGGAACACAAGACATATTTTTGGGCTATATTTTCCATCTTACTTAATAACATTCGTATTACAAATAAGAAATCTCATTTGGTGTTGTCTAATCATCTTATGAATTGTAATTGTAGTAAATTGACTATTGCATAAGCATTGTCTTGAGTTGCTTTTGCATAAACTCATCACTAAGGGTCATAAGTAACTTAGTTGCTGCAATTTTTACATGAGCAATTTTACTTATAACTTGACCGCAATATATAAGTTTTGTTAAATAAATTAACAAAAGATTTGTAGCCTAGTTAAGTTGAATTATTTGAAAATATTTATAGCTTACCAAGATTAAGTTTGTTACTATAGAACAATCCAATTTTTTTTTGTTTAATTCGTAAAATAATATTTCTGATATACCTTCTTCAAGAAATGATAAAGTTTTTAATTTATCTATTTATATAATTACCATAACTATGTTTATTCGTTTTAACGCTTAAATGTTATTACGTATTAAAACTACAATAAAAAGATCTGGTTTGCGTGCAAGGCCTTGATGAGCTTTCGCATGTTACTGATGTTGGGCTAGGAAGTTAGCGTTATACATTATTTATTCTTAAAATATATATTGTATATAGGTTTCACTTTGAAACAAAACTATATATATATATATATATATATAATATATTTTATTGGTATAGAATTGATGACTAGTAATCTAGAATTTAACTTCAAAATCTAGGCGCTAAAAATGTCGAATAACTGAATATTCTTAATCTTTCTTTCCATTTTCCAAATTCAATGCTTTCTGCAGCTAACTTTCGGGTTCGAAATTTAGTAAAATCAATATCATCAAGCTTGAGTTCGGCGAAGATGAAAATTAAAAGAAAGAATCCAATTATTTTCTTCCATTCGTATTATCACATAAATATTTAACAGTTAACCTTTTGTTCTATGGCCCCAACGAACCTTGCTAAGTCAATTCCATATAAGCGCGAAGATATTTGTAATGGTGTTTCGCAATGGAAAATAGTTCAAGAAGCCGCACTCGTTTCCTTTTCCATTTGATTGCAAAAGGTCAAAAATAATAGAAGAATATTACTGTAGTTTGACTTTAACGTATTTTTTTGTAGTTATTAGTTTTTTTACATTTGTGTAATCTTCTGTTTCAATTGTTTCAGGATCTTACCGCGGTGAAGGTGCCGGCGCTGGCAGCGGTGGCTACTCATCCGGCCCCTCTGGTCAGTACGGCGCTCCCTCCGGTGGTTTCGGAGCCGGTTCCAGAGGATCAGGTTTCGGTGATGGCAGTGCTGGTGCTGGTGGTTCCGGCTTCGGTGCTGGCGGTTCCGGTTTCGGTGCTGGCGGTTCCGGTTTCGGAGCTGGTGGCTCAGGATTCGGCTCCAGGGGTACCTCCTTTGGTGCCGGCGCTACCTCTCGCCAGTACCTAACCCCTAACGCCGGTCCCAGAGGATCAGGCAACGGAAACTTCAACTCTCAAACCGGCTACCGTTATTAAATATGTAGTAATGATGACGAGGGATAATTAATAAGGTCTGAAATACGCTTTTAGAATATCTTTAAGATGTACTACTCTTTCCTCTAAACCACCGATACGAAGAGCAAAATTTCTAAACGATTGCGATACACGATTAGAACCTTTTGAAATATCGCGAAGTTTCGGAATGAGATGGTTTTTTTTCTTTTAGGCGTCATATTTCTTCGTTCTTCTCTTGTTACTCCCTCTATCGTCATTATGTGTTAAACCTGCGACGAATTAAGCTGTGAACCGATATTGTGCTGATTTATTTAAATACTCAATGTCTATTTACAAATAGAAATTCTTCTTTAAAGTCATACACTCTGTTGATCTCAAAATCACTCTTATCCATTATCTATTTTCATTAGTATCTTTCAACTGTTAAAAAAAAAAAAACTTAGAAATAGTTTATACGCGGCGTTGTAAATGGACAGTACTAGGTATAAGAAAAAATGTATAAAAAAATTATACGATGCTGTAGTATTAAGTTTGTAAATATGAATGTAATAAAGAGAATTTAGCAAATTTCTTTGGATTTTCAATTCTGAAATAAACCTAAAGAAAAAAACACTTACAACATTAATTGAAAATAATGGCAAAGATAACCTCATCATCAATAATATCATCATAAGGCAAAATATGTAGACCAATACCAGATCGGCAATCTTGGAAACGTTACACTAATATATGCAATTATAGCTTCAAAATTTTAATTATTAAATTAAAAAAAAAAATCGTACAACAAAGTCTGCAAGACTTAAAAGCTTTGCTGTGACACGGCAAACTACCGATAGATGGCGTTGTAGTAAATAAAATACATTTAACAGAATTTTATTAATACCACCAGATGTCTATACATTAACTGAAATAAAGTATTTGATAATTTACTACAGTTCCGGGAAAATTCCCTAATGTGTACCTAAACTAGCTGTCGCCCGCATTTCCGTCCACGAGGAATTAAAAAAAACTTTTTTTATATTATAAGGTGGCAAACGAGGAAGCGGCGAAGCGACCGCTGCCAATAGACATTCGCAATTGCAGATGCCCCAATCGACGAAGGAGGGGACGCACAAAAACAGAATATTTAACCTTCCTATGCATCTCCTCCTCCATCAAATCCACCTCCCCTTCCCATCCTTCCTTATAAGAAAAGGGTGGGAAGGGAAAGAGGACTAAAATTAGGCCTCCGGCACCACACTCATCAGACGAAACGCGGAATAGCTTCCACTTCACGCCCTTCCAAACTTAATAATTAGCCTATGTGTTCTTCCATACTATACTCTACAAAAAACATCCATCCATCTATCTAAATATTCGTATTTATAATATTAGTAAGAAGTAACCGAACAAGTCACAGTTGAGACATTATTCAGTTGTTTCTTATGTTAAAAACTGTCAAACTTACACCTGTGCTTTGATTTAAAAAAAGTTTACAATTTGAAGTATTCTTTCCTTACTTTTTACTTAACCGTTTAATTAATAAAATAAGAAATACTATTAAAATTAGAATTCAGATTAATAAAAGAATTAAGATAAGTAGAATTAAATAAAGAGTAAAATATTATTATAAATATTAGGAATAAAAATTAAACGAGTTACAGACGACATGACTGTATTTGTTTAAACATTTATTGTAACACCACAGTATGTATGTTATAAGTATAAGGATTAATTTCCTAAAGCAATTATTTTTCTTTCCTTTCCACCACATACATATAAATTGCTTTTTAAGCTCTTCGTACACAAGTAATGTAAATCTTCGAAACCCGGCAATTTTAGTCATAGTTTCGTACACAGACACGCGTCGCCAACATTTTGTTCTTTAGTCAGTAAAACCAGTGGCTTGCGACATGATTATTGTGAGAAATGTCGCTGTGATTTTCAAGAAGATTTTCGATTAACACATTTAGTATCACAGTTCCGTACTGAAAATTATTCTTCTTTTAGTGTCATCTTCTAATGATGGACTCATGGCACAGATACCACACCGGTGTTTTTCCTGGATCCAATTTTCTTGTGTACTGTGTAATTTACTAGCTGTCGCCCGCGACTCTGTCCGCGCGGAATTTAAAACAAACGTAATAGTCTACATCTATGTGTTCTTCTAGACTATGTTCTACATCTGTGCCAAATTTCATCAAGATCCGTTGAGCCGTTCTGGGTATATATTCAAACAAACACCCTTTCATCTAAACTTTCGCATTTATAATATTAGTAAGATAATATTAAGATCCAATATATTTCGAGTATTTCCTAATAAAAAACGTAATTTAAACAACATAAATAAAGCAAATACATTTAAGTAATTGCTCAATGATTCGGAATTCGTAGTATGAAAACACGAACCAAAATAGGAATCTCTAAGCAAAAAGACTTCTCCCTTTTGAGGAGCTGATCTCCTTTTAGGGTTAGGATGAGCCTTATGACTATTTATGAAGTGACCTCTACGTCGGAGCTTTGATATACAGATGACAGATGCTACTAGAACAGTTTTGTTGTGCCAAGGACTTGAACAGCTTTGTTGAACTGATGTTAAGGAATCCAAATATTACCAAACATGGACATGACGATTCAAGATTACTTAGTACTTTTTTATGGAATGTATGCATATCTCTACTATATTGTAGTCGATTCTCAGTAGCTTTTTAATGGTCCTATTGTAATTTTAAATGTTTATAACTAGTGACTAGTATTTTTTTTTCAACAGTGGTAGAAACCACCAACAACATCCGTTGCACGAAAGGGCTGGCACAACCGGTACAACAATTTCATGTCTGATAAGTGTGCGTGCCGGAAGCCTAATTTTAGTTCTCTTGCTCTTCCCATCCTTTTTCTTATAAGAAAAGGAAGGGAAAGAAATTGGATTTGCGGGAGGGGTGCCATAGGAAGAGGATATATTATCTTTCTGTGAAGAATTAATTCTCAATGAGTTCATTGAATTCAAGTTATTAAACTTAATTTTATTTTTTAATCTTATAATTGAGTAAAATCTAGGAATTATAATTAAAAAAAAGATAACTAAAACCTGTGCAAAAAAGAGTACGGACCAAGCGTCTGTAGATGTGACAAAAAAAACCTAGGAAATAAAATCACACCTGGTAATAGATTAATTAAAAAATTGGCACACCTCTTTAATCCTGATGGTAATATAAAATGATAAGTTTTTTTTTTGGAATAAATCTCAAAAAGCCCAATTATGCTAAAAATTCTTCCGAACATTATTAAATCAAATATATGTCTATAAAGAAGCTTAAAGTTATTGGCCTTGCACCATAAAGGTTATCAATTCGTTGCAAATAAGAGCATGGATTTCGCAGATCTTTCGTTTATGGTGCAAACACGTACTGTGGGACCATTGTTGAAACGAATTCGCAGAGTTGAGATGCCACAATTTGATTTGTATGCTAATCAAGCGTTGCAATGTTATTATTTTACATCAGATCAAGAGGTTTTATTGAAATCGGGATAAGTTAAATTTTTCGCCATGCGTCGAGAGAGTTATTTATAAGTGAGGTGAAGCCTCATAATTGTGGAACCTCACACATCAACAGCGTTATGGAGCTTGTCTTTTGAGGTGCCAGAATACTTATTGGAGCCGTGAAATGGCGTGTATAAGGTCATGAGTAAATTGCTGTTGACTATATCAAAATATAATTTATTAAAAATAATACGTTGTACCACAAAGCGTGGTTCTCAGATTTAGTTAAGTCACTGTTACTACATGTCATTTCGGAGTAGGCATATAGCATCTGCATTGAGATCAGCCAACACACCCCGAAAGCTGACCTTCTCCAAGATCAATAATCTTAGGTTTCCATAGCAGAAATATTTTTTTTTACATAGCGTCATAACTTTTTTACAGGAGATTAGCTTAAAAAAGGAAATAAAATAAATGAAAATTCACCACAAGACCTTCAAACCATATTATGAAGTTCAATAAAAATGAATAATTATGCATACATGTGCATATTCAGACGTCTCAGAGGTGTTGATCTTAGTCAGTGTAATATAGATAAGAGTATGGCACAAGAGCCTTATATAGTAATGACTTCGCTGTCAAACCATTAATCAAGTACAGAATAAAAAGAGCAATTGCATATTTTTCAATGCTTTTAAAATGTAATCAGAATTGAATTTAGAGTTTCAACAGGGAGTGTCGATAGCTAATGGGTTAAGCACTTGTAATATACAGGTCCAAGGCTCAAATCCCGTCATTTAGCAATGTGTTTTTGGATTTTCGATTTACATATGTGCATTTATTCGTTCTTACGGTGGAGGAAAACATCGAGATGCAACCACACTAGGCCAGCATGATTGACTACGGCCACCCCTAACTCAGAGTGAGTTCCGAGCTTCTCCGTGAGAACGTATATTGAGCTGATGATGAAAGAGTTTCAAGTACGAGTTATGTTATGAATTTAGTTTTAAATCATTTATTGTCAGTGATAACGACAGTGAGATAAATGAAAGGGATAACAATAGGTTTCATGTGATTTTACAGACACTAGAAGCTTATAAGTATTTAAAAATTGATTTAAGTCTTGTAAATGTAATGTAATGCACATCAAAATATAAGAGTTCAAGAGTTCACGTTCAAATAACACAACTTTAGCTACGATAGATATTACTACAGATTTGAATATCAAATTAATAAGCTTCTAAACGGTTCCGCGTTTAAGATTCAACGGCGAATATAATTTTTAATTTTTAATAATTATATGTCTACAAATTTGAATGATTCATTCACGTTTCGATAACAATTATAGGTTTATATTTATTTTCCTGTTCCTAATTGGTCTGACAAAATATTATAACATCATAGTGTGATATCACTATCATAGTTAATACAAGCTTATAAGTAGTTGTCATACCCATAGATACCCATCCATAGATCCATCTATCCATAGATGATATGCATAATACACAAGTAACATTAGAAATGCCTAAATATATATATTTCTCGATGTATAAATTTAAATGCTAAAGAGTTAAAGGATACAATTTTTAACAGAAACTTCACCTGTTACTTCGTCAGTGCCAAATTTATGTGTAAAAATGTGTAAAAAAAAGTAGCCTATAATATGCCCGCGTGTAACAGTTACCTTCCCGCCCAAATCCCGTCAAAATCGGTCCAGCCGTTCTTGAGATTACCCGGAACAAATGCGGCCTTGCTGACAGACATTCAGTCACGCAGACAGAAATTTAAAAAAAAATATTTATCGTTAACAGCAACGCGAACACAACATGTGTATCAAAAAAATTTTTTAATTATAGGCACTCAATTTTTATTAATATGTTTAATAACAGTAATGAATATTATTACAAGACTAACCGTGGGTTTTTCAGACCAAAATCTCCGTTTAAAACTTATTGTTATTTCTGTTTTGTCAAGGTGACAGACAGAGATGACGATCTGTTTAATACAAAGATTTTAATCTCAGAAGCCCACGGTAAGTCATTATGTGTTGAGATAACACATTATATAAATTTGCCACTTATTGAATTATAAAAAAAGGCAAAGCTTGACGCTTCCGTTTATGTTAGAAACATGACAGGCGCTGAGTGATTTTAAGTTTTTTTATAAGAGCCAAATTAATTGGTTATTTAACATACTCATTAAGTATGTACTTAATATGAATAATAATATTTTAAACATCTTTAATACACATTAAATATTTATAAATCGATTCAAATTTAAATGTAACAAACAAAAGGTGATCACAGATTTAATACGTGTAGAAAGTCTTTGAAATCTTTGTTTAATTACATTATTTTATTTTTGCTGCAATTTCATTTAAGGGCGTAATACTTCAATCGGTCTTTCAGTCTTAATACTTCATGATTTGAATAAATAAATAAAATAAAAAAAAAACACTTTTATAACATCACGCGATGGCCTTTATGAGGTGAACTAAATAACAAGTTAAATGAGAAATAATTGCGGGCGAGTAAAACCGCTAGGCATAGCTAGTTTCTGTACTGAAATGAACAGAGCATCTACCTTTTGGTTAACACTGGTGTTCACGACTTTAAATGAATAACGATCGATCGTCAATTATTTATTATGATTATATTAAGCTCGTGACACACTGAGTGTAAGGGACGGGTTTGCGTGATGTGGTACTGAATGTTCCCAATTAGGTTGATTCCGTGACTGTCTCGGTTACTTTATGTTAATTATTTACTCAAGGTAGACACGTGAATTAGGTGAGAATTGTATTTGATGCATTTTATTCAAACTATATACGATTACTTTCTAAATAAGTCTTATAAAGCCTTATTTGAATCGATAGATTAATTAAATCCGGTTCAAAGTTATGTATTGTATAATTTTAAAAAACTGTAGACTACTAGAACTATAAATAATAGGAGTTTGTGCTTTAACTTTTCTTTGATGTAAAACGACTTGTATAGTCCAAGAAACACATCGAACCCGAGATCGAAATCGATTGAGAGAGGCGCTACTATCATAATTTGTTTAGTAAGAAAATATTGAAAAGTAATTTGGGTGAAAATTACATCAAAGAAAAAACATAATAAGACAGTTATGATACTTTATTGACATTGATAGGGGGTTGCTATAGAACTACTGTAATTTAGTGTCATCTATGTCCACAGCTCCCATAGTAACTAATCTGGTAATAATAATGAATTAACAACCCAATCCGGGGCTCCTGTGTAAGCACTAGAGTTACTCTTACACGCCATAAAAGTCATAAAAGAAAATTATATCCATCATGTCAGTAACTTCGTGAACAAAAGCGTATTATGCACCATCAAAATTGTCTACGAAACTAGATGCATCGTTAATTTGAAACGTGCTTAAATACTAACGAACAAAAATATTTTTTTGATGAACGAATTATTGAAGTTCACGTTTTGATGAATACTTCTTGTATTTTTTCAACGTCTCGATGCTCGTATTTGATTACGTTTGTATTCGCGAAACAAAGACATTCAAGATTTATCTTACTAATATTACAAATTCAAATGTTTAGTTTAGATGGATGGATGGATGTTTATTTGAAGGTATATCCGGAACGGTTCAACGGGTCTTGATAAAATTTGGCATAGATATAGAACATAGTCAGGGAGAACACATAGGCTACTTATTAAGTTTTTTTTTTAAATTCCAAGCAGAAATAGTCGCGGTCGACAGCTAGTGTATCTATAAACGTGACATTACAGACCGTGATTCCGTACCAGCTTTCGTCCATAATCATATTTCGAACGCCCGCTCTATTACAGATTTATTTGATACTCTATGCGAAACGATTCAGGCGTGTCCGCATCAATTTAAGCACTTTATTAACGCCGCGAAATTCTATATTTGTTAGTTGATATATATGTTGCGTTATATGTATTAGGTTTCAATAAACATAATATATTTCAACACTGACTTTTGACAATATTTCACAGCTGTATCATGGAATATTAATATACTAGCTTTTACCCGCGACTCCGTCCGCGCGGAATAAAAAATAGAAATCGGGGTAAAAACTATCCTATGTCCGTTTCCTGGTTCTAAGCTACCTGCTCACCAATTTTCAGTCAAACCGATTCAGCCGTTTTTGAGTTATAAATAGTGTAACTAACACGACTTTCTTTTATATATATAGATGGCAGAAAAAAGAAAACTTGTATTTTGCCATCGAGATACATTAAAAGCCCTTAGTATTATTGTTACTTGAAATATTACTAATAAAGTTTAGAATATCTAGTGGATTATTAAATAGAGCAAGATATTTAAAATTGATTTAATTAATCTAAATAAATTCCAGATTGTAAAATCGTTTTTTTTATTTAAGAATAGGGTGCGAACGAGTAGGGTTTAAATTAAAAGAGGTCACCGAAGCCGATGGACATCCCCAACATCAGAGGAACCGCGAAGTACGCTGGCTTGAAGGGCCCTAAGTTGTTTGGAAATAATGCCGAGGATAGATCATTCCATAACGCCGCAGTGCGAGGCAGGAATTGCCGCGAAAACCGAACGGTTGAAGATTGCCATCTATTAAGGTGGTGTAGATGGTAAATGGCGCCATTAAAAATATTTATTAAGAAGATATTTATTCTGTTTAGCGTTCTGTTGAGCGTCGGTGGATCAGGGATTAAGCACTTGATTTGCAATCTGCAGGTCCTGAGTTCGAATACCGCCAGATACCAATGTGTTTTTCGATTTTCGATTTTCATATGTACATTTATCCGAGGTTCGTACGGTGAACGAAAACATCGTGATGCAACCTGCACATTTGTGTGAATTCCCGGGAGAAAAATACGGCGACGTGGCTCGCCACCCGTCACGTTCCGTCTCCCGAAATGGCGAAAAGTGGATTGCGAAAGTTCATTTGGCCACAAAATGGAGGTTCGTGATCTTTGCCTACCTCTGGGTTATAGGTGTTTGTTGTGTATTATTCTTTTTAATAATAATAAAAAATCAAGAGACATCAATGTTCCAAAACAGTTTCCAGCTCCTAAAAATCTACTATACTCGTATTGTAGACAGAAAACTATTATTACCTAATTGCCTTCCGTTCGTGGTTAGCAATGAAATCTATTGGCGTCGAACAAAACAATGCTGATAAGAGTTAGGACAGCTTTCGTAAGGTCCATTCGAACAGTTGTTACATTGCTAAAATTAATTGATACCCTATCCTTGGTAAAGTGCGTATACATTGACAAGTCGAGGTCGAGTCATCACGTTTGTGCAGAAAAAAACTATAGCAACTAATTACTTAAAAATACATATCGTAACTCGAATATAATCGTTCATTACCATCGCTATGAAACTATGACGTCAACGTTCGTGAGATGTTCAGGATTAGCTTCAGTTTTGGTATATATTGGGTCAATTCGTCTTACAGTATCACAGTTTTGTGTGAGCTTCACATTTGGCAGTACCTCTCCAGCTTTAACAAAGACATCAAAATGAAATTGGTAAAGATTACTTAAATATATATTTGTTTAATTCTAAAGAAAAATTATCTTTTTTCTAATTTAATTTTGTTGACGTAAAGCCGCAAATTCCAGTGGATTTTTTTTTAATTTCATCCATAAATATATTTAATGAATATTATAACTTTATACATTATTAACAATATTCTACTTTATTTTAAATTTAATTGAAGGTACATAATCGAATCGATAACTGTAGCTAATAATATGTGATTCATTAAAAATAGACTGTAATAGTGAATTTTATTTGGCATTATTTATCCCAAATATTCAAATTGTATCAGTTAAATGATTCTTACTTTTGTTGCTACTAGATTAAAACGGTGGTAGTTTATTCTAATAATTTCATTTTCAATAATTATTCAATGTTTTCCTTCTAGTTCATTGCCGCCGCTTTGGTCGCTGTGTGCGCCGCTGGTCGGCTCGAACATCTCGAGCGCTCCTACTTGCCTCCCGACAGCAGCAACAATCTAGGATTCGGTGCAAATGGCCGTTCGCAAAACGGCTTCGGTTCTAACGGACAGAGTAACCAAGGTTTTGGCTCTCATGGACCGTCTAGCAACTCCTTCGGCTCCGGTTCTAACGGCGGTTCTCACAGCGCCTTCGGTTCAAACGGTGGTTCCAATTCTGGCTTTGGTTCCAATGGCAATGGTTTCGGTTCATCTAACGGAAATGGATTTGGTGCTGCCACATCGAACCAATACTTGCCACCTAACTACAGCACATCTGGATCTAACGGATTTGCTAGAAGTGGATCTTCTTTAGGAGGTATTGTTTCGAATTTATCGTTATAATGCATCTATGGATTTGGCATGGCAATTAACACAACAATGTTATAAAAACAGGAAACTAACGCTCGTATCCCAGAGGGGTAGGCTAGAGACCAGGGAATTCGATTTCGCACGGTCCTGACACAAATCTCTCGCGTCTTCTACATTCATACATTTTCGAATACATGCACGTAGATTATTTCATCAATATGCATATTATAATCTATTTTATAATGTTTTTTGAAATTTATTATTTAACTTGAATTTTATAGATTTGTTGAGTTAGTTTAAGCCTTCACGTAAATTTCTTCTAGTCCTGTTTAATTTGTCAACCACTTGTACTCATTTTTAATTTTACTTTTACAGCCCCGAGCACCCAGTACGGTACTCCATCGTTTGGCAATAACAACGGAGCACAGGGCGGGTCTCAGTACTCGCAGGGCGCTGGTCAGTACGCGCAGGGACGCACTCAGCCCGGCGCCGGCGCCGGCGTCAACAACCAGTACCTGGCGCCCTCGCGCTCCAACTCCTTCCAGAACATTCCTCAGCAGAGCTTTGATGAGCAGACCGGCTACCACTACTAATGAACATAAGTCCTTTGTAACAGCTTAGCTAATGTGATTGTGTTCTCTGAATGTTATATACTTGAATATATTTACTCGTATTATTATTATTTTTTTTATCTCATCCCACTTAAAACATCTAATTTTATTATATCGCATCGTACTTTAAGATAATGCTGTATGGTACTAAATGACAGTAGAAGTTTGACATTAGCTTATCGTTGGCACAGTTACCTTATGAACGTATTCACGTAAATGGAACAAAAAACTGACGATATACCAAATTTTGGATAGCATTAAGTTAACGTCAGTTATTAATAACTTTTAGCAAGTTATCAATGTTCTGATAGAGTTAATTATAATAAAAAATCTCCAATTTAATCGTTATGCAAAATTCAAAGACTCAATCTTATATATAAAATTCTCGTGTCAAATTGTTCGAACTTGAACTCCTCCGAAACCCCCCCCCATTTAGTTTTTTTTTTAACTGCGCGCGGACGGAGTCGCCGGCGACAGCTAGTTTATTTATAAATATTTAAGACATTAGAAAGGGATCCTATTAAAAAGTTGAAACTTCTACGCATATATATGTACATTATGATTTAATATTAGGTAAAAACCCAATCAGAGCCTGAAAAGTGGATCCATCAAAAGAAGTCAACAATCAAGTGATTGTCTTCTTTTGTCGTTAGTTTCTATACTCGATGACGTCTCTTATGCATTTGTTCTTTTTATTCTTACTATGTTTTCTATTAGCGATTACGAAGCAACAACATCCGTAATACCTTGTTTGACATGTTGCATTGTGTCATGCATCCCCAAAACTACTTAATTAACGTACCCGTTGTACGAGTTTGTGCTTTATTTCCATGGCTTAAAGTTGATTTTAAATTAAATATACTTCAAACATCATGTTTCCCTGGTACACGACTGGTCACAAATGATTTACGACGAAATTGTGTGATATTAAAGTATACTTTTATAGCCTTACTAGCTGTCGCCCGCGACTCCGTCCGCGCGCAGTTAAAAAAAAATGGGGGGGGGGTTATGAAAAATAGATGTTAGCCGATTCTCAGACCTACTGAATATGCTCACAAAATTTCATGAGAATCGGTCAAGCCGTTTCGGAGGAGTACGGTGACGAAAACTGTTACACGAGAATTTTATATATTAGATATTCAGTTAGGGCTGTTTTGAAATAACAATATAGGTGTACACAGCAGTACTCACACTATGCAACGCCGGTGACACATTTTACGTTTTATTTTGTATGAAATTATGAATCTACATAATATATCGAGGAAAGATTTGATTGTTTGTTTGTTTGCATTGAATAGGCTCCGAAACTACTGAACCGATTTGAAAAATTCTTACACTGTTAGGAAGCTACATTATCCTCGAGTGGCATATGCTATATTTATTACTAGATTTTTTTTATTCCGCAGGCAACTGGTATTGTATTATAAAATTGAAACTTTAGAGTAGCTCTTCGTTATCTGCGATCAAGTGTCTGGGCAGGTGGGTCCAGGTAGGTCTAGGGACAATTGCGGAAAGCAAGCGCAAGGGTGTACTACCACCGCACACCTCACCGATGCCTAAAATTATTTTCTACGCAGCGTAGTATACAAAATTTGGATGTTAGTAAACAATGTCAATAGACATAATTTTAAATCACGGTCACACTCAATTCTGGATCTCGCTATGAAGAGTTATTGCATGACATCGACCAATTAGAATTTTTTTCTAATCTTTTAATTGTAATTGGTATTTGAAAATTCAATAACTTAGATGTGTAAAAATACAAATAGAATTTATAAAATAAAATCTTATGTTTTTACTGTTTTATGGCTAAAACAAATCAGGTCGCATACTCTAAAATAAATGGATCAATGTATACTGATTCAGTCAAGTCAGTCAGATTCAGAATCGCGGGCGACAGCTAGTTAAATATAACGATTTTATAAAAAAACACGATATAAGAAAAATTGTAGTAAGACTACTGAACCAAACTGTACTAAAAATGAACCACATGAACCCAAAAGAGGACCAAGCCAAATCCTCTTCAAATTGTAATTCGATTAAACAATTTATAAAGTATAATTTGCAAAGCGTAGATCTTAAAATACGGTTAGTTCTATTTTCTATCTAATAAGATATTGTATAATAAAAAAAATAACTTACTGTAGGAGATATTAAATTAGAGTAACATTTTGAAGAGTAACAAACTAGGATTTCGCAGTAACCTTGGCTTCGATTTAACGAAGACCATTACTCACGTACTGTGTGATCCATTTTCAAACCAATTTAATAAACTGCATACTAGTTCATCCTCCAAACACTACGTCGTTAAAAGTAGGTACTAATTTAATGATTTTAAAAATATTTTCATTAATTAGACTATAATAAGAAAAAAAATATTTTGTCGCTTTTTTAGCTTAAAACAAATCAAAAAATTTTAACTACCGCTCTCTCCCAATCTCTTTTTTCATAAAAATAAAAAACATATGATTATTATTGAGTATTAATATATTTCACATACACATAACACAATCACATTATCTAAGAGGTTTCAAAGTAGTGATCTTTAGTAGTGGTAGCCGGATTGCTCGTCGAAGCTCTGCTGGGGAATGTTCTGGAAGGAGTTGGAGCGTGCAGGCGCCAGGTACTGGTTGCTGAGACCGGCGCCGGGTTGAGTACGGCCCTGCGCATGCTGACCCGCGTTCTGCGAGTACTGAGAGCCGCCTTGTCCGCCGAATCCATTGTTGTTGCCAAAGGATGTGGTACCGTACTGAGTGTTCGGGGCTGTAAAGATAGAAATAGTAAAGAAATTGTTACTAAACTACTAAATAAACTACTAAAGTGAAAAAAATACGTTATTAAACATTTATACCTCTGAAAGAAGAAGATCCGCTTCTAGCAAAGCCATTAGATCCAGCTGAGCTATAATTAGGTGGCAAGTACTGGTTTGATGTGGCAGCACCAAATCCATTTCCATTCGATGAACCCAAGCCATTGCCGATTGAGCGGAAGCCAGCATCGGAACCTCCGTTCGAACCGAAGGCGCCGTGTGAACCGCCGTTAGAACCAGAGCCGAAGGAGTCGCCCGATGAACCTTGGGATCCAAAACCGTGGATACCCTGTCCATTGGAACCGAAGCCGTTTTGTGAACGACCATTAGCACCGAATCCTACACTGTTGCTGCTGTCAGGAGGCAAATAGGAGCGCTCGAGGTGTTCGAGTCGACCAGCGGAGCACACAGCGACCAAAGCGGCAACAATGAACTAAGAACAGAAGAATAATAATTTTAAAACGTACCTCGATAAGGGATAAGATTTACAAATTATGAGACTTAAAAAGAGTTCTAAATATTCGGATTTCATAGTGTTATTTTATATTTTAGTTGGAAATAATTCTGACCTGTCACTTCGTTTGAAACTAAGATAATGTTACAAGATAGAATAACTGTAAGATGATATGATATTGGTTAATCTTAGTTAAATTTTATAAAAATATTCGAATTTATTACATCAACAATGAATCTAGAAAATTATGAAAGCGCTGTAATGGTTAATAATCAGTAAGTTCTCGAAGGTAAAATACTTTGGGAATAAAATTTTCTTCAATCAAACTAAAGTTAATTCAATTTTATAATAGAATAGTACAATTTGTTACCAATTTCATTTTGATAAATTCGTTGAAGCTGGAGAGGTACTGCCAAATGTGAAGCTAACACAAAACTGTGATACTGCAAGACGAATTGACCCAATATATACCAAAACTGAAGCTAATCCTGAACATCTCACGAATGTTGACGTCATAGTTTCATATCGTTGATAATGAACGATTATATCAGAGTTATAAGATGCATGGTCTAGTAATTAGTTGCTATAGTTTTTTTCGGCTCCCAAACGTGATGACTTGACCTCGTCTTGTCAATGAAGTACGTACATTACCAAGGATAACGTATAAATTAATTACAACTACTTGATTATTGTTAGAATGGATTTCAATCGAAAGCTGTCCGACCATTATCAAAGTATTGTTCCGATGTGTACTAATTATTATTTACTAGCTAATGGATGAATAGAATCATCAATCTATAATATAATTTTTTTCTTTTGGTACGAGTCCTCCGAATAAGGGCAAATGTGCAAATCGACAACTTTTCAGGAGAGGCTCTCAAAGTTTCACAAAGTAAAAAAAAGTAAAAATCATTAATTTGTTACTTTGGCCCATATACATATGAAACATCGTTTTAATGAGCTTTTACAAGTGCCCTCCTTGTCTTGTATCGTTATTGGAACGAAGTTCCTTATCGCGCGTTGTGAAAGGGGGCTAGACGGAAAAAAATCTTACGAAAAGTTGTCACGACACTTTTTGCTATAGACGAATGAGCGCTACTTCACCATGGCAACGACGTGACAATATATAACGAAAATTCATAGAAATAAAATGTACTTCTTGTGAAGACTTAAGTTTTTTATTCATAGAATAAACATTGGTTCCTTCACTAATTAATCGAAAGGAACTTCGTTCCATCCGGGTGTCCCTTGACACCTCTCAAGTTTTTTTTTATAGACGTAGAAAAATTCAAACTTTTTATTATTTTTTCCAAAGATTTCAAAACCCTGAGATGTTTTGTATGTTATAAAAATGTTATCAATGTTATAAATGCTAATATTTAGAAGAATAGATGTTTGTTAGAAGGTATCTACAGAACGGCTGCATGGATCTCTATTAAATTTGGTAAAGATGTAGAGCATAGTCTGGAAGAACACATAAGCTAATAATTAAGTTTTTTTAAATTCCGCGTGTACGAAGTCACGGTAACAGCTAGTTTTAAAATAAAATAAGGATTTTTTACTAATTAAATTCGGCAATTTTATGTATTTAAAAATTTATAATTTTTTTTATGTTGCGTCTGTACGTGTTGATTAATTTGTTACGATTTTTAACACATGTTTTTGTTGTTATTAATTATACTCGACTATATTTATATTAAAAAAAAACTGTTTTAAAATCATCATCGTGCATAGCTTACTATTATTATAAATGCGAATGTTTAGATGGATGTATGTTTGTTTGAATGTATCTCCAGAACGGCTGAACGAATCTTGATGAAATTTGGCATAAATGTAGAACATAGTCTGATAGAACACATAGGCTATTTATAAAGTTTTTTTTCAATGCCGCACGGACCGAGTCGCGGGCGACAGCTAGTAATACTATACACATAAGGTATTAGTAGTTGAAAAAGTAACATGCATAGTAATCGACAAATATCTATAAACTGGCGATTAAATGTTAATTCACTCAATTTATGTTCCTGTTATTAAAGTTAAAAGCTCACAAATTTAATAAAAAATTTCTCGATGACGATACGATGGCGATTGTCGCAAATTTTCGTGCTAGGCCCACAGTCCTATAATTTTCTTAATAAAAATTTGCATCTTTATGAAGCGCCTAGATGAAAAATAGGCACCTAGATGCCTATTTTTCCCTATTATTTATAAAATTCAACCATCGAATCTCGTACTATAATTCCTTCTTATTGTGGTCTTCTAATAAATCGATTCAATTTACATAAACACTGCGTTCATGTTTACATCCAACGATCAATCTGTATGCAACAAATCACAGTAGTTGGTCAGGTAGCGATTTGACCCATGGGTTTATGCGTTTAAATTTTAAACTACAGTTACTGGTACCGAACGATTGAAAACTTCGTCAATTTATAATCTTACGAATGACATTATACACTGAGTGCAAATTAAAAATAAGAACACATCATTGATTTCTATTCTTAATGTAATCTTTTAAGTTGAGAAAACAAAATCACAATTTGATTATTAGCTTCGAGATAAAAAATGTGACAAGACAAACTATAAATTACTTGAATTCTTAATTTGCCGTTAGTTTATAAAATGACTAGTAAGATTATGTACTGACAAAGTTATCCAGAGATCGTTGTCGTAGCTACAATGTAGAACCAAAGGTAACCTGTAGGACAACCTTGTCTGTAAAAGTAGAAGTAAAATTATACCTGTTCGATCTCACCTCACAAATTGTGTGTTTAAGGCCATTTACTTGATCGTCTAAAATTACAACCGCGTAGGTTAGAAGTCGTTGTATTCAGTTACATTCATAATAGTGATTAATTCGTCCAATAGACATGTGACTATCTAACTAAAGTTACTGTATCTCATGAACGAAAAATATCATGTCAGTTATTTTTTTTTTCTATACGACTTAAGTAGTTGATAGTGTGATCCCGTTAGTCCTTATTGGTGTTCATGTTTTATCTTAAGTAAAAAGTGTGAAATTTGTCATAGAATCTATATAAAGTCTAATCTTTGTGTACTCAACTTTTTATATAAACACAATTTTAAATCATTCATACGCAAAAATAACATGAGAAATTTCGAACTAGTAGGCTGTGAGATATCATGTCCCTTAAAGATTTATTAATTTGTCATGTCCGTAGGTACAGATTAATATAAATCCGTCATATAATTTTTCCTATATCGGACAAGCTAAAAGATTTCCTGTAGTAGAATAGTACCTATGTAGAATAGTTTATTGTTAACTATGAGCAAAAAAGCTCGAAGAAACGGATGCGTTGCCAAGCTATTATTTTTTTTTTTAGAAATATTAAGTAATTACTTTTCAATTAGACAACATTTATATCTCTAATAAGTTCATTAGATAAAAAAAAATATGCTAATCAAGGACTGACAGTTTAATTTCGAAAACTTGTAAAAATCATTTTAAAAATAAGAAGTATGCCATCTTTTATTCAATTTCTAGGACATTAACCATTTACGTTTACCCAATACTTCCAATCTTTGAAGTAGTATAGTTTGTACATAGATGGCGCTTATACCATATCGATAAAAAATATTTCTTTTCCAACCGTAGGTTTCTGAGATCAAAATCCCCGTTAGAAACATATTGATATCTCTGTTTTGTCAAAGATAATGACAGGGATGACGATATGTTTATACAAAGATTTGGTCTCAGAAACCAACGGTAACATATTGTTAAAAAAAGTAATAAATACACTTGATAGCGTTTTCTTCCTTTTATGTATACTATAGGCTACTACTACATACTACTAAATACTCTATGGTAAGGTTTTGTAAATATCTATAGTTATCGGTGATCACATAACATTAGTCGATTGCTACTCGTTTTGTTTCTTATTAAAAAGTATACCGAAAATGAAAAAAAAAAACATTGATCAAAATTAAAAAAAAATCTATCTATGTTTATTCTACGTTGGGATGAAAAGAATGATTATTGTTGATAACAAAGTTTTTTACATCATAAGGTAGTAAATGAGCAAGCGTCTACCTGAATACGTCGAAATAGGGAAGCGATCGCTGCCCATAGATATTCATATTCCAAATGCATTGCATACCTTTAATTGACGGAGAAAAGCACAGAAAGAGGATATTTTCCCTTCATATGAAGATATTTAGTTAAAGAAATAAACGCAATTATACCCATGACCCTGATCAAGTTTTCGCATTCTTCGAAAGTAAAGCTCTTCCGAAAGTAATTGAACAGTCAAGGTTTACAATTAAATCGATGTCATCCGATAATATCCAGTTCGATACTTTAAATGGTTTTCGGGTTTTATATAAAAGTGTAAAATTAGTATCTTGATCACAGTACATCTCCACACTTCTTTGTCTGCACTGTACAAAACCGTCTGGACAACATGAAATTTGTAAGTTTTCATTTTGAAATTTTTCAATCAATTGAAAGAAATTTGGATTGAATAAATCAGGATAAGTACTAAGAAACTATCAACCAATTGTTGTTCTTTAGATTTATAAGCAGATCCTTTGTAAATTTATTTCGAAACAGATCTCATTTGTTTTTTGAATTAAAACTAAAAGAAAAAAAATTGTTCCAGATTGTTATGTCCACGATCATCGCTGTGGCAGCGGCAGCCAAGCTTCCCTCAAGTAACTATCTACCTCCTAACCAAGGAAGTTCAACATCAAACAGTTATTTACCACCAAACCAAGGAGGTAACATTGGCATAGGATCTTCAGCTGGTGGTACTTATGGAACAGGGAATAGACGTCCGCAGCAAGAAATAGAAAAGAACGCTGTTATTCTGCAACACAATCAGGAAATAGACGAAAATGGTAAGGCTAATTTTTATACGAATAGTAGATTCATGTAATGTTTATTTTATAAGTAACTTTACAGTTAGGATGAGGAATCCCGACCCCGAATAAAAGCACTGATACGAGTAACAGATGCATAATTAATAAAGTGCACTGACTGCGTACGAGTATACAGATTCAAAATTATTCTAGGACTAGTGCCCAAAATTCGATTGCTTGGTTTGATAATTCTTAAGGCGTAGATAAAGTTGTAATAAATTAGATTGTACAAAAAGAAAATAGCTTGCAGTTTAAGAGTAAAGTAAATTTTGGTAATTTATTCCGTTTCCAGGTTTCCGTTACTCGTACGAAACATCAAACGGTATACGAGCTGAAGAAGCTGGCGATGCATCTCAAAGTCAAGGAGGTTTTGCATACAAGGGCGATGATGGGAACGTTTACTCCATAACATTTACAGCAGGAGAAGGTGGTTTCCGTCCTCAAGGTGCTCATTTACCAGTAGCTCCTCCAACTCCTGAAGCTATACTTGCAGCATTGGAGCAGAATGCTAAGGATGAAGCGGCTGGGATATTTGATGATGGTAATTTACTTCCTCAATTTTTGCTACAATTCTTCTATAATAAGACTGAGTTAGATCCTTACTTAATACAACTAGAGAGTTTTAGATGCTTTGCTGAACATTAGAAAATCATTTAAATCAAATAATTCTAATTTGTGCTAAGATTCTTCCTAAAATCAATTATTTGAATAAATTTTGACTGTTATTTTTTTAATAATATAATTACCCTATGGTCTGAAAAGTTTTTTACTTGCAGGTCAGTATCATCCGGAACAATCGGGCAATCGCAGACCTGGCCAGAGCGGCTATGGAAGTACTTCGTCAGGTTCCGGAAATTTCAACGCCAACACTGGATATACTTATTGATGTCAAATTCATTGAAATAGAAGGATCAAATGCAATAAAACCTTCAGTTATTTAATAAATAGAATATTTAAAACAACAAACAGTTTTGTTACTTCAGAATTATTTTTATGCCATGTCAAGGACTCCAGTTACTTTTGCAATAGTTTATTTTGTAATAATTTTATAAAAGGTAGTTTTAGTTTTCTTAGATGGCAGCTCTGCTCGACCCCGCCACTCTTTTGTGACAACTTCCGGCGAATGGATTGAGAGTGGTGGGGTTGAAACAGCGTTTGATTATTGAGTCAGGAGCTCGGCCAGTCGTTGGATATCCGTCGATGTGATAAGTCGTCTAGTGGAATTGACCGTTAGAAATATTGAAAATGGAATAAAAGTATTCACTGTGCAATGAATTGGAGTTTTTCTTGACAATTTTGTATGAATAAAAATAA
Organism: Papilio machaon; assembly: GCF_912999745.1. Taxonomy (NCBI): domain Eukaryota; kingdom Metazoa; phylum Arthropoda; class Insecta; order Lepidoptera; family Papilionidae; genus Papilio; species Papilio machaon. The sequence continues at coordinate 7,008,269 of NC_060001.1, read as the reverse complement.
AATATATGTTGTAAAAATCAGTAAGTAGATCGCAATCTCATCCTTTAGAGCCTTAGTCATTCGGGTTATTTCTCAATAGATTTTTCCTTTTTTTATATTGAAAAAGTTAGCGCTTGACTACGATCCCACCCGATGAGGTGATGATGTGGTTTAAAGATTGTACGCGCTAGCTTTGTAGATACCTATTCACTCTACTCTTGAAGGCCCCCACATCGTACTTATCCTTTAAAGACCTTATTAGATAATGTTCCCAAGCTTTTCTGGTATATGTAGATAATTTGCCTATAGTATTATTTCGAAGTCGTTTATTTTTTAGATTGTTTTATTAATTTAAATAGCATCATCATCATCATCATCAGCTCACTATACGTCCCCACCGAGGGGCTCGGAACCTACCCCAAGTTAGGGGTGACTAGGCCATAGTCAACCACGCTGGCCAAGTGCGGGTTGGTTGACTTTACACATATCATTGAATTTCTTCTCAGATATGTGCAGGTTGCATCACGATGTTTTCCTTCACCGTCAGAAAAATAAAAGATCAAATATACGAAATTATAAAAAAAGATTTTATTCATAGAATAAATAATCGCCTCATTTTTCTTAATGGAAATCGATATGACTATAGTAATACAATTTTCTTGAATATTAAACACTATAATATGATCACGTACGCTTTCTTAGTTACTAATTAGGCAGAGAAGATTGTTATTTATTAGGAAATTTTCATTCGGAAATACAGAGCGAGCATTTTGGAAGACGTGCAATGAAGAAAGACAAAAAATGGACCATAAAATTACTGTCAATAGAAAAGATAAAACTAATTTTAAACTATCTATTGACAAGAACAATTGAAGTTACAAAGACAGTAATTTCTCAAGAAATTTATGCAATACTAATTACTGTATTCAGAAAATTGGATTTTCTTCAGATCAATATGAAGTGGTCGCTCTAAATTTCGAACAAAAATTCCATTGTAGATATATCAACGATAACTTAATACTGGCAAATTGCTAAGATTAGAATTTGTAGGCCTGTCGGAATCCGGTGCTCTGAGCGCGGTACTGTTGTTGCTGGCCACCACCGTATTTACCCGGGTTGTATTGACCTGGAAATAAGGAAAAATATCATGTAACATATTTCTCAGTACAGTTGACAAAAGAAGTTTAAATTCACTTTAGAAATGTTTATTCGTCATCTCTGCTCCTTTGGTCAATAAAAGTTAATATATGAATGAAAGAACGAGGATTAAAATATATTTAAAATGTTGCATTAATATTTAAACAATTTAATTTCTACTAATTGTGTTCAAAGTTAGTTGCAGATTTAAGTTAATCAGAAATCTTTTAAATTAGAATTCTTAACGAGCTTACAAATCTTATTATAATGAACTCCATAAAAACAAAACACAATCTACATTCTTCATTAAAATCTAACTCCGCACATCATAATTTGAAATCTTCTCATAAACATAACCAACGTAGACATAACCTTGATTATGGTAACATAAACTTTATTACTATTAACATAAGATAAATAAAGTTGCAAAATAAATTGGTTGTCAGTTCTATGAATGTGATTCAGAGTGAGAGGTCATTGTGCAATATACAAAGGTCGGTGCAGTGTGTAACATCGTTGAGCCCAACTCCTGGTGCAAGGACAAAGACCGTGTGAAAACGGATGCGGGCCTATTATTTTAAATTTGGATTGTTCTTTTGTCGTAAAAACAATGTCACATTTTATAAAATTGTACCAAAAGACATCTTTAAAAATCGTATAAGGAAGCAGAGATATTTTATTCCTAAATATAAATGGAAAGAGTCTATTAAATATTTTAAAGCAACTTTAACAGAGTTAGAAGTCATCTGATTTTTAAACATAGTCTAGATTATAGATATGCTACTTTAGTTATTGGGATAAATATTAACTGCCAAATAAATATAGCAAAAAAGTAATTCCACTTCTATCTACACCGAAACTTGTTCTTAACAGGCCAGTGGTGAAAGATGCATATAATTTGTAGGTGTGGTGTAACATGTTGGCGGTCGCACGATTGTTATTTGATAATGCTAGATAACCGCATTGTTTTCGGACGTGTTCAATTCGTGATACGTACAGTATATTCAATTACGTTTGTACAAATTATTCCCAGACAAACAATTTACTAAAAAATATTGAATTTATGTACTGTTATTTCTCAGGGCATCTTTTAAGGTAACCAGTGGTAGATTTTAGAGATACAGAGGCATTATTAAGCCCTATTTAAAAAGATATAAAAATCAATGTTCTAGACAGATTTAAATGAAGTAATTTCTAAGAGAGCTACATTTTATACGTGAAAATTTCTTGTTTTTCTACTACTTGATATTGCAAATAAGACTTAGGTATATTAAGGCCATTATTTTCACATTACCCAGCAATTGCGTCGCAATATGGGCGGGATAATGTGATAGGTCAGCTGGTTAAGCCGGATAAACGCCGAGAGGAATCGACTGGCTGTTATTTACGATGTACTTTGATAATAGATTTGGTAGAAATTGCATAGATTATCAGACATTTTGATTATTTGTGACTGTGCAGAAATTCAGAGAAGCATTTGAAGTGACTTGAGTTGCTTTGCATTTAGTTAAAGCGGACAAGCTTTTTAATGAAGTAGGACACATATATATGAGCTTTAGAATTACTGACGGGTTAATTGTGCTTGACTAGATTCATAATTAAATGTAATCAATCAATGTGTTGGAAACAGCTCCGGCAAGCGTTATGCAAATCTTCATAACATTTCAACGATTGATGAACTATTGTTTTTAGGTAGACAAACAGAATTTCTAGTTAAGATATAATATGTTTCATATCTTACTAATATAATAAACGCGAAAGTTTAGATGAATGGATGGATGTTTGTTTGAAGGTATGTAACGGCTCAACGGATCTTGATAAAATTTGGCACAAATGTAGAACATAGTCTGGAAGAACACATAGGCTACTTATTACGTTCCCTATTCGCTGGCGGAAGCTAGTCTTTAGAATAAAGATAAACTTTTTAAGATTAAATTTATCAGTGGTATTATTTTACTGTTTATTTTTTTACAGTTACGAAACGTGTCGAAAAATATTCTTGTGGCGTGACGAGTGCTTTTAGTTTTTTCAATATTTACATAAAATTACTTACCATCATCAATGATACCAGCGGCTTCATCAGCAGCGTTCTGTGCTAGAGCCTTGAGGATGGCCTCTGGAGTAGGGGGAGCGGTGGGCAGATGAGCTCCCTGAGGCTGGAAGCCAGCTTGACCGGCAGAATAGCTGATGGCGTACACCTGGCCGTCATCTCCGGTGTATTGGAAGCCACCCTGAGCTTCGATACCCTCGACCTGGAAAGTTCATTAGAAACTTGGTAGGACAATATACAGTTTTTTTTTAATTCGAATTTGAATAATTTGGTATTTGAGGTAATTTGAGAACATTAGTTTTGCAGTGTCTTGAAGTTGTTATATTTGTTTTGCCCTTATTAATTTTTAAATTTTGCCTTATTATTTTGATCTGTTGTTGATTTATTTATTTTACAAAAACAGTATTTCTATAAAAGTAAAATTGCTGTATTGTTTATCTTGATTTACAATTGAATTGCAGTTTTTGTAAATTATTAAATAAATGAATATCACACATTTAATTGTGACAAGTACATCACGTAATATCTATGATTCTTATCTGATACTAGCTTTTACCCGCGACTCCGTCCGCGCGGAATAAAAAAAATGCACACAAGATAAAAAAGTTCCTATGTCCGTCTCCTAGTTCTAAGCTACCTCCCCATCAATTTTCAGCTAAATCAGTTCGACCGATCTTGTGTTATAAATAGTGTAACTAACACGACTTTCTTTTATATATATAGATTAGATTTCGAACGGTCATTCAAGTCATCTCGATGTGTTCCACATATCAGTTTACTCTTCCTAACGATGATTACATCTTGCTTTATTACAAAACTGTAACACGTTGAGTAATTCGTTATGCAAATGATAAAAAGTATATTACTACAGTCAAGGCCTATAATAAATTTAAAATTGAAATAAGTTCTACAAACATTATACATTTACAATTTTAGATTGGAAAAACGCTTACTTGATTAACTTTAGCATTTTTCGTTTTATTTTTAAATCCTGATTTGATAATACTCTTAGGGAATATCTATGCTGATTAAAGGCAACATTAATTCCATGATCAAATCTCATTCACAGAGAGGTATTCTTTCACAATGTTAGGTCAATAGCACGTATTAGATCTGACAGGTAACAGATTAAGTGCAGATATTAGTAGATGATTAAATTAATATATGTAATTACGAGTACTAGGTTAACATAAACCTTCACATCCTTTCAAAAATGATTGATTCTAGAATATGTAATTAGATATATAAGTAGGTCGTTTGCATAATGTACGCGACCTTTCGAATATCGGTCGGTAGAGTTGGCCACTGCCCTTTTCATCTTCGCAATCTAACACATGGGATCGTCGTTGACTAGGGTGACTACGTTTTAAAGGTTATATAGGACTTTATTTTTTATGTTTATTTTTTACTTGTATTTCGTTATTATATTGTCAGATATTGAATTATAATTATTACTGGTCAAATATCTCATTATTAAACAAAATTTGATTAAAATTAATCATGAAAACGACGAAAATTTACGGGTCGATTCAAAGAATGTTTGTTTAATATTCTCTCGACTTACTTTAGAAATAAACCAATCCACTAGATTTTTTTTATAATTACTAATTTAAAAAATGTTATTATAAAACACTTAGATTTATCATTAAAAAAAATCTAATTTATATCATTAAGGTCTAGTGTCACATGATCATGGTGACCCTAGCGCTCTGTACACAGGTGCGTCTCGGTTGGCATGTCATGATTCAGTTGATCTTTGACCTGTTTTAACATTTTATTTATGTGATGCAGCCTCCTGACATTTATTGGCAACATTTTTTCCACGACTATATAGACATCTTTACGTTATTACAATTATAATTAAATGTCCACTGTTGAGATTATTATAGTGACTTAGTAACAATAAGTAATAACAAAATGAAAAGATTAATATATTTTTGTTAAACAGATAATAGCGATATAATTCGTAAAGTTAATGATTATTAAGCGTCTTGGATTACTAATTCTATTTGTAGGAAAAAGCTAACTGAAGATGCCTTGTCGGCTTTTATAACACTACTAGCTGTCGCACGCGACTCCGTCCGCGCGCAGTTAAAAAAAACTTAATAGGGGTATGAAAAATAGATGTTGTCCGATTCTCAGACCTACTCAATATGCACACAAAATAACATGAGAATCGGTCAAACCGTTCCGGAGGAGTTTAATCACAAACACTGCGACACGAGAATTTTATATATTAGATATGCTCTTTTAGTGAAGAACTTTAAGTTAAATTCTTTTGTATCAATCAAAGGATTATCATTCTAAATTTGCATTTCAATTTAGTTAGTGTTCATAAAAAAATCACTCTCAATTAAATCTTACCTCCTGTCCCTGTTCTTCAGCTTTGATGCCGTTCTCAGTTTCGTAGTTGAATCTGTACGAATCTTCTTTGACGTCCGCGTCGTAAGCTAGAATGCGGGCATTCTTCTCTAAGGACGCTTGAGGCCTATTGGACTCGTATGTGGGCGCGAAAGCTGAGGCGGCGAAGCCGAACAGGGTGGCGATGAGTACCTGAAGTTAATAAGAATTAGAAGCTGTAGTAGAAGATAACCTTTAAATGTACAAGACATATGTGTATTGTGGCGTATTTTTTATTAAACTTTGCTTTGTTTTGTTATGACATAGTGCTTACTTCAGGAAGTTGCTGGAGTTGAGAAGCGTAAAATAACACACTGTTTAAGGCACTGAGCTTTCATAATTTCAGCTTATGTCAAGCAGTGAACTGACACAGGTTGGTTCCAATTCTGTTATACATACTTGACAAAAACAAATGAATAAATTGTCACTTTGACTTTCTTATTAAGTACCAAGTTATACTATGCTAACTAGTGTGCATAAACTATACAACATAAAATTCCTACATTAAGCGAATAAACGCACGTATTTTTAACAATAGAGCACATTGTTTCTTATTTAAAGGAAAAAAAAACGTAAACAAAGACGGAATAAAACGGTACGACAAAAGTACTGCATTGTTTTTAAATTGCATCTGTATTATGCATTGATTTTGTGCAGCTATTTGCGTTAATCGAAACTGCATCGCATTTAAACGGCATTTACGATGGTACTCTACGTATTTTCTTGTGCAACATCTTTCCTCATGTTCTTACATGTTAAATAATTTAGGATATGTCAGTACTATGCAAAAAATAATGAATAATTGATGAAGTAAATTATGATCATGAATTTTGGAATGAACTTTATAAGGCATATTTTTTTTATATCTTGAGGTGACAAACTAGTAAGCGGCCACCTATATACGCCAAAATAGCGAAGCAACCGCTGCCCATAGACATCCTCAATTGCAGATGCGTTGTCTAACTTTAATCGTAGGAGTGGACGCATAAGAAAAATTATATATCCCCTTCCTATGCGTTCCCTTCTCCATCAAATCTACTTCACCTTCATCCTTTACTTATAAGAAAAGAATAGGAAGGTAAAGAAGACTGATAGTTAAAAACTTTAAGATTGAGAACTTCAATTTTTTTAACTAGGTAATCATTACTGTCGTCAGGAATAGAAGCTAATGATAATCACAGAAAACTAAAAAAAATAATTTATATTAAACTTATTAGAGTAATTAATCATCATCAAGTTCTCCTTGTCCCTACGGAGGTTACTACACGATATGAACTACTCTTCCATGCATCTCTATCAGCTGTAATATCTGAATTCACTCCCTTCTTATCCCCTTTCCCACAATCCATTCATACTATCTTCTATCTTCCTCTGCGTTTCTATCCATCCTATTAACTAATACTTTGATTAACTAAATTATATTATATTATGTCTCATCATTCAGACTTCACACATGACTTAAGTGTGTTAGGAAATATTTAAAAGCATCAATTAACTAACTTAATTGCCCAGACGGCCGCTTTGTGTAATACTCTATTCACGAATTTCTAGAAATGTTGACTAATTTTATCTAAGATAGCTCTTTAACGCAATGAACTGAGTTATACATCATAAGAAATACCAGCATTGTTATTTTATTTAACGTATTGATAAGTAATTTACTAAAATTATTTTCGTAAAATGACATTTTAAAAGTTTCTGAAGCTTATTGGAACGAAGTTCCTTATCACGCGTTGTGAAAGGGGGCTAGACGGAAAAAATTCTTACGAAAAGTTGTCACGACACTTTTTGCTATAGTAAGTATGTTAACGACGAATGAGCGCTACTTCACCATGGCAACGACGTGACAATATATAACGAAAATTCATAGAAATAAAATGTACTTCTTGTGAAGACTTAAGTTTTTTATTAATAGAATAAACATTGGTTACTTCACTAATTAATTGAAAGGAACTTCGTTCCATCCGGGCGTCCCTTGACACCTCTCAAGTTTTTTTTTTACTTAAGTTATTTAATATTTTAAATAAATAAAAAAAAATTAAACTATAAAAATGTTTATTGCAAAAAAAAACATTTTAATATAAAAATGACTTGTATTAAATTGTCCCTTAGTTGTTACTTTGTAACTTAATTTATAAAAATAATATTAGCTAAGTCTAATCTATGATGATACAAGAGTGAACTCACCAGTTGCATGGCGATGTTGATGTGACAGGTCGGAGGTGAATTCTCGAATGATGTTAGTCGTAGCTTCCCTCCCCTATTTATACGCATCGCAGTATATTACAAAATTCATACAACACTATAATGGAACTACTTTTCCTAATAAATAAAATGAACTTTTGACATCTTTTTTTTTCGGATTAAACATTGATTAGACATTTTGTAGCTATTGTGTGAATTCTAGACTTTTTAAACTTTAGCTAGATTTAGTCGTTTAACCTTTTGACCTAACGGAAGCGAGATAAAGTGATGTATTGCTAAATGCATATTCCTATTTTAAATCTTGCTATTAGAGTTTCCTTTTGAAGATTCAGTGAAATATTACACTAAGGGACTACTTACGTAGGCATTACGCGACTGTGAGTGTTGACAGTTAGTAATTTAAAATAAAAATGGGGTAAACAATTGAAACTTTTTAATTGAAATTTATATTTTGAGCTTTTAAAAGAGCAATAAAATTATGAATTCTTATAAATTATTTATATGTCATACCACGAATATTATGTAATTGTTGACATATACATTTAGTATAAAAAATATATATTACTACTAGCTGTAGCACGCGACTCCGTCCGCGCGCAGTTATTAAAAAACTTAATAGAGGTCTGAAAAATAGATAGTAACTCAAATGCTCAGACCTACTAAATATGCATATGAAATTTTTATAAAAATCGTCCAAGCCGTTTCGAATGAGTATTGTAACTTATGACACGACAATTCTACAATATATTGTAAGATTTTAAACGTTTACAAATTACAATCTTAATAGTCTACGTAAGTTTTTAAAAAGTATTTTTATCGTTGACATAAAAGTTAAGATATTACAGGAAATCATGATTTATTGCTTAAGATATAGCAAAAATGAAAGCTTAAAAGAAAATAAAAATACAAATTACTTTGTACAATGATATCCGGATTCCTTAAGAAATATACAACGTATCGCGTCTTTTTTTGTAAACAGTACATATAGCCTTTTGTTATGGCTCTTATTATTTAGCTATGTGTTACTTTAAGCTTTTTCTTTTAAAACATGATATAGTTAAAACCTAATCTAAAACAAAATAAGCCTTAAAATAATAAATACAACTTTATTTATACTTTTACAAGTATAGTAATTCAATATTATACTTTAAAATATATCAATAGAAAATAAAATATAAATATTAAAGAAACTTTTTCAATTAATATTAACATCGAATAAAAGAACTGAATATTAAATTAGTGATTTAAAGTAGAATTACATTCAAAATTAGAAATAGTCTTTAGTAACTCAAATATTTACTTTATAAGTTTTTTTTTTATCATTCCAATAACTATTACGGTTATGGTATAACTAAAATAAATTTGACCTTACAAATCTAACTATACTTAGATACCATTATAAGTAATCTTTCCGATTTAAGAGCATCATTTTCGAGGTTAAATTGCATTGTGGAATAAAATCTAACGTCTTGTCTTCTCATTTTTCAGTTCGTAACGCATAATAATTTTAGTTCGTTTGTATGTTAGTATGTTGCGAACGTTTAGTATTATTAAAGGTTATTAGAACGTAGTTAGGTATAACATATTTATTAAATGCATTTATATGTCATTGAACAATTGTTAACTTAGTCATTTTGTAAAATCACTAGACTATTATTGGAAACTGTTATAAAATTGTCAACTGAAACATTGACAATTTGATAAATTATACGCTACACAACTATTACTAAATCATATTAAAATAACTTCTTAGTAAACACTCGAGAAACAAAACGTTATTATGACTGATTTCATTCAGACACAATTTGCTATTATTTCATAATATGTCTGGTCCGATTACGAACTAATAAAATGTGTTATCGCTCGGTGGCATAGTATTGGAATATAAAGTTAATTTGTGTGTTTTAAGTTATTTCCACATAAGGAGTGTCTTCACTAGCCATCTGATTTACGATAGTCTATTCGCAACTTATTTATTACTAGCTGTCGCCCGCGACTCTGTCCACGCGCAGTTAAAAAAATTTAATAGGGGTATGAAAAATAGATGTTGGCCGATTCTCAGACCTACTGAATATGCTCACAAAATTTCATGAGAATCGGTCAAGCCGTTTAGGAGGAGTACGGGAATGAACATTGTGACACGAGAATTTTATATATTAGATAATATACACTTGTTTAAATAAGCTCTCACTACAAGATCTTAACATACTTTTTTTTATTTAAAAATCCAACATACAATATCAATATAAATTAAGAAAAAAATTCCACAGTAATCTTAGTACATTAGCGTGGGTAATCAGATAGTGTAGAACTCTCATATTAATTCTACACTGAGGATCTCTCATAGTTACTACTAAATCAATTTACACTTATAAATAACAAAAGGCGTTCTTAAAATAAAAAAGACGATCGTGGTTTTATAGCCTTCACCTTTGCCATACCTTCAACATACTGAACGAAACCTATATATGTATCTTACTAATATTATAAATGCGAAAGTTTAAGTGGATGGATGGATGTTTGTTACAAGATATCTCCGGAACGGTTCAACGGATCATGATGATATTTGGCACAGGTATTTAATATAGTTTGGAAGAACACGTAGACTACTTATTAAGTTTTTTTTAATCAGCGCGGACGTTTTAGTCGATAGCTAGTATTATAATACATTCGAAACTATCTTGCTTCTTTTATTTCCTCACTAGTTTCTTCAATCTTTAGCCAAAAGACTTTTTATCCGAAAATTAATGACAAAAGACGGAAGTAAGAGTAAATATGCAAGGTAATCTGTAGGTTAACCAATAAATTTTTACAGGCTGTGTTTAAATCCGGCGAATCTGCAATTTTAGATCACCGGTTAAAGGCCTTTGATGAGATCTTAAAGGCCCTTATGTCCTAAGACCATTAGGCCCTAAGGGCCTTCAAGGTCTCTCTAAAGTCTAGCGTCTCTTTAGGTCACTTATTATTAAATAAGTTATTCTTTAAGTGACTTCTTTTAACATTATAGTATTGCAAAGTTATGATACAAATGTGCAACAGATTTATTCATTTGCCTCAAGAAGATCCTGTTCTTTCCTCGATTAATCGATAATAACACAGTACGCATAAAGTTAAGGACATACCAAACTTAATATGAATAAGTGTTTACATTTTATTATCACACATTTTCCTTCCATCAATAATCTAATTAAAACACTTACAGAAACAGTAAAAGAAAATAGACTAACTAAAGACCTACATTTAAAAAAAAATAACAGTTCGTTCGATACTAATTTAAAAGAGGAAAAAGTAATAATCAAAATTTCCCATAGATAAAGGCTATGGGAAATTTTGTTGAAAATTTGTCTCTGTTTAATCAGAAGATACGATTTTTCTCATTGTTTGTGTTAATTTTATATATAACTAGCTGTCGCCCGCGACTCCGTCCGCGCGCAGTCAAAAAATGGGGGGGGGGTTATGAAAACTAGATGTTGGCCGATTCTCAGACCTACTGAATATGCTCACAAAATTTCATGAGAATCGGTCAAGCCGTTTCGGAGGAGTACGGGAACGAAAACTGTGACACGAGAATTTTATATATTAGAAGATATAATTATACATTTATCATTGTATCAATCTAAATTTAATTAAAATCTCACGTTTGTCTTACTTAATGATGCAACAGATTAACTTAACAATAAGTAGCTATTTATATACCAAAATCGAAACCCAAATAACGTGGACTAAAACTCTCATAACATAAGTAGTTATTAACCTTTAATTTATTCTCATGGCATCTTCAACTTAATCGTAACTATGTCCTGGACGTAGTGACCCCATCGGTATTTAATTCAATAAATTATCGACCAGAACGAACAAATGAAGATACTGCTACAACTGTTTAGCAATGACCTTTGCGTTCCTTGCACATTCTAATGCCCATCCGCGGTATCAAACGCGAGTACCGTCAACAAAAATGTTACAATCATATACTGAATTGATTTTATACAACATTTGAAAGTGTAAAAATACGTTAAGATGGCATTACAAGTATTTTGAAATTCGAACTCGAGAAATAAGATAAAAACAAAAGACGGTTAGAGCAGAATTGATACAGCAAGAAAACTTTGAATCATTTTAGTATGAAAACGTAGAAGTAAGGAGTAAATATTTTTTAGGTTCAATTCAGAAACGGACGCGACAAGCAGCATGTCATGGTGTTGTCTTACTTATATTATAAATGCCAATGTTTAGATGTAAGGATGGATGGATGGACGTTAGTTGGAAGACATGTGCAGAACGGCTCAACGAATCTCCTTGTAATTTGGAATAAACGTAGAACATAGTCTAGAAGAACATAAACGCTTTTAAGTTTTGTTTTTCAATTCACGCGGACGGATTTGTGGGCGATAGCTATCAAGTAATAATAACCTCTTAGATCTGAGCTTTTGCCTCTAAAAGAAAATTTTTACAGCCATCAAATTAAATGTCTCCAAAACACTCTCTTTTGGTCCTTTATTTTTTACATAGGTTTTAGTTCACTTACAATCATCCAGTATTTTTTTTTGCCTGCCTGTAACATTTCAATTTTATGAATGTAATGTTAGAGCTGTCATATCTGACATTTACATGTGTAACAAGTTCGCGCCATGTCGTTGTCTATGGTACTTACGATGGCGCGTAACGTGTTTCTAATGATGTGATATTTCGATTTCAATAATACTGGATTGCGGCTTGTGAAGGTTAACTATGTACTATTAAATAATTTATATCTGCTGGTATGCAATACCATAACTAATAATGTAACTGGATAGTGTAGGCAATAAGAATTTTATATTGAAAAATGTTCAATTTGTCTATGGCTGCATAGGATATATAAAGTACGATGTATTACGTCAAAGTTTGATATTTTTATATTTGGTTATTTATTTTGACAACTGATAGTAGGGAAGCATTGTATAGACAAGGATATCTGACTCAGTGGGCATAAGTCAAACTAAATTGTGAGAGCTCACTAGCGCCCCTCTGTCAACGTCAAAAAAGTGTCACAAAATCCTTCTTTTACTGTGGCTATCTGGTATTTTTGGAACGAAGTTCCTTATCGCGCGTTGTGAAAGGGGGCTAGACGGAAAAAATTCTTACGAAAAGTTGTCACGACACTTTTTGCTATATCACCATGGCAACGGCGTGACAATATATAACTAAAATTCATAGAAATAAAATGTACTTCTTGTGAAGACTTAAGTTTTTTATGCATAGAATAAACATTGGTTCCTTCACTAATTAATTGAAAGGAACTTCGTTCCATCCGGGTGTCCCTTGACACCTCTCAAGTTTTTTTGTTTTATGATATTATCTACGCCTATGTTGGTATTTCATATAATCAGACTGAACTAACCGCGATAGTAGCGCCTCCCACAGCGGGCCGGATATAGTTATTGGAGTATACATAACTTCTTAACCGAGTGTCATCTGACTAAGCACAACAATTAATCAATTAAATACGTGACATTTCCTGTTATAGGACAAAACACTCGGTCCATCTGACGCGTGAAAGTAATATTGCTACATGTGTGACCGCGGTCAGTGTGTAGGTGGTCTTTATGTAATGCCATTGCAAACGGTTCGTGATTTTAACCAGACTATGGGTTTGACATCACAGCTTAGTTAATAGGGCTTGGTAATTTTAATTGATAATTGATTGCCTTAAGCGAATACGAAGGTAACAAACTATAGGTACAATTTTGAATTGCAACTTAAAATGTGTTGAGTAAAACGCAAACAAAAGAATGCGCCATAACTACGCAAAATTTAAATACCTAATTTCTACCAAATTCATATAGCTATTTAATTTATATTCAAATATTTCAAATAATCACAGCGTAATTTTTTATATACGCACTTTACTGTACAGTTTAGAACTCTTATAAAAATGGTTATTTGCCTTTTTTTAATAGTTATAAAAACTTAAAATTATTATTAATCGATTATTTATTTAAGTTTAAGTAATAATTACTACAAGCTACCGTTAATGGTTACATGATTAATGGAGATTGCAGCATGTCACTTATTTCGGGTCCCTTCTGCCTCCGAACATTTCGCAACTCTTTATAACTTAGATGTCATGCGCATAAACTTTGAACTCAAGTCAATCAACTTATTTAATACTGTCGTATGTCAACGACCTACATAAAACGGTATTTAGCAGGCTCTTAGACTATAATTTTAATATGTTTCTTGTTAGTAAATTTAATAAAGTAAAATACATGTTTGAAAGAAAAATATTATTCCATGCATTTGTATCATCTTACGCAAATCGACTTTCACACAATACATCCATACTTTTACGGTCTTCCTCTACTATTGTAGTCATCCTTATTCAATCTCATTACTTTCTTGTTTATGTGATCATCCACAAATGTACTATATATTAACCTATATATTATATAGCCCATAACATATTAAAATATGTTACAAGTTCCTAATTTTGGTAGATACTTTTGTGATATATATTATAATTATATCATTAAAGGGAGATTTAAAATCTGTTCATCAAGATATGACCTATTAATGAGCTTAATCGAATATTTAATACCTCTTTGCACATATCGTTATTTATAGGTTTTTAATACTTCTTAATTATAGCGTTACAGTTATTAATCATAACTACTGAGAACGTATTCGTACCTTTCCCAAATTGTTTATTATTTTAAACTTTGTCTCCAATTTAAATTCTTTCATTGGAATTTTTTTTTTGTTATTTTATCGTCATCCATCGTTAATATTGCAGCATAAATCTGATGTACGAAAGTTTAAAGTCTGACATTTGAAAAGCTCGCAGCATAAGTGAATTCATGCGTCAATTTATGAAATGTTCTCATGACGTGACAGGTATGAAACTAAACGGTTAACAATGCAACGAGTGACTAATCATAAATCGACAAAATTTTAATTTCACATGAGGGTAGAACAGTTAAGCAGAGCAGTGGAGTACTGCAATTGTTTGAACAGACAAATACGAACCGTTCAGTCTAAGCATTATCATCATCATCAGCCCACTATACGTCCATACTAAGTGGTTCGGAGCCTACCCTAAGTAAAGTGTGACTAGGCCATAGTCAACCACACTGGCCCAGTTCTGGTTGGCTGATTTCACACATATCTTTGAATTTCTTTGTAAATATGTCTAGGTTGCTTGACGATGTTTTTCTTCACATAAGAAAGAAAGAAATTCTTCATAAAAAAAAATAATCGAAAAACACATTGCTACATGGCGGGATTTAAACCCAGGAGCCACCGACGCTCTAAATTCCAACATTATACTAACTCTTAACATTATACTTTTATACAATAGGAGTACTGTACTAAATTACTGTTCTACCCTCGTGAGAAAAATGCATCAGGTTAGCATAATCCGTGTAGGATAACACCGCGCCTAATGTAATCTACGTCCTTGAACAGACAATTCTAATAGATTTGTTCCGATTTATACTTGTGAATGAATCCTTTCTCTCAAAAATGTTTTTATAGACGACTTGAATAATATGTATATTTGAAGACCAAAATTCTAGAAAGTTTTTATTCACACTCACGAGATCTAAAAAACATAATTAGTCGGCAATTAGGTTAATAATAATTATTTTAATTTAGATTTCTATTTAAATAAGCATATTTTTTGGCTTTAGTGAAATCTGTAATTTCGTTTTTTTAATCTAATACATATAAAAAAAAGATTGTGTATTTTTATGTTTCGTAAAATTAAATTCATATCTTATGGTGCAATATAACAAAACCGTTTCATAAGAACTCGCGAATCTTAGATTCGTTATAATCGAGCAAAATACTCTGAGCGATTATTACACACTTCAGAATGTCAGTGGGTCAAAGTGAAGGAAAGCAATCAGAAATACTTTAAGACATCTCTAATATATGTGGGGTCAATTACAATAGATGAGAGTGGGTTTCAAATATTTCAATGATACTATGAATATGTAGGATTATTTCAGTATTCCTTAAAAAGGATGTTTTATTGTTTTCTTGTACATTATTACTCACAGATTATTACATAGTATATGAAAAAACTAATCGTTTTATATACCTTTTACATTAAGTTTTAACAAAAAATGTTGTCAAAAACTAAGTGCTGATTTTTGTTAAAATAAGAAATTACTTTCAAACTAATTATGTAAACATGGTTATTTAGGTATTAGAAAATTGTCTGGTCGAAAAAGTTTGAGCTCAAATTTACTTTAAAATCATTTATTTTCTTGTAACGTGTTGTATTTCACGATAAAGTAATATTTTTGCTGTCAATTTAAGTATCTACACTAATTTTTGTCAGCACAAATGTATCACCTAGTGATATATACACAAATGAATAATAAACAAACTCTTTGGTAACACGATGTTGTGGTTTTTGCAATACTTAGGTAACGTATCAATCAAAATGTCTCTAATAACTCGTTGATGTCTTTATTATAGGCGAGGTCGAAACTTCTTCGTTTTAGTATTTATGTATATAATTTTATTAACAATACGCTTTATATTAATATTATATAATATCTGTATCTTCTTTTGTTTTGCTATTTTCAAGTTGATTTAAACATATTTGATTATTCGAAAATGTGTTTTAATCTTCACTTATTTATTACTAGTTGTCGCCTGCGATTCCTTCTGCTCGGAATTAAAAAAAACTTAATAAGTAGCCTATGTATTAATCCAAACTATGATCTACATCTGTATCAAATTTCATCAAGATTCGTTGTGCTGATCTGGAGATACCTTCAAACATCCATCCATCCATCTAAACATTCGCATTTATAATATTAGTAAGAAGTAAGAAAAGAAAAGCACTTATTTGTTTTATTTTATTTAACTTTATTCTACTTTTATTCAAATATGGTACCTTGTGGTTATGAGCCGTTAGTTAGTGGTTATGAACCGCAGACGTATTTAATTTCCAGATAATTTGATGCTGAGAGTTTAAAGATATTTAAATTGTAAAATAAGTAGCATACCCCACATTCCTTAGTAAAGCTTCAAACCTTACTTAAATTTAACGTACTTTTTCTTTACCCTTAGACTTAAATATTTCTTACTATCAATTTTTTTTTTTGGTTTAATTTTAAGTGAGTAATGTTGGTACATAATATTAAAAATCTTTCAAATTTAGATTTTAAGGATAAATAAAATAAAACTTATATATAATAACAACATATTTATTAAAAAAAATACAAAACTCAATAAGAAAAAAATAAAAAAATGAATTCTTAACATTTTAAGAAACAGACTAGTCAATAGGTAAATCAACAATGGTTTTAAATAAAGGAACAATTTATATTACGTTTGTAAATACCGTTTTCTCAACACTGTTCTCTGTTTTCAAAATTTTCTGGCAAAATATTGTAATATTAAATAAAATTAAGTTATTTAACATAACTAATTGAAATATTGTCTAAGTTTTTTATAGTTTGACCAGAAATCTTGTAACATATTTTTATAAAAATGGTTTCAAACATTGCTGTAAATATGTTATATGCAAGTGCAACATTATTTTAATCACCATGCCAATTAATTAAGATATTTCTTGGTAACATACTTAAAAGAATATGTTAAAATTTTTAAATAAAAGTTAAAGTAACTTTACTGCCTTATCTATAGAAATTAATTGATTACTAAGAACCTTTAGTACAGATTTAGCATGTTTAAATATGTGGCAGTTAAAGATTGATGTTTTTAAAAAAACAGTTATCTTGAAAAAGAGAACAGGTTAGTATAGTCACGCTTCTTCCAGTACTTTAATGGTATCCAGTTTCGACGGCGGAAGTCTGCGCTGCGTTGTGGTAGTTCTGTTGGTATGCCGCGTCGTACTGTTGGTAAGCTTGACCTTGAGATACAGTGTGTTCCTTGTATTGCCCTGTAATATACAATTAGAAGATGTTCAAATAATATTCTTCATTACATTACATATCTTTCTCTTTTCAGCAGTTTCAAAGGAATCGACATATAAAAACGTTAAAATTTTGATTCTCGCCTCTATTATATGCTTATAGAGAACATAGCGTTTAACAGATGTAACCCCGTCTACCCCTTTACCCAATATTTATGCTCGTACCCCTCTTTGGTGACGTATCTGAGCTGCGATTTAGTTATAATAAAATGAAAACTTACCATCATCAACAATTCCATTAGCCTCATCCTTGGCATTCTGTTCCAGAGATTTCAAGATGGCTTCGGGGATTGGGGGAGGTGTGGGCAAATGCGCACCCTGCGCTCTGAAGCCATGCTCGTCAGCGACGTATTGCACTGTGTACACATGCCCATCATCCCCTACGTATGAGAAAGCACCTTCAGCTTGAGTTCCGTGAGGAGTTTGACCGACTTCTTGAGCTTTTATTCCTGGAAAAAGACGAGTATATTTGCATTAATAAAATATATTAATAACGCTGATAATACTGTTTCGTCTCTGACATCTCGTCAATCTTGCTACATACGATAGGATCAAAGACGAATTAATCCGAACTTAGCTATTAAAGGTCCAGTCACGTGTACTCTAGATATTGAGTCACATATGTTTCAGATTTTGTACATTATCACTTTGGCTAAGCCTAATAAGTCTTAGATTTAATTTCGAATTTTGCTATTGTTTTGTTATTTTAACTAGTACTTTTGTAGATAGTAACTACTAGGTGTGGGTTTGATGACAGGGATAACTAAATGTTTAATGGGGAGATTTTGGTCTCAGAAATCCACAGTAAGGCTTCCACGATTTAGTTAAATTGATAAAAACACTGTGACTCACCATTTTCGGTCTCATAGCCGTAGTTATAGTTGTGTACATTATTCTCGGAATGATAACTAAGTATCCTCGCCGTCTTCTCAGCCAAAGGTCTGCTATTGTATGTTTGACCGCCTAAAGCATGCGCCTGCCTGAAACCGTCATGGTATTCTAGACCAGGCTGGTATGCTTCGGTATTCTGGTAGTTATCCACTTGTGGTTGAGGGTAGACCTGACCTGCCGATGCTACGGCCAATAAAGCAGCGATGGATGTAATCTGAAATTAGTTGAAGATTTACAAAATTTTTGTTTCCTCTGCAATACAACAGATTGTCCTTATGTTGCAACGTTTAAATATCGTAACCATATCTTAGTAAAATAATTCACCATGAGATGGGTTAATTGATTTAGTAACCAGCATTTAAAAAAAAGATCTAGACAAACTGACAGATAGATGGACACCAAAGTGATCTTATAAGGGTTCCGTGTTTTCCTTTCGAGGTACGGAACCCTTAAAAGGAGAAATACATCTTTATATGCGTAAATAAGAAAAAAATGGTTTTAGTTACCCTAAGATACATGACAATAATAAACTGGTTTTATCAATTGTGAATTATTTAAATACATTTTGCAAACAAAACAGATGAATTAATTGACACTATAATTACTTTTCGAAGCAATGAAAATGCTACGTATTATACTTGCCACAACTGTGATCTTTTTTGTAAATAAAAAAAAAAAAAACAAAAAAAAAACGTACCAATTTCATGATGACAGTGAATTTGAATGCTCGAGATGTTTGGACAATGAATGCGAAGAAAAAAAGCGCACTTTAGTTTTTATAGTCGAAATTTTGCAGCTTCACGCACGCCCGTATGAAGTCACACTCATGTTGTCAGTAATTGGACCACTGAAAGTGAGGACTTCGTTGAAAAAATACGTATACTATATATACCAATTTTCTTGATATGACATAATGCGACAAATACATACCAAGCGACAAAGGACACAAAAAATAGGACTTCTTGAAATTTTTTGTATGTGATAAATCTACTTGTTGTTGCATATATACATAATTCTAAAGTAATATAATTATGGCTATATATTTATACGTCACAAAAACCTCTAATTGTAACAAATCGATCGCTTAAAAATACAAACAAAGAAAGAAGCAACTCATCTTTATAATTGTTAAATATAAAATACGTTAACATAAAGTTTAAAGTTCTAAGTTTTAGTAGTGTTTTTGTTTTTTCTTGTGTGAATGTATGGTTAAGTAATCTGAGGTAACGAGATGCTCCCGTTGACTGAACAAGTGGAACGCATTTAGGATAGACTTATTTACGAATAGACAGAGTAAAGAAAAAAATTAAGAATGCAAATAAGTAATAAATTTTAAAAAAATAGTACAATAGAAACTATAGAAAATCAAACGACGAGAACCACTATAAGATACTGTTATTTTATTGTATAACAGTTACATTGAAATATTTTTTTGTCGTACAAAATGCGCATAAAAATTATCCTCTCTCATTTTCCATATTGTAAAATTCTAAAATTAATATTTAATCATTAAATTATTCTATTAATTTCACATTACTTGTATAAAGTATCATGAAATCGTTAAATTGTAATTATTTTTAAATGCGGCCTCTAAAACCTTCTTAGCTCTATGTTATATCACTTACACTTTCAAAGCAATAAGACGGTCACTAAAAACCCAAGATAACAAGATCGAACATATTTGTGAAATGCGTATCCTGTTCGATGAGGATGTTACAGTAGCCACATTATGTATGTTACGCAAAAAGTATACGAGTAACATATTGACATGATTTTTCACAGGAAATTTAAGATGAAAAGCAGCATTTCTTAGGGACAAAAAGTTATATTACTCTAAAGTCGACATCGGAGTATAAGATTATAAATTTTTGATGATACATAATTTTTGGAACGAAGTTCAATATCGCGCGTTGTGAAAGGGGGCTAGACGGAAAAAATTCTTACGAAAAGTTGTCACGACACTTTTTGCTATAGTAAGTATGTTAACGATGAATGAGCGCTACTTCACCATGGCAACGACGTGACAATATATAACGAAAATTCATAGAAATAAAATGTACTTCTTGTGAAGACTTAAGTTTTTTATTCATAGAATAAACATTGGTTCCTTCACTAATTAATAGAAAGGAACTTCGTTCCATCCGGGTGTCCCCCCTTGACACCTCTCAAGTTTTTCTTTATTATAAAGTGATTCACCTAAACACACGATTTACATGTTCGGTATATACTTATTGCATAAAATGAGTACAAAGAATTTTTTAATCAGAAATTAAAACTACATTCAATTTTAAATAAAAAACAGCCAATTTCCTTTATATAGGAATCATCTGCGTAATAAGACAAGTTCCACAGTAGGCGTATCGGTATAATTAGGCAACCGGCAACGGAGCGTTTAATACGTGGGTGTTATTGTGTACGGCGATATCCAAACAATGACTTATCTCGTGTTAAAATGAAAAACAATGGATAATTAAAGCTTCGTACTTGCACAGGGTATTTATAAACAGAGATTATTAAGAAATATCTTAATAATTGTTGTTCCTCGCGGATTCACTATCGTTCTATATTTTTTTCTTAAAATGTATACTTTAATAAGTTTGTTGATTATGTTAAGATACAAATTGGTATTGTAAGACCAAAAAGAAATGGATGTAAAATGTTTTCTGGTCTGGTGTATAGTAAATAGTGCGTTGCTGTTGTCAGTTAATTTTATCAATTAATTATTACATGTTATAAATATTAAGTACATTAATAATTAAAAACAAACGTGCTAGTTGAACTTTTTATCTGCACAATAAATTTAATTAGAAATTCTTTAGTTGAAATGAAACTAATTAATTTTGTAAGCTCTGTAGATTACTTAGTCTATAAATCTTGTTTTGCTCGGTGGTAAATTACAATCGAATAATACAGACCGACAGAATTTTAATAGCTACTTGAAATACAGGATTTTGTAAAACAAGAATTTCTTAAAAATGTTTCCCAAACATAATTTGTATCGCAACAAAGCGCTGTAGATGTAATAATAATTTTAAATTAAAATTTAATTGACATTCATACCTACATAGAAAAAATTCATCTTGAAGTTGAATTTTTAGTTGTTTACAATTAAAAACGTTTGAGACAAATTACAACAAGTAACAAGCCTTCTTTAAGATTAAAACTCTGTGAAATAGTTGGTAATACTGTGTGAATGAAGGATTAAAAATTAAACAATAAAATACAAGAGTAAAAAAATCTATTTATTATATAAACAGAGGACTATATAATCTTAAGGTAGAAATCGATGGCACGTGCTGAGTGTGGTTGTAACAGATTACTGGTAAGTCCTGTAGGGGGCGCCGGTGACCTGTCTGAAGGGGTAATTGTAGGGATTGCGAGCCGCAACGACCCCGGAGTCATCGTATTTACCTTCGTGGTAGCTGCCTGTAATTAAAGGAAGAAGGTTTGTTTGTTTTAAGATTCATTAATAATTACTCAAAATAGAAAACTAAAAATTGATTTAGTCAAAAAATATATATATCATTAATTGACATAATTAACATTTATTTGAAATTTACCATAACCAAAGTGTACTTCTTCCAAAATTAAGAAACAAACACCGAATCACTTAGACTAATTAAAACACCGAAAAGGATTAAATTTTTATGGATAATTACTTATTACTACTTATTTTTCCTTTCTATACGATGTCAAAAAACGTACCGTAAAAGGGCAACTTCAAGCTATCGGCGTATAACAAACAGTATTTTTTAAAAGAGATATAAAATTCCGGTCGCGCAACAAACGTCAAATCATTTGATCTTGCCGCTGCTAACTGCTTGAAGCAATTAGTGTATGGCTGCCCTTAGAAAAATTTCTATTATTTTAACATACCATCATCAAAAATGCCATTGGCTTCATCTCTCGCATTCTCCTCCAGCGCTCTGGCGATCTCCGCAGGGATTGGTGGCGGGGTTGGAATGTGCGCGCCCTGTGCTTGGAAACCGTTGGCATCAGCGGTGTACCTCACGTTGTATGTTTGCCCATCGTCACCCACGTACGCGTAGCCGCCTTGAGCCTGGATACCGTCCGCTTCACGACCCACTTCTTCAGCTTGAATACCTGGAAAATATTGTTATTTATTTAATGTTACTTATAGATGAAGAATTTAGTTATCAATAATATATTAAAAAGATAGAGATATATATAAAGGGTCTAACCTATGATAATCTTCCAAAAAGATCTATTAATTCTTGGGAAAATATTATTTTATTTCGTACATTCAAAATAATTTAATAAGGCATCTTATTACAATCAATATTATAAAATGCATAAATGGTCGAATTTGATAACACAAAAGTTCCATGTTAAGTCTTTTAAAATGATATTCATTTTTGAATACACATTGAAAATCTTTTTCTATAATCAGCCAGTATTATTAAAACGATTCCTAAAAATAATTGTAAAATAACAATATAATTTAAAAACTTGATATATGACACTTATTATAATATAAAACATTTAAAATTTAAATTTATTTCAGAAATAACAACGAAAATGACTCAGCAGTACAGTGCTATCCAAACTTTATAGATGCTCGCAATTTTACACAAGACCTTGCTCTGAACACAGCTGATATCAGCAGGACTATATCTATTATTACTATCTCTATTATTTTAGGTATCCTTTTCTCTACATACTTTATGTTAATAAAAAGTAGGCAATGCATCTGCAACTTTTTAACTTATTGCAGATATCTATGGGCAACGGTCATTGAGCTAATTTAGAGATTTCAATTGGCCGCTGGGAATTAAAAAAGAACATATTAAAAAAGTAATGTGACCCGGGAGAGGTGCGGATCACTGCGCGCGCGTTCCTTCGCCAGCAACAAATCCACCTGCGAAGACATGCGCTCGCAGTGAACAATGAGCTGCCATAAAGTTTGAATCTTATAATACTACACTGGTCGAATACAATAAGGAAGTAACCCAAGATTCTCTCGCGAAAAAAAACTATCTTAGCTACGAGGAAAACGTTATTTTCCTCATCATATTTTTTGGGTACAATTAATTGGCACTTATATTTATGAAATTACATTTTTCCCAACAAAGTTCTTATTAGGATTATCAAATAAGTATTTGGATATTAAGAAAGTCTGCAAAAATTGTTTCTATAAATCAGACAATTCGTAACGCTTTGCAATTCTTCTAAACTCTTTAAACATTGTTTAGCAACATTTATTACGGACATGTCACACATCTATATATCTATACATATAAAAGAAAGTCGTGTTAGTTACACTATTTATAACTCAAGAACGGCTGAATCGATTTGACTGAAAATTGGTGGGCAGGTAGCTTAGAACCAGGAAAAGGACATAGGATAATTTTTACCCGGTTTTCTATTTTTTATTCCGCGCGGACGGAGTCGCGGGTAAAAGCTAGTTATATTATAAAACTACAAAAGAAATAAATAATGAATAATAAATTTAACTTCGGATTCAAACCCACTAAAGTTTCTCAATTACATCTTTTGATTCATGTCTAGTTTGCACATCTAACAAAACGTAAACTTGATCAGAGATAAAAATTTAATTTATTACCAAGTTCAAAGTGCGTCAATCGATTTTGAAATACGAAATAGACGAGAAAATTAATTTACCTTTATTTATTACTTTTATCTATTGACATATCATATTAAAGCTTCTGATGTAAATTGTAATTTGCTTATATTTTATAGTAGGCGTAAAGTAATCACGCAATCAATAAAACATTCTAGAAATTCTGACTAAAAAAGAACGTCGGTGGCTCATGAGTTAAGCACTTGACTTGCAATCTGCAGGTCCTAGGTTCGAATTCCGCTATGTACGTACGTATTTTTAGATTTTCGATTTACAAATGTACATTTATCCGACGTTCTTACGGTGAAGGAAAACATCGTGATGCAACCTGCACATATCTGAGAAGAAATTCAAAGATATGAAGTCAAACCGCACTGGGCCAGCGCGGTTAACTATTGCCTAGTCACCCCTAACTTAGAGTAGGTTCTAAGCCCCTCATTGGGGACGTATAATGAGCCTACGATGATGACAAAAAAAGTCGTTTACATAATTGTTATATAACTTTATATGAATTTAGTAACCTTGAATATATTGTTATTATTTTAGTAGAGTTGTTGATCTGAACTTTAAATCTGATGTAAGATAGTAGGATTTAAAAATAGGCGGTTATGAACAGTCAACAACATTCATCGGTCATTAAATAAATTCTGTACATACCATTTTCAGTCTCATAAGCGAAGCGGTATCCTTGTTCGTTGACTTCCGAGTCTGAACGCAAGATGGCGGCATTCCTCTCCAGTGCGGCGCGCGGTCTTTGATCCTGGTAGTACTGGTACTGTTGTTGGATCTGAGGTTGGTACTGCTGTTGGAACTGAGGTCGGTACTGCTGGAATTGCGGCAGCGCACTGGCCGCGCACACAACAGCTGCGAGGATGAGCTGGAATTCAAAATTAAGGCTTATTATCATAACTTTGTTTTTATTATCTATTTTTTTGACTTTCTTGAGAGAAGAGTGAAAAATTTTCTTCTCTATTCTTCAAATATGATGTTTTGAATTACTTGCAAACGTTACTGGTTTCCCTTGACTTAACACGTGTATAAAACATGTAAGCTATTCTCACAGAATTCTTCTATTTGATAGAACATTTAAACGATGTGTTTTAAAATAATATTTTATGTTGAAGATTAAGAATAATATTAGAGTTTATACAATAGTGTAGTGGTACAAAAATAAACCAGTATTTTGCATATAAATTAACCAAGAAATCTAAAACTCTTTGCAGACTTTCAACATCTAATTATAATATTAAAATAAATATAAAATGTGGAAGTTTCCCAAAAGAGGAGCAAAAAAACACTAAGACAGTAAGAAGACTAAAAAAGTAAAATGCTCAAGACGGATGGGATCTAAATTATTCAACAGGTTACAAAATGGAAATTACTAATTTTACCGAGTTCGAAAATTCGCACAAAAACTGCGCAATATAAAGCAGAATTATGAAATAAAAAAAGTTGTAAACAAAATCGTGATGTCCCGAACAATAGAACTAGTTCACCGCAAACGTACCAATTTCATGTTGTTATCTCTTCAAATATCAATCGATGAATGTAATTCGTAGTGTTAAGCTCAGCTTATATAGGTGCTCGGTTTGTATGTGCCAGTGTCAAGGTCGGAAGATCTCAGATCTGAATGCTGCATTTGGCGTAGGCTCAATAATGTCATGCATGTTGAGATCAAATGATTGAAATAGTTGTTAGTTTATAAAAATGTACGGAAATACGTTTTGATGTTAGAAAACAAGGTTTTATGCCTGAAAGAAGAAATTAAATGAGTGACATTATTTTTCTTGTTACAGGTTTTTTTAAAACCAGTTATGTTTTATTTATTAGATTTATGAATCTATAATTTTTATATAAAAAGACATTTAGCATTAACATTTTATTTAGTAAAATATATTTTTCCAGACACTTTTTTTAATGGTTATCATGAATTAATTTAAAACCCTATTATAAGTCGTCCGTTTTCACAATTATTAGAATAGTTATTCATTCATCTAAATCATATACAAAATCGCTTAATACTATTGGAGTAGTTTAAAATAATAGGATCGAAGAAACAATATGATAAGAAATTAATACTCCAAAAGGTAGCTGAGATGTGTCAACATATCAACAATTTAAATAATTGATTCAAAAATATCGTAAATACGGTCGTAGCCTTTTTATATTTGTTTATTGAAAAACATAAGTTTTTCAGGAATCCAACTAAAATAATTAATTGCTACCTACACGATGACGATTGTCAAAAATTTACCTTCATTCGTGACTCATGGCTTTATTAGAGTCTACTGTAAGTGAAGATGCGAAACGTTTAACCGATGACAAATTTGACCCCTAACAAGTACCTCCCACGTCTTTGTTATGCAAAATAGGAACTTTAACACCTGTGGCATTGAGAGATTTGATTCAGTATGCACCTTTTTACTATTACATAGTACTATTTACTTTTTAAGGCTAAGACAATGAATAACCGAAGAGACCTTAAGAAATCCCAGTTATCCATTAGTTGTTAGTACATCTTATTTATATTATAAATGTGAATATTTAGATGGATGGATGGATCTTTGTTGAAGGTATCAACAGAACGGCTCAACGGATCTTGATGAAATTTGCCACAGATGTAGAACATAGTCTGGAAGAACACATAGATTTCTTCTAAAGTTTTTTTTTTTTTAAATTCCGCGCGGACGGAGTCGCGGGCAAAAGTCAGAAACTTTTATATGCGTACAATATATCGCTTGCAATATACGGGGTCGCGGGCCACAGTTAGTTAAAATATAAAGAAGAAATGAAAACTTCGTGTTAAATATTTTTTTTAAATTAGTTGAAAGCTTATAAACAAAATAGGTATTCAACGCGGAAATAAATTTGATTAAATTTTTACGACGTTCTTAAGAAATTAGCATTTTATTTTGTACGTGTCTTAAACTGCATAAAAGGCTTCGAATGCTCATTCATACATACATATGGTAAATAAATGAATACTTTGAAGATGCCGTGAGGTTGACTTCTTAAATAAAGTGAATAAAAAATAATGTTTTACAGTTGAGGACGTTTATTTCCTACCCATTACACTTAAATGTCAATTGACATTCACAATTCAATTAGGTCGAAAACTTGTAACAACATACTTATGAACTAAAATATAGTTCTTGTGGCTTATTAAACATTGGTTTGTTATACGAAATTCGATCTTAAGTGGGAGCCAAATTAAATTCTTTGACTGTGCCTGTCAAATAACTACGATTAAGGAATGCATTGATTTTCCAATCTTGTTCAATGTTTAAGTACTGTGTTTTCCAATTTAGTACTGTATAAAATTAATTAATATAGTAGTTGAAATGTCAATAGGATTAATTTTAAAAAATGTTAAGAAATATACTAGTACATAGTAGTAATATTGCCACGAATAATAATTACATAAAAACATCCATCTTTTTTACTTAGCTATATACTTATACTAGCTGTCGCCTGCGACTCCGTCCACGCGGAATTTAAAAACGTAATAAGTAGCCTATATAATTCCATGTCCAAACTATGTTCTACATCTGTAAAAAAATTTAACCAGATCCGTTGAACCATTTCGGAGATACCTTCAAACAAACATCCATCCATCC
This sequence comes from Papilio machaon, assembly GCF_912999745.1. Taxonomy (NCBI): domain Eukaryota; kingdom Metazoa; phylum Arthropoda; class Insecta; order Lepidoptera; family Papilionidae; genus Papilio; species Papilio machaon. The sequence goes on along the minus strand of NC_060001.1, from coordinate 6,980,460 downwards.
ATCCATCTAAATATTCGCATGTATAATATTAGTAATATGTACGAGTATTACCTCACAGAACGATTAAAACAATGAAAATCGAGAATGCAAACTTCAATCAAGAATATAACTACTCAGTATAATGAATTTTAGATCTTAAGATGAGTCCAATTCAGCTCGAAAGAATCATTGATCTCGCTTGGGAATGATCGGTTTTAGAATGGCGACGTAAATCTCTGAAAACCCGATGATTTTAGTCGCTAAGCAACTTTCGCAATACATAGTCATACAATGTTCGTATACAGCGCGCGTTGCTGACATTTCTGTCATCGCTAATGAGAGTCGCTCGTAACTTGGTTTTCGGCTTAAGATAAGTCGCTGCAATTTTCAAGATGGCGGAGCATGAACGTTACCTACGTTGATATGTTTTATGTAAGTATATTTGTCTATACTAACATTATAAAAAGGAAAGATCTGATGGTTTGTTTACATTAAATAGGCGCCGAACGGAGCATCGATAACTTAGGGGTTAAGCTTGACTTGTAATCTGCAGGTCCGGGGTTCGGATCCCACCATGTACCAATATGTTTTTCGATTTTCGATTTACATATTATCCGACGTTCTTACGATGAAGAAAACATCGTGATGCAACCTACACATATCTGCAAAGAAATTCAAAGATATGTGTGAAGTCAGCCTGTACTGGGCCAGCGTGGTTTACTATGGCCTAGTAGACGTATAATGAGCCAATAAATAAATGATGATGAGGCTCCTAAACTACTAAACCGTTTTGAAAAATTCTTCCACTATTGGGAAGCTACACTATACCTGGGTGCTATAAGCTATAATAACAACTAGATTTATTTTATTTACACGCGAACGAAGTCGCATTCAACATTACATCTTAATATCCTTTAGCCTAAAATAATGAAATTAATTTGTCGAGATGTCGTTCCGTACGTATTTTTTTCAGTGGATAGTCATAGTGGTAGTCAGGTTTATTATTATTTTAAAATAAACAACTAACTTATAATACTTATTCATATACTTGTTAAGATTTCAATGAATCTTTATGGTATTTTATTCAGATATTTGTTGTATTATTAAAAAGTTTATTGATTATGACATTAAGATATATATTAACGAAAAAAAAAACATAAATTTAAAAGAATACAAATTTCATTTATTTCGTTATAAGAGGACTATACAATTTTAAACTAGAGATTAATGGCACGTCGTTATGATTTGCTTTACTGGTACGTCTTGTAGGGGGTGAAGAAACGTCTGTAGGGGTAGTTGTAACGGTTTAAAACAACCCCAGACGCGTCAGTATACTTCCCGCGGTAGCTGCCTGGAATTATAAAAAAGACACTATATTTTAATATTAATTTAATATCAATTCCTCTAGATTTTCAAGATAATTTTTAGATTAAAGTAAAATAAGATTATAGAAACAGATTAAAAAGTAAAAGTAAGTCTGCTTTTTTAGCCGATTTCAAAAAGAAGGAGGTTATCAATTCGACTGTTTTTTTTTCTATGTGTGTTACCGCGATGCTCCGCCCCTGATGGTCCGATTTTGATAAAAATTATTTTAATCGAAAGGAAGTGCTTGCAGATGAGAGCTATTTTTTCATTTTTTTTTATCAAACATATTTTTATCTCTGTTTTGTCAAAGATATGTTTTATAAAGAGATTTTGGTTTCAAAAATCAAAGTGATTACGTACCATCATCATAAACGCCACTGACTTCAGCTCGTGCGTTTTCTTGCAGCGACCTTACAATAGCTTCGGGTATGGGCGGTGGGGTAGGCAAGTGTGCGCCCTGCGGTTGGAACCCGTTGGAGTCGGCAGTGTACCTCACGCTGTATACTTGACCGTCATCCCCAACGTACGAGTACCCACCTTGAGCTTGTATACCGTTCGCTTCAACACCGGCTTCGTCAGCTTTTATTCCTGAAATAGAAATTATATAGGTTAAGGAGTAAGGGGCGACACGTGAGGAATGCAGTCATCAGCTTTAAAACCTCTAGAGCAATTAACGTTCGCCATACAATATCAAAAATTCAGTACGCCGAATTAAATAATCTCTACTCTGGAAGCTGTCCTTGTATACGGTCCCTTAGTTAAGTTCAATTATTTTTTAATTTAATATTTTTACATAATAAGTAATTATAGTAGTTTCAGTGTTTGAATAAATATTAATTTTCGTGAATAAATAATTTATCAAAATAATCTTTAGAAAACATAATAATAAATAATTCTGAGAATAACATTAGTGATTCCAATTTTAAAAAAAAACAGTCTTTATTTCACTGCTTTTTAACTGACTTCCAGAAGGTTCTCAATTCGTCTGTATATTTATTTTTACTTTTTAACTATAGACAAATGTTATACCAAATAGCGCCAATTTAAACTTCTACAGTGTACATACATCAATATCGATTCATTTTACCTAAGGCCATATTTTTATACTTTTATTACGAATTTTAACTTAAGACCTTGCTCGTTGCGATACCTTAAATCATTAGATTAGCATATTTATCTCACAAAATATGATGGTACTCTTGCAAGCGATACAAATTAAATCGCAGGCAGTTTACAAACTTCAAATTGGGTAAGATACTTCGTTGCCCAACTTATAGTTGAACTCGTAAATTTTTATTTATGAACCTAATACTCTTAAAAGATAACAACCTTTGCAACATTATTAAAGTAATGGAATAATTAATGTTAGACATAATTAAAGCAATTTAAACTTATTGCAGAAAGGTGGGGTTGATGAGTGATGACGATTAATTATTTTATTGAATATACACTTTAATACAGAATACGGTTCCGTAGAAAATATTTTTAAATATATGAATATTTAAATATAAGTCGTTGGAAAGCGTTCTGGGGAATTCATTGGGAAAGGTCTATGCCCAGCAGTGGGCAGATAAAAGCTGTTGATGATGATGATGATATCGTATTCTAGATTTTAAGAGTATATAAAAGTAGAGTAATGTGTCCTCAAACATATTATCCATAAGTAATCTAATTTTTTCTTATTGTAAATAAATCGAAGCATTGTTGAGTTTCCACTTGGAGCTAAACTACTAAAGTGCACTTTACTGCTGCTTTAGTAAACAAAAACGAATTATTTAGTATCAATCAATCGATTAATCGAAGTTAATTACCAATTTTATCAGTCTTTACATACCATTCTCCGTTTCATAAGCATATCGGTATCCCCGCTCATTAATTTCGGAGTTAGACCTCAGAATTGCTGCGTTTCTTTCCAACGCAGCTCTAGGCCTGCCATCTGGGTAATAACGATACTGGGAAGGCACGTACGCCGGGAGGGCGCCCGCGGCGCATACTCCTAAGAACGCAGCCAAGATGATCTGGAATGTATTAGTTGTTTTAAAATTTAGAATATAGATGGCATTGTTAACGTTTTAATGTCAAACTTAGAGTTATTAAGTGATCTTCCTTAATGTAGATTACTTAACGAATTGGTGACTAAGAAAGTAGTTGAATCTTGACAATTGATTTCTACTAATAGTCAACCTATAAATGGCTACAAATTCTTACGTCAATGAATCTTACGTATTAAAAAAACAAAAAGAAACTTAGATATTACTAGCTGTCGCCCGCGACTCCGTCCGCGCGTAGTTAAAAAAAAAAAGTTATGAAAAATAGATGTTGGCCAATTCTCAGACCTACTGAATATGCTCACAAAATTTCATGAGAATCGGTCAAGCCGTTTCGGAGGAGTACGGGAACGAAACTGTGACACGAGAATTTTATATATTAGATATTAAATTAGAAAGAAAATTGTAGAGGATCAGGAAAATGTCAAGTAAATTGAATTTCTACAAACGAAAATTTATTACTTCAAATGGCTCTTAATAAAATCTTATTTAACCTAAACCTAACCAAAACCTTATTTAAGCTAATAAACTTACTACGTCTTAATTGTAATTATTAATTATTAGTATTTTTTAAATGTTAAATGGTTAATGTGTTCTATTTTTTTTTAAATATGAAGCAAAACCTTTCAAAACTTATAATTTCTGCAATTATATTTCACGAATGACATTTTCAGAATAAACATAAAATTATGTACTAAAATATCACTCAATAACCGTAACGAATAATAAGTCCAAAATCGTGATGTACTAAATATTACAGACTAGTTCTTCGGACGTACCAATTTCATGTTGTTATCTGCTCAAATATCGATCCAAGAATGTTGGTACTGATGCTGGGCTGAGCTTATATACGTGCCAGGATTGATACCAGTGTCAAGGTCAGAGGATCAGCTCAGACCTCAAGTATAAGAGATGCATTGGGCGGACCTTAGTGCATATTGCATTACGAGCGTTCGAACGATACTCTTAAGGTCCTTTAGCAAATTAACTATCTAATACTACCTTTTTATTACATTTCTTCGAAATTAAATGTACTTAAATTAAAATTATGCTTATTAAATGAAACACAAGAGAACAGATCCGTGATTTTATTGTAGTGTTTATTGAGCCTACAAGATCTAAAATGGTCATTAAAAACTGTTTTGGTTCTCTTTTTGCAAATAATTATACTGATACGGAATTGTCTTTTTTTTTTGTTTGATACATGTAAAAGACTTAAACAAACTCTTTTTCTATAATCTTGTGTTCATTACATAAACAAAACACAGTTTGTATTAGTGTTTTTCCCAATGGTATTTTAACAAAATGATATCAATAACAATTTAAAAATAATAATAATAATCAGCTTTGAATTACATTTATCATCGATTATTCTGTCCCCGATCTTTCCTTTTTAAAACAGATTGTCTTTACAGTGTAAATGTAAACGCCCTCTACTTAATTACATATTGTACGGATAAAAACACATAACGAATAAAAGGATCTCTCAATTTATTATCTGGAATAGTAAATGATAACAACTTATCAATATGTATAAAATATGGATCTTAGTTGACTATATATTTTAAAGAATATATAATTATAAGGAACTAATTACATTACAAATTGTACCAGCCGTCTATTACATATGTATTGAAATATACATGCATGTTATATAATAAATTATAAATGAAGGCGAGCGGGGTTACATTGATAATGTTGGTCAGTTGATTCAATGGATCAATTTGCGTTTTGATGTTTCGCAATTAATGGAAAAATATGAATAGCGTCGTCAATATATTTTGTAATAAAGGGGAGTCTGTAAACGTGAGTTTCCACTTTCAACATACATGTTAAAAACATTTTTCATCACAGAAAGATAAATTATTAAATGCTATCTGAAGAAATTTTTCAAACATTTTCAAACACACTTCATTCATACGATCAGTTACATATGTCTCCGTAGAAAAAATAGTAATAAACCAATTTCTGTAACTCCGTGGGCGAATACTAGAATCTTTTCTGTTTTATGATTCCTTAGGTTCTCTATATCTTAATAATCAAATAACATTGACCCATCTCTTGATATGATTTCTAATAATAGCAAGGCAAGGTAATAACTGGCAATCTATAAAAATTATATATTTCTAGAGTTTTTCAGTGACTCTTAAACTATCTGGAAACTAATCGAAGACCTTTGAGCTGTAATTGTAATATGGAAATGTCAACTGAATGTCAAAACCTTGATAATGAATGCATTTACATTTTTGATAGCTTATGCGGAGGAATAAAATTAATGTAATTATAATTTTCATGTAAGCAAATATTTATTATTGAACCCTATGGGGCGGTAAAGTCCTGGAATGGTGGCCACGAACATGTCAACATATGACGACATGGGCAAGCCTCCCCCAAGATGGACCGATGATATGGTCAAGATTGCGGGAATATCCTGGGTGGATCATCGTGGCGATCTTTTTGGGAAGGCTTTGCCCAATAGTGGGCATCAAGTTGCTGAAAAGAAGATGAAAAATATAATTGAAGAGTCACTCTTATTTAATTCTAAGCGACTAATTGCCGTAGTGATATATTACTAAGGGTGATCTTAATGTATAAATCTACACTAAGCTGATATTTACGTTACAATTAAACGTCTCTGCGGCAGTTTTTTTTTTTATAAAACTAGTTTCCTTTTGCGAGATTTACATTTTAAAATAAACTTAAATTTTGTCTATTTCTAAAACTACTTTGCGAAAAAAATGAACTTAAAACATTCAAAGTTAAAGACGCACCACCTAACTACTAGGTCATAGTGCAGTTAGTGCTGTAATAAATCAATAAATTAGATTATCTTATTATCCAATGACATCAATATTGACAGATAATAAATAACAGAAGCGTTATTTAGGTTAATTGTTGTTTTATGTACGCTAATTACATTAATTTAACTGTTCTTTTTTAATAATTAGTCATACATAAATACTGTAGAGGAAGCGACAGACATATTCGAACTTAATTCGATTTTAATATTGATAAATAGATATTACTAGCTGTCGCCTGCGACTCCGTCTAAGCGGAATTTAAAAAAATCCTTAATAAGTAGCCTATGTCTTCTTCCAGACTATGTTCTACATCTGTGTCAATATTCATCAAGATCCGTTGAGCCGTTCCGGAGATACCTTCAAATAAACATCCATCCATCTAAACAATCTCATTTATAATATTAGTAAGATTAGTAGGATTAACCTATACATACATACAATAAAATTGGACTTGTTTTTTAATTGAAAAAAAAAAATGTATTTCGAACATTTTTATTTACATTACTAATAACGAGAAACCATTTTTTTTTAAATTTTCGTTTCTCCGTCATTCAGTCGGACTGATAGTCCGCAAGTCTACGTTTGGTTCGGGTTATCTTCGTAGTAGAGCATATTACAGACTATTTTCTAGTTAAATGTCGACCGTATTTCCATTTAAAAACTAGCATTAGATACTATAGATCTATATTTTATATGAAAATTATAATTATTATAAACTTTTTAACTTTGCTCGAGAATCCTTCGTCTTACAGTTAATATCCAGCCATAAATAATTCACTATTTGTTTAAAGTACATTTTTATTATAATGCTATCTATCCATGATCTATATTCAATGCCATTACAAGATGCATACTATCTCATCTTAGTATGCTAATAAGGCATGTGCAATAGACTGTGAAAAATTACTAAGACCTTACTGCGTACATCGCTGAGCACCTACCCGAACTTCCGAAATGATTCACTCCATCCTTGACATACGAGTAGGCGGCACAATGCTGAGAGTACAATCTGACACATTAGTTAATTATACGCAACAAATTTGGATAAACAATGAAAATGATACCTTGTACTCTGACGATATAATCTCAAAATATGTATTACTTCAGTTTATTTTTAAATTAAAATTATAAGGATGAAATTGGCAGTAAGCTTATTACGAATTCGGTTATAGTAACACACTGTTACAAAGTTACACTTACAAGATTACAGGATTCAGAATAAAAAAATAAAAACGTGGGCCGTCATGGAACGCCTGGCAGATGTGAAACATCGTGTGTGTGCAAGTAATATGCATAAAATATTAAATAAATAAATGACAAATAAATGAATGAATGAATAATAATAATAATAGTAAATAATATTAAATATTCAATATTATTAAAATTCAACCTTATTATAGCGTAGCGACCCGTCGCCACGGCAAGCGTCGCCACGCCAAAGATTCGGTTTACAAGTGATCCTATAGATGTTTCACATCAAAAAGGTCTTGTTTGTAAACAGATTGTCGGTGGCGTAATTCTTTAGCGCTTGACTGGACCGGAATAAAGTCACGTCCAGATACCCGACATGTACCAACGTGTTTTTCGATTTTCAATTTTCATATGTACATTTATCCCACGTTCTTACGGCGAATGAAAACATCGTGCGATCTGTCCATATTGGCGAAGAGATTCAAAGATATGTGTGAAATCAACCAACCTGCAACGTGCTAGCGTAGTTGACTAGAACCTAACCTCTAACTTGAATAGTAGCTATAGTACGTTTCAGTCTATTTCTATATAATAGATATTTTAAATTGCATTTCAACTATAATCTAAACTATATTTTAGAGTTGTTTCAAAAGCTTATAAAAAATTAAACACGATAGCTTTGTTTATATGCTGCACTTCAAATTCATTTTATAAATGCGCATGTTTGGATGTATGGATGTTTGTTTGAAGGTATCTCCAGAACGGATCAACGGATATAGATGAAATTTGGCGTAGATGTAGATGATAGTCTGGAAGAACACATAGACTACTTATTACGTAAACGTGGACGGAGTCGCGGGCGACACCTAGTGATAAATAAACATAATAATAAAGTTAATTTATATGTAAGCAATTGATCAAAACCAATTGAATACATTTTGTACTAAAATCTTATTAATAACTATTGATGTTTAGGCGTAACACATGTAGCCTTAAATAATATATTTAATGTTTAGAATTTATATCGAATCGATGTATCATATTTACAACTTCTATGTTACGCAAACATAGTTCAAACCCAAAAGATGTATCTTATATATAAAACTATCTTTTACCCGCGACTCCGTCCGCGCGGAATAAAAAAATAGAAAACGGGGTAAAAATTATCCTATGTCCGTTTCCTGGTTCTAAGCTACCTGCCCACCAATTTCCAGTCAAATCGATTCAGCCGTTCTTTAGTTATAAATAGTGTAACTAACACAACTTTCTTTTATATATTAGGTCCTTACATATGAAATTGGCGTTTTGTATGGGAGGAACAAAAAGTCGAATATTTTTTAATGTAATATATTTAATTAATCAAAGTATGAACCATTATTTTCTATGCACTTTTGCCATCTCATAGATAGTTCATTGATCCCTTTACTAAAAAAAACCAGTCGGACGGGAATCAATAAAATCTTTGAAGGCGATTTGGACTGCCCCATCGGAGTTGAATTTTTTCCCTTGCAAGAAGTTATCCAAATTTCGAAAAAAATGGTAATCTGTTGGAGCAAGGTCCGGGGAGTACGGAGGATGTCTTAGACTTTCCAATTGAAGCTCTTCTAATTTAGTAGCCGTCTGTTGCGCAGTGTGTGGTCTAGCGTTGTCGTGAAGCAGCAGTGGCGTGGAGCGATTGACCAGCCTAGGTTGTTTAGCCGCTAGCTTTTCCATCATGGTTTGCAATTGCTGACAATAGACATCAGCCGTAATAGTCTGGCCAGATTTGAGAAAACTGTAATGAACAATACCGGCACTAGTCCACCAAACGCTTACAAGTAATTTTTTTGGGGGTAATTTTCGCTTGGGGCAGGATTTGGCTGGCTGGCCAGGATCCAACCATTGCGCTGAGCGCTTCCGATTATCGTAAAGAACCCATTTTTCATCACAGGTAATGATTCGGTTTAAAATACCTTCATTATTGTGCCGGTTTAGTAATGTAACGCAACAGTCGACGCGCGTTTGCCGGTTTGCTTCAGTCAATTCGTGAGGTACCCACCTTTCAAGCTTTTTAATCTTCCCAATTTGCTTCAAGTGAATTAAAACAGTTTTATCACTAACATCGCAGCCTGGAGCTAACTCGGACGTGGTTTGCGATGGATCCGCTTCCACAATAGCCTTCAACTCTTCATTATCAACTTGAGTCTCAGGCCGTCCACGGGGCTTGTTCTGCAGATCGAAATTTCCAGAACGAAAACGTTGGAACCAAAAACGAACTGTGTTTTCTTTTGCAACACGACCGCCATACACATCATTCACCCTTCGAGTCGTTTCCGCAGCACTAGTGCCACGGCGGAACTCGTACTCGTAAATAATGCGATATTTTAAGTTTTCCATTTTGTAAAATGAGTGACGCAAACAGAAAAAAACAGAAGAAAAAAAACAAATGAATGACGGTCATCGAACCACAAATACATGAGTCTATAGCTGTACAAATTTGAATTTGGAATTCCTTACCAAAGAGGAGAAATTCGTGATTAAAGTGGCCAGTACGAAAAACGCCAATTTCATATGTAAGGACCTAATATATAGATTTTCATGTCACAATGTTAGTTACCGTACTCCTCCGAAACGGCTTTACCGATTGTTATGAAATTTTATATTCATATTCAGTAGGTCTGAGAATCGGCTACTATCTATTTTTCATACCGCTATTAAATTTTTTTAACTGCGCGCGGACGGAATCGCGGGGGACAGCTAGTCAATATATATAGGTTACTATAAGTTTCTCAGCATAGGTAGTCAGGGGGATAAAAATATATTTCTATACAAATATTTCAGCAGTGGAAACAAGCATGTATAAGGTATAGGATACGTTAATAAAGTTTTCAAGTCTAATATAGAACTGTATTAACCATAGATACTCGTATGTAAATTATAGATAGAGTATTTCTTACAAGTTTGATGTCTAATCTAGAGTTCATTTTCGAATTGTCATAAATGAAAATAGTGAGTTAATATACCCTAACAAAATGCACTCGGAGGCTTTTTTCACCACACTTTTGTGTTGAGGATTAGATCTATCTTACTAATATTATAAACTAGGTTTTACCCGCGACTCCGTCCGCGCGGAATAAAAAAATAATAGAAAACGGGGTAAAAATTATCCTATGTCCGTTTCCTGGTTCTAAGCTACCTGCCCACCAATTTTCAGTCAAATCGATTCAGCCGTTCTTGAGTTATAAATGGTGTAACTAACACGACTTTCTTTTATATATATAGATTGGAATATTTAGATGGATGGATGGATAGTTTCTCCAGAACCTCTATATAGGTCTCGCTAAAATTTAACTTGGATGTAGTACATAGTCTAGAAGAACACATAGACTACTATTTTTTAATACCATGAGGATGGAGTCGCGGGCTTTAGGTTATAAATCTATAATGTCAACCTAATTATAGTCAGTTGGGTTTTATTAAATCTAGTATTAAGTTGTACTTCTTTAAAAATATATTAGTTGTCTGTTTTTGCTGTCGTTAGGTAACAAAATTTTGTAATAACTTTAAATATGTCACCTGTTTTCACGCAAGCGAGTCAATATTTGCATTCGTATCACAATTAATGGTGCGTGGGTGTATTTATCTTTGTCGTATTCATGTACAAATCATCCACAAGACACATAATAGACAGACGGACAGACAAATCATATTTACTTCACGGCGCGTCAAATGTTGATAATATATGATACTGGTTGCAAATCTTTGGAATATTGATCAGTTATTAATATAGGAATGTTTGGTATATGTTTAACTAGCTTTTACCCGCGACTCCGTCCGCTCGGAATAAAAAATAGAAAACGGGGTAAAAATTATCCTATGTCCCTTTCCTGGTTCTAAGCTACCTGCCCACCAATTTTCAGTCAAATCGATTCAGCCGTTCTTGAGTTATAAATAGTGTAACTAACACGACTTTCTTTTATATATATAAGATAGTAATTTAATTTATATAAACAAATAAAAAAGTTCGGATAGGTTAGAGAAGACAGTCCCGCTAATTTTGTGATAAATGGTTTTTTTTGTTGAATAATTATATTTAAGTAAAAAAGTAATAAGTTTTAAAAAATAAGTAAATACTTTAAGTTAAGTTAACTTCTCAACTCTTATTGTCTTTCGAAACTTATGTCATTCGCCCAATAAAAACTATTAAAGTGTAACGCCTAAAAAATAACCTGTTTACGAATAGGCTTACGAAATTAATATTGTATAATAACTAGATGATATATTGATGTAAATATTTACCACCCACTCACATAAGTCCTAATATAAATTATAAAGATGGATTCGCCGATTTGTCGTATGATGTCGAAAATTATTGGTTTAAGAAACAGCGAAATTATTTGCCAATAAAGCACATTTTTAAATTAATACTCTATAACGATGTTATGTTGTGCTGTGCTGTGTTATGTTATACTATACTAGCTTTTACCCGCTACTCCGTCCGCGCGGAATAAAAAAAATATGCACACAAGATAAAAAAGTTTCTATGTCCCTCTCCTAGTTCTAATCGCCCTCCCCATCAATTTTCAGCTAAATCAGTTCGACCGATCTTGAGTTATAAATAGTGTAACTAGCACGACATTCTTTTATATATATAGATAGATTATGTTGTACTACGTTATGTTTTACTATGTTATGTTGAGATTGCGATGTGCAACTACTTTTACACGTGCAAGTTTCAGGTATATTTTATTATGACTATTATGACTCTAGACTTAATTGACACACATCAACTGTACGTGTGCGTAAAGATTTGATTAGCTCTCGAATACAATATCCTGTGATCTCTACATGTATTAAAAATCATTGTAAAAATAAGCTTTTAAATGACCAGAATATGTAACTAAAATACCCGACCTATTGAGTCTAGACATTGATTAAAAAAAAACCATTAAGTCCTGATGTAATCAGGATGTTAAGCGTTGTTAATATTATAATGGATTTCTATTATTAATGCTTTATTGTTAACTTGAACACTAAGTTAAATAGTCAAGAATTAATTATTCTGTCAATCAATCTTCAGGATTAAACTGTGAAGCAAACTTTAATATTCCTTTATCTTTTATTATAACCTTTGTGTTATACTATTTATTAACAATAGCAATTTCAATTTTGTTTCATTTAATTTATTAGGCAATGAAATTGTATACAAAAATAGTTCAAGAACAAATTATTTAATTTGTCGATAGTCATAAAATGGCGGCGGTAACTGAATATATTTTCAAAGGTACATTAAATAATCAAAAAATATATATATATCATATTATAAGGAAAAAAGTTTTGTTTGTTTGTTTGTATTGAATAAACTCCGAAACTACTGAACCGATTTGTAAAATTCTTTCACTGTTGAAAAGCTACAATATGCCTAGGTGCTATAGGTTACACTTATAACCAGTTTTTTTATTATTTCGCGTGGGCGAAGTCGCGGGTAACTGCTAGCAACTTATAACTCTACAACAGCATAAAGACTAAGTTTTCTTTTATTCCACGTTGAGGTTATGCTGTATCAAGCCTACATCACATCAATCATCATCATCATCATCAGCTCACTATATGTCCCCACCGAAGGTCTTGGAGCGTACCCCAAGTTAGGGGTGACTAGGCCATAGTCAACAACGCTAGCCCAGTGCGGGTTGACTTCACACATATCATTGAATCTTCGCAGATATTTACAGGTTGCATCACGATGTTTTCCTTCACCGTAAGAACGTCTGATAAATCTACATATGTAAATCGAAAGTCGAAAAACACAGTACATAGCGGGATTCGAACCCAGGACCTGCATTACAAGTCAAGAGCTTAACCCCTGAGCCACCGACGCTCTACAACTACTACATCATTAGCGATGTTATATTCATTTATTAAATATCTAAACAGTCTTATAAGGATAATTATAAAGTCAAGTTGCAAGCATCAGACATGACTGAACTTAAATATAGTGTATTCACTTCCCAGTTCTTACGTCTACTGTTGTAAATGCTAAACGATCTTCTCACGGTTGTCGTTCATCTTAAAATATCAGCATTTATGTCAAATTAGATGCTACAGTATATTACACATAATAACACGATTAGATTGGTTCAGTCTCCTCAGCTTCGTTATGAAGAGTTTGCACAGTTAAAGAAATAAATTTGCTGCCCACTTACTCGTATGTTCGAATATCACACATTATTTCTCCATAAAAGTTATCATTTAACATGTATACGTTGCTTAGATAAATTTTCAACCTAATTGTTAACTTCAAATGTCATTTAAACGAAATGAGTAGGATATAAACGTCCTTGACTGTACATGAAATTCAATCCTTTCTTTCACACAAACCATGAATACTTTCTTCGCTCTTCCTCTGCCTGTGTATTTTTCTATCATCTTTCTACATAGCCCACAGATGGATTTTATGGCTTAAAATTCTAGCAGCAAAACAGTCTTGTAACGATCTAGATTAAAATCAAATGAATAGGTAGAAACAGACGTCCTGTACATTGTATGACGAAATTAAATTAATAAAATGACAATGTACTGTAATGAAATCGTGATGTTACAAGATTATCTAAATGCTTTCAATTAATTCACGTTTGAATGAGTGATTTTAAACACGAATAGTACTTGTGTCATATTGTACATTCGAAACACTTTTTATCCGACTTCAAAAAGAAGGAGGTTTTTATATTAAAACATAATGAGAATAAGAGAAATGGCAATATAATTTAAAATAGATCTTTCGAATATGGAAACTGTTAAGTTAATTTATAGAAAAATCTCGTGTCACAATGTGAGTTACCATACTCCTCCGAAACGGCTTGACCGATTTTTATGAAATTTTGTGAGCATATTGAGTAGGTCTGAGAATCGGCCAATATCTATTTTTCATAGCCCCCCCCCCCACATTTAGTTTTTTTATCTGCGCGCGGACGGAGGAGGAGACGGCGCGGAGGTCATATTTATAAAATTCTCGTGTCACAATGTTTGTTACCATACTCCTCCGAAACGGCTTGACAGATTTTTATGAAATTTTATATGTATATTCATTAGGTCTGAGAATCGGTTACTATCTACTTTTCATACCCCTAAGTGATAAAGGTTGTCCACCTCTAACTTTTTTTTTTATAAAATTTAAATTAGAAATTCACTAGAAATAATTTTACACTAGAACAATATAAGTCGTTAAGAATAGTAGTCTGGTAGTAGATTATTGATATATAAATTATTTAAATTATATAACATAACTAATTTGTGACTTAAATTCACATTGGTAACTATTTACAATATTATGTTTATTATTACATGTATATTATGTTATATATTAAATGACAATAATAAATGTATAACATTTTTAATCATAACCTTTAAATGTTACATGAAATATAATTTTGTTTATAACCATGTACATGGGAACATTTGCGATGACCCTACCCAAGCTTTTAAAATGTCAGATATAGTGCAAAAATTAATAATGAATAACACAGTAATAAAATGTAGGCATTAATTCGTTTTGTGCATTAAATAATAATACAAGGTAAAAAGTGAAGTCAATTTTACGAACTACATAGTTGAACGCCGGTGGCGCTGTTGTTAAACACCTAGCCAAACCGGACCGTAATCTACAGGCCGTGGTTCAATACCCGTTATGTACCAATGTGATTCGATTTTCAAATTTCATATGTACATTTATCCGACGTTCATT
This sequence comes from Papilio machaon, assembly GCF_912999745.1. Classification (NCBI taxonomy): domain Eukaryota; kingdom Metazoa; phylum Arthropoda; class Insecta; order Lepidoptera; family Papilionidae; genus Papilio; species Papilio machaon. Next base: position 6,965,356 of record NC_060001.1, on the reverse strand, counting down.
GCAGGAAAAAATCGTGATGCAACCTATACATACTGCAAATAAATTCAAAAATATGTGTCAAGTCACCCAATGGAAAAGCCAGCGTGGTCGACTAAGGTCTAATCACCCGTAACTTAAATAAAGGTTAGAATGAAAATGACAATTCTCTTGTAAGTCAGTCGAGTAATAAACATAAGGGATTCGTCCATTATCAATTAATTTCACATAAACGAAGTCAGTTAACTGCGACATTTAATTGCCACATTAAGCAGCTGTAATCTATTTGTTACAGCACCATGCTGTGAGTTAATCGTACTTGGGAGGGATTCAAGATAATTTATACATAAGAAAATGTAATAAACATAATTTTAGCAGTCTCTAAAGTATATTTTTGCATTATTACAAAAATGGTCAACACTTAATTGCAATGTAATTCAATATAATCCTATTTTGGTAGAAAAATGCAAGGAAAATTAAAATTGTATCCAAGACTTCTGACAACTGACGATCGAGAAGAAATAGTTAAGATATTTCGTTTGATATGTCATTAAAAATACAGTATTTCAGTAACATAATAGTTTCAAATGCTTATCGTGATACGGACATATTATGCCTAGATATCTCATGAACAATAAAATAAATCAACAACTTCCAAACCAGTACGACTTAGGGTCCTTCAAGAAGCGAGCGTATCTTTCTTAAAGGCCGGCAACGCATCTGCAATTCTCTTAGTGTTGCGGATGTCTATGGGCGTCGATGATCACTTCGGTGTTCGCGCCGCTCGTTTGTCCCCTTCTCTTATAAAAAAATAATAATAATAATGAGATCAAATATAGATGGCTATAAATGTACAGGATGACCGAAGAAAGTATGAATGGCTTGTGTGAAAAATTATCAGATATGACATCTGATAGATGTATGATAGAGTAGTACAGACAGTGAGAAAGGGTAGGCTGATCATAATAGTGACTTTCTAGTAACCTTATTAATAATTAAGTGATTCAGATGACAGACCGTTGAAAAAAAAAATCTTGATGACGACATCATTAAGAACATTTATAGGAATGAAAATATTTTAAATCTCTTTACATCATCATCAGCTCACTATACGTCCCCACTGAGGGGCTCGGAGCCTACCCCAAGTTAGGTGGTGACTAGGCCATAGTCAACTACGCTGGCCAAATGCGGGTTGGTTAACTTCACACATATCATTGAAATTCTTCTCAGATATGTGCTGGTTGCATCACGATGTTTTCCTTCACCGTAAGAGCGTCGGATAAATGTACATATGTAGATCGAAAATCGAAAAACACATTGGTACATGGCGGGATTCGAACCCAGGACCTGCAGATTGCAAGTCAAGTGCTTGACTCCTAAACCACCGTCGCTCTTATAAATGTCATGACATAGTAGGAAAATATTTGCATTATTGCTTCTATATACGACACTTTAGTAGCTTGCGTGTGTTCTCTATAAGTATAAAGTAATTTTCGATCCTTCATTTCGAAATGTAAAGGAATTAAACTATGAGGAAATGTTTCTGAATAGGTTTAGCTAACAACTAGGTATATATACAAAAGTTTACGTTCATGCTCAATAATCGTAACTTCAATATATCAAAATGTAATAAGTTTGATTCCGTTACGCCTTGAACAATAACCATGACTATTTTGTACATATTTTTAACATAAAAAAACATACTGTATCTCGAAAAAATGTAAATTTAAAATCATAAGTTACCCCGAATATAGTTACACTTATTAATAATTAGAAGGAATTGTAAACTTAGTCATTTTTTACTTTTGAATTTTCAGAAATCATTTTCCATTTAAGAGCCTCTTCCAAAATTAAAAAGATAGGCGTGAAATGTAAATCAAAATTGCGTATTCCATAGTCACGCTTTCGTGATCTAATTGTGTAAGCAATGTTGAATGAATGGTTTTGTGCCTTTACATTTTATTAAAATATAACTATTATATAAACATACTTTTTTACTTTTACTAGTGCCACGAGTTACGCTTCTAAAAGTATCTGTTAGTCGGAATTTGAAAACATTTAATTTGATTGCAAGTTTTCACAAGAATGTTGTTTTCTGTACAGCCACTGGATCCTATTTTGAGGTACATAAAACCTCGTTTGTTATTTATGAGATGTATTTTACTAGTAAAAAAAGATAAGCGTCGGTGGCTCAGAGGTTAAGCACTTGTAATCAGCAGGTTCTGGGTTCGAATTCCGCCATGTCTTGCCATTCCATGTACATTTATCCAACCTGCACATATCTGAGAATAAATTCTATGATATGTGTGAAGTCAACCAACTGCCACTGAGCCGGCCTGGTTGACTATGGCCCAGTCACCCCTAACTTGGGGTAGGCTCCGAGCCCCTTGACCCAGCGGGGTGCACTCGTGGCAGTGGTAGGGACGGACCTCTCGTTGCCCGCAGTCACTAGGCGACGTGAAAGAGCATCGTTGGGTTTTAGTGGGTATTCCGGTCACATCCCATCTCGTGGCTGGCGGGTCCCACATACCCTCCTGGAAACGGGAGGGATGCGCAAACGCATTTCCCAACATTAAAAAAAAAAAAAAGGTTCCGAGCCCCTCGGTGGGGACGTGTAGTTAGCTGATGATGATGAAAAAATAACATCAAGATGTACTTAACTTTTTGGTTGAATCTTGATATCAGATATACCTTACAAAGATCGCTCTTGTTTCATACTATGTGGTTAACACATGAGTTTTTAGTTTTTCATTAAATTCGGACTCCTTTCTTAATCATCGTGTCATTTACCAGTGGTAGATGCCAGTAATCACAACGTCTACACAAATTGGCCGGCCCGATCGGTGAAATACCACGACCACAGAGAAGACTGGTGTTTAGTGGAAGCAATTCCACGTTTCGTTTGATGAGTATGCTACTTTACTCTACTTTCCCTCTTCTTAGACCTACCCTCACTAATGTACGTCATATCCACGTTCACAATTCAAAGCTTTCCTTTACACTTCTTATATATAAAATTCTCGTATCACGGGGTTCGAACTTGAACTCCTCCAAAACGGCTTGACCGATTCTCATGAAATTTTGTGAGCATATTCAGTAGGTCTGAGAATCGGCCAACATCTATTTTTCATTACCCCCCCCCCCCCCATTTAGTTTTTTTTAACTGCGCGCGGACGAAGTCGCGGGCGACAGCTAGTATTAATATATATTTTGATGAGATGAGTTCCAACGGAATCTTTGTTAAGAGAAATTACTGGTTTCTTTATACTGGAAAGATTACATAAATTAAAAAGATATAATAAAGGTCTACGGGGGAAGACCTTCCTATATTTATGGCTACTTCCTTTTAGCTGTTCTTCAATTAGCAATAATAACTGCATTCAATAAAACATTGGAGCAGTAAAATATTAATTCTTTTGTTTTCCTACTTATGCGGAACTAATTATTTATTTAAGCATAAATAATACCAAGGTATAATTTAGAACCGATAACATATAATCTTACTAAAATTATAAATGCCAATGTTTAGATGGATGGATGTTTGAAGGTATCTCCAGAACGGCTCAACGGATATAGATAAAATTTGGCGCAGATGTAGAACAAAAAAAAAAAAAAAAGATGTAGAACATAGTCTGGAAGAACACATATATTACTTATTACTTTTTTTTTTATTTCACGCGGACAGAGTCGCGAGCGACTGCTATTATACATAAAGATCACATCTTAAGATAACCATCCTTCCCTTATTACAACTCAGATATGTACATTAACTGTAATTTATGTGACAGTATCGAATCATAAATCATACTGTTCAGTTATTATAACAAGTTACTCATTAAAATTCATACATTTTGTATAGAGATGAGATTACCTGCGCACCGAGATGTTGCAAATTCGTAATTCTAGCCATCGATAAATTTAGAAACTAGTTAATTTCTGTAATAAGTACAGATATTCGTATGTTCTAATAATATAGTACAAGCATCAATAAAGTTTGCGATAAGCAAAAGTTGATATAATACATCTAATATATAAAATTCTCGTGTCACAGTTTTCGTTCCCGTACTCCTCCGAAACGACTTCACCGATTCTCATGAAATTTTGTGAGCATATTCAGTATGTCTGAGAATCGGCCAACATCTATTTTTCATTTTTTTTTAACTGCGCGCGGACGGAGTCGCCGGCGACAGCTAGTATTTCATAAATATATCGTATTTTTTATGTAATACTAGTTGTACCCGCGACATCATCGCGTGAAATTGTACAGCTTACCATTCGTCAACTTACAGTTTCCACCGAGGGGCTCGAAGCCTACCTAAGAGGTGTGACTAGGCCATATTCAATTACACTGTCCTAGATACGTACGAAGACTAGGTAACATCCATCCATCCATCTATTCAACTATCTTAACATCCGCATTATTGATATTATTAAGATTACGAAGTTTAATTTAAATGTCATGATCTTTTGTACAATATAAAAAGCTTCAAAAGGGTTAACAATACGAAATTGAAGATCAATTTGGGAAACAAATGAGTACATTATTTACACAGATAATAGTACCGATGTGATAATTCAAAACGACATTAAAAACTGGGTTACGTATGAATGAAAATTTACATCTGTAAACATGTAACTAGGTAATGTAAAATAATTATATAGCTGTCTATAAGATGGAACAGACATACAACAAAATATGCCACTAACAATCATTTATTGGATACTTAAGGGTCTCTCAGTGTCACTCTCTTACAGATGAAATAAATTTAAGGCTCCATTAATAACCCTAAAATGAGTCTGAGTATGATAATAAGATTTTTTTTAATTATCTATATATGTAATTAAAAAAAAATCTTATTCAGAAAGTCGTGTTAGTTACAATATTTATAACTCAAGAACGGCTGAATCGATTTGACTGAAAATTGGTGGGCAAGTAGCTTAGAACCAGGAAACGGACATAGGATGATTTTTACCCCGTTTTCTATTTTTTATTCCGCGCGGACGGAGTCGCGGATAAAAGCTAGTTAATTAAATATAATTCTAAATATATTTTAGTCTAGTGTTATTGGAGAGACGGATCCAATTCACATAATTATACCTTATTTTATGTAAACGTGTTAAAAATATATATTTTTATATTTCGTCTACTTATGAACAATTATATCAAATGAAAAGCAACCTTATATGGTAAGTTGGAAATGAACGAGCTTTAATAAAAGATTTTGATTGAACTTAATTATTTATAACGTCATTAGGAAGGCTCAAAGAGGCATCGAAGCAAATTGCGCATCGTAATAGGATGATGCGACCACTAAAACTGTGAACAATGAAAATAAAGAATCATTTTTTTTTGAAAGCTGCTTGTATTCTTAGGTGATTATATAAAAGATTTTGAATAGGAAAACTATTCTAAATTAATCTAAAAACAATATAAAAGATCAAATAAAATACTGAAATAGATAAGAACTCAAATTACAATTTATCCTTCGCAGTTAGATATTTTAGAACGCCTAATGTGTCTTCAATCATTTTTAATACAAAGAATTCTTTGTGTACGGTAATTCCCCATCTTTCTTATTCTGTTTGAAAAAACAAACAAGGAACAAATATACTTCCTATAAATACTACGTCAATTGAAATACACGGTTCGATAATATTAACTTACACAATATTAATTTCTCTCACATTGATCATGTTCAGAGTTTATGTGGTCGGATGAACTTAAAAGGAACTGTAATACAAGGCTGTGGCATTTATTAGGAGATGTGATATTAAATTGATCCAGTTAGCTAAATAATAAGGTCAGGAGTCGCTACATCTACATTCATTATAATTTTATTAAATATTTTTAGTATACTGCTTGTCTTTTGTTAACGAAGAAAAAAAAATATTTAAAAAAAAGTTAAAATAAAATTAACTTTAACGATTCAAAGTTCGTAATGTTTTTGTTTTTTATTACCTTTGAGATTTTTAATAAGGCATCGTTCGGGCCATTTTATTACTTTAGGCCTATCCTAAGTATAAAAAAATTTATAAGGATGCTATATACTTTAAATAATTAAAAAAAACTCTTATGTTTGTTACTCTATATTACATCAGTGTCTACACTTAGTTAGACAGTTATTGAGACAATTCAACACTAAGGGATAGCTAAATCAACATTTAAATTGGTCCGAGTGGAGTGTTTTTAATGTACCAAATTTAACAAAAAACAATATATATTTCAGTTATAATAACTAATCTATCTGAAAGTACGATATACTTTTATAAAAATACCACTTTTAACCGATTTTTATTTATTACTAGCTGTAGCCCACGATTCCTTCTGGAATTAAAAAAAAACTAATATTTAGTCTATGTGTTCTTCTAGACTATCATCTACATCTCTGCCAAATTTCATCAAAATTCAAGGAGTCGTTTCGGAGAGGTATCCCCGAAACTCCATCCATAAGATACTTGTTTAAAAACGCTTCCGCTTATCGCGTTTCTTACCACTATAATAACTACTTAATCTCTTCTAGTTCCGGGCTACTTTATAAAAACAATAACAGTTCAAAAATTTATGACCGATTACTTCACGTACACAATTAGTCTACGTTGGATTTTGTTTAAGAAAAGGTTGCTCCTTCAATAAAGGTTATATACATATATAATATACTATCTTACAATAATATTACAAATGAAAATGTTTGGATGAATAGATGTATGGATGAATGGATGGAAGTTTGTTAGAAGGTTACTACAGAACGGCTCTATGAATCTCGATGAGATTTGGCATAGTGAACAATACAGTCTATAAGAACAAATGGGCTACTACGTTGTTTTTTAACTCCACGCGGACGAAGTCACTGTCGACAGCTAGTTTTACATAAAGTTATGAAGTTATCTAGTTTATAAATAACGTAATTCAATTACATCCGTCTTTACGTATGCAGAACTAATTGATTAATAAAAATAATGTAGTTCATAAACATAGGGGTCAAAGTAATTCTTGTTGGTTAAAGCTGAAGTTACTACAATAATGTTAGTCTGTTAATTTTGTCTCTGAGTATACATTAACATCAAATATTTTTGTAGTATACGAATTGCAAGAACAGTTTTATATTATCAAAATGTAATTAATGGAACAGCCAAATAACATGCATGGAAAAAAATGGTTCAATGTACAAAAACCTAGTCATCGTCGTGTTGATCGAAATCAAGGCATTAAGAAGACCTGCACATATCCTGTTTTATACTTTAAGATCGAAACACAAAATCGATAAACATCTTGATATTGTAAGTAATAATTTTAGAGTTATAAACACAGATATATATATACTCTATATATAGTCCGGAGGTCTTTTGTTAAGGAAAATTCCCTCTGTGTTGTTATTTACAAAATTACATTTCGAAAATCGAAACTCGGTTGGATGTTAAACTACTGAAATACTCCGTCTGTAATCTATATATCTATGGTTATAAAGTAGTTATAAATAATTTTAGGTACATTTATTATAAACTTTACATTTAAAGTACAGTTAAACACTAATTCTCGCACTCACGGTTGTTGGTTAGCCACTAAGGAAGCCCCTTAGAGTAGATTTATCATCTTAAATATATCCTAAGGAACTCAAGTAAGTATTATACACGTCAGTAATTATTATAAAACTAGCTTTCAACTGTAAATTCGTCAGTGCGGAATTAAAAAAAAATCTAGAAATAATTATAACCTATGTTACTGTGATAATGTAGCATTCTATTGGCAAAAAATTTCTTTAAATCGGTTTGGTAGTTTTTGAGTTTATTGGTTACATACAAAAGTACAAATGTTACCTCTTCATAATACTAGTAGAAGTCTATATAACAAAAGCGAGATTCACATGAAAAAATCTTTTTAATATAAGGTCCCGCTCTTGCACAATGGTTTTAAAGACATAGATACCATACATCCATCCATAAAATTCATTCAATCTATAAAATAATAAAATAGTTTTATGAATTATTTGAAAATATCATTATCGTCGGAATCTACTTAATGGAATGTTCTCGAAATACAACAATGATTGGCAGCTGAACTTTAAAAAGACGACGCAAGTAGATTATCAAAATTTGTAGAATAAAAATTATCTTTGTCAAAGCGAATAGTCATATTTATCATCTTTAAACAATACTCGTTTTCATCCAATAATGAAGAATGATACTGTTTATTTTTAACAAATATTAATTTTAAAATTTTGAGTATAACGATTGTGGTATTTAGCTTTCGGACTAACATATCATCACAACGTGGCAATACGTACCCGTACTTAAAAAAAAACTTAATACAGTCTTTAATGATGGTCCAACAATGTAATTATAGACTTAGAGCTGACTTAAAATAGAATAGAAAAGACTTCCTTAAATATTATAACATTCGATAAGCCATAGGAACTTATAACAACATAATCAAGTACAATGATAATGAAATGAACTGTCTTAATTATACACTGGCTTGTTAGCTTAATATCAGATCAGAATTAATGAAATCCGTAACATTGATAGCAAAAAGCGTATTGTTTTGTAATTGCTGCTTCCCGCATCAAAACATTGTTGTTGGTCTCACCTGTGACCTCGGAAAATTGAATAAGTGACCTTCAACATCTTTTCAAAGATGCGATGGTTAAAACAGACAAGACAACATTTCTGTAAAATGCCTTTTTTAATCTGAAAAATCGAAGGTTTTTGTTAACTTTTTTTGGTACTTGAATAATACTAAATATTAGGTCAAGTCTGCTGTAATGTATAAATTATAAATTTTAGTATTCTATAAAATTCCGTCGATTTTTTTTTATACCTACTTAATTACGCTATTTTTCTCCAGATTGCTTGACATTACTAGGTAAAAAACTTTAACTTTATATAAATTCTCTTCTTGTATATTCTTTGTTAACTAATATTAAAGGCCGAGACGCCTTACAATATTAAAATAGCAAAATGTCGAATATGCAATATTACAATATTTTTTATAAAACTTTAAATCAATTGAGGAATACTAAAAATATAAATACCAACAAATAATAAATAAAAAATCATTGTATTATTCTTTTTTTGGTTCAGACTTTACCAATATTTGTAATGAATTTAAAATTAATTTGTTTTCATAATACACACCTAACAATGATGAGCCTACACGTCTTCCCACTACATCCGTTTTCAATATATAATTACATATGTCCTTAAATACCACGAATATTTATACAGTTACATGTCAAAACATTTTATATTTTATACATATAACTTGATGGTCGACTTAAATAAAAGAAAGTAAGAAAACTTACTTATTGACCGATTCGTTGACCATCTCTTAAGTAAATGTAGGTAAAATGTTGATAATCCAATACCAAAATTAAGCTTTTTATAATTTTTTAAATCAAATATCAAATTTGATTAAATTAAGAATTAAAATGTTGAGAAATTATCAATAATCTTACTAATATTATAAATGCGAATGTTTAAATGGATGAACGGATGGATGTTCGTTTGAAGATATCTCCTGAACGGCTGAACGGATTGTGATTGGCATAGATGTAGAACGTAGTCTGGAAGAACACATGGGCTACAAATATTTTTTTTATTCGCGGGCGACAGATAGTAATTTCATAAACCTTAAATTTTATAGTGTAAATCGTACATTAAACATTCAATGAAATCAATTTACTCATAATTTTTGCGATTATTCTGCCATCTATCGATTCATATTTAACGCACAAATAAGTACGAGAGAAACTTTTAAAGAAACAATTTCAACACGCTTTTAGATCTACTACTCAATTTATAGATGGCGCTGAATTTATTTTATACATTGGATATCTTACTAATGCGAATGCCCGCGTCTCCATCGATGCGGAATTTATATAAACTTAATAAGTAGCCTATGTATTCTTCTAGACTATATTCTAAATGTGTGCCAGATTTTATTGAAATCCCTTGATCCGTTCTGGAGATACCTTCTAACAAACATCCATCCATAATATACATATCCGTAAGATACATATTGTGATTCGAAAGTAAATAAAATATTTTCATGACTTATTTATTTTTTTATTTATGAATTTAACGACTTAATTGTTTATTTATGAATTATTATTATTTATATATGAATTTAATAACTTATTTATTTATTTATGAATTTAATTTACCAAATTACGCAGAAGTATTTGTATTTATAATTTACTAGCTGTCGCCCGCGACTCTGGCCGTGCAGCATTAAAAATTTTTTTAATAAGTAGCTAACGTGTTCTTCCAAACTATGTTCTACGTATGTGCCAAATCACATCAAGATCTGTTCAGCCGTTCCGGAGATACCTTCAAACAAACATCCAACCTTTCATCCATCTAAACATTCGCATTTATAATATTAGTAAGATAATTTTGTAGAATACATAAGTAAAAATAAATAAACTAACGAAATGTCGGTGTATTAGACATCAACGCCAAGGTGACATTTACCAAAAATCCTGATACAGAGTGTGGTCGGTCGTAATATAAACCTAATAATTTAAGACTGACAGACGGATTCCAAAGTAATTACAATGCAATTAAACTTGCGACGTGCACGCTTTACCTATCAATGATAACCTGTATGTATCAAAACAAACGCACGAATGCGCCTTATATGTATATCCTTGTATAATTTATCGTCATCAACTTATATCTACATAGAGAGACTCTAGCTGACTCTACATATAAATAATTATTTATTACTTACGTCTTACAGAAATAAATTTCATGTTTATACAAAATAAATTAATTAAAAAACTACAAAACTCCACTGACTTTTCGTTTATTTTATAAGAGATGCGCAACGAATATTACGATCTTAATGGAAATAGAGCAAGGCTGTTCAGATGTTTCTACTTGTCAATAGTAATTATAATAATTATACACTACAGTCACGAGAGGCATCTCAGATGATACACATTTGCGTTATCAAAGACAGATCGACATCAAGCAATCGCTAAAGATGTTTTGTAAAAAGAATCGCTTGCTTACAAAATCTGATGGGGTAACGACAATCTCCAACTTGCTTGGTAGCCCGCTATCAAACGAGAAAATAATTAATTCGATTTTTTTATAAGAGTAGGAGAAAAACAAGCAGCGAAAACAAAGCTATTATCAATTGCCAAGGACATCTGTAATATCAGAGTAACTGTAGATGCTTTGCCGACCTTTAATTAAGAGGAAACTTTGCTTCTTGATAACTCATTCTGCTTAGTGTTATGGATGGTATCTGGATGTATTTTGTATTAAAAAGAAATGTCCCCACACAAACTTGTATGTATGTTCTTACTAACACTATAACTTCGAACGTTTGGATGGATGTATAAATGTCACCACATAACTTCAAAACTTCTGAACGGATTTGAATGAAATTTTGAAACAGAGTTCTCTTGTTTCGTATTTTATTTATTTATTTATTTATTTATTTATTTATTTATTTATTTAGATACACCAACAGGTAAATTATAACACATGCACATAACTAATATAACAAAAGTAAATTAAAACTGAATAATAATTTATCCAAATTATAGGTGTACACATCATACAAGTATAATAAAGTAACAAACGGAAACACCAAAACTTTATATAAACAAAATTAGTAACATTTGTGTGATGAAGCTAATTATGTAATAAAAGAAGAGGAACAACTAAAATCAAATCATAACATCTCGAAGATATTTTTTAAATCTAGACAACTTGTTAGAGAAGATATCAATTTGAGACGCATCATTTATGGATTGTGCGATATTTGGACTACCATGATCTTGTTTAGGATCTTCTATTACACAAGAATTATGCCATACATTGTATGTAGTCATTAATCTGTTAATTGGAGAATATAAGCCTAAGTTTGTTCGAGCTGCCTTAGTGAGAAACGGCTTAAATTTTTTATATCTAGGTAGTCTAGAAGGTACAGAGAAGGACAATTTTGATAATAAGTTAGAAGCGTCGTTGTAACCATTAATCAGTTTGTACAGAAACATGGCGTCCAGATATTTTCTTCGCTGGTAAAGCGATTCCATCCCAAAGTGTTTTAAGCGGTCATCATAACTCGAAAGTTTATTACTTAAGTTACTGCTAAACGATAAATGCGCTAGAAATCTTTTTTGGACTCTCTCTAAGCGCTTGATATATGTATCGTAGTGCGGATTCCACACGACGCTGCAATACTCCAGGCGGCTGCGAACTAAGGACGAGTAAAGACTTATTTTTGTACGAGCTTTAAATTCTTTACAGTTTCGTAATACGAAGCCTAAAGTTTTAAGACATTTTTTAGTTATGTCATCGATGTGAACATTAAACTGCAACTTACTATCAAGTATTACACCTAAGTCATTAATATGGTCAGCGACATTCAGTAGCGTTCCGTTAATATTATAAGTGTGAGAAATGGAACTTTTTTTTCTCGAAAAATGGACCGACGAACATTTGTTTACATTTAAGGACATGGCGTTACTTCTACACCACTCAGATAGTTGGTCCAGATCACTCTGTAATAGCGATCTGTCTGCAAGTGAGTTTACTTCTCTGAAGAATTTTAGATCATCCGCGAGTTAAATTTCTCGAAGAACACTTACTTTTAAAAAAAAACTTTATTTAAATTTTACAATTATAAAATGAACTTAAAGAAGATGGGCGGATCCCCAATTAATACAATAATAAATTACAGACTAAATAATCATGTCTACAAGTCTGAATCTTCAATCTGAATCTCTGCTATGCGTTCGCCGGTCGACTTATATATCCATGGTGTTTCCTTAGTGGTGGTAGCCGTTGTGTGGTCTGATCGGATGCAGTAGTGAGAGTCAACAATAGATCATATTACACAATGCTAATAATGTGAATCCGTAGTCAAAACATCGGTAGTCATAACATCCTTAATGGCTTCCTTGTGTCCACGGGGTGTTCAATGTTGGATTACTTATATTTTTGTTTAAGTGCGTCAACTGCAGCACTTGACTCTCCCCCCCTAAATTTGAAGTTCTGGGTTTTCTACAAACGCGGAATCTGCACATTTGTGATGAACATATAAATAATAATATTAAAGTTATTATTACTATCCACACATACTGTATTATGTTGTGTTTTCTTTCAAAAGCGAAATCTGGTAACTTCTTGATTTCTTTCAATTTCGAAGTTATCTTGGATACATCATAACTCAATTCCATTTCTGTAACATCTTCATATTGTTTCAAGTCGACCGTCGCTATAATTATGTCCTCCGTTGATTCTTTAGTGCGAAATAATGTTTTATATCCTGAAATATTTAGTTCACAATTCTCTCCAGTTAATACATTTGAATATTTTGACCATATTGTTTCCTTATGTTTATTACATTTTATCTTTAGTTCAGTAGTGCTATTAAAATACATATAAATAACTTTAGAGGAAATAATATTAACTACTTGCTTTGGACATTGTATTGGTACAGTTTGATATTTACTACTCTCTTTTTTATACAAAATATCGGTTTCACAGTTACTTATATTAATAACATTAGTGTAATCTTTACATATAAATTCACTTAATTCTATACAATTGTTAACTTCATATGTTTCTACATTATCATAAGCAAATGTTACCATGCGCATCAAAGGATATGAACAGGTAGGATTGTTTAGGATGACGGGTATTATTTTTCTCGTATTATAAATTTTATCTTTTACTAAAGGAATATTAATAATAAAATATACTATATTATTAATTATTTTGCTTTCCACGTTAATAAATCGTTCTATATCATTAAGGTTATCAGAAATCATCCTATCTTTAGGGATATTTTTAATAGTATCTTGTAAAAGTTGCGATTGAACAATGCTATAATGGTACATTCCATGTTCTGCGAAAGTTATAGCCGTTGTTAATCGTTCCGCGATTTCTTGTAACGTCTGCGCTTGATATAACAAAGACAAAACAATTTTCTGTTCATTTTTATTCGAAATAACATTGACAAATTGTTTACTTATTTCATTTTGTATATTAGTTATATTTGCTAATTGTTTATTAAATTCTTCTAGGGTGTCGTCCGTTATAGATATTTGTTTATTATACGTGATTTTTAAAGTTTCTAAATTATTTTGAATGCTATCTAAGTCATTATCGTCTAAATTACCAGTGATATATTTAATTATAGTACCTAGTCCATTAATTAATCCTCTCTTAATTCTATTTTTACTTTGTATGTTTAAGTGCTTACAAATTTCTTTAACATGTTGTAATATAATGTTAATGCGTTGATAGATATGGAGAAAGTCATTATTCTTATCTCTAGTTTTAGCATGTGTAATTAGTGATTCTAAATTATTTAATTTTTCATTTATAGGTTCTATATTTAAATTGTGAATGATGCTCCATTTTCCTTCGATTATTCTCGTTGCCTTTTGATCAATTATTATGACATTTTCGTTTGGTCCTAATTGTCGGAATCGATATCCATAACTGTAGACGAAGAGTAATCTGTAACAAGAAGTTCTTCTATGTGGTATATTCTGCCATTGCTTAATTTATATTTATTTCTTGGTTCTATGCTAACTATCTTAAATGGTCCTAAGAATCGACTTTTTGTTTTGTGCCGTTCTGCCATACTATTTTTTAAATACGCAGTGTCCCCTATTTTAAACGTTTTTACTGGTTTCAATTGTTTACTTATTCTGTTATTCCTAGATTCCTTTTGCTTTATCAATAAATCATGTACATTTTTATTTAATTCGTTAGTAAACTCTTTATGTTGTGCGGTATATCGTTGAATAAAAACTCTTAAATTGTCGAAACTTCTTAATTTTGGTTTTCTACCGAAATGAACTTCGTAAGGTGTCATTCCTATTGAACTGTGTTGAGTGTTGTTATAGCTATGGGTTATAAAATTAATCTTTTGATTTTTTTCTAAATCCATGTCTCTTTGCAATCTATATAGTTCTTGTATTGTATTGTGCAACCTCTCTACATCCGAATTAGATTTGTGATGTTGTGCTGTCGTTGTGTGATTGATTATATTATACGTCTTAAATAATTCATTTATTATTTCACTACAGAAAGATTGTTCACCGTCGTGTACTATTTTATTTGGTGACCCTACTAACGCAAATATTTCATATAATGTATCATATACTTTCGATTTTTCTGTTGGCTTAATAATCGCATACTTGGAAAATTTATCAATTATTGTTAAATACCAATCTCTTTCGAGAGACATAAAATCAATGTGCCAAACATCCATTGGTTCAAGTGGTGTTTCTGTTTCAATTGGTAAAGTAGAATAAGGGTGTCTATTATATTTTTCTCTTTGACATATTTCACAATTATTTATATATCTTTTAATAAGTTTTCTCATTTTTTCAAAATAATATTTTTCACGTAGTTGTTTATTTATACTATCTATTCCTGCGTGTCTATTATTATAAAGATGATATTCTTTAATTAACTGTAATTGTTCCTCAATATCATTTATCTCAATTAAGGATTTAGTATATCTAGTAAGTTTTAATTTAGTATGATCAAAATATTTTCTATAAACTTCCGAAACTTTATAATATAATTCATCATTAGGAATTATTAACGCATACTTATCTTTATTTAAATATTCTAACATTAATTCTTTAATAATATTTTCTTCATCAGAAGGTGGAATATAAAAATATAACATACCTTTTTCATTTTTTACTTGTTTAAACGATGCAAGCTCAAACACTACGCGGTTTAATCGTTTCGGCGGGTAACGATGGACTATTGGAATACCAGTATCACTATCCTCTAGACAAGAATGAACAGTATCCGATAATGATCTATTGTCATCGTCGTCGTTCCATGAATTAATACTGCTGTTGATTAAGGTTTCACTTCTTAATGACTCATTGTTATACTGCACATCAAGTGAATCGTCACTAAAATGGTTCAAATGAATTCCACTTAATTCATTTAAATTCAAATTATCATCGTTTGTTATATAATTAATTGAAATTTCAGTTTCAGGTAAATATAGTTTTTTATCCTTTAAATCTATTTTTGCATCTATTTGTATAATTAAATCCGTTCCTAACAAAACATCATATTTTTCACTAAAGTCATAAATATAAAAAGTCATAGTTGATTTATTTGATTTATTCTCTCCGAAATATTTATTCCAAAATGGAGTCACTATAATACCTTCATGTCGTGATATTCCATGTGATGTTTTAACAAGAAATTTTTCTGGTTTATAATATTGTTTAAAATACTGTGAAGCTTTTTTAGTGATAAAAGAACGTTCGCTACCGGTATCTATTAAAATTTTAAAGTCTGGATTGTGTACAGTAAAATAAGGTAAATTGTTATACATTTGATTTAATTCTAAGACTTTGGATTCTCCTGGCGTGTTTCTAAAAAAATCCTGGGGAAATTTTTCGTGGTGGAAAACTTCCTCAGCAACGTATCCGTTTCCAATATTAATTTGACCTTGTTTTAAGTTTGGTGCCGTGCGCATAGATACATCTTCATTACTCAAATTATTATTATTATTATTATTATTATTCATTTGGTAATTTCTGTTGAAGTGTTTATTCTGAAAATTTCTTTTAAAATAGCTATGTTGCGGTTGATTAAATACATTTTGAGAATTAGGTCGCCACGGATTTCTTGTATGATAAGGAATTTTATTGTTGTTATTATAATTATTATTGTTAGTATTAAATCTATCATAATTAATTCTGTTATAATTAATTCTGTTATTCGAAGGATACGAATAATTAAATTGTGGACGTGGATGGTGCATTTGATTTGGTGTAATACACAACTTCGAAAACTTTTGTCTAAAGTTTTCAAATCGACCTTTCGCTTCCATTTGCAAAACGCGCGTAACGGCTTCGTTGAATGAACAATATTCAATTACGTTTTGTTCTGTGTACGGTAAGCTAGCGCATAACGTATTGTGTGCTATGCTAATATAAGTCTCCATTAATTTATCAACTATCACTTGTTGACCATTATTTTCTTCTAACAGTTTACTTTTAATAAAAAATAGTTTTTGTTTAATTTCAAATATAAAATCGTTATACGTTCCTTTCCTTTTTAAGTTTTGCAATTCACCTATTAAGACATTTAAATTTTTATAATCGGCACATTCCGTTTTTAATAATTGTTTGATATTTTCCCACTTATAATCATGGTTTACCATGCCCACACACATCGCTGCTTTTCCTTCTAACTTACTTAAAAGCATCATTACGTTTTGGGTATTATCGCCTCCCGCAACGTGTAAAAACTGTTGAGCAGAGGTGAGAAAATGATATAATCCGAACGTATCACCTGAGTACGTAGGTACGAAAGCTATTAATTGTTTCGCGTCCATTTTAATTAAATCTGAATTATTAGTATTACTATTATTACTACTAGAACTATTAGAACTACAGGGGTGATCCGCCGCACCTCTTTTTGACTTATATACTAGAGTAGGAGATTTCAATTGGAATGGAATTTTGAAAGGAATGATGCGAATGGTACTCACATAAATATTACAGGCTTCATTAGGTTCTTCTCAAAATCTTGATTTATTTTTTGAAAAGGCCCCCTCGCTTCAAATCTTGAAAGATTTAGTTGTTGTATAAGTTGCGGTCTTACTAACTTCGCAGGATTACTATAGTCGTGCTTATTTTCTGACCAACAACCGAAGAATTCCAATCTTGCAGGATTTCTTATGATCGTGCTTCGATATTTTCTTCTTGAACAACTGCTTTAGGGGCCCCACGTTGGGCGCCAGTTAAATTTCTCGAAGAACACTTACTTTTAAAAAAAAACTTTATTTAAATTTTACAATTATAAAATGAACTTAAAGAAGATGGGCGGATCCCCAATTAATACAATAATAAATTACAGACTAAATAATCATGTCTACAAGTCTGAATCTTCAATCTGAATCTCTGCTATGCGTTCGCCGGTCGACTTATATATCCATGGTGTTTCCTTAGTGGTGGTAGCCGTTGTGTGGTCTGATCGGATGCAGTAGTGAGAGTCAACAATAGATCATATTACACAATGCTAATAATGTGAATCCGTAGTCAAAACATCGGTAGTCATAACATCCTTAATGGCTTCCTTGTGTCCACGGGGTGTTCAATGTTGGATTACTTATATTTTTGTTTAAGTGCGTCAACTGCAGCACTTGACTCGCGTACATAAGGACCCTGGAGTTGCTAAAGCACTTGGTTACGTCGTTAAAAAATAAATTGAATAATAAAGGGCCTAAATGGGAGCCTTGTGGAACGCCTGAGGACGCGGTAAACGACTTAGATTTATATCCCCCAATTACGACTACCGACGTTCTGTTTTGAAGATAAGATTTGAACCAATGCAGCATATTCCCAGATACACCAAAAGACTGAAGCTTATTCAGAAGTATATCGTGATTTACACTGTCGAAGGCCTTACTGAGGTCTGTATATATTGCATCAAAAGATTTACCAGCGTCAACACCTTCGGCAAGGTCCTCCACAAAAGATAACAAATTTGTAGAAGTGGATCTTCCTTTAAAGAAGCCATGTTGTTCAGGAGCAATTAACTGTTTTAGATGCCACGATAGTGATGGATAAATGATCTGTTCGAATACCTTTGCAAATACAGTGAGTAACGATATAGGCCTGTAATTTCCGACACAGCTAGCATCGCCACTTTTTAAGAGCGGAATAACTAAAGAACTTTTCCAAGCTGTTGGAAAAACTCCAGAGGTAAGGGACTTATTAAAAATTAAACAGAGAGGGAAAGCCAATGCACTAGCACAGTTTACGAGAAAGACAGCCGGTATCCCATCGGATCCAGCTCCCTTCTTAGAATCAAGTCTTTTTAAAACTCTGTAGACATGATCTCTGGTTACGGATAGGGAAGAGAAATAGTTTGAGACGGTAGGCGCACAGAATTCGTTTCTACTAGGAACGTTTATGGGAGTATTGGGGGCGTAAACTGACGAGAATTGCTTTGCGAAGAGGTCACAAATATCGGGTCCACCGGTTGCGATTCTATCCCCAGCGGTCATTAAGGCTGGAATAGTGCAACTGCCTTTTCTTTTATGTTTGAGAAATGTCCATATATATTTTGGGTTCGATGTCAAAGATGATTCTAGCTGCTGCAAGTATTTGTTGTAATTTAATTTGTAAATTTTGTTACTTCTCTCTCTAAGTAATTGGAAGGTCAGCAAGTCGCGAGGGTTACCATATTTACGAAACTTTTGTCTAAATTTAAATTTCTCTTTTAATATTTTAATTAATGGAGTGGAGAACCATATAGGATATTTATGATTACGAGGTGAACGTTTAGGCACGTGCTTAGCTATGACTAGCCTTAGATGTTTGTAGAAGACCGCAACCATCTCGTCAACATTTAGGCATTTAGACAATTCTTCTTCCCAAGGAATATTATGTAATTCGTTCGTGATTTCTACATAATTTGCCTTGTGAAAGTGATATCTAGGTTCAGAAGTTGAGAGCAGCTTATCTTGAGACTCTAGTGTTATACAAAATTCAAGGGGGGGATGCGAGGGGTCGGTGATTGAGAGAGGATCTGCGGATATATTTAGTTGAGAAATTGTGACAGTACTGAGTATAAGATCAAGAATATTATCTTTGTTGTTTAAGTAATAGTTATATTGAGAGAGCCTGTTAACAGACATAAAGTCTATCAGCGTATTATAGATAAAGCTATTAGACATTACAGGTATGACTTTACCACTATCCATCTTTTTCCAAGCTACGTTGCTAAAGTTAAAGTCACCGACGACTATTGTGTTGCTCTCATGTTTCTCAATGATGCAGTTGGTATTATTTATGAAATGTTCTAAGATATGTTTTTGAACAGGAGGGGGAATATAAATGCCGCACATGTAAAAATTCTCGATTTTACCTTTACTGTATTTTACAGATAAAACAATTGAAACTATAATAAAACTGGTAAATGTTTATAAGGAGGTTATTTAAATGAACCATTTCGTTAGAAGAATTGTTACGCCATTTCAAAAAATTCATCTCATTAAAATCTTGCTAATTTTATTAATATAAGATAAACCTACAAATTAAGACTTGTCAAACTTAATCTTAAGTTATCAAAATAAGTAATTTTTATATTAAAGAAATAATTATACGGCAATCATTTTTTAAACGAATTAACATTGATATAGTGATTGTTTGGTCCAAGTACAAAATTATATTTCGGAATGAAAAATAAGAACAGCGGATTAAAAAAATACTGAAATTATTTTATTTTTAGAAATTTCAATCTATGCTATATTAAATGCGCTTTACTTATATACTTCTGTCAATCCTACTCTGCCAAGCATACTCACATTAACACGCCATCCAAGTCACCTAGCTTCAATCTCATTGCTTGCTTGATGTGCCCATCATCTCTCCTTCTTATCATCATCATATATCCGCTTTTATACAATCCACCCGTACATTTTCCGTCTTTTTAAATTTAAAATTTAACCTTTTAAAAAAGCGTCTTTAAAATTATTTGAATGTATATACAGTCGAACCTGGATGTCTTATAAAAGTGAGAGTCATTGTCCGGTCCCGACTGACGACCTCTACTCTACTCCTACTCTGGTTAGAGAGAATCTTTTATAAGCGAGAAAAATAAGGCGGTGGCTTTCATTTATCCGGGTTCGACTGTATATTGCATTTTATCTTGTACCATACGTTAATGTTAAAGTTCAGAGCACATCATACGAGCCAATGTTAATGAATATATTATACAGTTGCTACTTAAATATTTTCGTAACAACAATTAAACGGCCCACTTCTAATATGTTATGGCAATTGGTGATGACTGAATATTTGTACTTCAGATTTACGCAAACACATTTTGCAGTATACAATATTATAAGTTACGACATTTGCCTTTCAGTCTGCATCTTCGTTATCAGTAGATCTTCTTTTTTTATGCTTACCATATTTCAATCACATCAGGTGAGATCGTGGTCAAGTGGTCATCTGTTTTTTTCTTGGAAGAAGAAAGCAAGTAAACAAACGATACAATGATTTCAATATAATATAGGTTAAAGTTTTTCAGTGGCGCTAATGATGGAGTTTGGGTCACGTCACTTGGTATATTAATATAACCACCACCAAAAAATAATCACGTTACGATCCATATAAAATAGTACCATTTTTCCCAGAGATTTCCAGGTCTCAGTACCATTCTATTTTTTTTTTTTTATATTTTTACATCTACAGACGCTTGGTCCGTACTCTTTTCTGCACAGGTTTTAGTTATCTTTTTTTTTTTTTTTACTAATATCCCTGTGCTACATTGCTTGTTCCTGCTTACTTATAAATACATATAATTTAAGTTAATTATAATTTTTTTTTAACCATTTACTATACTAATTACCATTCTATTAGGACAGTTTATATAAATAATCTACTCAAAGACTGTTACATCAAAATTCGTTGTTCTCTCTTTCCCGTCAAAACATTTCTTAATACTAAAAAGCTACAATTATACTGTTTTATTGACCTCCATACAACTCAATTGATCTATCACTCGAATGTATACTTTGACTTGACTTAAAGTTTGTTACATACATTGATAAAATCGAGAACTTGATTACTTAATGCGTACTTTCAATTTGACTATTGAATTACCAGATATCTCTAAATTATTTGACGTAATCATTTTATCAACTTGTTTAGAAAAACTATTATAAAACAACTGAAGATTACAGTTTGTAATATTCCTTCACTTTTACTAACGCATTCAAAAAGGTTATGTGAATAATTTAGTTTTAGTCCGAGAAATCTACACTAATCAATTAGTGACTAATTAATGTAGTTTAGTCAAGTTTCATCCATTAACTTATTATATGTATAAACTTGAATGAATTCCAAGTTTCATTCCAAAATCGGTACAAATTACTAGTACCTTGGATAACATTGAAAGTCTTAACTTTAGAGTTTTTTGTCTCAGCTACACACTACTTTTGACATCACTGGTTGATGCGATAATTGCAGTCAATTCAAATACTATTTGTCGTTGAAATACTAACTACATGTATTTCGCAACATAACCTAACGTTGTACATAATAATAATTAGTTATCAAGGATTTTCAAGTAATGGAATTAATTACATTGAAAGTACATTACAATGTGTTTTTCGATTTCCATATGTACAATTATCCGATGTTCTTACGGTGAAGGAAAACATCGTGCAACCTGCACATATCTGGGAAGAAATTCAAAGATATGTGTGAAGTCAACCCGCACTCAGCCAGCGTGGTTGACTATGGCCTAGTCACCGTTAACTTAGGGTAGGTTCCGAGCCCCTCAATGGGAACGTACAGGGAGCTGTTGATGATGATAATGTTGAATGTACATAATATAAAAAGAAAACCAAAAAAATGGGAACCATCTGCAAGCACTTCCTTTCGATTAAAATATTTTTTATCTAAATCGGACCACTAGGGGCGGAGCATCGCGGTAACACACATAGAAAAAAATAACCTCCTTCTTTTTGAAGTCGGCTAAAAACACTTGCGTTTTTTTTTAAAAAAAAAAAGTGTTAAAGATCTCTCTGAGTTAAATATTTATAAGTAGTATTTTTTTAATTTACTACTATTTCTTGTATTTAACCATTGCAAATAAGCTCGAAGCATATGCTAGTATTGATTCACGAAATTATTCGAATGGTGAGATTCGAAAGCACGACCGCTGGATTGGTAATCCGTACTTCTAATCATTAGGCTAATGACGCCTCAACTTTAACTTACTAAACAATTAACATTTATATCGTCGTACTCGTCGTACTCGTCGTACAAAGGGTGTTCAATCTATATATATGAAAGCAAGTCGTGTTAGTTACACTATTTATAACTCAAGAACGGCTGAATCGATTTGACTGAAAATTGGTGGGCAGGTAGCTTAGAACCAGGAAACGGACATAGGATAATTTTTAACCCCGTTTTCTATTTTTTATTTCGCGCGGACGGAGTCGCGGGTAAAAGCTAGTTTCATATAATTTTTGAATAGTTAGTACTTTATTGTATCATTCTGTGATTGTTTGTAAAACATTTTGTTTGTTTCACTTTTACACAATTCGTCTTATTAGCAAGTTACTGGCATGTTACGAATTGAAGCAATGAAACGTGACTTACTTTTGAAGACATGACTTAACATAGTTTAAGTTATATCTAAGTAACATGTTATTATGCAACTATTTAACTGAAAAAGAAATTTAAATAAAGATATATTAATTGGTCTGAAATGCTAAGAAGTCGTGCGATTTTTTATATTGTCAATTATCGTGAGTTCCACTTTAAACACATTTCTTCCAAAATTATAATGGTTTTTAATCCCTGTTTTTTTTTTCTTAAAGAACGATAGAGAACGATAGACATATACATGAGTAGAGTGACGAGAAGAACGATAAACATATATGTACATGAGTTACGGCAATGGTAACGTAATGTTTTTTAATAGTCAAGATTCGTAGCTTTTATATGTAAAATCAGTAAAAAAGTGTTCTAAGATGCTTTAAAACAAAAGCAATCAGCTTTTTCACAATTTAAAACAAGGTTTGCGGAAAACATTATAATATTTAAATACTTGACAAAATAACTTTTCATCCTCATTTTATTGATAACGAAACTAATTAAAAATTAACAGCTTCGTCCTTTCATGTTTAATGCAGACAAAATATATAGACTGGTTTTTCGGTAAAACTTTTATAAATAGCGTATGTAAAGTATTTTTAATTAAATTAAAAAACAAAACGCCATAGACCAAAAAATAAGGCAGAGACTAAAATATTCATTTGATTCTCGATTCTGGCATGTTCTGGCTTTATAAAAAGCTAGCTGTCACCCGCGACTTCGTCTGCGCGGAATTATAAAAAAACTTAATATGTAGCCTATATGTTCTTCCAGACTATGTTTTATATCTATACCAAATTTCATTAAGATCCATTAAGCCTTTCTGGAGATACCACGAGACACCATTATCCATCCATCCATCTGAATTTTTAAATTTTTTCTGTCATAAGAACCTTCTCCTGAAAATAACAAACATAACAAAAAAAAAGTGAAATAGGTCAAGGCGTTCACGCGTGAAGGCGTGACCAAGAGATATAGGAATTCATTTTATATGTAAAAAATTATAACTCAGTCTTCATTCATATTCATCTTACTAATATTATAAATGTGAATGTTTGGATGGATGGATGTTTGTTTGAAGGTATCTCCGGAACGACTCAACGGATCTTGATGAAATTTGGCACAGATGTAGAACATAGTCTGGAAGAACACATAGGCTACTTATTGCATTTTCTTTTAATTCTGCGGAGAGCGAACGGAATCGCGTGCGATAGCTAGTCAATTATTAATCAGTAAAATAAATGTTTACATATGTTTTTTATAAAAACACATTGAACGCGTGCTTTATAAAATTTTAATTTGTTACATGCATAACAAATCGACATCCGTTTGATTAACCTCAGATCTGTCTAGATCACTGGGTCTGTGCTGTTTCCGACTATTTTGATAATTGTTTCCCCGACAATAGATTTCTGTGCAGCCTCACAACAAGGTTGGCTGATTAGATCTCAGATCACGCCGCTTATCGTACGTGATTATTAATTAACCTTTTTTTTTACGGATAAATAAAGTCTGTAATTTCTAGAATTTTCTCATATTCTACTAATATTTTAAATGCAAATGTTTGTTTTTTAGAAAGTAACTCCAGAACTACTGCAACATCTCGTTGGATTTTGGCATTGATATAGAACATAGTCTGGAAGAACACATAGGCTACTAATAAAGATTTTTTTTTTAATTCCGCGAGGATGGGGAAGCGGATGGAGTATCAAAGGGCCTCGTAACTGGACTTTAAATCTATAAGTCCATTTTGCAATTGCATCATAAACTAATGTTTTCGATTTTAAATCTCTTATATTTGTATATATAAAATTCTCGTGTCACGGGGTTCGAACTTGAACTCCTCCGAAACAGCTTGACCGATTCTCATGAAATTTTGTGAGCATATTCAGTAGGTCTGAGAATCGGCCAACATCTATTTTTCATAACCCCCCCCCCCATTTAGTTTTTTTAACTGCGCGCGGACGGAGTCGCGGGCGACAGCTAGTAATTAATATAAATTTTCTTCTAAGTTCTTACATAGAGTACATGCACACATTCACGAAGACATTCAAAAAATGTATGAGAACAACTACACTGGGCCAGCTTTACTAAACGCCTGAAGAAATACAGACCAAAAAGAAAATAATAATCAATTGTTGGTACAGCGGAAACACATAAAGTACATTTGTTTACCATCTGTATAATATTACACATATCAGATATATATCATACTAGCTTTTACCCGCGACTCCGTCCGCGCGGAATAAAAAAATGCACACAAAATAAAAAAGTTCCTACATATGTCCGTCTCCTAGTTCTAAGCTACCTCCCCATCAATTTTCAGCTAAATCAGTTCAACCGATCTTGAGTAACTATATACTATAAATAGTGTAACTAACACGACTTTCTTTTATTTATATAGATAAGATAGATATCAGAACAAGAAACATTTGTTCTTTGTTACGATTTCAGTATAAATTTTATTAAAAAATCACTAAGTATAAATCGTGTTTTATATACGCGTAACATATTCGCTAAATTACGCATCTTGCATTTTGATCAATTTATATTTAACAAAAGGAAGTATTTTGCATTGAAACGCATTATTTAGGCATTTATAGTTTTTTTTTTTAAATGCGCAATTTTCGTGTAACAAGGATATCCTTCTATAATGCAATGTCAACCAAAAACAAAGCGAACAATAAACGAAATAGTCTTTTAAACTATAGAAATAATTTGTAAGCTTTCTAAGCTTTATTTTTACGAGACGAACTCAGGTCAGATGAGTAAAATCCAGGGTGTAGGTATGTATTGGCTATATTATTTCTTCTTAAAAAAAATTGAACCGTTTTTGACGAGTAAGACGTTGTTCAATTAATTTTCGTATTCATCCCTGTCTTATAGAGGTACGGACAGAAAAAAAAATCAATTGATGCTTTAAAAAGTTTCAAATTTATTAACACAGATCGAGGATCAATTTAATAATTTAAACAATTATGTTTTTATTAAGAGCTTCGGTGGCGCAGTAAGCGCTTGACCGGACCGGACCGTAATCTAAAAACGTCCGTGTTCGATTCCCGCTATGTACCAATATGATTTTCTATTTGTGAATTTAATATCTAATATATTAGGTCCTTACATATGAAATTGGCGTTTTGTATGGGAGGAACAAAAAGTCGAATATTTTTTAATGTAATATATTTAATTAATCAAAGTATGAACCATTATTTTCTATGCACTTTTGCCATCTCATAGGTAATTCATTGATCCCTTTACTAAAAAAACCAGTCGGACGGGAATCAATAAAATCTTTGAAGGCGATTTGGACTGCCCCATCGGAGTTGAATTTTTTCCCTTGCAAGAAGTTATCCAAATTTCGAAAAAAATGGTAATCTGTTGGAGCAAGGTCCGGGGAGTACGGAGGATGTCTTAGACTTTCCAATTGAAGCTCTTCTAATTTAGTAGCCGTCTGTTGCGCAGTGTGTGGTCTAGCGTTGTCGTGAAGCAGCAGTGGCGTGGAGCGATTGACCAGCCTAGGTTGTATAGCCGCTAGCTTTTCCATCATGGTTTGCAATTGCTGACAATAGACATCAGCCGTAATTGTCTGGCCAGATTTGAGAAAACTGTAATGAACAATACCGGCACTAGTCCACCAAACGCTTACAAGTAACGTTTTTGGGGTTAATTTTCGCTTGGGGCAGGATTTGGCTGGCTGGCCAGGATCCAACCATTGCGCTGAGCGCTTCCGATTATCGTAAAGAACCCATTTTTCATCAAAGGTAATGATTCGGTTTAAAATACCTTCATTATTGTGCCGGTTTAGTAATGTAACGCAACAGTCGACGCGCGTTTGCCGGTTTGCTTCAGTCAATTCGTGAGGTACCCACCTTTCAAGCTTTTTAATCTTCCCAATTTGCTTCAAGTGAATTAAAACAGTTTTATCACTAACATCGCAGCCTGCAGCTAACTCGGACGTGGTTTGCGATGGATCCGCTTCCACAATAGCCTTCAACTCTTCATTATCAACTTGAGTCTCAGGCCGTCCACGGGGCTTGTTCTGCAGATCGAAATTTCCAGAACGAAAACGTTGGAACCAAAAACGAACTGTGTTTTCTTTTGCAACACGACCGCCATACACATCATTCACCCTTCGAGTCGTTTCCGCAGCACTAGTGCCACGGCGGAACTCGTACTCGTAAATAATGCGATATTTTAAGTTTTCCATTTTGTAAAATGAGTGACGCAAACAGAAAAAACAGAAGAAAAAAAACAAATGAATGACGGTCATCGAACCACAAATACATGAGTCTATAGCTGTACAAATTTGAATTTGGAATTCCTTACCAAAGAGGAGAAATTCGTGATTAAAGTGGCCAGTACGAAAAACGCCAATTTCATATGTAAGGACCTAATATAAAATTCTCGTGTCACAGTTTTCGTTCCCGTACACCTCCGAAACGGCTTGACCGATTCTCATGAAATTTTGTGAGCATATTCTAGGTCTGAGAATCGGCCAACATCTATTTTTTCATTTTCATTTTTTTTTTAACTGCGCGCGGACGGAGATGCGGGCGACTGCTAGTATACTTATATTTATCCGACGTCATCCAGAACATAATCGGCGAAGGAATTCAAAGATATATGTGAAGTAAACCAATCCACACTGGGCCAGCGTGGTTGGCTATGGCCTTGTCACCCGTAAATTGGGTAGAGTCTAAGCCCTTTCGTGGGGACATCTAAAGAGCTGTAATCTAAGCTAAGCTAATCTATTATATCATGTCAACAACATTTACCAGACATCAACACGCAACGTGTATGTAATAAATTAAATTTTGTGTACATTACACACTTGTACTGTGTAATTTGTATAGTCTTAAATATTTTATAGCAGTCCTTGTTTATTTGAGCACATTCCAATTTGAACTTTATTACTATAACCATAAAGGTGGCGTTGTTTAAGGGACATTCGAATAACGAATTCCTATATCATTTAAATATCGAAATCATCGAGGTCTGGTATATAACGACTGCAGATTCATCGAATAATCACATTTCTCTATCATCATCCAAAGAAGAAACATCTCTGTAAATCAACCATGAAATATGTTAGTATTTATTTACATTAAATTTAATTAAAAGTGCTAATTAGTTCTATTTGTATATTTTGTGAACTTAAAACAAGTGATAAAAAAAATAATTTTTAAATTAATTAAATTAATTTGCTGATGTTACATTTTATTAAATTTAGAAAAGGATAAATTAATGTTTTTTATAGTTCAAATACAAATTTAAGTGAGTGATAAAAACGGATTTGTGAAAGTGGGTCACATTATACAGGATGTTAACTATCTCGAAGTAAATGTAGTATGTAATTTGTAGTGAAATTTTTTAATAATGTTTTAGTGTCTTAAATCTAAATTATTTGTTCCTTTTGCGATAAATGGATCAGTTAAATTTGAATTTTTAAAATATGAATTAAAAATATCGCAAATACTTAAAAAATGTCCAAATCGATTACAGATTTTATTTTAAAAGTTCAAAAATTTAATAAATGTTTCAGTAATCCAATACACTTAACTATTATCCAAATTTTTTATTGTTTTTTTTTTTCAGTTTATTATAATGACCGTAGCTGCTATAGCTAATGCAGCGAGTTTAGACAATGTGTACCTACCGTCTAACATTGACCCAGCGGGCAATGAGCCATCTCGAACGTATCTAACCCCTACTCAGGGTGCTCCGCCATCTCGAACGTTTCTCAGCCCTACTCAGAACTATGCCCCGACTCCCTCGGCGACGAGTCATCAATCTCAGATACTGAAATTCGAGAACGATATGAATGAAAATGGTTATCACTACGCATACGAAACTAGTGATGGGACAAAGGTTGAAGAGAGTGGTAAGAGTTTTTTTAATTCATTTAAATTATGTACTTTTCAATTTGTTATGGAATTAATGTCATTTCGGTCGCAAACCGACAACTAGATTGTTTTAAGCTTATCATTAATTCACGAGTATCGCCGTTCATAAATTCCTAGCCCTTTACCATTACGAAACGCATTAGCCATCCGCAAATGACATTCCTAGCACAAAACATGAACGTGTTTCAAACAAGGATCATATATTTGCATTTGTTTATTGAATTTTTTTTACTAATGTAATAAATGCAAATGTTTAGCTGGATGGATGTTTGTTAGAAGATCCAATACGGCTGCGTGGATCACGATGAAATTTAGTACAGATGTAGAACACATTCTGGAAGACAACATAGGTTACTAATTAAGTTTTTTTTTTTTTTTTTCATTACGCACAGACGGAGTTGCGGACAAAAACAAAAGCAAAGCGGACAAAGTGTTATTCAATTGTTAGAAAATTGAATTTCCTTCGTAATATCAAACATCTAAGATCTGAATAACTTAATTCTATTCCTTTCATTTTGATGAAAGGAATTAGCATTTTCCAATTAATTCATCTCAATTTTAGTCGCATTCTTTACCGTACTTACTTAAGTCACCCTTAAATGACACTCAATGTGACATTTAGTCTCTCATATCCTTGTAAATTAGACTCAATTTTAAGCATAGACATTAGAAATAAAAGGAAAGGTCGACTTCAGTCACGGCGGTTATATCGAAGGCGTTGTGCTGACGCGTATATCTGATCTCGTGACTATTGTGCTCTTTCAATATCGAAAGATTCCAAAGACCGAATTATTAAACTTGGAAACGGATGAAGTAATAATGATTTCAACGACAACTTATTGAAAGTGAGGTTCTAGTTAATGTCCCAGAAGATACTGATATTGTCTAAATTGTAGCATAATTCATACGTCTAAGAGTTCTTTATTTAATACTAGTTATCGCCCGCGACTCTGTCCAGGCGAAATTAAGAAAATAGGTAATAAGTAGCCTATGTGTTCTTCCAGATTATGTTCTATATCTGTGTCAAATTTCATCAAGACCCGTTAAGCCGTTCTGGAGATACCTTCAAACAAACATCCATCCATTCAAACATTCGCATTTATAATACTAGTAAGATTATACTGCCTTAATTGTGGTTTAGATTAGCATGTACATAAATTTAGAAATTAAGAACATCAAAGTATTATTTCAAATAATCACCGTAGTGTTACCAGTTCAGTTATTTTTTTTAGATCAGATTTATAAATGAAATCCTAAACGTAGACAAATAAAGTTCAACACAGGCATTGACGGCACAATTTAAATATTCACAGGTCGAGTGATTCCTGGAGCTCAACCTGATGAGGGTTCCTTACAAGTAGAAGGTTCATATTCCTATGTGGGTGTAGACGGACAAACGTACTCCATCACATATACTGCTGATGAGAATGGTTACCACGCGACTGGGGACCATCTGCCCACGCCCCCACCTATACCGGAAGCCATATTGAAGAGCTTGGAACTAACTGCTGGAAGTGGAGGTAAGTTATTTTTAGACTGAGAGAAAAGAGAGGAATTTAAAAAGTCTAAAGTCTGACAATCAGTCAGGAAAGAGAGAGAGACTTAGGAGAAGATTAGGGATGGAATCATACCTAGACAATTTCTGTGTTTGTTTGTATTTATATAGACGTTCTGTAACCTTAATAACTGAATCAATATAGACGAGTGATATATCATTCGATACGTATTTATCTTCAGAATGTTCTAGAGAGTTTTAGAATTTTAATTTATTGATTTTTGTTTTTTTTTTTCAGGTCAGTACGACAAAAAGAAAAGCAGTTACGACGCAGACGCTGGCTACTAAATAATGTAATATTTTTATAACAAACTGTAGATGTAAGATCGACATATAAGATTTAATGTTCTTATTTTTTATAAGTCGATTTTAGATCCCCACGAAAATCAACTAGTCGCATTGTGCAGCAATTGTATAAAACCCAGTCGTTTATTGTGTTGTTTTATTGGTATTTGAATATATTTTATATTAAAATGAAATATCGTTTCGAATTATTTTAAAGAGGTAAATAAAATAAATGTATAATTTTACAAGTTTGAGTTCCAAATAAGTCGAATCTTTTGGGTTTTTTTAAACTAAATCGAGCGCCTGTTCAAATTTTATAGCAAATATTTGTAAACGATGTGTACATTTTTAAGAAGAACTTAGATCCATCAACATCAAATATCGGTGTTTTGGGAAGTCATTTTAATCTATATCTATGTATAAAATATATAATACAATGTTCACATTAACATACCAACGATATCTTTCAGTTTGGCCGTTATTACTTAGAATTGATAAGAGGTCGACGTTTCGTTGAAATTTATCACATTGTTGCTAATTTTAAAAACTAAAATGTGCTATTGCAAATATCAATTAGTTAATTTATTTGTGATTCCAATTACTTTATGCTATTTATAATTTTTCGTTTTTTCAGCTAGTTATCGTCAATTAGACAAATTGTATTTCAGTGAATATTGAAAAATTAAAAAGTTGGAAAAAAACTCTAGTATAAAACCAGTATATGTATAATAAATCATTTGATTACAATTTCTAGTAATAATTCGTCATGTTCTCAATCAAATGACTTCATCTCTTGTCTTTACATGTAGTGATTTCACGAATTACTACGACATGATGACGATGTACAATCAGGGCACTTCGCAGTGACCCTCTATCAAAAATTTCCATGTTTCTTGCAACGAGACTAGCTTTGCGTCTTCTTTCAAAATGAACAATTAGGTAGCCGAGAGTTTCACAAACAACCGCATAGTAAAAAAGGAGTTAGTCTTGTATCATTGACCGATCTTTTTTTGTACAGACACATTAAAAAGCTGCTTTTTATTGCTTATTGTTACCACGTTATCATTTACGACGCTTAGCTAAATGTAATAGTGCATTTCTATTAGTAAAACACATTGATACCATTATTTTTATAGAGTGTTTGAGTGAATATATCAGCAGTGGACACCCATGGTAAAATAAGATTACACAATTCATATTTGAAGCGGTTACTAATAACAAGTAAGTAGGTCTCATAAAGATTGTAGTAAAGTTTATGACTAACGTTTGAACAGTACCAATTTTAAAACAATCAATTCTAATAAAGGCCAGGAAAGCCAATATATCTGATTTAATCATAGACCAGTCAAAAGATGACTAGTCATTGTTTTTTTTTTATTTTTTTAAACATCGATTAACCCTTACTAAGTGTTACTTTTTATTATATATTTTTTCATTTATAGGAAACTAGCTGTCACCTGCTACTAAGTCCGCGTTGAATTAAAAAAAAAAGTTAATAAGTATCATATATTTGGGCTAAATTTTATCAAGATCCGTTGTGACGTTCGGGAGATACATTCAAACAAACATTCATCCAACATTCGCATAGCATATTACTAAGATAGAAAAAATAAACAACTTTAAAACAAAAAGTTTTCATTGTTAATATCTAGATGGCGTGACAGGGAATGTTTTTGTATAACAATTTAAAAATAATAACACACATTAAAAAAATACAGTCGAATTGATAACCTCCTTGTTTTTGAAGTCGGCTAAAAATTATTTATAACCAGCCAGACATTTAAACAGAGACTATGTTATAAGTCCTAATTGACGGTGGCTTCAATAATGAACTTACATAGACCGCTTTATAGGACAATGACCTCTGGGCTTTAAATAGTGTATTCTTAGAACCGTTTTCATAAACTATTTAAATCAAAATTTACGGCTGTACTGTATGAATTATATTACAGTTACATGTTCCAAGTTTAAAACAAAAACCACACCTAACATGCCTATATTATATTATATTAGATTACTTGTGATAAAACATACCTACTACTATATTTTCCATCGAAGCTATTGAAGCTTCTATAAACATTACTTTGGTGTAAAAGTATTTATCAAACAATGACAAAACGTTTAAGAAATTGCATTGAAGCGTCAGTTTATTAATTTTGCTCTTTGACTAGAATTATTTATTCAACGTTTTACGAAGTCAATTTACTAATATTATAAACTAGCTTTTACCCGCGACTCTGTCCGCGCGGAATAAAAAATAGAAAACGGGGTAAAAATTATCCTATGTCCGTTTCCTGATTCTAAGCTACCTGCCCACCAATTTTCAGTCAAATCGATTCAGCCGTTCTTGAGTTATAAATGGTGTAACTAACACAACTTTCTTTTATATATATAGATAAGATGCGAATGTTTAGATGTATGTCTGTCAAGATCGTCGTGAGAAAAGTCGCTGCAATTTTTAGATAGCGAGGAAAATCAGTTGAAATATCGTTATGCATGTACTGACTAAATAGAAGATTCGCGTCGAAGTATCAACGTTGTGTGTACGGAGCTCGCAACGCGATACTCGCGACGACGCATCCATACAATAATAGTTTCGAAGTTTTACGTTGCTTTGTGTACAAAGGGCCTTATATTTACGTTCTATAAAGTAGAAAATAAAGGATTTTATATTTGTTACAAAAAAAAGAACATTATAAAATCGAAGTTTATAACAAATGAAGTAAGTATACTTCGGCTCATTATGATATGACGCATTTTTTATCCGTGATTTACGAATATTATTTGGTTAATGTTTTAGTGCTATGTTTGTGTAATAAGCTTCAAGTAGAAACGTAACCTTAAAACTTGAACTAGCTGTTAAATTGTATGTTCGTTGGATGAAGTAAGCAAAATGACGTAGTTTTGAGATAAAGGTGCGTACAAATTACAGTGGAACTATTACAATATTTTATATGAATTATCTATATGTAAAATCTCATGTTACGATGTTTGTAGTCATCGTCGTCCGAAACCTCTCAATTTCTATTATTTTTGTATTGTAATAATTGTTTATGGGAATAGGTCGTAAAATACACATATTTCGTAATATTCGATATGCTTTATTTCTAATTAGCGTTTTAAATCGGAAATTGCAACGTAGGTAAGAATTACTAAACTATATTTTTTTTTTAAATATAGTACTGATTTTGGTAACTTTATGTTATAAGTAGGTAAGAACATGCAACCGATTCATTTCAAGTTAAAAGGTCTTTCATCGTCGACATTTAAACAGATGTGTTCCAGATGTGTTAGCGTCCTTTCTACAGTACGAAGAAGGGGTTTGGCTGAGAAGGGCAAGGTTACAAAAATAGATAACAAATCGTGCGTAAACATATCGTGAAGGTGTACTTTTAAGTGAAGGATCGAATAAAGTTTGGAGCATTTTAAACTAACACTAAGTGACTATCGCTCTTTTAATTAAGTAAAGGGTCGCTTTATGTAGATATTTAACATTAAGAGCTGAGCTTGGTAACTAATGACTCTGAGTAAGGAAGTCATAATATTGGAAACTTACATTTAAATATAGAATTGACAAAAATCTTAATAATATTATAAATGCGAATGTTCCGATGGATGGATGGATGTTTGTTAGAAGGTATCTCCAGAACGGATGCATGGATCAAACTGAAACTAAAATTTGGCATAGATGTAGAACACATTCTGAAAGAACATATAGGCTACTACTTAAGTTTTTTTTTAATTCCGCGTGGATGAAGTCACGTGCGAAAGCTAGTCTTTTATAATTTTTTAGACTTGGAAACAAAACGCTAAAACACTATTATCATTAACGAAGTTATCTCAATAAATTATGCGTAAAAAACATCTCGTGTTTTCAAACCTTGAACTGTGAAGATAAAAAACATTAATGTAATTTGGATGCAATTTCGCGAGAGAATAGAGTCACGTTCACAGATGAGATTAAGGCATTGTGCTCTAATGATATGGTAATGATATTGATTGACTTTTTTAATAAAGTTAAGGAAACGTTCAGCCTCAAGGTTAGGAAGATTAAATATTCTCTTTTTGTGCGTCTCCTCCTTCGTCGATTGAGGGTAGGCAACGCATCTACAATTGCGAATGTCTATGGGCAGCGGTCGCTTCGCCATTTCGGCGAATTCATGTGGCCGCTTGCTCGTTTGCCAAAAAAAATAAAAAACAAAAATTGTAAGATACTTTTTATTTAAAAAAAATTAAAAGTTAATTAAGCCTATGTATTTTGACAGTCTAAGAACTTGTATAAAATCATATGCCACAAAAAATAATCCTAAGTATCGTTACGTTCTCACTTTCGATACAAAAATGTTTTAGATATTATATAAAATCTAGTCATTTTTGTTATTGTCTATTATACTGCCTTAACACAGCATCACTTTATTTTCATTCTTTTATTACATCACTACTCTTTCTTTTCTTTTTATTGTACATATCACCAAGTGAAGATACTTAATTTTAGAAACAGATGAGTAATTTAAATGTACGAATTCTGAAGTAATTCTTAGAAACATAATCGCTGTTAGTGTGTAGACATCTTTATATGTAAGTCTGCGTTAGTCTGGTGCAGGCGGTGCCGCGGCGGGCACGCGCGATATGAAATATTTGCTGGTGCTTGTGTGTTGTGTTTTTGACCTAGGATATGGAAGGATCTCTAGTGATTTCGTGAGTTTTACGCATATCTTTTTTTTTATATTTAATGTGCCTGATCTTTTTTTCTGTGATATTTAAAAATTTGTTTCCTGAAGTAAACTGAAACAGTTTCATGTTTAATGTAATGATAATCTTACTAATATTATAAATGCGAATGTTTGAATGGATGGATGTTTATTTTAAGGTATGTCCGGGACGGCTCAACTATCTGGAAGAACACATAGGCACCTTATAAAGTTTTTTTAAAGGCGCGCGAGTCGCTGGCGACACCTAGTTATCTATAATTTTTACTAATTAACTAGACGTATATTTTGCTACTTGGCTGAATCAGGAATAAATCGCAAGTTCTTAGTAAATAGAGAATTTCTGATCGAAAAACTTTTTTTTTTTTTTCAGGTACTACATAAAACACCACAGTTCACATTAATAACGCCGCAGCCCAAAAATGAAATCACAATCAATATTATGATGCATTTTGATAAAGTTCTAACAGATAAACTTGTCAAAGAATATGGCGCCAAGACGCGAAAGAAATTAAAAATAATATCAACTAGTATTCTCAAAGATGTGGAGAATTTCTTCCGTCATCCAAGTTTGAATGAGAATATTAAATTTAAATTAAAAGATACTAGATTTCTTAAAAATAATACGAAAATAGTTAAGATGGACGAGAATGGCAGTTTGTATTTGAAAAGTTACTGCGAA
This sequence comes from Papilio machaon, assembly GCF_912999745.1. Lineage (NCBI taxonomy): Eukaryota > Metazoa > Arthropoda > Insecta > Lepidoptera > Papilionidae > Papilio > Papilio machaon. The sequence goes on along the minus strand of NC_060001.1, from coordinate 6,929,114 downwards.
TGGCAAGGGAAGAGGAAACTGGTTAATGATTGGTATTATTCAGTTTTACTTACTGGTCTTGATCTTTATTATCTAAGTAAAAATAGCGAAGAAGTAAGAAGAAGTACAGGTAAATCATTAGTTTTATACAGTTTTTTCTTATCGTTAGTTTCTCAGACCAAAATCACCGTTTCAAAATAATGACAGGGATGATGGTAACACGCATTTATACTTCAACCATCTCCCTCATCAGACATTCGCATCTCTCTATCCATATCCCACTCCTTGTGGGGTAAGTGTACCAGTTTTTGTCTTCCAAAACGATTTAAGCAATTCCCTTTTTAAACATGTCACTTGTCAAGCAGTCCATCTCTTCCTACGTCTATCGGAATTTTCTAGGATTTGGCGGAAGAGGGGACGCAAGGGAAGGGGAAATATTTTCTTTCTGTGCGTCCCTTTCTTCGTTGATTAAAGGTAGGCAACGCGTCTGCATTTGCGGATGTCTATGGGCAACGGTCGCCTTGCTATTTCGGCGAATTCAGGTGTACTTTTGCTCGTTTGCCACCGTTTGATATATAAAAAATAATCTAAGACGAATATTTAATATTTTTCCAGGACGTGGCTATGTGGGAGGCATGTGCAGCATTAAAAACAGCTGTGCGCTGCTGGAGTGGAATTCTAAGAACATAGGATATCTATTGGCTCATGAAATCGGTCACAGGTAAATAATATTACATCACCGTTATTTATGAAGATGATGATGAAATTCGATGTCAAAAAGATTTGACATTATAGAATACTTTCACAAAATCATTGGCGTTATTCGTGCTTTTGTTATCTGACTTCGCCAGCTATTGAACAACTCACCGAGAATTTCTGAGACCTAAATCATCTTTGGAAACATATAGTTATCTCTGTTTTGTCGATATAATGACAGGGATGACGATATGTTTATACAGAGATTTTTATCTTGAGGGCCAACGGTTAGAATATGTGCAATTCTCTATACAATAGAATGAAAATATCGAATTTTAATTGTTACATATTTACCTGAAAGCTGCACAAAGATTTCACTATTAAAAACAAGAGCAGTACGAAAATATATATATATAAAAGAAAGTCGTGTTAGTTACACTATTTATAACTCAAGATCGGTAGAACTGATTTTGTTGAAAATTAATGGGGAGGTAGCTTAGAACTAGGAGACGGACATAGGAACTTTTTTATCTTGTGTGCATTTTTCTTATTCTGCGCGGACAAAGTCGCGGGTAAAAGCTAGTCTAATATAATAAACAGTAAAGTCTATATCGGTCGAATTCGTTAGCCTATACATAAAACTAGGCGTAAGGTGACTAATCTGCCTGGAATTTTCAGGAATAGTATATATTACAGACTTCGCAAGAAAAGTAACATAAAACAGATTTACGTATTTTATTTTGGGAATCCTATTTACTTTTTCCTGTTACTTTTTCTTAGAAAACTCACTCACATTTTAACAATAAAAAAACAACTTATGTCCCAACAATCCAGGTAATTAAAGATTGCGAATTTCCATATGGGGTGATCCTGGCACACCTTTTGACTTTTTCACATCCGGCCATACAAGTCCAATAAACATTCCAGATATCCACTACCTTAATGAGAGTAAGGGAGGGGCGAAAAGTAATTTACCTTATCTTCCACCCCACACTCACACTCAGAATAGGTATCGCCATAACAAAAAATAGGGAATCATACAATACAGTGATGAATCAATGAGCGTCGTGATGTTCCTCTAAAGAATTGTGAGATAGTTTTATACATGTCACAGTGAGTAACGAAGTTGTAATTCCAGTCTGGGCATCAACCACGACGGTCCACCGTACAACCAGTGCCGAGGACAGCGACACATGATGGGCGCGAGGTACAATCCCGTGAACCATCCACGAGTATGGTCTACATGCAGTAAACATGCACTGAAGAAATATTTAGCGTGAGTTAAAGTTTGCTATAAAAAAACGAAAGGAAATTGGGGAAATTTAATATGCTGCCATTAGTTTGACGTGTTGGAATGGACATATTTTATTATATTGTTGTCCTTTATTTATATTGTTTTCTAGGAGAAATATTACAATTAAATACACAATATTTCTGTATCTTCACTTTAATGAACGTATACTATTTCATTCTATTAAAATAGTTTATGAAATTAACTGAACCCGTAGTTGTGTTTGTTAATAAATTAATTGATAATATTTTATTTTTTTAGGAGTGGGAGATCCTGGTGCCTGCGCCCAGGTGCAAAGAGAACATCGAGGAACTTACGATTGACTTAACTAAAACTATTGTGATATTAGCAGAATAAGTAAATTTTTTTGCATTTATTAAAGTGTTTTATAAATAAACCCAAACCACTGAAAATATCAAAATGTATGAAATTTCTAATCTATTGTCGAGAGCAGCGAGTTTTCGCCATTCACCAGCTTATATAATATTAGTATATTCTAACCATACATATTATAATGTATCTTCTGAAATGAGAATCCAATAATCTCGGTGAATAATCGGAATTTTATTTTTCTTTTTTTATTTTAGTAGCACATAAACAACCCAATGCATTTGCTAATAAAATATTACAGGCGCAATATTTTTATGGTCCGCACTTCACAAGCAATTCTCATTCCATAGCATTCTGCTGCGAAGCCAATTATATTGTTTTTAATACAATAAAACATACACACAAAATGAGGACCTACTCTAATTTAAAGTCGGTTAAGAACAATAAATTACTTATCGTCGGTTGCTGAGACCAAAATCCCTGTTTGAAACATCCCTCTGATTATCTTTGTCAAAACAGAGATTACAATTTGTTTATAAAATGATTTTGTCCATAGTAATCAACGATTAGTAATATATCTGATTTATTATTATTTTTTATTTCATAAGGTGGCAAACGAGCAAACGGCCACCTAGATTCGACGCAATAGCGAGGCGACCGTTGCCCATAGACATCCGCAAATGCAGATGTGTTGCCTACCTTTAATCAACGGAGAAGAGGACGCACAGAAAGAGGATATTTCTCTTTCCTATGCGTCCCCTCCTCCGCCAAATCCACTTCCCCTTCCCATCCTTTTCTTATAAGAAAAGGGTGGGAAGGGAATGAGGACTAAAATTAGGCCTTCGGTACCACACTCATCAGACGAAACGCGGAATTGCTTCCACTTCACGCCTGTCTTCTGTGTGATAGTGGTATTGCACCGGTCAATTCGTTCACCCAACAAATATTGTTGTTGCGGGATCTACTACTGTTAAATGAATTCATGAAGAAAGTGTAATAATATTCGTGTTCACAACGTAATAGAAACATGATCAATACATAACCATGGCAACCGTGTCGTATTACTTTACTCTCAATTAACAAAACGCGATATACGTTTCCTATTATTGCGTTCTTTTTGTATAAAATATAAAACACTTTCACCTAAACGTTATCTGCAACAATACCACAACAATAATATTGTATTCGAACCACGCGTCCGTCCGTCCGTCACAAACAAAACTCCATATTAGTATGCTAGAATTAAACAAAACCGAAAGTCGATTTCGACTGTTTAAAGGGAAAGTTAAATGTCTTAAACACAATCAAAAACGAATTTAATTAGGATGTTACACGTTATGAACATTTGGCAAATAAATGTTAAAATTTCTTCTCCAAATTATCAAATTTCTCCTTATTTTTTAGTTCTGACGATAAAATAATTATACGCTGTAAGAATAATTAAAGAATTAATATTTTTTTATAACTTCATAATGTAATAACTCTCGAGTACAATTCTAATAATTTATGTAAATGCAATCACTAAATTAATTTCAATAATTTCTTCCTCTATTATTGTAAATTATATAAACCTCGTTAATTAATTTTCAAGTTTAAATTACCTTAATACATCTAAAAGAATCCACTGTCAAAAAACAAACTACATATTAGCAATTGACCTAGAGACCTAAACAGTTGAAACAAAGAACTACAGTTAGTGGTGTAAATTCGTTTTCCATAACATTGTAATCACATTACGGCTAAGTGACCACTAACTGTACTGTGTCATGGGTCAACGAGCTTCGACAACGGACAAGTAAATGAACTTACGAGAAAACTGTTTAAGTTTTCTTTTAGCAAGGTATAAAGGTATAGAAAGAATAATGTAAAATGAGTTTAGAGGTAATTTTCTCTCATTCCTTTTTACGTTCCTCGTTTTTAACACATGGAAATTCATTTGAAAATTTCAGCTTTTGCAGTTCAGTAGTTTATATTGGCTATAATATATAATATATAAAAGGATATTGCCGTGCCTTTCATTTAAAAAAAGATTAATGTTTTGTACAAGCTTCAGTAAAAGAAATGCACCGTAAAATAACACAAAAATAAACGAGTCGAATCAGAACTTAAAATGATCTTTGTTAGAAATGAAATGAAGCTGTTATCGCCAAAATAAATTACTAATAAGCGACATATAAAATACCTTTTACGGATTACCATATAGAATTTAAACGGTTATAATAATTTAACAGCAGAACAGTACGTATTTAATCTGTGTACAGCAAAACCTATCGAAGCGTTGCACAGCGAATGCTCCAGATTTATTAGCGTAAAGATTTAACGCCCTTTCTCTTTTTTACTTTCCGTGATTTCGCGAACAATACGAACGAATGGTCGGGCTGTGGAGAAAGGCTCAGAACAATGGACACTCTGACACATGAGATTGCTAACCAGTATCACCATTCAATTTGCTAACAATAGTTAACAGTTGCGCTAATTTTTAATGGCTTAATTTAATTTATTAATGGAAATAAATAAAGGGTTAACAAAGATTGACTACCTGGGGAAACAAGAGGGAGGCGTAGAGTCGCACAATAAAACAAAAAATCTATTTGACAGGCGTTTACAACACAAGCGCAATAACAAGACAGTTGTGTGTAATGACGTTACAAGCTTTCTTTGGCAGAATTAATGATATATATGGGTGGATTATAAGGTTACACACATTCTAGAGTATGTTATCACTCGTAGTTACACACGTTTAGACATAAAGTTGTAAACTTTCTAATTAAAATTTACGAGCACCATATGTGCTATATGCTATAAAAACTCAAGCAATACGTATTACCATAAGAAACATTTATTTAAAAATAATCATTTATAAATCTAAATTACTGTAGCGATGGCTACTCCACGTCGTTACTGTTCCTTGAGTGATTTACGCGTTCAGTACATATCGATGCGGAACTCGTCTCATTTTCACTGTTTCTCTTATTTTCATAATAAGCAAATACGTTTGCAAAAGCACGTACAAAACTATATGAAGGCCGAAGAAAGTTCGCGACAAGTGCGTAATTTTGTAATGTTCTTTTGTTAGTTAAAATTTGAAAGAAACCAAATCATCATCAACATCAGCTCACTATACGTCCCAACTGAGGTGCTATTTTACCCTAAGGTAGTCAACCACGTCGGCCCATCGCGGGTTGTTTGACTTCACACATATCTTTGAATTTCTTAGCTGACATGTACAGGCTGCATCACGATATTTTCCTTTACCGTAAAAACAGCAGGTAAATGTATATATGTAAATCGAAAATCGAACAACACATTGGTAACCCAGGACGTGCAAATAACGACGAACCACAGACAGTTTATTTTTTTAATAGAAACAGATTTTTAGCAAGTTAACTATCTATTAACTTAACTATCATATACTAATAAAAAAGCTATCTAGAAGTTTGCTGTCCTTTTATAATGATTTTATAATATTAATGTAAATCAAATGACGTAATCATACTTAATATTATAAATGCGAATGTTTAAATGGATGGATGGATTTTTGTTTGGCACAGATGTAGAACATTGTTTGGAAGAACGCATAGGCTACTTATTACGTCTATTTTTAATCCAGCGCGGACGGAGTCACGGGCAACAGCTAGTAAATTGTATTTGCTAGAATTTCAGTCCTTCCTTGAAGAATAATAACCCTCGATTTTGTTCTTTAATGTTTGATTAAAATATTTTAAATCTATTTATTAAAAGATTTCATAACGCGAAATCAAACGAAAGTAGAAATGATAATGTTAAGAGTATTAAATGAGTTTGCATTGCTAGTTTAAGCTTGCTATAGAATAGTGTTGTTTGCCTGTTACTTTTAAATTTATCGATTTTTTATTCATATAAAGAAACCAGAATTTTTACATCGCTACACGTAAATGAAATTATAATTGACTAGTAACTTAACTATACTTTAATTATTGTCACGAAATATTGCTCCACAATTTGAGTTACCAAAATATCATATTGTCCCACATATAGCTTTGTAAAATAACACCAAAGCAAATTTGATAAAAAAAAAAAACTCAAACTCAAACTGAAGTAAAAGCTGTAATTGATAATTAAAGCAAGTAGATTGTAAATTATAAAACCCAAACTATTCCAATAACAATAACAAAATTAACTTTATAAATATAAAATTGTTAATTATCGATAAAATCCCAACACTGGCCATTCTAAGTTTATTCTAATTCCAGTGCAACGAGCACAGTCGCAAGCCGCAACACTGGCTGAATCGACGCGGCCACGCGGTGACAGATGACAGCTAAAAACGCGCGAAAAAATATTCCGTAAAATAATAACGATGTTATTTATTACAACAAAATTACACTAAATACACAAACAATTTTTAATTTATAAATAAAAGTGCTATAAAATAGCGACGTTATGTTAATACAAAATAATAAAATAATTTATTAATGAATTTTAGTTTATGAAATTAGTTTAATAAATATTTTTAATTTTAAGCATGTGAAGTTAGGACTTTTTTAGTTATTAATTGAACTCATTTAAGTAGTCATGTGTTGGAGAAAAGTGATTCTTGTTGCTGTTTTGTCTTCAATATTAGATGTCAACAGCGAAGAGCTTTTCGGAAATGATGTAAGTTTTTTTTTTTTACTTAATTATTTTAATACATTTATCAAAGAAAAAAAAAGAATATAATTTAAAAGATAAATAACCAGAATGTCAATAGTTTGCGAATCAAATAGCAATGCCTTAAATATCGTTTTTCTATTAACTAAAAGAGCAAACAATAAAATAAAATCTGTAGATAAGGTACGTATTCTGTAAAAATGTAAAAGCCGATTTAACCACCCGAAGTCATAATTTTTTTCTATCAAATATTACGCTCTTACATATCCTCTAAAAACGTTACCTTTCTATATTTCAGTCAAACAAAGCTCAGTATCAGGAAGTTAACAATATGTGGATTATTTATCTAAATACTTTACATGTCCTCCGTATTTGTCGCATTCCGGCAAGTCGTTACAATTAACATCGACCATCAAATAGGAGACGAGGGCGTGCAGTACGATTAGAAATATATATAAAAATTAATAACAAACATAATGTTATAAATGTGTATTTCTTACTTTTTTTAATGTTAGTCGTATTTTTTATAAGTTTGTTCCTTCATTCAAAGTCTGCGTATATTTCGTAAGCTATGTTAAAGCTAGCAAAAATCTGTATCTATGTAATTCATTCTGCTAGTTTAAGTAAATTTATTTAAATTGCACATTAAAGGCATTAATTACCATTTTGTGAAATAGTAATATTATAGTCTCGATAATGTATTTTAAATCTTACTAATATTATAAATGCGAAAGTATAGATGTATGGATGGTTCTTTGTAAGTAGATATCTTCAGAACGGCTACATTGATCTCGCTGAAATTTGACGTTAAGATTTTTTTTAATTCCGCGCGGACAATGTCGCGGGCGACAACAAGTAGGTCTATATAGTAAGGTCATAGCTTCTATCCAATTCAAACAATGAAAATCTAGCGTTAGGTCACGTTTAAATTCTGAATGGCAACAGGGTACCTTGAACTGAGGCAGGTTCAAATGTCGCGATAGCACGCGTTATAAAATAAGTGGCCTAGATTGTTAGTGTCGTTAGCAACAAACATTATGGTCACAGGAAATTAAATACTACACAAAATGTAACGTTTTATAGGTTATGTGTTGGAAATGTTCTGGTAGCGAATGTTTTACACTTTATTTTCAAAAATCCAAAGGTCTATGTGATACGCACAAAATTATGATAAGTGTAAATAAAATTTCTTCAAATACCAATGTAAAATTGTGAAATTTTAATTTTAAAATTTAAAAAACAAATAAAAACAATAAATTTGCATTTGCGTAAACTCTAAAAGTATTGAGCATTTTAAAAATAATAATACTGTATTAAAATTAAATATATATTTGTCACACATATCTTACTAATATTATAAATGCGAATGTTTAGATGGATGGATGTTTGTTTGAAGGTATCTCCAGAACGGCTCTTGGTGAAATTTGGCACGGTTGTAGAACATAGTCTGAAAGAACTAGGCTACTTAAAAAGTTTTTTTAATGAGTCGCGCGCGACAGCTAGGCATCTATATTACAAAAAAATAGTTGAATAATACCGCCAAAATAAAAATGATTAAAACAGAAATAACGCTCGATGTTATTTCTCCTAATTTATCCAACAATTACTAAAAAATATTCTCATATAACTGACAATGAACTCTTTAAAAAGTTTACGACATCAATGAATGTAATAAAATTCAACTACATATTCAGTCAAAGCAACAAAACTTTACACGGCTTTTAATAATAGGAGTCATTTCTTGATATTCATCTCTTTCAGACTGAATTTGCGCAAGCCGTTGTCTTTGAAAGTTAACGCAATGTACTGGGAACTTGCAGATTCGTTCGCGTTGCGCATTCGTGAGATATGGTAGCGTGGGTTCTTCCCCCATTAGCGAAGGAAGACGTTGTGAAAAGAAATTATATTAGCAGATAATTATCTTAGTAGTATCCAGAACGAAGAAAAACACAAAACAAAATAATATTCTTAAACTGATACGACTTAAGGTTTTTCAAGAAGCGAGCGCACCTCTTTCGAAAAGGTCGGGAACGCATTTGCAGTTCCTCCGGTGTTGCAGATGTCCATGAACATCGTTGAGCTTTTAAACTACTAGTCCCACGGTTTGTGTTCTTACGAACTAAATATGCATAAGCAAATTACATATTGAACTTGCGTATTTAATTTTAAAAGCAAAATATCCTACCAATTACACCAACTTAACTCTTAGTCTTGGTTGATAGAAGCAAAACAAAAAGTTTCTACACTTTTCATAGAAAAACAATCTCACAAACCATTAAGATTAAGATTATTAAGAAAAAGCTTCAAAGATTGCGTGTAATTGCGCAAGAGTCGTTTACAACGGGATCGTCGCGTGAAACTATAACGGTCTATGTACAAACTCACATACATATATACGTTGACAATCACGACATTTATTGTTACGTACTTTGTTATGTAAGTACACACAAAAACGTAAAGTTCCAATTTCAAAACGTGATCTACTCCGTATAGGTCTAGTCTCTCGCATTCATAATACGTTTCTTCAAACATTATTACCCATACACACTTTTTACTTAGGACATTGGAATGTTTGATGAGTTAAAAATACAAATTTTTGAGAGGACCCTTAAAATAAATAAAAAGAAATCCATTCGAAGTGTTAGTAAGGTTGAAAAACCTATTCCAAAACCCGTTTAAAAAGACCTGAGGTCTTAATAAAAAAACTATAAAAAAACATAATATACGTTACGATAGTCCTTTATATTTGATATATTTATTGCACCATAAGTTCTGTAAGTTAAAATATATTTACTTATATTTATCGTCGTAGAAAAATTGGCATAACAAAGTTGAACATAGTACGCGAAAGTCTAAAAATTTGTCTCTCAAAAACAGGTTTGGTTCCTTTACTACATATTAATATAAACAAAATGCATAAATATGTGAATCAAATGTCAAGGTCGTTTTTATAAATAAACAAAATAACAACATCATCTCTTAATATAGCAAAAACTCAAATTATCCGTTCAAAGAAACCTCATAGAAAGTGGCTACATATTAGAGGAAAATAAATTTTTCTTTATATTGCTCAAAACATCTTATGATATGGGCTCCTAAATATTGTCAACATCATTATCTTCCTCTCCTTAATGCCACGTCCTAATTAGGGTCGGCGCATCAGCTTACGTCTAGTCTCTATCGAAGTTGTACTTGTGTAAGGAATTATAAAGGGTAGGTATAAAAAGTTAAGTCGGGTAATTTTTCAAGTACAAATCCACATAACACTATCCTTTATTAAGTCACTTTGTTAAGTATTCAGCTTCTGTTAAATATTCAAGGCACGTGAATCTCGAATATAGATAAGTTTGGTGTATCCGTGTAGACGACATTTGCATTCTACGCTAATATTATAAAGAAGTTTTACATGTTTATATGTTGGTATCAAATAAACTCGAAAACAACTGAAGTAATTTAAAATTTCTTTCACCGTTATGTTGTTACATTATACCTGAGTAACATATGCTTATGTTGTTTTAATTTTTTTAACTAAATGCCTAAGCGACATCGGGACAGACCGCTAGTAAAATATAATCTTTGATTATTAAGTAAATGTCTTTACATAAAAATGTTACTACTTAATCTTGGCTAAACTGGTCTAAGTTTTCATAAAGAAGGATATAAATATTTATCGTGAAAATGCACGTCCGTTTTGATGTAATTCTAGTGAGAATAAATATTTTGCTTCTTAAATCGTAACGGATTTTACGATATCAGCTCTATTTCCTAATTTTTTAAATTGTAAAATCACGTGTTAACAAATTATAAACTACCTTCACATAAAAATGTTGTCTACATCTTATATATAAAATTCTCGAGTCACAATGTTAGTAACCATACTCCTCAGAAACGGCTTGATCGATTTTTATGAACATTTATGTGCATATTCTATCTATTTATTTTTCATACCCCTATTAAGTTTTTTAACTGCACGGAATCGCGGGCGACAGCTAGTTTCAATATAATTACTTACGATACGACTAAGTCCATTGTAAATTAATAAAAGTCCACGACAAATAACTCATTCGTGTTTTTAAGCAATATTTCACGTCAAATTTTTCTTAGGTTATGAAAATCGAGGCATACTTTAGAGAACCAGATTTCATCTTTCTTCTTAAAATAAGCTTTAGTAGATTTTATGTGAATGTATGGTTGGCGACAAAAGAGTTTGTCCCAGTGACACTCAAACGACTTTACACCTGACAATGGAGCAATGCTCTGATTGCGATCGCGGCTAAGCGCTTTGCATTCGCATGCAAACTCTTTTGACACTAAATTATGCAGAAGTCTTTATTAGTTGCCTTTGTTATTGCACCGTTAGATATCTAAAAAAAATCAATGTTTCAATTTTTTCTTGGAATAATTTACCATTTTTAAAAAAGGAATTTTGGTGTGTGTGCAAATGTGGTTGTTCAGATGTGGAAACCCACAGTAGGCTGGCCACACTTGGGAAGATATTTCAGTTGGCAATTTAGTTGACGTTAACCGCAATGCGTGCTCGTGTCATAGTTTTATTAACGCTTGGCTGATCAAGGAAATTGAGCCAAAATGTCGTGTTTCTAACATCTGAACATTGTTTTAATAAAAAAAATGTGTTGTCCAAAAAGGAATGATAGGTAATAAAATCAATGGTAACTTAAACTAAAAATTTCAGTGTTTTTGAGATCAATTGCAAATTTTATTTGATTTTTAGAAGATGTAATTTAACCTACTTATTTTAAATTGACGTTTATTTTCATGAAATAAATTATCTATACATATTAGTAAAATAAAGAGTGTCTGTATGTATTACTGAAAAAAAAGCATATTTCCAAGGCATTATGTATTTGCCTTGCTGTATATTGATAAACCAATGTTTAAAATCTCTCTGTCCGCAAGAAATTCCGGGTAACCTCTGAAAAGGCTGGATCGTTTTTGACGGAACTTTCTCTGGAAAGTAGCTGATATATATGGGGATGTTATAGGCCGCTTTACGACAGCGCAGGCGACCACTAAATTTTAATATAGCTACTAACTGTATAAGCAATCATTGTTTTGTCACAATCATTTCATCTCCACGAACACTTCACCGTGAGAGACGACTGTGAAATTATGATCTTAAATTAACCTACATTTAGCTGTCGTATGTTATAAAATAATAACATCTAATTCGTGATTCCAAATTTCTCTTGACACAATGCGACAGCGAGATGATGGTTCGCTGAACAGAGAAATTGAATTGAACTTTAACGCTCGTGATTTTGTTAAAACTTAATTGAACACGAAGAAGACATTTATGATATAAAACTAGTAATCCCCGCGACTCCATCCGTACGGAATTAAAACTTAATAAGTGGTATGTGTTCTTCCAGTCTATGTTCTACATTTGTGCCAAATTTCATCATCAAGTACCGGAAATACCTTCTAACAAACGTCCATCGTCTAAACTTTCGCATTTATATAATATTAGTAAGATTAGACAGGCCGATGACGTGTTAACCCATACATTAGTGTTTCTTGTATTTGTAAATCTAAAAATCATTGCTGGTAATAGAATAAATAGGTTAGAATGAACTGAGCTCAGAATTTAATAAAGTGTTGTCAATTTAATACGTGATTTACTGTTTAAACCTTAAAATATAAAGCCAGCTCCCCCATTACATATACATTTTTATTCTAATTAATCATCTTCCGCAATTTAATCTGTGATGAAAAAAAAATCTATGGTCATCTTGTCCGAGGATGCAAAAAGTAAACTGTCGCTAACCATCTAATACATTCAAATCCAGCTTTAAATTTTGATATCTACCACAACGATCCCAGCATTAGAAGTACTAAAGACAATCTGTATTGTAACAAAGAAAGTAGAACGGCAGCATTTAATACGTAGGCGAGTACGTCAGTACCAAGCTTACGAAACGCTCCAGCTATTAAATATTAACACTCTACTAGAACAAGTATTGCGATATCGTAGATGAATAAAACAAAAGCTATTGATCATACAGCAGCATTAACGAAATGTTGAAAAGCAGCACATCTTGAATGATTCTGCACGACCAAGGAGAGGCTTTTCCTTGAAATTCTGGATTATTTTTTTAAGTAAATCTAGATTAGTACAAAGATTTCAGTTTATTAGCAAATGAAGCTCTAATGCATTAAGAGAATACTCAAAAATAGTTAATAATTAAATAATAATACAATATTTAACATTGTTATAAAGATATGGTATGCAAATGTTAGATGTAACGAAATTAGAAATTGCAGTAACGCCACTTTCAAAGATACGCAACGATTGTTCCGTGTGAGATGAGATGCTGTGATAATTTGCATTAGCTTCCTTCCTATCGACCGATAGAAAGTATAGCGTGGCTGCTGTTATTACAATAGAAGACAATGTAGGATCACATGACCGTATTACCACGAGTTGGACAGAAGCGATGTAATCGAAGTTGGCTAAGAAAGTATTGAAGACTTTATGGTTAGTTCCTACTGTATCACTGAGAATATAAGAGTTTCTTCTCAGCTAATGCAGTTTTGTCCAATTGGTCGTAATCAAGCTGTATCATTGGCCCAGTGGCATGCTACGCAAGCTACCGTCACATCTTAATTTTTGTCATTTTGCACAGTGGCAGGTTTACAACAGTTTTAATCTTATCAGTCTATATCAGGGGTAATCTTCCACCTGGTTACTTCTTTTGTATTGATTTTTTACCATCTTTTTGTAAACATTTCTTTGTTTACGAAATATTTACATAAAACTGGTGCATTATTGTCATATGTGACAAGAATAAATAGCAAATATTATAGTAGTAAGATAAATGTATTGCACATTGTACAGAAATGGAATGAACTAGCTATTACACAATTCGGATACGCCTCAGATCGCTGCTGGAGCTTACAGAGATATTGTCTTTTTGCGATCGAATGCAATGGAGCATAACCGACGCATAATACTTACTGTTTTTATATAAAATAATAATAATTTGTGAAGTAAAGTAATATTTAGGTGTTGCGTTTAACTCAATATGAAAAAGAGGATGAGTTTTCTTATTTCGGTCTTGTTGATATGTTCAAACACAGATAAATTTCGGAATATAACCATTTTGAACATTTAGTCAAAACAGGCAGAAAATTTTAGAGATTTGCGATTTGATTCGAGACAACCTTCTTAAATAGCATACAAAACATTAAGTTTTGTGTCCAATTTGTACTTTATGATGAATTAAAGTACCTAAATATCTTCACTATTTAAAATATTATAAAATTTAACGGCATAATTGACCTCATACTGTATTTTGACGTAACAGCAGATAATTACATAATGTTTTATCTCAGTGGCTGTTAGACGATTTTCCATTTGCAGTTAATGATTGACGGTCACCGACCCGATGCAGAGACATGCCGTCTGCCTAAGACTGTGGACACACTGACTGACATGCATTGCGTAGGTCAGGAGATGTCTGACATCTATGGACATGTGCTAGACTAATATTGTTATAATAATGTTACTGACTTCAATACCTTGATGTTCAATTGTTAGAAAGCTATAAATTCCAACGCTGATTAAATCATCAATAACAAAAAAAGAAACATTTCCAATCTGATAAAATAATTAAATACTTCCTATGATTGGAACTATGTATAAAATATTATTGAAAAATATTCATAGCTTTGTGTAAACCTGCCTTAAAGAGAACATCGCATGGCGGAATCCCGCCAATGTCACGTTTCCTTGCGCTTCCGATCCTCGCACGAGATCTCATAACTGCATCGTTCACACACACGCGCGCTCGCACACACACAAACATGTTTCTTCTTCTCTATTAAGTTGAAAAGTTATGTTCATTTACTGTCTAGTTTATTAACACATGTACTACACTTTTGAGTACCCAAAGAATTAGAAAGACGTGACGTTTAAAAATTTTCCGTCAGTTAATACAATGTGAGTATATCAATTCTCGCAAATGTTGTCTATTACATCTTTCCAATCATTTTCATCAGTTCATTATGTATTATATATGTCCCCACCGAGGGGTTCAGAGCCTACCAAATTTTAACGGTCCCTAGACCACTACAACTACAGTGGACCAATGCAGCTTGATTTCACACATATCTTTGAAATAATTTTCAGATACGTGTAGGTTTCATCACGATGTTTTCCGTAAGAACTTCGGCTAAATGTACATCTGAATTTAAAAAATAGATAAACACATTAGTACATGGGGGTACGAACCTGGATGTTTTAGATTACGGTCCATTCCAGTCAAGTGTTTAACAACTGTGCCATCGACGCTCTGTAATCTTTAAAATACAAAGAAAAACACTAGCTCTGAGTATCTATAAAGTTTGATCTAAAATTGGCTTGTGTTATAAGTTATTTGTAAAAAACATCATTTAACTTTACACATTTTACACATCAATTGTGACTGCCCTTGATATGATAACTGTCTAGAACCAGACGCCTCTTGCTTACAACGCAAGGCTAGAGAACGTATGAATTTATAAACTTTATTAAATATTACAATGCAGTGATGACATAATAACTTGAACTCTTACTTATGAACTTAATTGATTAAGTTTTAAAGGCAATAATTTTATGTCTTTTAACTTCTCTAGCATTTGTTTTTACATTAAAAAATACTAGCAGTCTTTCCTATAATCAGTTTTAAGGGCTCGATTTTCCGCAACTCCACGACTAGCACATTTTTTACGCGTTCAACTTGTTATAAAAAGCCTGATGTAAAGAATTGCGTATAACGAGATATTAATTAATATTCTTTCCTTTAAATTTATTTTTCCTTTCCATTATTACCATAATTATCATCATCTTCAATCCCTTCATCAAAAGAATGATATTTCTGTTAATATTCTTAGTCAATATGTTCATATAAACAAAAAGTAATGAGATAAAATGTGGATGGCTATAAAGGTAGAGGAAGACCAAAGAAAGTATGGATGGATTGTGTGAAAGAGGATATGCATAAGAAGGTGGTCAATTCAGATATGACAGCTGATAGAGATGTATGGAGTAGTACATACTGTGCCGACCCTCCATAGAGATAAGGGCTGGTTGATGATGATTATTCTTCATCAAAAGCTTTATATTAATTTAAGTTTTGTCAACAGCACAACTACCTAAATTTTATTCTTTTCGCTAAGTTAAAAAATTTAAAGTTTTGTTGCACAAAAATTCAGAACGAAACTGATCATGTTAGTGAACACTAACCCATAACAAGTTATTACGTGTAATAAATAACAATGGACCTGTGAAATTATAATATGACGGTGAACAATTTGTGATTATATTTAAACAGATAGTTTTGCACAACATAAGCACTCGGCTACACAAGTTCGTGTTGCAACAATTTACTTCGTGACTAGATTCAATCCATACACATATGAGTACCTATTGGAAATTCGAACCAGTCTATTATCCCTTGAGACACATGTCTTAATGCTGCACCCAGTCTTTGCCAGTCTTTCTGTGCATCTCTTTCTCTGTGTATTAAAGGTAAACAATGCAATGAGAAGCGATCGGTTCGCTATGTTATTTAGCATTTATCTCTATACTCCGTACGTGCTGAATGTTTTATATATTGTAATTGTATGTTTTTTATATTTTGCTTTATAAGTAATAAAATCTTTAACGGTCTAAATTCCTATTAAAATATTAATATACTTCAAGAGTTTGAATTATTTTTCAGATTGCCTCCAAAATAATCAAGCCAAATAAAGGCAAATGTCCTTGCATTGTCTAACACTAAGACAATTTGTACAATCAAAAATCATTTAGGCCCAACAAAAACAAGTACATGTTGTAAAAAAATACACTAATAATAACCTAGGTGTCATGTCTATAAAAGTTATATTCCAAGTACTAATATCTTACTAATATTATAAATGTTTTAATAGATGGATGTTTGTTACAAGGTATCTCCGGAACGGCTCAACGGATCTTGATAAAATTTTGCACAGGTGTAGATCATGGTCTAGAAGAATACATAAGTTGTTGATTAAGTGGCCCTTGTCGACCGGTGCAATACCACAACCACACTAAAGACAGGCGTGAAATGGAAACAATTCCACGTTTCGTCTAACAAGTGTTGTGCCGGAAGCCTAATTTTAGTCTTCTTTCCCTTCCCTTCAAGAATTTATTAGGAAAGGATGGAAAGGGGAAGTGAATTTGGCGGAAGAGGGGACGCAAAGGAAGGGGAAATATTCTCTCCCTGTGCGTTCGCGTCTCCGTTAATTAAAGATAACCAACGCATCTACATTTGCGAATGGGTAACAGTTACCTTGCTATTTCGGCGAATTCAGGTGGCCGTTTGCTCGTTTACCATCTTTTGATATAAATGGGAAATAATGACCAAAAGATGTTACAATTATTCAAACTTGTAACCGTTACATAAACTTAGCATAAATAATTGTAACAAGTTTCACAAAGCCTTCACAATTTGTAACAAAAACTACGAGTGTGGTAATGGATTAGTAAATACTCGTATCTATTAAAGAATTGTTACAAACGATACAAGAAAATACTAAAGATACTAAGAAAGTAAGCAAAGACGCTTTCTAAAGTCTATCCTGTTAAATTTAAAAGTGTGTTTTCAGTTACAAAACATCTGTACAAACATGTAGTCATCTCTCTTCTTCATTATGAATAAACAGAGATGGCAATAGGCACTTCAGCACTAGTAACCCATGATAAGATGCCTCATTTTCAAGACATTAAACTTGCTCTGTCATAGTCTTCTTATAAGGTCATTGAAAAATTTAAGTACTCCTTAACTTACTCTACTTAAAATTAAATGACATTAAGGTCGAGTATTGAACAGTTATTATTATTATTATTATTGGATGAATTTTTAACATTTTATCCTTAAAAAAATAACAAAATATATTACACTAGCTTTTACCCGCGACTTCGTCCGCGCGGAATAAAAAAAATGCACACAAGATAAAAAAGTTCCTATGTGCGTCTCCTAGTTCGACCGATCTTGAGTTATAAATAGTGTAACTAACACGACTTTCTTTTATGTATATAGATATAAAATAGTATACCACCGGCTGCGGAATCCCATGACTCAAGCTAACAGTAGTAAGAGCTGCAGAGACAGAAATCTCCTCACTATGCGCGCCGATTATAAAATAACTGCCTTTTGTATCAGGCCCTTAATCCAACTGTTTAGCGAGAGCTTCTTCTTTTTATTATTTGTTTACATACTGGCAGCTTACTAGCCGTCGTGTGTCAAATAGTTCGGTTTTTAAAAGAGTTTTTTTAAGAGTTATAAAAGACTTAAACTCCAAACCTAAATAACATGATAGCCCTCAAATACGTTTAAACTTAACATAACTATACTGTATCAAAATGAATTAAAGATCCATTAAATAGAAACAATCTGTAATACTATTAGCAAATGATGAAAGTGTCGAAACAGCTAGCGGAACGTCGGGCGTTCTGCATTGTTAATATTCATGAGTTACGGATATTGTAACCGGACTATCGTAAACTGAAATATCGCCTAATGTACGTAAACAGAGATACAAATGAATTTTACACAAATTAATTTAAATTAAGACTTAATATATCGAAGAATATCGGACGTTCTTACAGTGAAGGAAAATATCGTAATGCAAACTGCACATATCAGAGAAGAAACATAAAGATGTGTGTCAACCAATCTGCACTAGGCTAGCGTGGTTGACTAATGCCAGTCACTTCAGACTTAGAGTAGACTCAAGCCCGTCGATGGAGACGGATATGAACTGGCGATAAGCGAAGTTTTAAAGCAATTGTATGTTATACTAGTGGTCGTCTACGACTTTGTCTTTGCAGAATTTAATAATTAAAAAAGTAGCCTATAATATGCCCACGTACATCAAATACCTTCTCGTCCAAGTCCCGTCGAAATAGGTCTCGCCGTTCCAAAGATTAACCGAAACAAACGTTACCTTGCACAGACAGACAGAGATTTTAAAAATTGGTATTCCTTTATCAGATACGTAAAAACATCAAGTATACGATTATTTTTTTCAATATTACATACAGACACTCTAATTTTATTAATATGGTTAGATTTCAAATATTAAGACATGTATCTCATCTATTTTAATTAAATTAAATCTTATTTTTAATGTAAATCTATATATATGTATATCTATCATTTCTATATATATAAAAGAAAGTCGTGTTAGTTACACTATTTTTAAGAACGGCTGAATCGATTTGACTGAAAATTAGTGGGCAGGTAGCTTAGAACCAGGAAACGGACATAGGATAATTTTTACCCCGTTTTCTATTTTTTTTTCCGCGCGGACGGAGTCGCGGGTAAAAGCTAGTATTTAATCAAACAAACTATTAAGTTATTAACCATTTAAATTATTTTACGCTATCTACGATATTATTCAAAATGTCCTTAATCCTTTTTGATATGTATCTTAACTTGTTCTCATAAAGAAACATGTGAGACAAACTCAATTAAAGGTAACATATGTAAAGAGGACAAACAATTATCAATGTTAATTATTATCATAAACTTTAATATATCATATGAAATATTATATTTTAGCAAAAAGGTACAATCAAATGTCGAATAATTATACTTTAATAAGTACGAATAAACTTTACTAAACGTTTAATTAACTTACTCTTAACAATATCTACACCTACCTATAGTATGAGTGTTACTAAAATAGGCTCTTAGTTTAGATAGTTATATTAAATCAATACAAAAATCTCTCTCACTGACAAATAAATTACTGCTTATTTTTTTTTTATTTATTTATTTATAATACAGTGTTCACTTAGGAAATACAACTATAATGTAAACATAAATATAACTATATATGTCCCACAATTTTTTTTTAAATAATTTGACTGTAGGATCAAGAATTATTTTTAAATTTAAATTAATATAAAATGAAAGTAAATAAGTTAAGTTAATTTAATTTAAAATAAATTTAAGGAAAGTAAAACTAACTTACTGCTGTAAACTTCCTAAGTCATGAGACGCATTTTAATTGATCAAAAATAATAGGTTTTTGACCCCACCCGATAGGTTTACCTTGACCAACTTCAATGTTTGCCACCGAAATAACTTTTAGAGCAACAGATAATTGCCATGCGCAAGTCGCAAGACATAAACATTTATGATTGAGGTGGGGTTCGAATCTAGGGATATGTTTTGGTTTTGCCGTAGAATTTCACTGTCGTGACAATTGCAGTCTATTTATCACGGCAGTGAAGTTGTACGGTTGAAGACATGGATTTATGTTATTATACGAGTACTATAAAGCATTTTAATAAACACTAACTAAAATGACTAGGTTTTTCTGTAAAATGTCAGAAATTTTGTAATAGATATGCCTACGTAGTGAGACCGGGCATTTTTTTATATTTTATGGGATAAACTTTATCAGAAGTATTTCGCCTCGTTCTACCTGTATCGATATGCTAATTTGTTTCTTGATTTATAAATTAATTTGACAATTTACTTTGGAATCTAGTCTATGTTTTTATAACATACATATTTGTACAAATTCTCGTATGTTATAAAATTATAATTAAAATTTTTCTTATTTTGTACCAGATCAAGTTTGCGACGTATTGAAATAGTAAATAAACAATTGTAGCTCTTATGTCTCTATTGATAAGATAAGAAATAGTATATCACTATCGTGTGAACTAGAGCTTACCTTTCTTGGTGCATTACAATTGATTAAATCAGGTCAAGTTTACTAAGATCGTTCATTTTTTTTAAATAATTAATGTCACTTCTATTGTTATGATTCAAATTAAATGGACTAGTAAGGCAATTAAAAATTTAAATGAGGACTGAAAGTGTTTGATACTTGGACTTTAGATTAATTATTTGTCTAGCTTAAATTCAGTAAGGAAAATTTGTACAAAAAAATACACGTAATTTTGGTCACCGATGGAGAAGTTAAAAATTTTCTAAAAAATAATCGCATGATTACTGAGCGATCCCTAAGATAACTACTTATTGGAATTTAGTTTTTTTTATATATATATATAAAATGTAAAAATCCTTGTCTATTTAAGTAATCTAACATTGAACTGTCAAAGTATTAGGAGATCACTTAGCGATGATTTTAAACACCAGGCTTCTATTGACGAATGAGCACGAACTGATGTCATAATGTTTAACAAATAAAAGTCAACAAAGAAAACAAAGATAAGTCCATTACAATAAGTTAAGATAAACTATCATCCAAACAAACATAATTTTAATATAGACATAAAAAAATTATAAAAAAAACATATGTAATAATAAGACGTCATAAACAAAAATTTGTAATATTTTTTATCTGCATTTCACTCTTAAATATCTAAGATATACAGAATAAACAAAAATGAAGTAAAAATACATTTTTAAAATTTCATATCTTAATTTGTACGTTCTGAAATTCTACCAGTCATATTAAAAACACTTAAAATTCTATGATCAAATAACTTCATTAACAACACGTGTTTCATTTCGAACGGTAACATTATTGTCAAATTCTTTACATCATTATAAGTGTCACAACAAATATTATAAAATTAACTATGTGATTTTGTTTACACCATTATTTGTGGAACTTAAAATATTACATTCACATCACTAGTTTATGATTTTTAAAATTACATTCAAATTTAAGAATCATTTGTTTTCACTGTCTTAATGTTACTAATATTATAAATGCGAATGTTTGGATGAACAGATATTTGTTAGAAGGTATCTCCAGATGCATGGTTCCCGCTGAGGCATAGATATAGAAAACAATCTGAAAGAACACATAGTCAACTAAGTTTTTTTTTAAAGACGCGCGGATGGATTCCCGGGCTACATACATGTATAAAATATAATCTCTGTTTTTTAAAGGGAGTGATAAAGAAAACAATATGTTTTTTAAAAACATCTTTATCTGCAATTAATTAACTATGTCAGTACATAATTAATTTTATATTTTACAAACTGGACATATCTACCATTACCTATATTCTAAAGTTAAAAATCCCAATTAAATAAAAAAAAAAAAACGTTTCTACAGCCTGTAATATAATATACTTCATAATTAACGAATTCAATACATTATTTATTTTTAAAATACTTTTTATAGTTCTATTTGTCAATCCTAATGCAACTGGCAACTTACAATTTTTATATCAAATAGAACGGTACAGATAGTTTTGTTTTTAATCTGGGGTAATGAAATTCGACAACATAGACATGCCCTTATGTGTAGCGCTGTGAAAAATATAAAACGTAACAAGTTAAGATATTAAGTGATAAATATTTATAAACCGGATAATATTTTGTGGTTATTATATACAAGTTACTATATACATATATACTAAGAGATACTAACTTACATACTAACTTACTATAAAACACCTGAAAAATATATACGATACAGACTTTCTTTACTATATTGTTATTATTTTAGCTCTAATACACATATTTTCTATACGTCAATTCACTCTATAAAATCACTATAAAAAGGCAGATTATACTATAAAAATATATTTGGGTTTTTGCTGGAAATTTTAAATCTTTATTTTTCCAAAATATCTGTTTACCTAGCCCTACCTATTTATTTTAATTTGGGAGCTGTGACGTCACAATATGGCGGGGGTTCGTACACATTCTTATGAAAAAATCCTGACTCCCTTGTCCCATGTCTAGATCCATTAATTTTATTCTATTAAACTGGAACTAATAATACGTAATCTATATTTTAGCTCTTAGTTTATAGCAACGGTATTGCTGTCAAATTACATTTGAACATAAAGCTACAATTCGTTTTGTAATTTCGTGCTCCAAATCCCGGCCGGTTTTGAACTAGGCAGACCTATAATTTGACTAAGGTATTTAAGGTACAGGTAACAGGCTTACTTATTTCAAAATGGACGTTTTGACTATTTAATTAATTCAACGGAATAATTATTTACAATTTAGAAAGGTCTTATTTTGTTACAGAATTTGTTTAGTTTATTTCAAACTAACTTTTACCCGCGACTCCGTCCGCGCGGAATAAAAAATAGAAAACGGGGTAAAAATTATCCTATGTCTATTTCCTGGTTCTAAGCTACCTGCCCACCAATTTTCAGTCAAATCGATTCAGCCGTTCTTGAGTTATAAATAGTGTAACTAACACGACTTTCTTTTATATATATAGACAACATAAGATTACATTTGGAAAGGTAGACAAGGAAGAGGAAAGAATAAAAAGGTATCCAAAGATAAGTCTTTGGATACCTTTTTACTGTTTGCTTTTTATGATATAAAACGAGTGTTCTTAAGTAATCTTAAGCAATGATGATAAGAAATAGTGCAATAAAAAGAAACTTATCTTTATTTCATAATTGTTATATAACTCTTGCTTAGCTTAAAAAGTAAGATTTTAAGTTTAGATAAAGTTGAAATTAATTGTTAATAAAAAATATTGGGAAACTTACTTCACAAAAAGAATTTGTCTGAACTAATCTTTTATCCATTTTTTACGACTACGACGATAAAATTGTAATGCGATTATTGCTGTGTAAAGCTTTGTCACGTTTATTT
Organism: Papilio machaon; assembly: GCF_912999745.1. Lineage (NCBI taxonomy): Eukaryota > Metazoa > Arthropoda > Insecta > Lepidoptera > Papilionidae > Papilio > Papilio machaon. The sequence continues at coordinate 6,905,603 of NC_060001.1, read as the reverse complement.
TATTCTAAAATACCGACACTAATTTACTGTGTAGAAAATCTAGATTTTATGTCTTAGGTTGATTGAAACTGAAGTCATATAACAATTTAAAAAATCAACTAATTACCTATAACAAAACCTACATTAAAGGGCTGTAAAAATAATGTCATTATTATAAAATAGCTGTCGTCCGCGACTCTGTCGGGGCAGGATTAAAAAAAATCGTTAATCGTAATTATTAGTCTATGTGTTCTTCCAGACTGTGTTCTAAATCTGTGCCAAATTTCATCGAGATTAGTCGAGCCGCTCTACAGACACCTTATAACAAACATTCATCCATCCATCCATACATATATCCAAACGCATTTGTAGTATAAGTAAGATAAAATGTGAAATTTTTAATGGATGGATGTTTATTATTACCTATCTTTAAAACGGCTGAACAGATCCCGATAAAATTTGGCACAGAAGTAGAGCAGTCTGAAGAACGCATGGCTACTACTAAGTTATTTTTTTTTTAATTTCGCGGCAAATAATTATAAAATTCATTCATAAATTGTTGATTAAAAATGTTATTAACAACAGACAATTCTCATAATATTGTAGTTGTATTGTTTTGACCCTGTACATTAATTGTGTAAAAAATCTCATCTTCAGTTTATCTCACAATCTCTTCAGACAGATAATGCTTTAGGGTAATGGTTAGCTAAATTTAACGGTCGTTAAACACTGGTGTATGTTTATGTGCGTGTCAGAATGTGTAGAGAGGACGTTATTGTTACCACAGATAATATAATAGTTACAATCAACATCAACTTGCCCTTGTCCCTACGGAGCGTCGTCATAGTCACTACTCTTTCATGCAGCTATATTAGCTGTCATATCGGAAATTACTCCCTTACGCATATCCTCTTTCACACAATCCATCCATACTTTTTTCGGTCTTCCTTTACATTTATAGCTGTAATCTCATGTAAATATAATATTAATATGAATATTGAATGAAATGTTGAAGGCTAGAAATCTTAAATTCTTAGTCTTAAATTATTAGTTTACTATACTTCGAATTGCTTCGACAAGTCGATGCTGCACGAATTGCCTCTCGACCGATACTTACAATCACATAGGAGTCAACTGTTTCTTGATCAGTTGGCACCATGTTTTAAAGAAAAAAATTGCTTCAATGTAACATTAATTTTTCACGTCTGCATTCCGGAAATCTTAACATATTTCGATAAAGATTTGAACGGTTGTTCCAACACCATTGTCTTTGTTATCAAATTTTCCTAATGTATAAAATTATACCTTAAATGTATTGTATTAAAACTCAAATTAGATAAACAATTTTAAAATCGTTAGGCATCATAAACATCCTTCGGTTTAAACGCTCATTAATATGCGAGATATTCGTTGCAATTCACAGATTAATTTAAAATATTGCTTGAAAGGAAGATAGATTAAGCATCACAAATTACCAATAATATTAAGTTGCAATATTTTTCTTGATCCACATATTTTTTTATAAATAGGATTAATACATACGGATTTACTGATTTGATATTGCTTAAAGACAAAGGAATTCTCTTGCATTTTCTATCGAAAAAAAACTGTCTTACATGACATGAAAAGTAAAACTTATTAATATTATAAATTCGAATGTTTAGATGGATGTATGTTTGTTTGAAGGTATCTTCGGAGCGGCTCAACCGATCTTGATGAAATTTGGCACAGATGTAGAACATAATCTTAAAGGTTACTTTATAAGTTTTTTTAATTCCCTGAGCACGCAGTAGTGGGCGACCGCTAGTTGGAAATGAAACTAGCACTTTTGCCTATAACGAAATGCATTTTGTATGAGCAATAAAAAACATATATTTAAATTGTATTACAATTAATTCTATATGTTTATATGTTCGTTAGTAAAGTTATCATAACTGATTCAAATTAATTTAACCTGCATTCAACAATAACAAAGTAAACGTGACAAGGAAGCTCTATGACCTTTGACGAAATTCGTATAACCTCAATCGAAATATACGGTAATTCCAGCGAAGCGACTGGCACCAATCGTGAATACCAGGGGTGGCAATGCATTGTTCCGTCTCACTTGTATCCTGTCACTTTAAAGTACTCTCAAAACAAAATGTCATATTTCCTCAGAAAACTAGCATTTAAATTAAACTTGAACTATAAAATCTTGGTGTTTTTAGCTTGAGAATTTTCGCTTGAATATGTTAAAGATAGAAATTCAAAAATAGAATAAACATTAGACATTATACTTTACAAATATGTATTTATTTTCTATTGAGTCGTGTCTTTAAAGATTTAACATCGATGTTGTCTTGATGTCTTTGTCCAGTCTATAAAATTCTGTGTTTATTTCTGATGGTTACGTTTTTATTTGAAATCCTATGGTCGTTATGTTTTCCTAATTATTAAATACACTCGCAATCTCTGTATTGTTATAATTGCTTTCGCTTTCTGTTCTATCATTCTATATAACATTAAGTCGAGAAAATTCTAGAGAAAGTTTTATTTCTGATTTATAATGCAATGAAAACAAACGCACGTAATGACTGAGCAGATGTATATATAGTTAAGTTAATGACTTGCAGTTTAAGATTTTATCATTTAAACAGCTGTTGGTTAAAAAATTTAAACTGTCAACATCTCATAACCTAGATACCTTTTATGTTAGAACAAAATTATCGACTAAAGTATTATCGTTTAAGTCATAATTCTTTGGACAAACCAGAATAATATTGTTTTTAAAGACTCTACATTTCGTCATCTAGTAATGTTTTTTCTGGAATAGCATCGGACGTGTTAAACTAGCTGCATGTCAATAAGATTTTTTATTATGAGTGTAAACTCACTGGCATTTAACGTGTTAAAATATTTATTGATAATCTCTTATAATTTTATACTACAACGTTTAATTTATCGTTTATATCCAACAGCTTCAATCAAACTTACACCTTCGTGTGAATATTATCCATTGTCAAATTATGTCGAGGTTGTACAGCTAAAACTACTCATACAATAGAAGCTAACTGTTACTGAGTTGAATTCTCCTTTGCTTCTGTAATTACAATGTCGTATGGAATTTTGTCGCTTCCTTATGATTTTATCTTTTATACAATCATATTTGAATACTGGTAAAGTTTACGTAGTTTGTTGCTTGAATCCCGGAAGATTTTTTTATATAGAATTTGAATTTTAATAAAAACCAATTTTACAAGGCTATATATAAAGTTATTAGCTATGAAATTTTTAAGTTAGGGTTACCTCATTTTTGTGCTTTGGCTATTATTTAATAATTTAGAACGAAAACACTTTACTTCATATAAAGAAGCTTATTTTCTTCAGCTTCTCGGATCTTCTACAGTAAGTTTACAGCTACTATAGATTCTTTAAAAAAGGAATTTAAAAATACGTCAGTATCACTTTCTACTAACAGTTATCGACGTTCTTTGTCATTTGTTTCAAGGTTGATGGAACGGCAGGAGGTGTTCAAATCACGCTTCAGACCTTAAATAGTACGTAACGCGTATGCACTAACCTATCTAGGAAGACATTTAGATAACAAATTAAGGTTAGAAGACTAAGAAACTCGACAAAATGAAATTAAATTTGTTCTAAGGATGCTAAAATGAAGTGAGCACTCCTTTATTACTATCTAACTAATATTGGATGGATGGAATTTTGTTTCAAGTTATCTTCAGAACGGCTGCATGGATCTCGATGAAATTTGGCATAGATGTAGAACACAGTCAGGAAGAATACATAGGCTCTAATAAAGTTTTTTAATTCCGCGCGGACAGAGTTGCGGGCAACAGCTGTTTACTTGTACAATATATTCTAGTCTCGGATTATTTTCTTTAGCAAAAATAATTCCATCATGGTCCCATATGTGATATGGCAATCAATAGGAATTAAATTAATTATAGGATTCAAATCTATAGATGGTTTTTGTCTTACATTCAATATTTCGATTGACTTATTTCAGTAGCTAGCTCGCTCATATTACATTAATTTAATGATTATATTTGTTTTAGGAACACAATAAACAGTTACTGGATCATCTGACTGAGTCAGAAAGGCTGTTTCTAATTGGTGCTAATTCTGACAGTAAGTGTACTTATAATACTGTTCTCCATTGGAGTAGAGTAGGTGGATTTGGGACAATAGTTAGTGTAACTGCTCACCAATAAACCCTGCAAACATATAATTTTTTATTTCTCTATCCAAGAATTCAAGGAGTATAACGAAATTATTGGGGACACAATATTACGTTTTTATTGCAGCGGAGTCCGAAATATTTAATTTGTAGTAAATACTAAACAAACTTTCTAACAATAATCTTGTAGTAACAGATGACGCTAACGGTTTTTTTTTTTTTAAATTTCAGATGCACAATTTGAGATATTGCATTTACGACAAAAAAAGCGGCACAAGCGGTCACTACATCACGATAATCCAGATCTGAACTCGCTCAAGAGACATTTAGATTTAAAACTAAGTCCTAGAAATACTTTCCTAGATCCACAGTTCCTACTCATGAGACGATGGACGAATGGTACTGAAGCTGTTTTGGACCAACATAATGATGATGAATTAGATTTATGTTATTATAGAAGTAACACTGCAGCTTTATATGCTTGTGGTGATTTTGTAAGTTTTACTTCTAGATTTTTGTTTTAATATAACTTAGTAAATATAGCCATTATCGTCTATTAAAGACTCATCATCATCAGCTCACTATACGTCCCCACCGAGGGGCTCGGAGCCTACCCCGAGTTAGGGGTGACTAGGCCATAGTCAACCACGCTGGCCAAGTGGACTCCACACATATCATTGAAATGTTACAGGTTGCATCACGATGTTTTCCTTCTCCGTAAGAACGTCGGATAAATGTATATATTAAATCGAAAATCACATTGGTACATGGCGGGATTCGAACCCAGGACCTGCAGATTGCAAGTCAAGTGCTTAACCCCTGATAGTAGGGGAGCCCAAGCGGGGATTTCGGGATTTCCTAAAGCACGGCAGATTAATATACAGGGGGATACCTTGTACCCGGTTAAGTACCTCCACAAAACATGGGGCCCATGTATAAGGCCGAACCGTTTTTCTAATTTTTTTTTGCCAAATCAGGCGAATCCCTCTACATAATCGTCAGATTATGAGACAGTACGTTTAGAACATAAAGATAAACCATATATATCTTAATCTGACGCGCTTGAGTATTTCAAAATGGCGAATTTTTTTGCACATTATAAAAATGACCGCGAGTTTGCGTCCCATCGAAATCGTCAGATTAGTGAATGAGAGCTTTTTTTGGTGCACTTAACACTCCCTTAGAAAATCTGACGCGCTCGATAAAAATTTTTTTTTTTACATTTTTAAAAATCTATAGCCGCTTCCCCCACTGATGTAAAGGTATATATCATATAACATTTTTTTCTTCTTATCATCTAAGCTTTGCATCCCAATAGGTCTCTACGATGCTCGAGTAAATCCCCATTTAGCCTCGTGGGCTCCCCTACTATGAGCCACCGACGCTCTATTTAATTAAAGATATATTAATAAAGACTATGTCAAATCTGAAGAGGTGAATTACCTTCTAGAGTTTAATTTTTAAATTAAAATTTAATTACGACTTTAAATCACATTTATAAAATAATGTTTCCGTAAGTCGTTAGATTTTTCTATTGTTAAATGTTTATCCATATTTTTATTTCTAATGCTTATGTAAATATTGTACATTGTTGTTTTTAACTAACCGAGAAGGACATTCACCTTATTATATTCATATAATACGTAAACTCACTTTGAAAAAAAGAACAACGTACTTAAATAAGATTGGTTACCATAAATTATTTAACAATTTGCTTTCAGAGAGGCTTATTCAAAGTAAATGGGAGTTATTATTATATACATCCATTGCCTGAAAGGTTTCATAGTGAAGAAACAAAACCACACGTCATCGTCAAAAGACATCTTAACGATGAAACTGTGAACAACGATATTATCAATATAAATACATGTATAGAAAGAAATAGTATTAATAAAACTGATACAGATATATCTGTAAAAACATGGACAAAGCATAGAAGAAAAAGAGAAGTAGACAATAATAAAAATGTAACACTTGAACAATTCAAATTTAATTTAGCTAAGAGAAATAAAACTATAAATGAATTTATAGAAAAGTTACAACCAGATTCTAATAGACAAAAGAGAGCGATTACACCGCCAATATTTGTCGAAACGGCTGTGTTTGTGGATAGAGATTTGTACAAACATATGACAGTAAATTTTCCTAAAGATACTGAAAGGGAAGTAGTGAGATTCGTTTTAGCGATGATAAATGCTGTACAATTAATTTATCATGACCCATCATTGGGTAGAACAGTCAATTTTATCCTCAAAAGATTAGAAATCTTACATGAAGATCCGGTGAATTTGAAAAGACCACATGATATTGATAGGTTTTTAAGTAATTTCTGTACGTGGCAGAGATTGGAGAATCCACCAGGTGATAATGACCCGTTGCATTGGGATCATGCTTTAATTTTAACTGGTTTGGATTTGTACGTGGTCAACAAGAATGGTAAAGTCAGCAGTCAAGTTGTAGGTAAGTTATTCATAATCTTTTTGGTGAGCTTAAGTTGTGAAGTAATTCCAAGTTCTAAATGTAATCTTACTAATAGAGTTTTAATACCTCACTCTAAGTACTCACAGAATATTGCTAATGAATATAGTCTATACACAAATCCTTCTGAAATACGTTTGATAACTTTAGAGTTCCTGTGATTTATAGGATTAGCCCCGGTCGCCGGTATGTGTACAGTCACGAGCAGTTGCACAGTAAATGAAGGCAGACACTTCGAAAGTGTTTACGTTGTGGCTCACGAAATAGGACACAAGTGAGTTTTTAATTTGTATGTGTAAGTAGTGTTTGTTCATTTGTATTTAAGCTCCACGGTTTGGTAACAAGAATCAATTACTCTGCGTTATTCTTTGTGTAAGCAATGCATTTATTTGCTTTGTTTTTAGTTTAGGAATGCGTCACGACGGGCCTCTAGCGGACAATGGCTGCGATCCCAGTGCTTATATTATGAGCCCGACTCTCGGTAGTGGCAAAATCACCTGGTCCCAATGCAGTAGAAATTATCTGCAGAAGTTTCTAGAGTAAATAACAACATCAAATATTTGCTATCAACACTTACGCGTGTCCGTGATAAAATATTAATGTAGTTATTTGTTTGGTACAGTACAGTACAATCTCGTTGTCTCCTTGACCACGGGAACTCCGCGGGCCAACTGGATCACAGCGCTGAGGGGATTCTACCCGGAGAGAGATTCGACTCAGATCAACAATGTTAGTAATGCCATGAGGACATTCAAATATACAAGAGAATAACCTTTTATCAGTCTCGTAAAATACTTATTATCGTTGATGTGATAATATGCATTTCATTCTCTGAGAAAAACAGCGTTCATTACAATACACGTATCCTGTCAGGTATGCTCAAGTACGGCAGCGGCAGTCGTCACTCCCCAGCTCAAAACCTGGAGGACGTCTGCCGGGACCTGCATTGCCAACGCGAGCGGTACACCTGGACCTCGCATCCAGCGTTAGAGGGCACCAAGTGTGGAGATGATATGGTGAGTAAACAAGTTAAACATTTAAGTGCTACTCGAGGTAATGCTGTACTATACAACAGTTGAAAAATATATCGTATGGTTTCTGTTTGTATCAGTTTAAAAATGCAAGTGGTAACCTAACCTCCTTTTCTATTTTCCTTTTTCCTGATTTACTTGTCCCTTTTTTGTACGTATTGACAAGAAAAACGACCCGGACGCGCAGTTAGCAAATGAGCAACCAACATTATGGGTGATAGATAAAGAAAGGAATCAGAGATATCGTTGTTTACTAACGCCTCTAAAGACCCATCTCTCATTCATGCTGAGAGTAACTAGCAAACAGTGCCTTTACTTGTCTCATGTACTCAGTACTGTCGTGGTGGTGCGTGTGTGGAGCGCGAGGGCGCGGTGCGTGAGGGACGCGGTGCGTGGGGTCGCTGGTCGCACTGGTCGGAGTGCGCCTCCGCCTGTCTGCTGGACGACAAGCACGCTCCCGCTGCTGCCGGAGTCGCTGTTGCCACACGAAGGTGTAACCGACCTAGGTAAGCCATGTCACTAGATTAATCCCGACATCTATTGTCTTATTACAACATTTTAAGTCATACCTAAATATGTATTGCATTTTATAATTTCAGGCACGAAAACGGAAACAACTACTGTACGGGTCACGATAAGAAGTATCAATCCTGTCATGCACAACAAGTAAGAAAGATTTAAAAAAAAATCTAAATAAGTACTGATCAAAAGCGAAATTAAGAGTTTTTTTTTCTTTCTAGGAAGCTAGCATCTTTGTATTTTTAAACTGATCACATCTTACTCCTTTGTTTCCAACTTTACACTATAAGACAATTGTTTCAGTGCAACAAAGTACCGCGGATGACGGTGCGTGAGTTTGCTGATCAGATCTGCCTGCGCGCGCGAGATGTTGACCCTGACCTCATCGGCACCGGGCTGCAGAGGATAGATTCAGAAGGTATCGTACTTATCAATTTCTAATAGATTTCGTTAACCGATACGGGTATAAGAACGACAAAGTCCTTATGCTTTTAAAACATAAGTAAACTTATGCTAAATTGTATAACGAAAAGACCGTCTGGTCTTTTGCAGATATTATTAGTATTACGGTCTTAAGATCTGCTCAAAGCTTTAAAGATTCTTTTAACACGTTAAATGCTACTACAATTGTGAACTATATTGTACATGTAGACGTGAGCAGCGCATGCGCAGTGTGGTGCGACACCCGCGGGGGGGGCTACAAGTCGCGCGGCTGGAGTCTGCCTGATGGCACAGCTTGTTCTCGCGCACAGCCCATGTTCTGCATCTCCGGACTCTGTCAGGTATAACCACGAGACAGTGCTATAACTTACTGGTATAATTTAGATTTACTATTCATGTAAACACCACTTCATCATCACCTCATACATGTCCCCATTAAGGGACTCGAGTCTTCCAAAGTTAAGACTAGTATATAGAATCTAGTCCTAACTTTGGAAGACAATTCAACATAACTCAATCATGCAGCTCCAGTGCGGCTTTGTATAGCCTTCGATTTAAAAATATTTTGTGGTAAAAATGTTTGATTGATTAACCATTCTATAAAATTAAGAGGTGATTTTATGTGTTTTCAACAGAAATTCACATGCGATTCGAGCAGCGACAACGAGTTCTCATTAAAACCAGGCGACTGTGAGTGGGAAGCTCTGCAGCTACAAACTGCCACTCCGCATACAACCTCGTAAGACCATTCATAGATCAGGGTATATTGTGACGTATATTTTGAAAGATTACAATCAGATTCTTACACTGTCTTCCGTAGTTTATTAATTTTTGAATAAGCAATGTGCAAACATGATCGTCATCACAATTGAACATGTTCATTGAAACTCTTCAAGTCTCGAAGGACCATAATTTAAAAAACGTATCTTCTAGCTAATTACTGAATGTCCCAACAGAACGAAGACATCAGGTACATGGCGGCGCGCAGTGGGGTCCCAGTGGCGCGCTGCCAGCGGCTGTCACTACCACTGTGTGTCTCCTGGCAGCGGCGTCAGGCTCGTCAGCTCGGCGCGACACACCACCATACAGCTGTGCAGACCTGATGCTGCAAGACCAGAACTAGTCAGTAAATTAAGAAGATTTCTATCGCAAAAGCGGAAAAATAGTCATATTCGATAACAAAACGATATCGTCAGCAAAACAGAGGGGCTAGCACGATTATTCGTGAGAATGTTTTCGTAATGACATCGACAAAATTTGAATAAAATTAGCGATCGCCCTTCACTTCATCCGCGCTTTTTGAAAAAGTAGCCTATAATATGCGTTCATACCTTTCCGTAAAATAGGTCTAGCCATTTCGGAGTTTACTCGGAACGAACGCAACCTTACGGACAGAGATCACGTATATGAAATATATTTTTTTCTCGATATTGCATACAGACACTACAAATTTATTAATATATATAGATGTGTTCAGCTCCCAATCGGCAGTTAAAACATCAACAAATCTCGTATAAGTTTTGACATATTTTGTCAATTATGATACGAGATGCGTATCGCAAACTTTCGTGCTAGGCCCTCATTTACTTTATTTCCTCATTTATAGATTTTTATTTCCTCTTAAAGTGGAATTAACATATTTTATACAATGATGTATATATATTAATTAAATTCTTTTAGGGTTGTTTGCAACGAAAGTCACCTTACCAGTACGCGACCATGGTGTGTTCTAAATACAAAGAGAGAGTGAGAAGGCTGTCTGGGTTGGGAATGCAGATATCACCTGTATTAGGTAACATATATTATATATATATTATGTAAATTAAATATGCCATTACATATCTGTAGGACCATAGGGTCCCTAAAGATGATTGAGGACAGACACTGGCTCACCACTACCACACTGGAGCGCAGGCGCACGTCCGCTTCGTACCGCGTTCGTCACTCAACTACCCAGACAGCCGTCCCTTCCAGTGTGGTACATGAGACAGTGAATTGTATCTATTCCATAGACACAAACACTGCAATATCTATAACATATCTTCTGCAAACTTATATAATTTTGTTCAGAAGAACTAAGTTATAAGACCTTTTTTTATAAGTGACTGCAGACCATAGACTTCCGCTATTAAAGATGCGTTGCCTACCTTTTATCAACGGAGGAGAGGAAAGAAAGATATCTCCCCTTCAAAGCAACTAATCCTTCATTAAATCCTCTTCCCATCCTTTTCTTATAAGTAAAGACCGTAGGAACAATCAAAATTTAAAAAAAATGTTTGTTTTTTCAGAGGATCCGGATCGTCCATGCCGCGTGGCGTGTCAGGACGAGCGCGTGGCACACAGGTTCTATCTAGTAAACGGACAGGAAGGCTGGTTCCCGCTCGGTACCTCCTGCGGGAAACGCAACTCATCATATTGCGTCAGCGGGAAATGTTTGGTAAATTGTCTTGTATTTTCTGTTATCATTTATTCAATCTATATATATAAAAGAAAGTTGTGTTAGTTGCACTATTTATAACTCAAGTTCGGTCGAACTGAATTAGCTGAAAATTGATGGGGAGGTAGGTTAGAACTAGGAGACGGACATAGGATAATTTTTACCCCTTTTTCAATTTTTATTCCGCGCGGACGGAGTCGCGGGTAAAAGCTAGTAGTACATAAAAAGAAAGAATAAACAATTAAACCTTTAAAGTGCACGAATATAAATGAATTTACCATAACATATTATGTGATAAATACCACTAAAGTTGTAACTTTTTAGTAACTATCACGAAAGTTATATTTTACTACGTTACAACTTAATATGTAGCAATAAAGCTAAGAGCTATGGCATTTTGTTACTCTGAACAAAAAAAAAACTAGGTAACAGAAAAAATACCATGCATAGGTATACACCACGGTTATCACTATGTGGGAACTATCACAACAATAACACTCTATCATCGCGACACTTATCACACCATCATAGCATGTAGTTTCACAATTGTGACAGTCACTATGATATATGGTAAGTATCACAACAATAACATTATCATCGCGACACTTATCACACCACCATAGCATGTAGTTTCACAATTGTGACAGTCACTATGATATATGGTAAGTATCACAACAATAACACTATCATCGCGACACTTATCACACCACCATAGCATGTAGTATCACAATTGTGACAGTTACCATGATATTTGGTAAGTATCACAACAATAACATTATCATCGCGACACTTATCACACCACCATAGCATGTAGTTTCACAATTGTGACAGTCACTATGATATATGGTAAGTATCACAACAATAACACTATCATCGCGACACTTATCACACCACCATAGCATGTAGTATCACAATTGTGACAGTTACCATGATATTTGGTAAGTATCACAACAATAACATTATCATCGCGACACTTATCACACCACCATAGCATGTAGTATCACAATTGTGAGTTACCATGATATATGGTAAGTATTACAACACTCTATCATCGCGACACTTATCATAACACCATAACATGTAGTATCACAATTGTGACAGTTACCATGATATATGGTAACTATCACAACAATAACACTATCATCACGCGACTTATCACACCACCATAGCATGTAGTATCACAATTGTGACAGTTACCATGATATTTGGTAAGTATCACAACAATAACATTATCATCGCGACACTTATCACACCACCATAGCATGTAGTATCACAATTGTGAGTTACCATGATATATGGTAAGTATTACAACAATAACACTCTATCATCGCGACACTTATCATAACACCATAACATGTAGTATCACAATTGTGACAGTTACCATGATATATGGTAACTATCACAACAATAACACTATCATCACGCGACTTATCACACCACCATAGCATGTAGTATCACAATTGTGACAGTTACAATGATATATGGTAATTATCACAACAATATGGTGACTACAGGAGTTTGGAGCTGATGACACACCACTATCGGAGTCCGTGTTCACTTTACCATTGCTGCCACGAGGAAGAACTTCCCGCCATCGCCGCGCGCTGCACCGCAACAGACTTACTGTCAAAGCTACCCTCGATCAATTGCATCTACAAGATATTATAGCCAACTTGAACTTTACAGGTAATATGTTGTTTTTTAATTGACTTTTCAAAATATATCATAGAAGTGTGAAGGAAAAGGCAAGAGGAGAAAGACAATTGTGCACTTGAATTCATTTTTAATGTTGTTTTGTGGTAATATATATATCGACGCTGGAAAGCGTAAACGCTGTAACTCCGAAAGTATGAACTTTACAGGAGAGCCAAATAATCATAACTCGTGAGCTGATACGCCTACAAGCATGCGGTATTTAGCAATGTTGTGTAGTTTGTGCTAACCTATAATAAAATCATTATCGTTTGATAATGGTTGAAATTATTAACGTGTGAAAAATATATTCGCGATTTAAAGGGTTACAGCGTTTATGCTTTCCAGCGTCGATATATATATATATATATATTTACAATACAATAAAAACCTAAAATAGAAGTATGTCCCACAAAATTATATAACATATACATCGCACAAGTCGCTATATATATATATATATATATATATATATATATATATACTTGTGCGATGTTCCGAGCCGCAAAGATATTGAAAAAAAAAAAAACATTAATTTATTTACAAAATGCTGTTTAACTTGAATCTGTAAAAATTGTAATCTTACCAGTGGAAAAAATATTACCAATCAATATTTAGCTATAGTTGGGTTGATGTTTAATTTTACTTTCAAATTACATGACACAGAAATATTTATTTACTAGCTGTCGTCCGCGACGCCGTCCTAAATTAAAAAAAAAAACAACTAATATGTAGCCTATATTTTCTTCCAGACTATTTACATCTGTACCAAATTACATCAAGATCCGTTGAGACGTTCTGGAGATACCTTCCAACATCCATCCATCTAAACATTCGCATTTATTAGTAAGATATACAACATACTAGCTGTCGCCCGCGACTCCGTCCGCGCGCAGTTAAAAAATGGGTGGGTATGAAAAATAGATGTTGTCCGATTCTCAGACCTACTGAATATGCTCACAAAATTTCATGAGAATCGGTCAAGCCGTTTCGGAGGAGTACGGGAACGAAAACTGTGACACGAGAATTTTATATATTAGATTAAAGCATAACTTTATATATTTCCAGGTAAAACTGATCAACATATAGTTTACTATGACACTATACCTGACAATATAGAGTTGGACTTCAACAATCCAATACATATATCACCTGAAGAAACACTCATTAGGAAAATACCACATCCTACGTGGGAATGATCCAAAACTATAACGACTTGTAAAACTGATATAGGCAGAGATGAAAAATATAATCATTCAACACTTTCAATACTACGATTATCAAAGTACTAAGTGCTGTAAGTTGTTAGCACTTAATGTGTTAATAAACTAGTTATTTGTTTTTCAAAAGATAAAGAAATGTTATTCTTTTAAGCCTGATGATGAATTTCCTTCACATATAAGGAAACTTGGTGCTGACTGCAAACATTGTGATCATTATTAGTACCTATTTATTTTATAATTATATAAATAACCTATATATTGTTAAGAAATACATGTTTTTTGTAATATTATTGTTTTTTTTATTTATTTGTGATACATAATTTAATATATAATATACATTAGATATGTCAGGACAAGTGTCCTCGTGGTTGAGCAGCTCTCAACGTGGAAAGCAGCTTCGCCTGATCCATCAAGAACCACTGCCAGAACTTACGCAAGTTGTACTTATCCTCTTTCTGAAAACCATAATAAAAAAAATTATATATGAAGGTTGAAAAAATCAATGAATCCGAAGAAAATAGAAGTTATAAAATATAATTTGTCTAATAGGACAAAATCAAATATATTTAATGGAATTCAAATGGAATTTTTCAGAGAATTTTTTTCAGAAAAACAATTTTTTTTTATATCTCTTTCTTTGTAGTGTAATGTGTTTTTCTTGTATTTTTGTGGTTTTAATTACTATTAAGAGTTTTGGATTACTCAAGATAGTATATTGATAGTTTGTTTTGTTGATAATCTATCTACAGTCAAAACCGTTTATAGCGACATCGTTTAGAGCAACATACCGGTTAAATTGACCAAAATCAAAGGTCCTGGCTGAATGTTATTACATATCTTTCCTATTAATACCTGTCACCGGTTGTTACAACTATCGGTTTTTACGACTCAATATGAGTAGTCCCTTCGATGTCGTTATAACAGATTTTGACTGTATATATATAAAAGAAAGTCGTGTTAGTTACACTATTTATAACTCAAGAACGGCTGAATCGATTTGACTGAAAATTGGTGGGCAGGTAGCTTAGAACCAGGAAAAGAACATAGGATAATTTTTACCCCTTTTCTATTTTTTTTATTCCGCGCGGACGGAGTCGCGGGTAAAAGCTAGTTTCCAAATATTTTGTACTTGTCTTGTGTTATGTATATCTGATACAAATATCACAACAGTCATATTGTAATATCCAGTTTACATTATTCCTATCCAGCGATCGTAACTGGAATGCAACTGGAATTATATAAACCTACACGAGAACAAACATACGGAGTAATGTTTTTTTAATGGTCACAAATACCTTGACAGTAGCGAATCTCCCGCTAGCTGATAACACCTTATCATCAACAACTGCCATCAGTTCCATGAGATGATGCAGCAGCTGAGCGGCGGCTGAGCTGCGCCTGCGCACCTTCCGGCTACTGCCATCGTGTAGGTACTCGCGGATTGGTAAATTTGACGCTGAACTGAATAAATAAGATAAATTTAACACGTTTAATGATATGATTTTCATATTAAAGTGAACTTGCCTTCGGTAGCATTGAAAGTGTTAAGTACATTTTCAGTTATAATTTATATTTATACGAAATTTATGCCTGATTTTTATTTATAGTCTTTTAAAACGACACAGATAGATATAATAAAATTACAACAAACCTATCTAAACAATTTTATATTTATAAAGCTGTAACCACAGACTTATTAAACATAGACATGTTTGTATCATAAATTTAAACACAAAAATCCATAGACTATAAAAAACATTATCAGACAGTGAAACAAAAACCTAAAACTTTATAAACAAACAGTAAAATATTAATATTATTTATTTAAACACGAACTCTGAAATAAGCTCAACTATTGGAATCGCCTATTTATTATTATTTATTTTTTATTACAAAGTGGTAAACAAACAAGCGATCATAAATTCGCCAAAATGGCGAAGCGACTGCTTCTCATAGACATTCACAATTGCAGATGCGTAGCCTACCCTCAATCAACGAAGGAGGAGACGCACAAAATATTTAACCTTCCTATGCATCTCCTTCATAAAATCCACCTCCCGTTCCCATCCTTTCCTTATAAGAAAAGTGTGGGAAGGGGAAGAGGACTAAAATCAGACCTCTGGCACCACACTCATCAGACTGTAGTTGGAATTACTTCCACTTGACGACTGTCTTCTGTAAGATCGTGGTATTTCACTGAACGAGGACAATTCGTGCAATATTATACATTAAAAAAATAAAAATAAATTAATATAAAAAACAACTTACTATACTGTGATAGCAATTTCCTTATTCCTAAAGTCTTCAATCACTTGCTCATTCAGAACTTGTATATTGTGCCTCAGATCATTATGTGCTCTAACTAGTTGTACTAAATCATTGCTGTCTGTATGTAACAATGTACTTAAAGTCTGTTGTAAAATGTTTGATTGTAATCGTTGTTGCTTTAGTAATTGTTGACTACAGATCTCGTTCATTGATTCCTGGAATAAGGTAATTTTTTACTTATTTGCTTATATAATATAGCATGCTGTGATTTCGCTCTTTTAGCGAATGACAGCTTACTCAATTGTCACTTTGAACGTCAAATATCATACGGACATTTCGCTGTTTTAGTGAAATGAGACTGTCTATTGACATTTGCTAGATAAAAGATAGCAGAGACATACCTTTAATGAATACAGGTGTCGTACAGAAAGATAATATTTATGAAAAACTAGCGCTCGCCCGCGACTTCGTTGGTACAGAATTAAAAAAAATAGGCTATAAAATGCTCGCGTGCATCAGCTACCTTCCTGTTAAAAGCCATGAAAATTGGTCCAGCCGTTCCAAAGACTATCCGGGACAAACGCAACCTTGCGGACATACAGATAGAAAACAAAAATAAAAAATAAAGTTTTTTTTTGAGCAATGCAAAAAGATGATGTGCGATTTTTTTATAATTTATATATTACATATAGACACTCCAATTTTATTAATATATGTAGATTATTACAGGTCTTTTTAGGACTATAGAAGACAAAACTTTAGAAGACTTTTTGTCTGTCGGGATGTCTGTGATTTTGTGCGCGCTAGTCTCAGAAACGTCTTAAGCTATTCAGATGCGGTTTTCACTTAAATATTGTAGTAATTTCCACTTAAAATATAGTGTATATTACACCTCAATCAATTCATAAATAAAAAAAATTAAATAAAAAATAATCGGAAATATTAAATAAAATAAACTTTGACAACCTTAAACAAAACTAGAAAATAAATAAATAAAATACACTTACAATCCTACTAGAAATAGCTTCACTATCATTGACAAGATATAACCTCATTTGAGAGGCAAAGTGTAAGAGCTCCTCTACCGAGCAGAGCTCTGCTCGCAGCGCACTGTACACCAACTTGTCTACACACAGCGCTTGTTGACTGCATTCTAATAGAAACTCTAAGTCACTGTGGACTTGTCTGAAAAGATAATTTAACTACAGCATTCAAAGTAAATAAATCAGAGAATCGAGAAAGAAAAAGAGAGAGTAAGCAGCCACATAAATTTGAGGCACAGATAGAGAAATTTCCGTCTCCTCTCCTTCGACAAATCCAAATTCCCTCTAATCTCTTACAAAAAAGGGGAGGAATGGGAAGACAACTATAATTAGGCCTCAATTCAGATACTATCAGAATGTATTCACTTGAAGTGTTCTGTGTGGTCGTGGTATTGCTCCGGGCAAAGCACACTCGTACTTCAAATGTTGTTGTGTTCTACCACTGTTAAGTGTGGCAAAAAAAAAAACATCAATTAGTAACTAAGCCAGTTCTGTTTTGTATATATTTTTCACAATCTTTATTAATTAAGGGAGTCCCATATTGCATAATTAGTTGATAATTCCAAGAGCCCCTTATTGAGAAACATGTTAGAAATTGTCCCTAAGCATTACTTAACTATAATAAACAAATCCTAGTATGAAATAACTCTAATATCTAGAAAAATTAACAGAAATACTAACTTTCTAATACTAAGTGCACTCCTTGCGGCTGTCTCTACAGCTAAGTTGGTCCGAGATGACACAAACTTTAGTATAGCATCCTGCAACTGTTGATCTAAAATATTCTCCTCTTGCTGCAAGATTTCTAATGCGCTTTGCACTTCTAGTAAACAGCCACTGAAATATTGAAAAAAAAAAGATAATTCTCAAATTAATTCGACATGTCAGTTATCGTGATCAAAACAGTAAATTCCAGCTGACCGCTATGTAAAGAACATCGCCGAAATGGCGAAGCAACCGCTGGTCATAGACATCCGTAATCGCAGATGTGTCTATCCTCAATCGACGAATGACGCACAAAAAGAGAATATTTAAAATTCACCTCCTTCATCAAATTCCCTTCTCCTTCCCATCCCTTCCTTGTAAGAAAAGGTAAATGAATGGGAAGGGAAAGAGGACTAAAATTAGGCCTTTGAGACCACACTCATCAGACTGTACTTGGAATTACTTCCACTTGACGACTGTCTTCTGTACAGTTGTGGTATTTCACTGAGCGAGGACAATTTGTGCAACGGATGTTGTTGTTGCTGGCGTCTATCACTTATTACGACTTAATTCTGTCATTCTTTTTGATGTTGATATAACCGATTTATAGAGCCTAATAATAAAAAAAAACTTAGACAGTTTCAATTACATTTTAGCTTAAACATATGTCAACTCTTATCTCCTACTGACATTAGATGTGATCAGAAAACATGATTATTGAAATTGTACATAAGCTTCAAAAATGGCATATTGAACAAATAAATCACAAAATACACCAGAAGCAGTTTTGGTTATATGTTTAAGGGGTAAAATTAACTCTTTTATAACTATTTTGACGTCCACATCAATCACCGGAGGTCAAATTGTTAAAACACGTGATGAACTAAACCGTAATTTCTGTATTTTAAACATGGCAAAGAAAGATGAAAAATGGCATAAACAGTAAATGTTTTACAGTTTATTTTATACTTACGATACTCTGTTAGGATGAACGGTGTAATTGTTAACAAGTGCCAACTTGGCTTGTTCTCCGCACAACTCAGCTTTGGTTGAAATGTATGTACATAATGCATCTGAAAGTCTGAAATTAAAACGAATCACGTTATACTCTTTATACTTTACTAACAGTCGCCTGCGACTCCGTCCGCACGGTATTAAAAAAAGTAATAAGTAGCCTATGTGTTCTTCCAGACTATATTCTACAACTATGCCAAATTAACAACCCTTATCACTTAAGTGTACAAAAAAGACAGTAGCAAAATTCTCAGACCTACTGAAAATGCATTTAAAATTTCATAAAAATCGATCAAGCCGTTTTGAAGGAGTATGCTAACTGACAGTTACACTAGAATTTTATATATAAGATGGTAAATATGTACTATAAAATATGCACCAACCTTTCCTCCATATTTGCAGCCTCATTTAATATCCTTTGCAAATCCTGATCAGAAGTTCTATCAGGATGTTTGTTGGTCAGTCGTATGGAGACGTAAAGGTCAAAGTGTGACATGTACAATGATTGACACTGTTTGTACGCATCAAATGGACCAAAAGCAAAGAACTTACTTGTCATTTCCTGGAAAAAAATTAAAAAATTTGTTCATAAACACAATTTTTTTTTTTCTTGGCTAAAAGAAATTATTTTAATCCTGACAGGATATCTTAGACATGGATATAATAATTGTTTATGGGATGATAGAGTCTTATTTTACCTTTACATTATTTTTTTATTTTCCCAATTAGGGTTGGTGACAGGCAGGCGGCCGGCCGTAAAAACTTAGCCAAAATGTTAAAGTTTATAAAACCTTGTTTTCCGGTCCCATGTGAAAGAGAAAGAGCCAGGGAGATTATTTTAATTCATAAACTAGACATTTAATAAAAAAAACAATTTTTGCAATGACTTGCATTTCAAAACGTAAATTATAACTCAAGCAGATCAGAGAAACAACATTCACTGATCTGCTTCACATATGTGAATTGTGAGTTGATCTGCAGGTCATAAATTTTAGTTGAGTTACCTATGTATATTGCTAGAGCAAAAATTCACTGGCACATAAAAGTTTTTGTGAATTCTTTTTAATATTATTATAATTACCTCATCATTAGTACTGGCCATTTTCAAATTGTTAGCTATAACATCACACACATCATCAACAATATTGTCCACTTCCTCAGCAAGAGCAATGCATTGCTCGCCCAAGCTTTTTTCATCATCTTCATACTGATGTTGTTTTGCACTTAATTTTGTTAGCTCTATGTCTAGTTCATCTTTGATTAAGCTGGAAATTTTTAAATATATTAGTGGCAGATAATCTTTACTGCTATTTTCACATGAGGGCAGAACAGTAGACAATGTAGTGCTGCAATAGCAGCAATTCAAACAGCTGTCATGTTGAGTGGTCCCAATCTTTCCAATCTTAAAACTGTTACCAGGAAAACAGAAGACCGGAAGAGTCTTTGCAATCTAAAAGATGGCTATTAACTTTAATATACTGACTTAAAGAGTACATTCTGTTTTATTTTATTAGTAAACATACCAAATGGAACTCTACTTACTGGTTCTGTTTAATTAAATCATTCACTATTTCCTCATGTTTCATTAACATATCAAGTCTATCATTGTGCATACTTATGTCTAATTTCATGTCCTCCAAAGCATCCTGGTCTCCTGGTAGACACAAGCCTTTGAATTCTTCTTGGAGCGAAGCAATAGCAGTGTCTAACTCATCTATAGGCAATAGACATTTCTTTTTTTCAAGTTCCTTGTATCTATTAAAAATTCACATAAATGTATTTTACTAAATTGTTAATGAACAAATTAATAGATTTTAATATGTTTATGAAAATTAAGTAATCAATTATACTGACCTATATTCTTCACGAGCGGTCAAGGCATTATTGTGATCTAAATTTCTGTAAAGCCACTTCAAGGCACCACCAAAATCGGGATCTTGAAGCATCCATTCAAAAGACTTATTGTAAGTTTCTACACCCAAACTGTGCAAAAAAGGAATGAATTCCTTATCAGTTATGTCATTTAAGGTATTCATTGTTGAACATTTAATACAACTTAGTGTTTATTTATTCAGAACAATTCAGAAATACAAACACGTTACAAATTAAATTTAAAAATTTGAAACTTTGTTCAGGTTGACATTGACATTACACAACACAACTGACATTTTCAAATTATTGCCAGTGTAAAAACATTTCTACAAGTTAAGTCGACAAGCGAAAGTAATGAAGTAAAGGTGAATATTTTTTTTAATATGTTTTATGCAATGATTATAAAAATAAGAAGTTTTAATTTTGTATTCGCTTGAGAAGAATACCTTAGAAATCTATAACTATATGAGAATGTGCAAGAAACTAAGGATATTCTACAATATGCTCTTGAACATTTCTATTTATATTTCAAACACGTAAAATTGTTTTCATAATCAAGCAGGCGCTTATAAAAATTGATTGATTCCTCGTATGGTGTCTCATTCATACTAGTGTACTATTTTGGTCCCAATTTTACCCCTCACTTTATTCATTACATGCGAATAAACATTTAGATTCAAAATAGGCCGAATAATTTTTTTTATGTAAAAGAACGACATAACTTACACGCGCCACTTCTGCCTGCTGTGTCGTCGTAAATCATTTAGTAAGTGACGCAAAGAATGGAGGAAGAGTGGCCAATTGGTCGATTAGCCAATTCGTTGGTCCCCTCTGTTTTGGCATATCCTCGCACTTGAACGGCGGAGAGTTCAAGGTCACATTGTAAATTCGAGAAGCTTGTATTTAAATGTCTCAGCTTATTTCATAGAAGACTAGATATAATATATATATATAATCTGCTATAAAAATAAAATGTAATAAAAAAAGATCTTTAATAGACAATTATTCGAAATTATCGTAAAACTTTAGGTCACATCAAACAGAAAAACTGACTTAGTACTTCTATAAATAGGTAAACCTAAAAAAGACACACGTTATAGACATATGAGAGTACAAAAGCTTGTGAGGGAAAGGGGACTTAGAGGGAAACCTGTCAAGATTCGCTTCCGTCATAAGTCGCTTTGATCTCGAACCTTTCAATCGGATACGTTTTCAATCTTTTCAATATCACAAGTTATTAATATTTATATCTAAGTGACACTTTCTTTTTATAATCAAAGACTTTTGATCGTTTTTTTATAACTAATTCATTTCGTAAGACGGCCTATCGACTGCAAAACAAGCGCTTAATGTTTGTCTTTCATTTAAGACGCTGCTACATATTTAAGTGACGTTTCAGTATTCTGGCGTTAAGTCTATATGGTATTTGTGATCTCCGCTTAGGCTTGAAATATTGTTGCCTTTCTTGCCCGAGCTAAACTTTTAAAATAACAATTACAGTTATAATCTCTCTTATAGTCTATTCTAGTTAATTATTTCTAATGAGTTAATAAATATGATATATCGTATCGACGTATAGAAATGGAAACAGAACCAATTCACAGTATGCACACGAAGTGGGTTGCTTTGAGCATCATTCAGAATGCTGAACCGTTCTCTACGAAAACAATAGAAGAGCTCGTCAATACGTCAGCAAACAAATCTTTTCCTGCCATTTACATTGCTAATGTCTTTATTGTAATGGAATAAGGTCTATTATAGCTTGAATCATATGCTTTTGGTACCATTTGAAAAATTGGTTTCAGTTCTTATCAAGAGAATGTAGTTTTCGAAGCTGCATGCATTTCATGAGTGCCTGGTACTTTCTATGTATTCTAGGGATTCTTTGCTTCATTCTATAAGTATCGCATTATCGCATGTAAAATTTTATTTTATCTGTGATTGGTATTAAAATATTATTTTTTTTTACTTAAATATAGTCTTTATTTCTAGTCTTCATCTTCGAGATTATATATTTAATTACTAGCTGTCGCCCGTGACTCCGTCCGCGCGGAATTAAAAAAAAAAACTTAAGAGCCTGTTTTCAAGACTATGTTCTACATCTGTGCTAAATATTATCAAGATCCATTAAGCTGTTCCAGAGATACCTTCAAACAAATAACCGTTCATCCATGTGAACGTTCGCAGTTATAATACTCGTATTAGAAAGATGTAATCTTTAGCTTTATAGACAAATCACTCCATCAATCGTTTCTATAAATAAATCTCAAACACTTCCACCACACGTTAACGTGTGACAGAGCCATAAAAAAGCATACCCCACTCAAGCGATTGTCCAACACTAGCCACTTAAAGTACACTGGTTTTGGCGTCAATGTATGGTCAAATGTTACACGTGTATTAGACGTTTTTGAGTTTCAATCTGCTAAAATAATTTGTATCAAAATATTTTAATACTTTTACGCCTAATACATATTTTCAAAGTGTATTATTTCATCTCTAGTGTGTAGTTTCCTTTAGAACAGAAATACAAAGAGTAGCTATTATAGCAGAGTTTTTTTTATTTTTTCAAAAAAAATCTTCTAGCTATTGAGTGTGTAGGCCGGCTAGACATGTCAGCGGCCGCGATTTATTTATGGGGCCGGACTATTTACGGCGTTGGCGTATTGTAAAGAAATCCTTTTGTTTGGTATCGGGACGTAAACGAGATGATCCCCGGTTAGTTAGCAAACAATGCAAGGCATGGAATAGGAGAACGAATGGAGTTTATAAAAATCATATATTTTTAATTAAACGATTTTAATGTGATGATTTAAAAGATATAGCCAAGGTTCAGCTGCGCGTGATTTAAGTGGGTAAGTAGTTGAGCTCGTGCAAACACTCTCGTCCTATGTTACCGTATTCGAAGGGCCGAAAGGTCTGAAACGACCGCCAACAGGATACACTGAATCGACCGCTAACCATAATAGAGCCCGATTGACGCCGTTTAATCACATCACCTTGCCAGAAAAGCCGCTGAAATCTGCCTATCGATCTCTTATTCGCTTTCTTTGCCGAAACAGACTTTGTTAGATTGCGGGGCCAACTGCATTCTATTCGATTTAATTTCAAAGTACTGCTAGATTATAACATGATCGGAGGTGGGGAGGGGTATTTTGCGAGTCTTTTCTGATTGTCCTGTCATTTGGTTTTAGAAAAAAAATCTACTCCATAGTTGTCGTAGTCTATTGCACTTGAACTAGTAGACTTGCGGCCTACACAAACAAACTGACACCCTGACACACAGTCCGCTGCATTACAAATAAATCACGCCACAGACACCCCCAGCCACCACTCTGACAGGTTTAAGTTTAGAACGTCATTCATCGCTACCGAAACCAAAAAAAAAAACATAATTGGATTTTGTCGTCTGTCGTTATTAGACCGTGTTTTTTTATAACTGATGTTAGGTTAGAATTAGATGTTCTTTCTTTTACTCCATAATTCTAATATGGCAACATTTTGACTACAGCTTTTTTTTGTTATTTTTTTGGTTATCATCAAGTGTTTCACACTGAAGTAATGTAAAATATATTTTTTTAAAGTTATTAACTGTAATCATTTTGGTCTTATGCTTTAGAAAAATCTATTTCAGTCCATCTAAGTATAACCTAAAATAACTACAAGCCACGTTTTTATTAGAACCTGTCAACTGCATGTTATTTTTTTGACACTTCACTTAAGTCTCAAAGTTTATTTTTAGAAAAAGTAATCTTCTGTTTTTATGGATAACATCTGACGCTCAAAAGTGAAATAATAGTAACATAACTTTTAAGAAACACATGCATGTCAAGTTAATGTAGAAAAGTTAAATATAACGAAGAATAAACCACATTAAAGAATACAAAAAAATACAGTCGAATTGATAACCTCCTTCTTTTTGAAGTCGACTAAAAAAAACAAGGTACAATAGACAATAAAAAACGAAATGAGCATAACTGTCAGATGACGTCACTAACCTCCTTTAATGTGAGGTTGTCGCCCCGTGCCTAGATAGACCTAACGGACCATCCGCCTATGCTAATAGAGCCATGTTTTCGTCCTAGGCAGCGAATAGGCCATGTGCATACACGAGGGAGGTGCACGATTATAATTCGTTCATTGTTTTGTCAATCACTCTATGCCTAAACGGAATTGATTAACCATAGAGATTGCACTTTTTTAATCCTCTATTTCGTTTATGGTTAACATTAAGAATGATAGCGGAATGTCTATTGCCCTACTGACAAGAGGGTTTTTCGCGGGTATGTATGTGGTCTGTATCAAAAGCGTTGGCAGTCGATGATGATAGAACAAGGGGAGGAGGGGCAAGTACTAAACTTTTTGTTTTTATTCCAAAGGCTACGCTTATCAATAATTAGTCCAATGTCTTAATGAAAAACTGAGTTATAATGCACTCTATTTGCTTGGGTTATTTCAACGTGCATCTGTCGCCAAAATAAATAAAACGTTGAAAGGACACATTCGTTTTTATATCCAAAAAATTTGGGTGGCGTCGCTAAAAATTGCCGGCTGTTTCATATTTACATTGTTTATTTATTCTGAATATTGATGCAATGGATGTTTTTAGTTGTTTTACAAATGTTTTAATACTGGTTAGTTAGAAGAGCACGGTTAGAAACATCTGATATTTTTTTAAGTTTCACAAACTATACTTTTTCTACAATTTTTATTTTATTAATTTCATATGATAACGCCAGTTATGCTATTTAATCAAATAATTATATCGAAACAATATAAATACCATTCATTTACTGTGTTCTCTACCTTATATTGTTAAAAACTTTGTCTATATGCATTACTTCCAAATGACCAACAAGTTCATTGACCTACTACGAAATTCTGCTAAAATAATCACATGAAATTGGTTTTAATTGCAAATGTGTCGCGACTCCATTGCGATATCTCACCGCCCGCATCCAGTGACGTTTTTGCACATCAAGTAAATTAATG
This sequence comes from Papilio machaon, assembly GCF_912999745.1. NCBI lineage: Eukaryota > Metazoa > Arthropoda > Insecta > Lepidoptera > Papilionidae > Papilio > Papilio machaon. The sequence continues at coordinate 6,879,729 of NC_060001.1, read as the reverse complement.
TTACAAACAGAAAGCCTGTATTATTTAGGATTTTGTCTCAGTATTAATAGGTACACTCTCGTTTGGGAAATGTAAAAAGCCTAACAAAAGCCGGACAATCGTTTATTTTGGCCGGACACGCAATCAAAAAGCCTACCTATGTCCGGCTTTATCCGGACGCCTGGCAACGCTAGCTGGGCAGAATACTGTGTTGTAGCGGGGCGTTGCGGGTTTCGGGGGAGGTCAGTGCGCAGTACCATGACCTTGGGACGCCAAGATGTTTGTAAAGAGTTTAGTTTATACTTTGATAAAGGGTTCATTTGTAAACATGTTAGGATTTAATTCCGAACTCTATTAGGTCCAAAAAAACACGTAGTTAAATAGGAAAATCATTTAAGATTAAACATTTTGTGAAGTGTGGGTGTAAGGGCCGACATAAAGAACAGCTCCAAGCATAAGTGTTATCCGCAAGATTTTTTAGCAGACTGCAAAGTGCAAACCGTATATAGCGACCACCAATCGCTAGAACAGTGATTATCAAACTTATTTCTTTCACCGCCCCCTTTGAAAATCATTTATATTTCAGAGCCCCCTAATTTTTATTCAGCCCTAAAACTTAAAAACCATAATTTCATTACTTTAATTAATTTTAATGCCCCCCATTTTTTGGGCCCCTTATCGCCCCCTCCTAAGTTTCAAACGCTCCCAAGGGGGCGTTATCGCCCACTTTGGGAAACACAGCGCTAGAAGCTCGATCGCGACCGCTTGCATTCCGTTTATGTCAGATCTAAATGTACTTTGTGTAATTAAAACTATCCGTGGGTTTCTGAAATGAAAATAAAAATATAAAAGATATCCTCATCCTAGTCATTATCTTTGACAAAACAGAGATAACAATATGCCTGGATTTTGGTCTTAGAAACCCATGGTACATAAGCTATTGTTTCCAGTCAATAATGACTAGAATCATACTTATTATGTCGCCTAAAGTATCTAGTAAGTATGTACTCTGATCAAAGAAACCACACCTGAATGAAAACCGCATTGTAACAAGTTAAAGGTAAAAAATTGCATTTATTAAATGTTATTTTTAGTCATAGGGTTTCCCCATGCGTGTTAATGTCATTTACCTGAAGTGTTGCACGTATTCAGTTTACGATTAAAATGCATTTTTAAACGACATTGGTGCCCATTATGATGTACTACTTGTCGCCCGCGACTCCATCTGCGCGAAACTAAAAAAAACTTAATTAGTATGTGTTCTTCTAGATTATGTTCTACATCTATGCCAAATTTCATCGAGATCCATTGAGCCGTTGTGGAGATACCTTCAAACAAACATCCATACAGCCAAACATTCACATTTCTAATATTAGTAAGAATATGGTTTTCACTCATGCGATGTTTTGTACATGGAGTATTTTACTTAATGTGTACAGTCAAAGAAAATACCACTAACCAACTTCAATTACAGAGGGCCTAGCACGAATTTTTTTTTCTATTACGTTTTTTAAATCGTTCGATATCGATGATATTTCGATTACAAAGAAAACAGCATTATACATTGTAACGTGATACATTTTATAAATGTGTATGCGAGCTATTACTTGATTCACTCAACACAATCGCTCGGAGGGACGAGAAAAATGCCGATAAATCATAATAAACCTATCAGGGGATGTCATGACACGTCGACTAATGTGCGACACGAATACACACGAATATCACCTTTATTACAAGCACACCTATACTTGAAGGGGAAATAATGTTTTTCTGAAGTTGCTTTGCTTGAAATTGGATAGGCTTTTTTTAGTACTACATTGTGACCTTTATCATACATTTTCATAAGCAGAATTGGAGTCTCAATTACTACAAAAGAGATTATAATAAGAATTCAAAACTGATAGTATTAAATTATAGAAAAAATAGTTAACATGATTAACCGTAGGTTTCTTAGATCAAAATCCCCGTTTTAAAAAAAAAATAACAGGAATGACGAGAAAAAATAGTTAACATGATTAACCGTAGGTTTCTTAGATCAAAATCCCCGTTTTAAAAAAAAAATAACAGGAATGACGATATGTTTTATACAGAGATCTAGTAGATCTCTGAAACCCGCGGTAATAAAACGTAAAATAGAAAAAACATAAGTTTACTTTCGTACTAAAAGTACATTATTTCTAACTACTAGTAGCATAGCTTATCATAAGCTGGTGTTAAGAAGCCGTTTTTAATCCTAACTTAAGTACATATTAACTATTAGTGTGATTTTGTAATACACGTTTGTAGCTCTAATTACCGCATGGTCTATTTTTGGCGCGTGTCTACTGACACAGTTCGATAACAGATGACGGCGCTACAAAGATTTGGAACATTCCGTGTAGGGCGGCCATCTTTATAAATATCATAAATGAAAAAATATTTAATAAATGGAAGTTAGTTATCAAGTTGCAGAACAATTAAACTGAAATAGCGCTTTATGTTCTGACTGAAATCTTTAATTTCACGCGGACGACACCGCGGGCGACAGCTAGTCTTGATATAAAGATTATTAAAGTTAAATTTCAGAGAGCTGACCATGAAAAATTTCAAGTAAGTATTCGTTACGTCATCGACAACGTTAGTATTTATTAGCTTTGTATACATACAAATTTTTATACATTTTGTCGATGACTTTATCGCAAATGTTCGTGATATCTTATCTATATATATAAAAGAAAGTCGTGTTAGTTACACTATTTATAACTCAAGAACGGCTGAATCTATTTGACTGAAAATTGGTGGGCAGGTAGCTTAGAACCAGGAAACGGACATAGGATAATTTTTACCCCATTCTCTAGTTTTTATTCCGCGCGATCGGAGTCGCGGGTAAAAGCTAGTTAATAATAAATTTACTTTAAATTATCTTGATAACTTTAAGTTTCAACCATGTATATATGTTTGATAGTGCCATACGGAACAGTTTTACCAAAAGAACTGATTGACTATTTCATTTATAACGTTATACAAAATATGGGTTAGTAGCGGCGTTAAGGTAGGACGAGATGGGTCGACCGCCCAGGGCGCCGGGCATAAGAGGGCGCCAGATTCGGATAGACAGGACGACCTGTGGCACCCCCTGACATACCTAATATAAAGGGGGGGGGGGGCGCAAAAATCTCGCAAGGGCTCCAGAAAAGCTAAAACCGGCCCTGTATGGATCACCGTGATTTATTATGGCCGGCACGTTAGAACTTGACCGCCCTGAGCGACATCACCAACATAATCAAACCTCCTAAAAATATATCAATCTGTCTACTAATTAGTGGTTAATAAACCATTCGCCCTATTTTTAAGTTATTAACATAATTAAAATGGTACGATAAAAATAATATTGATATTTCTGTTCGTAGTTAAGACAAAGGAGTATTCCAGAAAGCGTCCAGTTCATGGCAACTCCACAATAAAAGATAAACAATGACCTTTTAACTTCATTGTTCGTTCTATCAGATTGCAAGCGGTGTCAATCGTTTCAACTTTACATGACTCATTTAACAAATGGCAAATAAATCTAATAGACAATTACATGAATTACTAGATCATCTTATAACTTCACTCTGTAACACTTTATATACATAATGTATCCCTTTCATTCTTTATGTAAAAAACAGCGATAAGTTAATTAAGTTACTTTATAGACAACAGCAGCGTTGTTCGGCAGATAATGTCGCGGGCTCTTCCACTGTTAAACTAACTAAAAATACGATCTCAGATCATTCAAGATCACAATCAACGTCATATCCTTGCAGTGTCTTCAAATTGGTCTGTATAAATCATCGTTGTGGTACAAAAGCGTTGCATCACACGAGAATCGATCCCTGAACATCCTTATTTCGGTAATCACACATAATGGGACTACGAGTGCGCGTTGGGCAATAACTACAGATTACGTTCTATTACTAGCACGTCTAAGGGCCTTTAAATTGTACTATGATTGAACGTAAATATGCTTTGTTATATTATATTCACCATATTTCTTATTAACACTATTAAATATTTAAAAAAAAACCAGTCTGACTGTGACACTCAGAGGAAAAATACGCTTCGAATGACACGTCATTTGGAAAAAAGGTTCAGTAGTTTAAGTTCCAAACCGTCACAACGGTATTTACATACATACAAACCCACATACATAAGTAATAACATACATACACACGAAAAACATTTTCCTTCTCTGTCAAATAGTTAAATAAACACATTTCTATTAAAGATTTATGTAGAAAATCTTTGGATCTTGTAATAAAAATGCAAAATTATATTTTTTGTTTATTGTTTCAATAATTGTTTACAAAAATATACATTTAACAAGATATATTTACATATTTTACAACTTATGAATATTATAATACTGTTTATAACTAAATGTCTTCTCGTTGTAAAAAAAATAACATGTTTGTTAAAAATTTACATTACATTAACAAACTTTAAAGCCCTTCGTACACAAGGCTACGTCAATATTCAAAACCGGGCGATTTTAGTTGCTAAGTGACTTGCGCATCATATGCGACATTAAGACAAGAGACGACAAAAGTTTTACATAAATTGATAAAAAAAAACATTTTTTCTTACCTTTTGTGTAACATTATGGTAGATATAGGTTGCATTACCAAGTTTTTTGCAGTCTGTACGTAGTTCTGTCTGTTATTGTCAACTTAAAAATAACTACATCACTTATATCATACACTTTCACTCATACACTTTAACGAGGCATTTAATTGTTACATACACATGTCTTGTGATCATTAAATTGTATTGCATTTCCACATAAATATTAATTACAAATAGTAATTGATTCTAAGTTCCAAGTTATCTTTAAATAATCTAAGTTAAAATTATTTAAGTGAGAGGTCCCTGCAGCCTGGTGTCGTATATCGAAGTTCTGTTAGACTGTACAGGAGTTACAATTCTTTTCTCTATTTTCTGTTCTTTTAAATCAGAAAAGTTTTTGCAAAGGACGAGTACCTGAATAAAGAAAAAGAAAATGTTATATGTTATCGCTTTATCATGTAAATACATTTAATTTTAAAATTATTTATTTAAACGGTAGACATTATTTTGCAGTATCATTTCGTATGATATTGGTTCCGATATAAAGTGAAACCGGCTATGTTTTTGATTTGTTTCTAAAACGTCACAAATGAAGCGAGCTAAGGGATTATATTTATCATACAGGGCCGGTTTTAGTATTTCCGGCGCCCTGGTCGAGTGTTTTGCGGCGCCCATTGTTTTTGGTGTCGAGGAAATGTTCCAAAAATCTAATCTTAGGGGGCACTTCAGGCGCCCTTTTACATCCGATCTTAGGCCCGGCGCCCTAAGCGGTCACCCCACTTGGCTCTACCCTAACGCCGTTACTGTTATTTTTTTTAAAATTAAATTAAACCCTCTAAACAAGTCGGCAGCACTGAATGTGTTAAGCTTTACCACAAGCTTTGGTCATGTTTCGATTAAAATTTTCTTGTACTCACAGTGTAGAAGACACATATAACTCCAATAACAGCGCCGGTGAGCACATCCCACCAATGATGTCTTCGGTCAGTGATCCTGGTGAGCGAGCAGACGGCGGCGTAGGTGAGGCACATCAGTTGCAGCACAGGCACTGCCAAAACGCTGCGGTGACGCCAGTCGAACGCACGTTGTTGTAAATACCACTAGAGACAGAAAATTGGCCTTTATTGCTATGACCATAGAGTATGTTTTTTTTTAAATACATGAATCTCTGAGATGAATCTTTAAATTCTAGCTAGTTATATTTGGTAGAACTAGAAAGGAAATTAGTTTCTTTTGAAGATCACACGATTTCTGAGACCTGGATTGAGCACTTCTGACTAACTGGGCGTAACTCTGGTTGAGCATGATTCTGACTATCAAAGCATTACTTTTATTGGCCAGGCACGTGTCTTTTACTAGCATAAGTTAATATTTACCGCCATGAACAGTCCGCAGTAGATGGAAAGCGAGGTGTGTCCCGAGGGGAAGCTGTGGTAGGAGTCCATCTGATACCACGCGGAGTACCTGGTTGATGTACACTCAAATGTGCTCACGTATTCTGACCTGAAAAACACAATCATTTATACATTTTTACATATTAAAAAAATGAGTGTCTGTATGTAATCTCGGAACAACGGGACAGATTTCGACGAGACTTTGATGTGAAGGTAGCTGTGCACGCGGGCATATTATAGGCTACGTTTTTCTCTTATTCCGCGTGAAGCTGCAGGCGACTGCTATATTTTATTATAGCCAGCTATTACTGAATTACGTTTGATTTATAAAGTGAATTGTTAGCTTTGAAGTACTCATTCGTTGAAAACATTTTTTTTTTTCGCCTAACCATCGTAGTCTATCTTGACATGATAAGTGATTCATCGTTGTTGTACCGTAGTATCGGCATACGCTGTACTCTTAATACATTTCTATCAGCCATCACATCTGAATTCTTATTCCTAACGTATGAAATACTTCTAATTGCAAACTTTTGTATATAAAAATTCATAACATCAACAAATGCAAGGCAACAATTTTACTTAGTATTACGTGTTGCAAGGTGACTTTTAACTTCATTGTCACGTTGTTTATTTAAAAAAAAATATGTGGATGGAAATCCACTGGGATTTGAAACAATCAAACCACAGATACGTGATTCAATAACCAACAATTATATTATATTAATAATAACCTTTATTAACAACGTAATCATTATTAAATTACGCGAGCATAAAGTAATAAATAATTGAAAGTATCCGAATTCAAATCGATTATTAAATCGAGTAGATGTTTTAAACAATTCGGTGAAAGCGTTAAAATATTATCGTTCGGTATCGATTAATTGTTATGACACTCGAGTCGAAATCGATACGGTGTTAACTCTCTACTTGACATAAAGTTTGTTTACCGAGAAATTTAAAACGACTTGAGTGTAGGGTTGCCAGATCGCCAAACCTACTAGCCGGACAGACCAGCCAGCCAGTTTGGCCGGACATTTGGGTAGAAAGACACCCTATATTATTTAGGATTTTTTCACAGTATTAATAGGTACACAGGTTTAGGAAATGTAAAAAGCCTAACAAAAGCTGTAAAACCGTTTATTTTGGCCGAACACGCGATCAAAAAGCCTACCTATGTCTGGCTTTATCCGGACGCCTGGCAACGCTACTTGAGTGTGAGAAAATGTTTTACTATAGTTGTTATAACCGTTTCTACTATCGACACTTGTCCAAAAAACATACTGCTATCTCTATTATATCCAAGAGACCAAGAAAGAGGGCAATATAACCTAAAGTATTTCACCCGAGGAAATTAATGCTGACAATCTATTAACGTATTGTGTCAAGTTGGCGAAATAAATTGTGTTAAATTAATTTATAAAATGAAAAATACAAGTTACAAAAAGTGGTTTTGTAATCATGCTATTTTTAGACAATAATTGTTAAAAACATTTGGAGCGAATGGCGCGCTTTTGTTACCAAACTGTCAGATGTAGTGAGGGGACATAAACGTTAATATCTTTGTAGATCTAGTGTTGCGCCGATACACCGGCACAATGTCGGTTTTTTCTCTAACACTACGTTGTGTCTTTTCTATACAAAGTAGGTAACTTAAAGGTCACTAACAAGTCAATCCTATAATATTATAAAAACTATTTTTAAACGGTTTTATTTAATTCGCTCTGTTTATTTGGTTCATATCTAGTTATAGTAAATACACCTACTACAAATTAATAAATTTAAGTATATTTTTGGTAGTCTATCGATAATTGCTTTGTATTTAACTTACCCATTACAAGTCTTGGCGGTATCAGGCTCGCATATATCAAAGAAGGTCGGTCTAGGATTCCCTGTGATACCTTTCATGACCTCAACTACTACGATATTAAAGACCAAGCCATAACCGTAGTTACGATACATCAAGAGTGTCTGCTTAACTGAATGTTTCATCTTCTGACATATTGTTAGCTGCGAGTCTAACAATATTAGCTCTGTTACCCATATCTGAAAAGAAAATAATATAACGCTTGGTTTATTTAATTTACTACGGATTTTACTTAAACTTTTTTTTTAACATTAATCCGAAAATTTCCAGAAAAAGATGAGTGCTAATAAGAAGGATTAAAGCAGTGAAGTACCAAGACCTCATAAAAGGGGCGAAGAAAACATAAACATACTTCTGGTTACTTGAGATTGACTTTAAGCAGTACAAAATAACAGATCGTAACGTAAAGTACTGACTTATCAGAATTAAAACTTACCACTATAAGGCCCTTCGTACACAAAGCAACGTAAGTTTTCGATATACGAGAGTTTGAGTCGCTAAACGATTTACTCAATACTATGTCATAGAGATTGATACAAAGCGCGAGTCGCCGACATTTTTATATGTCATCGCCAAAGACAGTCAGCCTGGTCAAGATCGTCGTGAGAAAAGACGCTTCAATTTTCAAAATGGCGGATTCTATACAATTGATATGCAGTCACTACGCCTGTAGACGAGTCGCGACGACAATTCAACTTTGTACGGAACGCGCTCAACGTGATTCTCACATTGCAACCATGCAATCTTAGTTTCGAAGTTGCCTTACGTATGAAGGGCCTTACAGTATGTTATAAAACGTACCAGTATAAATGGAGAGATGAAGACAGATGTCATAATAACGGTCGCAGATACGGTGTCGCCTGTGAACGTGTAGCTGAGGGCGGGATCGTTGCAGAAGAAACCGCTTTTATGCTGCGGGAACATACCCAGCTCTTGTAGTGCAAGAATTATCATTACTGAAAAGAAATAATCTAAGGTCAGATGGAATAAATTCGTTCTAAATATATTAAAACTAATAGTGGAGTTCCTAAGAAACTTATTTAGAAACATAATTCATGTTTCCTTGTGCAAAGTACTGGGAATATGTTGCTAGCGTCAGTATTTCTGACCAGACATGGCTTAGGTGCTCTCAATAATAGGTCATTTTACAAATTATAAGACCATACTATTGTATCATATCACAGTATGTGGGCTCGTAGTCAAGCGCTAGTCAGAGAATTTAAAAATTATTTCTTTATAAATGAGTTGGGTTATAAAAAATACTACAAGCTAAGCTATTATTCAGTCTTCTCCAATCCCCCTTCTTTGGGTATCGGGACAAAAGAACATTTCCGCGCCGTATTGGGCAACGCTCGCCCGCTCGTTAGCCAATTTGTTTAGCCATCGCCAACATCGTCCAAACCGGCACATCCGCGATCTGGTTAAGTTCAAAGTCAATGTCAGACCGATGTCGGGGGGAGGGACGCGGAGTACGCGGGAGGGGGAGTTACGAGACAATTGCATAAGTGGCGAGGAAGATCGATTTCGCAAAGGACCACTTACATTGAATATAATGGAATAAATAAATTTAGTTTCCATCGTTATTATAGGAGCAATTAAGAAGAAATAATTAACATACATTATAAATAGATTTTAATAAATAACAAGACGACTATTAGGCCCTAATCCAGAGGAGTAGTCAATGATTGGTCTTCTGATATTTAAAGAAATCACTGTTTCGTGTAATATTTTATGATTATCATTATTTTAAATTTTCTCTCCCCTGTGTAAAACTACCTTAAACTCAACAAGTCAATCATGACGTTCGTGATTGTTTAAATCGCCGTCCAGAAAATCTCACTATATTTATGTTTAGTTTGTTGAGAAAAATTATGTTGTGTTTTAAAAGCCGAAGAAGATAATATATTATGTTGACATATATTTATTTGTTACAATCTGAATATCTTCTCCAATTGAGCAATGACCGTTTTATACGTCTGATCTTCTTATATATAAAATTCTCGTGTCACGGGGTTCAAACTTGAACTCCTCCGAAACGGCTTGACCGATTCTCATGAAATTTTGTGAGCATATTCAGTAGGTCTGAGAATCGGCCAACATCTATTTTTCATAACCCCCCCCCCCCCCATTTAGTTTTTTTTTAACATCGCGCGGACGGAGTCGCGGGCGACAGCTACTTTTTTATAATGTAGTAGATGTTGCCCGTGACTTTGTCCGCGCGGAATTAAAAAAGTCAAGTAATATTTATGGCTTATTACCCGGGGATAGTGTAGCTTTCCAACAGTAAAAGAATAGTTCAAACTATTTGGCCTTCCGAAACTACTGAAACTATTTCAGTAGTTTCGGAACAATCAAATCATTCTTCTTTGCAATAATATAGTTAAATCAGTAATTCACTTCGATCCAATATCAATTTAAGTGGCGATCGAAAACTTATACGCGCTAGTTTGGTTAGTGCTCTTTACTCTTATTTCTATTTTATAATGTTTCTAAAAGCTTTGTCTTCGGCGGCATTTCCAAACAGCTACGACTTAGGGTCCTTGAAGACGCGAGCGTATCACCATCTCAAAGGCCGGCAACGCATCTGCGATTCCTCTGGTATTGTAGATGACTATGGGCGTCGATGAACACCATGGTGTTCCCGCTGCTCGTTTGCCCCCTTCTCTTATATAAAAAAAACCTTTAGCTGCGAAATAACTACTGGTATTTTAGAATACCAAAGCAACTTAATGTCTCTACTTCTTTTACTATAACAATAGTGACCTTCTCGAATATTCCTTCGAGTGAAGTTGATCAAGAGTATCCTGGGGATGCTCCGATCTATTCAATTACTGTGATAATCGATGCTGGTCCAAGGATTCGTTTACATAAACTTTGTTTGAAGACTACAGATTAAAGATACGAACAATACAAATGCTTGTCAATAATAGTTTGTTCTCCGATTTAATAATGAACAGGAGAGAATTTTTTAAACCTAGTTTTATCTCTTACGAGCTTTTACCCGCGACTCAAAAAAAAAAATGCACAGAAGATAAAAAAGTTCCTGTGTTCGTCTCCTAGTTCTAAGCTACCTCCCCATCAATTTTTAGCTAAATCAGTTCGACCGATCTTGGGTTATAAATAGTGTAACTAACACGACTTTCTTTTATATATATAAGATATAAGATTAGCAACTACTTCGACTTCGCCCATCAAATCATATACTGATTTCTTTTCTGTCATTGCATTTAAAGTTAAATAATCGTATTCGCGGACGTTACATTCTGGATATTTGACGCAGATACCAAAAACGCTATCAATCATTTTAGCCGGAAATTTGTCTACAATTTCTTGGCCGCGAATTGTGCAACCGTGAATATCGGGATCACGAATAAGAAGTGTTCAAGCGCAACAACGCGAAAGTTGTTAATGAAATGTTTTGTTCTAAAGACACTAGATGGCGCTGTACGGTATAAATTCACGTAAGTGGTTGATTTCATTGTTTATACGTAGTTGCGGCTAATGCTAATTAAACGACTATTCCACCCGACCGTTTTTGTTTCATTTTGGGTTCTTGTACAAGAAGAGTTGAAACCATTCTAAAGCAATGTAACCTTTCCCTGTGATTCCAGTCTATTTGTAAAAAACCTTACAGAATGCCTAACCTGAGAATTTCTGGTCTCAATTAACGAATATTAATTTTTGTATTACCTTACAGATTCACTTGAATTATCTGTTCACTAACAAAGCTAATCCCTACATATCTAGATGTAAACATGGCTTTAGGTATGACGTAACAGCTCTTGTCTCCTGTCATCCGGCGTGTTGAGTTCCACGTTAGTAACCACGTGAACACTACAACTTATTACGTAACCCTTTTGAGCCAATCAACTGCAGATTTAACTGCAACTGATCCACGGATTACTAACTGAAGTACACAAGATCTTTGTTTTGAATAATGAATTGTTTTGTAACATAGTCGCAGATATTATCAGTTCATAAACGTTCCTATCGAGGATTAGAGCCTTAACTAAGGTAAGGATAATTAGGTGCAAACGCTGGCTCAGTACTTTGGTTGACTACGTCTTTGAATATCTTCAAAGGATTTCATTGAATCTATATTATATAAACATTTTAAAGTTGTGTACAATAAATTATAAGGTTTTTCTAAGGTCTAAGGCTCTAAAGAATTCACTAATTAAGTATTAATTGTTATCGAATTACAAAAATATGTTCTAACAATAATTAACTTTAGTAGTAAAACATAACCTACAAAGTCATGGTTACTACACAGTAATCCCAATCGATAAGCCCAAGCATTACTAATGCAAAAGGTTTCCATATCACGTTTAACTGACAAATAAACTGTGGATAAGTGCTCGTTATTTTGAATTATTTTCTTTTTTTTTAATTTATCTTTATCAATGATACTTTAGACTTTAAGTATTGTCAAATGTTGTTTTTTTTTTAAATAAGAACTTGGAAGGAGAGTGGATAATTACGGTGCCTTTTTTAAATCTGTTTTATTTTTACTTCTGATTAAATTAAACGAATTATGTTTTATTATCTTGTATAATAAAAGAGAGCATTTTATTTTTTATACATTTTAAAAACTCCAACAATTTGGAGACAACAATAATTGTTTCGTCGGATTCTTAAAAAAAGCCCAAGAAAGTTCGTAATTTTTTATTAATTCCTTTATTAACTTGTCTTTAACTGGCTTAGTACATTATCAATATGATTCAACGCAATAGTTTATTTTAAATTTTTAATGGTTTGTCGTTTTAGCAATTGAATAATGATCTTTGTATACACTACGCAGTTGTATACCAACGTTGGCCCAATACGTTGCACCAATGTGTGAACATTGGACCAATGTGTTTGCCATACGATCACTCGTATAATTGTTTATCGCAATCAGAAACATATCAATTTCAGTGGTTACCAAAAAGCTTATTAAAAAAGTACCTCATCAGGATAGTAGCGTAAAAGTGAGATCTTAACAAAATATTACATTAAATACTATGAAATTATTACGTTTATACGTTGATGTTAGAAATATATTTACTTTTCAGACTTAAGTGTTCACCTGAAAATAATTTTTAAACAATCATCACAGCTTTGCTTTTTTTGTAGTTTCTACTACTCGACACTAGATGGCGCTAGCCATACCAATGACACTTTATAAATCATGCATACGAATGAATGCTTCAATAGTATTCAAGTAATAATAAGGAAACAATTGAAGATAAAATCATAAATTGAATTTAATAAATCAACTCATATTTAAAGTGACACTGTTCCTGTAATAAAATATATTCCAGAAATCCGAAACAATTTTTATGACGTCATATAATAACGTCAAAAATAATTTAATAACCTTCAAACAAATGCAATGAAATAAAAGCCTTAAAAGCAATAATTCTTAGTCTTTGTTAAGAACATTTGTATAAAAGATCACGAAGAATATAGATTAATAAACTCCGATAATATAAATCTAACTTAGAATATTCAAAGGTAACTTAGATTTGTATCTTAATATCTTCATTAATTTTCAAAATGAGATTCATGCTACAGATTGTATGTGTCACCGAACAATTGTGTACTTCGTCAGTTTATAATTTCACTAGACAAATTATTAAATGTGAGCAAAATTTGCCTATAGAAGTTTTTGATAATTGACTTATCAAATGTATTATTTAAACCATAACATAAAAATAACGCAAGCTAAATAGTTCATAATTTGACGATTTTACTTCGTCATATTATAAGCTATTAAAACATTTCAAATTTTGAATAGTCATTTACGTTCACTATTTGATGTCAGTTAATTACACCATTTGACAAGATAAATAAAGAAAAAGTTCACAAACGTTCGGTGACATAAGCGATGGACGTATTAGATTGCTCTTGGATTATGATTAAGAACAAGGCGGTGTTTTAATAGATTTTTCTTATTGTGCAATGAATACGTAATTAAACATTAATTTTCATCCCACGTATATAGTTGTAACCTATCACGCCATTAGACAAAAAATTAAAATTAATAACATTGGGTTAATATCATTCTTAATTTAAAAATTAAAAATAGAAAAATAAATTTTCGTTGTCTGTCGTATGTTCTAGCATTCGGCCATTTAATTGCTAAATAGTTATCTCCTTTTTTTAAGAATTAATTAACGATTAATTAATTTACGAAAGTAATTTTATTTACATATATAAAAAAGTATCTTTATGGTTATTAATATTATAATTATTTCACCTCATTATAAAAATAAATGTTATATTTTGGTGTTTGACACATTTACTGCGGCGGTCGTTGACATGTTGTTTTTTTTTATTATTTTTTTCTGTTCCAAAGCGCAGCAGCGATTGCGTACATTCTGCCACATGTGATCGCATTGTCGAACACGTGTGCCCGCTTTTTTTGTCAATTAAAAAAAAATAAGGTGATAAACGAAAACGCTCAGCCAAATATACATATATTTTTTAAAATAATGTTTCTTATTTATTTCAAACCAGATTTTGTCTGTGAGATAAAAATAATAAAGCATTGTGGGATATTATTTTATATTTAGGTGGCGTTATTGTGTGGGTTTATATGCATCATAACAGAATCCCATCAGCTTGTGATGACTTGTTCATTCAGCCATTATAATCAAATTGATTTACTTTAAATCTTTTGCATACTCGACTCTTAGAATATAGACCTTATAATTGAAATCTACAGGGTTTAAATTACCTTACATAAAAAATATAAATAATAACAGCCATCCTATTACAAAGAAGATTAAACCTTCATCACATCGATGGATTTGCTTCCATTTTTGGTAGTCAATTTATTTCGTAATTTTAGATACATTTAGTTTTTTTTATATTTTTTAATTAAAAAAAGTTTGAGGTTGTTAGTTATAAACGAATGTGTGACCATACGTTCAAAAAAACAAGATATGTCAAAAAACCGACGAGCATGCAAGCCTAGATAAAATATTATGATTTTGGAATAGACGAGAGGAATGTGCTAGGTCCGAACCAAATATCCCATCTCTGCGTGCCCCGCTGGGTCACGGGCGTGAGTTATGATGTCGTTTTTACTTACCTAATAGTAACAAGGGCAGGTCTATTCCAAGAGTCCACCAGATACTATGCCGCTTACCGCTCGCCTGGCTGTGCAGCAGTTGCGACTCAATATCGCCACGTCTCTGAAAAAAAAAAAAACAATTATTGATAATATGTTTCATAAAAAAGAAACAGAAAAATATTTTTGACAGTCGATACTTTTTCAGTTATATAAAAAAATATGTATATTTATAGTCCGCCGTGCCATCTTAATAACAACAGAATGTAATAAAAAAAAACTTTAGGTTTTACACAAATGTCATATCTTGACAACTGTGGTCATGAAGCTTATAAAAACGCAACTATGACCTATAGTGATAATATTGTTTGCTGTAACAAAGCTTTCGTAGGGTTTTCTAACTTTATTACGAGGCAATGAAACTTCGCTCGTTAATTTAATCGATCGAGGTTCAGCGTCAAGGTCACGGTGACCTTGCCTCCTGCCCTTCACTGTGACCTTTACTCGCGCCGCCTAAATTTTCAAGGACCGTTGACCCTTGAAACTAGTATTACCTATTAAGACTAGAAAACGAGGACAATGTATATGTATATACCGTGATTGTGCATTGCAGAAATACCTATTTATTTCTTGTTTTTAAAGAAGAATGAGCTGGATATGTTTTTTTTTAATATCATAATAATTTATTAGATTAACACACAATTTTACACATCAGTTACACTTTACAAATATAATCGAAAAGTAACAATAATATTTTTGCACACATTTGTTGTAACCATTCCAAATAAGCTCGAAGCTTGTGCTAGGACATGGTTTACTACAATAGTCCAATGACCAGATTCGAACTAACCACCAAAAGATCGGCGATCCGAATTTCCGACCTATTGACCTAGGCTATTGTCACTTAGTTTTATATTATCCGAGTTCCAGCAGTTGAAATAAACAAGAATATGTAATGTTACTTGTGTATATTTCTTAAACGCTTTTACTTATCTCACTACAAAACTTATTTTAATTATATATCCTACGAAAAATAACATAAAAACTCTTCCAAAAGAAGAAATTCTTTATTATTTGTATTTTTGTATTTTTTTTTTCTGTTAAAATGTTGAATCTTGGTCACCCTACGGCTACGTTTATTTAATAAATCTTATTTTGAAGTGAAATAATGATTGAGAAATTCAAAATGCCAACAATCGAATGTGAAGACATTAAACATTATTTAAATTTTAACTTTCCTTAGAAGGGTTATTCTTCTAGAAGAATACGTCTTGTATAAGTGTTTTTAACTTACATTTCCACTGGTGAATTAATTATACAAATTACATTGAAATATCTGATATATACACGGTTAGAAAATTCAATAAAGCTTAGATAAAAATAGTTGGCATTTGGCATATTGATGTTAGAGTACTCTTAGCTACACTTCCTCATGCAATTGTCCGAAGCTATTTGTCATAAAATAAATAAATAACAATAAGATTTATTTAATAAGATAATAAGACCTCACAAGTGCTAGTAATTGACAATTTTGATTTAATTAATATCAATCATATTTTAATATTGCAGTTACGCTTCTTTACGCGCGTAAGACAAAAAGGCGGGAATTAAAAGATAGCAACGGATACATTTTATTTTTTTAATTCAATCTACTTAATGAATAGGTTTAGGAATTTCTTAGATGAGACATATTATAACCTAGTTTTTATAATGCTTAATCTATTGATGTCACATTATTGTACTATGGAATAGTACGAGTAGAGTAAAGCGTAAATTACGCAGTCACTTACGACTAAATTTACTACGAACTGTGAACAATTGTGACGTAAAATGAATCAGATTTGTAAGTACACTTGTACTACGCTAAATGGGTTATATTATTTTCCAAGAAATGTAGTACATATTCTTCGAATTTACACGACAAAGTTGGTCAGTATAATCCTCTGAGGATAGTCCTATTACAAAGAGATGGTAAAAACATCACATGAATTGTTCCATTTTACAACACTACAATAGTTTTTTTTTTTTATAGAAGGCAAAGATGTATAGTTTTTGTAGGAACAAAAGTCAAAATACAAGAGTAAAGACAATTAAGATAAATCTTACTAATATAAATGCGAAAGTTTAAATTGATGGATGTTTGTTGTTATCTCCAAAACGGCTTAAAATATCTTTATGAAATTTGTTATAGATGTAGAACATAATCTGGAAGAACACATACACTAATTCGTAAGTTTTTTTTTAATTCCGCCCAAACAAAGTCGTGGGTAAAACCTAGTCATACATAAAAAATGACATCGCTTAAACAACTTGTTCAAGGCGCTAGTAAGTCGATTGTTTAAATGGATTTCAAAAGATAAATAACTAGTAAAATTACTGCACGATCGTCTACTGGAGGGGCTTCAGAAGGTATGCAGATCTTCAATGATTGCTCGCAAGGTAATCGACTAAGTTATGTTAAACCTAATCGACTAAACTAGGTCTAGTATTGTAAACAAGTTAATTAAGTGATAAGTATAAAGTTTTTAATAATTATAAGGAATCTAATGACATTATTCTAATCTGATACATAGACAATTTAAGCCGATCTAAGTTGTACTTAATTCTTTTCAATATTTCTATGGATGGAACACTTTGTTTTTTTAACCATGACACATTAATAAAAAAAAATTAAAAAGTAATGTTACGAAATATTATCAGCATTACTAGTCGTTTAATAAAGTCTATTGTAAACTTATGTGATTTATTTTTGAAATTCTGTGTTTTTATAATACTAGAAGACATACCTAATCTTCGTTAAAACAAAGTAAATAATGGTTTGGAATGAGGTTAGTTTATATCTTACTAATATTATAAATGCGAATTTTTAAATGGATGGATGTTTGCTTGAAAGTATCTCCGAAACGACTGAACGGAACTTGATGAAATTTGGCACAGATGTAGAATATAGTCTGGAAGAACACATAGGCTACTTATTAAGTATTTTTTTAATCCCTCGCGGACGGAATCGCGGGCGACAGCTAAATAATAAATCTTTATGAAATCCCTTAATAGCCACAATGACTGAGCACGACATTAAATGGTTCATTTCAGTCACGTATAAGTCTACTAATAGGATACCACAATCTCTTATAAGATACTAGCTTTTACCCGCGACTCCGTCCGCGCGGAATAAAAAATAGAAAACGGGGTAAAAATTATACTATGTCCGTTTTCTGGTTCTAAGCTACCTGCCCACCAATTTTCAGTCAAATCGAATCAGCCGTTCTTGAGTTATAAATAGTGTAACTAACACAACTTTCTTTTATATATATAGATTACCAATGCATTTGTTCTAAGAAACATACCCCGACCGCTCCATACGTAGTATACTGCATTATAACACGTCACGCGACTCGTTTACAACGAATTTACGATACAACTGATGTACGAAAATCAATTCGCAATCGCCTATATATTTAATGATAAAGTACAAGGTATCATATCTTATCAAATTTCAATTTAAAGTAAATACATTACTCATATGTTACTAGCTGTGCCCGCGACTTCGTCCGTGTAACGTACTATTTTCGGGTAGCATTTTTAATGACTAAGGCTAATTATTTTACTTAAAAATTATGTAATATTACAACAGAACATATTAAACTTACAATACATTCACATAAACATTTTTCCATACAAACTTTCATCCTCTATTCGCTGTTTTTATTTTACACTCTTGTGGGTAACAGTTTTGTGAACTTCGAATGTCATATTTATTTATATCAAAAATTCCTGAACCGATATCAAAAATTCTTTCACTGTTGGGAAACTAAACTATTGCCGAGTGACATAGCTTGCGTGAGCCTAAGCGGCCTAAGCCTACGGAGGCCTAATTTAAGTCCTCTCCCCCTTCACAATCCTTTCTTATTAGAAAAGGATGGGAACGGGAAGTGGATTTCGCGGAGGAGGGGACGCATAGGAAGGGGAAATATACTCTTTCTGTTCGTCCCCTTCTTCATTGATTAAAGGTAGGCAACGCATCTGCATTTGCGGATGTCCATGGGCAAGCTATTTTGGCGAATTCAGGTGACTGTTAGCTCGTTTGCCACCATTTCATATAAAGAAGGACATTTTTCTAATTCCTCGTGTACTAAGTGACGGTCAACTGTTAGTAATCTTATGTTTTATCTGTAACAATCTGACACTATTTGAGATTTGAAGAATAGCTTATAATAGTTGATTAAAATTACGTAATTATATTGTTAAAATAAATATTTATTTATATATGAACTCAAACTTCTTACATAGTTTAAAAAGTATATCAAAAAAATACCTGAACACGTATTGAAGCCATTCTCCTAAACGTTTCCAAGCTATTACGTATTGCTGTTGTTTGTACCATTTCACTAACTTATAGTTTTAATTTATAAAATACACTTTTTAATCAATTAAAATCCGTCAATCCCGTTTAAACAGTTGTCAAACAATGAATGTATTTCTAACAGTTTATAAAATTATTATTAAGGAAAACCCCAATCCTTTATGTACTGTACCTTTTACGTCAATAAACGAATCATGTATGATGTGTCAAATGCAATGTAAAATGGATTTTGTTATATACATTTTGAGTCTATATTTACTTTTAAAGTATATTTTATATACACTTGTCTTTGGTACTGTTTTTAAGTGTACGTGATGTAAACAATATGTGAATGTTGCAGAAACCGATATATTTTTCACTACATTTAATATAAAATGTATACAAGAAGATGTAAAAACGTACAAGATATAAAACAAAACGTCAAAACGAAATATGTCAAATAAAAGAAAAACATTTTATAAAAATGTCCAAAAAGGCTGTATGCAACCACGAGGCCGCAACAATATGTACAATATGTATATAACATTTAATTTATATATAAGTTATAAATATAAAATAACTTGTAATTAATAACTATTCGAATTTCATAAACCATAGGAAAAAGGTTTACTATGCATTTCATAATACATTCTTACTCAAGATTTCTTCAGACATTAAATTTCTGGCATTTTTGAATCATAACTACATTGACTTAGATACATTTCATTTAGTTGTTCGATATTTAATTTTGACACGACCATAAATATTGCGAAATATACGTTTAAATTTTTTATTTTCTTACAATAATTTAAATCTTCAAGCCGAAGCTCCATCCTGTATATTTCTATTAACAGAGTAAATCTCTAAAAAAATATTGTTATTTTTGAAAAAACAGTGATAATATGTTTTTATACGGCAATTTTGGTTTCGGAAACCCATGATAAAAAGCAAAAACTTGAATAACCAAGTCCTTGTTAATAAAATGACATTGTTTATTAATATACTCATAAATATTTTATCAGGTAATTGTCGACCACACGAGGATAAATATGAGTTAATATTTCAGAGCCAAAGAGTAATAAATATGAAATGATCAAGTGCAATAAATCGCCTTACAGCCGCCGCTAGCCATCGCCGGGGAGCAAAGGCTATCTTCTTATATCCTTTGTCATAACACGTCACGACAACAATCATTGTATACGATTTATTCCATACATTTCGCTGATATAACTACTACTGGTTGGAGTAAGGATGCTAAACTTTACAAGTTATTAGTCTGGCAATGCTAAATTTAGTATGAATATTAATAAATGTCCTGTCTATTTTAAGCGCCAATCGCCTATAACATAGTACTATTTTTTCGTCCTCAAATTTATATCTGGATGTATATCAGTTTTTGTCTAGTACAATATAATCATACTTGTTTTAGAATAAAGCTTAGAAAGATTGTTAAATTTTATGCTAACAAGATTTTAATTATACAAAGGATCGTTGTACTTCTTCCATCTTGTATAAAGCTTTCCTGCAACTGGCGTGCAATAATTCAAGATGGCGTCAGGATAATCTTACATCAAGTAACTATTGCCGTATCGTACGATCACACCTCAAGCCACAGTAAATCACGAGTTAATAGACAATTTCATTAAAATAAGATTTAGCTTTGCACATAATTAACTTATTGTTATTTATCAGCTGTGAAAAGGTTAACTGACTTATGACATATGGCCATAGAAGATTGCAAATGGAGATTCTCAATTCATGGGTATATTTTTGGGAAACCTGAATCGGTCAGATTATGATAGAGGACTGTATTTTGTAAAAAGTAACCTAATTAGATAAGTAATAATCCAAACCAGATATAATATCTCGGCTTAAGAGATGAAATTAGGAAAAACAGGTAGACCACAGTGTGGCTACAGGTAGACAAATATGATACTAAAAAACTATTTTTTTTTAAATTTACGCGGGTGAAGTCGTGGGTGACAGCTAGTGTAAAGAACCATTCGTAGATTTAAAAACTAATTTTAATCATGTTTCATCCAAAAAATACATTCAATTGATGATGATGATGTAATCCCGGCCGATATCGGCCACGGCGACTGCCTTCAGCTCCGGTTTTGACGTTGGTGTGCTCGCATGTGGCTTATGTAGCCAATTTTGTTTGCAAAAATCCTCGCACATTGCGGACACATTCAATTAAACAATCATTAAATAACTTTATAATTCATTAAAAATATTTCTATGAAAAGTGCTATCGCCATTCTAAGAAACTTCACAATATCTCATTTTGTTCTGTTTATCAAATACGCGCCAACATTGTTATGTCAACTTTGTTTTCATTTATGCAGCAACTGTCTGTATTCTGTGCAACAGATTAAAAATAAAAAATAAAACAGCTAAAATAATCACTATTTTTGGAATGAAATCAGCAAATTAATGAACTCAATATTTATTATTATAGATTTGGGAGTACATTTGAATAGGAACATGTCTGAATTTTGAGGTTATAAATTATTTACCAAACAATATTCCGTCGATGAAACATAATGAAAAAATTGCGAAGCCTGTAGTTTGATACAATCATCTTAATTTCTATAAATAGTACTCTGACAGTCCCTTTTGTTGTTAATTAATTATTGATAATAATGACGGACAAAGATTTACTGCTTTATAATTAAATAGATTGCACGAGTAACGACGCGGCGTGCGATGTTTATTGTCAATTGACACTTCATCTGTTTATTATCTACTGTATTCTATTCGATACTAGATGGCGCTGTTAACAGGCAAGCTCAACAAATAATTTAATTAAATTTATTTTATTTACTTTTAAAAATCCTCTTGATATCATATTAAATTAATATTTTACAATATTATAAAAATATGTTATTAAACTTTAAAGTTCAATTTGTTACGAATTAAACAAATGTACATTCTTCTAAAAGCATAATATATTAATCTTTCACTGACTTAACAAAACCATGGCAACTAACCTTTAACAAACCAAAAAGAACTGTATAAAATTATAAAACCTCTTTTACAATATGAAAAGTAAAATGTCAAAGAATAATAGTTATCAAAGAATAACACTCGCACTCGTCACACTTGTCACAATTTTTTATATTTTTCAAGGTCTGTTCAAAGGAACATTGACCTTAAACTTTATTGACTCTATGATATTTGTCTTCGTATATAAATAATACAGTTGACCTTGCCTTACTGGACTACTGATTAAATAATGACATTCGAAATGTGAATTTCGAGTGCTGTGACACTTGTATTGACACATACAGTTGTCTCTGGTTTTTTCAAAGGGAATGTAAGAGATGAGACGAGTGCTAGGAACACGACAAACGAAATATTCTTGTTAGCACAACATTCTTATCGAAGAATGTTAACTGCATTTCGAAGTATGTATTATTGCTACTGATGTTTGAAAAGGTGCGGTTTAAATTTATAAAACTTCAGAAAAGATAAATGATCTCTTATCAAGACATTCAAGTCGTTAAGTGATCACTGAGGAACTCGCTTAGTGTACATTTAACTATAATGCGGAATCCCTTATTTCAATGCCTTAGTCATATAATTAGTAGTGTTAGTAATATAATTAGTAGTGATAGTTTGGTTTTAAAAAATAACTGTCACACGATGACAAACTTGTGCATTTAACTTTTTTTTATATTATAATGTGGAAAATGAACATGCGGCCACCTAATTAGTCGAAATAACGAGACGACCGCTGCCAACAGTCATCCGCAATTGCAGATGCGTTGCCTACCTTTAATCAGGTCTTCCGTTGCACTTATAGAGAATTTTTACTCTTCCTATGCGTCCCGTCCTTAGTCAAATCCACTTATAACAGGACTAAATTTAACCTCACTACACTCATTAGACGGAACGCGGTATTAATTCCATTTCACGCCTGTCTTCTGTGTGGTTGTAGTATTTCACCAGAGGACCCATTCGTGCTGTCGATATTGTTTTGCTGGTATCGACCATTGTTAAAAACTTGTAACTTAAATATAATTTATACGTTTATTTTTTATATACAACAAAGTGATTAACTTAATGACAATCTGTGCATTAACTTAATCAATGATATTACACATTGGTTGTAAATTTAAATCATTATTGTAATTAGCTTAATTTCATTATATAAATTACTTAATATTTTTCCTAATAATAAAATTGGAGTGTCTTTATGTAATATCGAAAAGAATAAATGTAATATTTCGCAAACATAATTTATTTATAACAAAAAAAAAAAAATGTTTCTTCGCTAGTACGCGTATGTTTCGTATAGTCTTCGAAACTACTGAGCTGATTTTGACGGGACTTTGACGGTAAGGTAGATCCATGCGGGTAGGGTTGCCAGGTCGCCAAACTTAATAGCCGGACAGACCAGCCAGTTTGGCCGGACATTTGGGTAGAAAGGTCGGACACCCTATATTATTTAGGATTTTGTCTCAGTATTAAAAGGAACACTCTCGTTTGGGAAATGTAATCAAAAAGCCTACCTATGTCCGGCTTTATCCGGACGCCTGGCGCTACATGCGGGCATCTTATAGCCTAATTATTATTCTGCACTAATTGAAATTTAACTTAGTAATTATTCATGATCATTTCATGATGTATTTGAACAGAGTGCAAAATTACATTTTAACGTTTTAAGACATCTTCTATATATATATAAAAGAAAGTCGTGTTAGTTACACTATTTATAACTCAAGAACGGCTGAATCGATTTGACTGAAAATTGGTGGGCAGGTAGCTTAGAACCAGGTAAAGGACATAGGATAATTTTTGCCCCGTTGTCTATTTTTTATTCCGCGCGGACGGAGTCGCGGGCAAAAGCTAGTAATGAATATATCAAAGTACGGTTACAGTTTTCCTTATTCTTTCAAGGTTGTTTGGTGAAATTGTCGAATTCCAAAACATTGGAACGAGAGAATGTGAGTCATAACAGAAATCGAGAACATGATTATACAACAAAATGGAAAAACATTTCACGAACAGTATCAAAATCTTGATAATAAAAAAATGTTTATAGAACGGATTAAATCGTACTTTATTTACGTACCGTATCTATTTTTGTGTATGATTCAATACATGTTACTGGGACAAAGTTCCACCACTGAAAAGTTCTATTATTTTTATTTAATTTACAAGGAATGTCGTTTGAAGAGTAAGTCAGAAGAAATTAGAAAAAGTTACAATTAAAATAACAACTACTTATTAAGTACTTGTTTTTTCTATCGTAACTTACTCTATGACATCATAATATAATGTCATAGAGTAAAAGTCTAAAAGACTGTTACTTACTCTATGACGCTGATCTGATGATTTCTTGCAGTACATCTGTCTATCTTAAAGTTCCTTAAGCTACATTTATTGAGAGAATTGTAAATTAATAATCTTAGTAACTATGAAACAACACTTAGCGCGGCTGTCCTGAATACCACACTAACCGTGGGATTCTGAGACCAATATCTTTGTAAAAATCATATCGTCATTCCTGTCATCTATGACAAAACAGAATTAACAATATAAATGACGATTTTAGCCTCAGACACCCTCAATAATAGTTGTTGGTTACTAAGTGTGTATCTAAATGTGATTCGAATACCTAGGGCTAGAATAACATTTCACACAAGCCGTGCAAACAGTTTTTATAATATTTAACAGTTGTAATCAGTGATAAGATTAAGTTATTTATCGTCTTAACCAAAGGAGTACAAAAGGTGCAGGCGCCTCAGCACCGGGTCGAAAAGGGCGCCCGGATGGCGTCCTGGGAGACATTAAGCAACCTGGCGCTCAAAGTGTTAAAAACTATCTTGGTCTATTTTAAGAATACAAGAAAATGTATATCGCAAACTCAACATATTATGCGTCATAATAGAGATAGTAGTACATCCGACTGAAATAAACAGGAAACTAGTAAACACTATACAAACGTTATGTTACGGATCGATTGTCAAATTAGAAATTTTACAATTTAATATTCTCATAATAATCACATTGGAAATTGTAAAAATCATTGATGTCTTGACATGTATCGGAAATTTATAATTTATTGAAATCGTTATATTATAAAAATCTAGTAATTATACCCGAAAAAAACGTGCATGTATGCGTAGATGTATGAATGTAGACCAGGTCGAACTATTTTGGACAAGTGACCCCTTTCCAAAATGAACTGTTACCTCAGACCCCCCACGGCCAAATTACCTACTTTTAAGATCAATTATTATTTTTCATTGTGACTTAGGTCAATAGAAGAAGACAGAGTGAGAATTAGGAATGCTTTAAGTTCAATATCGGCCCCAGGGTTTTGATATCGACCCCTTTGGAAAACCCTGATGTAGACGAAGCAAGAGAGGTGTGTCAGGACCGCGCCATATTCATGTCCGTGGTCTGCCTATCCACTTGGGTTACGGGCGTGAGTTATGTTATTGTTATTTATAATACTCTAGCGACTGTCACTTTGAGTTCTAAGATTGCCGATATCAGTTGAGTCAATATTGAAAAGACTATCTTGCTTCTTGATATGATTATCATTTCTGAATATTATTTGTAGTAAGTATATCATGTTACATTGCAAATGTGAACCATGATGACGCTGTTCTTGTAACGCATGTGACGCTGTGTTTTCTGATATTGTATTTTAATGCCAAAGGCCATGTAAAACTCTTTTTTTGTACAAGTTTTCAAACACTGCAAATTTTTATTTATGAACTATCTTACTAATGTTATAAATGCGAAAGTTTAGATGGATGTTTGTTTGAAGGTATGTCCGGAACAGTTCAACGGATCTTAATGAAATTTTACACAGATGACGAACGTAGTCTGAAGTACGCCTGTGTGTACTTACTAAGTTATTTTTGAATTCCGCGCGGACGGAATCGCAGGTGACAGCTAGTACCATAAAACTTAGCGGAATACAAATCGAGTAACACCAAATATTTCAAAATCGTTACATTTTTCTATTCAACAAGAGCGAACACATTTACAGCACACACAAGATATTCAAAAACATTTAAACCTCCGGTCTTTCGGGTAAAAAAAGGACAAACAAAACCATATCTATGGTCAAGTCATCACTTAACAATCAGCGCCCCCTATACTAATTATAAACCAAACAACTCACCGCCTTATCCAATGATGTTTCAGAACCATTTACTGCAAACACTTCGGTGCTTTCCGTCGGCGTTATCCTGCTTACGTTAACACAGTCCAACGCACCCATAGCGTACACACGGCGCTCACAAATTATTAGACTACACACAGCCCGAAAGAAATACACACGGTTCTAGAGCATGTAGGATACTTCAACTTCTTATATTGCTGTCTTCTTTCGTAGGGCAATCTCCACGTAAACCGAACTTGTCTTTCCGAACCACTGGAGTGCGTTCATTAGCAAGAATATCCTTTGTCCCACTACACACGGCTGTATTAAACGGTAGACGAAATACACACAGACGCGTTGGTTGTCCTTCTACTCGCGATATTGTCAAGTGACTGACAAGCGTGCGCACACGCTCTCTTTGGTATTACGACTGACACGGATATAACTCTACTGGATGTGCTTATCGTTTACTTGAACCGGTTTTATAAACAGTTAGTTGATAATTGAGGCGTCTTTTCTTACTTTATCTATATATATAAAAGAAAGTCGTGTTAGTTACACTATTTATAACTCAAGAACGGCTGAATCGATTTAACTGAAAATTTGTGGGCAGGTAGCTTAGAACTAGGAAACGGACATAGGATAATTTTTACCCCGTTTTCTATTGTTTATTCCGCGCGGACGGAGTCGCGGGTAAAAGCTAGTATGTTAATACAAATTAGTGACTGTGTGTCTTTTTTATCGTAAAGTATGCCTTGTAAATTTATTTAACTAATTGTTGGCTTACTTTACTTCCAATGATGTGATAACATACTTATTCTTGTTTTTGAAGTTTAATTAACCAGAATTTAAATAGTGTCATGTCTTTTTTGTGATAATGAAAGCCCAATCCCTCTACATACATAAGCCTAACATGTCGAATGTCATAACGTAGTTTGTCGTTTTCAAAATAAATTGTCTTTACAAACTATATATAGGAAAGCCAAATTTTACTACACTTAGTATGTAATGTAAACTAACTGTCGCCCGCGACTCCGTCCGCGACTCCGTCCGCGACTCCGTCCGCTTGTTGTTGTGGAATTAAAACAAAACTTTATTAACAGCATTGTTCTTCCAGACATTCTCTATATCTATACCAAATTTCATCAAGATCTGTTGAGCCGTTCCGGAGATACCTTCAAACAAACATCCATCCATCCATCCAAACATTCGCATCTATATACTCGTATATATAAAAGAAAGTCGTGTTAGTTACACTATTTATAACTCAAGAACGGCTGAATCGATTTGACTGAAAATTTGTGGGCAGGTAGCTTAGAACCAGGAATAGGACATAGGATAATTTTTACCCCGTTTTCTATTTTTTATTCCACGCGGACGAAGTCGCAGGTAAAAGCTAGTTTATAATATACGTAAGATTATTAATTCTGTATTTCTTTTGAAGTAATATACCAATACTTTATATGAGACACATATAGACAAGTAACATCGTTGTATCTCAGGTGAGTCTCGTGTGAGTCACACACGTGGTCCGCCGTGGGGAGGTGAGTATTACCTATCTACAGTTAAGTCAGTTTCGGGTCACGGTACCAAAAGACGACACGGATATTGAAGTTCTTCCTTAAAGTACATAACATATTGAATTACTAGCTGTCACCCGTGACTCCATCCGTTTGGGATTAAAAAATATAACTTAATTAACCTACGTTTTATTCCGTGAGCGTGAGATTCAACGAGATCCATGCAGCAGTTCTGGAGATACTTTGTAACAAACATCCATCCATCTAATCATTCGCATTTATAATATTAGTAAGGTTTATAAACTACTAGCTTTTACCCGCGACTCCGTCCGCGCGGAATAAAAAATAGAAAACGGGGTAAAAATTCCTATGTCCGTTTCCTGGTTCTAAGCTACCTGCCCACCAAATTTCAGTCAAATCGATTCAGCCGTTCTTGAGCTATAAATAGTCTAACTAACACAACTTTCTTTTATATATATAGATAGACTTAAAAATGCTATACATTGGGTGCTTTGACATAGGAAACCCACGATAAGACCACATGTATAAAACTCTCTTCTGTTTCCTTATTAAATAGGTAATAAGGGCCATTTTCATCAGACTTCCCTTAAATGTAGGGGGCCCTTGTAGCATTAGTAGGCCCCTAGTAATAATTTATTTTCACCAACGGTGACACCTAAGTTCATAATTTTGCTTTAGATTTATAGACACTTAACCAAAGAGGTAGCTATCTAAAAAAACTTTATGGGCTAGTTGATGAAAGTGAGCCTAACTAGAATACTAGTCCATTGTAAGTAAGAGTAATATATTAACTTTTTTTGACATTATTTTAATCCATAATAAACTAGCTTTTACCCGCGACTCCGTCCGCGCGGAATAAAAAAAATGCACACAAGATAAAAAAGTTCCTATGTCCGTCTCCTAGTTCTAAGCTACCTCCCCATCAATTTTCAGCTAAATCAGTTCAACCGATCTTGAGTTATAAATAGTGTAACTAACACAACTTTCTTTTATACATATAAGACTAGTTTTTACCCGCGACTCCGTCCACGCAGAATAAAAAAATGCACACAATATAAAAAAGTTCCTACGTCCGTCTCCTAGTTCTAAGCTACCTCCCCATCAATTTTCAGCTAAATCAGTTCGACCGATCTTGAGTTATAAATAGTGTAACTAACACGACTTTCTTTTATATATATAGATAGATAGATATGTGCTAGACATTTGTTAAATAAAGTGCAATAAAAAATAAACATGCATAAACCCTGACTTCTGACTGACTTTTCAACAAACGTGACAGAAGAGACTGAAATGAACAAACTGAAATGAACAAACCAATTACTCTGCAAATGACTATATTTAAATAAATAACAAATAATTGAGAAATAGTAAGAAAAAGGGTAATCGACAGCCAAACGTCAAGAAGCAATATAATAAAAATGTGATTGTCAATAATAGAAAACTACATCGGTTATCAAAAAAGCAAAGAGGTCCGCAACATCCTCCCCCTCGTGCAGCTAAGCACAAACTGGTTATTCAAACCAAGGTCAGTCAAGGCCTTAGGTGGAGAGCCTAACCAGCTTTCGTACGGGTCGGCGTAGCATACCCCCTGCTGTTGTTACGTCCACTACCCTTATCACCTGATCTTTCCCACAGTACGTTTTCGCGACACGGCCTCGTGGCCATGTCCCACGGGGTAAGTTAGAATCAGCTATGATCACTATGTCACCCTCTTGAAGAGCTGTTGAACTGCGGTTGCCTCTTGGCTGCTCACGTGGTTGTAGTGTCGGGAGAACCTCGCGCATCCAACGTGACCAAAAATGATCCGCTAGCCTCAATGCTTTCCTCCATTCAGAACGGCTGACCAAATCGTGATCATTCAAGGCAGTAGGTAGGGTCTGCATGGACGAAGAACCGATTAAGAAATGAAATGTTGTGAGTGTTGTCGGGTCGTCAGGATCTGTAG
Source organism: Papilio machaon (assembly GCF_912999745.1). NCBI lineage: Eukaryota > Metazoa > Arthropoda > Insecta > Lepidoptera > Papilionidae > Papilio > Papilio machaon. Next base: position 6,849,891 of record NC_060001.1, on the reverse strand, counting down.
ATACATGAGTTAATGGACGTGAATTGACAATGGCTTCTGCCTCGGCTAGTAAACTGCTTAGGGTTTCTTCTTTTGGAGCTCGTTCGGTTAATGTTGCGTTCAGAGCTACTTTAACTGATCGCACCAAGCGCTCCCAACATCCTCCAAAATTAGGTGCTGCTGGTGGGGTGAACTTCCAGCGTATTCCTTGAGTGCTCATGAAATCTTCGACATTTTCACCGTAGAACTCTCTGAGAATGCGATTGGCACCAACAAAGCAGGTTCCGTTGTCCGAAAAAATAGTATCTGGAGAGCCCCGTCTTGCAATGAACCTTCTAATAGCCATGATGGCAGAGTCAGTAGATAGACTATGTACCATCTCCAGGTGAAGGGCTCTGACAGTTAAACAGGTGAAAAGAGCCACATAACGTTTTTCATGCCTGCGCCCGATAGTGACGCTTATGGGGCCGAAGTAGTCCAGGCCCGTAAAAGTAAAGGGCCGTCGATGGTGAGCTAATCTTTCAGGTGGCAGATCTCCTGTTTTCGGGTTCACCGGCAAGGACTTTCTAATTCTGCAGATCAGACACTCTTTAGCTACTGTTCTCACTGTGTTCCTCAGCCTTAACAACCAGTATTTTTGTCTTAATTCGTTCACGACTAGTTCATAATTTGCGTGACCCGCTTTTCGATGATAAAATTGTACCAATAAACGTACAATTGGGTGACGACCGTCAAGAAGGATGGGAAAGCGTGTGTCAGGATCAATGCCTTCTGCGGCTTTAATTCTTCCGGCTAACCGCAGTAATTTGTCCTCTCCCAAAGCGGGTGACAGTTTTTTGAGACGACTGTTCGGAGGAATAGGCTTCGAATTCAGGACATGAAGAAATTCTATGGAAAAGCTCTCGAGCTGTGTTCGTTGCAGAATTTGCCTTTCAGCGGCCTTTATTAAATCTGCACTAAGAGGCGGTAGGGTAGTGGACGCTGAAGGATGGCGGGCACAAACAACTTCGCCTTTCAATTTAGAATTTCTGAAGGAAGCCAAAATTACACCAAACTTTGCCGCAGCTTGAAGTACCCGGGCTGTGGCACGTAATAAGCGCTGCCAATTACTAAAATTAGCAAAAATAGCTGTGACAGGTGTCGGTAACTCTTCTACAAAGGAAGTTAGTCCGACCAACTCAAAACTATTGGTCTTGAGTTCATCGGTATTTGGTGAGGCATACCTCGGCTCTGTAGGCCAGTCCTCAAAGGATTTAAATAGAAAAGATGGTCCGCGGAACCATCTGTGGGACGCGTCGAGGTTAATTGATCGCGTTCTGGTAGCGTCATCGGCAACATTCAAGTCTGTTGGTACCCATCGCCAGTCACTGACGCAAGAGTTTTCAATAATTTCGCCTAAACGATGGGCAACAAAAGGCTTAAAAGAGCGCGCGTCACTACGTAACCACTGAAGGACTGTCATAGAATCAGTCCAAAAGAAGGTGTAGTATCTGTATTCATAAACAAGTGAATGATTTGTTATCTGTGCATTTTTATGTTTATTCAGAGGGTACATTAAAATATTAGTCTTGCTCAACATGGAGTTTTATTACATGGTGACAGCGGTGTTAAATTACGATTTTATTAGAAAAGTGTAGTTTTGCGCTAAAATGGAGCACGCTAGACCTCCAGCAGAATTAATTTTACACGGTGGGCCGGCGGCGCGCGCAGACGCCTGGCGAAAGTGGTATAAACAGTTTCAAGTCTTTTTGAAAGCGTCGGGAGTACACAAAAGTACAAAAGATGTACAAAGCAGTCTGTTAGTGAATTTAATCGGCCCGGAAGGTTACGATGTGTATACTACGTTTAAATTTACGAAAGATGAGGACGCCGAGGATATCGAGATTTTGGTGAAAAAATTTAATGAACACTTTGGATCGAAGCAAAATACGACGATCACCAGATTTAAATTTTTTACGCGATCTCAAAACCGAGGGGAGTCCATAGACGAATATGTCACCGCACTTAAATTGTTGAGTCAGTCCTGTGAGTTCGAACATTTAGAAGACGGCTTGATACGCGACAGAATAGTTTGTGGAGTAGCGGATGGCGTCGTGAGGGAAAGATTACTCAGGACCGAGGATCTTACGCTGGCTAAGGCAGTAAAAATATGTCAGGCAAATGAAATGTCTAACGAGGAGACTCAGCAGATAGAAGAAACAAAAGGCGGATCGGCGGAGCCGGAGCCGGGCGCGTGGGGCAACGGGCGGCGCGGGCGCGGTCGCGGCGGCCAACAGCGCCCCCTGCCGGCGGCGCGTCGGCGCTCCGAAGTCTCGCCGCGAGTTAAATGTCTTTGTTGCGCTAATTACAATTGCAATAGCGATATTACCTGCCCAGCTAAAAAGGCTATTTGTTTTTTATGCAATCAAATAGGACATTTTAAAAAGTGTTGTCGGCAAAAGTTTTATAAAAAAGTAATGCAATTAAATGTAAGTTACGAAAGTGATAGTGATAAGGATCTTTATCATGTTTCGACTCTTCGTGAAAAATGTAAGGACAACAAGTATGGCGGCAAATGGTATGAATATTTAATTTTAAATTGTAGTGGAAATCGCGAGTTATTTAAGTTAGATACGGGTTCAGATCTAAATGTTATTTCTATAGATACGTTTAAAAGACTAGGATGCGACTTTGCTATTTTATATTCAGATAACACAAGAGCGCAGTCATTTTGTGGTAATTACTTAACTGTTGTCGGAGCATGTGATTTGTCATGGACATACAAAAGTCGTACATATAATTTGCATTTCATTGTTACTAAACATAATTGTCAAAGTGTACTCGGTAAAAATGCTTGTGAAGAATTAGGTATGATAAGGCGTATCCATACTATTGACATTACATCTTACGACGATTTGTTCAAGGGGTTGGGCAAGTTACCGGGTAAATATAAAATTGTAATCGATGAGAGTGTACAACCGTCGATATGTCCTGTTAGAAAAATACCTATAGGTGTTAGACAAAAGTTGTTAGTCGAATTGAATCGCATGACGGAGTTAGGCGTGATACGAAAAGTTTCTCATCCGACGGAGTGGGTTAACGCGATAGTGGTGGCCGCCAAGAAGGACGGCGGCATTCGCGTGTGTCTTGATCCGCGTCCGCTCAACAAAGCCGTGCTCCGCGCACACTATCCGTTGCCCACGCTCGCGGAGATAGCTTGCAGGCTGCAAGGGGCCACCGTTTTCAGCAAGCTCGACGCGCGCTCGGGCTTCTGGATGTGTGAGATCGATGATGCGAGCGCCGATTTATGTACCTTCGGGACGCCTTTCGGGCGTTACCAGTTCTTGCGCTTACCGTACGGAATTAATTGTGCACCGGAAGTTTTTCATTCAAAAATTCGACAGATTCTAGAGGATTTAGAAGGCGTTGACTCGTTTGTAGACGATATTGTCGTTTGGGGCGTAAATATCGAAGAACACGATAGGCGCTTAAAGGCCCTTCTCGATAGGGCCAGAGAAGTAGGTATTAAATTTAATCGTAAAAAATGTGAATTCGCCGTAAAACAAATTAATTATCTAGGTCATACTTTCAGCGCTAGCGGCATGCAAATAGATAGGAGTAAATTAAGGGCTATTACGGATATGCCACCACCTAAAGATAGGCCGTCTTTGGAACGTTTTTTGGGCATGGTTAATTATTTATCGAAATATATACCGAATTATTCCGAGGAAGTTTATCCGTTGAGATGTTTGTTAAAAAAAGATAGCGTGTGGTGCTGGGACAGGGTACATGAGGCGGCGGTGACGCGCGTCAAGCGGCTGCTGAGCGGCGCGCCCGTATTGGCGTTGTACGAGACGCGCGCGCCAGTGCTGGTGTCGGTGGACGCGAGTGCGCGCGCGCTCGGCGCCGTACTGCTGCAGCGAGGTCGTCCCGTCGAGTTTGCCTCCATGACGCTCAACGACACGCAATGTCGCTATGCGCAGATTGAAAAGGAATTACTAGCTATCGTTTTTGCGTTGGAGCGGTTCCATCAATATGTTTTCGGTAGGTCGGACGTTACGGTGGAGACAGACCACAAACCATTAGAATCCTTGTTTAAGAAATCTTTGGACTCGGTGCCGGCTCGCCTCCAACGCATGATGTTAAGGGCACAAGCTTATGATTTTAAAGTTGTATACAAGCCCGGAAAGTATATGTATATTGCGGATACACTGTCGAGAGCTCCGCTAGGAGAAATATTGTCGGATAACATAAGTAACGAAGTCGAGGAGCAGACCTGTTTTTTGTTAGAAAATGTCAGATTCAGTAGTGAAAAAACAAAACTTGTTAAGGAATTTACAGCCAAAGATGAAGAGTGTCAACTTTTAATATCGTATATAGGTAACGGTTGGCCAGACAATAAATACGAAGTCGATGAACGTGTTCGCGCGCAGTGGTCCTACAGGGAATTATTTGAATACGTCGATGGCATAATTTTTAAGGACAATCTTGTGTATATACCGCGCGGTCTGCGTAAGGAGATGATAGAACGCGTTCACGACGGGCACATGGGCATAGACCGTTGCAAGCGGCACGCGCGCGAAGTCATGTTCTGGCCGGGCATGTCGCGCGATGTCGAGCAGCGCGTGCGGCGCTGCGCAGCGTGTACAGAGCGCGCTCCGCGCCCCCCGCGTGAACCCCTCTTGTTTCATCACATACCTGATATACCCTGGGTCAAGGTAGGTTCAGATATTTTTCAAATAGGAAAAAACTATTATCTTATATTAGTGGATTACTTTTCGAATTTTGTTGAGGTAGTTATGTTAACGAATATTTGTAGCAGATCAGTTATCGGCGCTTTAAAGGAGCAATTTGCTCGACACGGCATTCCGGCCCATCTGGTGACAGACAACGGGCCCGCTTACGCGTCGAAAGAGTTCGCATTGTTTTGTAGGACGTGGGGTTTTGATCATATCACAACGTCGCCCCATTATCCGCAGTCGAATGGACGGAGTGAGAGAACTGTTAGAACCGTAAAAGAAATGTTAAAGAAATCGTATTTGTCGGGCACTGATTTTTATCTAGGATTATTAAATTTTCGAGCGACACCGCGTGACGGCATCGCTTCACCTTCGGAGTTATTGATGGGTCGTAGGATAAATACTCGGCTTCCCATTCATTTGAGCAAACTTAAACCTTCTCGAGACAATAGCGAAGATTATAAAAACATTCGAGAAAAACAATTTAAGTGTAAAACTAGATACGACTGTCACTCCAGGGCGCTCCCGGAGCTGCAGGCCGGGCAGGAGGTGATCATCGCGGACGGAGTGAGTCGGCGCAGGCGCGGCCGTGTGCAGGCGCGCGCTGCGCAACCACGATCTTACTTTGTTAGTGATGCCGCGGGCAGATGTTACAGACGTAATAGGCGGCATTTGATTAATATTGGTCAGCAGGGCAGTGCCTATGGCGCTACTGAACCCACTGAGAGCGGCTGCATCCCGGGAACGTCTAGCGCAGACTCGGCATTACAACGCGACCTAGGTAACGAGGCCACCACAATCGCAACGTCTTCACTCTTACCCAATAATAATGCGCAAAAAATTGATGTTAGGCAGGCGGCTATTTCAGCGAAAAATAAGTTTAAAAATTTGTTTCCGTAATTGAAGTTTAAAATACTTATTTAGTTTTACATTAAATGTTAATAGTTTAAATTTTTTTTTTCTGTTATTATTATGGTTAAAAAAAAAAAAGTATTTACTTTATGTTAAGTTTAAGTTTTGCTGTTCTAATTAGTTTGTAAGATTTTTGCATGTTTTGGTTAAAAAAAAAAAAAAAAAAAGGAAGGAGGATGATGTAGTATCTGTATTCATAAACAAGTGAATGATTTGTTATCTGTGCATTTTTATGTTTATTCAGAGGGTACATTAAAATATTAGTCTTGCTCAACATGGAGTTTTATTACAGAAGGTATGTGCCGGTTGTTTTCTATGACTGTCCTTAATGGTGACCGCGAGACGAGAAGCTATTAAAGCGGCCTGGAGCTCTAAACGTGGGATAGAGGTAGGTTTCAAGGGTGTAACTCTTGCCTTACTAGAGATGAGAGAAAGCTCGATGCTGCCGTCTGAGTACAAAAGACGCCAATAAGCGACACATGCGTAAGCGAGCTCACTTGCATCAGCAAAAACGTGTAACTCCCTTTGAGTTGGTTCAAAGTTTTTAGAGTTAGAATACCAACGTGGAATTTCCAAAGAAGTAACTTTTGACAACTCCTGAAACCAATCAGACCACCTTAATGCTTCCGTGGGTTGGAACTCGGTGTCCCAGTCGACATTAGACCTCCACGTTTGTTGGAATAAAATTCGACCCTTTACAACTATTGGAGCTAATAAGCCTAACGGGTCGTACACACGCATGAGGTGACAAAGAACTTTGCGTTTTGTGAGAGGGTTCGGAAATGTTTCACCTAACCCTGAACGGAACCCTAAATTATCTGTTGTGGGATTCCACAATACTCCTAATGCTCTAATATTATTTGCAGAGCAGCTGCCAACATTGATTTCCGACGACGGTTGAGTGGCCCTAAGATCAGCAGGAATAAATTTCAGCGCTGATGGGTCGTTGGAAATCCAGCCCCGTATTTCGAAGCAGGCATCGCTGTGTACGGTAACAATATCTGCCGCCAGTTGTGCTGCCTCTTGAACGTCATCGAGAGAGTCAATATAATCGTCCATATAATGATTATACAAAATAGCATGAGCTGCCTTAGGAAATAAACTTTCGTGCTCACAAGCGTTTTTATTTTTAATAAATTGTGCTATAAATGGACTGCAGCACGCACCGAAAATGACGGCTGTCATCCTAAACTCCTTTATTGGTTGGTCTCTGCTTGACCTCCAGAGATACCGGAGAGCGTCCCTATCTTGCTCCCTGATCCTTACTTGAGGGAACATTTCCCGGATATCAGCAGTGAGAGCAATACGACCCTCGCGAAACCGAAATAAAATACCTAACAAAGGCTGAAGCAGGTCTGGGCCAGGTAACAACAAAGAGTTTAGGCTGACGCCTTCATTCGTGGCTGCGGCGTCGTGAACTACACGAAGCTTACGTTTCTGAGGGTGGTACACGCCAAAATGGGGTAAATATAGCCTCATAAAAGAAGATTGTTTATCTTTAATGTGGTTGGCGTAGTATGACTCAGGAGCACATTCTTCTGCATAACCTTTCGCTATCATGTTTGAAATGAACACGTCATATGCTTTTGCAAAGTCAGCGTCTTTAGCCATGCGCCTTTCTAGACTTAAAAATCGTGACATGGCTTGAGGGTAGCTGTCGGGAATGCGCTGTATATCGTCACGCCACGGCATACCAACCTCAAATCGACCAGAAGTGGGGAGACGTCTAGCAGTCTTTTCTAAGATCTCGACTGCACGTTTATCTGCCTTAGAATGTAGAGTTTCTTTTTTAGAAATACCTAATGAATCAATTTTGTATTGTTCCCTAATAAGAGAGTCTAATTTCTCGTCATCGGAAGGTTCGATACACACACCGTGGTTAACAAACTCCACTAATTTAGTTTTACTGCTCGCGATTCCATAAAGCACCCAGCCTAAGGCAGTTAAACAGGCAACGGGTTCATTCTTACCACCACACCTTACCTCGCTGCTGATGGACAAATGCCAATGCTCTGCCCCAATTAAAACTGATGGAGTAGCATCTTCGTAAGTTACGTTGCAAGGTAAATCTGCTAAATGTGCGAAAGAAGCAATAGTTTCCTGCCTAATTGTTTGAGGACGCAGAGATAAAGACTCCATAGCTCTCGCATTTTTCACTAAAAATGTGTCTCGTGTGTGCCTACCCTTAATGTGAAAATCTACATACGATATCGTAGCGTTTCTACTAAGACCACCGATACTATTGACCGTTATTTTCTGGTGAGGCCCTGTCGCACCTATTTGAGCAGCAATACTTGAGTCGATGAGCGTAGCAGTGCTACCGTCGTCGAGAAGTGCGTAAACATTGCAACTTCCTGAGGGACCAGAGACAGTAACAGGTAAGATTTTCAGAAATACACGTGGGCACATAGTTAAGATAGAGCTGGGTTCTTGAACACCTGTAGACGTGGTAGAAATTATTACCTTTTCGACAGATGTAGGCTCGTGCTGCGTAGTCGAATGATCATTTTCGGCGGATTGCGTGTCGAACGCAGTATTGATAGAAGAAGCGGGTTGTTTACCATGCAGTAACGGATGATGACGTAATAAACACCCATCGACACCACAAGGGTTAACTTTACATGTTTTCCATTGATGTGAATAACGCTTAAGACATCTATAACACGCTTTTACCTCACGCAGCCATATCCACCTTTCATCAACAGATAAGGCTTTGAACTCGGAACATGACTTAATATTGTGATCTTTTTTGCAAAACGCGCATTCAGGCTTTTGAGTAGACACCACCTTAGAATTAGGTTTAGAGTGTGTAACTATGTGAATGTTTTCCCGTTTATACGGTTTGTTTACTTGAGAGTTTTGTGGTGAATGTTGGATTGAGCAAGATTCCGGTGATAAACCGAACCGAATAAGTTGATCTAACTCGCGCCTCAAAAAATCAGACATAATCTCCAATTTAGGACGCCCTGTAGTATCTTGCATAGCGAAGTCCGTCCATCTTACTTTAGTAACCGGGTTTAATTTTCCTAAGACGGCGTGAAATAGTTCTGGAGAGTGCAAGTACTCAACTTGTTCCAGTATTTTAAAAGAAGATATAGAATTACGTACCTTATTCGTTATCGTAATTAACTCTTTCAAGTCATTTCCCAAACGTGGTAGATTTTTTAGAGCGGAGACTTCCTTAAATACTATAATTTCCGGGCGAGCGAAGTTCTCCTCCAGAGCTCTAATTATATCGTTTGGGTCCTCTGTAGCCAGCAACAGTGACCCAACTGCATCTCGGGCCGCGCCGCGAAGAGCATTTTGTAACCTACTAATATTTTCAATATCTGAAAAATTGCTTTTGGTTAAATTAAAAATACGTTTAAAATGTAGCCATGTTAAAGCATCTCCGTCGAAAGGAAACAATTCTATCTTATGTTTATGACGGTGCGAAGTAGCAAGCGCCTTGGCCGCAGCTGCAGTGTCAGCAACAGCTTGAAGCAGGCTACTCTGATCAACCTCCGTGGATATGAGCGGTCGCGTTAACACGGCCGCCTCGGACGCTTTTGTGACGTTTGAAAATTGCTTCTGAAGAACAAAACGGTTAATAGGGGATTCAGTTGACCCAGTGGCCGGCAGAGGTGCCTGGTGGCCGGGAGGCGGAACCATTACTTGCTCGCGCCCTACTACGGGAATGCCTCTATTAACTGTATCTTCGCCAACGCATAGCATGGCCGCCTCGGACGGCCTATTGACGTTCGAGAGTTGCTTCTGGTGAAAAAAACTGTTAAAAGGGGATGCAGTTGACCCAGTGGCCGGCAGAGGTGCCTGGTGGCCGGGAGGCGGAACTATTACTTGCTCGCGCCCTACTGCGGGGATGCCTCTAATAACTGTATCTTCGCCAACGCAAACTGGCTGTCCTAAACTTTGTACCCATCTTTCTGTTCTTTCTCCGCTGATCCTGGCCGAACCACTGCGACTGCTGCGACTTGAAGCGGCTTCCGCATCGAGAGCGGCAAGTTCGGCCTGCAGTTCGCCCTCCTCCACCTGCCGACGGAGTGCTGCCAGTCGACTTTCACGTTGCCTCTCGTGTTCAGCGAGCTCCTGTTCGTGCTCGAGACGTCGGCGCAGAGCGAGGGCCTCTATGGCGGCCCTTTGAGCCTTAATTGTGGACGACGAGCGTGATGACTTTGACTTCTCACTTGGGGCAACGGTGTCTACATGTTGGGAACTAGTCGCAGGGCTTGTCGGCATGATTTTACTTTTACTGCGGGTGATCATTAGGTGAAAAAAATAAAATAAATAAAGTAGTGAAAATGAAAGCAAATACTACGAAATGAATGAATAACTAAAGTTACGTAATGAAAAATAGGTACGCTGGAAACTTACGGGTGAAGGACCAAAATGAAATGAACAAACTGAAATGAACAAACCAATTACTCTGCAAATGACTATATTTAAATAAATAACAAATAATTGAGAAATAGTAAGAAAAAGGGTAATCGACAGCCAAACGTCAAGAAGCAATATAATAAAAATGTGATTGTCAATAATAGAAAACTACATCGGTTATCAAAAAAGCAAAGAGGTCCGCAACAGAGACATTCCTTGGAATTACGAATTATATAATTTTTTTATCAATAAGGCGGGAAACAAGCTAGTCATATAATGTCAAGTGATTTCTACACAGACATTTGTAACAAAGTAATGTGTTGCAGATGTGTTTGGACAGAGGAAAGGAAAAGTTAAAAAAAGGATTATTCTTTTTCCTGCACATCCTCTACCTTTACTCACCTTAATCAACCATTAGCAGAAGACATTGTCTTCTTACGTATTGAAGAAACAAACTGTCGGAATTTGTCGCTTTTCAATTGGTTTTGAATCCAAGACCAAAATAAGACACAGATCATTGATCCTACAGGGCATAAACAATAACATGCGAGGCATTACGTGATCTCTTATCTAACCTTGTCCACGTTACTATATCCGCGAGGGGAATGACTAATTAAACTCATTGCATGCACTATGCATTATCTTACATACCTCTATGTTATACGGTTGCCCCGTTTAGCATCAAACCGTAGCCAACTATAAGGTCAATTGCACTTCTATTCCCTTCTCATCCTATTCTTAAAGGGAAATATCCTCTTTTTGTACGTCCCTTCCTCTGTCCATTAAAGGCAACGTATCTGTAACCGTTTAACTTACTGCATATTTCTATGGACAAAGGTCACGTCTAAAACCGACGATAGCTATAATAATTGCTAAAGAGTATACCATTTTCTCAATATTTTTTTCTTCATAATCATTCCAAACCACATACCGTATAGCCTTAACTGCCAGTTATTTTTAAACCGTTTAAATACAGCCACCGAGCCGTGTGTCCGGTGAGTCATGGAATTTAAAAAAAAACTATTTACTTTCGCGCGCATGACGCACTAAGTAATACAGTTGGTACAGGCCGCTCATATTAAATACTAGTAACAATAGAATAGTGGCTTTTGTGGTTATCGGTAATAACAGAAGCTAATATTAACTTCATACGTGGATGTTATATTACATATAAGTAATGATATAATTGTACCTTTTAATTCAGATTCTTTATTAATATTGCCTATCAATTATGAGCAGCACCTAACCAAAAATTACTTATACGTATAAAAAATCGAAGAATACAAAGTGATAGTTTGACACCGTCTCCGTCAAGGCTTTTCAGCCTTCTTTAAATTAGTAGTGACTACAATAGTCAATAACGCTGGCTCCTTGCGAGTAAGTTGACTTCACTCATCATATTTTCCTTTATCATACGAATAACTGTATAAGATAGTAATAAAGAACTTGCTTTTTTTATAAATTATCCTACATTCGACTTATTTAGCTGATAAATCACTTCAATAATATGCCTATACTAAGTAATTCTAATCACATACTTCTGTCTCAAGACACACTTTCCCTCTCACCTATATTCCGACACTTTCACTTTCTTTTATACAGGACCAGTGCCTGTGAGTTAACACTGCTTAAAAACAGTGTAAAACATGTCGTTGTCTGTTTTTTTGTCAAGTTAAATAAAAAGGATGAAGATATGTTTTCGTTGAGTTTTAAAGAAGCAGGTTTGTGCTCTAAAAAATAAAATATAAGTACGATTTTCGTTTTTTTAATAAAGTTTCTTGCTTTATGTATTACTAGCTGTCGACCGTGTCTCTGTGTATGTGAAATTAAAAAAAACTTGATAAGTATTGTAAGTGTTCATCCGGACTATGTTCTAGGTCTGTGCTAAATTTCATCTAAATCCGTTGAGCCGTTCAGGAGTCACTTTATAACAAACATCCATCCATCCATCCATCTAAAACAATAACTACGAATCTAACAAATAACAATGAAGAGGTATTTAGTTTGCATGCAATTAGACTAGTTTTTATTTTACACAAATATAACGAACCTTTTAATAACATGTACTGTAATTTCGATAGGAAAATGTTACGTACAATTTTGTTGAATATTTCTTAATCCAATTCAGTCACGAAGCCGTAAAATATATTTTTGTTTATCGCGTTTGAAATAACATAATCACATCGAATTAAATTTTTTTGCTTAACATTTCTTTTGGCTTAATGACTTGTAACACGTAACAATTTATTAATTTTACAAGTGGAAAGAAACAGTATTGCGAAAATTCAGTTATTTAGTTGAGGTCAAATTCCTGCTTTTTACGGCTTATATAAACTATTTTCTTCCGTGATCAGTGTTGACAACCTAACACACGAATAGTTAAGAATTTCGGAATCAAAATTTAAAACTATGAAACCTTTTTCGATCACAAAGCTTTTAATTATTATGAAAAAAATACATTTGACATTACAATGACTTTCAAAAATGCCACACTTACAGTATAACTGCATAATTCAGTGTTCTTTGGAGATATTTAAACGATCTAAGTGTGAAATATGAATATCCCTGAGGTATATTCATATGAGGAGCGAGCGATAAACACTGTGGTTTCGGTGATAAACCGAGCGAAAGAGATGCTGGGTGACCGGCAGACTTTGAAGCAACTGGCTAGTTAGTATTAATTTAGGATTAAAATATACAGAGCTAATGTATCCTAATATAACTACAGATTTTGGCCTCTTTTGACACAATGCAGTGATGTAGAGCAAAATCTAAAACTGCAATCAACCAGAGTTGAACTTTCCACAATCATGCCATCTCTTTTACTTTCTTCCTTAGTCTTGGTTTGTTAATAAGAGACAACATCACAATGATCACTCCTCATATGGTCGAATGAAGCTGTAAGACTGTGTTCATTCGTCAAGTCCTAAGAAGGGATTCAGTTCAATTTCTTGATGGACTCTCCCTTTGTGGATTAGACCAGTGTAGAGTTTTTATTAAAAGAGATAGATCACATCTCAACTAACAATTTTAGTATAATTTTTGACTGTTGATGGATACCAAGAGACATTTAGAGTTCCTTAAAATCATACTTTTCTTTACAGATAGTCGTGACGTGTACGCGGCACCCGCCAAAGTGAACCTGTCACGCCTGGAGCCCCCTTTAGCAATAACAAGCCGGGATCTCATCGCTGACACCATCGAGAAGACGTGGAAACTAACAAATCTTTTCAAATATTCACTGAAATATAAAGGCAGCTCTAAAGACGAATGTTTGCAGTATTTCTATTTCGAGGTGAAAAATGCAAGATTAAAATAACTTAGTACCAAAAAATATGAGTAAAAAGAGGTAGTAGTTTTTTTTGTAACGGCTCATGAGAAGAATGAAAAAGCCTTAGTTATAAAAGATAATATTGATCTAAAGAAGTCTTTGAAAATAAAACTGGAAGAAGTACGTTTCACGAAGTAATCTTGATTGCAGGCCATCTTCAGTCAACCGACAGTATCTTATCCCATACCACAAGCTACTGCCTCAGCGTTTTTCCGAGTACAAGATAAACTTATAGAACCACCGGAGAAACGAGGAGTTCCAAAGGTAAGTTTTTTACAGAAAGAAATATAAGCATGCAGTATTATCGAGTTAGATGATGATGATTATCGAGTTAGAGCACATTTTGGTTGGCGATATGAGGATAGAGACAGGAGCAATGAAGACTATAGAAAAAAGGGCATAAAAGGAAGTATATGTACATAATAATAAGATAAATAGACATTCACTAAGTAAGCGCGTACTATCTTTGGGGAACATTATCATTTAACAAATGGTGGGGTCGTGTTCAAACTTAAATCAGGCAATGACGACAATGAAGGGGCTAAGAAGATGGCAATAAAAGGGGCAAACAAAGTGGTAAATACAAGGAAAATATTGAGCAATGAAGGGGACAATGAAGCGAGTGTTGATACAAAGAAGTTGGCAGATAAAAAGGTCAAGAAACTAGACCGAAAAGTGGATATTGTACATATACATATTTATCTTCAGATGACGTTTAGAGTGGAGGGCCACCACATCGACCATGACATCCGGCACGTGCTGCTACCAGCGGACTGGCTGCTCGCCGTCATCATGATGAAGATCAAAGTTTTCAGCAGGATCGAGAGTTATAATGTTTTTTGATTTGTTTTTAATTGTTGTCTACTTATACAATTTATTTTTATTGTACAATGAAGGAGTATTTTACTAATGATTAACTTCAATTAAATTTTGATTTTTGTAATAAATGCTATAAAATTAATGAATGTAATAATTTCAGTTTTGATCAGAGATTATTTTTGGTGAAAATTTGCTTGCAGTTTCAAAGCAAGATATTAGCCAAGATAGGAGAAAAATATTCTTTGAGGAATTGCGCATTTAAAATTATATCGTTCTTCGGTTTAATTTAATTTATTACCCATATTTAAAATTACTAATTTATATGCAAATGAACTGAAATGAATAAAACATAATGCAGACGAGGATACTGGAGACAATAAGATGAAATCACAGCTTATAAAAAACGGATGAACAGAACTAATTATTTTCAACTCGTGGAACCCAGTCGTTAAAATTAACAATAACTGATATGATCTGTAGGGTCCATAAGTTTATTTTTTAAAGGATTGAAATATAAGAGACTGTTCTAAAAGTCACGAGATCAGCTCAATTTTGTAGTGTCTATGAATTTGTACTTCGAAATAACTATCTTAAAGTTAGTCTGAAGAACCAACCCGAGTAATACAGGCTCTCGTGAATAAAATAGCGCCATTGGATGCATTTTAAAACAAAAAATATTTTTTTCATTTAAATTAATTAAACTGGTATCTGTAATAATTGCATATAATAGAATATGCTAGAAAATATCTAAAAAATAATTTATCAATGTAAAAATAAGTAATGGCGAACGAGGTTAGAATTTATCCCAAAATAAAGTTTTAAAATGGCAGCCATAGCAAAGTATAGCCTTAAATAGTTTTGCAATGACTCATATGTAGTTATTCGAATCTTCTGAGAACAGACGTGGCTCGAGATTCAGCATTTAAATATAACCTTAAAGAAAAATAAAAAAACTATGTGACAAAAAAAATCTTATTCTAGACTTTATGAAATTCTGAGAAATGTGATTCTTGAGAATATTAAATTGGTAACATGGTAATGAAAAAAAAAATTCTTGAGATATTTGCATGTTATATTTAGTTTACAGTGACATCTACAAATAGATGACGAAATATGAAGTTTTGGAAGAAATCTGCCACAACCCCCCACCCCCAGATAGAGTGACGAGGATAGAAAGATGATGTCTTTTCGCATCAAAGATTCTCTCCGAAAATCTGATAAAATATAACCGTTACGTTTAAATCGTTAATGAAGAGGAAAGAAAATTATTTTCTTCACACTTTCCTATCACGTTTTCTCCGATCTTAGAAACTGGATTTTAATGTTTCCTTTTGCTGTCAAACAAGTAAACTAATCTCGTAACATGATCGCATTTAATTTATATTCAAATTAATATTTCCAGTTGTTGTTAACTTTACTTTTTATTATGGTTGAGTTTTTTAAAATATTTTTTTTAATATTATTTTAACTTGATCATATTTTTTTTATTATTTAAATAAACTAATGTTTATGTAAATAATAAAAAAAAATAAACATTTAAAAATATAGTTGTATTTAAAATTAAGCTTTATTGTAATTAATAAGTTAATTTTATCTTTTAAGATTTTTTATCACTATCATGCATAGAGCATGTTATCTTCAAAAAAACATATAAATAATACAAATATTGACTTATGTATTTTACATAACACGACCAGCTAAACATTACATAATAAGTAGTTGTTGAAAATTACATTCTAAAAATACTTAGATAAGATTTCCATTACCAAAAACATTCTCATAAAACATGTGGTTTTAAAATTACATGGTACTAATAATTCTGACAATAGCCTTCGTATCGTCATCGTTAGTATGAGATTTTTGGTGTACTTTAAACCCGATAGGGGGCGCTGCCCAAATTGTAATACAAATTTTGTAGTTGATACGATAGTGAGTATCACAAATATTAGTGTTAAGCCCACTGGTCCAGAAAAATCATGGTAATGAAGTTATCACTGCATTCGAAAAGATGGCGCCACATATTAGTTATATATTAGTAAACTAATCTAATATATAAAATTCTCGTGTCACAGTTTTCGTTCCCGTACTCCTCCGAAACGATTTGACCGATTCTCATGAAATTTTGTGAGCATATTCAGTAGGTCTGAGAATCGGCCAACATCTATTTTTCATTTTTTTCTTTTTTTTTTAACTGCGCGCGGTCGGAGTCGCGGGCGATAGCTAGTATGAATAATATAATTACATTAATATAAGGGAATAACCCAAAACAATGGTATGACTAATTGTAAATTGCGATTTGTTTAAACATGTTTAATTTACCGCGGAAATACAACTGATATGGATGGAGTTTGCTGTTATAAATCTTATTAATATTATAAATGCGAATGTTTAGATGAATGGATATTTGTTTGAATGTATCTCAAGAAAGGCTCAACGGATCTTGATGAAATTTGGAACAGATGTAGATGTAAAAACATTTTTCTTTCATTTATTTTAATTCCGGAGTCGTGGGTGAGAGCTAGTTAGTTATATATTAGTTAACACGTTTAGTATTGTTACCATTTCAGTGTTGCATAATTTATACTGTTACATAAATATTTAAATTTATACAAATTATTGCATATAATATGCGGTTTTAGATTCATGGAGAAAACCGTTTATTTTCGATAATGAGGACCCGACAATATAATGAACCAAATTGTAATTTATGAGCGTTGTATATTATTACACATTAGCTGTCGCCTGCGACTCCGTCCGCGTGGTATCAAAAAAAAACTTAATAAGTAGCCTATGTGTTCTTCCAGAATATTTTTTACACCTGTGACAAATTTCATCAAGATCCGTTGACCTCCTAACAAACATCTAAACTTGCATTTATAAAATTAAATAAGATAACTTCTAAGGGAATTAGCATAATTTATGTTTAAACAAAAATGAATTTTCCATAATTAATAACAGTAACACGACTAAGTTTAACAAATTCACGGCTCAACTATCTTCTAACTTAAGCTGGTCGTAAAAAAAGGTTGCCAATAAATGCGGGATCTATCGCTAAAGCTCAAGGCACTTACCTGACTGACTCACCCAACCACGTTTCACTATAATGACCTAAACCTGTCATTCCAACGCGCATGTCTTGCGCGTGCGCACGTGTTCTGCGCAAATTTTAATTTTTTTTCCCCTCCTTAAGTGTTCTGAGTGAATTAAGTGCAAAATGGTGCGTACATATAGAGTTGTCACGTGTTTTAAAATGCCCAAACGGCAAACGAAAGTGGTTCCCGCGGCTAGTGGAGATGGAGTTTTTACCATAGATCTATCGTCCACTTCAACCCTGGATGTGGCAGTGAGTGTTTTTTTTTTGTAGAAACTGAATATGTCTCTATTCATATGTGAGATTACAATGTATTTAGTCTGCAATTTTATTTATACCAGTAATAATATAATATCATCGTCGTAATATCTTGATACAAGGTTGAAGAAATCTTTGAAATTTATATCAATGATTTTGCAATCAAAGTTAAATAATGAATATTATAAATGCGAATGTTTATATGGATGGATGGATGGATGTTTGTTTGAAGGTATCTTCGGAACGGCTCAACGGATTGATGATATTTGGCACAGATGTAGAACATAGTCTGGAAGAACACATTGGCTACTTATGAAGTTTTTTTTAATTCCGCGCGGACAAAGTCGCGGGTGACAGCTATAATGTATATTCGAAGAGGCCGGAAAAAACTTCTATTTAATGTTTTATTGAATTTTTATAACCTGTAAATATTTAACGAAGATTTCGATTATCTTTTGTTTGGATCTTATTGCAACGTAATAGAGTCTAATTTCGTGTTTTTCTTCTCGAATGTAATTAAAATTTTTATTTGATTCGTAATTAAACTAAGTATAAAGACGATTATTACAAATAATAATGTTTATTTGAACCAAAGATCAAATCTTAATTTATTACCTAAATATTCGACTAGTTTTACTAAGCTTTATTATAATTGGAAATTCGAATTTGAAACCTTTTTAATGTATTGTGTTACTAAGTTTCCTGTTAGTTCCAGGGACTATATATACAGCCTTTAAAGATAAAAACTATTTAAGACAACACATTCCTTCTCAATAACAAATAAATCAACAGTACAAGCTGTACGTGATTTTTAAAAGAGAAAATCCAATCCTAAGTTTAGATCAGAATGGACATGTAAAAAATATTACAACTTGCATTATAAGGTTGTTACTCTTTGTTATTAAGGATCAGCCTGAGGAGACCGGTTTGTCCGACAGCCATGGGAGATTGCGCCATTAAGCTTCGCGATAAAAGTAATTTAAATAACTGAATGTATAAGATCTAGGTGATATAATCTCTCACTCGATTAATTACTCTGTACGTCGTTTTTCTTTTATATAAAAAGGTGGTAAACGGCCACCTGAATTCGCCGAAATAGTGAGTCGACCGTTGCACAAAGACATCCGCAAATGCAGATGCGTTGTCTACATTTAATCAACGGAAAAAGGACGCACAGAACGAGGCTATTTGCCCTACCTATGCGTCCCCTCTTCCGCCAAATCCACTTCCCCTTCCAATCATTTCATAATAAGAAAAGGGTGGGAAGGAAAAGAGGACTAAAATTAGGTCTCTTATGACCTCCAGACGCTTGGTGTTTGCTACAAACAGCCACAATCATCAAACATATGCCAAACACCCAACACAAACAGGGGGATGCCATGATTGTCGAACATCCTTGTATGTGATTTGTGTAGAAATACTGCGCAGAGGTTGATCACTGGCACAAGCAACGAGCACCAAACAAAACCGACAAACACCAATCTACCCAATCAGGTAATAATAACGAAGTAACAGCCCGAGCCGAAGCTCCTGAGGAAGCCCTCGAGCCTAGTTACTCTTAAACGAGGTTTAGATTAGGCGCCATCTGCGCCCGGCCACCTCAAGCCCGGTGAAACTGTAAATGCCTCTTCAAGGCAAACAGTGACTACTCAGTCACAAAAAAAGAAAAAAAAATATCCACATCCACATATTCATCTTTGTTGTTTGCTGTTCGCAGTTGTTTG
The DNA here is from genome assembly GCF_912999745.1 of Papilio machaon. NCBI lineage: Eukaryota > Metazoa > Arthropoda > Insecta > Lepidoptera > Papilionidae > Papilio > Papilio machaon. The sequence goes on along the minus strand of NC_060001.1, from coordinate 6,830,685 downwards.
CCAAGCGTGCGTAGTATGTTTCAAGCATATAAAGACGTTGATGAGCAATGTACCTTCATTTATAGAGCCTTATATCACTTAAGTGACTCTTGCAGAATGCGATTTACCTTCGCATTCTGAGTTATGACGGATTAAGTTGTGATAAATCAAGATTAAATATCTATTAGGTTCAATACTATATTAGAAAAAAAAAATCAATAAAATCATTTTAAATTCTAACCAAAGCCACGATAAAAAGTTAACATTCCAGTATTTTAGAGTATTTTACCTGTGGCTAAGACATTCAAAGGACGTAGAATTCTTCAATGAACATTTTTTGCTGCGATAACTCTCATACTTTTCCTGCATTTACTAATTATTTTGCTGTTCCAGATTCCTTATTCCGTTGGTGTAAGGTTCAGTTTGGCTAAAATAAAAAATGTTGTCTTGGTAAATAATTGTATTGATATACATGTTATTTGAAAATAGAATATGTCCTATTGGCTTTAAGGTTCAATTTCAATTGTTTGTCATATAAATAGAAATATACGGAAGTTGTTTTACGACTCAAAATACATCTTATGTCTTTTAGATAAAGTCGTATTTTGTTTGTCTTATCAGAAAAGTTTATTTATGTTTTGTATAAGATACGATTGCGATAATAAACTTTATTACAATGTAATAAGATAGTAAATTGTTAGATTACGTTGGGTTATTGTAAAAGGCTTTGTAAGAAATACTTTAGATGACTTACGGGGAATTCCTTTGTGGATGTTTCATACTGGATAAAGTACTAGCATAGTTTAGGAGTTAGAATTACTGGATTGCGAAACATTTGAGGTCTTGGTTAAAGGAGTTGCAGACAAAGGAATATTTAACATATATCAAGTTATTTTTGGGATACCTTATGAAAAGTATTTTATTAATCCAAAGAATAATTTAAATTATTTTGAAAGCAATATATGAAATAGGTGTCTATATGTAATAAAAAAAATCATATTTCATACACGTGACGTATTCGCATAGCTGATAAATAAAAACCATTTTTATTTTAATATTATCTGTCTGTATACAGTCCGCAAGGCTGTATTTGTTCCGGGGAATCTCCGGAATAACTGGACCGATTTTGACGGGACTTTAACAGGAAGGTAGCAGATGCACATGAGCATATTATTAGTTAATCACAAAACACAACTCACGCCTGTAACCCAGAGGGGTAGGTAGAGATCACGGACCTCCATTTGGTGCACTTTTCGCTACAGGAGACGGAACGTGACGGGTGGCGAGCCACGTCGCCGTATTTTTTTCCCGGGAATTCACACAAATGTGCGGGTTGCATCACGATATTTTCCTTCACCATTCAAACGTCGAATAAATGTACATATGAATCTGAAAATGTACAGAATCTGCAGATTGCAAATCAAGTGTTTAACTCCTGAGCCATTGACGCTCTATTATTAGTTACTTTTTTTTAAATTCTACGCTGATGAATGCAACAATGATTCATTTATGTTAGTGTTTAGAATCAATGTAAGTGTTTTTACTTTGGTTTCACGTTCTCGATTTAATTCTTTTTTTCATTCCGCAGTCACAATAATCTCTTTGTGCAAATTTTGTCCTAGTTCTGGCATGGAAATTGATTTCTATTGTGCATTGTTGTACTTTTTCATGCATTTATAGTTAAATAGTTACCTTAGGTGAGAGCTGACTTTAAACATCTAAGATTAAATATAAAATATACTTTCATCCAAATGTATACACAATTAGGAAAAAAGAAAATTTTGTATTGTTTAAAGGTGATAGAAAAAACATCCCATCCACTCATTCATTCATCTATCCTATATATATATAAAAGAAAGTCGTGTTAGTTACACCATTTATAACTCAAGAACGGCTGAATCGATTTGACTGAAAATTGGTGGGCAGGTAGCTTAGAACCAGGAAACGGACATCGGATAATTTTTACCCCGTTTTCTATTTTTTATTTCGGACGGAGTCGCGGGTAAATCTATATATATAAAAGAAAGTCATGTTAGTTACACTATTTATAACTCAAGATCGGTAGAACTGATTTAGCTGAAAATTGATGAGGAGGTAGCTTAGAACTAGGAGACGGACATAGGAACTATCTTGTGTGCAATTTTTTTATTCCGCGCGGACGGAGTCGCGGGTAAAAGCTAGTTATTTATAATTGAAATGGTTATGAAAGTCACAGACATAACTTAATTAATATTTACTAGTTACATATTTATTATTTTACATAATCATTACTTAGCACGACATTGAACAAAGTTAATGCGGTAACACTAAGTTGCCGCAGCCAACATTGCTCTAACTTCACCGCAACTTAACCTTTACGTAATCAACCGGTCATGTAATAAGTATAATGCAATCCAAACTTAACGGCTGCTCGCTTTCACAAGAATGTTCAATACACAACTTACTGCAAATGTCTGTAACGTTCACTTCGCTGTTTTAGCGATTAAAGTGGCCGCTAACTCGTTTGCCCCTTATGTTTAAAAACGAAATTTTCGGTATCGATAGGACGTATAGAGAACGGCATAGTCACGATTTCCTTTAGCTGCAAGACGACGCTTGCAGTTATCAACAAGCTGCCGTAAAGTTTGCATAATGTAATAAATAAATCTGTAATAAGTAATCAAAAGCTTAGCAAAGTTAGAATTACGTTTACCCAGTAATATTGTTGTAAGTGAAAGTTCTGGAATGGTTTTGCATACTAAGGCTAGATGTAGGTAAGTTATTTGGAGTCTATAAAAGCCTATGTCTAGAAATAATCGCTTTTTTATGAAAAGATATTTTACTTACAAAAATCGCAATGTAACTAAAAAAATGTTTAAATTTGTTAATTTAAAAGGTACAAATAAGTTTTAAATGAGTCTCTTCATGTTTCTGAGTTCATTTAATTAATAAGATAGCCAGAGATGCATGATTAATAATAAATACACTGAATAAAAACTGGTCGGCCGTGATCAGAACATGATTTCTTCGAAGCCTTATTGAGCATCGCAATGCAATCACGATTTCAAGTAACGTAACTACATACTTTCTTAGTACACAAATATGTATTACTACAACTTTAAGAGTTAAATTTGAGTAATTAGCATTAAAATTAGATTAAAAATGTATTAAAGTTAAGTAGAATGTAAGAAAAATTGTAAAATTGTTTTTTAAAAAACAAAGTCTTTGGCTTACTCACGCCAGGGGAGAATGAGAGAAAGATTTAATTGTATGGATAGAATAGCCTCCAGGGTCTCTCTAAGGCACTATTAGGAAACTAAACTATACCCGGCGGGTATAGGGTATATTTATTACTAGATGTTTTTTATTCCTCACGGACAATGTCACGGGCAACTGCTAGTGTGTAGTATTTATATAGTGAATTCCTTTGTTTGAATGTTATATGATTACTTAGAGATATTAATGTATTTTCCCAACTTGATTTTAATTTTGTGTAGCGTTAAAAAATGATAAACTAATTAAAAACGACATAACTCACATTTAGTTGGTCCGGTGCCAACACCGGTTTAATTAGTTTTAACTATGTTTGACTAAAATTTAAACTAAAATGTTAAAGTAATTAAAAATATTACTTTGAAACCAAACCAACAAACTATTAATATTGTAATTTAATATTAAAACTTGTCGCATTTGATTAGTGTAAAAGCGTTAAGTAATTTTTAAAATGGCGTCGGTTTTTTCTCGTCACGTGCAGTCGCGCGGCAAAGGGGTTTTAAAAATATGTACATTAATCAAATTATTCATTCATCTGTGCCAGTCCTATTGGGAAATGTTTTAATTTATTTGATGGATAGATTTTAAAATATTAATAAAAATAAATATTAATAGAACACGGCTACATTTTTTTAAATAAACATTTGAAAACTGGCTTTAAATAACTTTTTATTTTAATAATCCTACTAATTCAGTCTGTAATGGGTGAAATAGCGCCATCTGTTATCTACATTTAAAACAAAGATTTATAATTTTGAATTAATACAAAATGAAGTCCGAACATATTCGAAAATACTGCTGTTAAAAGATTCGAATTTGATTTTCACTAATTTAGAATATACCTAAAGACCACTGTATGTGTTTTGTAACGATGTCATATACCCAATACACTTACAAATATACATAGAACAAACTTACGTATGAGCGAAAATACAAAATCCTCTTTGTTAGTGAGTTATAAAAATATGAGGATGTACAATGAGAGAACTCCACTGACAGTCTGTTTCTGAGACCAAAATCACCGTTTAAAACATAATATTGGCTCTGTTTTACAAAGATTTTAGTCACTTGTCTTTGTCATCTCACATTAATTTTAAAAAACAGAGACAATGATATTAATACGTGCCAATACAGTGAAAACCTACTTTAATAATTACTAAAAACAAGTTTGACCGCAGATGTTTTCATAAGGATTTTAATTTATGCGACCTTGTCGTGTTATTTACATTGTACAGTTACTGACTTGTTTGGTATAGAAAGAGATGAAAGTGTTTTCATGCTTTGTTTTTTGTGCAATAATATAACAGTTTGGTTTGAAAATATTAACTGTTTCATTCGGTTATTTAGCGCTGTATACTTTCAAATTTATTGCATTCTTATAATTATTAACGGATGAAATAAAATGTATATAAAAATTCTATCGGTATGTCTGGGGTTTTCCTCTTTATTTTGGTTTTGGGTAAGTGTTCTCTGACAAATAAGTTCCTATTCTATTCATGCATTGTTACCTACTTATTTATAATTCTAAGAATGTATTTGACCGTGAGAAAAGCATAAATGCTTTTTTATCTTATCTTTAAAATCCTTTCTTTAAATTTTTTTTACAATGTCGGAGTAAAGTGAATAAGGATCGGTTTTAAGGACTAAGCAGATATATTAAGTAGTAAAAGTTATTTGAACTTCATTTTATGCTTGTTATATTGACTTATTTTTTATTTTAAAATGGATCTAAGTTAGATTAGTTGCAATTGCGTACGCTACGCCATCTATTGTCCAATGGCGTATAGCAAAATGTGAAACATTCAGCGCCATCTGTTAACGAATAGATTTAAAAGTAAAGTTATACAACTGTTATACTTACATCTTTAAAAGTTTTATGAAGTTAGACGGAAAAAATGAAATACCAATATTTAAGAATAAAGTTAGGGTAAAATAAAGAAATCTTTGTATCGCCCAATACATCTAGCAACAATTCTAAATATTCGTATTGCTAGGAAATTTAACAATATTTTTAAATATTACATTCAATATAATTAACATTTATCATAAATATATCCAATTTAACAAGGTAACTTTTTTTTTTTCAAAAATACACTGTATTTGCTCAAAACTCCCAAGTATTTACTTTTTGACTTAATTCCAATTTAACTCAAAACATTTAAATAAATGCATATCTCTATTCAAATTGAAATGCTTCTTTTATAATTATTGTATAACTTTATCTTACTTCAAACGTAAAAAGTTAAGGCGAGTAAATTCTCATCTTATTATTTTACTATAGAATTTAATATTTAGTATTCTTTTTCCAATTAGCCATCTAGCAACTGCATTCGAAAGCTAACTTTTAACAGCCAACGTCCAATAAGCCAACGTCAACAAACAATGTTGGCGATCCGTTTGTACTTTGCACGGCTACAGCGCGGGCCCTCAATGAAGTGCGTTCAGTCGGCGACCGCATCGCGCGCTTTATGAACGTACCCACTCAAATTTGAATTTCGAATTCGAACGTTCGTAATAGAAGACGCGCCACGAACTATTTAATTTGACATTTATTATAATTTTTATTAACGAATCGATTATTTTGACGTGCAGTTTTGCGATTTATTTCGTTTTTTTTTTTTTTTTTTGTTAAATTTACGAACGTGTTTGTGTTGTGTTCTTTTTTCAAAAAGGCGAATTTTGGAAAATGTTCTGCGCTTCGTCTGAATAATCGGTCGCATCGTGTAATTTTAGGTAAGTTTTATAACCTGCACGTTTCTATAAATATTTTGATTGCAGCCGGTCGCATGTCTGTTTGTTTATTTTATATGTTTATGTCTTAAAAATATTTTAGTGCACCGTAACCATTAAACGGGACGCTGTTAATATTGACAGTTCAGTTTGGTTCTATAAAATATAAAAATATTAAATATTAATGATTAATATAAATTTAAACTGATCAATATATCGTAAAAGTGTTAAAAAAGTGGTTAAATGTAATTAAATTATTTCTAATTGGATTAACTAGAAAAAAGTTATACCATAAAAGTTGACTTCATTTTAAAGTAAATTATTCTAAATGTTTAAAAAAAATTCTGGCACAAAAGTCAAAAATCTTTGTCATTATTAAAAAAAGTTAACTAATAAAAAATATGCTGTATAGTAACGTCAAAAGGTAATTTGTCCGTATCTTTTGACGTTTATACTCGGAGATTTTATCATAGAAGTTATGTGATCATTGAGAATTCGGCCCACAGAGTATAAAATAACGTAACATGTTAGGTAATAAGCATTTAAAAAAAATAAAGATGTTACTACGCTCAAAGTTAAAAATAGATCTCGCATCAGTTTTTTTTTCATTAACAAAACATTTCAATGAAAACATTTACTAAGTCTGTTTTTTTTAAAGAGGACCGTAATGACAATCTGTTTTACAGCTGATCCTGTTACTGTTTTAGCGGCTTAAAGGTCTAAAATCCACACCATGCCATAAAATCCTTAAAAAAAGTAACTATTCTATTTTTGTACCAAATTAGAATGTACCTACATAGATAAATCGTTAAATCAAACGATTCCAAAAACACAATTCCGATGCAAAATTTCAATTTATCGCAAACGTTTGTTGCAAACGTAATCTAACGATTAAAAGTTCAAACTCAATGTACTCATTAACTTTTTTTTGCAGGTAAAAAAAAGTTTAAAAAAAAAGACAAAATAGAAAAATATTGCAACAAGTACAATCGGTACGATGAATCAGCAAAATAAAAAACCGTTAATATTTTTTAAGTCATGCGATTAAATTAAATTTTTCGATAACCTAATGTATAGGTACAGTCGAATTGTTTACTTGAATTACATAATTTAAAATTATACATAATGTTCTAACCCTTTCCTTCTCTTTGGCAAAAGAGACACAACAATATCTATTAATACGAATGTCAAGGTACATAAATTGTACGGTTAAATAAAATATTACGAAGTAAAAATCACCACGTGATTTCACATACACGTGGATTAATTTAAAGTGTGAATAAAAATTCCTTTGACTTTATCGAAATGATTGCGATAAAAAAACAAAGCTGTAACAAAGAAAATACGAGATATGCATGTTATCGGTTATTTACGTTGGCTACAGAGATAGACGTGTTGTGTAACAGCCGCTGAGTGATGCAGTGATATGTCATAATATATTCAGAATAACGTTTTGTGTTATGGTATTTATATTTGGATTTCATTATAACAGTACATTAAAACAGTAGCACTCAAAATCAGTGGCATTGGACTGGCATACAACTGGCATAATTTAAAATCTAGCGCCAGTGAGCGAAACAGTCCATGCATCGCTAGTACTACTGTCCTACTGTACTGGTATAATGTAAACCAGTATATAGACGCTGGAAAGCATAAACGCTGTAACCCTTGAAATCGCGAATATGTTTTTCACACGTTAATAATTTCAACCATTATCAAACGATAATGATTTTATTATAGGTTAGCACAAACTACACAACATTGCTAAATACCGCATGCTTGTAGGCGTATCAGCTCACGAGTTATGATTTTTTGGCTCTCCTGTAAAGTTCATACTTTCGGGGTTACAGCGTTTACGCTTTCCAGCGTCGATATGGTATACCAGACAGACCGTTGGTTTCTGAAACCAAATCTCTAAGATATGTCGTTATCCCTTTAATTATCTTCGAAAAACAGAAAAACAATATGATTTAAATGGGAATTTTAGACTCAGAAACCCACGGTACGTATATAACTAGAATACCTAATATAAAGTTGAGTTATGCATTTAATTGAATTTTATAAATGGAGGTTTAACTTTGCCTTATTATTTCTTCTGTATTATTTACATATGACGTTTTAGTATTTGAGCGTATACTCAATCAGGAATATCTGGCCTGATGAGAAAGGCTCTGCTATCCCAGTTAGTTCTCTCAGAAAAATATATAAAACCTACTTGGGCATAAAAAAGGCATAAAAGAAAAAAATACCAGACAGCTACAGTAAAAGAAGGATTTTGTGAGACTTTTTTGACATTGACAGAGGGTCGCTAGTGTTCTGTTATAATTTGATTTATGCTCACTGGGTCAGATATACTTATTGGTCTATAACTGCAGTAGTAAAGTAAATACGGACTAAACATGACAGTGGCTAATCTAATTAAATAAAAAAAAGTTAATCTCTTATTGGATTATATAAACATAACAGATTTTATATCTTTTTACACCTTTTAGATGTAACAGTATCATTTCCTTTATTCAGTTTTTCCTTTTTTCAATTCTTATTAAATAGTGACATTATATAACTAGGTCACCGGTAATTGGAAAATCTTTAACAATAAAACTCAAGGATTTCGCGTTAGGGAGTATTGGAAAACTTTTCTTGAGTCGTTTACACTGATATAGGATGGTTAATTTTAATAAAATCGAGTCAAGTTGTTACTGAAGATTACTTGTCGTTTTTAAAATAAATTATATCGTCTAAAATAATACGAAAGTGGCGCCATCTGTTCTACTGAGCTTATCATCGCGCCTTGACCTCTGCCAACACCTAAATGGACAATTTGGGTGATAACACACACACTCACACTCTATAATAATTTAGATAAGCAGCATTTTAATGCATTCGTAAAGATTCTTGTACTATTTTAACCCGCGTTTTTTCGATAATATATCGCATAGAGCAAGTATTCACCTCCCCAAGATACAGCATGAGACCAAGCTTTATACGTCATAGGAGTCAGATTTAATATTTTATTTACGTATAATTATTACGCAGGATATTAAAAAAAAAACTGTGATAATAAAAGTATAACTATGGTTTTGGAAAAAAAGGTGAAAAGGATAAAAATACTAACCATAAAAAGCACATGAGACTCGAGTAAAGTTCACGCGAGAAACGATAAAAATTAAAATTTATAGTGTTTTGTTTTTATTTAGTCTAACAGCCGAGGTAACGGTATTAAAATAAATGGCTAAATTTAGAAAATCTTTAAGTTCCTTTGACTTAAAATCAAGTTTTATTGTTGTGTTATTTATAGTCTGTGGGTTATGCTAGTAAAAAGCAAAGGGCTGTTGGCGGCAATTTTAAGGTGACTCAAATTTATTGTTACTCTGTCCAACTTTCTTAAGACTTAAGTCGTATTTTAAATGTTTTTATAACCTATAAAAGGAAGAAATTCAACAGGATTTTCCTCGTAGATACGATCTACGTATACGCTCATATCCTATGGGGAAATGTTGTTAACCTGCCATAAGCCTGGAGCTTATTTGGACTGGCTGCAAGAAATAATAGCTATCAAATAATCTTGCCAATATTTTTACAAAAATATTGATCAATTTCCGCTTTGTTTTATTTCAAATTGAATAGATTTTATCAAAGACATTTGTCGCAACAGATTAACAAGGAATCGATCTAGTTACAAAGACCGCGTTCAGGAATCCAGAGCGTGGGATGAACGATTTGTAGATTGGCGACCTAAATATTATCTGTGCAACAGAACTGGCCTGTCCACGGACATCTTATGACCATGTCGGTATTTCATAACAGTAAAAAAAGTGTCTGTAATTACGGTTACTGTGCAATGTTTAGATGAGTCTTGTAATCGATTTTTTTGTCAATATCGATTAGTTTCAAAATTGTGGATTTCTACAGATGAAAAACATGTAAAAATATATCGTCATCTCTCTTTTTATCTTAAAAAAAACAGAGATGACAATGTTTAAAGTATTTTTGCTGTGAAATTAGTTACCAAACATACATATATCTCTAGTCCTACCGAACAACTATTTTTTTAAATCTGTGGCGTGGCTTTGTTTAGGCTTGTTGACGAAAAAAAAAAATGGAAAAGGACTAATTGTCATTCATTATTCCAAAATGATCATTAATTCACCAAGGTCAATAAAATTGAATTTTCGATAGAGTGCCTTTCCAAGAATTATATCTGTAGATTTTAAAGTAATTATATGTAATCTACAGATTACACAGGCTGGAAAGTAGCTGATGCATATTTGCATATTATGGGCTACCTTTGTTATTAATTCACGGTGGTAGATCCCGCAACAACAATATTTGTTGGGTGCACGAATTGGCCGGGTTGACCGGTGCAGTACCACGACCTCATAGAAGACAGGCGTGAAGTGGAAGCAATTCCGCGTTTCGTCTGATGAGTGTGGTGCCGGAGCCCTAATTTTAGTCCTCTTTCCCTTCCCATCCTTTTCTTATTAGGAAAGGATGAAAAGGGGAAGTGGATTTGGCGGAAGAGGGGACGCATAGGAAGGAGAAATATCCTCTTTTTGTGCGTCCCCTTCTCGATTGATTAAAGGTAGGCAAAGCATCTGCATTTGTGGATGTCTATGGGCAACAATCGCCTCGCTATTGCGGCGAATCAAGGTGGCCGTTTGCTCGTTGCCACCTTATGATATAAAAAAAAGAAGTCGCGGGCGAATGTTAGTCCACTAATAAAGTCTTAACATCTAGTAAAAACGGACAATAATTCGATCTCGTGATTCTATCGTAAAATAAGAAACACGTGAATATTAACAAAACAAAATCATTCACAACTCATACCTGTTTACGATGCCGTGGGAGGAAGTTGTTATATTTTTATAGTTCAGTTTGTTGGCTATAAAGTGCGGAACTTATCGTACAGTTTGTTCGAGGAATTGCCGATTGGGCAAATGTTTCGCAATCGAATTGACCCGATCGATTGAATGTTGGCTAACACATTGTTTTATGTTTACCCATTTCATTGAACAAACAGGAAATTGAATTTTCTAAGTAATAAATATTTATCGTAACTTCCTCTTGAGAGAGAAGATATTTTGTTTAAATATTTCTATTTTAAACTAGCTTTTACCCGCGACTCCGTCCGCGCGGAATAAAAAAAAAAAAAAAAGAAAACGGGGTAAAAATTATCCTATGTCCTATTCCTGGTTCTAAGCTACCTGCCCACCAATTTTCAGACAAATCGATTCAGCCGTTCTTGAGTTATAAATGGTGTAACTAACACAACTTTCTTTTATATATATAGATATATATATAGATATATAATCTGTAGGTCCTGGCTGAACGTATAACTGTCATTTAAATAGTTCAATTTCGATAATAAAGCAATACTATTTAACTATTGGTTAGTAAAGACAGACAATGTTATCTGACTCGGTCAGATCACTAGTACCACGTTATTAATGTCAAAAAAGTATCATAACCTCCTTGTTGTACTTTTTTATATCATAAGGTGGCAAACGAGCAAGCGACCTCCTGATTTGCTGAATCAGCTAAGCGACCCCTGCCCATAGACATCCGCAATTGCAGATGCGTTGCCTACCTTTAATCGACAGAGGGGGGACCCACAGAAAGAGGATATATCCACTAGCTATGCGGTCCTCCTCCATGAAATCCACTTCCCCTTCCCATCCTTTCCTAATAAGAAAAAGGTGGGAAGGGAACGTGGACTAAAATTAGGCTGTAAAATTAAATTGTACTGTAGCTATATTGTATTTTTATGGCATTTTCTGTGCCTAAAAAGGTTTTATTACAGAACTAACCGCGATAGTAGCGCCTTTACCGCCGGATAAGATATTACCAGTTCTTCGATTAAGTTATAACCTGTGATTTATTCACCTATTCACGCTTTAAAACCAGTAGTAGTGGCTTCTTAAACGTAAAGTGCTTGGCACTTCCTTCCAAGTATTTGACCACTTAAGCAAGCCGATAGCCGTGTGTAAGCAAAGTAAATAGACCAATTGTAAGTAGCATGGGAATGGTTGCTTTATTATAAAAAAAATCGTGATCTTTACTTCAGCTTGTTTGTCAGTCGATAAACCTTAAGACCCATTTTCCACTAAGCAATTTGCTGTACAACTGCTACTTCTATGGAAGTCACGTGTCAGTGGAAATGGTACAGGTCATAAAAAATAGATGCAAGTGGATATAGCCGTGCGATATTAAAAAGGGTCAATTTAAGTAAAGTATTTATTTTAGTGATAAACGTTGGTATAATGAACAGAGAAGGGGACACACAGTAACAAATGGGATAATTCCCTTCTCTATAAGTTCTGAGAGTAGGAAAGAGTTTTGCTGCGAATGACTGCAACTAAATTAATGTCTTTTTTGTTTCTTCAGCATAGAAATAAATTTATATATATCTTGTTTGCTGAATCACATTTTCGTCGACGAAGACTTAATTATAAATAAGACCGGTGTTAATTTCTGTGGTCGAGCTGAGTCCATTCAAGCAGCAAATGCGGTTATTTTTGGAACTACACATGCGACTCCTGTCCGCATCAATTATTTATAACAGTGTTGAATGAAGACGGTTCAAGTCGACGGTTCCTCTGATATTTGATATTCGAATTGCATTTCTCAATTTTAAAATTGGAATAAAATCTTTTTAAAATTTTATTCTTAATGACCTGTTTGTTTTATTAAGTGGGTTTATAAATATTTTGAAATGTTTGTAGTTTTTTAATCTGTTTGATGTGTCAAAATATGTTAACACTATTTCGTCATTTGAAATACGGGAAATATATACTGTTGTAACATAAGAAGAGCTCTAAATTACCCAATTAGTGTTAATTCACTCGTCTAATAATGCAGTGTCGGTTTCAGTGGGGAATGCATAGTCTCGTTCACGATGTCAACCTGTTTGGAAACTCGAAACTTCAGTTATGTATAGGTAACAAGGTGTATTTTTAATGTGGTATATAACACCTAATGAGAATAAAATTCACTTCATACGTTTATTTACTATTTAACTTCAGAATGTGTGATAGAACATAAACCTCTTAAATGAACTGCTTTCGCACAAATGTTCATATGGAAAAGGAAACGACTCTTACTCAAAGTGATAATCACAGGAGTAACTAATGCTTTACCTAACTATGGTATACAATAAAAACCCACACTCTATGGATGTTATTATACGATAGTATGTTATTAGACGATTTATTTTAACAACTATTTCTATTAATAATAACAAATCTCTAAGAATTTTATAACATAACTTTTACAAACTTCAACAAAGGTTCATTCGCATTCAAAACGAATCTGAATTTGTTAAATAATTCACTACATGAAACAACATTAGCATTATTTATTTTAATATTATTTAAATGCGCATCTTAATTTGAATTCAATTCGTCTCTGATACTGTTATAACAACCGTTTACAACGCATTTGAAACATAATTATGTCTTAAAATTCCTCATAAAATAGTCAATAATTAAAATGTGAAATGAAAAAATGTAATCGTACATTTTTTAATGGCTGTGCATAGCTACTGGAAGTTTGAAAAACTTTAAAATCTATCTTTATTATCTGTGACTTTATATGTATTTAATCTGTGTTCAAACTTAGGTATGAAATTATTTTTTAATCTATGACAACATAGATTAAAAAGTTCATACATATATGTTACTAGCTGTTACCCGTGACTTCGTCCGCGCGGAATTTAAAAAAAGAACTAAGAATAAAATAAATATAGCCTATAGCACCCGGGGATAGTGTAGCTTTCCAACGGTGAAAGAATTTCTCAATTTTTTTCAGTAGTTTACGAGACTTCAATGCAAACAAACAAACAATCAAACCTTTATAATAACATTAATATTCCCATACTCTTTATAATATTAATATAAATAATAATACGAAATATTTTTAATGCGTAAAAGAAAGCTAATCAAAAATATATGGATTTTAAAAACTTACAGAGATATGTTTTAACAATTCTCTTCAGCCAGTATTTTCTCAACAAAGCTTAATTTTTTTTTATTTTTACATTTGGTTACTTTAAACATTCAAAGAAAACACGGAAATGCGGTTTTTTATTGCCGAGTTTTATGCTTCTTTAAATATCGTTAACTGCTTTTATTGCTTTTAAATAAGTGTTAGGTTATGAATCTGTCTTAATAAAATGCATGTTAAAAACTTATTGTAAATTAAATTTTGTTTGGTTTTCCATTTTATTACCACAATATATTATAAATGCGAATGTTTGGATGTAGTATGGATGGATGTTTGTTTGAAGGTATCTCCAGAACAGCTGCATGGATCTTAATGAAATTTGGCACATAGAACATAGTCTAGAAGAACACATAGTTTGCTAATTAAGTTCTTTTTTTAATTCCGAGCAAATGGAGTCGCGGGTGACAGCTAGTTTATTATATTTATTTATAATACGTCGTCATAAAGATGTACAAAAGATTACTTATTTGTTTAGTGTGTACTCACTTAAAGATTACTCACGAAACCGATCTTGTTTCATAGAAATTAATGAATTTACAACATACAAAATGCTTAGCATCTTCATCAATGTCTAATGAGTAACCCTTTAAGTCGAAGTTGCAATTTAAACGGTCTTTTTATTTTAGCACCCGGCTTTCATTGTGGCTAAATGGGCCACTGGCACAAATCAAGCTGTCACTGCATCAACCCTGCAACATGTCTTAATTGCTTCAAGTTTATCATTCCGATGTGCATCCTATTTGCTCCCACTTCTGTATTAGAACAGGGACGGATTTTGTATTTTTAATTGTCAGCAAATTTATTCTTAATTTTTTTTTTGTAGTGAAAAAGGTAAATTAAAAAGAAACAATATTTAAATAATACTGCTAATAAAGAGACCAAATGCGCTGTTTGTGTTAGGCAATTAATTCTTTGGTTTATAATAAAAATAATGGTAACCTATAACTATTTTTTTTTATCCTATACCTACAAGTAAATGTTTATCTGTTTCTGTTGTGCTTATTAGCATGTAAGTAGATGGGAACTTTTTCTTACAATCTACATTATTCTATTGTATCCAAAAATGACATAAGCCGTAACTTAACGGTGTATTGTAACACCGGTATTACATTAACACGTATAATGAAAACGGTGACTGATTAGACACACAATTGTCAAGCTTTCACAAAAAACCACGCTCCGGAAACCGATAGCGTAGACAGAATTTGGGTTAAACGATAACTTTAACCATTACATTATCTAATTTCTTTGTGTTATCTGTACACAGTACATTCAGAAGTTATTAACATATTGTGTAAACAACTGTTTTTATTATCTGCTATAATTAATTTTATTTATCCCCTCTTACACTACAACTACATGACAATTTGGATTATTGTTACGGATTCAAATCACAAACGTCATAGTGCTTATTTAATTTGTGATGGCTTAATTGATTAAATAATTTCTCGATATGTAGGTTTTTTTTTCAAAACGCTTTAAATCCCTCCCTGGTTCCAATACAAACATCCTCATGTAAACGAGTGTAGGTGATAGTTTGCTCAGCTGTGTCTGTCAGCTCACGACTAACTCGGTGCAAAGACACTTCAGTCCATTGCATTATTCATTCTTATATACGAGTTCATCCCAAATTACTTACTTATATCTGTTGAAGTTAAATAACATGACTCTGTCATTAAAAGATTTGTGTATTAGAGTGTTTTTGGAACGAAGTTCCTTATCGCGCGTTGTGAAAGGGGGTTAGACGGAAAAAATTCTTACGAAAAGTTGTCACGACACTTTTTGCTATAGTAAGCTATTGTAAGCTGTGCGGCGTCGCATGTTTCTCTGCCTGTCTATCTCTCTCTTATAGAAAGCAAGCCAGATATTTTCATTTCTATTTCGCATTGAAAAGTGTGGTGTCGCGACTTAAAAAAAATATATTACAATTCCTTCACTAATTAATTGAAAGGAACTTCGTTCCATCCGGGTGTCCCTTGACAACTCTCAAGTTTTTTAATTTATCTAACTGAATCTTTTGAAGTATTCTGAGCTAAAGTTCAAATATAAATAACTTAAATGTTTTATAAAGAACGAGATTTCTTTTTAAAAAGATACCATCTTTTATCCTTGACTTAGTATTAAAAATAATAATAACATGAATATTCCTGAATTATTTATCTAGTACAATTTTTCTGTGTAGATGTAAAATAGATTAAAGTATTTTAGAGTACCGAATTGGAAATGAAATCTTTATAAATTTTAATATTCTTTTCCAAACATTATCAAAGGAATGTCTGACTGCTCCGTTACTTGTATAAAATATATTAAACTCTCGTATATTTATTTCAGTAGACAGCCGTGAAGGTATGCGGGAAGTTAAAACAAAACAAAACAAAGCCGTTTACGGAATAAGTTACTACGTACAAATGCGAACCTTATTTATGGGATGGAATTAATACTAAATTGTAATGTGATAACGTAGTAAGTTTCTGCAAAAGATTAAGGGTCTTTTAATCTATAATAATGAAAATAATAGTTTGTATGTTTATTATCTATGCATTCTTATACTTTCCTATGACATCTTAACAAATTATATGTATTATTTTATATTTAACTAGTTCTTACCCGCGACTCCGTCCGCGCGGTATAAAAAATAGAAAACGGGGTAAAAATTATCCTATGTCCGTTTCCTGGTTCTAAGCTACCTACCCACCAATTTTCAGTCAAATCGATTCAGCCGTTCTTGAGTTATAAATGGTGTAACTAATACGACTTTCTTTTATATATATATAGATTTAATTTTAAGAACAGATAATTAAAAAAAAAATAAACATCTTAGTTTAGTGAGTCTTATTAGAAATTTCAATAGCTAAAAGTAGCTAAAGCTAAGAAGACTTTAAGTATAATAAAATCTGGATAAGAGAGAGTCCAAGGTTCCGCGATATTTTCCTCGTTTGTAGAGGTTTTTCTAACTCGAGTTTCTTGCTATGGAAGTCTTCCGTCGGGATCGGACAATGACTCTCGCTTACACAAGTTTCTCACTTATTCAGGTACGTGTAATGGAAAAATATTTGTTGGCAACCCTATTTTAAACATTCTATTATTTATTATGAACCATCTCATATTACAGTTTACACTTTCCATAAGTAAATATTAATACGGTTCCGTTTACAGCCAGCTCATTTTCTGCGGTCATTTCTAATTCACTTAACCGCTTTATTAGATTTTACGCGACGCCAACTTCATTGCGTCAATCAAAGCCATGAATTACAAGATAAAAGGTTCAGTTAAATTATAAATAATTAAATAAAAATCTTACTAATATAATAAAGTCGAACGTTTAGATAGATTTATGGTGACGTAACTCCAGAAGAACTGAACGGATCTGGATGATTTCGACAGTTTGGAAAAGCGCATAGACTAACTCTGTTTTTTTTTAATTCCATACGGACGAATCGCGCACATGAAACTCATGTAATGGATGTGTTTTTATTTGAAATTGTTGCCGTTCTATTAATGTTTAGCAGTGACTCGACAACAAAAGCGTCATTGCCTATTTGCCTATAAAAAAATCATTATTCACTTTTTATTTTATTACCAATTTTATTATTTGTTTTGGCATGCTATTGTTTCCACAGTCATTATATCTCTTGAAACGATCATTGTGTTAACATCAGAATTTATATTATAATTATTCAAATAATAAATTGTCAAAGACTAAGTGCAACAAACTTATTTACTTGGCGCCAGTCTCAGTCTTTATTAACTATAATACATTAAAATTGAGATTTACTACGTAGAAGATAAAGTTGAAATTTGCGTAAATTATATTGAACATATATTTGCCTATCCTAACAGACTTGCAAAAAATACTTCACACCTCACATATACTGTAATGTCTAGGCATTAAGGTGTACATTTGCATAACAAAACTGTATTGATAAGTTAGGAAATAACTAATTACAGGGCTCGTACAAGTTGGCAGTAAAATTGAGAAATGTACACGTCGCTATGGCAACCGATGCTCGTTTGAAAACCGGCCGGTTATCGTTGGTTTTGTTTAAATTTAAATTTCGAAGCTTTTTTAGTTTTTTTTGTCGACTTAACGTATTAATACTTTATAGCCAGCTTTATAATATTGAAAATTATTCGATTTGCATTTGAAGTGCAAACAGAAAAGTGCTTATGAACAGTTACGTTTAAAAACCGTGACAGCTAACTGCAGCACTTGTTTTAAAACGTGTTGTCTCTTTCTTTTCGGCGGGATAGAAAGTGAGGACAACATGGTTTATATAAGTGTCGCGACAATGGGAACAGTTACCAGCAGGCTGTTAGTATCCAATGTGTTGAGACGTCTCAATCATTTCAAGTGCAATACCCACGCATATTGTGTTGCTGAACAAATAATGTCGCATTGTTTGTTTTTTGCATTTGTTATTCGGTACAATTGTATATAAATAACATTTGTATATATATCTTTTATATAAAATTCTCGTGTCATGGGGTTCGAACTCGAACTCCGAAACGGCTTGACCGTCTCATGAAATTTTGTGAGCATATTCAGTAGGTCTGAGAATCGGCCAACATCTATTTTTCATACCCCCTATTAAGTTTTTTTAATTGCGTGCGGGCGGAGTCGCGGGCGACAGCTAGTAATATATAATATTGACGTTATTTTTACGATTTAGAAAGACAAAATGTAATTTTTTTTTTTTTTTAACAACAAAGCATTTTATGAAATGTGTTTTTTTTCTATTATATCTTATAGTTTGAGTGATTAACGTAATTCCTAGACAAATTCACGTTTCGAAGATACCAAAAACAAAGTATTTAATCGATTTTAGACAGTTCTTATCGATTTAGGCAATTTTTTGTAAAATTTATTTTTCTTTTTATTTATAAAAAATATTAAATTGCATTCAAGATCCAGATAAGACATTATTACGTGACTTACATATATTCCGCCTCCGCTACACTAGCGCCATGTATCACTGGTGGGCAGAACCCACATTCCTAGCATTCGAGATGTCTTCATAAATTCGACTTACTATCTATTCATATGCCCCCGCTTTAACTACTTGTAAAATGATTATAAAATATTGCATAGCTCGAATTTCTATTATTACGAAAGAATTATGTTTGTCTTTTCAGTAAAAATTATATCTACGATCATCATTAACCTATCCTTGTCACTACGGGGGTCGGCAGTATGTACTACTCCTCCATACATCTCATTAGCTGTCATATCTGAATTTACCCCCTTCTTACGCATAACCTCTTTCATAAAATCCATCCATACTTTCTTTAGTCGTCCTCTACCTTTGTATCCATCAACATTCAATCTCATTACATTGCTAAGAAGCATACTTACTTCTATAATTCAAGAATTTTCCTAATATTATAAATGCGAATGTTTAGATGGATGGATGTTTGTTCAAAGGTATCTCCGGAACGGCTCAACAGATCTTGATAAAATTTGACATAGATATAGAACATAGTCTGGAAGAAAACATAACCTATTTATTAAGTATTTTTTTAATTCCGCGTGGATGAAGTTGCGGGCGATAACTAGTTAATATTTAATCCTACCACTTCACTAATTCTAAACAAAAATTAATAACATAAAGAGAAATTTGGAAAGTTTTTCTAATTACAATAATTTTTTTAAAATGTATAATTCAAAGGATACGTACTTCGTCTCCCGACATGGGGTCCGCACTCAAAGATGTGAACATTACACTTATACCATGTTTTTTAAATAACATTAACGACTATTTATATGTTGATTTTAATATTGGTTAAAATTTCCTATATATTATTAAATCAATCGTTTTATTGAATTTTTATTGTTAAATCATTCAAATAATAATTTAAAGGAGTAGTTAAAATGATAAACGTTAATAGTCAATGTATATAGTTAACCGACGTGCATGTTTGATGTATAACTTTGGCGTGTATAAAAGTGGCGAAAGAGGTGTACTAGGACTACATAAACTGCATTATGCATGTTTTTTAGTTAAAGGACGTGAATTATATTTTTTTTTGTATTATATAATTAATGTGATATTATGTTTTAAAATTCGGATATTTGCGACAAATAATTAACTTTGTAACTAGTCTGTTTAAATTAAATGTTATTTCTAATTAAAATTATGTCAAGTGCAAAGTACGGCGTGTATAGAAAATGTATTATGAGTCTGTTAGAGCGTGAGAATTGGGCAACATATGGCTCTCTTACACTGTAAACAAACTAATTGAATATACAAACACTCTCCTTCCAACAGACTTTTTTATTAATAGAGGAAAGGATGTTAAGGCCTAATTTTAGTCTTCTTTCCCTTCCTGCATTTATCATATTAAAAAAGAATAGGAAGTGGAAGTGGATTTGGCGGAAGAGGGGACGCATAGGAAGAGGAAATATCCTCTTTCTGAATGTCTCCTTCTCCATTGATTAAAGGTAGGTAACTCATCTGCATTTGCTATCTATGGGAAATGGTCGCCTCGCTCGCCTCGCAATCCAGGTGGCCGTTCCCTCGTTTGCCACCTTTTGATATAAAAAAATAGTGTTAACTTCCTAGGATAAACTTTTGCCTTTTTCTTACCCTTTAACCAACAAGAATAACCTAAAAAGTGTGCAAATCAGACAAATCAAACTAGAGATTTTAAACAAAAAGCAAACATATTGTGTTTCACACTTTTTATTAATATTAGCATTTTATTTAGAAAAAAAAAATAACAGAGTTACTAACATTTTTCATTCACATTTATAACAGTTAATTTTTAAGTTTTGTAATTTAAAATTGTACGGAAAATGTACGAACTTTGGCAGTCCAAATAGAAGTAGAGATTTCTCAATAAAGTAAAATGACCTATTTGACAGTTATGGCTTTGGTTAACATAGAATTAACTTTATAACAAAATTAACAACACAATGTATGAAAATATACAAACACACAGTCACTAAAGTTTTAGTTAAACACCTCTGTAGATGACAACCTTTTTTAGCTATCTACAAAATCTTATAACGCAAAAACAAACACACAGATAGTGTATTAACACACTTAAATACTTTGTGGAAACTCTTTGATGTTTGCCGACGATCTAAAGATAAACTGAGTGAAGCTTATGAATGAACGGACGTTTTGATTAGACATCATTAGTGTCTCAGAGAGATTTGCTTTAAATGAACTCGATCAGTGCCCTCTGTGAGAATGCACAAGTATTATCTATTGTATTCTAACGTAAGTCTTCACTTAACTATGAGTAAGCGAATTATAACATCGCAATTTAATATTGAGATTGTTTTCTAGTACATAAAAGTAACTGTTTTAAAAAAAGAATTGTTATCTAAATTATTTGGCTGTGGAAAAACAAGTCAAAATTTTACTAACATTATAAATGCGAATGTTTAGATGGATATACAGATCCAGTTGTAGAACATAGTCTAGAAGAACACATAGGTTACTTAGTAAGTTTTATTTTAATTCCTTGTAAACGGAATTGATGGCGATAACTAGTATCTAATAATACTAAACTAAATGAAATTAATAACAATTATATAATTTTATTTAAAGAACCCATTAAAATACATAAACTACAGATCTAAAAAAACACCACAGATCTTCAAAACTTAACAAAACACGTTTAGGAATTTCAAAAATTCAAATAATCGAGCGTAACTGCTGTCGAGTTGGTAGTCTTCAATTGAGTGGAAACAACAAAAAATACACGTCTTGTAGATGTTTGTTCCGCTTCATTGACTGACAGCACGTGCCCACTGCAGATGTTATCATTGTTTTTTTTAACAAGTAATGACCGCTGATAACCTTAAGAGAATGGCTTAAACAATTTAAAAGTCAGTCAGTCTTAATCTACCTAAGATCACGGTGTCTTAATCACAACTTTAATTAATTACTATAAATTTATAAATTAAACAGTATATTAATTCATAATTATTAGCATAAATACAATGTTCATAGATCTCGATGAAATTTGAAATAGAGATAGAGCATATTCTGGAAGAACACATAGGTTACTAATTAAGTTTTTTTAATTCCGTGCGGACGGAGTCGCGGGCGACAACTAGTAGTAAATAAAAACAATCAATTATTTGTAAAAAAAACTTTGATTAAGTAATCAATAAATACCAATTTCCTTGAAAGAATAAACAATATAAAGGTTTCATTTCAACATCTATTGTGACAACACATATTTACACAATATTTTACAAAGAAATTGAATAAATCATGAAGTGATTAAAACGTCCCTTGTTAAAAGGAGCCCTTTGTTAAATGCATTCAGATGTTGAAATTATAAAAGATTCTTTGACAGCCATGATAAAATACAAAACCAGAACATAAATAATAATCCGGCAGTACATGTCACAGATTGTATAATTTATTTTTAATCTATAAGTAAGAATCTGGAATTGTCGATGAAAAAAAGATTAAATTCTGACTACAGGTAGGTTTGAACAAGATTTTTTGCCGTTTTTATTTTTAATTTCATCTGTCTATAACTTTTTTGAGGTATAAAAAACCGTTTTATCAACGGCTTTGAAAAACTGCAGCAAAAAAGCTATAATGTGAACCAAATAAGGCAACGTCTAATATTATGCAACATTCCTTAATATACCTGACATGATCTTATTTAACTTTTCTTAATCTTTAATGTAGATTTAAAAAAAGTGAACATAAAACTTGGCATTAAATCCTCTTTCGTTTAACTAATACGATTAGCTGGCAGTGTAACCGGCCAGTAATTATCTTTAACAGTTATTAGTACACGTTGAAAATAATAATTAAAACGTCGCATGGCTTGTTTGCATGCGAAATGCGCACATTAGCTGTAAATAATGAGCCAAGCCGTAGTTTAGACAACTTCGCTTGGTGATAGCATCCGCCCGTCGAGATGCAATTTTTCATGACAAACAAAATGGCGGGAAATGCAACGAACCGGCGCGAAATGTAATTTTTGTTATCTGTTGGTATTGCGGTTAAGAATTAAATGTGAAATGTTTTGATCATTTTAATGAAATAAACAGTAAATGTATAAAGAAATTTTATTAAATTAGGGTGAGAAAAAGCAAGTAATTAGTTGAATGCCCGCATCTTTTTAATTTGTGAACGCTGCTCAGTCCAAGTCGGTCTTGTCTGTTAAAATTTGTGGTTTATCTGCCTTATTTGTTCTTAGCCAACTTTATCGTAAATTATATAGTAGTCGATATCGTAATGTAATAAAAAAGCCAGTAGTGACCTAATAAATCTTAAAGTAATAGGCAATATCTGTAAAATTAATTTCAAACATTTAGTTTGATACGACAGAGTGGGTTTTATGTCGGCGTAGGCTTAGAGAGATTCAGCCGACATAAATCGGAGAGAAAATTAGTGTTGCAGGCGTATCTTACGACATATCCGTTCCTACAAATTTAATTTTCGTAATGGAAGCTTATTGATGGACAGATTATGCAAAAGTAAACACATATGTAATTGCGGTGAAAAATAGAAGGATCTTTACTGTTTCTCAATCTGTCTGTGAGTATAGAATCAATAAGTAGATCTCAATAAATACAGTAACCTATAAAATCACGTCTTGATCTTTTTGTAAGAAAAATTATTAATGTTGTCTAACTATAAAATTATTATCGTTAGTTTTCACTGCCGTAAAACTTCTTTAAATTGTTGTTACACTTTTAAATTTTAACGAGAATAATGATAAGTGTTTGTAAAGTTAAGGCAGTGGTAATCTACGGTTGGTCGTAGTTAAAAATGCTACAAAATTCACCAGGCGCTTAAACAGTTTTCTGTAATAGGATGTAATTTAAATATATAAAAACGGCTACAGTCACGTACACTTTATACGTTGTCGGCACCGAATAGTTTTAAGCTCATCAAGGGCTCTTCTTTAGGGTGGGACTGGGGTGGTCGGTGAGTGATAGGCTGGTCGCGACCTTGAAATAATATCAGTCCCACTCACTCTGAAAAGAGCCACCGATGGGCTCGTAACTAGTCGGTGCCGACACCGAATCAAGTGTATGTGACTGTAGCTTTTAGAATTTTAATTTTGTTAAAATAATGTCTCATGAAAATTTAAACTGTTTACGAACATAACTTGTTATATCTTTCAATTGTTAAATTCTAACAGACTTAAAAAGGAGGTTCTCTATGAAACATATAATCGGCGTTCACCGACTTCCCCTTTCTTTTTAAATTGCTTCGTCCTTCAAGCACAGCTGTGTCAGTAATTAGCACAACAGGCGCCTACCATAGCAGTACTAATGTGGCATTTCCTGAAGACAACCGGTGGCGTTAATTCACTATTAAAACTTATATTTAGAACTGTGACGTCATCGATATACTTGTATAAAATAAAACCACAAATTGACGTCACAGACAATTACTCAACATATTTATCCTGTTAAAGAAAAAATTCTTTTTAGAGTATTATTAGAAATAAATTAATGGTAGCATTCAATTATTAACAGCCAGTTCCATTAAAAGTTTCATAAAAGAAATTCTTAGTTTTTGGTTATATCGTGACAAAAGACGTCCATTAAAGTAATTTTAATGCTTATGAGTTTTTAATTACATATACTGACATGAAACTTTGCGTTCCATATTAATTTTACAGTATCCATAAGTAGGTTAAAAAGGGTTAATACTCCGCAATATGAAAAACTAATTCCATTTCACAAATTTACAGAATCATTTTTTTAAGCAGCAAATCTTCTTTATCTTTAGTCTTTAAAAGCTACAATTTTGGGACATTCATTCAGTTGGGAATTTTTTTTTCTCTTTTTGATTACATTATTTTTCCATCTTAGTCAAGATAAATTTATTAATTTAATGAGAACATTGTTATGGAAAATCTTGGATAAGAAACGGAAAGTCCTTTACAAAATCTAATTTAATATTGATTCGAGAAAACTCGATATTAATTTTTTAATTATTAACTAAAACAGTTTGTCTCACGATTGTACTCTGCTACTAAACAAGGTGTAACATTTATACGTTGAACGTGACTGTACATCATTCATCTGTCGCCACGTTCTGACCTCTCAACCTCCGACACCTTAGAAAGTACGCAACGCGACAACTAGCTAGTAAATATTTATTAAATGTTAGGATTTCCTTGAATCAACATTTAGAGTAAAAACAACAAATCATACTAATATTATAAAAGCGAATATTTAGATGGATGGATGGATATTTGTTTGAAGGTATCTCCGGAACGGCTCAACGGATCTTGATGAAATTTGGTATAGATCGGCACAGCTACACATGGAAGAACACATAGGCTACTTTTTTGTTTTTTTGAAATTAAACGCGGACGATGTCGCGGGCGACAACTAATAGGAAATAATTTTTAAAAGAAGAAATAGACTACAATTCTTCCTGTTTATTGCAAAAATTTAAGATAGTGTTGATAGATGGCAGCACATTATTTCATTTTCGAATATGTTTCTTGTATTGTTTAATGATTTAGTAATTACCATACCATATTTTAAATTCCTTGCGCAGTATGTCAGCACCTCATTACTGTAATTATCTACGTGTCATTGTTTAAAACTTAATAATATTTGGGTTAAACTAACTAGTTGTTATCTGTGGTAACTCATACACTGATATTTATACGGTTTAGAAATAGATATTTAAATAGTTTTGCTATTTAATATACGTTTAAAAATTATGTTAGGAAATCTAATTCTTCTTTTTGATGGAAAGCCTGAAGTAGACAGAGCCACGTGAAATTTTATAAATGGCGATCATGTTGTTATTTGACCTTTTAGTTTTTTATGAAAATTATTCGATAAAGTGAAGTGATTTTGTTAAAAAAAGGTAGCTAATGTTTTACCAGAAACAAAATATAAATATAAATATTTTGGGATTTACTAGTTTTACCGCAAAATTTTTTTATAGTACAAGGTGGCAAACAAGCAAGCGGCCACATGAATTCGCCTAAATGGCGAAGCGACCGCTGCCCATAGAAATTCGCTATTGCAGATGCGTTGCCTACCCCCAATCGACGAAGGAGGGGACGCACAAAAAGAGATTATTTAACCTTCCTTGAATGACAGCAAGTTATAGAACTGATTCGAATAATAAATGTTCCATGAATTAAAACAGTAAATAAACAGTGTCAGAGTTCGGAGTAACTTAAAGCTAATATTATATTTTGATAACATTAAGTGTTAACAAAAGAGACCAAAAAACATTGTTACTTTGTAGTCTGTGATGAGATGTATACGCTAGTGATGTGCATCATTCGGTTTTATTTATTTTGTACTTTGTTATAAAACTTATATCGATACATTTAAAATTATCTAAAAACATTTTCTTTGATTTTTTTGATATAATAAAAGTACATTTTTTAACATATTTTTTTATAACTTCTAATAAATAGAAATGTAAGTGAACTATAATATAGATACTTCGAAGATGTTTACCTCAATTTTAAAATGTTTATTTTCTTTTTTTTATCGATAACTAAAGCAATAACATCGACATCCCTAGCCGCGACCATGACGCAATCTATTTGGGGAAGCTGCAACATTTTAATACGTAATTGACCAATAATATGTAATAACGGTCATCGTTCAAACAACTAGAGCGACTTCAAAGGCCTCTTATCTTAGGTATCGATGTGGTTTCATAAATAACCAATGGGTCGCTGAGGTGACGTCTAGGGTTGCTATTAACTACATCTTACTAATATTATAAATGTGAATGATTGAATGGATGTTTGTTTGAATGGGTCTCCGGAATGGCTAAAGGGATCTGGATTAAATTTGGTACAGATATAGATCATAGTCTGGAAGAACACATTAGGCTACTAATGAAGGTTTTTTTTAATTACTCGCGTACGGAATCGCAGGCGACAGCTAGTAATTAATAAAATAAAGTGTTATCTTATATCGATAATTAAAATTTCGCGGACATGATGTTTTTGAGTTGCCTATAAAAAATCTTTTTTTTTAATTTTTATCTCTCTGTCTGTCCGCAAATTCGCATTTGTTCCAACCATGTGTTTGATTTAAAACTGGATTGTAAGTTAACTGATGTATATCAAAAATAGTTTTGAACTGTGAAAAAATCAAAATTGTAGCTTTGATTAAAAAAAACTTATTTTATGACGAAACGAGTTCGTTTGATATTTAAAAAGACATTTAAAATATGAAATTAAGTAATTTACTTTAGTGTATTTTAATTCTTCCTGTAGTAAAATAAAAATCCACATAACAAAAAAAAAACATTGTGTTATTACTTATTTGGTGAATCGAAGATTAATTAGATCAGATTTATAGTTTAAAATAATATTTTTACTAGTAATGTCATAATGCAATTCCAAGTCGTTGCCAACCCTATGATACATTGGTTCAAGTCGGCGATGTTCGACTAACGAGGCTTATGTTTTTTGGACAATGTATTATAAGTGTACAACAATGGGATGAAGTCTCTCATTCCTTTTCCCACAAGGTTTTTGCTTGAAAACTGTCAATGTTTTTATTTTCGTAGTTATTTATGAGTGATTTTACAATTGTTTGTTTTTACTGTTTTTTTTTTTGGTGAACGACTGAATGACCAAATAATGAAACAACTAATTCATTGAGCCATTCAAATGTTTTTTTTATAATCACGTCAACAAAGTTTTGGCTCTACAATCATGTTACCTTTGCCTTGCAACAATGACACTTGACAGCAAACATATGTTTCCAGTTTAGAATTGCCTTTTTTAACCAACATCTCTAACCGTGGATTTCTGACACCAAAATCTCTGTATAAAAAATATCGTCATCCCTGTCATTATCTTTGATAAAACAGAGATAAGAATATATTTTAAACGAAGATTTTGGTCTCAGAAATCCACGGTTAATAGATTACAGATAACGGTTACACGGGCATTTTAGAATGTTAATGACTGACACCGATTTGTTAAAAAAACAAACTTGTGTGTTGAGAAATCGATTTTTAAACATATATAATTTTTAATCCGATTAAGATTTTCGTTATTAAATTAACGTGACAAGCAAATACATTTAAAACCAGTCCCGATTCAGCGTCTTTTAGTTTACAAATCTTTAATACAACAAATCATTTTAACATTAAGTTAATATCAAACTTATTCAACCAAAATAAATAATTAATCAATTCAAATGTTGGATGTAAATACCTACTTACGCTAATTAAACTAATACTAGCTGTCGTCCGCGACTCCATCCGCGCGAAATAAAAAATAATAATAAGTAGCCCATGTGTTCTTACAGACTATATTCTACATCTGTGCCAAATTTCATCAAGATCCGTTAAGCCAATCTGGAGATACCTTCAAACAAACATCCATCTAAACATTGGAATTTACAATAAAATTATATAGAGAAATGATTTGATTATTTGTTTGTTTGCTTTGAATAGACTCCGAAACTACTGAACCGATTTGAAAAATTCTCTCACTGTTGGGAAGCTACATTATCCCCGGGTTATATGGGCTATATATTTCTTTTTCATTCCGCGTAGACGTAGTCGCGGGCAACTACTAGTACCTAATAAAATTAATTTAATATCTCACTATATCTTGAGCTATAAATTATAACAAGACATAACTTATATGGACATTATACTAACGACTTAACTAGTTATAAGCTAGACTAGACTCATTACCTGTTTGTAAGGAAAGAAAACGTTGACAGACCGGAACTGAATATGAAACATTTTGAAATGGATGTTACTTGTTTGTGACTTTTTATAAGAGAAATGGCAAACGTGAACACCGACTTGATAATCGACGTCTTTTGACAACACCAAAGGATTTGCAGGTGCGCCGACTGCAGTTTAGCTTATATAGATTGCAGATTCAGTAGAACTAGTTACGTGCCGTAGACTTAATTTTTGTCCTCTTCAACTCCACACCATTTTCTTATAAGAAAGCAGAGCAGTGAAAGCGACGCATAGAAATGGGAAATGTTCTCTTTCTGTCACTTTTGATTAAAGGTAGGCAAAGCATCTGCAAATGCGGATGTCTATAACCAACGTTAGCTATGCCATTTTGGCGAATTTAAATGCACTCTGTGCTATCCTCAGGACTAAAAAATAGTTAACATAGACGTTGTAACATGTTTACTCAAGCCTTCCCTTAGTGAACAATAAACGACCTTATATCCATATTTCTTTTAAGAAGGACTTTCCTCATAATTAATTAACAAGCACTTAAGTAGTCTCTGAGTTTACATAATAAATATACTCAATTCTCAATAACATCGTGGCTGTAAATTAAAAGAAAACAAATGCATTTAACTGTCACTACGTGATGTTTTAATGTTTTAATAAATCGTTTTATTTTCCAAAAGTTTAAGTTTCAACAGTTCATAAAAACACAATCGAAAGTTCCATGAACAGAGATTTTATTGGTGCGTGGTTTGAACGTGTCAGATGAAAAGTGAACATTTCTTTCTATCACCTTTCTTATCTTAAATATTGAAACATAAAGATTACAGACAGAAATGAAGAGAACAAAATGTGGGCCAATACACTAACGGATGTTCATTGTTAGGGTGTGACTACACCGGTGTATTACATTGTAAAATAAGCGAGATCTCACGTCTCTCAAACCCGTTACGGAAAATACAGCTAGCGATGAGACAAAGTGCATTTGTGTCAGAATTTTAGGTCTCTGAAATGACAAGTGGAAATTATTGTAAAAAAAAAAACAATTTTTAGAAAATAACATATTCGTAGTAGAAAATCTATGCAATACGTTCTTAATTTTCATGGAAAATGTGGCTTTATTCGCAAGAATATTTAGCCATTGATGCCTTTTAGTGTCACTAGTGTCATACTAGCTTTTTCCCGCGACTCTATCTGCGCGGAATTTAAAAAAGTAACGAGATAAAATGTATCCTATGGCCCGTCTCCTGATTGTAAGCTACATCTCCGCCAATTTTAAACAACGGTTCAACCTTTCTTGAGTTATAAATAGTGAAACTAACACAACTTTCTTTTATGATAGATATGCATAAATTCATTAATAAAATGCTTTAGACATCAATTTAGAACTCAACCTTAAATAAAATTTATGAGTGTGAATTCACTCTCCAATTTCGTAAATTAAATCATGTCATAATTATCTTATCTCTTATTATGTCTGTGGGTTTTGAATTCCGTGACTTCTATACACCAGTAGACGTCCGCGACTTTGTCAGCGCAGAATTTTAAAAAAGAAGCAAAATATACCATGAGCTACCTATCCGTCAAATTCCCTTTAAAATCAACCTTTTTAAATTATCCTATGTCCGTTTCCTGGTTCTAAGCTACCTGCCCACCAATTTTCAGCCAAATCGATTTAGCCGTTCTTGAGTTATAAGTAGTGTAACTAACACGACTTTCTTTTATATATATAGATAATAGATTTAAACAACATACATTTTCATGACAAAAAACAAGAAATTGTCAATTTTGTGTTAATATCTAACAGATGGAGAAATTGGTACATTAACAGATACAAATTTATCTGCATGTTTAATGTTGCCTGTACAAGAAAGTGCTTTATCTGAACATTTTACCATACTTGTACCGTTTACCGGTTGAAAGATTAATACATTAAGTTAAGAGGTTTATAATCTACCTTTATCATTATTGATAACAAATAAAACAGAATCTTACTTCTGATTTATCTAATATATAAAATTCTCGTGTCACAGTTTTCGTTCCCGTACTCCTCCGAAACGGCTTGATCGATTCTCATGAAATTTTGTGAGCATATTCAGTAGGTCTGAGAATCGGCCAACATCTATTTTTCATTTTTTTTTAACTGCGCGCGGACGTAGTCGCGGGCGACAGCTAGTCTAATATATAAAATTCTCGTGTCACAGTTTTCTTCACCGTACTCCTCCGAAACGGCTTGACCGATTCGCATGAAATTTTGTGAGCATATTCAGTAGGTCTGAGAATCGGCCAACATATATTTTTCATAATCCCTCCCCCCCATTTAGTTTTTTTTAACTGCGCGTGGACGGAGCCGCGGGCGACAGCTAGTATTATATATGCTAAGGTTTAGATGCATGTTTGTTAAAAAGTATCTCAAGAATGACTTAACTCATCTCAGTGAAATTTGATAAAGATATAGAAAAAACTCTGGAAGAACACATAGGGTTATTAAATTTAATTAGTATTATATTTTTATTTTTAATTCCGCACGGATGAAGTTGTAGGAAACATTCATGAATGTTAATAATATCGCAAAAACAAAAGAAAAAATTAATTCTTGCCATTTAATAAATCTTTCATAATACGTAGTTTCAATGACGTTTCTATTTTGAAACTATACTCTCTCTAAGATAACATTTGTTATTAAATTTGAAATAGCAATGGCTTCATAAATTTAATTTACAGTCTTAGAATATTTCGAAATACATCATAACCTAGAATTGCATTAAATTGATCGTTCGCTGTGATAAGATTGCTCATAACGCAATGTAATATTCATAATTATAACGATATTCTACTATAATACAGTTATTTGATGTGCAATAAACTTTATTATTATATAGTGAACAATATTTCAATAGCCCTTACCATTTTCAAATGAATAAATTTTAATAACAGAAGCATAAAATACCGGGAAAGTTACTTCTAATTTAGTTATATATGGTAATAATTAGCAAAAGCGCCATCTAGTTTAAAAGTGGAAATGTTAATTCTTTCTCTAATTTCTTATCTTTTTTTAACTGGTTTCAAAGACAATAACGTTATCAATTCCACTGAAAGCTAATGATTTTAGCTTTATACAAAAGACTAATTTTCTTAAAGTCGGTTAAGCTTTTTTATTTTCTGTAGCTTTTTTTATATAAGAAGGTGGCAAACTAGTAAGCGGCCACCTGAATTCTGAAACAACCGCAATTTCAAATGCATGGGGTAAATCAACGGAGGAGATGACGCATAGAAAGACAATATTTCCTTTCCTATGCGTCTTCTCCTTCATCAAACAAACGTCCAATTGCTCTCCTTTTCTTATTTCTTATAAGAGTGAGTAAAGTAGAGTGAGGGTAGTATAAGTGATTCATTTTTAAACTTAAAACCAATCATAATTCTAAGCTCATGAGTACTTGTAGGTTAATTATCTAAAATAATAACCTTTACGATTGTTTTCATAACGGTATTAATAATTTTAGCACGCACATTGACGGCACAGGAGGAAGAAATTACAACCGAAAATGTTTCCAACTTCCGATATTACGCAATTTGACGGTCAATTGATTTAGGTGCAGGTGTGTTGACTAATTTTGCTACGGAAATTATACGTTGAAATTAATTCTGAATGTGTTTTTTAACTTAATTAACAAAATGTTGTAGAATATGTAGTTTTTGGTCTTATAAAAATGTTCCGCCAGAAATAGAAGCACGTTTTTTTTTAAACTTAACATTGAATTCGTTGACTTGGATCGTTACTAACTTTGTGAAAAACTAGCT
The DNA here is from genome assembly GCF_912999745.1 of Papilio machaon. Classification (NCBI taxonomy): domain Eukaryota; kingdom Metazoa; phylum Arthropoda; class Insecta; order Lepidoptera; family Papilionidae; genus Papilio; species Papilio machaon. The sequence continues at coordinate 6,798,280 of NC_060001.1, read as the reverse complement.
GTCGCCTGCAACTCCATCTACGCAGATTAAAAAAAAACTAATAATTAATAGCCTATATGTCCTTCCAGATTATGTTATATATGTACGCTAATTTTCAACGATAATCGTCTAGCCGTTCTAAAGATACTTTCTTACAAACATTCATCAAAACCTCCAAACTTTCACATATATAATACTAGCTTTTACCCGCGACTCCGTCCGCGCGGAATAAAAAATAGAAAACGGGGTAAAAATTATCCTATGTCCGTTTCCTGGTTCTAAGCTACCTGCCCACCAATTTTCAGTCAAATCGATTCAGCCGTTCTTGAGTTATAAATAGTGTAACTAACACGACTTTCTTTTATATATATAAAAAAGATTTCTAAGATTTATAGTTTCGTTATCAAATCAATGAATTAAATAAAATAAAAACTTAGAATAACAAAAGCTGTAACCAGAGTAACATCAACAAAACAGCACAAGTCATGCTAATTTTAAACCAACTAAAGTCAACGACATTTTTGACATGGTGCCCTAAAAAGGCATGACAATTGTCGATAGGTTGCATCCATATTGATTTGCGAATCGCGAAAGATTTGTCGTGCTAATTGTTATTCAATGTATGGAGGCTAGTGAAGGTCTGGAATACGGATTGGCGGCATAATCACCTTTAAAGACAATGGCTAACTGTACTTCACCTATAAGTCGTAAATACTTTATGCCCGCCCTTATAGTATTCTATGAAATAAATAACAGTATTTAACAAATACTGGCAAGTTATAGTAAAAGAATGAAGAAGTTTTACATACTCGAAAATCGATTCGAATCAATCGAAATCGATTTGCACAAAATAAATATTTTGATCGAGTCAACGATCGCTTTTAAATTTAACATATGTAACCGTAAACAAAAAATCTTACACTTTATTAAAAAAAAAACTTTATGTTTCTGTCTTAGACGAGATAAAGTTTGTGTGATGTTTTTTTGGTGTTGTTGTTTGTTTTTCGATTTTGAAACATATCAGTCAATTTTATTCTTTAAAAACTAACAACAACGTTAATAATCAAATAGAGCATTTTTTCTAGAACTTAGCTTAGCCTGTTTAACCTCTTTCATGTAAAAGTTGTTTTATGTTTCTCGTTTAATTTTATTACCTTTTCATTTAACATTAATGTACTTTACTGTAATTTAGTTTCAACTTTTATAAGATGAATGTAGGACTGTTTTCTCTTCAAGGAACGTTGACGCCATTTTCTCTAATTATATTCTAACATTGTAACAAGTTTTACCATTTGAATGTTGTCGACTGTTATCAATAAATCATCTCGCATTTGTTGCGAAATTTATGGAGAAAATCTACGAATGAAATATT